>NC_137705.1:11683458-13015499 GCF_964034855.1 Anser brachyrhynchus
TGGCTGAGCTAATTAGGTGCATTCCAGCATGCCATTGCTGAGCCCCGAACACAGTATGGGAATATCTTTACAGAGGATGTGTATCTGCAGTCACAGGTGAGTGGACAGCCACCCCTCATGCCATGCTGCAGGGAGGATGCACTCTGAACTCCCCGGTATTTTTCCATCTCCTGAGGTACTTTACTACTTAACAACGCAGAGCCAAAATTGGATCAGACTTCTGCTGTATTTTGCATCTATTATGCAGTTCATGCTGCCATGACTGATTTAATGTCTCCATTATCATGGAGCACTGGCCTGCCAATGACTCCAGCCATCCAGCACGCTCCTCGGCCATAACTAAACATCTTTAGGGAGCCTCGAGGGGCTGCTGAGCATTGCATCTTTAGAGCAAAAGCTCCTTGGAAGCAGGCTGTGCTTCTTTCTGCTCTGCTTGCAAGTCACTTCCCACTAAAGGCAAGGTGGGGCTGTGGGGGGGAACCCAGGGGAGCTGCCAAGTTTCTCTTCTGGCTTATCTGGTGCTCAGGGGGGACCCGAAAATAACTGCTCTGTGTGAGAAATGCTGAGGAGCTTCAGTCCCATAAAACCACGTGGAAATACAGCTGTAGGAGTGCCAGTGGGCCGTATAAGACAGGGCATGGCCCTCCTTAGAGGCAGCAGAAACCAGCTCTCTTCGGGTGCAGGCTGCTCCCTGGGCCCTGGGGTTGCCTGCATGTAGCTTAGCCAGCTGCTAAGGAACCAGGAGTTTCTCACAAAATACTGTTGGGCTTTTCAGTTTAGCAAGGAAAAGCATAACACACAAGCCGCCTCTGGGTTCTTTCCCCAGACAGTACCTCGCTCAGTAAGGGATAGAAACTCTCCTCACTGTGTGAAGGGGAAGGTTTATGTTGTCTAGGTCCTGAGGGTACTGGTAGGCCCAAACTGCTCTGACCAGCCTCACCTGTGGTCACCACCCCGCACCCACAGCCCAAGTTCTCTATTTAAGCTCAGCCTGAGGGTCCCTATTTGAGTTATGGGGTAGGTTATGGTTTTATGGTCAGGCTTGATGCTCTTAGGGGTCTTTTCCAACCTACCTGATTATTGTGCTGTTGTCTAGCTCAGCTGTGCCTGGCTATGCTCTGCCTGTTTGGGCTGTGATCTGCCATCCGGCTCTGGTTCTGTCCCATCACTGTGGACCTGCCAAGTGGTTGCTGGGCAGTGTCTGGCCATGGTTGCCTTCACCAGACCTGACTGGCCTCTGGACCAGCTCCCTCCTTTGGTATTGGACTGGCCTCACTGACATGAGCTCTGCTCATGATGTGGACTTCTGTCTAAACCTGACTGCTATCCCTGGGCAGCTCTGCTTGCTTAGACACTGGGGGGTCCCTGTCGTGCTAGCTGTGTTATTGTGCTCAGTTCCCCAGTGTATGTTCCTTAAAACCTGCACAGCAAGGACTTGGTGGTTGCTAACGTGGACCCAGGTTATGCCTCTAAGATATGCAAAGACCAAATCTCCTGCCCTTTATCGCTAACCTCCTCGTTCTACTGGGCTTTAACGTGCTTATTCTCCTGCTCCAGCAAAAAGCTTCAGGAGGTCTGAGGTTTGCCTGCTCTCCGGACATCTAGTTTTCTGCATTTCTGCAGATTTCTCTATCCCTCTGCAACCCTTTCCAGAAAGGCATTTGGTCTCTGCCTAGGAACTGAGTGGCTGTGCTCAATGCAGAGATAAGAGTTCTCCAAGCCGTGTTGTGCAGAAACTCAGCTTAAATGATGTGAATAAGCCCTAAGAGACCAAATCCTTTCTGCTTCCTAGCTAGAAGCTCAGTAGTCACCCCCTCAAGTGCGCGGAGGGCTGTGACCATCCCTCTGCGTGCCTGCTGCAACACAGCAATGTGCCTGGGCTGCTGCTTCTCTGGGAGGAGCCCTGTCCCTATGGCTGTGAGGAAACTTGCTTTGGCTTTCAGCTGGAGAGCTGTCTGCTTCCTTGCCTCAGGTGGCTCTGTTAAAGGTTATTCCGGCCCCTTAATCAAATTCAATATAGCTTTGTTTTCTTCTGCCCTCTAGGAGTCTGTGGGGGTTTGCTGTCAGAGCCTCCTGCAGGAGAATGGCATGGCTGTTAATGCAGCAATCGGCTCCGCTTTAGAGGGGAGAGAAATGCAGCGCTTCAGGGATGGGAAGCAGCAGGGGCATGTGAAAACTGGGAGTAAAAGTACAGCACAACTTGTGTGTGCTCTTTCACCACTTCTTACAGCAGGGGCTGGGAAGCAGGCAGCGCTGTGTCCCAGGTGGGTAGCGTGCCCTTCCCTAAAGGGAGGAAGCTGGTGCGGAGAGATGAAGAAAGGCTCAAAGTGATACAGAAAACCTTGCTCCCACTCCTGTGCTCTCAATGGAACAGATCCCATTCCCCTCTAATTACGGCACATCCTGGAAGGCATCAATTGCTCCAGGTCACTCTTCTTGAAGTGTTTGTTACACATCTTTCCCAGCAGGATTTTGGATGAGAGCAGAAGGCGTGCGTTTTCCCCACAGAACGGCTGCATGCCTGGGCTAGGTGAGAACGGAGTGGGTACCCACCCCTGCTCGGTGCAGTCAAAATCTTTGTGTCCTAGCATTAAAAGGCTAGTCAGCAAATAAGCTTATATAAAGCTTGTCAGAGACTCTGGAATAAATTCAGGTATGCTGCAACAAGGGAGAGGTTAAATCCTTCCTTGTGCCCAAGGAAGGAAAGGCTGGGCAGGGGACTCTCAAGCTTCCCTGTCAAGGGGGGGTGAGATGCCAAAAGGCTGCCCGGCTTCACAGTAGTTGGGGTTAAACTGCTTGGTGTGCCACAAGCCTGCTGTGTCACTGAGTCTCTGTCCCAAAAAGTCAGAGACTGAATTAACTGGACAGAGTCTGAAAGCAGTGGGTTTTTGTTTTTGTTTTTCTTTGCGCCAAGAATGGCCACAGATCCCTTTCTGCTGTATGATAATTGTGAGCATGCAATGGAAGAAGTGTTAAACCTTTTTCCTGGTACTGGTGACATCCTGCATTTCTAACACTGCAAGAACTTAACATCTGACTGCTTATTTGTTTTGCTTATTGTTTATTTTCTTGCTCTGCTGAGCAAGGGCAATAGATCACTTTCATCTTTCTAAGTGAATTCAGTTTTGCTGGATTTAGGAGAATAAAACATCTTACCAGCATATTTCAAATTAATGTGTTGCTTTTTTTTTTTTTAAACTGGAGTTTCAAAACAAGTTGTATTTCTGTTGAGATTAGACTTCTATTTAATTTGCTTTTAATTAACAAGTCCTAGGCAGCAAATTCTTTCCTTTAGCTATCACCTCATTCCTCTACTTCAGTAGTATTTTTTTGCAAGCGTCTTGGAACAAAACGTGACCCTTAAATTGAAATCGGAAAGCTGGCTGAATTTCCTGGAGGCAAAAGCTGTTACGGTAACTTAGGGGGAAAGCGGCAGAAGGATTTTCAGTTTTGCCAGCCTAAAATACACACTTGCTTTTTGATTCCGTCTAATAGACGTAACTGTGAAATTGAACAATTTGGGGGAAGAACAGCAAAGCACAGATAATGGTAATACTGATAAAAGTTCCTCCCAGTATCACTTTTCTGAATAGCTTTGAAGCAGCTATAAAAAGCATTTAGTGCAATTGCAAAGCCCCTTTTACCGGTGCTCTGAACATGGTTGGAGAACATACCCCAGGTAGGGAGGCTGGAGAAGATCAAATGAGAAATGACAAACCTTTGCCTGTAAAGCTGTCAATACGTCGGGAGAGCTGAGCCAGCCGTGCCTATCCAAGGGAGCATACGACGAAGACACGGGCTGTGCTGGGTTTAAGCTCATGCTGTTTTTAAAGAGCACTGGTGTTGCCCGTCTCTGCTGGCAATGCTGACCTGGCTGATCGATGTGGCCGCAAATTTTGTCTCATTTTCTTGTCTAAGATGCATCTTCTCCTTTCATACTGCCCCTTTCTGCTGCTCAGTGTGAGACCGATGTACAATGTCAAAATAAATCCATGCGGCACCAGGGAGCACCATGAGCCTCATAGTAAGCGTGCACAGCGCCGTGCCAGCGTGGTTTCCTCCCCTCTGATGCGAGCCCGGGTAATTCATGAGGGTGTCTGCACTGCCTTTGATGCTATGAGGCTGCTGGAGACACTGGAACCAGTTTCTAAGATTTGGGGGCTGGATGTGGCAGGGTCAAGAGATCTGAAAGGCCCTTAGTTACCCGCTTGTAGTAAGCCACCTGCACACAGAGACAGCCAAATTACCAGCATAAAAGTGAAAAATGACAAGAGTATTCATTAAATGCCATGCCTGGGCTAGGATCTGAGTGTACTGAAGGGTTTTTATCTCGGCGAAGGGGTAGGAGGCAGCTCGGTAGTTCCTGCTGCATTTCCTGCGCAGTGGGGGTTGGGGGCTGCATTGATTCTGGGATAAAAAGGACTTTCAGAGCGCTGGGAGGACGTGGTCTGACAGAAGCCAAAAGCGAGTAGTTTGGTTCAAGCCTGCTGGCTTTGCCTTGCTGTGCTGGGGAACTGGAGCAGCCAGTCCATCACCTGCCCCTGTCCCACTCGGGGTAACTGCTGCATGGGAGCGGGTGATGGAGGGGAAAAGAGGGCAAAAAGGGCATGCAGCTGCCCAGAGGGGCGGTGGTGGTCTGGTAGGAGCTACAAAGGCCAGCACTGATCGTATCAGGTACCCAGAGCTGGTTGTTTGGCTCTCAAGAGGGTTTGGTGGGCTTTGGCATGCCACCTTTCTTTAGTTGTCAGAAAGCCACCAAGCTCATGACAGAAAAAAAATACCATCAGTACTTTTTCAGGAGATTCAATCTTCAACAAAAGAACATTCAATACTTGCAGGGAAAAGGAAAAAAAAAAAGACTGGAATATTTTTAGTGAACATTTATTTAGGGGATAAGAATGTTTGGATCTAGAATCCTGACCGCCTCCAGACCGACATGTTGTTGTCTCAGCCACATGCTGCATGGGCAAAGGAGAGCACTGGGCACCTGGGGCCCAACATGGCTCGTGAAGCATGGGGAGGCTGATGAGAAGCCACCAGCATGTCTCTGCCCTGTGTGTGGCTTGCTGAGCAGAGCATATGGAGAGAGACCTGCAAACCAATGCTCCTCCTGACGTCTTCGCAGCTCAGAAAGCAACAAAAGTGGCCACCGTGAAGGCACTCGGTGAGGCTATGGCAGTGCTACCACCTCCTCACTCAGGGCTTGAGATGTTTGATGTCGGCGTTGCCTGCCCTCCTAGAGTTGCGTGACAAGAGAAAATTGTTCTGAAACCAAAGAAAAAGGCACCTAGGTGCTGCGGTTGAGGAAAGCTTGATGCCCAATGAGCCTGATACCCAATGGAAAGGGGCAGATTTGTTTTGGGGTCCTTCAGCTTGGAGTTATGAGGTGTTTGCAGCCCTGTGACGCTTGGGTTTTGGGTAGATCTCTCAGACGTGAGGCCGTGACTGGACTGGGAGCTGTGCGGCCCCTCAGCGGTGGCTGCTCAGGGGCTGGAGGCCTGTGGGACACGAGTCAGAGAAATGAAGTTGCCCTGGGGGAGAAATCTTTCCTCATGGAGCGAAGCGGGTACACACACAGTGCGTGGCTCTGTGCCTCACTGGTGAAACAAGGTGTGAAGCAAGATATCACTCTGCGGCCTTTTCCACCCCGGGGTTCAAAGGGCCCACGGTCTGGGACCGTCCCCGTGGGGTTCCCGCTGAGGAACCCCATTCCCTCGGCGCCTGCCGGGCACCCGCGGCCCTCCCGGCTCTCACCACCCACCGCCGCCACACGGAGGCGCGGGGGGCCGGGGCCCTGCAGCCGGCTTGGGGAGAGGCGGGGGGCGGGGGGGGGCGGCTCGGCGGGCACCGAGCACCGGCTCCGCGCCGCCTCCACGGCCCCCCTCAGCCCCCGGGGGGGGGGGGGGGGGGGGGGGCTCCGGACGCCCCCTCCCCGTCTCCCCGCCCCCGTAGCGGCGGGAGGAGGCGGCGCCGGGCCGGGCGCGGCGGCGAGGGGCAGAGCCCGGCGGGCGGCGGGGCGGCCCCGCTCCCCGTGAAGAGGCGGCGCGGCAGGGCAGCGGCCGCCGCCATGCAGCCGTTGCACCGGGCCCCGGCGCTGCTGCTGCTGGCCGCCGGTGAGTGAGGGCTGGAGGGGGGGGCGCCGCCATCCCAGCGGGAGGGTGGGGGCAGGCACCGGGACCCCCTCCCCGCTTCCATCCCTTCCATCCCTCCGGTGCCGTCCCCGGGTAGCGGAGCGCCCTGAGCACCGGGGGTCATCCATCCCTGCCCCCGGGGCACCGGCACCTCTGCGGGTGGCAGGTCCCCAGCACCCCGCTTACCCCAAGAACCGGGACCCGCTGTTGGGTCCCCGCAGGTCTCCTTGGGTACCGAGCTCCCCCTGAGCACCGGCACCCCAAGGGGTGGTGGCTGGTTGCCCCCCGGTTGTGGGGTGCCCGTGGGTTTTGCTCGCCCAGGGACTCCAGCATCGATGACGGGGTCCCCGGTGGGGACCCTGCACGCCATGGCCAGTCCCGACTGCCCTCGCGATGCTGTGAGGACGGACGTCGCCCGGAATGGAGTGAGCTGCCCGCCACGGAGGACCTTGCTACGCCAGGGCTGCCCCCAAAGCGCTCTCTTGTGTTTATGGCTTCTTCTGGCGTCGTGGTAATTTTACCAACTACCGCAAAACTGCCACAAAGGAAGGGGGAACCACAAATTGCTCCGCGTTCCCCCCTCCAAGAGCTTCCCCTTGAAATTTGGAGGAGAGGTAGGGTGCCAGGGAGAGGCAATTGAGTGCAAGAATAATTGTACTCGGAATAGTTGCGATGGCTTTGCTCCTATTTTTAAATAATCTGGGGAAATTTCCCAACAAAGGGCTCCCCTCCCCAAGACTCATGAGGCTGCGATTGCGCTCGCCCTCCCTGCCACCGTCTCTTTTGTACCAAAATCTGGTCAGAGCGAAGCTGAGAAACAGGAGTTCGGAACGGGGACATCTAAAGTGTGGGGGAGTCTTTGTCTTGAGTCATCCTGGCAGGGAGGGAAGGGCTGGTTTCCCAACCAGTCGCTGTCTTCCAGCACGACCGAGCTGTGATACGGTGACATCCAGCCCCCTGGCATGTCTGTCTTATTACCCCAAGCTCCTGAAAATGTTCGTGGGGGAATGTGTCATCTGGAAGCTCTGTGGAGTCTCTCTGTCCCTGAGCTGTATGTACAGCGCCTTGCCCCTGTGGTCTGGAGCTCCCTAAAGAGAAGGGATAAAGCCTTTTAGGTTTGGAAACAATAGTGAGCTTAAAGAGCAAAATGGATCAAAAAACCTGTTGGGGTTCTGTGCCAATACTCCGTGGCACAGAAGCACTAAGCCTTTCCTGAGCTGAGCTGGGAGCCAGCTCCGTGTTTCCCTCGAGGCAGGCTGTCCACGCTAGGGAAAACCTCGGGCACAGCTTGCAGAAGTCCTTTAGCTGCATCTCATTGGGAAACCTGTGCCCCAAATTCTGCCAGACCTCCGCCTCCTCCATGGAGCAGGGCAATGAGCATGGGTAGGAGCAGCCGTATTCCTATCCCACCATTCTGCCAGCGCAGGCTGGCCCCATCCCCACGCTTGAAAGCTGCATTTGCTCTGCGGGGAATGGACAGGGACCTCGTGGTGGTTTTAAAATCTGGCACCCAAAAGGTCTACAGCTGATGCTGCTGTGCTGAGGGAGGGTGTTTCCTCTTCTGCACAGACTGCTGGAAACTTTCTAGCGTTGCTGTCCAGCTCGTGATGATACAGAGGATTTGGGTCCTTGGATTTCCCTGTGATCCTCTCTGCTGTCCTAGCAGAGAGAGGCGGAGGGATGGGAGACGAGGGGTGGCCCAGAGGGGCAGCTCAGTTCCTCATCTAGTGAAACTGGTAATCCTGGTGTGTTGTGGTGGCTGGACTTGGATGGCCAGGCATCTCTGGAGACCTGTTTTCCTACCTAGCTGGAAGGTCAGAATTAGAGACAAAGACTGCTGAGAATTTCTAAATTGAGCCCATTTTGGTTAGCAGCTTTGCTCAGTGGTTAAGGAGCTGTTCCAGCCTGGCATAATTCAGTGCGTTGTGGCTTCGCTCCTCCAGTCCCACAAGACAGGCATGGTTAAAAGCCGAGAGCTGCAGGGTCTGCATCCCTGATGCCGAAGGAAAGGCGTGCTTGCAGCTGCCTCCTGGGGTCGGGGGCTTCTGCAAACCCTCGGGACAGGCTAAACATGCCCCACATCGGGGTCCCCGGAGCAGGCTGAGCAGTGTGTAGGTCTGCTGGCAGAGCATGGAAACATCTCTCCGGGCTCTCGGGTATCTGAGCCCCTTTGCTTTTGCAAGTAGGAAAATGATGTGGTTAAAAGCAGGGGAGAGGGCAGGGAAGCGGTCTTTTCCCTCTCATTGTCTCCCCAGGTGCTTGTCTGCATGTGGGCTATTTATTATTTTTTTCCCTTCTGCCTGCTTAGAAGATTCCTTGTTAGCAGTGTGTGAACAGCCGGAGCTGAGGGAGTATAAATCAGGATGGATGAAAATTCCCTGTAGTCAATTTTTCCTTGGCCTCTTCAGTGCCATAAGGAAATGTTCATTTAATTATAGGCATCAGGGGTAGAAATAACTACATTAAGCCCTCAAGGGGAAGCTGCAGGCGACAAGCTGCAGATCAGAGCACACAAAAGTTTTTTTTTTTTTTCCCCTCTGCTCAGCGTGGGAAGACGCTCCGGCATTTTGTGGGTAAATAAGTGAGCAGGAGACACAAAGGCAGCCGGGCCGCGGTGAGAGGGGCTGCGGGGAAGGTGCGTTGCGGCCCACAGCTGGCAGTCGGGTGAACTTGCTTCCAGTCCTCGCCGGCTATTGAAACACGTAATCCCGAAAGAATGGAGAGAGGCTATTTGTCAGCCACACGAGCGCAGCCCGGGCAGAGTCGCACAGAGGCAGAGCAAACACGTGCCTTGGTTTGCTCAGAGGGCCAGGGATGCTGGCGAGGAAGACGCGCCCTGCTGGCGCTCCCATCGGACCCCGCCGTCCCCGTGCCGAGCCCCGTTGTGCCTCCCGGGATCTGGATGCGCGTTCTGTGCTCAGGGTCGTGCCCGGTGAGTCGTAAAGTCCTTTGGGCTGAGCTGGTGTCAAAGGCTTCTGCTCCGCTGGGGCCGTGTCTGGAGGGATGTCTGTCCTGCCTTCTGCAGCAGCGCTTGTCCTGCCCGGGCAGGGAGGTTTGCAGGCAGGGCAGCCGCGCACCTTTACTTGGTGTGCTGGAAACAGGACCGGGGCGTGCAGCCCAGACAGAGCGAGTAGTGGGAGCAAAGGCCTGGCGAGGTGACTTTCTGGCAGGCAGTTGAAATGTTTTGGGCAAAGGAATCCGTGGGCGGTGTTGTTTTTGTTTTGCTTTGTTTGTTGTTTTTTTTTCCCCAGATCAGTTGCTTTCATCCTGTGGTCTGTTAACCCCTGGGGCTTGCGGGCTGCTTTGAGGATGCTTAGGAAAGGTAACCGAGAGAGGTAAATTCACTTCTGCTGGGCGCAACTGCCTACCTGGCGCTGTTTCCCCGGGGGCTGCGTCTCCCCCCGAGCAGGGACCCGCCGCGGTCGATAGCGAGAAGCGCGGAGGAGCAGACGCGGCAGCAGCAGAGGAGGGAGGTGTGAAGGCTACGAGACGATCCGGGGAGGGAGCGAAGGGAAACAGTCTGCGAGGCTGAAACCAGGCACGGTTGTGACTCCCGGCATGAACGGCTGATGGAAGGGGGGAGAGGGGCTCGCCTGAGCTGCTGCGGCCTGGTTCTGTGGAGTCTGCTGGGAGACTGGCTCTGCTCAGAGCGGGCCGAGGGTCCGGCAGCCCTGCAGGTCAGACCTCGGTGCATGTCCGCTGCTGGAGGGCACGTCTGCAGCTGGCTGCAAAAGCAGGTGCCCGTCCTGGCGTTCCTGGCCTCCTCCCATCGTGGTACCTGCGCTGCCTGCTGGAGGTGTTCTCCGCTGAGGTGTCAGGGGAGCAAACGCATGCGGTCTGTTGTGGCGAGGTGGTGCCTGCTCGGTGTGTGCAACTTGCACGCCCTGCTCCCCGTGTTCGAGCTCCCTGGTTATATTAGCTGTCAAGATCTCTAAAAGCTTCGAGATGCTGGCACAACTACGGGGTGCTTTAGGATCTCCTTCTAAAGAGTTGCCCCATTGCAAGGGCCTCCAGCTGTGCCTCATCGCCTTCTCCTCAGTTCGTGCAGGGCCTGTACGTGCTCCCCGCGTTACTTCTCCCATTGCTTTGCAAAACGTACCAGGGCCGTGGGATGGTGGATGGCTTCGAGGGACACCCAGTGAGGGACCTGCTTGCTGACAGTACGGGAGGAGGACGGCAGTCTGATCTTGTTTTCTGAAGTCCTAATTAGACACGCTCTCGGATTAGGGACCTGGCTGGATGTGTGAGAGGTCTGGGGCACTGGGGGAGCAGCAGCAGGGCCGGGCTGGGAGAGGGGCAGTGCTCCAGGCTGTAACTGAATTAGCACCAGAATGACTTGGCTGTTAAATGGCTCTCCTGTTTGCACCCTGCTGAGAGCCCGACTTCAGGTGAGAGTGGGGGAATCAGCTGGGACAGCCCTCAGCTGAACAGCATTACGCTTCTCCTCTTCCTCCTGCCTGCAGCTGAGATTATTTTTTTTTGTTATTTAAATCAGCGTCGTGTTTTGTTATGTTTTGTGAGCGTTTCTGCGTTGGCAGCTCTGCCTGGGGCCTCTCTCCTCCCTGCCCTCGGGCCTTGCTCCCCAGCTTTTGCAGGCGGTGGTCTGGGGGAGGGCAGATCCCTGGCAGATGCTTCCCTCATCTGGTCATTGTGTTCCTGTCCTACCCGATTATCGGCGAATGACCCATTCCTGACCCAGTGCTCCTAGGAAATATCGTTGTCGGATAACTCCGGGGTCCGGGCTGAGCCTGAAAGGAAGGTCAACGGTAGCAGGGCCAGATGGACGTCGTTGGGGCTGCCGCGTTGGCCACACCGAGGTGCCCTGGCCTCCCTCCCTGGGACCCATTGTACACCCGCCTGGGTGATATTGTACAGGCTCTGCTAGTCGGTGGTGAGAGCCAAGAAAGTCAGAGCACGTACTCCAGGCTAATGCTCTTCCCCTCAGCCAGGGCTGATCCTGCCTTCCTGGCGGTGTGTTACAGTCCCATCACTGGAGAAGGAGAGGTAAAACCAGCTGATAGTGCTGGGGAGATGAGCAAACTAAAGGGCACACAACCCCTCTGTAGGTCGAGCCAACGTGATGACACCTTATAGGATGTTTGTGTTATTTCCTTGGAGAGAAAAGTGAGGTTTGCTCGTTGTTAATTAAAAAGCAAGAAAATTTTAAAGGCCGTTTGACACAGTCCTAGCCAGATTCCATTTCACGTCCCCAAGTCCCTCTTCTCATTTCAGCTGGATCCAGAAGTGACTTATTTCCTCTTTCCCTGCTAGTCCTGTTCCATAGGCCGGTTGGGAGCTTTTAAGCAGCTGCCCCATCCCGTGGAGAGGTGGCTTGCCTTGTGGCAAAGGGACAAAGTGGTTCTTGGTTGGCTAACGTAGAAAACGCTTTGGGGTTCTCCTAGGGTTGAGCACAAACATGAAACTCCTTTTATTCCCAGCAGTTCGGGAGATAGGCGGCAGATGTTCTTTTCTCAGATTGTTTTTATTTTTTTTCCTTGCTATTGAGCAAAACTCCTCCATCTGCCTTTTCGGGCTCTTTTGTCGCATCCTCTGCTGAGCTGAGCAGAGCAAGCTTCACTGCTGTGAGCTGAAGCCATTTTCTGAGGCACCAGTGGGATCAGCGACCAGCAAACTCGTTTCACGTGCGTATCCTCCAGGCTGGCGCTTCTCCAGCGGCTGTGGCAAGGTAACACTATATGCTCCCTGTTGTTGAAACTGCCCCATTCTGCTCCTCGTGGAGGTGAAGCCTCTTCAGCAAGGTCGGTGTTCCCTCCACGTGTCACATTTGTGGGTGCTGCCAGCTGGAGAGCTCGAGAGTTCGCAGCCAGAGCGAGAGCTCCCGCGCTGTTCCTGCTGCACGCTCTCTGCCTTTGTTCCCTCTCCCCGCGCCGCTTACCTCTCCCACTTTCCCTGCGCTCTGTGAGCTGGGGCTGGTGTTGCCTCCCGTGCTCACATCCCTGCTGTTTCCCCGAAGGCTGGCTGCCCTCTTTAGCATGCAGAGCCTCGTCTCCTCCAGGTTACGCAGAGGTGCCGCAAAAATAGAAACGAGAGACAAACGCCCCATTGAAGCAGCTGGCGAGCCCTGGCTCCGTTCCCTGCTCCCTCCCATCTCCAGTCGCAGGGTTTTATTCGCGTTTCTTTTCTCCTACCGTTTGATATGCCTTTTAAAATACCAGACTGGAGACTGATGGCTAATGGAAGTCGCCTGATCCCTGTTCCCCATCCTAGGAGGACAATGGCTAGCTGCTGACTCCTTGGGTTGGATTTCTCAGCTGTGCTCCCCGGCCGCCCAGCTCAGCTCGTGCTTTGATTCTTTCTTTGCCTCAGAGTTGACAGCTGCATCGAGCTCCTTTATCAGATGCTTGGAAGAGAGGGGGGGGGAAGTGACAAATCTGCGTTCGGCACCCCAAGACTTTGGGTTGGTGCTGCTGCAAAAGGTATGAGTTGGTGTCAGGATGCTGTCTGGAGAAGGTGCCTTGTGATACCTGGGCTGGGGCTGGCGCAGGCAGTTCCCCCAGGCCGACCTCTGCACCCTGTGCCCGTGGGTCAGGCCCCAGGCTGGTGTCCTACCCCACATCCACTCCCGGAGAAACCTGCCTGTCTCGGGCCGTGTCTATTAATGCCTCCCTCTTAGGGATGAGGCGGTGCAGTTTTATCTTGGGCTGAGGAGAGCAGAGCATCCCAGTAAGCAAGATAATGCAGCTTAAGGGGTTTTAACTGGGTAAACACTTCAGAGTTAAATGAGGGTAAACGAAGTCCCAGGACCTGAGCTTCCTGCAGGGGTGGGATTAGCTCCCTGGCTGCCCAGGTTCATCTGCCACGAGATGTCTGTTGTAGGGCTGTTGGGCTGGGGTGGGGCTTGGAGGCAGCACAAACGGTGTGTGGCTCGGTGTGGAGCTGAGAAGCTTGAGCCATGCCTGGAGCTGGCGCAGAGCTGTGTGTTGAGGCTTTGCCTAGCTGGCAGGGGGACCTGGGCTGTGCATAAGTAGGATCCAGGCGGTTTTACTCCCAACTACGCCACATTTTCCACATGTCCTTGGACCTCTGCTGTAGTCTTTCCCCATCCTTCTGCTCCCCTTTTCTGGATAATTGGAGAATAACGCTCCCTTTCCGCCCCTTGCTGCTCTCTGTCATGTTTCCTCAAGCAGTAAGCTCCTCAAGACAAGGGCTGTCCCCGGCTGGGCCGTTCGGGGCTCAGCAGTACTCCGTTACTGCTGCAGACACTCCAGTTCTCTTGTGGCAGGCTGGGGATGCCCGGTCTGGGCAGCGGCGCTTCGGAGCCTGGTGAGCACCACTCAGTCGGCGGCACGACAGCAGGCCGGGTCTCTCTGGACCGACACACTCCTGCACGAGAGGTGTGCAATTTCTCATTTCCAGCTGTGCATTTCACTGTGTGTGGCTCCCAGGGAGCTGGCCCATCCCCAGGGGTGCCTTGGTTGGCTCCGTGATGCTGCAGCAGCCTCCTTCCCCTCCGGTGCTCTTTTGCCATTTGCTTTTTGCCGCTGCGCTGGCCTCAGCCAGTCTTGCCTTGGATCAATAGAACAAAACAATCGAGACTGAGGAGTGCAGAAGCCTGACTCAAGTGTCTATGGGAAAGAATAACCAATACTGGGTTTTGCTCGGTTCAGAGAAGAGCAGAGGTAGGCGGAGAAGCTCGGAGCACGCACAAGGCTTGAGAAGTGCATTTCTGGGCTTCCAGCCTTCCCAGGGCAGGGCTGGTAACCAGCCTGGCAAGCGAGCAGCAACTCCCAAACATTTTTCTGTGCTAAGAAGCCAATATTTTCAGTGAAAGCACGAGGGCCAGCCGTAACTCATCTTGGCACTTGCATTGATTTGAATTTGTCCTTCTGGACGTGGTGGTGGGAAGGAACCTTGGGAGGTCGCCCAGTCTGTGCCCTTGCCTGAAGGCAGATTCAGCTCTGCCTGAATCATTCCAGGCCACGTGTACCCAAATCTGCGTGCGGCATCCAGGTGATGTCTCAGCAGTGCTTTGTAAAATCTCTGTTTCTAATGCTTCAGGACTTTGCAAGCGTTTTCACATGTGCATTCCAGTGATATCTCGGAGACATTTCTAATACAGGAGCTTCTCTTAAGAAGTTTCTAACGGATGGTTTCCTATCTTATATCAGAGAATGTTTGGTGCTAGTTCCCAAGGTGGTGACTTACCACTTTGCAGCGTCCCTTTTCATAATATTTCTGTTATTTCCATCCTTGGGATCACCTGCCTTTATCTACAGTCTTCCTTTGTAGTGAGGACGTCTCCTAGCTTTGTTTCCTTGGCTAATTTCATTATCTTGTTCCTGATTTTTTGTGCCAAGGTCACTTAGGAAAATGTTAAACAACACCAGGTCCAAGGACAGACCTTGAGGATTTCTCCTAACAGCCTCCCTCCAGCACAAGCCCCTGTCAGTTTTCCTATAGCCCATGCATTACAGTTGCCTTACAGTTTTTCAACTAATCACTGTCTTTTCTTGCTTCTCTTGTAACTCAGTGTGGGGCACCGTATCTGATATTTTTCTGAACTCCAGATGGAGTAGATCTGCTGCACTTCTCCAGTCTAGAAAATAAGTTATCAAAGAAAGATACCAAATTAGTCTTCATTTCAGCTTATTCAATTAGTTCAGTTCAGTGACTAGTTCATTAAAAATTGAAAAAAACTGAATATGAGCTGAGAAAGCAGGAAAACTTGTCTTTTTTTTTCTTCTAATCTCCAAATAAAAATCAGCTGTGAGAGGATGAGATCTCGTTTTAATGCGCTGAAGAACAGAGGGCTAGGAAGCCCTCAGTTCACCCAAATTAGTTACTTCGCTTGCTTAAGAAAAATGTTTTAAATGCAAAGTGTGGTTTGGTAGATGTATTTTTTCTTTATGTCCCCGTGCTTGTCGTGGTATTTCTCGGTTGAATAAAGCCACGTTCCAGATGCTGTTTTCCTGCATTTTGATTGAAGTTCAATATGCATGTGAATGTACCTTGACACAAATCACAATTAAAGGCTCATCTAGGAATCAAGGAGTGTCAGTCAAACTTTCTAATATGTAAAATGGAAATACCAAGTATATAATTGTTTAAACAAAAGTGTAAAATGCCACCTGCATCCCTGCTCAGCATTAGGTAGTGTTTGCTGTTAGTTTGCCTTAATTCTTACCTGTGACAGTCAGCCTGTCTGTGCAAAAACTAAAGATGCGAATGCAAAATGAAGTTCAAATCAATGGCTTAAAAATAGATTTCCAGCCTTCTGATTTAAAACATGATTAATATTGATGATTTAAATAATTTTGGTTTAAATCAATCCCCCTGTATATAATACAGCTGTGTATCGGGAACACTGGGGTGAAGCCTTGGCTGGGTGACAGTGGAATAGAAAACCGGCGTTGACTCCGCAGAGCCGGGGTTTTATGCTGTAAGTATGAGCTGTTCCACCTCCTCTCCAGGACGGGTGACTCATGAGGCACCTTGTCCTTTCAGGGCGGCAGAAAGCCCCCGAAAGGCTGCCCCATCACTGCCCCATTGAAGGGAAGTGCCCAGGGCTGAGCGGCTGCTTGGCACCGGCTCCTCGGGGATGTGAATGCTCCTCTGTCTGGTTGTGAATGTTTCCCCAGATAGCCGGATTTTCCTCGTCAGCTGAGTGCAGCCCGTGTGCGGGGCAGGTTACCCCAAGGCAGGTTGGTTTTGGCAGGAGCAGGTTGTCTGGAGACCAGCCTGCTGCTTGCCAGTCCTCTCTGATGTGGGTTTGTTGTCTCTATACAGGGACTTTGTGCCTCTGCCTTGCCTCCTCGGAGGAATCGACCACTGATGGCCTCACTTCAACCTCCCTGCTGGAATTTGCCATGATGTCCCATCTGGAGGCCATGAATTCCCACGAGCAATCCAGCCCCGAGGCCGTGGAGCCTGATCTCATCCCTGGCTCTCTGCATGCTGCCCCGGGATCAGGCTTTGCCAGCGAGGAGAACGAAGAGTCCAAGATCTTACAGCCCCCACAGTACTTCTGGGAAGATGGGGGAGAGCTCAACGACTCCAGCTTGGACATGGGACAAGCAACAGGTGGGCTATTTTTACCTTGTTCTTCCTCTCCTCTCCACCAGGGCTCTGGGGAGGCGAAGGGATGCAGGGATCTGTTTTCCTGCTTTGACACAACTCTTGCTAAGAGGGGTTGAGATTAAACGTCAGCTCTATTTTCTCACCTCAGTGCCTGATGTGTCCCCAGTGAACCCTGAGCAAGCACAGGCTTTAGAAATCAAGTTACAGCTGAGCCTTTATTCCTGAGCTGCTGTGAGGTTCCCTGAGCTGGGGGGGGGGGCGGAAAGCATCGCGTCCACCTATTTTCCCATTTGCCTTATGCCCTTCTTTCTCTTTCACTCCTTCTCCCTTTTATTCTCTTTTCTTTCTTCTTTCCATTGCCATCAATTAATTACGATCTAAAGGTCTCAAGACCCTGGCTCAGAGATCAAGGCCATCTTAGGGTTTGACTCGCAGCTGGATCCCCTGGGCCAAATTCTGGTTTCCTCACCTTGTGACTTCAGCAGGGATTTGGCCTGATGAAAGACAACGGGTTTTTTCCCCTGGTCAACTGCCCCATTGCTGTCCTGCCTGCTCCCTGGGGAGCCCAAGGCCACGCTGAGCTTTGCTAGTGTTTCTGCTTGCTTTCCTCCGTGGATGTTTTTGAGCGTTGGTCCCCTCAGTGGTCTCCCCTCTGAATCCCTTATTGGCTTTGAGGTGTTCTCGGCGAGGGATGGGAGGAAGGAGGAGGAGTCTCTGCAGGGTTTCCAGTAGCTTAGGAGATTATTTCACATACTCCCGCTCTTAAGTGTCATGTGGGGCGTGTATTAAACGTTACCCAGGGGCCAGGCCTTCAGCCTTATCCCTCCTCCCTTATCCAGTGTCGCTGCCTCCCTCCCAGCAGGTCTGACTCAGGCCTGGAGTTAGAAGGCACAAGTCTTGTTTTAGCTTTATCTTCACACCCGTTTCTGACCTTAAAAAGAGCTGTGCTCCCCCAGGGCTGAGGTCTGCTGCAGCATGCCGACTGGCAGCGCTGTGCCTCGGGCCGCCCGCTGGGGCCCAGGCCGTGCTCTGGAGGACAAGGGCGATCCCCACGTAGGTCTCTGAAGCCCTTTGCTCACTTACGTTGCCCTTAAACTCATCCAGCCACGCTCCCATGCCGCGCGCTCATGCAGCCCCAGGGCACTTGCAGGCCTGGCCGTGGGGAAGCTGTGCAGATGCTTCCTCTGCAGCGATGCTCGCGGGGGATGTTCCCACCAGTGCATCCTTGGGACACGCTCTGGCTTAGCCGCTCTCACGAGCTGGCAGCGTGCTCAGCGGCGCTTTTATTGGTGTGCCAGCAGGCACCTGCATGTACTCCCAGATCTGGACGTGACTTGGAGAACAGCATGTGCTTGTGCATTGAGAGCGAGATGCGCTGGGTACCAAACCCAGCCTTGCCTCTTGCACGTGCCTCGCCCCATTTGTATGCAGAACATGCTCGTCTCTCCTTCCGTTCTCGCCTGCAGTGCTTTCCTACACGAACAGATGTGTTCTTTCAGCTGTCCTTTACACGTACCCTGCCCGATCCACTGCCCAGCGCTTCACTGCGTCCAAGCGCTGTTTTTTTTTCCCCTGGCCATTGCTATGTCCACAGCTCATGTCTCAGTGGCATTTCAGAACCTTGGTTAATAGAACAGTTTGAATTATTCAGGAGCTGGGAGCACATTTCTACTTAAAATTTAATTAGAAACCTGCTGTGTGTCATTTTACTATAAAGGATATTGTAATAGCATCCCTAAATTGGGCAGCCTTCTCCTGTCATGCAAAGCCTGTGCATGAGAGAGACACATAACCAATGGCTCTTATGTTCTGCATGTGTGACAGATGCCATGTGATACCTTGTGGAGCTGTGTAATGACATCTGTTAGGTTATTTTCAACCTTTAAATCCATTAAACAGTTTCAAACAGCTGCTATTAAAAAAAAAAAGTGTATACTATAAGTTCTCCTTAAGTAGGATTTCTTTCTGAATGGCAGTGAAGTGTAGCCTGGCATAGCTGATCTATCTGCCCCAGGCACAGATTTGAGACCCTGTATCAATCAAGGCACAAAACAGGATTGTTGTACTACTGGAGAGAGAAAATTTACTACCCTGAAAGGAGACGTGGAGCGCTGGCTTCCTTCCCTGTTTGCTGTAAAGATACTGGGCCTGGAAGTGGTGGTCTTGTTGCAGATAGGCCAGATCTACTGAGATTTCAAAACAATATTAGTCATCTCTCCTTTTTTCTGTCCTTCTGAAGTCTGTGTGGGGAGACTGCTCTGCCTTTGTGTGACTTTGAGGCTGAGAGAGATAAAAAGTAATAACAATCTGCAGCTGCTGCTCTTTTTTTTAAAGTGCACTCGAACATCCTTTAAAAATATTTCTGGAAAACATGTGGCATCTACAGCCACCTGTTAGTCCATTAGAAAGTGAGAACGCACTCCCACTGGCAGAGCACAGCTCAGCCTGAGGCTCTGATTCTCTTGAATAACATGCTTTTGCTGATTTATGCTACGGAACAGTAAATCTATATTGACATCAGTGAACACCAGCCCGTGGAAGGACCCTGAGATTTGTCTCTTTCTGTCAGAGCATACACAGAAGTGCACACGTGCACGTGTGCTAACCCACCGGTACCTCTTGGCTTTGCTCTTCTTGTACAGCTGCTACCCAGTAGAGGTGCATCTGGAAAAGACAGAATTAGGTCTGTTGGGAAAATGGATGCCATATTGTTATGGAAAAAAGCAGTGGATGACTGGTACTTCAGCCAAAAGGCAGGTCAGGGGAGCTGTGAACCTGCCACTTCTGCATCCCAGTGCCCTCAGGCTTCCAACGAACCCAGAAGCTGCTCAGGTTGTAGCTTGGGTTTGCCTGCTTTACTTCGCCTTTGGTATCTACTTGCCCCAAGTCACAGATCAACCCTGAAGATATAGTGGACCTTGCCTCAGGTTTTTCTTGCCTTCCTTTCCGCCTTTTCCATCTTGTTTTGCCTGGAGGCTTCCATCCGTAGTGTTTTCTACTATCATGTTGGATTTCTGGGGAAAAAAATGCAACATCTCTTCTGGCTTAGGGGTAGAAGATAGGAGCCATCAGGACTACAGGTTCCTTCCAGTCCCTGATTTCTCGTCAAGGCATTGTGTGGTGTCACATCCGTCCTGGGGTGCTCCCCGCTTTGCGTTCTCAATCACAACACCGTGCCCCACACATTCTGCTTCCAATGAAGGCTCTAGAATTTGACAGCCTAATTATTAATTGGTGGGAAGCGTGGCCTCCCAAAAACTCACCACGCCTCGCAGCCTGGCGGTGGGCTGGCAGCAGGCTCCCTTCCTTACGGCCAGAGCCAGCACTTCTAGTTCCTGGTTGTGCATTTGAAGCCTGTGGTGTGACTGTGCTGGGAGCTATCAAATACAGTCTTACGGGCTGGTGATTCACCAGGGTGGCATGTGGCACTTCGGAGGAGGAAAAAAAAGGTAATCTTTTAATTATTCATAGTAATTAGTAGAAGGGATTTCCATGAGAGCTAGGATAAGGAATAGCAGGACAAACAAGTTAGAAGCACTGTATCCAAAGAAAAATAAGTTTTCCAACCAGCTAAAGGGATAAAATCTCTTTCCACTCTCAACTCTTCTCTGATAGTGAGATCCACTTCTTTCCGTGATGAATTATGTGCCTCTGGCCAGAGAGATCCCAGTCTCTCCCAGCCTTACTGAAATCTGCTGCCTCTTCATCCAGACTGACAGCAAAGCTGCAGTTGTTAATACCATCTTCAACAAAGCCTTAATGAAATGAAGCACCTGGTAAAGACTGTCTACATAAGAAGCTTAGCACTGAGCAGCCCCCTGCCTGAGCTCCGCTCCCGAGATGCCTCCTGTTTATGCCCTGGTTTAACGTACGCTGACACGCTAGGTGATCTGCCCAGGGACGAGCTGTCTCGACCAAGGCATTGCTTGCGAAGGCTGACCTGTGGCTAACAGGGTTTCTCTGTGCACAATGTTATTTTGGTGCAGCTATCCCTCAGCGACTCCATGTTCAGGGGAGGGTGGCTTATTCCAGCCTTACTGCAGATCAGGCACGGAGCAGAAAAGAGGTGTGGGTCTCTTTGGGAAGAGCTGTAGTGCTTTAAAGTACCCAGCCTCCACCTGAAGCAACTTCCAAGCATAATGAGAGGTAACCACTTTGCTACCCTGGGTCTCTCTTTTAGCTGTGATTTCTTCAGACTTGTCTTGGAGTGGCAGACAGTAACTTCTCCCACCTCTTCTGGAAGATAAGGATATTAACCCCAACTGTTTCAGCTCCGCTACCAGTAATTGCATTTTGCTTCCTTGAGATCCCCCTGCAATTCCAGTCAGATGTAGCATGCATTTTTGCAAGAAGCCTGGCTGCTCTGTACGGTAAAACAGCAAGCAGGTACCACCGCAGAACCGGCTGCATAGGAAGCAGCAGGTAAAATGCACCTTGTGCTTCGAGCTGTGTTGTGATGGAAGCCCAGGAATGTCCTTGTCTTTATTACAGTGCCGTCTAGTTATCAGTAATTCAATCTCTGGTTAACGTGATCTTCCCGTTTAATCCAATAAAGACCTTATGGTCAGGTTATGCGCACTAAAAACGATGAGGCTCACCCTTTTTCTGAGCTGTCTCAGTTGCTTTAAACAGTTAATGTGGCAAATACAGGTTAGGGAACCTCGCGGGGCAATAACAGAGCCCGGCTCTTCTGAATGAAGGAGAAGCAGAAGTGTAATGAATTAAATGTCTGGCTGGGGAATCGGGCTCTGGCAAAGAGCCAGGCCCTGGCCCATCTGGTGTCAGGGGAAGTTTTGGTATCGATTTCAGGGGAAGCGGGGCGCCACCTAAATGGTGGCTTCGCGGAGGTTCGGAGCTCATGTTCGCCTCTCCCAGGGCAAGTCATCTCCCCAGGCAAAGGAAATGAATCTGTGCGGCCCGGCCCCGGGTCTGCTGGGAGCTGCAGAGGGCAGGGGGGCTGTGCGAGATGGCTTCTGTGGGAAGCGGTGATCCTGGGGGTCGTTGCTGGAGGGCCTGGAAGGGGAAAAACTGGGAGGTCTGGGGGGGAGGAAGGCAGCTGGATGCTGCAATGTAATCCTGCTATGGTAGAAAGCACGAAGGGGGCTGCGGTGGCCGGGAGGTGAGGTGGAGGTGTGGAATTTCATATTGGTGAGACGGGCTCCCAAGGGGCTGGTGAGGCAGGGACGCTGGGAGAGGATGTGACACGGAGGTGGGGCTGCCTGCTGCGCTCTTCTGGGCCATCCCTGCTGGACTCTGGGGCTGAAGATGCTGAGAGTCCCGTGGGCAATTGTCCTGAGCTCCCTCCCTCTGGGAGAGGGCTGGTCCACTGTGGCTTGGCTGCTTTTGCTCGTGGTTTGTAGGGGTGTGTGGCATGCGCCATCTCCGCATGTGGCCACAAGTTCCTCTTGTGCTCCAACCTAGTGCTGATCTCAGCAGGAGGCTTACAGAGCAGACCGCGGTGGGAAAGCATGGTTACTACCTGCTCCCTTCCCGGACACCCCTGCTTGGCTGCTTGGCAGCCTTCTGTTTCCTTTCTTCAATTTGATGAGGTGATAAAGCAGCAGATCTGACAAGTCTGGCACTGCAGCCAGCTCCGTAATACCTGTCTCCTTCAACAGAAGAACCTGCCCCACTCCTGCAGCAGGAGCACAGGTCACCCGAGGCTGTCCGGCCTCTGTTCCACGGTTGCTGTTTCTCATGGACCTCCGGCCGAGCTGGTTGGTATGGGACTGGCCAGCTAAGTGTCTAGCTCAAAGCCTGGAAGGAAGGATTTCATTGCCATCCTCAGACCTCTGAGCTTGGAAGGTGATTGAAGCCCTTTGGGAACTGAGTTATGTGGGGAGCAGCTTGTTTTGAGGAGCACGCAGCAGTACAGCTCTGGCCAAAACACCTCAAGTTCCCGTGTTCTCCACGCGAATCTCTGAGTTCTGCCTCTTGCCTTGACTGCAAGGCGAGCAGCTACTAACGGTCTTTGCAAGATGTGAGAGGAGTTAAGGTTATAATCAGTGGAATTACTGAACCAGACAGGAGGGAGATGCTCCTAGCTTAGCACGCAGGACAGTGGAAAGGCTGGTGGCAAGTGGGAATGTTAAATCAATCAGTAGTGGGTGTGAGGGCTCCTGTGTCTGCTTCCACCTCGCTGATTTGTTGGCCCGGAGAAGCAGTTGGGGTTTCAGTTTTCAGCTGTCTTGTGAGACAGAAGCCTGCTGGAGAGTGGAATCGGTTCTCCTGGTCTTCCATCACCCAGCAGAGGTGGCAGAGGCGGCAGGACTTCGGGCTCCCGTAGCTCTTGTTTGTGAAAGGGCAGCATGGCTGCACCACGCAGGGCTTCCCCTCTCAGGAGCCAGCTGATCTGTGACAGCACCTTAAGGAAAGGTCGAATCCGTAGCGTCAGGGTCCAGCTGACAGGCTAGGAGTGTTTCCAGCTCCTGTGGGGCAAACCTCACGCTGCTTTTGCCCCGTTTGTTTTTATTCTGTGCCCATCTGCCAGTTCATGCTCTCTTCCCGCTGGGAGGAGGTGCAGAGGAGTCGAGAATAGCCGCGAATGTCTTTAGGCAAGGGAGATGGCACACTGGATCACTGATCCCTTAAAATTATGCCTCATCTGACAGGGCCTTGTTTTAGAGGACGAAACCAGCATCTCGCTCACTTCGCCCACAGCACATCAGGGCGGGCAGGGTTCCTGCTGAGGCCGGGGTTTTCCGTGCAAACCCTGAGTGTCCCTGCAGCAGCAGAGCCCTGCGAGAGGCACTAAACCTTCACCATCTGTCTGCAGAGGGTCCCGACCTGATGTCCTCAATCCTGTGCTCTGGGGCCATGCCTGCCGTTAACCAGCATCTGTCCAGCACGGCAGTGACCCTGGCCTGCAGGCGCTGGGACGCCTGGCTGTCGGTAAAGGCCTTTGGCAAGACCAGCACAGGGATCCTCTTCCTTTGTTTCTCAGAATATACGCTGTGCTTGTCTTGGGGAGAAAGGGAGGTGATTGGGAAGCAAACTGCAGAAACGGAGCTACTTGGATACAGTTTCTCAAGGCAGATAGGCTGATTTGTGCCTGCGGGGACTCTTCTGACTTCCAGCTTAGCGTGTCTGATCTTATGGGTACTCTCCTTATTCTGCAACCACTCGTCCTTGGGCTTCCACTGCCTGCTTTAACCTTACCTTTGTGAGGTGTTTCTTCTCCTTCAGCATCTACATTTGTCGAGCAGTATCCCTTGTGTTTGTGGTGAGAGCCACGGAACAACTCAGGGCTGAAGTTGGAGGGAGGGGAGTTGTATTCAGCTCCCGTTTCTGACTTCTGTATCCCTGCAGCAAAACTGCTCCTTAATGACATGGGAATCTCATAATGCAGATGTCTGTGGGATGACTTTTCTTTTGTGAAGCCTTATACAAACTCAAGTTCTGCATTTCAGAGGTGCCCAGGTTGATTCAGGGTTTGGCGGTGTAACCTCGGCATGCCAGGGAGAAGGATGGGGTTTGCTGTGCTGTCGTTCTCTTCCCTAGTATTTCTCATTCAGCTCATATCTGACAGCTCTTTCTAAAACCCATGCAGAATGAATCCCTAGGTCCCAGCCTGATTCCTAACACTCCTAACCTCACCTGACAGAATGCGAGGTGTCAGAGCTGCTATTTGCAGCCCTCGTGGCTAGCAGGTCTGTGAAAACACCTTCAGGGCAGAAAGGAGTGAGGAGAATGAAGGTACGAATTTTCCCTAGGGAAAGTAGGTTCGCTGGGATGGGGCAGGGAGCTGGGTAAGTCCAGGAGCATACAGTGCATTTACCAGTATGCTGCACTTACCGGGTGGGTTTGTTCTCTTCAGTGGCAGGCTCTCTGCTCTTAAAGAATCCCTGCCGTTTGATCCCATATGTGGCTAGCCACGTGCAGTGGGGGCAGTTCTCTGTTGTTCGGAGTTCGAAGGTACTTAGGATGTGACATGAAGTCTCTTGGATCTCTTTTTAGACTACAGCTTTCCTGCTGCCTCTCAGAAGGCCCTGCCGAAAGGGAATGGGACGCAGGTAAAAGACAACTGGGAAGCAGCTACTGTCCATCCGCCGGCAGAATTTGTAGAGCCTGACTTGCACACACCTTTCTCCAGCACGCTGGAGGAAGAGGAGGGGCTGCTCCCTATCGATCGCTCAAGAGGAGGAGTGGAGAGCCTTCAGACCTCTGGGCCAGAGGTTACATCTTCTGAACCAGCGGGCCAAGAGGAGTCCTTGTTCTCCATCGTGTTTTCCACAGCCTCTGCCCGCCCAGGTGTTGTGACTGAGGCAGCTGTGGGAGGGCAAGAAGAGGACTCTGCTCCTCCTGGCTTAGACCTTGGGAGCAGCATGGGGCCGAGTCTTCTGCCAGTGTCTTCTGTTTCTTCTACTGCTGCTGCAAGGTCTCCTGGTATTTCGGAAGAGCCCTTTGAGGTGACAGACGGAGACACGTGGGCTGTCGGGGGAGCGTATTCCGAGCAGACTGTGACTACCGCAAGAGCAGAGCTTGCAGAGCCCACGGTGGAGGCTGGTGGGGAAGAACATTCAGCCCGAGAGGAGTTCTTGGAGACAACGGTGGGGTGGGAGATGCTGGAGCCCACAGCGCTAACTGAACTTGAGCAGCCAGCAGAAACGCCTGTTTGGACACCCGCTCCTGGCGGCAGCTCCACAGACGCCCAGACTCATTCTGGTGGTGAGCAGCACCCCGCTTCCTCTGCGGCTCCGTGGGACAGGGCTGAGGAGCCCGTGCAGGATCCTGTCTGGAATGACACCGAGTCGGCCACAGAGGCTGTGACAGCAGAGGGGAGCCTGTCGCCGCAGGCTGGGGACGCCCGCATGGCCGTGCTGCCGACAGAAATGCCCTGGAATTCAGCACAGGTAGCGCTGGGAGGGGGCAGCAGATGGGGTGTTGTACTGGAGATATTTGGCAGGGTGCTCAACCCCTTAACCTTACCAGCCCCCTAAGTCTGACTGGTGGAAGTAGCTTTTCCTGCTCGTCCAACTCAGCCCAAACTGAATTTTGGAGGGTTTTTCACAGCACTTCTTAAGGTACCTGTGGTGCTTGGGGAAAGCCCTGCCCCCCTCACATCTTCCCTCGTGAAAAATCCTGCTTCTAATAAACACCTTCCCTCTGGGGCACACGTGGCAGCGAGAGCTCCTTGTTTTCTCAGACTTCATTATTGGAAGTGTCAGGACAAAAACGGCCCCAAGGATTTCTGGAAAGGGAGTGAGAAGGAAGTGCTATTTTTGTTGCCGCTGCCTGATGCGGTCACCAGATGCAGAGCAGGTGGAGCAGGGCAGAGCGATCTGTGAGGGTGTTAGTCTAGGAGAGCCCGTGGGTGAGGAGGCGTGAGGTGAAGTACAGCTCCTGAATCCAGCAAGCTGGCAGCTGGTAAAGGCAGGACGAGCAGATTGGTGGAAAAAGTACCAGGGAAAGCTTTTAATTTTTCTTTCTGCCCCAAAGTACTTGGGACCCTGAGTGAGTGACTTAGTCTTTTTGTGCTTCCTGCCCAGGCTGCAAAGAACTGCCCTCTCTCACCGGTTTAAGCTCCCCACGGGCTCCTGGTTAGGTTTTGTGGTAAGAGTTGATCACATATAGAATAAGGCTGCAGGCTAGAAAGCTTTGCATTGAGTTCTCAACTCATCCTAGACTCTAGATATGAGGGGAAGGTAAGCTGGGCTGTGGGAAGCTGGCACAGTAGCCTTGTGCTGCATGTGCTAGCACTGAAATGAAAGCAGCCAGTGTCCCGCATTACAAATGGAAGGGTGAATCCTCTGTAGCGCAAAGAGAGTACAGATCCTTCCTCTGAGAAGCACTTCTCTGGGGTATGGCACAGCCCCGTGTGTACCCCGTGCTTTCAGCAGAAGAGCTGCATTTGCTATGCAAACCCAGCTGTCTTTATGTCTTGTCTTTCCAGGTGATCTGCAAAGAATGGAGCAACCTTGCGGGGAAAAACTACATCATCCTGAATATGTCGGATAACATTGACTGTGTAAGTCAGTCCACGGAGATTTGCTGGCATGGGAGGAATAGTGCTGAGAGATGTGGAGGCAGGCGCAGCTCTTGCTGTGTGCTTTCACTACAAAACATTTTAAAAGCACTAATTCTCTAAATCCCTACAGAGGCTGTGGAGAGAAGGACAGAAATATTCCTGTTCCCCAAATGGGTAAAGAGTGGGTGGATTTCACTCAGTCTAGACCATGTCAGTTCCAGACTGGATTTTGACTAACTCCTGGCTGCTAGTTTGTGCGTGTTCACCTGGTTTATCAGGAGACATGAGAGCTTCTAACTGTGCACCTCTTGCTTACAGGCAGTGTGGCAGGATTGAGGTGTGACCCTTCCTCCTTGTCTTCTTTTTCCTTCTTTTCCTTCCAGGATATAGAAACATTCCTCTGATGGCTCAGAGGAAAAAGGATTCCCCACTTGCAGTGTGAATGGTTCAGTATCAAGCAGCTGTCTCTAAATCTTCCTTAAATGCCTCTTGTTCCCACCCTGTTACCTTGTGTGTTATCTGGGACTGTTAACTAGACGTGCTCTGCTAATCCACTGCCTGTCCATCCATCCCCGCAAAGCTGCAGTTAATTCATGAGCCCGGAGCCCCTTGTGGATCTCTGGTAAAAGGGCTCATTCACCTCTGCTGGGCCTTCTATCAGGCACTTTAAAACCAGTTGTGAAAGGCCTGGGGTCAAGGTGCCTTTCATAATTCTCAGAAATGATTACGAGCCTGACAGCCTGAGACCAAAATATTTCATCAGGGAGCCCCGTTCTGTCCTTGTGTGTCTGCACTCCTGCTTGTTGCAGCTCCTGCCGTGGGCAGAGGGGAGTGGTTTTGTTACTGCAGGGTGACCCTTCTGCACTGACCTGTTTCCTCTAGTGGTGAGTTTGTGGTGTGTGTTCTTGGGGCTCAAGGTGAAATATCTGGGGGCAGTGAAGGCAGGTGATTTACACCACAAAGCACGCTGACTGCTGTAGAGGCAGATTAAAAGTCAAGCCTCATTCCTCCTGACTTTAGGCAGACAGGTTTGCCCTTTGGAGAGTCATAAGTGTTTCTGTTGCAGTTCACAATTGCAACTCTGAAAACCAGTCCTTTTTCCTCCACATCCACCATTACTCTTTCTGCCATCTCTGTGGAGTTTAAGTGCTTATTAATTTTGCAAAACATGGTAGCTTCTTTATTGTGGTCTTGTGTTGTTTAAACCAGTGGAAGGGCAAGAGCTGAAAAGCAGACGTGGAGATGTCCCTTGACAAAACTGTGCCTTTACTGTTGGATCCTCAGTTCTGTCATGCTGAAAGAAGGAAGTGCCCTGGGATAGGCAGGCCTGAACTGTTTTTCTACTTGATTTCATGTTTCAAAAAACTTCCCAATGGGTGATTTGTACTTTCCTCCCCTTTATTCTAAGGGACACTTGTCAACACACGTATTTAACACGAACATTGCTTCATTCCCTGTCTCCCATTACCACTTTGCATGGCTGAAATTGGAATCAAGCTCTTTTCCTTCCCACCACTGTTGGCACAGTTTGTTTCCTACCCATGGCAATTTGCTCACTTTGGGCAGGTCACCTGTCCTCTGCCTCCCCCTTTTGTTTTCTGGTTTCTGCATCCAAAGCCTGCGCTGTTGGGATTTCTGGGGCTGTGGGGCAGAACCTGCGCTGCAAGTGCTGTAGCTTAAATTAGCACGAGGGGATTTCTCAAATATTTCCTATGTTTTGATGCCATGATCTGGTGCAGTGCTGAGTCCCGCTGAGAAGCCGAGGGACAAGGAGGGCACCCAGCCCCTTGCAGAGTCGCACCGTGAGCTTCAATGTTCTCCGTGGCGCCAGGCTCTGGCCCTGTGCAGGGCCGATGTCTGTATTGCAGGGTTAGGCTGGCAGCTTAACTAACTCCTGGGAAGCTCCATCTTCCTAATGGGCTCTGGGCAAGGCAGTCGCTTCAGTCCCTCTCGGCACATCTCCCACTCAGTATACCTGGGAACTGTGCCCAGGAGAGCACTGCAGGATCTCACCTGACACTGGCACCTGGGTATACGCTGGGAGGTGACCTCCACATGGGCTCACGTGCGTTCAGAGGAGAATCCATCAGCGCTCTACAACGTCATGGGGAAAGCAGAGGAGAAATATCTCACGCCCGTTGTCCCCCTGCTCTTGGGCTAAGCTTCTCCCCTTTTCCCCCGTGTCCTCCAAATGCAGCTGCAGGCCGGCAGCAGGAGCCACGGCTGCTCAGCACCACGCCGCATCCCCGCACCGCTGCCCCGGGCTCCCCGGCAGCACCCGCAGCCTGGCGAGACGAGGCGCCGGCAGGCCCGTGTGAGCCAGGCCGCAGCCAGCGGTGTCTCTTCCAATTAGGCCCTTTTCGGCACAGGCCTGTGCCTGCCCTGAGCGCTTCGGATTGCCATGGCAACGAGAGCTCTCCATTTTATTAATCATCTGTGCGGCCTTCGGGTTGACATGGCAACCGGAGATAAGAATAGAAACGCACGAGTGGGAAAAGCGGCGAAGGAGCCCGCCGAGGGATGGCTGGAGCACGGCAGGCTGAGCTGCGCCCGCTGACCGGCGCTGGCCGCGGGGAGAAGCCTGGCTGATTCCTGCCTTACGTGGTGGTGGTGGTGCTTCACGGTCCCTGCGTGTTGGATTTGGCGTGGTGCGGGGTGTATGGCAGCCGCAGGAGCCCGGCAGGAGGGTTGGTTGGTGTGTCCTGGGAGCGTTGCACCAGGTTTAGCGTTGCTGGCTTTCGGTGTGCCTGGCACAGGGGTTTTGGCCGCACAGCCACGCCAGCCCTGCGGTGCTACACCTGCCCCCTTCCCACCGTGCGCTCACTGAGGTCCCTTTCCCGTGGCAGGAGGAGTTTCGGCTGGAGAGGGGTCCCCAGCTGTTGGCGCTGGTGGAGGACGCCTTCTCCAGACAGACGGACGGACTGCAGGACCGCTGGCTGATCTCCCTGAGCAAGCCCAATGAGAACGAAAAGCACTTGCTAATGACACTGGCAGGGGAACAGGGTAAGTGCTGGGAGGAGGAGTCTTCCTGTCATGGGGTTGTTTTTAGGGGGCTCTCAAACAGAGGTGCTTAGCCGTGTTGAAAGGAGCTTTTGCTCTCCTGTCCCCTTCAATCCCACCAATTCCCAGCGTTAAATGGGCTTGAGGGATAGAGTGGGCTCTGAGGACTTAAGACCCTTTTTCTTCACATCTTTCTTCTGGCTTGTCCCTCGCTGCTTGCACCAAGCTCTCTTCTGCACTTTGCTTCCTGCTTCGCTCCCTCCCTGGATTGCCTTCACACGTCTCCTTCCTCACCATGCTTCTGCACTGTCCTCCATGAGCAGGCCCCTGCCATGGCAGGACACGACAGCCTGCTCTTAGGTCACTTCTTAACTTATCCCCGGAGAAACTAAAACCTACAATGAGAGGTGAATTGAGCTGGGGAATTTTAACACCTTCATCCCCTTCTGGTAGGAGCATGCTTCTCCTGTACTGCTTCTGCTTTATTCTAGAGGCCTCTAATGTTGACGTTGTGGCCAATATGAAAAAAGCAGTATTCTAAAATGCCCTAGAGTAGTAGGAATATAGAGCTAATGTTTAAATTATATTTGCTGTATCGATGCCTTAAAAAGCCCTTAGGCTGGACCATGTGCCAATGAAAAGGCTTTGGTAAGCATTTGGTCTTCTGAAATAAAGCCTTAAGAGAGGACATCTCCCTTCCTGGAGGGAAAAAAAAATCTGAGCAGCAGCACAGCCAACCTGGGACATATCCCTGAGTTTAGAAACCTCAGGAACCAAAGTATTTTCTGCTTTGAAGAGTTGTGCTTTTGTTCAGTTCCTCTTTTTGCTGCTTTGCGAGTGAATGTAGAAATGGGCCTCAGCCTCTAAATCCTCCCGGACTGCTCACGCTTGCCTGGCTTGGAGAACAACCCAGGAACTGCTGGGGAAGGAGGGTCCCAGGAGGGGCTGGCTCAGTGTGCGCCGGCGACTCCCTGGCTAAAGCAGTTTCCTGCTGGGACTGGAGCTGTTACAGCACACCTCTTGCAGCCTCTGCTGTTGTGCCAGGGATGCTGCTTTGCCAGGGTGCCCTGAAGAGCAAAATGCACCTGCTAAAGGATGCAGTAGGTAAGCATGGGGCTCTGTGGGAATGTCCTAAGTGCTGCAGCTCAGGATCAGAGCAGGGCAGCTGGATCGGGCAACATAGGCACCTGCCTCCGTGACTCTTCGGATGCTGCTGCTCACAGAGCAGACGCAGATCCTGAGAGCTTCTGTGGCTGTTGGAATGGTACCTAGGTGCCTGCTGTATCAGTTCATGCCTTTTTTTTTTCCTCCTTTAAGGAGCGTAAGGAGCTTGGTTATGGTCCTTGCATTCTTTTGGCCTCCTAACATAAAGCCAACGAATAAAAATGTGTGTTCCTCTTCCTTCATCCTGTTGGGGATTTTGAGTACATCTTAACCGAGTTAACGTGAGCTGAAAAAGCAGCACTGATCCCTCCCTCTCCTTCTTTGCAGGTGTCATCCCTACAAAAGATGTTCTCATGGCACTGGGAGATGTTAAGAGAAGCTTAGCTGAGGTGAGAGCCTGTCTGCCTGCATCCATCCTTTAAGACTGGCTATACAATTAAAATAAGTACCTTGCAAACTGGGAGCACATCTCAGTCTAACCGAATGTTGAACCCACAGCAGGCGCACAGATGAGTCAGACTCTTGGCAAACTCCCTTCTGTCCTCTCTGGTAGTTGCCAGATCATCAAATGTCTGCTCCCAGTAAGAGAGTAGCTGTGGGTTATTCCCTCCCTGCTTTTCTGGCTTAGTTTTGAAGCCGCTTTTCATAAATTCATTTTGTTGGGATACTTGGTTTTATACTTTCCACACTCTTGCCTGTGGTGATGTGGGTGCTGCAGAGCCCCAGATTCACTGCTGCTCACCCCACAGCTGATTTACACATGCTGGCTGCTCCCATTTGCTCAGTCTTTGCTGGAGGAGGTGGGAGAGGTGCATTTACTAGGTGTGACACGTTCTCACACAGTCCTCCTGCAATCCCAGGGTCTGCATTTCACTCCTTAGGAGGAAGACAAGAACTGTCTCCACAAGGGCAGGCAATGGATGCCAGATTCCACTGCCAGCTGCCAGTAGTCCTCACGAATTCACTTTTACCCATAGGCAGCTTGGAAGAGAGCAGAGATGAGAACAAAACAGTCCTGTGATCTCTGACTTTCCCCCTTAGGCACTGATTCTCTTTTTTTTTTTTTTTTTAAACATTCCTGGAGTAATTCTGCTGACTTCAGCAGCAGAATTGGGCCACTACCTTGCTAGATGTCTGCTCCCAGGTTTTTCCCTGACCTAACAAACTGGTGCAGTTACACAAAGCAAATTAAGTGCTCAGTGCGGTATTGATTGGCTTACACCAGAGAAAGTGCTAAAAGCCAACCCTGTGGAAATAGTGTGACTGAAGTATCAACACCTAGAACTGTCCAGAAAGACGGATTCGTGCTGGTGTAAGGTTAGACTTCTATGTGCAACAGTGCCCCTGTGTAAGCGTGCATCCTACCACAGTAGCTCCACTGCCTGCCTCTGGCTCTCCATCAATAATGGAACACCGCTCATTGCGCTGACCTTGCGCTAGCATGAGCTTGGGAAGAGGCAGGAGGATATTTTCTTACACCCATCATACTTGCTACTGAATTGACATGTAACCTGTTTGGAATGCACCAAGTCACAGGGAATGGCGTTGGGCTTTGCTGACAACCCCAAGAGAACTCTAAAACTTGGGTGGTTTCTGCCATAAAAGCCTCCCTGTCTCGCGCAATGGTGTGAGCCTTGTGCAGGCAGCCAAGGCAGGGTTGTGCCTACTGTCATTTGCTGATTTGTCAGCTCTCAGGGAAGATGGTGTTAAATTCAGTCGTGTTCCTTCTCATCACGTAAGACAGCGAACATCCTGGCTCCCTAACCCTGGCTTTTAGTTCCTCTGCCCACAGTGACAGTCCTGTACTTAGACCCTGGAAAGTCTGAACAGGATCCCACCTGATTTCAGGCCAGGGGTTTCAGTGTGCCCCTTCCTTCCTTCCAGATTGGCATCCAGAACTACTCGACCACCACAAGCTGTCAGTCACACCCCAACCAGACACGCAGCGATTATGGAAAGCTCTTCGTGGTACTGGTGATCATCGGATCCATCTGTGCCATCATCATTGTGCTGGGGCTCATATACAACTGCTGGCAGCGACGCCTGCCCAAGATGAAGAACATGGTGAGCACTGGGTGGGTGGGGAAGGTGGCTGGACTCTTATCCCTTGGGATTGGAAAATTGGGAGATTGTTTTCCCCTGTGCACCTTCTGGATGTAGCTGGATACACTGCTGGAGCAGCAAGAAAGCCTGTTTAGGGATAAGAGAGATGCAAACCTGTGGCTCTTGCTGTGCTCAGGACAGCTCATGTCTACTGTGAGGGCTGGGCCAGGAGTAAATGTGCCTTTTCCCACAGATGACCTGCAAAGTCCCCATGACCCTCATAGCCTGATCTAATTGTGCCTTTCAGCAACACTAGGACCTGTTCTCCTTTGTCTCCATTTGTGTTCCTCTCCTTCCTCTGCAGTCCCACGGCGAGGAGCTGCGCTTTGTTGAGAACGGCTGCCACGACAACCCCACCCTGGATGTGGCCAGCGACAGCCAGTCAGAAATGCAGGAGAAGAAGCCAAGCGTGAACGGTGGAAACACCATCAACGGCCCCGACAGCTGGGATGTCCTGATCAACAAGCAGGCGAGCGAGGATGTGGATGTGTTTGAGGAAGACACGCATCTTTAGAAAGACAAGAGAGAGCATCACCCCCCTTAAATACACTTGTCTCTCTCCTGTCTTAACTGGTGGACCTTGGGATCAGGTGGCTTCTCAGGAACTTTTTAAGGCTTGGGACAGGTCAAGTCTTTGGGCAAGTTTTCCCGATGGAAGTCCTGAGCCTGCATCTGAGGCTTGGAGCCAGGAGGATCACTGAACAGAGGGAAGCGGGAGGGGTGGGTGTGTAGGTCTCTGTGTGTGTGTTCCTATCAGTAGCACCAATGCTTTCATCACCTTTAAAGGCACTTACCGTAGCTCTCTGGTAGTGGCCGAAAGTGGCTGGGCTTGAGAAACAAGGAGGTGAGGCTAAGTCTGCCACCAGGAGCTCTGGGGAGTAAGTTCACTTTGGGAGTCCAGCTGGAGTTACGGCAGCCAGATCCTGACCTTGCTACGTCTGGATTTGTATCTGTGGAGCTGAGACGACGTTCAGTTCCTGCAGGTGCAGTAGAACCTGTGCACCATTCTGGATGGAGAGAGCCACAGTTTGTTTGATGTCCTGGGCAGAGTTTGCATTCCACACATGAAAAGAGTTTTTTGGTGTTTTTGTTTGGTTGTTTTTTAGCACTCTAGCATTCAGCTGCTGATTGGATAGGCCAATGTTTATATCTGGGAAGAACATCCTACTGTCATCTGTTTTTTCCTCACACCCTCAAAGAGCTTCTCTCTATCCCTTTTCCATTTCACAGCTCCAAGCTGAGCTTGCAAAGTTTGAGCACTTTACCCTTGCTTCACTGATTGCAGAAAACTTGGTGCCATGGTGCAGCATCTCAGCTGGAAACTTGCTTTAGGCTGGAGAGTTATTCAAAAAGGACATTTACCTGCCTCTTTCACCTAACAGCCTGTGAAATCAGCAGCAAAGTATCCCTTGTGTAAGTCTCAGTCCTAGATTGGCAGGCCTTTTCTACTCCTGTTCCATTTTCCAGGATAGTTTGGTTTCGGTTGATCTTTTTGAGGTAAATGTAAAGGCTATTGGAGTCTTTTAACAGGGAGAAAAGTGAAAACTCAGATAATTTTCTGGTCCTTTTATTTCCGTTTCAGGATCTTGCCTTGGGGTGTGAAGTGTTTAATGTCACATTGGTGTAAATCAGGGTAACATCTTTAAAATTGCTGCATTCAAACAAATGTAAAAGCCTGTTTAGATGAGATGAGAATCAGATCTAAGAGCTCCCCAATGAATGTTTCTCAGGCACGCCTCAGGCAACTTTGAGGCCCCAGCTCCCTGAAGATGTGTGATAAAAGGCACGTGAATATGCATAATTGTTCTCTGAGCCCTGCCTAAATCAAGACTCAGAACTGCTTTCAAGCCTGAAATCCCAGAACGTTTTTTCTCTCACTGAGGGATTGAGGGACTTGCTTCGGTCAGAGGCAACAGTATTGCTCTCTGTTTTGGTGAGCTGCTTGCTTGCTTACTGCAAGAGGCAGCTTTGCATTTGGTATTTAAGGGAACCTTTGTACAGAAAGACTCCAGATATGCAGCCTGTAAATCTATCCCTGTACATATACGTATTTTTAGCATGCTCATCCCTGATGTGAGTGCCTAAAGTCAAGGCACGAAAGAGTCTGTTGTTTCATTTTGCATAGCGCTTTGCATACAAACTGAATCACAGATCACCTCGATGTAGGACCAGGTCGATAGCAGTCTGTAACGGATTCAAGAGATAGCCTTTGGTTTCCTATCCAGATTCTAACTTTCAGTGTTTATCCTGCCTCCTTACCTTTCCCTGTGTTGTGTAGGAGATGGTGACCATCAGCTCCTTTTGTATCTTGGTAGAGTTGAAGAGATGCCCAGAGGAGTTCCCTCTCCTGCACCAGCAGTTGGCAACGGGTGGCTGGCAGGGGGGACAGTCCTCGTACGTGGATGGCCACGTGTGGCCCTTCGCTGACTGCCCCTTGGTGGTGGCTCCTGCTGAATTTGATGGGTCCGTGCAGTGAAACTGCACAGGTTCAGTGGCTGTGTTGAGGGCATTTGGGGGCTCATGGAATTAAACGCAAGTTGTTATGATACGGTGAGTAAATTTAAAGCATGGAGTTAAAATTTGAGTTTGTATAGCACTTAGCATAACGGGGCCTGGCATGGCTGTGGCCTTTAGGCAGTTTCACTGTATAAATGTTTCTAAGTCCAATAATCCTCATTAAATATGTTTTTATAACCCAGTGGCTATTAAAAAGATACAGCCACCAATCAGATGTGAATTAGCTCACCTGCAAAACACTTTCTTGGTGTACTTCATTGCTAGGAGCTGCTTTGCTGCCTCATTTTCTCTCTGCATTACTAATTCAGACAAACAACAATGTGCTGATAAAGTAATGCTTCTTGTTGGGCTCAGTACCTCCTGATTCTGTCAATGTCTTCAAACTTTAAAGAAAGCACCTGGGAGGCACTTGGGCTTGTTAATGAGCTAGCAAGTTCTCCTGGCTTGCTGCTCTGGTTTCTTACAGCCTGACTGTATTCCAGGGACTGTAGTGGACTCTTCTGAACCTGGAGTGCTCCAGGGTGTCTTGAGAGTGTCTAAGGGTGGCTGTCACGAAGGTGAGAACAATCTTCTGATGTCTCTGACTGGGTGCACTTAGCTGTATGATCTCAGTTTCTCTCTGGAAATCTACTGGCTAATACAATTTCCTTGTAGTCTGGTGATACTTTTTATACCTTTTCCATTTGTTTTTTCTCTGTATCCTTTTTTGCACTAGGCCAATCTTGTTAAGTCAATTGCACTGTTGTCCTCTCCTGCAAGCCCTGCAGATGGGTCATCTCCTGGTACCTGTGGGCTGGGAAGTGCTGTAGAGAGGCTGTCTGTAGCCCATTTCACTTTATTGTTCAGTGCTTGGGTTTCCAGCTCTGTACAGGGAGGATTTAAAAAGGAAGAGAAACTTTTGTTTTATCACTTGTAACGGGAAACTTTTCTATCAATTTAATGTAGTTAAACTTCTTTGTAACAAAGACTGTCAAAGCTGGACTGCTCAGAGTGGTGTGCCAGGCAACAGAGCAGATAGAGAAGACAATGTAATTCCTGGAAAACCCTTTTCCACCTACTAGGACTTCGCTGTAGTCCCATCTGCCAAACGTTTGACCGCACTGACACCTGGTGGCTGCTGGGAGTTGGAGACAAAAAAAATAAAACGGAACTTTTTTTCTCCCCTCTTATCTATGGATATTTGTTTGCTGTGACTTGCCTAGAACAGTCACCTGCTTTGCTCACGGGGTGTTGCTGGAGTTCCTTGTGAGCAGAGGGGCTGGCACCAGGCACGTGCGGGATGGTTTGTGTGAGGATGTCCCTGTCTGCAGAGCAATGAGATGGGACATTTCACGGAGTCACCAGTCTAGAGGCCCTGGACAGCCAGCCCAGGGTCACAGTTCCGTGTGCCCCCTTTCTCCTCCACTTGCCCCCTCTCCTCCCAGGAAACACGGCCAGAAGTCAGAGGTTCTGACTGGAACCGAAGGTGTTTCATCCAAGAGAGCAGCGGGGTGCTGGCGGGAGGAGCTCTGCCTCGGGAAAGTGGCGATTGCAGCAGCTGGATGCATGGCTGGGAGCAGAGCGACTTTCCACCTCTGTGGGACAGGGGCCAGATGTGGTCCGGGCTGGCCGTGCTGCAGCTTGCTTCCAGATGTTGCTGAGATGTCTAGAAGGGGGTCTGTAATGCAGGGTGCGTGTAGTACAGTGCGCTGGGACTTTGCATCCTACAGCCCCCCTCGCAGGGTGTTGAAACGCTGCGAGGACACCTGGTAACTGCTGGGCTGTGCAATATGTAACACGGGCTGAGCCCCTAGTTCTGGACACCACCTCAGGGCTCGCCCTGGGCAAAAGCTGTGGTGCGAGATGGAATCATGTATGGGTTATCACAGCGTGACCTCGGAGTGTGGCAGCAGTATCCCCCTGCATCCTCTGCTCCATGTTTCAGGAGTGTGTCCGTCCTTTGCTCCTTTTTCAGGACCATGTCCATCCTTTCAGGGTCGGCAGCAGCTCGGCCCTTCAGCCCCACCATCCATGGTGACTTCATCCTGGCTCATCCCTGCTGCCCGCCTTCGCTGTGGTGCTCTCCCAGCCTCCTCATAAACGCCCCAGCCGCGGTTGGAGATCACTTGGAAACACGTATTTGACCCTGAGGGCGCCAGACTTGGGTTTTTATTCCCTTTACAACAAAACTCAATAACTGGGTGCCTCAGCACCGAGCCGCGGGGGCACCGCGCCCCGCTGCCCTCGCTGCCCCTCAGGCCCCGGCCGTTGCTCCTCCGGGCCGCGGGGGGGCGGCGACGGAGCCTCTCTCCTCCCTCCCGGAGCCCTGTTTACATCCGGCACCGTTTCCGTCCCCTCCGGTCCCTCCCGGTCCTCTCCGATCCCCGGCCTCCCTTCCTCGGCCCGGCCCAGCCCGACCCGACCCGGCCCGGCCGCCCTCCGCCCGCAGGGTCAATGCGGCGCCGCCGCCCCGCGGCCTGTGCCCGGCCATGGACACCAGCGACCTGTTCACCAGCTGCAAGAAGGGGGACGTGAGCCGTGTGAGGTGAGCTGGGGGGACACGGAGGGGACGGGGGGGGCTGCAGCCGCTGCCCGCACCGTGTCCCCGGCTCCCCCCTCAGCCCCGGGGCGGGCCGGGGCTGCCCCGCAGCCGGGAGGTGGCTGGGGAGTGGAAGGGAGAGCTCGCTTCTGTATAAACACCCGCCAAAATTTGGGTGGTTGCAGGGTCTTCGCTGTTCTCTGGAGTTTGTTGTAACGGTTGCCTCGTTTCTTAAAATTCCGCCGTCGGGTGGCTGTATACGGGTGCTGTCTGTGGTAAAAACGTCCTTGCGGAGACCCCTCGTCTTCGGCTGATCTGTCTCTCCGGCTGGAAGCTGCGTTTGCAGCGGTAGGAAGCTGGATCTCTGGAAAGTGCTCGTCGTGGAGATACTCAGACGCCTCGTGGCGTAGGCTGTGGGGGTGTCTCCGAGATCCTGGGCTGCTCAGCCTCAGCCTGCTTGTGGTGCCGCCGGGTGGGCTGCGGGGCTGCAGGGCCGGCGGGTGCCGCGGGGCGAAGGCACAGGGTGACCCCGCACACACCTCCGCTGCCTCTCACGGCCTCTTTCTTTGCTCCTGTTTGATCCTTCCAGCTCCCAGCGCGTGGATCTTCCCAGGTAATCAGAAAGCGCCCCTCTGTTTCGAGGAGCTTCCTAACTTGGGAGAAGAAGGTCGGTGGGTGAGGTCTGGGAGATGTTTTGATCAGTTGTACGTTCGCGTTAGCTTAGTTTATTGCAAGCGCTAAGCTGCAGCTTGCTGTAGAAGGAGAGGCCCTGCAAATGACCTTGCAGAGGTTTTAGATAACCAGCAGGGAAGTGATAGTGGCGAAATCATCGGTCTGGGAATGCTGTCAAAGCAGAGACGAGCTCCGCATGGAGCCAGACAAAACGGGCTGAGTAGAAAGGATCTGCGTCGTTTGGGGTTTTGGATGTAGTCACAGGAAACTGAAGTTTGAGGAAGGAAAGACAGAAGGAGTGGAAAAGGGAACTGATGTGGATGAGGAAAACAACTGAGAATCTTGGTGAGGGCTGAGGGGGACCTCTCCATGCGGCTAGGAGAGACACTGGGGCTGTAGTTGGGGGCAAGAGCCAGACAGCAAAGAGTTTGGTGTGCAAGGCAAAGGCTGGCTTCTAGAGGTGCCAAAGGGCAAGAGTTGGCAGCCTTTGGTATAGCATAAATGTGCAGGACGAGGAAGTGATAGGAATTAAGGGCAGTCTGGAGTGATACTGATGTTGTTACTCATGGTAAGAAAAGCTATAAACAGGGTAGGAGTCCAGCCTTGTCCTGTTGTAAATTTGGCTGCTTGCTTGTAAGCATCCAGGCTGGGAGCATTTAAAAAAAAAAAAAAAAGAAGGTACTGCTGAAGTGCCCATTCTTCTTTTGTGACTGTGGCCTTGTTATGGGTCAGCAGAAGGTTGATTTGATCCCCCTCTTCCCCTACTCAGCACCTAAGATTGAAGAAAGCTGTCAAGCCACGCTACAGAATGCTGTTCTTTGTTTGACTGACGTCCCTTCATCCCTAGATTGAATGCAAGATCTTGTCGTGCCTTTGGAAGTTACCACCCAAACTCACAGTTCCATCTTTTTAAAGAGAAGAACGTGTCTGAGTGAGCAACTGCATGAAGTTACGACTTTGCTCTCCCTTCTCTTCCAGGTACCTCCTTGAGCAGCGAGATGTGGAAATTAATGTCCGTGATAAGTGGGACAGTACGCCTCTGTGAGTCCTGCAACCCAAAGCACTGCCTGGGTGGGAGGGCAGGGCATTCAGAGCTCTTTTGCTCTCTCTGCATTAGAGCTAGGAGCTCTGGTACAAAATGTCTTAGGTTCTGCTTTGTGGGAGATTTGGCTGCATATTTCTGCTTCTCTCCTCTGTGGGTGCTGTGATAAATATGTCTTTGTCTCCCCATCTGAGTGACACTTGCTGGAGTTAGTGCTCAGAAGCATGGTTAATTTTGTGACGAAATGACCTGGATTGAGCAGTCTGTTCTTGGCCTGGCTATGCTTTTCTTCCAAGTCTATGTCATCTTACCGTGTCTTTTCAGGTAAAGGTGTGACCTGAGAAAATGCAAAGTGGCTGTGGGACCACTGTTTGTCTGGCAAGGTTGTGAACATGCAGTAGGTAGCGAAGAATCTCTATTCCAGTGTTGAGGAGGGTTGTACAAGCTTTTTACCTTCCTATATCCCAATTCCAAAGTGTACTTAAGCATCTGCAGTATATTTGGAGTATGGAATAACTTTGCAAAGTAAAAGTAGAGTCACATTTGCCTGTTGCAGTGCAGGTTACAGAATTCTTCTAGTCTGTAGGACAATTTAAGGTCCTCATAACAATGAATTAGAAAAGGCTTAGATTGTGAAAAGGAAAACAAAACCTATCACAAGCAAGACTTTGAGGGGTGGGTTTCCTGTCCATACAGTGTGGGTGCTGTTCCCTCATTGTCATAGCATGCAGCAGTCAGAAGGACATGCAAAGGAGCAAGGAGAATTCAGTGGAATTGCTGAGTGCCTGTGAAATGAACTCCGTTAAAACGAGGAGGCAGATTTGGCAGCTAGTGGTGCAACAGAAGATGCAAAACCCAGACTGGGACCTTGAGATCTCCTTGTAGGACAGCAGTGCCTATGAGTGCTGGAAACAGATCCTGCTTAGTCTATTGTTTGGGTCAGACTTGCATGCTATTCAGGAACAATTCCTCACTTCCATGAGGAGACATCTTTTAAGCTTATCACGGATGGCTCAGTGCTGAGGTCTGCATGTTGTGGTGTGCCCAAACACTGAATTTTGCTTCCTATTTTATCTCTAATTTTCCTTTCTCTTGTTATTGCTAGGTATTATGCTTGCCTCTGTGGACATGAGGAGCTTGTACGCTATCTTCTAGCCAATGGTGAGCAAAAGTGTCCTGGTTATCTTGCTCCCTACTGGTCTGTAGGGATTATATATTGTTCTAACTGTACCTTGTGGAAACTTCTAGTTTAATGAACTATCTAATCAGTAATCTCAGGCTTCAGGGAAGCTTTCTGTGATGGCTCAAGAGACATCATGACTTTCTGAAATCACAGCTGATGTTTTAGAAGGGTGCATTGCTATTAGGAGTACATTGGTGTAAGAATTGTATTTCATCTGAAGAACTGTCCATATAAAACCTTTTTGCAGTCTTCTGATAGCCTTGCTTCATACACAGGACTTGAAGGTGAAAAGCAAGGACTTTTGCTAACCTGAATCAAAGCAAGGCAAACCATCCAGGCAGTGTCTGCCCCTTTGGTTCTTGGCACCCAAGTTCCCTTCCACAGTGGTGGCACTGTGCATTCTGGCAGAGGAATCAGTGTGCAGAGTGAGATCTGGAATATTTGTTTCTCTCGCTGCATTCAGTGCACTTTAATCTGCCACTCATGTACTTCTAAAATAGGAAAATGCAAGTGCCCTTCAAATTTGTAATAGATTCTAATCTAAAGAGGCGTCTTTTGTCCTCCTGTTAAAAGTCCAAAAAGTGATTGTACTATTTGTACAGAGATATTCTTTTCCCCAGAACGTTGCTGGAATCATACTGAGTGGCTTATTACCAAAGTCAATTTAAATGAGTCATGACGTCTTCAGAAAGGAATTATGTGGTGGGAGTATGGCTTTAGGTTATGCACGTGTAGCGGGAATTTAATTTCCGTATTTGTGCTCAGTAGCACAGGAGATCACAGCGAAACATGTCATCAGCTGAAAATCATATTTGCTTAGTGACCGTTCAGGGACACATGAAAGACGTAAGTCTGCCCTCTGGCATGTACCTGTTGTCGTTTTGCAGGAGCAAAATGTGAGGCAAACACTTTTGATGGGGAACGTTGTTTGTATGGAGCTTTGAGTGATGCCATCCGACGTCTGCTGAAGGAGTACAAACAGATCACAGCGAAGTGCATGAAAAGAGACTACTATGATGTCTTCCTACAGCGGTAAGCAGATGGGCCAGCTCCGTGTGCAATGCATTCTGTCATCCTTCCGTAGCTGTTAACCTGCATATTCAAGCTCTCTGTTAAGGGCCGATTTGCAAGGCAGATGATCAGAACCTTATCTCATTCCCGTGCACGTGGGGCTTCCTAGGGGCACATGTTCCTGTGTTGCCCTAAAGGCTGACTTCCAGGTACACATGCACTGAAAATACAGCCTTCAGGTACAGATTCCAGAGCCAACAGCAAATTTGTCTTTCTAACGCAGAAGCATTAGACTGTCATCCTTGACTGTCAGACCTAAATCAGGTCACCAAAACTACACCAGCAATTTAGGATAAATGACAGCTAAAATTAAGTTTCTGGCCTAAAGTACTATAGCCCACAACCAAGGTGATAATAGGTGTCTCATTTCTGAGATACTCAGTTTGGGGCTTCTTAAGATGCTCTTATAGGTATGTTGCTCAGTTCTTTCTTTTTGTTCATTAACATTTAATTCAAATGTGTTAATTTTAAGATGTTTCTGAAAGTTGCCTGTCACACCATGTAGTCTTAGCCTAGAGCTCAAAAAGAAGCCTAACTTGCTCTACGAGTAGAGGAATAGTGTCAATCTTTCTCTCTTGCTGTTTTTCTACCCTGGACGTTCTTACATTATTACACAAACATATTTTTTTTTTTAAATTGGAATGACTTTAAAAAAACAACAACAACAACAAACACAACAAACCACACAGATTTCAGCATCTGTATCTTCAAAATTGGAGAGAAAGCAAGTCCTGGAAAGATCTGAAAATCTTCCCATTACTACAGAGTCCTAATTTCTAAAGCCATGAGAAAAGAGTGGAGGAAGGAAACTCATTTGTCTAACTAAAATAAGATTCTGCCTTATGTGGAAGTAGAGTTTTGCAGGGTGATCTGTCACTTCCCAATGAGTTCATGGCTCAGATAATGCAAGGTTACGCATGAAAACCAAAATGTGCTGTTTTCCACTTCTCATTCCAAACAGACTTAGCATTGAAATTGAAACAAAGGGCAACGGTAGGGGGGGCAAAAAATTAACACCTAACTGTTTTTATTTCGTTTTTGACAAGACAGTAGTAGGAAGGATGTAGTGGCAGGAGCTTGAGATCAGCATTCAGGACCCTGCTGTGATATCATCTGCTTGCGTGACCCCCACACCTTTCTGTGCATCAGTCCTGCTCTCTAAAGGGAGCATGGTGCTTATTTCTCCTGCCTCATTCGTGAGGGATGTTTGTGAGGATATTAATGCAAGAGGTGATGGGTGTTAGGAAACACTGGTGAGGGATGCCAAAGATGTTTTAAGTAGCAATCTTATTTTTCTCCTTTTCAGGAATGAGGGTATGGGCTTGCAGACATAAACAGGGCTTCATCTGTTATGTGGTAATTGCCTGTATTTCATGCCCGTAACATCCTTCCTTCTTCTAAGGGTGTGTGATCTCAAGTCCTTTCCTGTTTGGTGCATGGTTAATACATGCACACTGACAGTGGCCAGGGAGCAGGAAAGTTGCACCTTATCTTGTGGCAGGGCAATTGGTTTATGAAAATGTGTGCTTATGTAGGTCATGGACAAATGCTGCTTGTCGTATGACAGTTTAAAAGTAGGATTAACCTTTAGAAGATGTATTTGGGGGCAGCTAGTGCCTCTTATAAAATCCTCTGCCTGTGTTCAGGGGATCCCCTGAGGCAGGAAAGTCCTTCCTCAGTCTACTTTTTACATATACTATGTATTAATCATACACAGGTCAGGTAAGTTTATAACTTTTTCAAATTACTTTTACCAGGAAACATTAAAACTGTCTGATTTGATAAAAGGCATCTAGGCAAAGCAGTCTGTCTTTAAACTCTTTCCCCCCTACACTCTGTGACCTGCTGTTCATTTGGAGCCGTGTCTCCCACCAGCTCTGCTCCATTCTCTCCTTTTTCGTGTTGCAGCAGATTTCCCCTCTCTTTGTTCCCTACAGGTTGCTGGAGCAGGGTTACCAAAGCGACATCGTTTTCATTGTTCACGGCAAATCCTTCTGTGCCCACCGCTGCATTCTCAGCGCTCGCAGCGCCTACTTTGCAGAAATGTTCGAGACCAAGTGGAAGGGGAAGAACATGATAGTGTTGAAGCATCCACTGGTGAGTAGGGCTGTGCTTCCAGCCTTTCTTTTCCTGTTTCAGCGGGGTGAGAAAAGTGAGTGGGAAGGATGGTCTGAGGGTTAACTTCCGCAGTGAGTGGCTCCTGCAGCTCAGAATGACCCTAGGCAAGAAGGACTTGTGAAGGCACTTTATGCATATAATAGCATCTTATTCGAATAACAAAAGGCTGTAAGGCTGCATTTGTTCCCTCTGTCACAGGCTCAAACATAGCTTAATTAATTGCAGTAGCAGGTAGCTGTTACCATCTGCCAGCTGCGTCATAACTCCTCTGTGAGTTGAGTCGCTCTAATTCCTGGTGGACAGGTGGTCTCTAGTGAAGACATAACCTCCATAATTGGTACTAATTGAGTCCCTTTTGTTGCCTTTACAGCAAGAACTAAACAGGCCCTAAGTACATTCCATCCATTAATCACCAATACTCTGGCATACGTTTCTCTTGCTTGATTGTGGCTGTGCAAAACCTCTCATGGCAAACATAGATCCAGTTTCTCAGGACGTTACGTAGTGTTTCTCCTTTCTCTTTGCACAAGAACATAGCTGTCCTGTCAAATTAAGAGGGGTTGGAAATATTTGTGACCAGTAAAAGAGGGGATTTTACAGAGTGTGTGTTATAACTGTGTCTTCGGAGCACTTGCATTAGTCAGGTCCTGTCCCCTAGGCACATGGATTAGTATCAGCTGATACATTTAAAGAGCAGTGTAAACCAGGTGGAGTGCCAGCATCAATTATGCAAGGAACATAGAAATTAGATATTCAGACTGCCGTGTCTGAGTTGCCGTTTCTGTGTGTGTGTGTTTTTTTCCCCAACTTGTTCAGGATCATGTTGGTATCCAGGCAAGATTCAAGCTTGTTAAATGCCTGGGAATTCTAACAGTAACTTTCTCATGTTTTATTTTAGATTAATCCAGCAGCCTTTGGCTCTCTGCTGCAGTATCTGTACACAGGTAAATGATTTACTGTCTAGTGCATGTATACGTGGCTGGTGGGTTGCTGTCTGTGCCTCTGCCATAGCATAGTTTGGGTGGCACAGGCTTGCAGACAGGCATGTTTGGGTACATGAGTTGCCAACACATCCTTTCTGCTGGCAGAAGGGGAGAATGTGAGCAATCCACGGATCTTCCAAGTTGTTTGTACCTCTTGCCAGTTGTTGTCCTGCCAGTAACTATACAGTCAATTAAAAAAAAATCAGCTTTGACTGATTGGGTGGATGGATGCGGAGAATGTATTTTTAACTTAGAGAAGGTAAATTTATCATCTGGGGTAACAATCTCTACAGTTGTTGAAAACCCAGGTTTCCACATAGGGCATTTTCAGTCTGGCAGACCTGAGCAGTGTGTGCTGAATGCTTTGACTACTTGCTGATATTTTTTTTCTGAGCAGCAGTGGATCATAAGCCTTCAATCAAAATGCCAAATGTTGTATTGTACGCATGTTGAGTGCTGAGCTATTTTGGGCCAGGAGGTGGTGCCAGAAAATAACTGTATCTTCAGGGCTGTCTCCCCAGTTCAGCGTTTTCAGAAATATTCCTCATAACATTTTCAGTGATGGTAAAAGATTCCAGGGTTACAGCTTATGAACCTAAAGTGTTTTCTGACCCCAAACCAGTCATACATGATGCTATTGTGCTGCTCTATTTTTATTTTTTTTGAGAGAATTAGGTGCATTTTTGTATAAGCCTGTTACGTCTTTGGTTTCTTGAATGGAGCTGTTAGGATAGGTGCTGGAAAGTGGGAATATGAATCAGATGCCAAGCTGAGATGGGGGTGGGCTAGCAGATCTTAGCTTCTTGGAATGAGTTGTAACTGGACACTGAAAGGTGAGGTGACGTATCTAATTATTGCATTTCTGTGCCATCCAGTCTTCAGTCCTTGAATTTACCATTTTTACAGCTAAGTGATATGGGTTAAAAGAGCTGTCTGAATTTCTTCTTGACAGGTCGTCTCGATATTGATGTAGAATATGTAAATGATTGCAAGAGATTAGCCAAACAGTGTCGGCTGCAAGACCTCATAGATGACTTGGAGACCAAATGTAAAAAAGTCTATGAATTTGGTAAGCATTTTATGTGCTGTTGTCTCTGCTGTGCATGTGTGTACTTTCAAGGAGAAAGAGGAAAGCGTGATGGTGGATATTTCATGGTGGCCCCCTTGGGGCTTCCAGAACATGATTCTGTTGTGGAATCCCCATGTTTGCGTGGTAGTTTTCAGTCACAAGTTCTCTGTGGGGCAGCTGTAGTGGTTTCTGGCATGTGCATGTTTATCATTTACATTGAATGTTTTCATTATAGTAGAGCAGCCATGGCAGCAGGACTTTGCTGTGGCTGCCAGCCATTCAGTGCAACACTATGGGGTATATTGGAAAGTGCCTTTCAGCAGAGAGCTTATTTAAATCCCTGGGGGGATAAAATATGTAGAATTGGAAGTCCTTTTCTGCATTTAGTTGACTCCTAACCAAAGTAAAACATTTGATAATTGGTTCAAAATGGATGCAGAAAGAGATACAATACTTTTAAAAACAGAGAAGTATTTCTGAAAGGATGTGTGTATTTTTAACACGTGTATGTGCCAAATGTTAAATGATTCAATCCTCTATTTAAGGGCTTTTTGTTATCCAGAAAGCTTGTGATCTAGTCATGACATCAGCTTGTTGCATGAAAACCAACAGTTGGAGTTTATCATTCATCTCCTTAGCTCAAGAAAAAGGACACGTGAAGAATCAAAACAGCACAAGTAGGGCAAAGCAGTGTTAATCATTAAATAACAAAAAGGTATCTGGTAACAAAACCTTCGGGCTGAAAAAATCTGATTCTCATTTCATGCTCTGAGTTAACTCCTTTGCTTCAACCAAGTGAGTTTTATTTCGAGAAGGTAATGTAGTTTGTAGCTTTTAAGTCAATAGCATCTTTTTCCTTGATCTAAGAGGTGAGGGTGTAGCTATTCCAGCTTTCCCTTTTGAATTACAAGTTCTGATTGTTCAGCCTCCTAAAGTTGCAGGGCTTAACAAATAGAGATAATATTCTGACTCAAGAAATTCCTCACCTGCAGATCGCGTGGAAGATATTACCATGTATATGTCTCCCCTTAGCCATGTGCAGTTGTTTGGTGGTGGTGGGATACTAGGGTACAACAGTACAGCTGTTCCCATATAGACCAGGCTACAAGTGGAAGCTGTGTCATAAGTCTTACCTTAGCTGTGTAAACACAAATGTTAACATACATCTGCAGAGATGAGAAATGTATTTCTTGGTTTCTTTTTATGAGTAAGTGTTAAGATGTCAATCTGTGTATTAAATGGTTGGTGGAAAAGAGGAGTGGTGGAGAATACTAGAAGTGGAAAATAAAAATTGCTTAGGCAATCAGGTAACAGAATTGTCCTGTGGTATCTTTTGATATCAGAGTAATCCAGGGAGATGCAGGAGATCCTTTTTTTTTTTTTTTCTCCCAGGGTCTAGCTGAGACCCCGAAGGTGAGCATTCTACCTTAATACATTAAATCAGAATCTCATATTAAATTGTGGGAGGAAAGTAAAGCGAATAAATTTCTGGCTGTCTGAAGCCACTCATTGGCAACTTAAGGATCATAAAGTCCAGTGGTTAAATTAGCAAACTGCCAAACTCTTGACTTCTTGGCAGGCTCAAAAATGCAAAATGGTGAAGTAACGTTTCAGGGTGCTTGGGAGTTCCAGGTGCAAGCTGTGCTTGCAAAAGTGATAAAAACCTTCTGGGTGGCAGAGAACAAATCATTTAATTTCCTTGCTCTTTGGCAGGAAAGAGCTGTTCTTCATATCTAAGGTCTGACAGAAGACATAATCAATGTGTTTAAAGCACTGATGGAAGTCCTAGGCTTAATTTTTATTCACAACAGGTTGAATTCAGTGGAATAGACAGAACTGCTGATAGGTCTGTTGAATGTTTTGTCTCCTATCAGATCTCATGTGGAAGCCAGGAGAACTTGTTGATTCTCCAGAAAATAATACATACAAGAATAATAGACGTTAAAAATGGGAAAGATCTCAGATCACATCATGTCTGGCACTGGACAAAGCATTACTGTTCCCTCTAGTGCATTAGGAATCTCTGCTTGTTCAAAGTGTTTGCTGTGGAACAGACATCTGATTCGGGTCTGTGGAGCAGCATCATGTCTCGCATCTCTATTATAAAGTAGAAACATGCCTAATAAAACATGTGAGTTCAGGCCTGTGCAGCTCCAGTGGATAACAGCAGTCTCTGCAATGTCATTATCTAGAGTTAATCGGCATTTCAAAAACACTTAGTGACTTGGCACCCACAGGCAGTAGTTTAGGAAAACCTGGAGAGGATGACCGACAGCTTTCTGTTGCACCTGAGATAGACTTCAGTGTGACTGCTTGCGTGTGGACCGTGCCTACAAAAAGAAAAAAACGTTGCAGTGTTTGGAAGAGCTCAGACAAGGTTTGTCCAGACTAAGCCATAATCCTTCCTTCAGAAGTGAATGTTTTTGAAAATAAATGTTCTGTAGTTATTTCTACAACTTCTACAGAAGGTTTGGAACAAGGTTTATGATTCTGTGATGCTCACCTTCATAGTGGAGGGAGGCACTGGAGATACAGAATTAATCATTGTAGTTTGCTGTGGCATTGGGAAGAGGAAGCATGAGGCGTTACCTGGGCGTGACGCCATTTTGTGAGGGTTTGGAAGTTTGGTGTTTGTTTTTTGTGGTGCATTGACTCAACTGAAACAAAAGAATACAAAGAGGTACTGAGCAGCAGAAGCAAAGGCAGCTGATGAATTGGGAGGGGATGTTCAGTGCTGTACAGCTGGGCTGGGCTGGGAGGGAAGACAAAATCGATCCTTCCTCAGCCAGAGCTGGGTTATTCACTCTAGCTCCTTGCATTGTTTATGTTGCCTGTTCCAGAAAGCCCTTCATTCCTACTTTTTGCTAAAGGTGATGGTCCCTGCTGCTTGCTTGCAGCCAACAGCTTTTTCCTGTTTTGTCACTTTGATTTTTTTATTGCTTCTGTTAGGAGAGAGTTGCATGTGATACCAAATACTGTACTCCTGGATTTTGGGAGACACAGCGTCGGAAATGTCTGTTGATAGATGTGCTTCTCAGACAAATCACCGTTCTTTCATGCTTCTGTGAAAGTGCACAGATGCTTTGCAGATCCCATGAGAAGAACTCTTTCCCTTGACTACTGCTTAAAACTTGCTGGGTCCATTAGTGCTCACAGAGCCTGATTGATCTGGTGACAACAGGCACTACACAGATATAAACGATTCTCTCTGCCATAAAGAGTTCCTAATTGCACAGCGAGAAATTTGCTTCTCTCACACTGGTCTGTAAGTGGACAGGGCTCTTCAAGCGATGTGTTTGAGTTGGTGCCAGGTCTCCCTTTGGCTTATTTCCCCAATATGAAGGTGGCATTCAGTGCTAACAGAGCAGCCTGCCTCCCCACTGGTGTAGCTCCATGTGCAGCAGTGATGGCACCTGGCTGTCTTGTACTGGTAGATTACCCTTCCTTTTCCAGAATCCTTCTGGGATATTCGGCGTATTTGAGGCACAGTGGTAGCGTATCTGAAGGGTGCAGCAGTAATGCGGCGGAGGGGGCGGAGAACTTGTTTTGAGACACATCATGGTCTTGTTTCGCCCACGGCCCCGTGAAGTCATCTGATGGAGCTCATGTAGTGCTGCACAGAATGTCAGGAAAAATGAGGTCTCAAGGTGGCGTGATTCACCTGCGAGGGGTTTTAATGCGGTGAATCATACCTGTCAAATTATTCTGAACGCTTCAGTGTGGGGCTGCTTAACTCTTTTGTCCTTGAGAGTTAACTTTGCTTCTCCGTGGCTCCCAGCAGCATCTCAAGCCTTCCTTACCTCAGCTTGGCATTCGCCAGTGGTGCGTCACGGTTTTCACATGCTTCCCGGTATGCCAGGGACTCCTGAATGTCTCACATGCTCCAGTCCTCACCCAAACTGTGCTGACTTGAAAACAAACTTGAGGGAGGTGGCTAGAAAGAGGAGCAGCTGTGCCAGCAGCAGTAGTGTTTCTGTCCAGCTATTGCAGTGCCACTTTGGTTTGCTGCTCGTTTGAAGTTGGAGCATTCCTCTCTGTTATTCACAAAGCTGAACTTTCAAAAGCAGCAAAGATTTCTTAAGGGTTGAATTTTACAAGCCTTGCTAGATTATGTCCGAATACTTGCTTATATTGCCTTTTCCAGTGGAAAAGGGGACTGATTACAAGTGCTACAGCAGCCTGCTTTTCTTCTGAATGAGGGGTGGCAGGTTTAAATGTTTGTCTCACGTGTGATGGCACATTTAGTTCTCAGTAGGTTCTGGAGGGACTCCAGCCTTCTCTAAGATGCTGGTGTTGAAGCAAACTGGAGACTTGTGCTTTAGCACCAAGAAAAGCAAACCCTTCTGTATGGGCATGGCAGCAGCCTGCAGGCCCACAGGTGTGCAGCAGGGCTGAATTTAAAAAAAGGGGGGGGGGAAGGGGGATGTTGGATGTTGGCTTCAGTGAGCTCCACATCATTTTGATCATAGCAAGACCACAAAACTAAGGGCATGTGTATTGCTTCCCCTTAATCAGGCTGTTTAGTGACAGGGCAAGACAGGAAGACACGCTAAGTCTGAAAAAGGCAAATGAAGTTGTAGTCTCTGTGCGGTTTATTTAGTCTCTTTGGTGGTGGCGGCAATGATATTTAATGTTTGCAAACAACAAAGGCATAGTCAGGAGACCAGGTGTTTTGGGGGTCTTTGTGCTATGGGATCTCCAGGTAGAGAGTAGAGAACAGACTTAGGTGCACAGAAGTTCTTACCTAAACAAGAGTAAATCCCTTTGTTCCCTGGCATGAAGTTAGGATGGCACAGCTGAAATGAGACCCATGAAAGCATGTGGCAGAGCGGAAAGGCATGGGGGCAGCTTCATTTTATCCATTTATACCTTGTCAAGGGCTCCACCGTAGGTGGTGCTGTCAGTGGTAAGGATGGTCAGCTGGAGAAGTCGCTGTATGGGTGACTCTTGCAGGGATCAGCAACCTGTAGGAAAGTCCTCAGCTATACCTGACGACAAGGATTGCAGAGAGCAAGCTGGCCTGAAATATGCCTGTAGCAACTTTGTGTTCGCTACCATTCATATTTTGGTGCAAGGAATAAGTTTGAGGTGAGACAATACAGGCATCCCCTTCCAGCCCTGCTCGCGAGCTGTGGCGAGGGGTGCTGTGTGCGTGTTTACGTAGGGCCATCACTTGCGCGTTGCAGTAAAAGCTACACAGCAATAACGCTGATGTTTCCTAGAGTCTCTTTCTTTTCTCTAAATGGGAGAAAATGTTTACATAGGAATTTAGGCATCTCTGCTGTTTTGTTTTTTGCTTCTTCCAGTTTCTTCCAAGCCAGGGACCTGTGTGAAAGTGCTGACGATTGAGCCCACAGGTAACTGCCGGCTGCAGGAAGATCTGGCTCTTCTAGCAGACTGCGCCCTGCCAGCCGAACTGCGGGTAGGGAGCATTTATCCTACTTCTGGTCTCTCTGGGGCTGTGGTGTGTGTTCACATGTGTTCAGTCTCATTCTCTCCATTTGAGTTTAATGGTTGCTTGTTTGCTGGTGTTAACGCTCCAAGCTGATTTTGTAAATGCCGAAGCATTTTATTGCTTGGAAATGCTGTAAAAGTATTTAATGAGGCTGTCAGTGCCGGGCCTTTCACTTGGATTTCTCCCCCGGCAGGGATCTTGGTAAATGAAACCCTTGCCATGCAGTTGGTGGGGATTTCCCCGTTGACTACAATGGGACAAGAGATGTCCCCCCAGCTCTTTTTCCTTCTCTCTACCACCCTTCTTGAATATCAGAAATATTTTATCAGTGGGCAGTTACACGAGGGGACTTAGAGATGGAAGATGTCTTGCAGGGCTTACTTGCTAGGAACTGACACCCTGCAGCTGAGAGGTGTTTTCAAGCCCTGAAATATTTTCAGTAGAAATGAGTCCTTCTGAAGCAAATTTAACTTGCCTGGCAATAGATCTGTTTTTCATAATTATGTCTTGTTGATCCTTAGAAATGGTCCACAGACAACAGAATGATGATCATTACATTAAAATACCATCAGAATTATTAGTTACGTGGATTGTTATCAGATATGTGGATATTTGCACCTAGTTGGAGGAGAATAGGTTTAATATTAGAGATCTTCATTCTCCTTGCATCTGTTGCTTTCTCTAGTACCAGCACTTTCACTTTGCTTTTGTCTGCCCTCTTTTTCTTTCTTTCATACCAAGCACTGAATTTAATAACATGAACTCATCTTTGGTGGCTGCTATGCCCAGAGATTGTATGAGTGAGTGCTGTAGCAAAGTTTATTGCCTTTTTTCTTTTTTTTTTTTCCCTTCTCATCTCCTACTGAATAGACCTGTATGCTGCAAATGTCAGGGAGCTTGATGAATCAGAGAGGATCCTTCGCTCTGTGTGTGTGTATGCTCATGCAGGACTGTGTGCATGTGCATGCAAATGCTAGCGTGAGCGACCAACCTGATGGACAGAGTTTCTTACCTGCAATATGTCAGTGTGTCTTGTGCTGGCTTTTGGAGGACATTTCTGTGAGTACTGAGCTCTTTATGGAGGTAGTTTGTCAGGTTTCCACCTACCAACGCCGGCATCATTCCTATGTAACTTCCCTCCCCCAGATAACTCTGCAATTGTTTGTGGCTCTCAGTATGCTTTCCTATATGATTGCAGGCTATAAAGGGAGGTGATACTAAAAGTAAGCCTTAGTGTTACCTCCCCAGGAATTAAAAAATGGATTGTGACCCCAGAACAGTGAGATTTACCTAAAATTTAAGCCACTTCACAAATAAAGATAATGCTTTCTTTTTGATTGCTTGTTCCTAGATCTTTATACCAGACTCCTGTCAGAGTTAAGGTTTTCTACTCAAGGGTTGGAAACGCTTCCCATGTAATTCTTTCATGTAGAATAGGAACTGGAAGGAAAATATGAAACTTGGAATAATGCAGTCATCTGACAGTGCCATGAATGCCTCTGTGAGTTGTGGTTTTCTTGCTATGTTCATAGACCAGAAAGAAAGCAGTTACAACAGCGTTAGTCTTGTTAGGGCTGTGAAAGTGAAGAAGGCGTGGGCACACGCCTGTTCAGTAGAGATTTTGTATGCCGTGAGCAAATATGTGTACTTTATTAAAGCCAAATTCTAAAAGATTTCCCTGTTTTTCTCTCTGTATTTTTTTCATTAATTTACAAAGAATATATAAACAAAAGTCATCATCCTATTCCTGTTTATCTCTTCCTAACGTTTGCAAATTGGTAAATTCTGTGAATTAGAAATCTTTGTCCTGGACAGAGAAATCCTCACTCTTACAGGGTCTGACATCCTACAAGGAATAGTGTGCAAACCGTTTAACTCAAAATGTCAGGGCCAACCAAATAGTCGTGTTCAGATATCTATGTTTTCTAGAGAAACATGAAGGTTTTCTAGCATATGCAAAACACAATTGGTGTTTGGCTTCTGGGTAAAACCCAGCATTTCTTGATGGCAGTGGAGGTAATAACCAGAATTTGAGGAGAGATTCTGAGCTGCTGCATATCGTGTAATGCTGTACCGCGTGGTATTGGGATGTATACCACTTTCTGTTTCACTATAAACAAATAATTTACATGCGATGTCTTTATATTTGAATGATGCAGAAAACTCTGAGCATCTCAGTTTCATAGTTCAGTGCTGAAATATGTGACTAAACCAATAATTAACACTTGATATGCAATCATGGTTCGTTGTTGGCTTTGTCAGAGAGAACTATCAATTCTTTGAGCTCCTAAACCTGTTTAGAATCTTACTGTCTTGTTTCTCATTTGTTATACGTGAAAGCCTTTTTCTGTGTGTATTTTTAAAAACGTGGTGGTTGTCACTGTTCTGTTTTAAACTGGTGAGAACCAGAATTTTTCTGACCACAACAACTTCTTCATTGGTTTATTGCAATCAAATTTTGCAGTGACAGATTCAAGTAAAGTACCATCAAAAGCCAGGCAACTGTCAAAAACCGTGTGGCTTTGCGCTGTCTGCCTCGATCTTCATCTCATGCCTGCCCAGTGACCTCTGAGTTAGAAACTCCAGGACTTCCAGTATGGAGGACTGCAGGCACATCGCTTCCTTGCAGCTGTTTTTTCATTCCTTTTAAACTGAAATCTTATTTTCCAACATTTGATGAAATCAGGCTTAGAAGGATCAGCGTGCTGTGAAATAAATACTGCTCTTTCCATCTGTAGCCACGTTTGGTGTGGCTACAAAAAATGTGGCCATTTGCCATTTTTGGCATCAAGGTGAATCTTGCACTGCATAGAAACATTTGGAAGTAATGTCACTGCAGCCATGTAATGTAGTTATTGGTAGTTATTCCTGGGTTTTGCTTCCTGTGTTTGGCAGAGGCAGATGAGCTGACCTATTAAAAACTTGCTTCCAAATTTTTTATCCAGTCCACTTGCATCTGATTATGGGCTGGTAATCTCCTCTTGGATCGCTAACCCCTGTATTTTGTGTTGTCATTTATTTACAATTGAATCTTCTTGCTGAGATAATCTCCTGGCTAAGGTACAAATTGCTGTCACTGAGCTGCTCTGTGTGTTTTTGCTTCCAGCAACATTTCTATTTAAGCACTAATAGCAAATTTGTAGTAGCAAAGACTTGATCCTTGTGGTGGCAGGGAGATCCTGTAAGTGTTCGTGCTGTCTTATGCTGCAGAGGTGTTGAGAATATTTCTGTATGGTGAATGAGATACTGTGAAAGTGTTTGCACCTTGCAGGCTAGATTGTTTTGTGCCTCTTGGGTAGCATACTTTGCAGCTGTGCTTTGCCTGAGCAGAAGTATGTTAAAGAGGTTGCCTGAACGGAGGAGCACGGGAATAAAATGTTTTTCTGCAGGGAAGAAAAGACGAGACGAAATTTCTCAAGTGTGACAAGGGAGGAGAGTAGAAGTAGTAGAGACTTAAAAGGGGAGTAAAAGGAAAAAATCTGCAAAGCCACTTCATGCTGACTAGGAGTGACAATGACATGACGTTGCTTTTGTAGTATGAATTGGAAATGACCTTGTAAACCTGGGCAATTAGAGTGCCGACCAGGCAAGGCTAGGAGCTGGAAATTGAGCCAGTAGGATTTTGTAATTCAGGAGACAAACTCTGAGCCAAACAAACTCCCATGTCCATCCCAGAGGGGTGAATTCCTTCTCAAAATTTACATTTGGGGAATGAAAGAGGAGCAAAGAATGGATGTGCGTAGGAGCTGGGGAATTAATGTCTTGATTTAAACTTGTGCTGCAAAGAGTGGCATCTCATGCAAAGCCTGTTTCTAGTTGCCTGTGAAGGTTTTTGTTTGCTTTTGTTTTTTAAATTTCCTATCAGAATTTCTAGGAGAGGACACGGAAGCAGTGGGGATAGCAGCAGGGCAAACAGAGCAGGCAGTCCCACCATGGCTACCAGCCTTTGTAATGGGATGCCACAGAGCACCCCTGCTGGGGTTTGTTCATTGCCTCCAAACATGAGACATGGCTAACAGCAAAGTAACAGCCCAGGGAAGCTACGGATGGGGCAGTTTGTCTCATCTTTGGTACTGGAGGTGTCCTTTGTGGTAGAGCTGTATAAAAAGGAGGTAACAGATCAGGTGTGGAGTGTTCCTTGAGGGCTGCGTCTGTTCTAGGGGAGAAGTCCCCTGGTGGGGATGTAAGGGAAGGACTCACAGCGGGGAGGAAGCATCACTGTGACAGCCCTGCACACAATTGGGATGTTGCTGGGCTTACATATGATTAGGAAGCACAGGCTGCCAAATGTTGCTGTGGACAGATGAAGAGTACGGCAAATGGGGCCAGATTGCCGCGTTTGGCGGTGCCGTGAGCTTTTGCCAGCCTGGTGCCTTGCCACATCCCAGGGCCTGTGTAAGAGAAACCCCACTGCATACAAACTGAGCTAGCCTGAGAGTGCCGCCCCAGTGTATTGCGGACCGTGCCTTTGTTTAGTCTTGGAGGGAGGAGTCATCTGGCTCCTCAGTGCAGCTGAAAGTGTGTTGCTTCCAGTTCGGATCGAGGCAGGCATGCTGGAAATGATGCTTAGGTAGTCTCTGATCGGAGACTGGTCTCTGTGGTCAGCCCAGGATTGTCCCAGGTGCAAATTTGGGACGTAACTTTCCTGGACTAGAGACAGAGGTAATAAACTTGTCACAGACAGCACAGGGGCATGTGTCTGGAAAGCAAGAACCAGGGGAACTTTTGTTTCCAGAGATTAATTCTCTTGGTTACAACTGTGAATACAAACTTTTTTTTTTTTTAGCAACTGAACACAGAATAAGGTAGAAGTGAAAATATTTGGAAGTGTCACTTTAAAATAACATAAGGCCAACAGATTCTTTTTTATGTGTGTGCTGTCTTTGTTGGCATGTGGGACTGGGAGGAGGTGTGTTGGTGTTAAAATAATTCACTAGAGTATTAATACCGCAACAACACTATCTTTGGCTGCAAATCAAATGAGAAATTTAAAATGTGCTTTGGAAATGTTAGATTATTCAAGTGAAGCAGTAATTGTAGCCAAACCATTTTAAGATGGTTTATACATCTATGTAATCTATACTTTACTACATCCACCTGGAGATCTACACAATCATGTGCTAGTCCTAAGCTCTCGTAGGCTTATGATACCCAATTTGTGAAATAAACGTCACCTCCGCTTGATTTTCTGCCTTGCTAGGTGGCACAGAAATGCTTTCTGGAGGTGTATGGAAGGGTCAGGGAGTTGTCATTGTAAAGGGAAGCAGCTGTAACTTGCACCAGGAATATCTCTATCAGGAGTGCAAAGACTGGACTCCAGTCCCTCCCATTGAAATCTTTCTTCAGAGCATCTCTGGTCCTCTGTGTTGTGCTGAGAGAACAGATGGATGGTTGCACCTGGGAAGACCAAGAAGTCCAAACTCAGGGTCCTGAGCATGTTTATAGCAAGAACGTTAACGGCAGGATTTTCTGATTTCTTTTCCCAGGTTGGTTTTGGGGAGTTGCCATTTGACAGCACCGACAACTTCAACAGTTGTCCTGACGTGTGTTTCCGGGTGGCAGATTACAACTTCTTGTGCCATAAGGTATGTGCTTGTGCTATACTTCGTTCTCCTGCTCTTTTCTGTGAGTCTACCTGTCTCCCCCACTCATCCAGTGTTGGATACGCTTAGCAGAAGCAGCATTGCCTCATCAGCTGGAAAACGCAAAGTCTCGCTGCAGCTGAAAACTCTGCTCAAAACATTTAATAGAACAGCAAACCCTGCCTTTCTTGCAGAAGTGAGGAGATAAATTTATGAATTGAGTTATGAAGTGAGTTCACTGCCTGGAGAGGGGAATGTTTGACTTACAAGTACACACCAATAAGAATAGATTTTGAAATCCAACCTCAACTCCAGCTCCTGCCCTAGTCCCATGCTACTTGTGAATCTCTTAAGTTTACAAACGCTTTTTGGTTCTGAGGTTAGGCAAGATTAGAAATAAGGTACGGAAAAAGGGGAGGAAGAAGTCTCACCCAAAGAGTGAAGATGCAGCTTCAGAATATAGGGAGAATTGCAGTTACTTCTGAGCTTCAGAAATATCTTTGAGCTGCTCTGATGGGTGGTCGGTATTGCTGTTTGGTGAGTTGCTAGTGTTTTGGCCTTTCTTCCTTCTCCAGGCATTTTTCTGTGGCCGCAGCGATTACTTCAAAGCGCTACTTGAAGACCATTTCTGTGAGAGTGAGGAGCTGCAGACGCAGCCCAGCATCCCTGTGGTGACTCTCCACAACATCTCAGAAGACATCTTCATCCGGGTCCTCTACTACATCTACAGTGATGATACAGAGGTGAGGCCAGCCACAGAGCTTTTCCTCCTGTGCTGTGTAATTTGGGAGGTGTGCACAGCAGAGTTTTTCTGCAGCGTCCTGGGGATGGTTTCATAAATACCACTGCCCTACTCTGCTACTTCATCTCTGTCTTAGGAACCCACGTACTGGGAATGCTGTGAGCTCTGCAGGGAGATGGCTTATGTGCGTGACATTCAGGAAGCAAATCCCCACTCTTCCATCCAATGACAAAAGTTTGGAAATTAGGTTTCATGCTGCATGTCGGGCTGGTAGATGCAGGTCTTTGCGGATTTCCCCCTTGGGCTCTGGAAGGATAAGGTGAGGAGCTGCCAGTAGATGGCAGATTGAACACATTTGGAGATGTGGAAAGGTTAAGAGATTCCTACTTATTTACCCTTGGCATCATGGCCCACTTTTCCATTTGTAGCGAGTAATCGTTGCCGCTGTTATTTATTGCTGGGGTGGGCAAAGGTTCCACTGGGAGACCGAGGCCTTGCTGTGCTCAGTATTGCAAGCAGGGACAAAAGGGCTCTAACCCACACAATTTTGAGTGTAGTGGAAAGTGCTGCAAATTTCAGCAGTTAAGCAGCTTCCTGCCTTGATTTTGCGGCAAATGCTTTCCACGAACGTAGCTACAAGATGCCAGGACACATTCTAGCATTAGGGCAGTGATCAGAGACTGCTGCACCTGCCAGTGTCGATTCTTCCAAAGCAGCTTGCATGCTCTGGGTTAGGTGCCACGTACAGAGAGCACATGCAGCTGCGACCTTGTTTGTGCTGATCTGTTCACCTCCGGGCAGCAGCCAGGAATACCCGGTGGGGAGAGATGTATTTAGCAGGCAGCAAGAGCAGGATTGCCATTGGTATGCCAGAGAGCAGATGCTTCACTTGTCTGTGGTCTCCCCTCAGCCGTGCTCTGAAGGAGCAGGAAGGGAGGGAAAGAATTGTGTTGTGGTTGTGAAGATGCTCCTCACCTTGAGACCACGCTGCAGTGGAACCCTGTTGCCTTGCACCTCTGCAGTCTGCCTTCCTTCTTCATGACGGCTCACAGGAAAGGTGTTTCCCAGTCAGCTGCCCCTTTCCAAGGGGTGCCTCAGCTGCCCTAGCTGGACTTGGGGCAGGGCAGACCAATAGCGATAGGTAGGAATGGAAGGGGTCTTGCTTGCATGTTTCCCGTGCAGGATGGTGCCATCACAGGCACTAGCTTGGATTGTAAACTGAGCAGCCAAGTCAAGAGTTTCTCTGGAGAGTTCATCTGGCATGGAAAGCTACCAAGAAGAACGGTCAAGAAAACAGGAATATAGCTCAAGTTCCACACTTACATGTGGAGTGTTCTCCCTGGCCCGGATTTCTCCAGCCAGATGTCAACACTCTCAGTTCCACTTTTATTTTCCAAATAACTTCAAGGTTTTTCTGCTCTGTAGTAGTGACAAAGCTTGCAGCAGGAGGGAAGAGTATCTACAGAGCCCAGGAACAGTTCCAGGTAGAAAGAGAAGTTGCTGATCAGGATATTTGTGTGGGCTCAACGGGAGTTTATGGAGGAAGCTGCTGCCATCAATACTACTGACTCAAACACCTCCAGCTTGTGAGGTTCCTGGAGCCTTACGAAAGGACAAAGCAGCACTTGATTAGCAATCCCAAAAGCTTCGTTACATCACTGTGGCACTATAGCATTCATGACATGCCTCTAACACATCTTGCATCCTTCTGCACAGCTGTTGCAGGGTGTTGTGTACTGCTGAGACATTTGCTGTGAGTAGCGTGTCCAAACAGCGGTGCGGACAGCTGTAGGGGAGGAAATAATCAGCCTTGTGCAGTTGTCAGAGTGAGCAACCGCACATGCAGATGTGGATAGCGGTGTTTTTGCTGCTGAGCAGTTTTCAGAGCAGTGGACCGTGCTGCGCTAGAGTTACAGTTCCTGAGTCTAGACCAGCGTGGCTTGGTCTCTAGAAACAAATGATCTTGCTTCCTCCCCAGCCAGGATGTGCTGTATCCTGCAGATTGGCTGTTGAAATGCATGTGGGTAAGTGCACTCTTTGCACTTCACATTAGCAGGAACAGAACTGTGCGGAAAGTGGCTCTAGTTCCAGGTTAGTGACGCAGATGGCTGACTAAAATAGGATTTGCCCAGCCAGGGAGGATAGATTGAGTGAAGCTGGAGGTGGTGTCTCCAGCATTACCTATGGCATTTTTTCATCCTCCTATTGCAAAGAACAAAAGTATCCAAGAGGGAAATGGGAGGCTGGTTCTCTACCTCAAGAGCCTGAAAATGTTAAAGGCCATTAACAACAGTGTGAAGTTGAGCATCTGGTGCATGAATTTAGTTCAGTTTGAATGCCTGTCAAAGCTCCAGTAATATCTGACGTGCAGTCTGTTCCACAGTTAGTTGGGCTTCACGTACAATTTATTTGGGGTACAATTTTCTGTGTGCTTCATCTAGCTCTGATGCATATGTCAGAATACTTGCTTGTGGCTTGAAAGCCCCATGTGATTTGACCTCCTTTTGATACTGCGATGCTTCCAAGGAGCCCTGGTCCTGACAGTACCTGCTGGGATTACTGCTAGCTTTGAGAGCTGCCTTTGAAGCAGAGATGAGTCGTGTGCTGTCCTTTTGCCTGTGGGTTCCTTGATCTTAGATCTCTGCAGTGCTTGCATTCATACGTCTCGTTCCCCTTTTCAGGGGCTGGTTTGCGCCTTCCAGGTGTAGTTTGATAAGACTGGGAGTTCCCAAAAGAGAAGAGAATGACAGTGGGGGCAGGAGGATATGCTGGCTGGCTTCACAGAGCCAGGTTGAGGGAGGAACTAAAGAGAATTTCACACGCTTTTCACAAAAACTGAGTCCAGAAGTAGAGAATGGGAGGAAAAGCCCTAGTGTGGACAAGGTTCTCTGTTCTGCCAGCCAGTCTCTCTGAAGAGCTTTCAGTACCTCTGCTAAAAGCTACCCCCTTCTGTTACCACATTCTTAGCAGCCAGCATGCAGTTACGCTTCAGTGTTTCAGCATTGCTCTGTGCTTAGTTAGGGGGGTCAGCTGCAGAATGGCAAACTTCTTGCTTTATGCAGAGCAAGCTGCCTCCGCAGCATTTTAAACTCTATAATGACTGAGTGGCAGACCTAGCCCTGAGAGGTTGAGCTCCTCTTTCCAAAGCAATGTTTGGGCTAAGCAACATTTCAGGGAACCTCAGCTAAGACACAGAAGGCATTTTGCAAGGGACGAGTGAGGTGGGTAGGATCGGGCAGTAATTTACCTCTTTCCATTGCCAGCTGTCCCCGGAAAATGCCTACGACGTGCTGTGCGTGGCAGACATGTACCTGTTGCCCGGGCTCAAGCGCCTGTGCGGCAGGACCTTGGCGCAGATCCTCGATGAGGACAACGTTGTCAGCATCTGGAGGATTGCAAAGCTGTTCCAGCTGACCCGGCTGGAGGACCAGTGCACGGAGTACATGGCAAAGATCATCGAGAAGGTAGCAGAAACACTCCCCACTGCGCTTAGCACATGTGCCCATAAATTTAAATGCACAGTGAGCTGTAGACTTAATGGTTGTGCGTGGTCTGTGATAAATAGTTGCCCTCTCTGGTTTTACGTGCTTCCTGAAAAAGAGCAGCTGTTGGGTAAGGAATGCTTGTGGTGAGTTAGGATGGAGGGTGGGAATGTCACTGCAGTAAGCCAAATGCTGGGGGCTGTCTAGCACAGCCCTGTGGGCTGTGGGGTGAAATACATGCCCCAAAAGTTCTGCCAGTGCTGTGTGCAGGTGACTTTCACCAAGCTTTCAGACACCGTGGCCACAGCAGCAGCAGTGTTCTCCAAGTGCATCAGCTGCAGCCTGGAGAACCCAAAGGGGTTGGCAGGGGAGCTTGGTGCAGGAAATGTATGCAAGTGTTCACACACAGCCTGCTCGGGGTGGGGAAGGGTGGTCTCCCTGGCATATTGCTATCGATTGGAGTCATCAGTATGATCTCTCTCCTTTAGGATGACAAATCTTAACTGTAGAGGTTCTCACAGGGGAAATTTGGCTGTTAAACAGCCAGAAATAATTCATCTAATGCTGAAGTTTTCTTTACGAGGCTCCGTTTAAATGTTAAGCTTAGTGATTATAGCTTGAAGTGTCAGGACTCATGGACTAAGTTGCCATACAGAAGGGCAAACTAGAATCTGTGGTTTTTTTTGTTTGTTTTTTTGTCCTTAGACAGGTCTCTCTAAGTGGCTTGTACAGCTCACATGGGAATGTAACACATTCACCTGCAGCTTGAAAGGTGTGAAATTCTTTGTAGCTTGTGAAAACAGTAAAGGAAGTAATTTTAGGGCTGTTATTTTGTTCAGTGTATTGCTTGGGGATGATAAACACATCATCGTGCACCCAGATTCTGGCTTCAGAAAAGAGAATTTGGTTTGAAAGCTGAATTAATATCCCGGGTAGTAACTGGGCAAGGTAGGGCTTTGCTTACATGTTCCTCTTCCTTTTTTCTATCCTGAGTGGGCATCCTTGGACCCAGTACTGGCAATGTGCCTTTCTAAGGGTGTTGGCACAAATGGAGCCAACCTCAGCTGTTAAAACAGCAGCAGCTGCCAGCATCTTGTGGAGATGCACTGATGATGGCAACGGGGAGAAATTTTGGCAGTGTGCATAGCACAGAGCAGGGCTCAGCAGCCCGCTGTGCCCAGGCGCAGTTCGGTCGCACAGGCAGACGAAGCTGCCTCTCACCCTTCAGCACACCACATGTTCCCGGGGAACCCGGTGCAGAATCATTCATGGGTGACCTGATTCTGTCAGGTTTTGCACAGAACAGAGCAGCTGCATTGCTGTGACCCGCTGGCAGTGGTGGGGCTGAGAGCTGTGGCAGAAGCAGACTTGTTTGGGTCTCCTGGTTCTGCGCTGGGCGCAAGCGCCTGCTTCCTTGCCTGTTGCAAGACGTTACCCAAAGGTGTCTGGCAGAATCTCCTGGTTCCTGCTGCCAGTTCCTGCTAGGGAGCTTTTCTGGAAGGAATATTATGTATATTCATGTGCCCTGATAGCAGAGCTATGGATTCTTAGTGGGTGTTACAGCGTGCTGCTTGAGGTGCAGATTACTCACAGCTGTGGCCACTTACTGTTGGAGTATTACTGCCTCCCTCAGGTGAAGCAGTGCCACAGGACACATCTCCAAGTGGTGCCTGTAGGAGACACAGGACACCCTTAGGATTCCCTCTTCTCCCAGCAGATCTCTAAAAAGTGGATGAGCCCGTTATCCCAACAGTTTACATCTCTTTACCCGCCTTCTTGTCTTCCTAACGATGCTTTTGTCCACCCCATCCAGCTGGTGGAGTCGGAGGAGTTTGTGGCTGCTGTGAAGGAGAATGCAGAAGCTGTGGAGGAGCGGCAGGAGACTGACTCCATTCCCCTGGTCGATGACATTCGCTTCCACATCACCAGCAATGTGCAGACTTATAGTGCCATCGAGGAAGCCAACCAGAAACTTGAAGCTCTGGAAAACCTCCTGGCCAGTATAGGGCTTGAGTGCTGATGTGTGCAAACCCTGCCTGTCATATGCAGCCTGCGTAACCCCCAGCGGGTTGGCTCGGAGTGCGAGAACATCTGAGTCTCTGAATGTTTCTTTTCCTCTACTTTGTCCTCCTTCCCATCCACTTCCAGGCATGGTTTCTTTTTAATTTATTTATGTCTGGAAATTTGCATGTCTGGTTTGTGTTTGGTTTTATTTTGTTTTTGTGTCTCCTTTCGGAAATAGCTCCCAAAGTTGAGCCTAATTCAGTAGCTGCTGCTTTGTACGATGCAATGCTGATAGGAGACTGCAAGCCATGGGGGTGAGGGAGTTGCTCGGGGGGACTTGCTGTGCCTGGTGTTAAGACCCATCCTGTTCTGTTGCCCAACAATACACTGCTGAAACTGGTTCATGCCAGGCTATTTGTTGAACTGCCAGCAGCAGAGGAAGAAAACTGGATTAAACTCCCCAAATAAGTATATTAGAAAGAAGATGGCTTTTCCTTCTTTCACTGTCAGCATTATAAGATTGGCAAAGTTGAGCAGCACTTCCCTAACAGAGAGACAGAAGCACTTGGCTGTGTGGAAGCTGCTGTTTTCACCTGCTATTCTAGTTAGGTGGAAAAAGCCAAAGTGATTTCCAGGTCTTCCCTAGCTTTTTGTTGTTTTGAGGTGTTGTCATTTGGATTTCCACACTGAGAGGAGTGGAAAAACTCAGATTTTAAAATATCTGAGTTCTGACAGGTGGACAATGTATATGCAATCAGGAGGGGAATACAGAGCACAGATTTGATGTTTTCCTTGTGCTGCATGTAATGCACAACTTAAGAATTTAAAAGCTTTGCTGAACAAACATCTTTGGTAATACAGTAGAGACCAGAGACCTTCCATTCCTAGAAAGCAGTAACGTTTGATGCATAAAAAAGGGAGAGTGCCACTTGTCTCCCTAACAGGGGAAGGAAACACCTTCTTCTTGGAAACAGCACTTTTCCCTTTCTCTTGGTACATTGTGGTGGTGCAAAACTGACTTGCTGGTTGGGTTGGGGGAGAGGGGTCACCAGAAGTCTTCTGAGAAGGAAAGAGGGGTCTTCTGGGTCTCTTGCGGGGCAGCTGTCCCACTCTTCGACCTTCTGGCTTTGCTCAGCCTTCAGCCTTGTAGGTTCATTGTTCTCCAGGAAATTCACTGTTTGTACTAATGAAAGTTTTGGAATCTGTGTTCTGCACTAGGTCATGTTCTCCTTCGTCTCCTTAGACTCCTAATGAGGGTGATGATGTTATTTCTCCACAGCACCGACCAGCAGGTGATAGCCCTGCACAAAGCTTCCCCTGCCAAGCAGGCTGCCCTGAGAGCTGTTTATCTCCAGAGTGGCATGTCATGAGAGCCTCAGGTCTCCAAGACTCGGGCCAGGCACGCTTTCAGTGCTGTGAGCTGGGGGGAAGAAAAAGCATTGTGTGAAGCACATAGGGAATCTTGCACAGATGGTGGGCTGCTGTCACCAATACGTATTGTCATTTTGGTCACTCTGTGCAGCAAGAGTTTAAAATAATCCATGTCATGTGTGCTTTTAGTGTTTGAGGTGAGAACTGGGCACGGGTTCCCTGCAGCTCCAGGGTTTTGTTTCCTGTAATGGTGGTGGTGCTTCACATGGACGAGGAAAGGGTTTGGAGATCCAGTGTTCAGCAGGTACTTGCTAAAAGTGCGGATATACTGGGAGGTTGGGTCTCCCTTCCCTGCTAATCTCACCTGGTGAGGCACTCATGCTCCCACCATATGAGAACTGCAAACTCTGCCCCTGCTCAGAGCATCTGCCCATACCTGGCATGTGTTGCAGCTCACGCAGGCAGCCTTTGGGCACCGCTTGCACTAGGCAGGCTGGGTTCAGCTGCGGTGAGAAGGTGGCACTGGGCTTCAGCTGGTGTATTCGAGAAGCTGGGATTTGGCAAAGTCACGTCAGGACTGAGTTGCACTAACAGAAGCTGCAGACAGAGCTGGCAGGGCAGGAACGAGGTGCAGTGCCACTAACCGGACCCCAGATGCCCGTGCACTTTGTCATTTGTGTTTAACTGGTTTCTCTTGCCAAGCAAGTCTCTTTGTGGCAAGAGATAGTGGCTGTGTGGCTGCTTAAGTTCTGTTTCAAAAAGCTTGTGAGGAAACATAAGGAGTTGTTGTGGTTTGCTTTCTGCAGCCACGCAAGGGTGGGGAAACGGGTGTGTTGGTGCAGGGTGTGTTGCTGTAGGGGAGCAGCAGCAGTGCGCTTCTGTTTGGGGTGGTGGCGTGGAGAGGAGCTGTGTGTGTGTTGTGTGATGTGTGGAACGTGTCTGTGTCCGTCTCTGAGCTTCGTTTGGCTTTGACAAGACCACCAAAGAGACCAGCACAACTTGAACTGGTGAAGGCATCGCAGTAGATTTGAGGAGGGGAATGGCTATTTGGAAAGCTCGAATACGAAGTCCCATGTATTTGGGGAAAAGAAGGGTGGAAGAGCAGAACTGCCTGTTGTCTTGCTCAGCAAAGTGTCAGGCTCATGAAGCCTGCACAGAAACAACCTTCAGCTTAGCCCGGCCGGTTCAGTTCCCCTGTGTTTCTCCTCCATTTATGGCTGAAGATGACACTGAACATAAGCAGGATGTTTAGTTTATCACGTCCCCTCTGCTGCTCCTGCGTAAATTCCCCATCTGACATCTCGGTAGTCAGCTTCCCACAGCAACGGTTGTGACAGCCCTGCACGAGGCTCGCACGGAGCCCCAGAGAGCAGAACGTGGCCTTTGCCTTCTGTTTGTACCGAACAAGATGTAGGAACAGGATTACCGAGGAATGTGCTAATTCTTTTCTCTGCAGAAGCCTCAGCTGCCTAAGCAGGATGGACGCTGGCGGTGGGCAAAGTGGGAGGACAGCAGAGGAGGGGCAGCGGTGCTGGGAAGCATTTTCCGTGTGGCTGCTCTTAAATAATTCCATTCCCGTGTCCTTAAGCGTGGAGCGAGTGAGGCTGCGGTTGTACACGTGGGAGGAAAGGTCAGCGTGGCCTTTTGATCTGCTCCCCCAGCAGCCCAGTTCCTCACGGGCTGCTGAGCAAACCCCTCGGCTGTCCGCCTGCACTTAGCGGCCGCTTCTGTGAGCCCCGCTGGATCGGCCAATTACTCGGGGTCCTTTAACCCCCCCACCCCTTTTGGCAAAACAGGGCTGTGAAAAAGCATGCATAAGCAGATGGTCAGCATGCAGGCAAGCTTTCTAATTAACAGGAGCCAGGTCAAAAAGTAGATTGGAATTCACTTTATTCTTGCTGCATATAATTTTATCACGAAATAAAAAACTTAGGATTTTTCTTCTGTTGCCAGCGTCCTTTTTGTGTTCTGTTGCCTCTGTCCTTTTTATTTACTACTTGCCACTTGTTGAATTAAGAAGATTGTAAAGTTTATCAGAGCAACAGTATATTTAAGAAGAAATGTATAAGCATGTGTGCAGCAATAAAATAGTATATTTCACTATATCCGTTCCTGCTGTAGCCTGTTTGTTACCAACTAACATCAGTGTGCCTTTATTTCTGAAAGGACTTGGTGGGTTCTTCGGCACTTTTTCCTGCACCTGAACTGGGGCTGGCTCTGTACCAAGCTTCCAAGAGATGAAGACGATGTGACTGCTCTCCTCTCCTGGTGACCTGTTCGGACAGCCCTGCCATGGGTGTAAAGCACCGACTTGTTTTTGTGCGCTCCTTTCTCCTGGCGTTGTTGTGTTTCGTGAGCAGCTCCGTGGTGCAGACGTGGTCCGTGTGCTGGTGGTGTGTCAGGGAGCTGATTTTAATCTCGGAGTGCTCCTCTGGGCAGTCACCGGGAGGTCAGCTGTCTGTTCCTCTCTGCTCGTCACCCCATGCCTTTGTTATTGCTGGCTTCTCTTAGATCCAAGGATGGAGGTTTCTCAGCCTCCATGGAAAGCTCTTCCTCTGTTTAACTCTGACTTGTTCAGTGCACTCGCAGTGCCCTCGAAGCACGTGTTTTCTCCAAGCCTCAGGCCTGCTGGAGTGCCAGGCAGTCTTTCCTCTCCTCTCTGAGGACACAACTTATTCTCCCTTCTGCCCTCTTGTGTGCCTGCGTGGCTGCGATAGTTCTGGTGGCAACTAGCACGACGAGCTGCCTGCGCACAGCCTGCTGACTTCAGAGCATGACTTGGCTTCAGAGAGCAAGGATCCGAGCGCCCCCCTCTAGCTCCCTGCAGGAATGCGCAGTTTTCAAGGGGGGAGAGCAATAGTATCTGAGTGAGTAATGCTGCTGAAGGGAGGGACCGGGTTTGGCAAAGTTCAAGCACTAATCAGGCTTTTGGGACTCAAGGAGCAGTGCTTATAAGGAGTATCACTGTGCTGTGAGAGCCTGGAGTAAAAGACGAGGATCTTTAAGAGACTTGAGCTGCTGGCGTTGGTACAGTCATGGTCAAATAAACAGTGGAGATGGCACCTTCCCACGGAACAGCTCGCAGTCGCTGTGTGTTGACAGACTCGTCTGCTCGGGGTGACACTGAGCTTTTCTCTCTTGCTGTGGGCAGCCTGCTGAAGCCTGTCGCGGCTCAGGGAGCTGGATTGTGTCTGGGCTCGGTTTTTAAGGATGAGCAGCTCCTGCTGGGGCTGGCGACGGAAAGCAAAGGCTTGGCTTGGTTCTCTGCTCGCGGGGTGTGTTGGCAGAGCAGGTTTTTATTTTACCTTCTAAGCTAAAACAGATTTGACATAACAAATTTATTAAGATAAGAGAGGCTACGCTGGCAAACCATTTGCCATGGTTGGGGCCTGTTTGGAATAAAGGTGGCGGGGCTGCCCGCCTTGAAGGAGCACCAAGGGAGGAGGGCGGTGAACTCCTCCGGGGTTATGGATGTTTTGGGGGTTTCAGGTTGGAAATTGGCAGGGGGTTACTGGCAGTAAGCAAGGCGAGGTCTGCAGGGAGGCAAGCTTTAAGCTAAGTGTGATCAGCATCTGGGGAAGGCGTATACGTGCCTTCCGCTTTTCCTGGCCGTGGTTAACTTTGTAAGCCCGCAGGTTTCAGGCGAGGTTTGAAGGGCACTTCAGGAGATGAAAGCAAGCCTTGGAAGAGGATCAGTACCATGCAAAGAGCTAGCCCTGGTCTCGAGGGTCTGGTTGCTCAGTTCCCAAAATAAGCTCTGAGAACTGAGTGTGAGAGCTTTCCTCTCCCTCCTCCTGTTGCTGGCAGAGCAAGCTCGAGGGGAAAGAGAGCGGGATTGGAAAATGCCATCTGCTCCAGGGCTGCTCCCTCCTGACTGCAGCTCGTGTGGTTTTCTGACAGATTGTCCCAGGGGGTGTGCCTTGCTCCCTGCTCTCTTTGGTGGTGTGGCAGGACATGAGGCCATTGCTTTGGCACGGTGTGGTAAGCAAGAGGGAAATTGGGGAATGCTGTGGCAGGGCCAGATGTGCTGGTTCATGGGCTTGGGTGGAGCTGGCTTGTTTTTAAGGAAAGCCAGAGGAGCATGATGTAGCTTTCCTATGGAAGGAACTGAGCTGGTGTCATTAAAACCCTGGTGGGAAGAAATGCCTCCCTCTTTAATCTTTTATCCTATTGCTTCTTTGCTAGCCGGGGTCATCCCAACACCGTTCGTGCGAGGCTGTGACAGTGATGAATTGTGCAGGGCTGTGCTGAGACCTGCTCTAGAAAGAAGGAAAGTAAATATGTTAGTTACCACTCCTTGAGATATGCTTTTGGAGGTGAAGGCTGATCTTTCATATCAAGGCTAAGATGACATTATATCTCTCCCTTCTGCTCAGAAGGTTTTATTCTAACACATTCTTGGCACAGCACAACAGAACCACCAATATTTCTATGAATTTTATTAAGCTTGCTTCCATAACGGGAGCCAGCAATCTGCTCTCTCTAACTCCTTCCACCCTCCCCCTCCCTGGAAGTAAAACTGAACTTTTATCCAGGAGTTTTTAAGCCAAGTTTGTTGGCGGCAAGTTCAACCTCTTTCAAATTCCCCAAAGCTCTTGTTAAGAAGCTGGGAATGCTTCAGGCAAATTGTCCAGGAAGATTTTTCTTCCAAGATGCTTCTCCTTGGGCACAGCATCTTCACCGCCGTTCAGGGCACGGGCTCTGTCCTGCTCCTCCTGGGGTGACTGCTCCTTCCCTCCCCGATGCCTGGAGGAGATGGCATTTCTTGTGTCCCGACGTTACATGACTTTTCCTGGTCACGCATGCAATCCAACAACAGCCTTTTCGGTCTGAAGGCGCGCAAGTGGAAAGTGCTTCTCTTGCTCTGCCGGCTGTAGCGCTCGCACTGCGCCAAGAGGGCAGCTCAGGGCGTGCGTGCAAACTTTGGCATTCTCTGGGGGCCCGGGGCTTGCCAGTCACGCGAGTGCCCCCGGGCTGGGTTTGGGTGCGGAGGAGATGCACTGGGGGACACGCACGCGCTCGGCACGGGAATAGTGGGCTTGGTGTTCAAAGTGCACGGGCTGAGCGCTGGAAGCTGGGCTCCGCTGGCGCTTTTGATGTGGCCAGCACAAGGGCCGCCCTGTGCTGCGGGCAGGATGCTTGTCGCCTTCGCTCCAGCACAAAGCTGACCCCGCAACCCATCGTGAGGGAACATCTGTGTTTTTCCTCTGGATCGGGAACCAGAGCTGTTGGCATCCAGCGTGTGCACCCCTCCCGCTTCAGGGTTTGTTTTGCTGGCCCGAGCAGAGCTGTGCTGGTGCCGCCAGTGCGTTTTTCATCGAGATGAAGACGTGACTGTGGAAGGAGGGCTGTCGGCCTTGGGAAGGCTGGAGAGGCTCTGCTTCGGCAGAACCTCTGCTTTGGCAGGGGGGTTGGACCCGATGATCTTTCGAGGTCCCTTCCAGCCCCTACAATTCTGTGATTCTGTCATTCTCCTGGGGCTCTGCCCTGTGGTCAGTCAGGGGGTTGCTTGCCCTTGGCTGTGGGCCCTTCCTACGCTGCTGCGGGAAAGGTACCGCTCATCCTTCCCACCTGAGCTCCATCCATTGCTTCCCCTCTGCCCTTCTCCTCTCTGCATGTTATCTTTCAGGACAGCACAAGTGTTTTCCATGCTGGACATCCTGTCCTCCCCTCCGCTCCACCCCAGGCCAAGCAGGTCCCTCTGCCAAGTTTCCTTTGCTTACACATCAGCGCGTACCGCGCGACCCATCCCAGCTCACCATTGATCTCATAGGAATTGTTTTGCATCCAAATTCCTGGAGTGCTTCCAGGCACTGAAGAGCTTCCCCTGCCTGCCAGGGTCTGCTGTCCCCCCTTCCTGCGGTGTCACGGCAGAGGCCAGGGGACACCTGCCCAGCCCGGAGAGGAGCAGCCAGCTCGGGGCAGCACAAGGCCTGGCACGGGCTGGGGGAACAGGCGCAAAGCCTCAGCCTTCCTGCCGGCCTGCGGGGTCGGGCCACGAGCACGTGCTAAAAACAGCAAGGCCACCCACGGCTGTGACAGATCGCTGTGCCCCGGGTGGTGGCGGTGGCGTGGAAAACGCTGGGTAAACTGCACCGCCAGAAAGGAGGATGAGGATGATGAAGGGCGACGGGCCGGGCACGGGCACTGCTTTCCCTGCAGGGGAGGATTCCTGCAGCAGGGGCACCCTGAACACACCAAACCAGGCTGGCCGGGCTCTCACCCGCACTGGGCACTGCCTGGCAGCCAGCGAGGGGCCAGTCCCACTCCCCGGCCCTCTTCGGAGTCACAGCCAGGGGCACGAGGTGGCATTTACCCCGCTGCTCCGCCTGGCCGCGGTGCACATGCCTCCTGTTCGAATTGGGCACGTTTCAGGACAGAAATAATATTTTAACGGGCTTGTGGAAGTGTGGGGAACAGGTCTCGAAGCAGGCCGAGCTCGTCTGATAGCACAGGCTCCTCCATCAGCTCCGGACCCCTGTCCCATGCGGGGCAGGGGAAGCACGCGAGGAAGCACTGCTGCGGTGCCACGATAGCTCTCGTTGGGCTGCTCCGGGCTATAGCAAACAGCAGCACAGGGCTGTGGGTTTCAGGAGCTTCCAAAAAGCCAACCTTCAAGCAGAAAGGCAACCTCAGGGCTCTGACAGCTGCCCCCAGGCCCCCCGGTCCATGGTGGCTGGGGAGCAAGCACCAGCCACACCAGCAGCGCCCAGGGGCTGCAGGTGCCCCTCCACAAGCTGGATTTAATATCTCCCTGCCGCTCCCTTCTCACCCTCCAGAGATACGGTGGTTACAAATGATGCTCTCAAACACGCTCCGCTCAGAAAACATAACTTTATTATTAGTTGCAATATACATTGTATTCCTTTAAGAATTCTAAACTCATATATGGTTTCCCACTGAAAATACGTGTATGTATATACGCTTTTATATATGTATATATATATAAATGTATTTTATTGAACTGGGACACAACGGAACAAGAGAGACAAGCTCGGAAATTACTTGGAAAAATAAACGTGATCTCCGTGGATTTGTGCTGGCAGTGTGCTAAGGTAAGTGGTGTAAAAAGAACAGGCTAAATAGAAAATGTGATGGGTTGGGCGGAGGGGAATGGTCTCCCAGTGCTACAGGAGGTGGGTGACACAGGTGGGAGTCGCACGTTGCTATTGCTTGGTCGCGGGTGCCACCTCTTCTCCCAGGCAGACCCGTCTCCAGCGCATCTCCGCACAGCAGCGCTCGTAAGGCCGGCCGTGCTCCCTGCAAACGGTACCTGCCGCTTGGAAATGGAGTTTAATTACATTTCCCTTGGCAGCAGCTCTGCTCATTACTAATCTGGTCAGCAAAGGGAGGGTTCCTCCGGGGCACGGTGAAACCGAACTGGGTCAATGTAAAGTAGTTTATGGGCAGGGGAAGGGAGCAGCAGGGAGCTGGAGCGTGCGGGCTGAGAGCTGCAGCTGGTGCAAACCAGCCTCAGCTGATCCACCCGCATCTGCTCCCGGCTCCATCCCGCCCTGCTGGCTTCCCCACCCGAAAATCTCCACTCACCAACCTGCCTGGAGGCAGGCAGCATCGGGGCTTTTTGGGGTAGGTTTCCCCATGTTAATTCCTTTGGAAGCTAACTCAGAAAAGTGATTGAGGGTAGCAGCGACACCTGCTGTGCCAAGGTTTGGGGCTAGTTTAGCTTTTTGTTACCTGGTTTTCAACTAAGCAATGGTTTTGTTTGCTGACCTGATTTTCAGTCGCAGCTTCCCCCAGCCGCTGTCACTGAGCTTAGCTAGACAGAGGGACAAGTCTTCCCTAGATGAAGATAATTGCCTTCCTTTTATGTCTTCTGGGCTGCAGATGTGTCGTGGGTGGAAGACACGCTCTGCCAAGGCACTGACCGCAGCCCGAAGCCAGGCTGGAGGGAGCAGACGGGCTCTGACCTTCCTGCTGCAGGGTCGCTTCCCTCCGCCCCGCAAAGTGCTTGTCAATTTGGGATGAAATGAATGTGGGCATCTGTTCCTCCTGACTTCCTCGGGAAAAGTGCTTTCAAAAATCCCATCCTTAAGTCCTCGTCTTGCTCCGACCCCCGCAACATCTGTCACCGCCGCATCACGCCCACTGGATTCCTGCTCCGGCTGAAGAAGCAGGTGAGCCTCGTCGCCGCTGCAGCACTTCTGTTCTTGCTCTCTTTCCCCAGCAGCATCTGGCAAGGAAGGACCTCGCTGGGGGTAAGAAGTTGCAACGAGGCAGGCTGCTGGAAGCCGTGGAGCGGGCGACCTGCGCGTCGCCTCATTCCCGGTGCCGGTGCTGCTGCAGGTTTAGCAGGGGTGGGTGGGAGCAGCTGATTGCATGGGAATAATGCTTTAAGCAGAAGCTGGGAGAAGCCCAGCTGGTTCCTCTCTTTCAGGGCAGGAAAATAAAAGTGGAAAAGTGCCTGCATCAAACTCAATAAAAGAGCTTTCCTGACTTGGGCCCCTTAGGGCAATTGCAAGGACGCAACCTGCACCCACAGGGCCCTCATCCCTGCACGCTGATGGTGTCGGGCCCTGCTTCTGGCTGCTATTGCACAGAGGTCCCTTTCCTGAATGTTGCCAGAAGTGGCTCCGAAGGCAGGCGAGGTGGGTGAGACCCGAGGGCTGCCACGGGCAGGATCCAGCCCTGGGGGCAGCAGTGCACAGGGCAGCTGCTGCCAGGGAGGGCAGTGGGGTTTGTCCCCGTGGGAGATGCCCCGTTATCTCCTCCTGGAGCATTTGCAGGCTGCTGCAGCACTGGAGGGAGAGGGGCAGGTTAAAGCCCTTCCCTTTGGCTGCTGCCAAGAGGCATGGTAATAACTAGGGCTATCTCCCTGGACAAACTGACCCGCACGGCCACGCTGTGATCGCTGCGCTGCTTCTGCTGTATCGATACGATTCCTCTGCTCCATGTTGGGGTCTCAAGCCTTGCCTCCATCCCTGCTGCTGCCAGAGACCCAGGCAGCTCTGGGGTTTGGCTTGTCTGCACCGCTGGAGCACTTCACGAGCTGCTCCCTGGATGCTGGACCTACGATTGCACCCTGTCCTCTGCCTTTGCTCCCCACCTTGCCCCCAGGGGCGAGCTCGTCCCCAGCACCCTGTCGGCCCCAGAGGTGGCTGTGCTGCTCGGGAGGAGAAGGGCAAGGGCTTGGCCAGGATCTCTGCTCGCGCTGTGGGTCTCCTGCCAAACTGGTGGACCATGAGGACACCCACTGCTAATCCCCACCCACCAGATGCTCTGCGCTTCTCTCTAGCATTCTTTTCAGGCCATTTTCCAACTGATGAAGGAAAACAACAGATTATGACTGTAAAGTTATGGTGAGAGGACTGGATCGTGGTAGGACAACATTACTCCTTGCCAAGAGAAGGAGCAATTAACCCTTCTTTAGACTCTCTTCCCATTTCTTCCCTAGCTCCCAGCCACCTCTATATACATCATATATTATATTACTATATTCTCATATAACTCTGACTTTACTTTTTCAGTTTCAGTAGCGCAAGTGATTAACTCCAAGAGGAAAAAAAAAAAAAAGGAAGAAAGAAGGAAAAAAAGCAGCCCCTAGGAATATTTACAGAATAGTTCATCTTGGAGAGGAGAAGGGGGTTTGGCCTTGGGAATAGCATGGTTTGTGAATGTGCTACGTGGGCTTGAGTATACATTCATCCTCTCCCCTCTGGGATTCTGCTCTGGTGATGATGACAACTGAAGGTTTGCTCAGCATGCCTTCCCCCAGTGCAGACTCACGGGGGGCCCTTTATTCTCCCCCTGGGCCTGACCTGCTAACAAAGGTAGCAGCCAAAGGGGTCTGACCTCAAAAATCATCCTTTCGCTTCCGAGCCGGAGCCTCTGTCCACTGCCCCCATCAGCTCCATCTTTGGCCTCTCCTCGTTACCCAGCACCTTCGTTAACGCTCGCCTCTCAGGGCCAAGGCTGTAAAGGGACCGGATGGTGGGGACAGGGAGGGGACTGTATGCACCTGGAATCAAAACTGTAAAGTGGAAGATACTGACTTCTTTAACATACCAAAAATTATTGCAGTATAAATTAACCCCCGTCACCCTGGCGAAAGCAGAGAAGAGGAAGTGATGGAGGAAGCTCGGTGGGTGAGGGGCATCTTGGCAACATCACCCACCTGGAAAGCTTTGACAGCTGCTCCCACAGCTATCAATGCTTTCTCAGGTTATGGCAATGGCCATTTACATCACCAAGTGATGCCCCACTCTGTGCCTCTTCCCCCACCCTCCCTTACGCTGTGCATGGCAAAATATCCCACGAGCCCCTCCACGTTAGATCTTTTCCAGAGAGACTTCTATTAAGAAAAGCGTCTATTCCCAGAAACCCCCAGTAAGAGCTGCAAAAACAACTGCTCTTAAGTATGGCTGGTTTCTCCAGCTGCTGAGACCTTCTGGCCAACCCACGTAAGTATTTCCGTGAAGACAGAGGTAGTGACCTCGGGCAGCTCTTTGTGGAGGGCATGGTAGGCTTCCTCATACACCTGCAACCAGGGAGAGAGAGGAGATTAGCACAGAAAAAAACTTCCTCGTGAACAGAGCAGCCTTCAGTCCCCTCTTGTCAACACCCACAGGTCCAATGTGTCCTGCCCACACCTTGTCAGGTTTTTCTCCTGGATGTGGCAGGTTATCAAATCAAGATAGGTTATCAAGAGACGCCATCAGCTTTAGCAGGCCCTTCTTCAAAAAGGGATCCCACTCCCAGCTTCTGTGCTGACAGACCCGGCTCTGGGCTCTGCTGCTGCTGTTTCTCTTTCACCCTCCCACCTTCTCCACACACTGCCCTGTCCTCTCCCTGCCGCTGCCCCTCCGCAAGCAGGAAGGCGTTGGCACTGCAGCTCAACCTGAGCACCCTGCTGCACGTGAGGAAGACGATACATGTCCCAACACCAGGCATTTCTTGCTCCTTCTCCCAGTAAGAGCAGGGAAATAAATACTTATCGTGCCCCTGGAGTTTAAAGGCCAATGGGGAATGTTCCCATCATGCCTTGTGCAGTTTTACTCCTTTTATGCCCAGGCTACCCAGTTATTTTTCTGATGACAAAAGCTTTCCCTTGGTCTCCCTGTCTCTCTTTCAGGCTCATTCATGTGCTAACAATCGGTTAATCAGCTGTGGCTCTCTTGAAATGAGCAGATGTGAAGTGGCTTTTGTTGTGCGGTGCTTTGGGAAGGCCCCCCTGTACCCCTACAGGCCAGGGCACGAGGTAGGCTCGGCACTAACATGGTTGGCGTTGTTCAGAAGACTTTCGGGGTCACCACTTCACCTGGTCGTGAGCCTCAGTGCACTTGTATGGCAAGTAGCTTCATGTCCAAGTGGCCCGGGGGTGTACAGCCCCCCAGGGTAAGGCCTTGAGGTCAGCCACCATAGCCTAGGCCGCCACACCCCTCACAGAGGCCGCTCAGGCCAGCGCTAACAGGCCAATAACCTAAAAAATAAGAAAACAAGCTGACCTTGAGCGTTTTGTCCTGACTCTGCACCGTGTCCATAAGTAAATAAGACCCTTTGATATCACAGAGCTTGTCGGAAGAGCCGTGTAGCACCAGGATGGGCAAAGTCAGCTTGGGCAGAGCTCGCTCAATTCTGGCAATGGCATTCATCAGCTGGATGACGAAGGACACCTTCATGCCACCGTGGTAGACCAGGGGATCAGATGTGTAGGACTCCATCTGGCAGGGAGAAAGAGGTAATTTAAGGTTAGCAGTATTTCATGCAGAAAAGACAAAGCAGGTTGGCTGGGCAGTGAGGAGTCTCTTCCCTTGGCTCGTGCATGTATTTCCTACTCAGTCAGGATTTCCTGCCATCAGAGTCAAGGTCGAGGCCTTCACTGTGGCTACCCAGAATTGCTCACACAACAGGTCTCGCTCCATGCTGTGTGTTTCTCTCTTCCACCACTAGAAACTATTCAAGCCAAAGCAGCAGGCAAACAACCAGCACAGGACAAAGCCTGTTCCTGTGGGGCACCTGCCTGCATTTTTCTGCTCTGCCATATCCCTATGTAACTCAAAGGTGACGGTCTCCTCTGCAGAGTTTTCTTCAGCCTGTGTTACTTCAAGGCTGGTATTGTCCAGGTCCTTATCCTGCTCTGCTGAGGGCTCGGGTGTTTTTCTCTCTTTCATCTTCCCTCTCTGGGGATGAAGACTGTGCCCTACACCTGCAGGCAGCTGACACATCCAGCTCCAAAGCACTCTTACACTGAGGGTCTGTTCCAGGTGAAAAGGGTGCAGACAGAAGGCAGCAAAAGATGATATTAGGTGGTAGGCAAAAAAAGTCAACAATTTGCTCAGCCAGACTGTGAGAGGATAAAAATGCACAAGAGCTGGTGCAGAAAGTCACTAGGAATGAGTAGTTACTGCAGCAGGCAAATCTACAGTAAATATTTGTATACTGTACATGGAGACGGCCCACACAGCCACTGCCATCTCAATATCTGCCAGAACGCTTTGATTACAGGCTGGTCTCTGGCACAGCCTCCAGTTCCTCCCCACCCTGGCAGATGTTTATAGAAATGACGATTATTTATAGGTTAGCCAAAAACAGCCTCCTCCTCTCATCATGAGCATGGAGGTCTGCTCAAATTCTCCTCATTCTGCAGAAAGGTGAGGTCATGCTGCTGCTGCACATGCTGAGGGCCACGGGTGGGAAATGACCCACGAGGCCACCCCAGGGACCTGCAGCTCTGTGGAGGTGAAGGCACAGGCACGGCCTGCCTGTACACCACCAAGGTGCCAGAATGGTTTTGGGGCAGGTTTTGCCCCCGTCTCTCCATGAGATGAGATTATCAGGGGCCGGAGGACACCTGTGGTGGGGCTTTCCCAGCTGAGGGGAATTAATTCATTAGAGGGCGTGGAGCTGGCTTCCTGTGGAGCTGGTTTCCCTCCTCGTCATCTGCAATATGTTGGGGCACAAGGCACTGGAAATGGAGCTGGCAGGAAGGCATGGTGGTGCCTAGAACTCTTTCCCTCTCACTTTCTTGCTTTATGGTATTCTGACAGCATTTTGAGCAAATCCACCAAGCTGCGTTGGCTTCTTAACTACTTGCTTCAGCTGAATCCAGATCTATGCCAGTGCTGCACTAAAGCAATGCAGCTTTGAGATTATTTTTTTTTTTTGTATTTTTTGAATTGAAGGCAACAGTTGAAGGACCTTGAGAGTGCTGGAATCAGGAGAGGTAGGTGGATGGATTGACGGAAGTTCCTTTCCCATGGAGTAAAACAATGTTGATGAATTCATGTGTGCTGGCCCCCTCCCCAGTGCCATAAATGCTAGGAGAATGACCTAATGGGTTTTGTTCTCTTGTTCTCTTCTTACAGAATAGGGACTTTTTTAGGTACTGAGCAGACAATAAATATTTTTGTATAGATGATGGGAGGAGAAGGAATAATAGCTTAATCCCAACCTAAATTGATCAGCAGTGAGTGGGAGGATCCTCTTGCTGGTGAATGAGCAAAATCTTTGTCAGAAAGTTAATGCTCAGAGCATGGGGTGAGGGCAAAGCAGAAGCTCATGGGGGAAAAGAGGGAGATATAGGGAATGGGTTTTATATTCCGGTGGGAGGTGGCACCAAGAGGAAAGACTTATGCAGTGGAGCAGCTTGGGATGGAGAAAAAAAAAAAGCAGATTAAAGAACCACTATCTGCATCATTTGCTGTGTTAAACTAGCTGTAGGGAAGGCTCAGTGAACACAGGGGTGACCCACAGCACCCTGCAGGCCTTCCTATCTTCCTGTCTCCTGTTACTAGACCTCTTCCTGACCTGCCTCTCTGTGCAGTCTGCTTTGCCTCTGGGTGCAAGATACAACCATCAGGGCTCCTGCTTCCTGCTTAGAATTTTGCATCTTTCTATGGCGGAACAATAAATTCATTGTAAGGCATATTTCTTTGCATGCATACATGCAAAAAAAAAAGTTTGCATCTTCCTTTTGCATTTTGCAGAATAAATTCTTCATAAGGTAATTACAGTCTCATCCCTTGTGCACTCTACAGGAGCAAGAGTAAAGTCAGGGGGACTATTCAACCAAATTCAATGGCAGCTAACAAAGATTTATGGGGTAAAAGAGCCTGCCCCTGTGATGTTATTCACCTTGGAAGCAGGAGTGGGTTTTTGAGGTTACATCTTGCTCTCTTTTGTGTCTCTTGCATTTGATATAGCAAGCAGATCAAATAAGCATCTCCGTGCCATCCTGTGTTTCAGTCCCTCCACCCTGAGGACAGCCTGCTGGGAACACAAGCTCATCAGGAAACTCTTGGATGACGTCCCAAAAACATTTCTAGAGAATAGAAAGTTGGTCTGGCAGAAGAATATGTTTAACATATAAATAATGGATGTTTCCAGCACATTGTGTGCTGCGAAGCTGTGCGTCTTGAGTCCAAAAGGAGGATGGAGTGTGCCCTGGTGGCAGCCAGAGGACTGAGATGCTGTGTTGCTTTCGGTAAGTGCCTGGAGCCTCGAAGCCTGGTGTCTGAAGCTGGTCAGGAAAGCACTTCACATTGCATCCACAGCTGCTGTATCAGCTGTGTGTTCATCTGCAGGTGTGCAGGCAGCAGAGTGGGGAGGGGGTGATTGTCTCATACTGAAGACTACTCCATTAAGAGCAGCCTCTAATGAAACAGACCTATATTTTCATCCACTGCCAAAGTCTTTCCCTTCCTCCACGGAAAGGGAAAGGGCAGAGGAAGAACAACACCCACAGGAAGCTCTTGAGATTTGGAACATCACAGGGCAGTGGGAGCAGCAGCAAATATTTGGGTAGAAACAAAACCCACAGTAGCATTTATTATAAGCTATACCCAGGGAGTATGGAAATAATTGGATAATATTGTGCAGCCAGTTAAGGGAGCTCCACTGACACTTTTCTAAATGCCTTACAATCGGGACGTCTCCCATCAGCGCTTTTCTCCTGTAATGCTATTTAGTGCAGCACTGGCACCTTCCAGCAGAGGATCCAGCTGTTGAAAGCAGTGCGTTTAAAAAATGCCATCCTTAAGGAGTGCCACATAATGAACCAGTGCAGGGCCTGGCAGAGACCCACGTCTCCCAGCCACACTCACTGCTCAGGTCGGGGCTAATGTCCTCAAATCCCCCTCCTTCTCCGTGGCACTGACTGCTTTCATCCTCCAGATACAAATGCAGAATTGAAAGCTTTCCTCCATGTGATTTTAGTGAATTAGTTCTTTAATTTAAACCTTTTCTCTGAACTATATGCAGCAAGTTGGCAGCTGAATGTAATTAGGAACAGGTTTCTACAGCTGGACTGGAATCAGCCTTTCTCAAGCATGTGTTTTAGCAGCCTCACACTGTACTTTGGGACGTATGTCGTATGGTGCATCAGTGCATAGCAGATGCCCATTAACTCGCCTCATGCTAGTCCCAACAGATTGCTAGAACTTGCTTTGTCTTTCTTTTCTCATCTCCTTGAATCTTCCTGCTTTCACTCCAGTTCAGTGTTATACTTGCTTCAACAGGTAAGTAAACTGAAAATGATCTGATCAAAAAACTCTTTGGCAGGGGCAAAACCCAACCCTGAAAACCTCGTGGCTATTCCATGAGTCTCCTTTGCTTTGCAGTTTCCTAGGTGGGTGAGTCAAGGGAAGGAATATTCTGAGGCCAGTGCATCGCTCTCGCACAACCGCTGGCGTTGTCTTTGCTCCTGATCCTCTCAGCTTCAGTTCTAACACTGGTCAAGCTGCCTCCCTAGAGGAAGGCAATTTATTAGCTTCTATTAAGATAGGAAGCATTGCATGAATAGCAGAAGTGACAGCATCTGTCAGTGGGATGTGAGCTGACATGGGAACACAGAAACAACTGGCCGCCACAGCAGCGAGCTCTCCTGCTTTGGAGACACCCTTGCGTGCTGTATTTTGTCTTTCAAGCTGCTTCCTGAAATGCACCAAGATTTGGGTCATTCCCCTCTCCAGACCAAGCAACTTTGCTCACTTACAGATTGTCTCCTTCCTCTCACTCCTCCTGCCACTCTGAGAAGGAAAACACCTTGTGGTGTGTTGCAGCAGCAGTTGCAAGGACACCTGGCTTTGCCAGTGATGGCATGAACAGGCTGCAACGGTTATTACTGGGACTGGGTATGAATGGGAGAAGAGGCTCAAACTATGGCAACGTTGACAAAAATTCACCCTGGAACTGCTCCATTCACAGTCACGGTGGTGGAACTGGAATTAGGTTGTTACAATGGCTGCTTCAATTGCAGCTCATTTAAGTATTATTCTCAGGCGCAGGAAGAATACATCATTTGTTTGGAAAGGCTGTAGCAGAGCCAGCGTGTAATCCAGGAGACCTTGTAGCAAGGTCTTTGGGGCAAGCATGCTCTTCCTCTGGCTGAATGCGTTCAGCACAATGCCATCCTGGTTTGTAAGCAGGAATACCAGCCTCCGGGACTGTAGCATTTTGCACTGTTTCACTGCAAAGAGCACGGTTGGAAAAGGAGACTTCAGCAGCATTTGCAACCTGCCTGAGCTGGTTTTGCCACTGTAATGAGAGGTGGTGGTGCGGCAGAGACCTGTGTGTTTTCCACCCCAGCTGTAGCACCGGGCTCTGCTACGCCTGGTACCCAGAGCAGCTGCGGGTGCAAGAGGCACACAGGGATGAAGAGCTGGTTTCCCACGGTGAGCTGTGTTTTCTGCTCTGTGTAAAAGGCCATGGTTCCACTGACCTCAGAGATGCCTCAGCCTTTTACACCAGTATAAATCTTGCCCTGTGATTTAGTAATTTATTTTATTCTTTTAAGAAAGAAATGACAGGACTGAGACAAGATACCGACTATGCAATGACTTTAAATGGCATTAAGGTTCTCACCTCCTTCTTGTTCCGGGAAACTGCATTTGGATCTATCGATCCCAGTGACAGGTTTGGGAGAACGAGGTTGAGCACTTTTGCTGCAAAAACCTGCGGGAGAGGAACGCAAGTAGTTAAAGAGCTAGTTAGAGAAAGAGAGAATATAGAGGACCGAATTCTTAGCTGGTGGGAACCAGCACAGAAGTTAAACAGTAGAGAAATGTCAGCTGACACTGGAGAAAGATCTGTCCTATATTTAAAACGTTTTTCTTAAAGGCAAAGTGTTTAAACTGCTCCTGAGATTGGGGCATGCTTGTCTGAAATGCATCGACTGTCTGTCCACAACATCACAACTTCATCGTCCTTTCCCTTTTTCTCACTCTCAAGTTAATTTACAAAAAAGGCCTCAGGAAAAATGCCTTGATAGGAAAAAGCTGTTTCCATTCCACGGTGGAGCAGTTTTTTGTGGTTGCTACTGCCCTTTCCTGCTGCCGCAGCTCTGATTTCAGGCTGCAGTGCATACGTGATATTCTGTGCAATTTGCACTAGTTGCCTAGGTTGCACTCTTTCTGATAAGCAGATTCTCAGGGGAACCTGTAAATAAACAACAGCAAAATGTGCATGCATTGGCTAAGGAAATCTATTGCTCACTTGTCTCCTGGGAACAAAACACAAAAGCATTCAGCAGCCCAGGCTTGAAACCATTAGCAGAAGAAAGGGTAATATCTTTCATTTGAGTTGATACCAAGCTTGCGCTCTGATCTTTGATAGCCGTCCTTAATTAAGTGATTACCACTTAAGTCAGAAAATACGCCATTAGTGTTTGTCGGTCTATTTATGGCCCTTCTGTGTCCACAGCTAATACCTGCAGGTGGGCTGTCACCTATGTTCTCTGTGCTTATATTTAATCACTTCTGAAGCACTCTCTGACATTTCAGATCACGGATGATACATGACAGAGTAATTATGGTATTAGAGAAATAACGCAAGGTTGAAGTCAAAGTCATCCAAGAGTGACAAGCAGTCAAGACTCACAGCAGATCTGAGAACACCTGAGTACTTTGGGGTGGATATGACTGGGAAATGGCGTCACCATTTACCCATACATCGAGTCTCTCACTGGCTATGGCAGTGTCAGCAAAATTTACTTCTAGTGGGGTCTCTGGAGCTGGACCAGTAAAAAAAAGTATATCCACACAGATACAAGTATAAGCTTACGATGCTAATGAGCAAGAATGGGGTTGTCTTTTGTGTTAACCCCAGGCTGTGATGATTTGAAGAACACAACTTCGTGAATTCTAGGCAAGACTATGGACTCTGTACTGACAATGCTATAACAGTGTTGCTTCTCTCGAGCCACTTATGCTGACCCAGATATATGTCAAGTAACTGTAGGTACCTAGCTGAGGTATTTAATTTAGAAATGTAATTGTCCTAGGCTTTCTTTAGAGAGTAAGGAGAGTGAGGAAAAAAAAAATACCTCTGAGATCTAAATAATGGTTTGGAAGTGCCTGTCTCTGAACATCATCATGATAACCTAAGGCAATTAGGCTGCCCTAAAACTGGAGCCTGAGTTAAGTGCTAGGGTGAGTTCCTATCCCTAATGATTGCTTAGTTGAGAGGAAAATCCTTGGCATAAGAAGTTTGCTGATGATCTCCCCAGATCTATTTAGAATATTGGCCACAAGATCCAGCTGTTGTTATTAAGGCCATAGATATTTAGGTCCAAGACCACATATAAAAGAGAGAGAGAGGAGCTCTCCTTACTTTTAAAGTCAGCCTTAGAAGGAAGTTAGTTGATGTCCTCTAAAATTACTGAAGAAGCGGCACTTTTTATGGGGATTCTTGTCTGTGTCTGCTCGTACATGTAAATATTTATGTTCCCAGGGAAAAGCAACAGGGCTTTTCTAGAAGGAGCATAAATTTGAATCTTCCCCTCACGTGAGCAACAATGCACCAGCCCAGTGACATCTGGAAGGCAGGGAAGCTGTGACAAGGTGTAGGAGAACTACACACACCCCTGACTCTCAGGCTGTGCCCTGTTGGTGACAAGCTAAACATGCTTTTGTCAGATTCGGTATGGCCATATTCCGTTCTAATGACCCTGCTCATCTTCACAGCCCCACAGCCTGCCAATGACCTCGCCTCTGTGACATGCTTTGGAAATGTTCTTGAAGTTTCTGTGCGTATCTGGAGTTTTGCCAAATGGAGTCACCAGCTGCCTGCTGCACTGCTACGAAACACGGCTGGCTCCTGGCCCCAAGGACAGCAGCACCTACCAGCCGGTAAGTGGTATCAGCGCCGTCCTTTCTGGTGTTCAGCTGCACAGGGGAAGCACCAGACCCCGCAGATGACATGTCAGATGTGCCTACACACACATATATACTCCCTGTGTGCATAAGAACTCTTATTTACACATAAGCAGAACCAGTCTTGGTCTAAAGGACTCATTGGGAAAGAGCTCTGCCACTGACCTTTGAAGGGTCTTCACATCTGCAGGAGGCACTTCATTCCCTCCAGTGTGTAATACACCCTCAAAATTTGGATGTAATTTTGATGATTCTTGGAGTCAAGGTCTCCACAAGCCAGCGGAGAAATCAAGTTTTATGTTATAATCAAAAAGTCAAAGGGTTCCCCTGGGCCTTCAGTGAGTTTGTGAGCACAGTCATACAGTCTGTGACAAGCTGGACTTTAATTAAAAGGCATCCTGTTGAAGGGCTGGCTGTGTTTGATACATGAAGAGTTTACGTCCCTGTTGGTTCGATGTGGCAATGTTAGTTCTTGAGAGAAAGCTCCCAAATGACCAAGAACAGGTACAGCAATGAGGGGGGTATTACTGGCTGGGCTGAGGATGACACTGCAGAGCCTTGGTTATTTGAGCTGCTCGAGGCCACTGCAGGTGGGTGAAATACTAATGCTGAGAAAGATCTCAGAATAAGATTGAAATAGACGGTTCTTGGCCACCTTAGACAATCCTGGCCATCAATAGACGTTGCCTCTTGGCTGGAAGTGCGACTCAAAGCTGTTTTTGTCATTTTGCATTGATTTAACTGCATGGATGCTTCGAAATGTAGACACTTCTGAGTGGAGTAATCCCCATTCCCCGCATACTTCTACATGGTTATTTCTCTCTCCCATGATCTCTGCTTGTCACACTGCTTGTGTGAATGCTTTTTAGTTCATTTCAGCTATGAAAGAGACAGATAAACAAAAGGGTGCTGTATGAACTCTATATACTAGCCAGGCTCGTTTGGCTGAGCAGAAAACTCTCTGGAAGAGACACTGAGATGAGCTACCAAGATCAGTCTGAAAGCAACTGAAACAGTGGTGTCAGGGAGATATGACATCAGGGATATGACATGATATATGATCAAGGAGATATCAGATCTGATATCTCAGATCTGATGCCAAACAGAAAACACAAAGAGAATATTGTGTACTGAGCCTGTAAGGGATAGCTGGAGGGTAACTTACAATTAATTTTCCTGAGAGATTGTGCTGCCCACCCTATTTCACATCATTCAATAGCAGACATTTAGCGGGAGATACTCTCTTACCCTTACTCTGCTCTTTGTCAACACGTGTGATTTCTGTCTCTTTGCATCCTTTGAAATTTTGGAGGCTCAGAGCCGAGTTTGGTCCAGATGAGCTGAGAAGGGGAAAGCTGCAAGATCCTGCTTTCCTCACTGGGTGTAGAACTAGTAGGTAGGTTTCTATCAGGAGACAGAATTTACAGGGCAATGATGAAATTGTGTTTCTGCAAAGAGCAGAATTCAATTCTCCTGTGTGGAGTCTGCAAATGCACTGGGTTTTTCCTGACACCAACTAAAGGACCCAGCACGTCCTCTGGGCCGCTATTGTTGCTGCCTTGAGCCCTCATTTATTTAAGCAAGGTAAATTCTTGCTCAACTGGAAACTGCCCCAGCAAAGGGATGAATGCAATGGTCCCTGGGAAATGGCTCAGGGCCTGGAAATTGCACCAGTTCCAGGGGAAAACGGAAGCCTTTGTGCCACAGGGGCACTGGCACCAATGCAACGTCTTTTGACTCTCAGAGGAAAAAAAGCACACAGGAGTTTTCAGCTCAGCTTTCTGGGAAATCGCAGCTTTTGCAGGAGTACTCTGACTGCTTTCACTCCTTCCTCTTGTGAATACATTTTCAGAGATATTTCAGAAATAATTATTGTTTATCCTTTTGGAGAAGCAACAATAGATTTGAAAGGGAAAGAAACCCACTGTAAACTTGTGTTATTGCGTTCAAGACACTATCTAGGAATGAGACCCTATAAACACCTCTGCAACACTCTAGTTAGAGATTGGGATTTACACCTAGTAAAACGTATAGTTCTAGAAGAAGGAAAAACATTCTGTATTTTCCTTGAATCGTCTAGAAATAGAAGGCTAACCGTGTGTCTCAGACTCAGACCCTATGCTATTTTTTAAATATTTATTCCTTTTCCCTTTCCAAAGAAAGAAAAGATAGGAGCACTGGTGCCCAAGGGACCTTCATGGTATTTCAGATATTGTCTCACCTGTGAGGAATTGTCTACCAGCCCCCTAAATGCACCCTTTGTTGCTCTGACTCGTATTTAAATAAATTTTCCTAGACCAGAGTTCAGGATTCACTCCCCCTCTGAAAAGCAGGTGGGACTGTGGGGGAGGCACTCAGAAGAGCAGTACCGACTGGCATCCAGGTGGTGCAAATCTCAGCAGGGTTTTGCATTTTAGGACTGAAGGTCTCAATGTGTGTCCTTCTATGGAAGAGCGAGGTGGTTAACAATCACCCTGTGGTGCCTGTAATCTTGTTTTGTGGGGTCAGTAGATGGCTAAGGTACAGGAGATGGTGTGACAGGATTATATTGAAAGCTGAGGCAATCTGTTTCCCTTCTCTCAGAAAAAAAGAAAAGAAAGGAGGAATAGCTTAGAAGTAGATTAAAATGATAAGCTAGCCCTAGGAGAAGACTCTAGGGAGAAAGATTAAAGGAACAAGGACTGTGGGAATGAGATGCTCTGTCATTCCTGCTGGCTTAGCTGGTCCTTCCCTTTGCTTACGGCTTCTCAGAGGGTTGTTATTTATTCTTTTAAACATTCAGAACGGAGGGGAGAGCAGAGAGTTGGCTGCCTCGCAAAGCCTCCCTGGGGAAGGGCAGGTCGGGCAGTGCAAATTAGGGTCAGAAATAACTCAGGGAGGGAGACACGAACGGGACAGGGTGAAGCCTAACTGCAAACTGAAGGAGACGTTTGTCTGGACAAGAACCAGCTACGGTACCAAGCCAAACGGGCTGCTGCTGGGGCAGTGATGCGTTAGCTGAAAGCCTTCGTTGAGGCTCATGGACTCCTCGGAGTCATGAGCTCTAGGTTTGTTTAGACATCGGTCATCCCCCAAACATCAAAAATAACCCCGGCCCAACTTAGCCAGCAGCCTGTGTTGCAACCATACCAGACTCTGTATGAGTCAGGGAGAAAGCAGTAATTGAGGAAGGGAAAGGACGGCACTGTGTGGGCTGCCGCAGGGCGTGGTGAAGAAAGCACAGCCTGCTGCCGCCTCCCGAGGTAGTATCGCTCTCCGGCTCTCATCTAAATCAGTTTTTCTGGACAAGTGCAGGATTCACTTCCCCTCTGAAAAGCAGGTGGGACTGTGGGGGAGGCACTCCTGAGAAAAGCATTGACTGGCATGCAGGTGGTGCGGATCTCAGCAGGGTTTTGTATTTAAAGGCTGGAGGTCTGAAGGCATTTCCTTCAATAAGCGAGAGGTGACCGGGTGCAACACGTGTTTGCTCTTACCTTGATGGGGGTGGCGACTTCTGGGCTGGCCACCACTAAAGGAGAGATTAACACCATGCCTGAAAAGTCACCGAGTCTCTCGCTAGCTGTCAGAATGGAGATGGCTCCCCCCTGCAACGCAAAATAACATCCCACAGCTTAATACAGATGTCAACATCTCACTCATATAGTAATCCTATTGCTGGAAGGGTTTTAGGCCAAACAGGCAAACAATTTCTGCCCCAGCAAGAGTGCATTGTGGTCAGCAAGGAAGGCTGGAGGCGTGAGCTACTGCAAGTGGCTGATTTTTGTGTTTCTGCTCTCACGCTGCAGACGCTCACATCGCAGTGAACTCAGCCCTCTGTGCCACGGCAGCCAGCTCTCTGGGATGCCTTATGTCCTCCTCAGTAAAGATGGCTAAGCAGGAAATACCTGACTTTTGGTAGTTTGGGTGGGACTTGAAAAGTGAGTTGGGGCTCTCTAAGCGTGGCAGACCGGTGCTGCATGGAGGAAGGGAAGGGAAATCGGGCTGGCTCCGTGCTCGTGGCACTGGTAACCTGGGTAACAGCGATGCTGTCAGCTGGCACACAAAAATTTTCATTAATTACTGGAAGTTAAATATTCTCCTCTTCAGTGCCGCCATCCCCTCCAGCCCCACAGCCTGATGGCTGACACCTGGCGCTTCGTTTTGAGCTGAACACTGGCCAGGCTGAGCCCTCCTGCGTGAGGACAGCGGCTGATGGCAAGAGGGGTGGGGGACAGAGGGACTTGGCTGGCTTGCTCAGGAAAGTTCGCAGAGGATTAGTTGCCAGGGGAAATATTTGGTGAACTTCCATGCTGCCGGAGAAGCAGGGGCTTGTTAAATGGAGCAGCAGCGAGAAGCATCTCAAAGACCTCACTGGGAAATTAGCTCCTTGTTAAAGCAGCTTTGGAGCGCAGCGAGCACTTCAGAGCATGCCATGCGTTCTTATGCAAGAACACTCGTTTATCTGAGCATGGGCTGAATCCCAAAGTCCTTATTCATTTTCTCTTCTCCGGGAAGGCAGGGGGAGAAGATCAATGACATCAATGGGAATATTGCTAGCTTGAATAACGGGATTTGGCCCGTGCTGTCAGAACCAGACTTCAGATCTGTTCACCAAATCAGCGCCTTTGTTTTTGCAGCCCTAATCCTTGGTACATTTTCCTGTAAGGTTGTTTAACAGAATGAGGCTACAGGGTGTTTTCGTGCTTCATCCCCTAGCTGCTCACAAAGCTTTGGAGGGCTTAACCGCCTGGTTACTGGGTAAAATGAAAGGAGAAGCCCCATGCAGCAGGGAGGTGGTGGGATTTATCAGCTACCCGGTGGGATGGAATGGTCCTATTAAAAAATAGGCCCATTGTTGCAAATGGCACTAATTAGGGCCACGATCCAGGCAGAAAAGTTAGGGATTGACTATATTCGAGGGAGAGCTGGTGCGGTAAGGCATGCTGGCAATCAGTCAGTGGATGAAATGGAAGGGATGCTTGTGTGTAGTTTTGTTTCTCCTGCTGTGGGCTGAGTTATTTCCTGCTGCCTGCAGTTGTACCCCTGTGCTGCAGCATGTACACGGGATGCTGCTGGGAGGGGAGGGGACGGTGCTTACCATAGAATGTCCCAGGATGAAAACGGGCAGCCCGGGGTGATCTTTCTTCATGAGATCAATGTGCTGCAAGCTGTCCCTGATGAAGACGTGGAAATCTGAGACAACCACACGATCCCCCTCGCTCTGCCCGTGGCCAACTGTAGGGGAAAAGGAGAGCATGTGTCCAAGTCATTCAAAGCAAGGGTTGCAGTCCAGAAAGGCTTCATCAGAAACAAGCTTGCTGGGTTGTTGCTGTCCTAACCTAACCTCCTGCAGTCAATTAGAGAGGCTGTGGAGTAGCATCCCTCCTTGGAGATCTTCAGAAACTGCCTGGACATAGTTCTGGGCAACCTGCTCTAGGTGTCTCTGCTTGAGCAGGAGAGTTGTACCAGATGGCCTCCAGAGGTCCCTTCCAGCCTCAGCCACTGTGGTTCTGTGATCTCTCAACAGAAAGAGTACTGCAGACACACAAAGGAAGCTGCACAAGAACAGTTTAAAAGGTGTTGTATTGTTCATGACCTGGCTAAAAGAATGCTATATTCCTCCATGTTTTTACCTGCTCTTCAAAACTGCACCCTGGGAAATGGGTTTTTGCCCTAGAGATCATAGCTGCTGGAGTGCGATAGCTTACTGTAGAGCAAGAACTGCTGTGTGTTGAGTCTTGCCAAGAAATAGAAAAAATCCTGAAGGCTGGATATGGTCGCTATGAACTTAATGGGCCCTGGACATAGTCTTATCCAATGCGTGGGTGTGCATGAGCTTTGCAGAGTCCTCCTTTCCTCAGTGCTGCCTGGGAGCAGTAGGTGAGCTGGAAACCTTCCCTGCTACGAGTTGTAGAGCTCTCTGTGGAGAGGCCAAGTGATGGTGGTGGCGACAGCCTGTGGTGGGAATGTCTCGAGTGGCATGCTCCACCTAAACACGTGCTCGTGCAAACTGTGCTGCATCTGGCTGCCTTCGCTCTTTCCGTATCTGGGAATTATCTTGTCTGATCAAAGGGAAGGAACGGCTAAAACGGGAGATGATGAGTTGCTATGGAAACAGGGGATCCCTGGCAGAGGTGGAGCTGGCAGACCCACGAACGCAGTCCCAGGCAATTCGGAGCCTGCAAAGGCTTGAAATTATTGCCACCCGGGGAAGGGGTTTATATGTCTGCCTGACCACACAGACATGTTGGTACCCATCAAGGAGAGGAGCCTTCCTTAAAAACAGTCCCCTGTTTATTTCTATTCCATGCACATTGTTAAGGAAAACTGAAGGAGAAAACACTACACAAACCACTTCCATATGGATAGGGCGTAGGGCATCTCAAACACAGCTCCCTCCTCCCCTGGGCCTTCCCCAGTGGGACCAGGCAGCAGGGAGAGAAATTGAAAGGCACGAAGGGCAGTGACTTGTCAAAGGATGTTAAGTGCCTGGTAATTGTTTACATGCTGGATGGCAGCCCCTCTAGTGATCGCCGAAGAAAAGCATTGCCTACCCAGCCCGAAAGGTAAAGGTTTTTCAGCTGGATCTGTTGGCAATAGTCATACCAGAAGAAATCAGCATGTCTGAATTGACTTTCTGGCAAACTGTCCAGAAAATCACCTTTCAAATGAGGCAAAACTTCTAATAAAGAGCTGGACTAAATACACGACGTCTGAGAAACCCTGAACTCCAAACTTGCTCTTGTTTTGCCCTCCCAGGTGGTCTCCAGAGCTGGGCCTCATGGCAGTGAGCACTGCAATCAGCCGTGATGTCTGCCAGACAAACCCATAGATGTCATCCTGGTTGATTATAAAACGTTACTGGTGGTGCTTTCCGTGCACACACTCCAGTTTCTGCCAAAACACGATACTGCAAGCATCTTCCATGGGTCAGTGACCAGAAACAAGTCAAAGAGCCAATTAAAATAAGAGATCCAATAATCTACAGAAGTGAAGCCTTGTGTGGGTCTAGTGGATCTCTTTACTTTAAACTGATTTTTATTACAGATGGAAAGTGAGCTTTTCCCAGCCTTTATACACATAGCTTCACCACTTTGTGGAGCTCTATTGTGTTCTCTGCCTAATAATCAAACTGCAGATTTAGCAAGTTAATATGAGTTGAGCAGTCCAGAGAGAGGAACTTTTTCTCTTAGCAGAGAGAGCTCTGCACTTCTTTTTTCTCCGGTGCTGCCTGCACTTGCTTCTGGTATCTCTTTCTCTACAGAGCCTGTGTGAGACAGCTGAGCAAGCAGAAATAGCAAAATCCCCATGGCCCAGGTCTGTATATGGGCCGTGACTCTCTGTTGTGGGGCTGTGAGGCTTTGCTCTATTTTTGGATAGACAGAGGCAGGTCTGGAAGGCTTCATTCGTCACTGGTCCCACTGCAAAACAGTGATACTGCTCATAGCAGTGAGAGTTATGATTGTGGGAAGCCAAGAAGTGCCTGTGCAATAGCTGTGACAAGCACATCACTGGAGTTCTCCAGGTTTGTGGTTGTTTTTTCGTTATTGATTACTTAATGAACCTGCCATTTGAACCTAATTTCAACTACTAAACTACTGTTCCCCACTGAGATGGCACCCAGCAGTGCTCGGGGCGCCGTCTGGCTGCATGTATGGTAAAGGAAGGCCATGCAAGTCTGCATCGATGCCCTCCCTACCCCTTGCGCAGGGTTACCTGATGGCATTGCTAGGTTGCATTCTTTTATTTTATTCCTTTACTCTCTTCACCTCCAAGAAACCGAACTTGTTTCTCCAGAGCATGAGTTTATTGAAAGTTCAAATATCCCAGCTGAGAAAGCTTCAGGGCGAGGAACTAAAATGAAAGGCATGTGCACGACCAAACATCAATACAGTCAAGAGTATTGACATATTCTTCTCTGATCTTCTGCCTTTGGAGCTATTAAGAATGAAAGGTCAGGTTCATCCTTGATGTGAAGCTATTTGCTTTGGGTTTTGCTGGGAAAGAACCTGACGTAGTGGTTCCACAGCGCCTGCGGCAAGGCACTTGGTGCAGGAGGAGGGGACCTGCCTGCACCTGGGAACTGGAACTAACCAGGGGCCGCTCAGCACCCAAGTGAGACAACAGCCGGCCAGAGAAGTGTCACGGGAGTCCCAGCTCCGTGAGTTCCCACCACAACTCTCCTCCTCGGGTTCCAGAGGGATGTCTTAACCATCTTTTTTGGGATGTGCATCTCCAAAGAGCTGTAATTGCCCATGCACTTCTGCATGGCACACTGCATTTCCAAAACCTTTCAAACAGGTTTCATAACTACCTGGTTTCATACCCAACTTGCATGGTTCACTGCTGATATCACGAATCTGCAGTGGCTCGGTGACTGACTATTTCAGGTTGTAGGCACTGAGGTAATTGTGGGCACCCTTTCCTAAATGCAGGCTTCTAAAAAAGAGAATCCACAACTTTTTTACAAATTGCTAGTCTAGGATTAGGAGGTCTAAGCCTCCATTTCCAACCAAACTCGTCACTGCAAAATAGCGTACTTTGCTCAAAGTCTGAATAAAGGCTGCACTGATGTAATAGATATGTAATAGTTTTTAAGGTCTGCCCTCTGTATTTTCTGTAAAAGCTTGTTCAGACTGCAGCTCTGCCACCACAGGGACAAGAACAGCGACTTGTGGCAGTCATCCATCCTGTCTGAAAACATGACCTCAGACCGATTTCTCCTATGGCTATGGATCCTCCAAAGCTCCACACCTCTCTGGGTGGAAGAATACTGACTGCCTGTGCTGGAAGACAAAGCTGAGGGTTCAGCAATGGAATATCTGGTGGTGTAAGGACTCTGGGGATTGAGTTATCACCACATAGGTATCGCCTGCATGGAGGAACCTCTTGGGCTGGATAGGCTCAGCAGCATTGCTCATCTCAAAAAGAGCTGGAGCCTCACCCAGGGTGAAAGCAAGGGAGAAGCTGCTGAGCAGCTCCTCTGCTGAGAGAAAAAGAGGGGACTTTTTTTCAGATAGCAAAATTAGGTGGCAGCACAAATGAGATGGTGCTTTGACAACTTTTGTCTTCTCAGCATCACACTGCATTCCCTCTGGAGTGGGAGGGAGCTTCAGATCCTCATCAAATCACGCTGAGCAGAGATGAAAAAATCCCTCTGGGCGCCCCACTGCATTGCACCTTAGCAGCAGCTTGTCCTCAGGCTTTTATGTAAGCCACAGGCTATAGGTATTTCTTTCTCCTTCTAGTGCCAGACCCTCACAACAAAGGCTCAGCCCAACCCTGTGTGCTCAGGTGTGGCACAAACTGCTCCTCAAAGCTCCAGCTGGAATGTTTGGCTACAGAAGATGAGGTGACATGGAAAATGCAGGGTCAAATGCTGACTCCAGCTATGCTGCTTTAAATTTACTGATTTCAGTGGTGTCCCTTAAAGCATACAGTCATGGGAGAGTAGAAATTATGGTCTAAGTTGTTTTTTCAGCCTTTGCTCCCTATTTATTATGGAAAAGCCATAAAACACAGTGAGAGGACATGAGAAATCTGCCCAGGGAGCTGTAATTCTCCAGGCAGAGTCTGGATCTTGACTTTCCGCATATTTGGAGGCTTCCAACTTTGGGGGAAAGGGACTGGTTTGGATCCATTGTTATTGTAGTGAGGACAACACCGCAGGCATCAGTGAGGTGAAATGCTATCTCTTGCCAGCTGAAGGTAGAAACAATCAGGAGGAACTCAGGGCTTGACCCCTGCCTCAGGACCCATCACACCGAGTGTTTTTCCTCTCTAAGAAGCCTAACTCCAAGATTTTAAAGAGGGACAACCACTGACAGAGGGCTGGGAGAGGTTCGGGCATCTCAGGCTTGCTGCTTCCGGAGCATAAACACATTTCACATTGCAATGGCACTAACAGAGGAGCGCGGATGCAGGAGATCTCAGCAGCAGGTAAATGCGAGACCTGCCACCACCGAGACGTCAGTGATTAACCAGCCCCAGCTGAGGAGCTGCTCCTGCACCGCAGAATCCCACACCAAAAGGACACTTCCCAATTATGTCAGAAGGGGCCATCGGCAAAGCTCGGCGCTGATTTAATAAGCCAAAGCACGGATGTGATTCCATTCCCAACGAGGCCTTTGGAGGCCAGAAAAGGCCAGAAAAGGTGATCTTACTGCTCCAGCACTGGCTCGGCAGCAGCAGCACATTTCAGCACGCCCACCGCTGTGCTGGGCAGCAGTAAAGGGAGGATTTCTGCAAGAGCCCTTCTTCTTTCACTGCCTGCTTGATCAGTAAGCATTTTGGAGTGAGCTGGAGTCTGACAAGTCCATTTGAAACAAACGCCTAAATGCCTTTTAGAGGAGGCATTTACATGAGCATTATGTGTTTATGAATGTTATGAAAGATTTGTTTTATTCTTGAAGGCCTCAGGTTTCTGCCCCAAAATGGAGTTGAGATGGGCTTCTTGCTGGTGCATGTGGTTCTGGACACTGCTGCACGCCAAAGGGTGGTATGCTTTTTAGATTAAAAAAAAAAAAAAAGTTTTGAATTAATGACAACTAAAAGATCCTATAGATGCTTTGACTCTGCAGATGGCCCAAACAGACCTGGAGCCTGTGGGAGGAAGAAGCTGATGGCAGCCATTTGGATGGCTCTTTCTATGCCCAAGGAGCAAATGTGCCAACTTCATCCCTCTTCTGCAACCCTTCTGAGCAGCAGCACGTGGCAGCTGGCTCAGGTGGGACCCTCGCTGTGACCAGCCCTGCGATCCTGCTGCTGTGGAGGGGGCGCTCGTTGTGAAGATATCCAGCCCCTGATGGCTGGGGGACAGCAGCCCTGCCAACCTCTGCCTTCCTCTCTGCACCACACAAAATGCATTCAGAACTGGAGGTAAAAGCAGTCATGTCAGCCCGGCATCGATACAACTGTAATGCCATAGACCTACTAGGATGCCATGATAGAGCACTATGATTTAGCCAGTGCTTACAGTTAAGGTACAAAATGAAGCAGATAAGGTTTTCAGGAGTGTTTCAGTTTTGGAAGTCAGTTTAGCAGTTAATTAAGTGGTGTCACAAGGCATTACAGCTGATGCCTGTATTTATGAGATCTATTTAAACTCGTCTGAGCAGGGACTGCTTTTTGTTGCGCTTGTACAGTACCCAGCACTGTGGGGCGTCATCACAGACCTTGGTCCAAGATACTCCAAGATCTTAACGTAATAAATAACTCTAATCCCAGATTGTAAGGCAGCACATTTTTGCAGAGGAGGAGATAGGAGAAAGCACATAGATGTAGAATGTGGGTGATACAATACACAAGACGACACTAATAATGGGTGTGCATAGCAAATGTTGTATGAAGCCTTGATTTTCTGCTTGGGTGTTTTTTCAAGGTTTAATGAAAAAAATATTAATGAACTAGTAAACACTTCAAATTGTCAGAACAGTTCACTACTGAACAAACTATACTTGTTTTGTAATGAATCAAGTACACATCTTTTTCATCAAGTGAGCAAAGCTCATTAATTAGACATGCTGGATTTCAAAGCTCCCAATGTTTAATTATTTGTTTAACAAGCACTACATCTAATCCGCCGTTCAAACACACAAACAACTAAAGCAACAGGAAGAAGCTTCAAAGCAGGACAATCAACATCTGGAAAAGTCAACAGACTGTTCCTTTATTGTCAGGAACATGTAAAGCAAATGTTCCACTCGCAGAACAAATACACACAGGAAGCACCTCCGATTCCATCAAAAAGATTCCTACTCAACAAAGCAGCTTCCTTGCCCTGAGAACACCCTTGTCACAGCAAGGGCGCTGGTTCTGCTCCCCCCATGCGACCTTTTTCAATTTCCCAACCAAAGTCTGATGCACGGAGGGCACTCAGTGGTGTCTGCCTTTCATACATCCATACTCTTCATTTTGCGTGCAGATGTGAGAGGCAGGACAGACACACCTGAGCCAGCCAAGAAGCACCGTAAGCTGGGCCAGGACATGCCATGCTACCATGCCTCTGCTCAAGTTGCCACATGTCAGCTGCTGTGCTGCAGTGCATTTTGTAGGTAAACCTTTGGAGGTGAGCTTTTCAGTGTCGGTCTGACCAAGCTTTAGCTGTGCACCACCTTATTCTCTTCGACAGCCCTGGTTTCCCCAAGAAGAAAAAGGTTAGACTGGAAGGGAGCTGTGGAGGGCTCCAGCTCAGCCTGTGATCTGGACCACCAGGAGCCAGGACCCTGGGGCGCACTGCAAAGTAAGCCTGCTCTGCAGAATTGACGAGCTTCAGACTGTCAGTGTTTGCCACAAGCCTACTGTCTAAGACTTTTCCAGGAGGGCTACATCTGCATCAGATGGGAAGCATTAGGGAGTAAGAGGAGAGGGCTCACCCTAACCACTGGTTCCACCTTTATCTCAAGGATCTGAAATATATCTCGACACATGCTTATCGTTAGTAACTTTCATCCACTCTACTCTGTCTTGGCAGCCCTCAGCATCCCTTCTTTTGTATGACCTGCATAGATGCAGTGAATACACTGGGTTTCCCGTGACAATAGCCACATTATAAAACCATTAGTTATGGTACCCAGCAGTATCTCTACACCCTTGGTGTTTTATGTGTTGAACGTTTACCTGAGAATTACAGATGGATTCTGCTGCTCTCTTATCAAAGGGGAGTCTTGCCCTAAATAGGCAAGTGCAGCATCTTCCCTTTTCCTTCTCAAGATTAGGAAAATCATTTTTCTTTCAGCATTTGCTGGATACTTTTTATTCACTTGCCTCACACAAAGAGTGCAGCAAACTGAAAGCCTTCTCCTCCCACATCAGAGACACATTTGCAGAGCCGAGATATTTTTAGAATAGTGCACACACAGAGTTATATTGTTTGTTGTCTTGGTTAGGAAAAAAAAAAAGAAACAGGCAATTTTCTATACTAAAATTATTTGTGCCTTATTGCTGGGGAGTAGAGAACTAGTCATCTTGCTGAAGCCATTTCAAATCTTTTCTGTACTCTAAAGATGACAAACAAAATGACCTGGAACATATCAGAGCAGTCATTAATTCTGTCCAACAAGGCAAACTGTTTCTGCCAATGTTAAGAGCCAATTCATCTCTAATGGATACAGGCACGGTTCTTTCAGCTTTCGAAGACTTGCCCATTTCTTATGCTGTTGCAGAGTTTGGCTCTGAATTGCACTTTCTTAAAAGTCTTCCTGGAACATCATGCTGCTCATGAAAACATGCTGAAAAAAGGCATCTGAGTGTTTGTGTTACAAAATAATAAGTCAGTGTGGCCAGACTGGAGATACAAGCATCTCCCGGGATGTCCAGTAACAAAGGGAGGTGAGACGGGCTGAAAGCCTGCTCACACCGCAGCCAGCTCCTGCACAGCCAGGACTCAGGCAGCTTCGTCACTCCTGCCACAAATACAGTAAGCTGCTGCTGGGGGAGGTAGGGCCCAGGGAAGAGGAATACAGAGCCCATTTTCTTTTTCACAAAGCACATACACAACAAGATCCTACTTTATTCTTTAGCCCCTTCTGCGATGCCACCTCCCAAGCTAGCCCGCAAGAACACTAAAGCAAAAGAGAGGTGAAGTGAATGTCCTTCTCGACCAAGCGGCTGGGACCCATGATTTGAAAGTGCTGCACAAAGCTGTCATGGATGGTTGAGCAGCTGTTGAGTTCCATTGCAAAAGAGTTTCTTTTGGTGATGGGTGAGTCCTATCTTATCTCTTTTCCCATGGGACGAAAATCCCAATACAAATATAAGACATACGATTAGTGAGGCATACCATATGCTTTTTATAACCAGGAAATTAGTGGTTTTACTTACAGCCCTATAATAATTTGTAACTGTTATTCTTGTAGTGTTGCACTGAGTTTTCTCTCTCTTTCCTGAGGAGCAGATCATTTACGGATGTATAGAAGGGGTGACTATTTAACAACAGAGTTGGTCCTCAGAGACTTATTCTGGGGTGACATAAAACCAGCATCAGCTTGCAGTTATTGCAGAAGAAAATCTATGGACTTTGCTGGAGCTAATCTAGGCTCTCACTGCTTCATTTGATCGCTCTGCCACTGGTCTTTGTTGTAGGGCCTCTGTTCTGCTCTTCACATATGACTCAAGATACACTAATGGTAGCCAGAGTTCCACACTCACTGGACAAGGAGGAACCACCTTTGTAGCATCCAAGGAAAATCTTTCTGCTATTTTAAATTATTTTTTAAAACATTTATTTACCTATTTATTTATTTATTTATTCTTTTGCTTTAGCACCGTAAAATCCAATAACGGGTGCAAACTTTATTTCCAGACGACAAGAAAGCTGAAAGTCCACTTTTCTTTACTTTCTGATCCTATTTCCAGCTTTAAGATGCTTTAAAACAGCTGGGGAACCAATTCAAAACGTCAGGGTTTTCAATGAAAAAGCCAGTGCTGCGGTGGAACTGCACGCTCCCCTTCCCCTTCCCTGCCCATTTATTCCAGAGCACTGCTGGCATGTGGGGTGGCTCTCCAACACGCACATGCTATTAAGTCCTAAATGACAGCTTGTTTAACTAGGAAACATTTCCATTTTTTCCTTAACAAAGGCCATTCATTTCTTGCTCTTCTATTTGCTTAAAGACGGTTTCATTTGCCCTGCCTGAGAGTTTGCACAGCCCTCCTGATTGTTCCCCTCCAAATAGAGCTGCAAGTTAATGACCCACCTCTTGATCCCTGAGCGGGGAGCCCTGCCCAGCACGCTGCGGGCGCATCAGCCTGCTACTCACATTGACAACCCATACGTGTGCCTCGAATATTTTTATGCTTGAGAAAACAATCAAATCAATTCATCTCAGGGAAGACAGTCCTAATTCTTCCCTGCTAACACTAGATTAAGCATCGAGAAGAAAAAGAGATGAAAGCTGGAACATGCAGTAACTCCCTCCGTGCTGCTGACTGATGTCTTGGGGGACAGGCACGGCTTCCTTTCAAGCTGTCTTCAAAAGGTTGCCCTCCATACAGACCACCCACTGGGAACCCACATCAATAACAACAACAAAAAAAAAGAATGTAAAAGAGCCATTTTTCACCCAATTTATTTACATGTTAAAATAAACACGAGTTCCCATACAGAACAAGGGCTCCCGGTGGGTTCTGTTTAGTCTGTGAGATTCTTGGCACTGGAGTACAGCATTTCTTAGTCCAAAGCAATCTTGGCATAGATAGTTCGTTATATATTTTTTTTTCAGCAACTGGCAAATGGAATAATAACAATAATGCCTCTTAAAACTGGAAATTGTGTTTGAAGATACCAGCAAGGTGCTACACCAATTCATCTGCCAGAAGGTTTTTTGCAAACCAGAGCTCCCAAATTCTTGTGTTCAGGACCTGTTCTCCCCACAGTAGGCCTGGCTGAAGGGGGCTTGGAACAATGTCAGTTCCGCAGCATTAGGGAGGTTTTTGCTTTTTGCTTCACTCCTTCGCACTGCCACACAGCCGCAGTTTCATGGCCAGGCAGTGCCACCCTCATTAGGCTGGATTTGTCCCCGTTTCTGACAAGGCATGAAGGAAATAGTACTCTTCCAGCACTGGCAGTTTTTTGTACCCACTTTGCATAAGCTCAGTGATTATACCATGTGAGCAGCAGGTGGATTATTTGAAATAAGGACAGCCTTTGTTGGTGGATTTTTCTTTTTTTTTAACAGCATACATCCACACAGAGCTAGAGCTGACCCATACCCTACCAGACTTAACTGTAACCCACTTTTCCCATTCACACAATTAAGAAAAACCCCTCTGATTAAGCAGGTCTGCCAGGGGCCGTGCCCAGGTGGGACAGCCCTGCCTGGTGTGCCAGGACAGTCCCAGGGGTGCCAGCTGGTGGTGAGCTGGCACATGGGGAAAGTGGCTTGGCAGAAAATAATGCTACTGAATTCATCTTGCAGCAAAACTGCTGTCCTTTCTTGGTACGGGCTGATTTCAGTGTGATTGTTTCAGCTGCTTTTTGGCAGCCAATACCCTTTCCTCTGTAACTCTCCTCCCTGAAACTCTGAAATTCTCACTACCTATGTATTTACCAAGCAGGTCAGGATCAAACAGGCAGGTTATTGCTTTCTGTGCTCTGATGCTCATTTCAAACCACGCTCGGCTGACAGCAGACAATGAATACTAGCTGGCAGCCTGCACTTCAGTCACCTACCCACCAGTGCAAATGTTGAGCTGCTGAAGACTGGGAACCTGTATGCTGCTTGTGGGCTATGCAAGGTACTTTTCAACCAGTCAGTGAGTCAAAATAGCAAGTAGGATCAGAAGGACTCAGTTCAGAAAAGCCCCGGCTTCCTCTCCCTTCACCCAGCTGTTGCTGAACTGAGCATAAGCTCGGCACTACCAGGCTGCAGACTCCTTAGCTTGAGATAAATTACCAGGGTCTCCCAGCAAGTTTTGCCTTTGATAAATTCAGAAACGGAAAATAAATGTGGTGTGGAGAATGCCAGTTTTAAGGGCTTTGGGTTGGGAGCATTGTTCTTTGTACCGTCTACAATTCAGCTTTTTTTTTTCTTTTTTTTTTTTAAGCTGAACAAGTATTCTCAAATTGGAGAATACTGCCAAGCCTTGAATAAATCTCAGCATTAGGGATGCTGTGGGTATAACAGCTTTCCCCATGAACCAAGTCTGCAGACAGTACCTTTGGAGAGATTAACCCTTGAGTGCCACAAGACAGGCTCTCAGTTTTGATGCACAAAGAAATCTCACCTTGTGAGACTTAAGACAGATTATTCCCGCTCATGGGGCAATACTGAAGGAGGGTGGAGTACAGAATAGGCTTACTTGGTACTAAGCAACTTTTCTGCTTTGTTTGTGAAGTGGTCAAGTTTCCAGGTCCAATCCTGAACACAAATTCAGCCAAAGGATGTGTAACTACCAAACTACTCAACCAGCATGTATCTATCTGATGTACAATTATTTCCTCTTACCCAGAGACCAGAACTAAAGCTATGCGAAATCAACGGAACGCTGAGCAGAAAAGCTTTTCTATTCAGGTCACTAAAAGGAATTTGGCCACAGCTGGCACAGACCAAGACATGTTACCATCCGAGGACAGGCTGTTGCTTACAGAAATGGGTTGGACTTGTTCTCATTTGATGTCTTGGTGAACAGATTGGTGCATTACAAAACCAAAACACCTCCACTGTAACCGGCTCCCTGACCGCCAGCCTGCACAGAAGACTTCACAGTGGGTGCACACACCTTCAGATAAGACTATTTCCAGATGGCCATAGGTTTTGTGAGATCTTTTGCAATACTCGTTTTGTTTTTATAATGAAAATGCTCAAGGCTGAAAGGAATGTTACTGTGGTGCTGGAAAATCTCATCTGGGTTGGAAAGTGAACCAGAGGCTAACCAGATGTTCTATTCCGCTTTGCTAATGGACTAAGAAACAAAGAGGGTAACACTGCCAGAGGCTTTTGATTATGATGATTATTTTTTTTTAATTCTGAAATAGTTTTCCTGAATCACCAACCATGTTTGTCACAATTCCCTGTACATCTCTTTGTCAGCTAAAACAATATTTTATTCTCTGAAATAATAGCTCAAGATGTATTAGCTTCTCACTAAAATAGCAAAAACAACCTTAAAACTCATGAGTCAGGTCTTGGCCCCAGTGAAGTTAGTGACATTTAGCTACAGCCTTCAGAGAGTGCAAGTGTGTACTCTGTGTGTAGAGACATAGAGCTCAAGCAATCAAGAAATAACTCCCTCCAAACCATGTAAGAATCACATTAGGAATGTGGCTTTAAATTATAGGCATTTTGAAATTAAAAAGAAGCTGCAGTGCTGAACTGGGACTATCCCTGCCAGAGCAAGAGGTGATGCTGAGGGCATCTGGCACGTACAAGGTCTCCCCAATGCCCCAGAGAAGAAAGAAAAGGCAGAACCAGGAAAAGTCCAAGGGTTATGTAGTACAGCAGGGAGAGACATGAGTTAATGCTAATGCAATGCCAGGCCCTGCAGATAAGGTGTGAGACCGCAAGAGATGTGCTCTTAACAAACATGCTGTGGGTAATCAACAGATGGAGAGGAGAGAAAAATATTGGCGCTGAAATACATAGCCATAAAGTGGGCAGAAAGACACTGAGACAAAAAGCGAGAAGTGCATTTCTGCGAGTCATAGGTCCAAGAGCCTGGAGCAGCCTGCTCAGTTGGAGCAGGGTTTGCTAACAACCAAACTTGGTTAAAACCCGAGCTTTGACCATATGTGAGAAAGACGTGGGGATGCTATCTGCAGGAACAAAACACTGAGTGATCCAGGGAGTGTCTTCCTGTCTGTGCTCCTAATAAGAGCATGTTTTAATAAACAAAGAAATGTTTTTTTCTGTTTCACATTCAAAATGGATGTGCAATAGGAGGAACATGATTCACTGAAAGCACCAAACACTGTAACAAAATATGTTTCTCTGCAACACTCAGACTAATTAAAAAGGGAAGAATCTGAAGATGTGAATCAAAAAAGGATGGAATTTCCCTTCATTCTTTGTCTATTTTGCTTCTGGGGCTTGATGCTGCAATATTCAATGTCTTGTTTGCAGTCACTCGTAGAGAACATTTTGTTTTTTTAAAAAGTTTTTCGTATCTTTTTAAAAAGAGAAAAATATCAATTTTAGAACTTGTGAGAACAGTCGGTTAAAAGGGCTCATAACAAATCTATTTGTCTGTAACAAATAAAGCTACTCCCAGGAAAATCAACACTGCTGTTTAGTTACGGAGAAAATCCACCCATTTGACACAGGCCTATGAGCTTTATAACAACACACTACACTTTATGAGTGAGCAAATAAACCAGCAAACAACAAACACTAGAACTACATGGTATGCAAAGCGGTGTACCAGCTGCTCCTGCATCTTTATCTTGGCAAGTATCTTTTGCCCCAGCTCTCTACCCTGATCTAAGAGCACAGACCGCTGAGGGACATCCACTGAAGTCTGAGAAGGTGCAGGGGACTGTTACCTCACTTGTTTATACCCTGTTATTCAGTCATTTGCAAAATAGGTAGGGTACAATCAGGATGTAATTAAGATGAAAATGCAGCTATAGACCATTAAGATGAAATGGCAGCTATAGACCATTCATTGACTGGTAATACTTTTTACTTCTCTTTGTAAAGCCACCCGTCCCTCACCTTTGTTCAGTGCAAATAAGAGCTTTCTCTGAGTACTACACTCCCTAATAAGCCTGTTCCTACAGGTTAGCACTGAACTAGACACCAGTCTGAGATGGACTGTGCTCCCTTGAGTGCCGTCATCTGTCTAAACAGGGACTGAAGGAAGTCAGACTATGTTTTAATCCACCAGGAGTTATATACACAAAATACATTTTCTTCTGTACTTTTCCAATGGTGTTCAGTAACTTAGAACAGCCATTTGTAACTCAATAGGATAACAAACTCCACATCTGTGTGAGAATACATTTATAGGTGAGGAATCATCAGTAATTAGCTTCTGAAACAACCTCCTCCAAATTAGATACATCTGACAAACAATAGAAAAGTTAGTCACGTAAATGAAATGCTGTTGCTATGGAAAAAAAATGTCCCTATAAAGGTGAAAATAAACACATGCTTCCTTTTACTCATTGTGAAAAGGCATCAAGAAGCAGCTCCCTGAAGATAAAGCTGTTCCTAACTGTAGACACTGTCAAAGTGTGTTTTTAAATTCACCATTTCTCCCCCCTTTCCAAAAGCTCCTGTGCTGTAACTTCGGAAGAAGCATCCCAAATGTTATCAGTTAGGATGTTCTTTAGCTCATAAAGTCATAGACTTACTGAGGACCGAGACTGTCAAGTTCAAGGCCCTACTGAAAGTGCTTCCCATTAGATCAGGTTGTTCAGGGCCTTGTCCACTTGAACTTTAAATATCTCCAAGGCTAGGGATTGCTGCACTTCTCTGGGTCCTGCTCCAGCATTTGACTGCCCTCACGGTGAAAACATTTTTCCTTCTATCTAGTTGGAATTTCTCAAGCTGCGACTTGTGTCAGTTCCCTCATCCTATCACCATGCACCTCCAAGAAGAGTCTGGTTCTGTTGTCTCCATGCCCTCACACTGGGTACTCGTAGAGAGCAATAAGATCTCCTCATGGCCTTCTTTTCTAAAGCCAAATAAACCCATTTTTATCAGCCTCTCCTTGTACGTCTTGTTCTCCAGTACCCTAATTGTTTTGACAGCCTTCCACTGGCCTTGCTCCAGTATGTTAATGTTTTCCTTGTACTGGGGAGCAAATTGGACCCAGCGCTTCAGATGTGGTCCCAGAAATGTTCATTGAAAGAGAATAATCACTTCTCTCGAGTTGCTGGCTTTAATCTTTCCAATACAGCCCAGTGTGCGGTGGCCTTCTTCACTACAGGGTCACACTGTTGACCCATGTTCAACTTGTCTGCAAGGATCTCCAAGTCCTTTTCTGCGAAGCTGCTTTCTATTCATTCAGTGCCCAACCTTTCCTGCTGCATGGGGTTATTCCACCCCAGATGCAGGACCTCACAAGTGCCTTTGTTGAAACTCCACGAGGTTCCTGCCAGTTCATTTCTTCAGCCTGTCAAGGTCCCTGTAAATAGCAGCCTTCCAGCATATGCTTGCTTTCTACAACTTGGTATCCCTGTACACTTGCTGGAAGTGCTTTCTAGCCCATCATCCACATCTTTAATGAGAAAGTTCCACTGAGGGTTTATGCAACATCTATTTATTATTTTTTCCTCTGTAAGACATAGATTATTCCAAATAGCTTCTTGAGGCCAGTGTTCTTGCTGATATGAACTAATGTCCTGCCATAGAAGTCAGTAAATGAAATGATCCCTGGAATAAATTCTGAAGCACGTCTGATGTCTGTCCAATAGCTCCAGATAGCAGACATAGCTCATAACAAGAAATGATCTGTTCTCTCAGCTTAAGCTCTTTAACAAACATCTGTTCCTTCTCCTTTCACCCTCAACCATCTTGCACACAGACGTACTCGTACAGCTAGCGAAGCTGGTTATGGGAGGGCAAGTAAGCTGCTGAAAGCATTACAAGAGGTTGTCAACTTTCCTTCACTAATAGGAAATGTCGTTACAAGTTACATGCCTGAACCTGCGTTCTGGCATGGTGACAGAGTTATCCTGAAGCTCCCTGAGCAGATGTGAAAACAGAATTTGACCCTTATTGGGAGGATGGATTTATATATGTAAAGACTGAGTACAGATGACAATTGCACAGATCTTTGAGACTGCAGAAGAGAGGCAACAGGTTGAAAAACAAAATGAGCTAATTCAGTCAAGGCTATTTCCTCTTCAGTTTCCCTTATTGCCCACAGCGAGCCATGTGTCTGAATAAACGATGTGGTATTCCTGAGTATGAGGACCACTTGTCTAAAACTCCTCTCGCTCGGTTCCAGCATTATCTGCACTCCACACAAATTTAAGGGTCCACTCCTCTTTACCATGGAGGGTAAGCACAGAAGGCAAGCCAGAAGGACTTAACCCTCGGAGGAGGAAGGAAGCCTTTTAACTTTCCTGAATGAATGACGCGTCTTTCCTCCATCACGCAGCCTGCCTGTTAGCAGTTAACAGTGGCAGGTTGAGGAGCAGGGCCTGGAAGGTGGCCAGTGCCGACAGCTCCACACTCAAAGCTGTTGTGGTAAAAAGGGAGCATTCTGTTCCCTCTATCACTGTTTCCCCTCGCACTAGGGCCCGTTGTTACAGCCTCACGCCTCCTTGTGTGAAGGCCAACAGCGAGGCTTTGTTCAAGAAGCAGCTGCGGAGAAGATGTACTATCTCAGGGAATGACCTACTGACATTGCTCCCTCTGCTCATTAGTAAGCAGGGAGTAATTAGGAGAACTGGGGCAGACCGCGTGGCCTGCTTCTTTCAGAGTGTAAAGCCAGCTCCTCAGATCCCACTGTGTCCCAAAAGGGATTCCCTCATACCATGGGCTCGCTGCAAGGCCAGGGGAGCTGGCTCTGCCTCACCTCCTTCTCATCACCTGGCTGTGTGAGGGAAGAACAGCTCGTGCTTGAAGCTGGACGGGGCAAGGCTGGAGCACAGGGTGTTCCAGGTCCGGGCAGGCTCGGAGCTCAGATCCACACCTCCCCCTGTTCACCTCAGCTGCATCAAGAGCAAACTCGGCTCAGCCAGGAACCGAGCCAAGGATCCTGCTCAACTGGATGCGATGTTGTTGTTTATTCGGTAATCTGTCGTTACAGGGTGGATCTACAGCAGTGAGGAAATGGCTGGGCGGTTGGAAGTAGCAGAGTAACTGGGGGAAGACAGAAAGCCATACCCACTCTTTTGTAATATTTACTGCAATCCAACGTGATCAGCTAGTGATGTGCACATACAGGGGCAATGAGGAAGTTTTATCTGCATTGCCTTTCTCCCAGCCCAAATAATGCCTGCACCCAGCTCTAAGCTATCACATGGAAATTGTCTGCCTGCTTTATGTCAGTGTTTAAAATCACAATTACATCTGACTTTAAAAAAAATGGTCAGATAAACAAATAGATTGGTTTGAGCCACCCAGGTTTGGTTTGGCATGTTTTCAGAGCATACATTAGATGACACTGCACATCTAATTTCAGGTGCTCAACTCTCTCACTTGTGTCTGTGCTAAAGGTGCATCCAGTCCTCACAATTTCCCAACCTCCTTGACTAAAAGACAGAATCAGAATCATGTTTTCCCTACTTTTACATCAGCATGGCTCCCACATTACTCTCAGGAAGTCCATGAAACACAGAAAGTCTCACCCCCAGAGTGGAGTGGAGGTGAAACATCTCTGCATACCCCCTGCCTCTCCCCAAACCCAAATGTTTTAAGCAAAGCATTTCACTGTGGCTAATGTGTGCACTGCCCGACACACTAGCCACGCACAGCCTCATTGTCTCTTCATTTTTAGTTTGCTGTGGTCTAGCTGCTTCCTGGGTTGACAATGTTGTTTCATCTGCCTTCACAAGACAAACAAAAGCCGCGCTTCCATTTCCAAGTCTCAGCCTCTGGCCTTCTCTAGAGCGCGAGACACTGTAGGTATTTGCTTTCATGATTCACCTAGTGTTTTCTTGCTGATGTATAGTTGCTCTCCTCAAATAGAAACACTGCTCACTGCCCTGAAAGATGCCATGTGGTGCAGGCAGAGATGTGGGACCGTATGATCCCAGTGTGAACGAAGGGCTAGCGCTGAAGTGACAGGATTGCTCCTGAGATGGCTTCGCCAGAGCAAGACTGGGCTGCAGATGTCTGTAACAAGCTACTTAAAAATAATAGTAGTGTGGCACTTCTGTTCAATAAAAAACATCTCAAAGTGTTTATAATTGCCTGTTACACCTCAGGAGGCTGGGCTAACATGTATTCTGGTACAATTTCTGCATTCCTGTACTGTAAGAGGTGTATACAGAGCACTTTTTCCTCTGGGACTCTCACAGCCACCAACAGAGCCCACCTCCATGCAGCAGTCTGGGAGAAAGCAAGAGAAAATACACTATCCCTTTGAAAGAGTGCGTTCAAGGGCATGGAGAAAGTTGGACCTTTTAGCAACATGAATCATTTTGCCTTTAATTTCAAAGAGGCTCAGACTGAATGACCTTGACAAGCTGTCACTGCTGCTTTGAGATGCAGGGCTACAAGAGCAGTGGTCAATTGCCAGAAGAGCTGGAGGTGAGGAGCGGCTGGTTTCACTTTGGCTGGAGCTCACTGGTGGCAGGCAGACTGTCCTCCCTGTTCATCTCGAGTTAATCTTGCTTTTTGTTTGGCAGCTTTCTAGTACATCTGTGTTGGGTGAAGTGCACGTGGTAACCCCTCTATGGAGGTCAGTTATCCACTTCACATGAGCATCCCCACAGCTAAAACAGAGTTAGAAAAGGAAGGCAGGAATAAGTTTACTCATTAGCTGCTTGTTTTGTAGGAGGACTTTGCTCCAGGTTCTTACCGAGCTTTCTCACTGCCTAAGGAATTACGTGGTGTACTGCAGTATCTGAACTCTCACCCCGTATTGAGCCCTGTGGTTTTACCTCCTGTGTGCCCTGTGCATGCTAAGCATTCCTCACTGCTGCCCTGGGGGGCAGATAAGCCTGCTGCTACCTTCCTTCAACATCTGAGAAGAGAAGGCTAGGGAGAGCTAGTCTGGCTTGGGTCTGTACCGAATCGAGAGTCAAAACAGGAATGAAATGGCGCTGGCTGTGCTGTGCCAGCTGAGCCAAACAGCCATCCTTTAGAGCCTCCTGTTAACTTACAGAGGACGGATGTTTGAAAGAGAAAAGCTGAGTGGTGGGGCAGGCTGGCGTGGCTCTTCCCTGGTATATCCCCTGAGTTTCTGTCTCTGCCCACGTGCGACACAGCAGACATCACTGCCTGCTTTTCACATCACAGCAGTGTTTATGACTCAATCATCCCCTGGGTTAAAAGGGGAGAACAGATGAGGTCCAGCAGGGTCTATGTGACACTTAAGGTGGATCAAGGGTCAAAGAATCATTTAAGAGTTCTCTTATATTCCCGTTAGTTTTGCTCTGTCATGAGCTTTTGGTCTGGCTGTTTTTGGGGCTATAAGCACAAAGATTTATGTCCATACACTTGTATCATGGCAGGACAGATTAATCACCCCTTAGCAGCTCTCTCTCCAGTCCAAACGAATGATCATAAAATACTGAAAGATGGACAAGTAGAGATAATTTGAAGAACAAAAGGGCTAATTTCCCCATAGGGAATGTACTTGCAAAATTTAATGTGAAGGTCTGAAGAATTTGGTTCTTACTTCTTTCCTTGCAATTTTAAGGAGCTATCAGCAGCAGATGTCCCTGCAGCGGTCCTTATCTGACAAACAAGGACGCGCTAGGAATCTTCAGTTTGGGACCATTAGTAAAAATATTAAAAGAAAAAGCTTTCAAGATTTGTGAAGAGTGCGGCTTTATGCAGAAGAAATACACAGGAAGGGAGGGGAACTCACCCTGGCAGCTGTGCTCTCCTCCTACCCTTGCAATCACCACCCCAGCCTGTGAACTCTAACAACAGCTTTTACCCCTCTGTGACACTTCTCTGTGGGAAACACTCTGGCTTTGCAGAACTGCAGAGCTCATTTCCTCCCAGCCATGTTAGCCTACAGCAGGAGCTCTGCCTAGGGCAGAATGTAAGAACCCCCGTGTTTACACATGGAGCTGGACAGCTCTGTGAATTCCTCCTAGGTGAACAACTTTTGTGAATTCAGAAAAAGCTCAAAAGAGGTTGTAACAATATAGTTATACAGCTGGAGCTATATTCTTTTTCCTAGCCAAGGAGCATCTGTCTAAGGATGGGCACATCAGTAGCAGCCCAGCTGCTCAGAGCACTGCTGCTGCTATACCTCTGGTAGAGTAACTTGGCAGTGCAAGTAAATCCCAATTCTTTGGCGAGGGTCTTCCTGCTGTGGGGAGCACAAATGGGATCAGGATTCATGGGGAGAACAGTCATTTTGTACTCCTGCAAGTGCTAATGTTTCCAGACCTACGGTTATTTCCAGTAGTGCCTATGGAAGATTTTATTTCCCAGCAACGTTCGAATATCATGCTGAAGGCTGGGAGACCTTCTCTGAAAAAAAGTAAATGCCCGCAACCCATTCTAAACCTCCTGTCAAAGGAGATACAAACGATGTGTGCCACTCTTTCCTACATCTCTGCAGAAAAGCAGTTACGCTTTTTCTGCTCTGGTGAGGTAGGCTCAATGAGAGGAAGCAGAAAGAGAACAGATTGCTTTGGATAACTGGGCCCACACCCAGCCTTGCTCATCTTCACCAAGGAGCAGTTGTGCTGCTCTGTGCACAGCCAGCCCCACATAGAGCTTGCCAGGGCTTTCCTGACTCCATCCCTGAAGATCCCCCCAAAGCCTGCCTGATCACAGCGTCGGGGAGCGCTGCTCTCCAGGGGCATTCCCTCGCTCTGGTGTGCATGATCTCTTCTTCTCACTCATGGTTCTATCCTAATTCTTATTAATGTTCTTATTAATTCTGACATTCTTCTTAGTCATTTCCCCCCTCCCAGTTTGTCTGTGTTTAGTTCTTTTTAACCTTCCTGTGTAGATCAATCCTTCCCAGTCCTATGAATAAATAAAAGCCTTCTGTTCTCATCAACAAAATGGTCTTTTAATGGTTGCAAGAACAACACAGCAATCACTTGAAAAAAAACAACAACCAATATTTGAAGCATTTAAAAACCTCCAGCTATTTTCTACTTTTTAAAAGTAAGTGCTTTGTTAAATAGAGAAAACATAGGAAATTAACGGGGGGCACAAGCAGCAGTAGGTGTCTGAGAGGGACCTGCTAACCTATCAGAAATGCTCGCCACACACAAAGTAGCAGTGGGACTAAAAAGCAAAGCTGAACTTCAGTTAGAAACATCCAAGGAATATGAATCAGCTGTTAAAGCTGCAGCCTTTCCCTTTGCTTTGATCTGATGTCACACGTAACTTATGAGTTAGAAATTCAACAGCTTCAAAGACTGTTAGAGAGTCAGGGTTCTCCATGCACAGGGACAGATAGAGGTTTGACTCTGTCTGGAGAGAGAAGGTGTTTTGATGGACTGTCCTCAAACAAGTGCGAGGTCTTGGAACTACTGACTGGTTAGGGCAAAGTAATTCACATTCCTCATCTTCTCTTCAGACGGCCACATTACCCATAAGTAGCTCCAGCATGTCTGAGTGAAAAAAACAGCTTGTGCCACTATCGTTAAAAAGTCTAAGAGATAAGCTAATACATTTTTGTGGCCCCTGGATCTTGGAAATGCTTTTGTAACTGACGTACTTTTGAAGGTGAAACTGTGGTTGTTCTGGGCTCAGGCTACGTAATGAAACCATAGAAAATAAGATCTCAGCAAATGAGATGTTATAAGAAGTGAGATGAGGATAGTTGGAACATTATGTGCTTTACCAACTGGAAATGCTTAGTATGAGAAAACAAAGCCACATTTTCTATCTTTTATTCTCATTTTCCTTGGCTCTCAGCTTTACAGTTCCCTAAAAATACTGCATTATAGCTAAAGGAGCTGCAATCTGTCTGCAGCTTAATGAAGAATTACAATATCACTCCAGTTTGATGAATCTCCCACGAGTATTCCTTCTAAGAGGGCTTTCCTAAATTGATTGCCAATAACCTAATATGTTTGTCTCTTTTTCTGTCATCAGAATGTTGACATAATAAAATAATAGTAATATAGGAAGGAAATTGAAAAGTGAAATTTCATTTCAACAAAGCTAAAGCTTACAGACATACATAGCAAGGTCATCCTGGCAGCATTAACTCTGCCTTCATGAAGCTGCACTCTGAGTATGCTCAGAAATCATGGGAAACTGTTACCTGACTATTAAAAACATGAGAGACCACAGAACCAAATGTGGCTTTACAAAGAAAAAAAAAATGTTCCTCTTCCATGAGATTGATATAAAACAAAGCAATTTAATAATGTTAGGTGTAAAGGTCTTCTGGAATTAAATTTTCACCACCACACTGGAAAGTTTCTAATACATAGCTATGAGATACGGCAGTCTTGAGGTTACTATGAAATACCTGAAAGAGCGAAAGCACAAATAATATATCCTGAGACACTGAGAGAGCTGGCCAGTGCTACCTCTTCAGTGTCAGTAGGAAGGCACAAAATTTGGGTGAACACTGTTATACTGAGAAGTGCCAGCTTTTTTTGCTGCAGCCTCACATAACATGAAACAGCACAAAGCAGCCTTCAGCAAGATTTAGAGCTCATGTATAAACTCTTACAGAATCAGCAGTATAAATGGAAATTATTTTTCCTTCTTTTGACTGAAGGTTAGACACCATATAAATCAGTCAAGTCACACATACTAGAGCCCTAGCAACTTCCCAACTCATCTGGGAAATCATGCTAGCCACACTGTGGAACTGCATTAATAATTTCATGCCTGAAATGGGAAATGTATCCATGAGTATTCCAGAACAAGAATAAACATCCAGGTCAGGAAGTCTATGCCAAACTCATAAGATGTACTGTAAGACATAAGGAAGAGAAAGCAATTATTTTGCTAATGCAATTGAATAATTAATATTACCCAAAGATATCCAAAGGATGGGACACAAAACAGGGAACACACTGGTGAGGTGATTTGGAATAGGGAAAGCTATAAAACTCTGTTAGCCTGGGCAGGTTTGGCAAGGGAGACGAGTATGCCCTTCAGCTCTTGCTGGTGTCTACTCGGGCTATAACCTGAATTCTGCCAGACAAGGTCTGTCCTCACTGCTCCGCACTTTAGGTGCGAAGATTATTTTACAGAGCCTAAAATATGTTAATTGTCTTTGTAGCTTAGTGAATCTAGTCTCATTTAGATTAGCTCTTTGTGTAACACAATTGCGTGTCCAGTGTTCTGCTTTCAGGTTCCTCTTTGCTTCTCCCCTTCACTGATGAAGAAAACCAAACTGAATGTACAAAGGGTACTGTAGGCCTGACAGGGAGGATGAACTTTTAAAGTGGCCTGAGCAACCAGAAATGTGTTAATTGAAGTAAACTGATCAATTCAGCAACATCCATCTATAGGGAAAACACAAACACAACATGTCTATGCTTCTCTAGACAAAAAGAAATTCAAGGAAAAAGAGAGGAAATAACTGCACAATAAACACCTGTCGGGGCCTTCACTTCCAAAGCCTTCTTCCATCTACAGAAAAGTCATTCTCTGTATCAAATCCATGCGACAAATACAATGCTTTATCACTGCTTCTAGGTTCATTGCTTCAAATATTGCTATTTTAACTCTACTTCTTAAAACCATTATCAGGTTTTAAAAGAATGAGGAACTAAGGCCTGCTCAACATGCACAGTGAGAAACCACAGGCCTGCAGCGCTGGGCTCTGGCATTTGAACACATTGCTTGTGTGTCCTGGAGTTCACTAACTTTCTGTATACGGTGCCTGTGGTCTACTAACAGCAGCTGCAGGGTGGGCGACATGTGGTTTGTCCCATCGCCTTTCTCATGAACTTTGTTCCATATAGATAACGAAAGCGGAATGGGGACAATTTCTGCTGGTTTTGCTGCACGCTCCCACTACCTTGTGTCTAAATCACAAGGAAGTAGATCGAAGTGAATGAGCCCCCACTTACAAATTTTGTGCCTGCATAAGGAGAAACATGCTCCTGCAGTCAGCAATGATACTTTTGCACAGGTCGACTGTCTTTGTAAAGCCAGCTGTGTATATGGCACGTGGGCAACTGTTTGGAAAATGCTAAACGCACTTCATTGTGGTTTTTATTTATTGTCATTGCGAGCTGTTCTCAGGGCTGGATTTTCTCTTTGTCAAGGAAAATATCGGGTTAATTTCTGTATAACCAGTGCTGTGAGTGAAAAGGAGTCATGAGAGCAGAAGCAAGGGGAAGCTTTGGTTACTTGGGTTTGGTAAGGCTTTGCCTTTCCTCTCACAGACTAAATGGTGCAATGTCTCACGTGCTCTAAATTCTACAGCTTTCAGGATCTTCTAGTTCAAACTCAGCATCCCTGCCTTTGAGGAGATCTAGGGGCAGCCTTCAGTCTCAGTTTCAGCGAAGTACACTGCAGTACACTTTCCATTGCACTGTGGTATACTTTGCAATGTCAGTGGAAGATCTGCCAGAAGGAGATCAGAATTGCACTGAGATTCATCCCATTTCACCTGTCAGCTCAAAATTTGGCCTTATTTTTTGTCCACTGCCATTATTAACCACATTGATCCATTTTACTAATGTCTAGAGTGATTCTTGCTGGGAGGCAGCAGTCTGCAAGAATAAAAACAAAGCGAAGATTTCCTAGCACAAGGCAGTCATGAAGCTGCAAGGGTCAGGTGTGAGAGGATGCTACCAAAAGAGGATGACACTTGGTTCAGATATGTTCCCGGTATGTACCAGTTGATGTCCCTCAGGAGGTCTGTTGACACCCAGAGTATCTATATTATGGAATGGAGCAGAGCAGAGATCCTCAAGGCAGAAGAGGCAGGGATAGTAAGTCTACATGTCACAGCATTGCCCAGGTGTCTGCAGCCAGCTCTGGTGTTTCTGCAGGGCTGTCGAGGTGTGTCCGAATAAACCTCTGTGACGTTTCCATGCCTGTTCATGTCCCAGGGGTGCAGCTGCCTAGTTGTACTGGTGTATGAAAGCTGTGCTGTCATTTCATTCTCTCCCCCTGGACTATTTAGGACAACAACAAGCACGAATCCAGCAAAAATGGCACCTAGTCCTACTTCCACTGTGGACATTCCCTCCTCACACCCCAGGAGGCAGGTGAAAGAGAAATAGTTCCTTACATAGAGGTTAAAAGAGCATCAGCAGTAATGTCAATGGCAAAGTTGAGGAAAAGTCTGAGTAATGGGGTCACTATCTTATAGATTAAACATGCAGATCTTTACAAAGCTTCAACCCTTTTCTCATTTACGGTGATGTGTAAATATTTTATTGACTTTTCTCTCACTGCTGAGTAGCTTTAATGGCATTTGTGTCGGTAAAGTCCTGAGCTGCTGTAAATCAAATACTGTTCAAGGCTACTCACCATGGTCATGGGCAAATACAAACAAGTTAAGTTCTGTCAGCCTCTGGGCCAACTCATCGTAACGGCCGCAGTGTTCCCCAGCGCCATGAGCGATAAACACGAGGGCCCTAAATGGAGCATTAAGGTATAAATCATTAGCTTGGCAATCAATGCACAAAGGCTTCAGAGCTGCAAGCAAGAACAGCACATTCAATTTAGCAACAGCATTTCAGACGTCAGCAAGTACAAGGCAAGTAAATGATGGCTGAGGTGGGTTTTAACACGGGAAAGCAGCTTGCCATCCTGACCTACCATCGACCTGATCTTCACCAGGTCGTAGCAGGACAGACCACATGGAGGTCAGCTGCACATGGGACAAACTTACTGATTTGTTTGCCACCGTGATCTGCTACAGGTTGGAGATGCGGATGTCTCATGCTACTGAACACTCTTAAAGATGAAATTTTAGCTAAACAAGTCTCGAGCAGAGTCCAGAACTTTGGCTGGAGCTTGGGATTTTATCTTTTGACCCCAATTCTGGTACTCTTACCATTGCAGTTTCTACCCCAAAACAGTTGCTTCACTTTGGCAATTGAAGTGACTTTTACATAGCCACTTTACAACTACAGCCAGGGATCAAGAAAATAACCAGTCTAATAGACATTTATTTTTGAAAGACGCTATACAAATATTTATCTTCAAATATTCCAGTTGTGCCAGTGATGCTTTATTTTCACTGGAATGGCATCAAGAGTGACTAAAGTTGAACGAACCTTCCCAGTGTTTTTAATGGGCAAAGTTTGTGCAGACTTGTAGTAAAAATACAGCAGAAGTAGCAACGTGATTACATAAGTTTTTGCTGAATTTGACAAGTGACTTTCCAAAATCTGGCTTTAGCAACATAAACAGAACTTGTTCGTTTACAAGTACTGTCTGTCACTGGAACATCAGCAACCACTAAACAGTCTGAAGGCTACAGGTTAGACATTTTCAGTACATTAACAGAGAAACATTAGACGAATTGACAACACAAAGCAATGACAGCAGTTTACAGCTAGTGATTTCCTCAACTTTATTTTGATTGAGGTTTTGAATACATTTTTAGACAGTGTATTCACTGCAATAAGCTGCTTTGATCTTTATATATTTAAACTTTAAAAAGATGTGAGTGATGTAGAAACTCCAGCTCTAGCTCTTTGATTAGCACCTGCTTCAAAGTATTTTCTCATGCTAGACAACTTGAAAGCACCCATCGAAACCAAAAGGATTTTTACAGAGCAAACTTGCAAAAAAGCAATGCAAAGATGCTCTGGCATCTAACAGTAATTAACAAGGGTGAGGTTAGGCCGTGTAGCATATTTAACTTCCTGTGCCTTACAAATGTTCTTTAGTGTCACTGAAGGTTTCAAAACAATCGGTGTGGAGCAGTCATTTTGTCCCCTGTCACCCTCCCTTGTCAATAGATTTGTCATGTTATCAGTGGACTTGCCGGGCAGACTGATTTTCAGAGTGCAACACCTATAGTTATAGAATCAAATGCTGAAGAGATGGAAAGACTGCTGAAAGACAGTGAAGAATACTAACTTTCTGCAGCAGAGGCACCAAGCTTTGCATGTCTCACCTCTCCTAGACACAGGCAGCCCAGCAAAGACTCCAGCCAGTGCTGGGACAGTGAATCATTATTCTATATGTGTCCCTGAAAATTGCAGTCCCTGTCTAAATGCTTCTGCCTCCACCTAGGCGTAATGGTCTGAGATCTCAGCTCTGGTCCTGGGTGACCCGAAGAGACCACACACCACAGTCCCCAGGTCTGGGGCTGACAGATCTGTCAGACATTAAGGAACGCAGCAGCAGAGCATGAAGCAAAGCTGGGCTGCTAACCTGCATGCTCCGGGCTCTGCAGTATGACAAGCAATGGCACTGCATGCCCAGGACTCTGATGGAGAAATTAAGGAAATGTGAGAGAAGACTCCTATGTACCCATCACCTCGACATCCAACAGAATCAGTCAGGCTGAGTCTCTCTGATGTATAGCTCTTGCTACCTGGCTCTTGGCAGCTTTTCTCCTCGGGGTTTTATTTAAGCCCTCTGTTACTCTTTACAGGATCTACCTTTTTTTTTTCTTTTTTTTTTTTTTTCTGCTGACTCGGCACAGGGAGTAAGGTGCGGCTTGGCTGAGTGCATATGGCCCTTCATTTCTCAGAGAAATATGATTTGAATGTATGCACTGGAATGCATCAAGTGAATGAAACCTAATGGGAAGCTGGTGAAGAGAACTCTGCCAGGGAATGCTTGCTATTATTTCATCACCCTGACAGCAAAGCCCTAATTTTGCTCTCATTCACACTGCTGCAGCACCACGACTTCGCCTGACAGCATCCTGCTAGATGCTCAGCCCCCTCATCTTCTGTGAAACCAGTGAGAAAAGAAAGAACTCCATTCCTCAAAGCAGCAAGGTGTTCCTGCAACCTCTCCTCTCATTCTAGCATGAAAAATGTCAGGCGTTACACAATAGAGCAAAATACTGAGTAAAATTCCCCGAGACTGTTTGTGCCTTAAGATCCCTAATGGCAGAAGCTGTCAAGATGACTTAGGCACTTTTAAAAGTTTTGTCCCATGAAAACGTGGTGTCATAAACAGGGAGTGAAATTTCCAAACTGTTATGTCCACACAGAAGTAGCTTGTTTTGCTGTTGTGTAACGAAAAGTAGGAGATTTACTGACTAAAACCCAGGTTACTTCTACACAGGTCTCTGGGGCCAGGTTCAGGGTCTCTATGCAGGGGGCCATGCATCAAACACAATGACCTGGAAAACTGAAGTTAGTCTGAGCATCATCGGAGCCAGGATTGAAGGATTTAGCTCTTTCCCCTAATCTTCCATTTTCCATTGCAAAACAAGTCTAGATTTGGCAAAAAATACCTGAAGGCAGTATAGCAAATACGTGGTGCACATATTTTCACTGGCAAGCTGGCATGAAAATACAGCGAGTGATTAGTTTGACTGACAGCAGTTCTTTACTGTATGTAAACATTTTTGCAGACACCCCTGCTCTTGTATCGCAGCCTGCTCTTTCCTATTGCAATGGCTGGGAAGAAAGAAACACGGAATATCAGAGATTGCTTTCAGCAGAGGGGTTTCTGCAAGTCGTTTAAAATTAATACAGAAACCCAGCAGGTTTTAAGGTGTGGTGTTTGTGGGTTTTTTTTTCGTTTGTTTGTTTTTTGGGGGGGGGGCGGGGGACTGCAATACCTTTGTAAGTTTTGTTTAAGCAAGGTTTGTGTATTGGTCATGTATCAAATTGATCCTGGGGAGAAATTTCTTCACCTTCAGCTCTTGCAATTTCACCAGTGAAATCCTTGCAAACACACACATCTCAGGTAGAAAACATTGTTCACACTCTGCAATTCTTGTAAAGACTGACCCGTGCCTGAACCCATGAATTCCAGTCTCTAACCGCAGGCAGGGCCACCTGACACATCTTTGGATGCTTCAGCTGGCTTTGGCTGGAGGAACCAAATTCCTAAATATCTCGAAATGCTGCCAAAACGTTGTTTTGAATTCTGCTCAGGAAAGCACCTAGCATGCACCTGATCACACAACAGCACAATTTCCCCACACTCCACAGGTGTGTCTTCACACAAAGCCAAGGTGTAATCTGGAGCGTGAGTAAGCATCCGCATTGCAGTAAGCAACCAGTGGAGTAGCAATTATGGATATTAAATGAAACTAGCTTTATTGACTGCTGTTTGCAAAAGCAACCTTTTTCACAGATCCCTGCCCTTCCCTTAGCCTCCTCCCCCTAGCTCAGGAGGAGGAAACCTGCAGGTTTCTGTCTCCTGGTACTGCATAGCTTGGCAAACAGATGTGGTTACTTAGCACAACAAGCGGGCAGGACAATATTTGTCTTTTTTTACCATTCAGTTCAATTACGGGCTGCGTTTATTGATCTGCCATCAGGAGGTAATGGTGTATACCAGTGACCAGCCCCTGCTCCCACATCTCCACTGGGCTGGTTGTCCATGACTGCTATCAGTCCTCCCGTGCTGCAGCAGCACCTTGCTGAGCAAGCAGCACCCAGAGGTGCCCCGCGTGCAGGCAGTGCAGGACACATGCAGACATGCTTTCCTGCACCAGGGAGGAAAGTAGAAAGTAGGAGTGGTAGAGGTCAGGCTATGGCACAAAGGCGGTGTGCACAACAACAGAGGAATGCTTTTTTTTTTTCCATCCTACTTCTCGGAGAGGTCACCAGCTGATCTAAACTTTAAGCTGCTTTTGATCCTTGCGTATTCATCACTGTTACCACACACCTTCCAATATTTGCCTTCTTGCGTGGGGAGCAGCCCTTGCAGGGCAGGGATTCGGGCACCGGTGCAAGAGCAGAACCAGTTGTAGAGGGTCCCACCTTTACTGCCGGGCACATGTTGCCACCCCTGCTTAGCCCTGTTGCAACAGTACGAATGTTTATAGATGTAATTCCACAGTCAATTGCAAAAGAAGAATTGAGGGAAAAACAAATGGTGGCACAGGGCTTACACAACTGAGCGAGAACTCTCTTAAAGCAGGGTTCAATAGAGAAAACAAAACAAAACTCAGAAAGGTGATGTGCTATGGCGTCTGGAGGCCAGGAACAACACTCAGGGCTGGGGTCCTGCTAGGGTGCAAGACACATGTTCTTGCTTGTTCTTGGTTGAGACAGGGCCACAAAAATCGTGTGGAAGCCAAACTAGATGTGGAAGGTTGTGAGCAGGATGCTATGATCTTAACATCGTGTCCTCTGGGGACTGAGATACTTCTGTGGGACCCCAAGAATGCTCCTTTATTGCCAGAAAATAACCCAGAACACTGGGACTAGACCAAAGAACTGAAGACAAGCTTCCTATGACTGCATATACAAAAAATTCAATCTTTTCCACCCCATTCGAAAACATCCCTCTTCATAACAGTATTTAAGTACTTGCTTAACCTCAGGAAACTCCCTTCGACTCATGAAAGTCAGTGGGACTTATAATGTACAAGATTGAACTTTAAAAAAAGGATTTATAAATGCTGTTCTGAGTTAGGACTGATTTAGTCACATGCGGAAGTGATTTCCTGAACCAGGCCCTTGCAACTTAACCTAATACCATGTTATTCTATGTAAGGCAACCATGCATTCATTTGATATTATGTATGTTTTTGCTAGAACCAGATCAAGTCTAACAAAGAACATCTGATTTTTGTAGTTTTGAATACTTGACACCAAATTCCTAAAGTAATTTTTTTTAAATTAACCGATAGGAAAGCTCTGAGTTAGTGAGGCTGCCAGAAAATCACTGGCTCACTGAAAGTGAGCATTAGGTTTGGTTGTCTTGTTCCAACTGATTTATTAACTCCCTTGTAGGCAGCATCAGCCTGACTCCTAGAAATACGGCGAACAATGAACACTTATTTATCAAAAACATTTCACTGGTGACATTTTTGGACAAGGAACAGAATAGTTGATCACAAACCTTTTAAAGTTATTAAAAATTTAGTGTTGTTTATGTTTATTTTGCTTCTACAGGATATTGTCACAGAAAATCAATTATAGGTATGTACACTTGCGTTAGCTGGGTTAGTAGTCCTCACTGATTATGAAGATTATATATAATAAATCCTTTCCTTTGCCTTCTCTATAATAGAATTATGCACTCAGCAGATTGCAATTTTGTCAAGATTTAACTGTAATTCCAATTTTCTACCCTTGGTATTCAGTTAAAGATGACCTCTTTCTTGGAAACTTCCAGCTAATCATTTCCAAGAACATGTAATGAAGAATGATTTTTTTTCGCTGGAAAAGACATGGGTGATCTCTCCTCCGGAGGTCTCTAGAGCCTCTTGCTTTGGGTGTAGACCTGAAGTCTCTGTATCTGTCATTTGAGTCAGCTTTTGCGCTTTTTATTTTTTCTGAGGTGACCTGCAGCCCTAAGAGACCCTGGCAGAACTTGGCAGTGGGCAGGGATTACAAAAAGTTATGGGAGTTTCTCTCACATTGTGCACACTTGTGACCTACGCAGTTAGCCAAATATTCAGGCTGGTGTGTCTGGTTAGACAGGAAAATTTATGGTGGAGTCAGGTGTGTCCCTTCATGCTGTTCTTCTGTCTCCAGGAAACTCGCAGAGTTATGTCCCTCTGAAGGCACAGGAGGCAATGACCTTGCTCCTAATTCCAGCCCATGTTTCAAGGAGGCATGTTTCATTAAGCTCAAGGGCTTTGCTTGCTCTTTTGCTCAGCTTTTTGGAGAAACACATCCTTAGCCTTTGCTCTGCTGGCCTACATAGGTCCATAATCTGGGCAGTCACCTGTTTTCAGCTGTCATTGGAGTTTAATGATGTTACCTTATACTAGCAGTTCTACTGCTACTTTTCCAATCTCAAGAAAAAAAAAAAAAAGCAAGTCAGAATAGCAATGGTCTGGAGTCAAGTCCACATTGACCTTCTCTTAATACCAGAGACACTGTAGCAAGACTGGAGTCTCCCTCTTTGGAGATCTTCAAAAGCTGTCTGTGATCAGCACGGATACCTCCCTGGGATCTAAATTTGGAGGAACCTTTGCCTCTTCCAGACAAACCGAGGCAAGCAGTATCTCAAGACTGTAGCTGTTCAGCCTGTGAAACACCTCCGAGTGCCAGAGGCTGTGTCGAAGGACTGTGTGCTGTGGTTGCACTACAACATCTCTGCTTGATTTTATAGGGCTTGTGGGGATTTAGGATTCTGCACATTTCTGTTTGATGTAGTTTGACTTAGTCTAGTAGAATCAGTGGCTTCATTCCAGTCCAGATCCTAAACTGACAATTTAAAAACAGACCCCTCCAGCAAACTACCTCCTCCCTTTCCCCCATTTATCCAGGCTTGGAAGTTCCCATTCAAGCCTGCCCGGAGGTGCTGCTGTTAGTTTGGGCAGCATCCTACTGTTTAACATCATGGAGGCTTAGGGCTCAGTCTTAACATCTGTGCCTGCTTCCGTGAGCAACGCTCTTGCCTTCAGCAGCTGTTCGCATGCATGTCTGCAGGCCTGGCTCACAATGCAGTTCAAAATCGCAACAACAGGGTTAGGAGGAGATTTGAGAACTGCCATGACCTCCAGGAGAAGTGCCATGGGTAGGCTATTCAACAAAGACCAGAAAGTGTAGATACCATAAATCAAGAGAGCAGAGACAGAACCGGGCAGTACAGACATATTTCAAAACAAAAGACTCAACAGGATCTAGCCAGAGCCAGCACAAAACAATGTGGTGTAACAGCCTATGCTGATTTATTGTAGCTCCTTGAAAAGCACGCCCCCGCCGCAAATAACTCATGAGTGGTCTAATATAGGGAAAAGAGATGAAGGAAACTTCAGGCGAGGTGGGAGGGGAGGAATTATTTGAACCTTGCAACTGCGTAGCTCCGGACAGATCTCTGCAAAGTTAACGCTTCTGACCAGCTGCATTCTGTTTCAAGGAGGCTTTGAAGTAGTATTTTAGGGTACACAAGGCTGAGATCAGAGGTGAAGTGTGTGGTGTGTAATTTGAAATTCATAGGCAGGATCTTCCCACCCCTTTCTTGAATAAAACTGAAGTGAATGGATCCTAGGGTTATGGGGATTGCCTCGGGGAGACACTCCCCCACTTTGATATCAGAGATGGGATTGTTCCTGGCAGACCCGCTGCTCTGAATGTGCGAGACAGGCAAGCACTCTGGTCTGGAGCTGCGCTTTCCTCTTGCCGCTGCCCTTCTACAGAGTGTAGGAATCCTTGAAGGATGAATTATGATTTCTATTTCCAAAGAGACAAGTGTAGGCATCGCTCACATGACTGAGGCAGGGATCACTTGAGGTGAGCCCTGGCACAACTGCTGCTGGGCCAGGCTGGGAGAAAGGCTGGGATCAGACAGTCCAGCGCTGTACTTCGCTCTGCTTCAGCCCGTCTGCAGTGCAAAGGGCAGCCCCATGCACGTCCTTGTGCACAGGGGAGATAAAATGGAGGTCATATCTTCCAAGGGGAGCTACAAGGATGCATGCACAAAGTATTCGGTGTCTTTCTCAGAAGACTGTGCAAAACATTATTCAAAGAGGAGACATCAGCTGCAAAATTCAAGTCAATCTGAAGTCACACCCAAAATATTTAGATTACTTCTAGGGTGAGGATGGGGAATATTCGAAGAAGCAAAAGAGTTTCTGACATAAATCCACCTGGAAATCAGGAAAAATAAAAGACTTGTTGCTAATTTTATTAAAAATTAATTTTCACTGGGAAGCAAAACCACTGCAGATGGCTGCAGGACCATGATTCCTGAAGAGGAAATAGAAATGGAAAGTAAGAGCAAGAACAGTTCTTGCAGGTCTCCCCCTCCTCTTTCCTGGGCTTGCACTGAGCCTCTACTGATTTGCAAAGGGACAAAAATTAGAGTTTAGCCAGTCTTGTAGCAGTTTCTTGTTGAAATCAAAGTGCAGGCACTGCTTGGTGATATGAACCCTTGGAAAAAAGAGAGGCTGTGTGTTGAAGTGGACTGTCCTTCCAAAGCACAAGAGCTGCAATTAAAGGCCAAAAGATTTCTACTGCATGCTTGCTACCGCTTAAACTCAGCTCCGCTCACCACTTGAGCACTAAACTTGTTCACTGAACAAAAAGGGTTTTCTGTATAAAGGTATGACTGTTTCAGAGTATCTGTGTAAAAACTGTTCTTTGTTACTGAGCTCACTTGCAGTCCGGGCATACCCAAGCACCAGTCCCACCAGTTCCAGTGACAGTGCAAGTCGCTCCTTATTGATGCTCTGAGCTTGTAGCTTGACACATCCAACTCAACCCGGGAAGACAAAGCAGGCTTTCTAGAAGGGAAGGTGTGCTTAATTAAGGGATCAGTTCAGGCCATGCAAGAATGTTCTTGATGTTACAACCAAGCCCCATTTTGACAATTTAATCTCACCTTTTTACGTAAGCACAGGAGATAGGGTTAGATTGCAGTATTCCTGTATCAAGGTGAGGACTTCTGGTTGAGCCAGGAGTTGGACATCATTTGTGGTCTGAACCTGGGCTCATGTGAGCAAGGGGCTCTTCGTTGCCAGTCTCCCCACAGAATCAATGGCTCTTAAAAACGGGATCATCCATGTCTTAGACTCTAGCCGTAGCTCTAATCATCTCCAGTCCCAAACTGTTATTTCAGGGAGTGGATGGAGCAGAAAACTCATGACAAACAATACTGAAACAGTTATTAGAGGAATGATTCAGGTCATTACACTGGCACCTGTACAGGGAAGAAACAGAAAAGTGCACACTTGGCACAAAAGGATCAGAGTGTTTCCAAGCCACTTCTTGTAACAAAAACTGCACAACCGAAGTACTTTGATCAGGCATTTGGGGCTTACTTGGGTAAATCTTCCACTAGCTTTGAAGAGATCTGTGAATAAGTAAGGAGTGAGAAAGGCGATGACACTGTAGCTGTCCTGTGACCCTGAGACAGCATGCTATTATTACTTTCTAATAAAGCCCTGACTGTACAAATCCCATGTGTGGCCATGGTCTAAAGCAAAACGTAAAACTTCAATTCCCTGAAATGCTTAGACCTGATAGCGTGGCTTGTACCAGGCAATACCACCATAACATGCTCAGGAGCTCTTGATTACTTCCTGCACACTTATAAAATTCCAGTTTGGATGTCAGAGATAACATGAGTCTCCAAATACCCAGTTGTTTTCTGTGTGGTTTTCCAAAAGTCAGCATGGAATTAGCCCATAAACTCAGAGACAGAAACTCAAGGATTGATTTCTTAATCAGAAAGCAGTTATATATATCTTAGCATACTTTGAGATTAAGCACATTAATTTCCACTGAATAATCCTCTCTCGGCACATCCCAGAGCTGCACTCCAGCCCCGCCAAGCTATGAGAAGAACCTTTGCAGAGAGAGGTTTTACAGGCTCTGTCAAAATCAATATCAGGAACTATTCCTCTGGGAAATTAGTAATGTCACAGGCAAAGCGTTTGCCAAGGCTTTGAGCATGTTCCAATTAATTTAGTATTCCACATTTGCCATAGACCTGAGGTATGAAAGAAAGTTGAAAGTAAACAGCTAAACGTGACACACAGTAATCCTGCTAAGGCAGTGATTGCTGGAACATGTGCTTTAAAGGCTGAAACATTTATTCATGCCTCGAACCAATGTAAATTTGAAATGCAGCTGAGGTGCAATAGTTTACCTACGGATGATTTACAAGCTAACAAATGGAAAGAAACTTCTGCCTACAGTTGCCAAATCCAGGTCTGTGTTATTTCTTGGTCATACTGAGATAGCATGTTTGTCCAAAGAATTTAGTTATGATAGGCTTGTTTCCTGAAATGCTCTTTCATTTCCAGCTCCCAGGCTGTGTCCCGTATGGCAGGGAGGGCTGCCACACCAATGTGAATCAGGGACAGCTTGCCACCACGTCTAAACACTCTCGTTGATTTGCTCTCAAAAAGTAGCTAGATATAATAGCTTTAAACTCCAGAAGTTGAAGGAGGACTTGGACAACTTGGGGTGCAACTGCTGAAATAAGGATGACTGATAATACTGAAATGAAGAGGTATTTAGTCAGATATATCCTTGGCTGCAATCGCTTTAGGTAGAGGCAAAGAAAGCTAAAGGCATGTGGGATGCCTTTTCTGCAGAAAAGCTTAAAATAGAAAAGGAAATCAATACTCATTTACAGTATCTGGCAGTCACTGAACCAAAACATACATGTACACCTACAGCAAAGCAGAAATAACAACATTTATTTAAACCACAAGCTGTTATTCTGCTGCGGGAACGCTCTGTTTTCTGTGGATGGCTTCACCAGAAACAGAAAAGTACCACGTACTTGGGACCATTTCTTAAAGCCTCAACAATACCAAGACCAAACACTATTAACACCAGAATTATTAACCCCACCACTACTAGCCTGGCTCCGGCTCCTCTGTGTTGCTGGCAAAGAAAGAGCCAGAGCTGATGGGTGAGAGAGCAGCAGGGAAGGCACTCAGTCTTTCCTCCTGAGCATCCCTTCTGCCAACTTCCAAGCCACCATTTGTGGGATCACAAGGCGTGCATCTGCTCCAGCCTGCAGTGGGCCCGGGCAGAGCTTTCTCAGCTGCATCACCACAGGCGTGGGAGACGCGGGGTCTCAGATGAGGGTTGAGCTTTTGCATGTGGGGTCATGGCAAGGGAGGGAGACAGCTCTGTTCAGTCAGGTTCTCCAACTGCCCACATAACTGGGGAGGGGCAGGAACAAAAGGGGCATGTCTGAAAACTTCTGGCGTTTAGCAAAACTCAAACAAGCCTTGATGCTACATTTAGCTGTGCCGAGTGATGGGACCACCTCTCCTAAAGCAGCAGGAAAATGCACAGACCAAGAAGCAAAGCTTTGGGGGTCAGAACCGTTGCATGGTGCTTCAAAAGAGAAATGTATACCGATGCCTAGGAATGTTGCAATGTTTCTACAGGCTGTGTAAAACCAGGGGCTTTAGGGGAAGGAGTAGTGTTTAGCACATTAACATTCTCCAAACACTGAAAGTGAAATTGAATATAAACAAAGTGAATCTGCTGATTGATTTTTTTTCCATCCCTCAGCGCAGAGAAATGTGACCAGTAAATAAATAGCATAAATAATAACAACAGCTGGCTTTTGTACAACACTCCTCATTCATAAAACCCGGAATGCTTTACAAAGTGCGCAGCTGTGCCTGTTGTAGAGCCACGTAATTCAGAGTTGAACGGGACCCTCCAGAGGTCCTCTCGCCTGCAACCCTGCCCCAAGCAAGGGCTGACCCTTCCTACCAAGTGCCACGTAAACTGAGCACAAGAGGTGAAAAGCCTCGCTCACAGCAACACAGCATGCCAGCAGCAGGGATGGGCACACAGCGTGCGGCAAAACCTTAGGGTCAGCAGTCAGTGGGAACTCAGCAGCAGAGCCAAAGTGTTCCCATGGTTTCCCTGAGCCCCAGTCCTGTGCTACGCACCCAGGGACATGGCAAACCTGGAAAGAGAATGACAATTTCTAAAAAGTTTTCTGTCTTAATGAACCTGTGGGCAGCTAATCATGTCAGTAAGATGGTCTGTGCATTTTCAGGACAACCTGGTTTTAGATGCTTGGTGCTCCTCGCTAAAACCATTTGGAGAGGGCCAGATGATGACTGAAGGCTGACCCTTGAATATTCTTTTAATAAAATGAGATTATGAATGCTGCTCATGCTGCTCAGAGCACAGTTTTTATTACTCCAAATATTGTAGACTAGCTCTCACACAAAACTAAAAAAAAAAAGAAAAAGCTTAACCATTAAGTCAGCTAGATGTTATCTCCAAAGCAATTTAATTACTTACTGCTTCCTTATCACTCCTCATTCCTTTAGCCCAGCAAATTAAGCTACTGAAGATTTCTGGAGTTTGACAAGTGAATTTGAAGCCTTACTGAGATTGTTTTGAATAAGAAAAGTAAAAAATACGTTGAAGAATAATAAAAATAAACCTGTCTCTCTAGCTGGTGAACTAGCTAACCTGCTGACATTTAGAACAAATTTAACCAACTTTCTGCTCTATAAAGGGCCAAAGGTTTATTTTTTTTTCCCTCACTCTGCAATCTGCAAGCTTGATCAAGGAAGAGACAAAACATACAGAGCAAACTCTTTTTAGCATAGGACACATATGTGGCTGAAAAAGCTCAGTAATCTTTCTTGTTTATTAACTCTGTAGTAGTTTGTACATTTTCTCCTTGCCCATCTATACACAATATTGGAGCAAATGATCACTACCTTATTACCGCTGAATGGTTGGCTCTAGACCAGTTGTCAATATTTTGTTTCTTTTTTTTGTTTTTTCTCTCTTCTTTCTTTTAGTGGATTGCTGCTGAGGCAATTTACTTGTAGCTGAAAAGCCGAGAACAACTAATGCATCACTTAGCAGATTTTTTAAATCTCTCTTCAAACATCAATCACTCTTCAACCACCAAACCCCAATGAATAATCTACTCTCTGGCAACAAGCTGTCACCCCGCTTACATCATTAACCTGTATGATTATACCCAATTTTAGATGAGGAAACAAAAGCACAGAGAAGTTAAGGGTCCAATTATTTAAATTTCCAATCATTGTGCCATTGGCAATTGAGAGTCTTGACTGTGTTTTTTGCCTGTTCTCTGCTCCTCATTGACTTCTGTATTCTGTTTTCTGTTACTAAATTTTCTAGGTCCAGCAATATGCCTTTGCCACCACTTTCAGATTCAGAGGATTCAGAGGCTCCCATCATCAAGTGAGGGCATGCCACACGGAAATGAAGACAGATCCTGGCTGGAGAGCAAGTGCATATCACACAGAAGGGGAGTCTCTGTCATTACAGTGTAAGTACTCTTGGAGCATGGTATTACTCGAGGTATTAATATCATCAGAAACTTTACTCTGGTGCTGCTAATTTCCTCACTGTAGGTTAATAAACAGTACTGACAGAGTGTCACAGTGTTGGTGCTGGCAGAGTAGGGGCAGGGATGTATGGGTATAGTCAAGGGTGTAACTCCGGGTTGTGATGAGGCAAGGGATCAGCCTAACCATAACTTAATGAATCTATGAGTAGGATGGAACAGTATTTCTTTGGATACTTTAGGGTAAGGAGAATCAGCCATTTGCTATCAGAGTTGTGTCACATCTTTTGGATAAGCAACAATGGGAGGTTGTTAAACACTAATGGCTCCATTCAATGAAAGCACATTAGGACAATGGGATGCGTGGACCTAGGGAAGGCAGCTCAGCCAAATGTGTCTGCAGGGACAGCTCTTAGAACAATGCAATTTCCCTAGAAGAACAAAAAGATCAGATGCTGGCTCTGAAAAGCACAAAGCCACAGCAGCTTGAGGGGAACTTCCAAGGAGACACAGGCCAAGTTCTCTGCAACTGGCATCCAGAAAAATACCCCCTTCTAGCCAATACAACTCTACCAGCCAACTCTTGTAGATGTGTTTGTGATGATCTAGAAAAGCTGTTTTGTGTTCCCAAGGGATGTTCAAGAGTGCTGAAGAAATTGAGGCAAGGAACTGTGTCTAACTGCTTGTATTATTTTATGTAAACCTATATATTTCTTGGGCTAGTGAAGGAAAGAGCTCTTGCATCTAGAAGACTGATAGAGTTGATGAGTTTGTCAAGTTCAGCTATGGCACCACCCTCAAAACTTAACTGGCTTAAAGTGCTCCCAGTTTGATGTCATGAAGGAAATTTACGCAACAGAGGCTAAGCAGAGAGCCAGTGCAGGGCCTGGCCTGCTCGGGCTAGAGACCTGGAGGGACAGGTAGGGCATCTATTGGGTCACAGTACAAAGCCAGTACTGATCACCACACTCGTAATCCAATTCAAATGAATTTAGTTACTTGCACCAGAGAAGCAACATTCTCTCAGCCTTCAGTGTCTGGCAGAATCATGAGCAGAAAGTTAGGTTCTCAGCACAATCTCAGAATCGTTTTTCTTCTTTTCCTCTATCTCTACCTCTGACATTGACTGTGTTGGATAGCACAGTTTCCAAGGATTCATCAGGTTAGCGGCAGAGAGAGCCAAAACTGTCGTGTCAGTACCAGGATGAAATTTTAATAAAATTTTAGAGATTAACCACAAGGAACTCCTAAAGTCACCTTGTACCCACACACCAGCACGCATGTAGTTGCACTGTCCTGCAGGAAAGTTGCACATTTGTGCTTAGAAACTGATCCAACAGTGCAATGACTAAAAGTGGCAGTTTAATAACCACTGCTATTCTCTTTGTTATTTGCCTTTTTCCTTGGATTCCATGGAAAAAACAAAAGCAGATTTGCTTCTGTCAGATATTCCTGTAGGGACTGAAAAGAACCTATCCTATTAAGGAAAGCTGCTGGAAGAACCCACAGCAAGAACCAGAGCTGCTCTCCTATCTGTCAAAGCATCCCTCTTAGGTGAAGCTGGTTTATTAATTTGCCCACCCCCTGGAAATGCACAAGAAATCATGAAAGCTTGCCCCCATTCACAGTGAATAAGACAGTCATATAGAGCAAAGAGAACATAATTTAAGGAACGCATACAGCTGGTGAATTGGAAAAGGGAGGCTTTATAAACTCAGGCGATAACAATATAGCACAAGAATCCTGGAATGTTGGTTCGACAATGATAATCGTTAAGCAAAAAGCTCTTATTTCCCCTGAGCACTGTGTATGATGTGATCAGACACACAGAGCTCGATTCATCCTACGACAGACGACGCTGACATCAGTCACTTTGCACCACACAAATTTGGCCCTTATGCATTAGTTTGAAGTTGACCTCATTAGCACAAACAAAAGTGTTCTTCTAGAGTGGCACCGAATTAGAAATTCCTGCAAGTATTTCTAGAGACTAGCACAGTATAATTAGAGACGTTACAATTAGTGACTCGGTTTCCTTTGCTTTGACTTCACTTCAGTTTCTTTAGTCATTTTGGAAGGGTCTGAAAGTCAAATTCAGCCTTGTCATCTGCTCATGCTGGGAGCAGTGCTGTTCTTCTGGAAATGCCATGGAAATGCTGATAACGAGGTGCCAAAATCAGCAAGCAATATTCACAGTATAAGGGCCAGTTCAAATATAAAGGCAGTTTGTATTTCTGCACCACAGGCACTTCTGCAAAGTCCTTCGGGAAGAGAAAAATATATTTTCTCCTTATTGGCTTGTTCTTTTATTGCTAGCAAGTCGAAAGAATGACAGGCATTTCTGAGGGGAAAAAAAAAAGCAGAAAAGAGGGTGGTTTTTGTTTCTTTCATTTTGTATTTTTAATCACACTTTGCAGGTGTAGAACTGAGACAACTCCAACAAAGACAGTGTTTACTCAGACAATTGCACTCTGTCCACCTAAATCATGGTCACAGTGTCTAAAGTTGAGCCACGCCATTTCACTGTACATTAACGATCAGCCAGGAAAACATATGTGGCCTGCACATGTGTCTCGGCTTCAGGCAGCCTCCTCGGGCAGCGTACTTCAATTGCCAGCAATCATCTAAGTGCTCCTAGAGACCCCTACGTGGGGAGACACACAAGCATCGTGCTAACTAGCCAGATAATGATTTCTGTTTGACTGATGAGGAAGCTCAGATATGAGGATGTCTGGAAACCACATTTTCAAAAACATCTCACTGCAAGCACCTCAAGCATTGAGCGTCCAACCTAGAGCAACTGGTTTATCCTTATTTATAGGGCGAGAGCTGAGCATCGCTGTCTCTGTCTGAAGTCAACGGTGGCTGCAGGCTATCAGCACCTTTCAAAAGCTAAGCTGGGTCAACAAATCTCACAGGGTTCATTTGAGGTCACGCAGAGGGGCTGCAAGTGCCCCAGCACAAACTGTTTGTACTTATCTAGGCAGTGATGCAGCTGAAGCATCCAGAGAAGGCTACGAGGATACAGAGCAGAGAGGAAAAGAAGGTCATCTCTGAACTTCTCCAAGCCCTTCTGGGGCCTCAAAGGAAATATCTTGACTTCTCCCGACTTTCCTTCCCCTTCCTCATCCCACCTCTATTCTTAGCAGCTTTGTCTGAGAGCTGGGAACAGAGCACGGTTTCTTAATTCCTCACCTCCTCTTACCTCATGTTTTGACTCAGATGGCTCAGGGTGGTGGCAGGGGTTTTAACCTTGCATGGAGCTGTTGTTTTTGTTTACACAAAAACCATTTCCATTCCACCGTTTCCATTAAGTAGGATTTCCTCAGCTACTGAGACACGCCACAGGCATGAGATCAGCCTGTTTTGGTACCACCAGTTTAGTTCCTCCAAACAACGTTACACCATCCTGAAAACACTCTGCCTCCCCAGACCCTAAGCTCTGTGCTCATGGGTGAGCTCCCCGTTCCAGTTACTTGCTATCATGCTCCACAAACCCTGCTCTTGGCACGACTGAAGAAAACGACACCAGAACAGAACCACCTTTTCCTCCCAGCCACAATCAGCACAACCGCTTAATTACATTTTCGGCTGAAACTGGCCCAACAAGTAGGGTAGCTTGCAGGGCTGCTGGACAGGGAAGCTGCACCTGCATTGCCGCCAGCAAGCAGTACAAGACACCCCGTCCACAGCTCTCCTCTCGGGGCTGACTTCCCACCCCAAAAAGAAGCGAAAACACTGTCGCTCCCCTTCCTTAGTCCCATTAATATCTACTCTTATCTACCCCATCTAATCACTGTGACATCTGAGTGCCTTTGTGTGTCAGCTTCCTGCGAAGTAATCACCTAAATCCCCCTCTGAAACAAAGCAGACCCTGCTGAGGAACTCACAATAGGTGCCTTTCACACGCACCACAACCTTGGCCTCGGTGGCACTTACAACAAAGCGTCCATATGTGCACCAGCACGGGCTGATCAGTCGGATCAACACCACGCAGGATCAGAGCCTGGATATTTGTGCCCGCGAAGCAAAAGAGCCTTACAAAATTTCCCGTCTTCCTGACAAACCATTTTTTTCTTTAATGCTACAGCACATTAGTCCGGCACAGCCTTTATCCACCTTTGTGGGCCCGTTTGAGGAGATAAAAGAGAAGCGCCAGCTCTGAAGGGCAATGTCTGCTGGCTGGCCCCACTCTCAGAGAGCGCCTAGCCATTGTTTGCTCTTCAACCCCAGGCTAGTGCTACTTTTTAATTTTTCCTTTGGCAGATATCCCGTTTTTTTTTCTCCCCGGGGGGTGGAACAAGGATGGTAAGTTCTGTTCTAATTGAAGCCAGGTCAATGATAACCTTTGGGCATCTGCAGTGAAAAGGTATTTCTGCAGCCCTGGCTGGGACTAGATGCATAATGGATCAATGCAAGATCCCACCGTTTGACTGTTATAGCGTCCTTCATTAGTGTTAAGATTTCAACCCGAATCAACAATTGAGTTAGAAGATTGAAAGAATTACCTTCAGTGTTTGAAACAGAATAATTGTAACCGGCCAGTAAAAGTCCCCTGAGGTGTCTCTCTCTCCCTATACATATATATATAGATCATTTTTGCTGAACATTTAAAATCAGATGAAAGTTGCCAAGCTTCTACATATGAAGCAGAAAAAAGCTGAGCTGCTTCTCAAAAGTGAGAGGGAAAAAATGTATTTTTGGTTTGCCTATCAAAGCACTTCGGGAGCATTCTTGACTGTAGAATCCAGGCACTAACTCGCTGCTCAGTCACTTCCAATCTCTCTCATACATAACAATGCCAAAAGAGCTAATAATAAACAGCACGCCCCCTCCTTAAACACAAACACGCAAACACACACAGACACACACACAGACACACACTTAGGAACCACTTGTAAATGAGCAACACTGATCCCATCTACTTTTGTTGTTACAAAACTAGGGCAAGCTCTCTCAATTAACTGCTTGGTGCACAGAGCCCTAAAAAAATTAACTACCCAGAGGACTTAGACACCAAGTTTTAACTCTCAGTTCTTTATCAGCCTTTCATTTCTTGATCAAAGACTCCTCCACTCACTACTAATTTGCTAAGAAATTAAACATGAAAAGAGAAAGCAGTTCCACTACTGGGTGAAGAACATTGTGGGCAGTTAATGATTAATTAGCATTACAATATGAGACAGGCTGATTTCACAGTAGAAGCTTGTTTTGATAGCTTTTTTTTTTTTTTTTTCTAGTAGAGGAAATCTCCAGGCTGGTGCAAAGGATATGTAAAACATCAGTGCCAAAAACTTTCCTCTGTGTTTCTGAAAGGCAGTGATTAGAGGTTACTATAAAATGTGTTGTGGACGATCTTAATGGGGATGATCTTAAGCCAAGTCCCATGTCCTAGAGCCCAAGTGGTGCAACAGAGCTATGGGGGGTGGCTGCACAGTGCTGCTCCCTGGGGACAAGGTGGCAGCATACACTGCTTAGGTGCTCGCCACCACCCAAATGTACGCCACTCGTGTTGCCCCTTCAGTAGGCAGACACAAAACCCAAGGCCAGGTGACTTGGGCACATATCCATCTCAGCACAGCTGCAGGCTGACGTGCATGAAGTTGTCTGACTTACTGGGTGGTCAAGGAAAAGGTGGAACTCCTGAACCACTTGAACCACTTTTCCTGCAACTGTTTATTAGTTGTTTAAACTTAAATTTAAAAAGATCAACATAGCTTTTCCTGTTGGCTTGAACTAAAAGAAAACAATAAAACAACATCCAGACTTTTGTAAAGTAGCTACCTATACAAGTGGTAGCAAAACACATGTCAAGCCAGAATCTTACAGCAGATACTGGCAGAAAGAAGAACGATCATAAATAACTATGGGAGAAACACAAATAGCTTTCTATAGCAGACCACAATCAGCACATAATAAGCACAGAAAGCCATTACAGTAAGGGGATTATGTAAATTATGAAAAAAGACATTATTTAAATTTCTCTATCTCATTCCTTGCCTATGTTTATTACTGAGTTCAGTTTTGAAATCACAGACAGTTTCCAGTGAGAGGTCCTTAAATCACTCATTAACCATAAATTAAAAAAAAAAAAGGCAGTCAAGAAGCAATGTAGTCAAACCAAATCCTGCCTGTTGCTCTGAGATTTCTGCTATTACTGTTCAAACTTCCAACCTTAATGATTCCAAACTGAAGGCAGATGCTGATTTTTTATTTGTTGACAGTAAGAAAATTAACAAGAGTAGACATCACTAAGCCATCGTCTCATCCCTCCCTGATTGCCTGTGCTATTAGTTTGGAGACACTTGTTCATTGCTGGTAGGCACCAGCCACCTGTGTGTGCCACCCTGTAGCATACTGAAACTGCCAACCGAGCCAGCTGTGCTCAAGTAACTCTGGTTCACATCTGTAAGGCGAACTTGAGGCAGTAAAGGTTTGGGGAATACACTCCTTACAGTAGGAGCTCAGATGAGAGGCATCTCTTCTCAGCGGCTCTGTAAAGCTCTATGCACACAGCCCTGGCGTGCCAGCCAAGCTATAAATAATAATCACATGAAGAGTCTTATTTACTGATAGTGAAAAAGAGCATTTGCTTGAAAGTGCTCACCTGGCGGTTGTTGCTGGCTTCCAATACCTGCAGAAGAGATGCTGCCCGTCAGCGTTGATGATGTGGGGCAGGTCTTTGTATGTTTTGAGGATGTTTTGAGGACTCCGCTTTGGCGAACTTTCCTCTGGCATTCTGGAGGAATGACCTGCAAGGTGTTGGAAGAAACAAGACATACTTTAAGACAGGTGAAGGCAAGACAGAGGCTTGGTAGCCACGGACATTCAGGGAAGTCGGTCAGTAAGGCAAGCACCACTGATGGAAGTCTCCCTCCAAAGCCCCATCCAAACAGCCCCCCCAGATCTTTCCTGCTTTAAAACTGAAACAGAGAGAGCATTTTGCCTTCAGAAAAGGCTCACATTTGGGGAGAGGACACTGGAGGGGGGAAGGAAGGAAGATCAATCCACCATTACTACTTCAGCCTCTCCCACTTCTCCCATCTGTGTTTATTTGTGAAACGGATCTTAAAAAGAATATTTTAGCTGCAATCAAGTGCAGATTGTACGGCAACCGCCACAGCTATGAAAAGACAGCTGCATAAAAGATTTATCTCTGTCTCAACATCTCCGAAGAAGAGCGGAGGGCTCGCAGCAGAGGGCTCTGCTTCATCATGAAGATCTTCTCCGGCATCTCCAACAGCAAGGTGGTGGCGGTGGGGAGCGCAACATTTCCCAGCAGAAATGGAAACGAACCTGTTTTCATCCTGTGCAAGGCTTTGCATTCTAGTGGGAAGCCGGCATGGCGAGGCAAACAGCTGAGGCTTTTCGCATCTCGCTGCCGAGCCGCTCTCACAGCCCCCCGAGCACGCAGCCCCCCCGGGGGGCTCCGGTGCCGGGCGGGCTGCGCGGGGCTCGCCGCCGCTCCTCTCGCCGCTTTGCTCTCTCTCTTTGAGAAAAGTCGCTTGGGTAATTTCACCACTTCTTGTTCATTTCATCACTTTTTTTTTTTTTTTTTCCTCCTCTTCCCCCCCCCTTCCCCTCCCTCAAACAAATCGCGTGTGCGGGCTGAAGTGGGAGGGGAAGGGTGGGGAGAGGGAGGGCTGGCGGGTGGGAAAAGCTGCAGCCCGCTTTCCAGAAGCTGCTGCACGCATCAAAGGCACCTTGAACGCACGCAGCCGGAGCAGCGCGCAAAGTTCCTGCGGCCGCAGGTTGTTCGCAACTTTCCTGCCTGCTGCCGCCGGCGGGGTCGCGGCCCCGGCGGCGGGGGGGGAGCCGAGGGATGGAGGGACGGGGGGTGCGGGGGGTGGGGGGGTCCTTTTATCCCGGCGAGCCCCGCCGCCGAGCCGCCTCGGGTGCAGCCCAACTTGCCCGGAGGGAGGGAGGAGGAGGAGGAGGAAGGGGAGAGGAGGAGGAGAAGAAGAAGGAGGAGGAGGAAGAAAGGGGAGGAGGAGAAAAGGAGGAGGAGGAGGAAAGATCCGAGCACCCACTCTAGCCCAGGTCTTTCCCCCCCCCGGCTCGGCTCGCAGCCCCCAGCACCCCTCCAGGAGCGGAGCAGCGCGATGGGCACCGGCGGCTGTACCCCCCCTTTCCCCCCCTTTTCCCTCCCCCCGGTCCCCCCCCCCCGCTCCCCAGGGGCTGCCCAGCCCGGGGGGCTCCTCACCGGCTCGGCCTCCCCCGCCGGGGCTCCGCCTGCCCCTGTCCCTGCAGGGGGCGCTGGGGGGGGGGGGGCACCCCAAGGGGCTCCCGGGCATCCCCAGCCCGGACCTCCCTTTGCGGTCCTCAAGCCAAATTTTGGGGGCAGATGGGACATGCAAGGAAGATCGGGTCTCCCAGGCTCGGAGGAGCACCCGAGCACCTTGGTTTGCACCCTTGGTGCGTAAAAGCGGTTTAACAATCCAACATTTAGCCAGATGTAGCGCGGCTAATTACCAGAGCTCATACTCAATACATATGTTACAGCTGTATAATTGGAGATATATTTTATGGCACATGACATTTGCTTATGAAAATTGTCGCAGCAAGGTTCCCCGTGGTTGAAATAGCTTCCCAGCCCAAAGGCATCCAGATACTGAGTTTTGTCATTTAATACTGGTAAGTGCTTAGCGTTTATTGAGTGCTTTCAATTTGTTTGTATTAAGAGTACAGGTTCAGGCCTTTTATGTTTCGTCATGCTAATAATATAAACTTTAATTTTTAGATGCCTACATATAATTACAGGTCTCAGGGCTTTTTAAGAAGAGGCAGCTCTTTGCAATATTTCTTAAAGCTAGGCAATGTGCTCAATAAGTCCAAACCTCTGAACAAAGGCTGAAGGAAAGAAAGAAATATATGCGAACAATAATAACAATAAATGCAAAACCTCTGAGATGACCATACAAAAAAATAAAAAGGAAATCAAAAGCAGATTTTTTCCTCGTTCAGTGTCATTTATATTAAATGCCCTAGAGGGGGCTTTAGTTATAAACTGCAAAAGAAAAATTACATATTCCTGTAAGTGCTATTGTTTAACAAAAAACGTTTATGGCTGCTTATAATGAGCAAGATTTAGGTCAGATGGGGTCTTGGCCAGAGCCCTGGGAGCTGTACTTGGAGGTGTATAATTTGCTAGGCCAGCTACCGGCTGAGCAGGGGTGGGTGGTATTAAAGAGCTATCACCAGTCAGCTCCAGAGCTGGGAGAATCAAGGGCATGTTTGTTTATTTAAAGGAGGCAGATCAGATAATAAATGGATTAAAAAGAGAAGAAAGAAGGGAAGACCCCTCTTCCCCAGCTCGCACAGTTTATCAGCCAGGAACACTTCACGCTTCCCTACAGCAGTCCGTGAAACCTGATTCGAGGGGCAGGCTCCTCTCCCGCTGTGGTTCTGGGAATATCTGAGTTCCCAGGGCCACAGAGAGGTGGGGGAGACAAGGAAAAATCTCTGCCCATAATTCAAGATAAAAATAGCATCTGAAAGCAAATGACCTTTGCTGGGACACGAGGACGGGATCCTGCCTTTGAGAGCCTGCCCTGGTCAGCCCGGATGCGTGACCCGCTTGCCATGCAGCCAACCTCTGCGTAATGGCAGCAGGGCTGTGGTCCAGCCTGAGCTCTCTGCCAGGCCCAGGGTCTCACTGTCACACAGGAGTGGATGAGTGGAGCATGAACCAACCCATCCGTTCCTTTTCTCCGTCCTTCTTGAGCCCACAGGAATTTGGGGACATTTCTTTGCATGGATAGCACACACCTCTCTCCCATCTTGTGATAACACCATAAAAATGGATGAGATGCAAGTGATGACTAGTTGCATTCTGTTCATGGGGAGTTTAAGCTGTGAATGAAAATCCACCTGAGGAAACTGGATTGGGTCTGAAGGATTCACCTAGCAGATATCAAAACAATACACGGGGCTTGAGCAGAGCATTTATTACATACTGGGGTCCTGGTGAGAAATCAAAGGGATGTGTGAGCGTGCAGGATTTAAGAGACTGTAACATCTTCTATTGTCTCTGTGGAGTGAAATACATTTTGGAAATACAGTTTAAGCTAAACCAACTTCTTAATAAAAAATAGAAACACACTTGGTGAATCTTTACACTAACTCAGTAATCACACTTCGAAGAGAAACGTGTTTGCTTTATTAAAAACTGAACCCTGCTTAATTTAAGCATCTCCATTGATGTCTAAGGAGTACAAAGAAAAAGATTAGGCCTTCAAATGAGGCAAATTTTAGGAAAAGAATCAGTTTATGGACAGACAGGAAAAAAAACTGTCATGAAAAGTTTTTATGACAACAAGGGGAGACGGAAGAAAGGGGAGCACTGGATGGATGGGAGACATCATGGAGGGCTGGAATTTAATTCTGATTGTGGGGCAGGGGAATGAGAGAGAATTTTCTTTGTCATTAGACTTTCATTCACAAAATGAATTTTTAATGGATCATATCTTGTTGGCATGCAGAGGTAAATAGACTTTATGAGTTCCTTCTGCTCTGGTTGACAATATCACACTCCTAAATTGTTAAGGAATATTGTTTGGGAAGGGGATTTGATGGAGTGTGGGTGCTATACCACATGTGATTCTGCTCACCAGTACCTCAAGGAGAACTTTTGATGATGAAAAGGAAGAAAAAAATAATAGAGGAAGATGCAATGACAAAATACCTAAGTAGTACATGGTTGTGGAAGAATTTCCTCCAACAGAAAAATGCTTGAATTTACAGTAGGCAGGGAGCAGCTGGAGAGCAGCAGAGAGCACATGGGAAACCGGGAGAGATGAAGCATGAAGAGGAGGAATTCAAATCAAGTGAAAAGCAAAGAACCCAATGTCACTAAAGCTGTCAGCGTAGAGTCATTCTTTTGGTTTTGCCCTTCTCTTTGGCTATTTGTTTTATTTATCCCTAGCCAGAGTCCAGTCATTCATCTTTACCTACTGGTGCGATCTGCCTTGGCTTGCCTGTTGGTATCCTGAGTAAGACACATCCAGGAGTGGGCATTGAGATAAATTCTTTCTGTTTTCCTATAAAATATCTATTTTAATGCATTGAAGCCAAAAACTAAACTTGGTGTTGGGCAAACCAGACCGAGGAAGAAAATGTTAAAGGACAGTGCTTTATTGATCAAGTTGAGCTTAATGATATCAGCAGAAATTATAACGAGCCTGGCATTGGTCTGCAATTCTACAGTGTCATGTACCTCTTCCCAAACTATTGCTAAGTGAGATGGAGAAAGGTTGAAGGGTTAGCATGAGAATATGTGAGTACCACAGAGACAGTTTGCAGGTTTCCATCAGTTTGTTGCTTATCAGTAATTTCTTTTTCTGTTTTCATTTTCTCTAATCACAGAGGGAATAGAATTATTAGAGGAAGCTGCAAGTGGTTTAATACCTCTAGATGCAAACTGCAGTGAAGTAATAAAGTATTTTTATCATGTAAATTAAAATAATTAGCGATAAAGATAGCACTAATTTTTTGTAGGTAATAGAGGTAATAAAAATACTGCAAATCCTGCTGTCATTAGAAGTCACTTATAAATTGGTGACTGCAAACAGTAGCTATATGAGTGAAGTGATTGTGCTACCTGCCTGTGCTACTAATTTGACAGGACCAAAAATATCCACTTAAAAATACACTGCTTGAATATAGGTTTCAGTCCTTTAAACTGATGTATAGAGAATGACCCATCCTACGTAGAAGCTAATTTCAGAGCTGGTTGCTTTTAATTACAGAAGTGATACGTGTTCTGTTTGGTGGTTGATTTGTTGATTTTTTAACTAAAAAACAAACAAACAAAACCCACCGAGAATATTAATACCAGATTCTGAGACATTCTTAGTAAGAAAAAAATTAACGAGCATCCTCCAAAGGTAGCAAATTCAAAATGAACGGCTGAAACTCACCCTAAAGTTTTGTCTGCAGAGGGGAAATTGCTAGTTATTCTAGCAACTCTCTGCTTGGGGATAAATATGAGTGTGGTTTTTTTTGTTTGTTTGTTTGTTTTTTTTTGCTTGTGTTTTCAATTCTGGAGTCGTGTAACCTCAGCAGTATCCCACCAAGGCAGGGGACCGGGGTGGGTGCTGCAGAAAAGAGCTCGCTGCCCAGATTGCCCGGTGCTGAAGCCCGGGGCTGTGCAGGCATTGCAGCGAGGAGTGCAGCTCGCCGGCACTAGAGGGCACAGCAACAGCTCCTCTGGAGCCCCTGGACACGCTAACCCTAACAAATCCGGCTCCCTAATGAGTGTGGGTGAGTTTTAAAAGTTTTTTTTTTTTTTTTTTTATCAATTTTTCGCCTTATCATTACAGGGTTTTCTTAAAACATATATCCCTTTTTATCTCTCTGGCCCGGTGGTGGTTTCTAAATAAAAGTTTCCTGTAAAGAAACACAATTAGTCATTTTCCCTCTGGATTTACACACACCATGAGAATAAACTCCAGTGTCTAATACCCTAGACAAGCACACTGCTGCAACACTTGAAGGGAAATCCTGTCCTTGTCACGGCGAGGACAGAGAGATTAATGAGTCTGCTGCGGGATGGCATTTCCTATTTTACTGCATGTAGCCATGTTACTGCTGATACAGTGTTGGTCACCTCTATAGGACCAGAGTTTTATGACAGAAAATATAACTAAAAGGTGTCCTAAAGGAAAATACTCTTAACTTTGAATTTTAATATGCCTAAAAATCAGCTGTAAAATAATCTTACAAGTTTTCTACTGCTGGAATTACATTCTCAATTTTGAGAAGTACCTGCCCATTCCTTTTCTCATTTCTATGACAAACGATGGCTGCATAATCCACTTTACCAACCCAACATCATTGTATCACGACAAAATAATACAGCAAAAAAGCTACAGCTATTCTGTCGTGGTTAGAGTGGTGCTTTATTTTGGTAGCCGAACTGGAAGCACTGACTGGAGAAGAGTTATTATTGTGCCGCCTGGTTTTCTTGCTGCTTTGCAATTGACAAAGCATCATTTATCATGCTCTGCATTCCAATTTTTCTTTGCATGTTTTCCAGCTCATCATAACATAATTATGTTTCTGTTTCTTCCAGCCAGGGGCCGATACTTTCTTTTACTAAGACAACAGCTGCACTGCACAACCTTGATGAATCCCCATAAGGGTAAATGTGTCTGTGGTGCTTGTTTCTGCCTTGGCAACCCAAATGTTCAAGATCTTTTTTATGACAAATGTTGTTTTAAAAAAGCACCCAACCCTGGTGCTTTCATAGCATTTTTCAAAGTTAGGCTTTATGTTGTAATTTAGATTTGAAATATTAAATGTCCTGGTGGGTTTGCAATTTTAAGGCTTCTTTCGTAACATTTCTTTTTGTAGTGTTTATAGATTTGTAAATGCTGAGATGGAATTTTACAGGGCCATAATAATTGATACGAAATTTATTTTTTGAATGCAACTGATTTTATGCGTGAGTATCAGCACAACATAGAGGTATGTGTTATGCTCCTAAAAGGCATTGTAAGGCAGCTGTGGTGGTACAGGTGAGTCATATCCTAACTTGGCCTTAGCTGCTCCAGCCACACTGAAAGGTAAGGGTAAATATATCAGCCTGGTTTATGAAGTGCATTAACTGCTAGTGTTGAAAATGTCATGGAAGACATGGTGTTTTTATTATTACTTATTGAGATATATTATTTAAATCTAATTTGGTGCATTGTACCTGAGATTTCGAAGTGGTTTCAAAAGGAAGGATATTTTTATTTTGCAAGGGAGAAATCAGGACAGAGACAAATAGGGGTTGATACTGGAGGTAAGCCAAGGGCTGAATCCATTCTTAATGGCACCCAATTTTGTTTAACGAATTATACAACTACGATTTCCAACCTCATCTCAAAATACAGCGTCAGAGCCCCAGGAACAACTCAAGCAGCAACTTTTCAGCCATTAAGGATTCCCCAGATTTACAAGTACAGGGAATACTGTGCCCTGGACAATATCACAGGACACATGTCTGGACAACTGCATTCTTCAGGGCAAAGCGTTCCCTCCAATTTTGCTTTCTATGCTAATGTCTTGGGTGTTATTACTGCTGCCACCACAGTTTGAAGTTTAGCTATATTTCAGGGGTAAAATTACAAAAATTTTATACATGAAGGCAAGAGTTTTAGCTCATGATCACTCTTAGTTACATCTAAGGATGTATATACATCTAAGGATCTAAGGATGCTTTGGGATGTCTGAGCACAAAAGCATAGATAGGAATGTTTCGGTTCTGTCCATCACATTGATTAGTGGTATAATTGGCTGAAAGGCTCTTTGGTGTTGATAGGAACTGTACCTGCTTAGCCAGGGCTAAATTCATCTTCCATCCACAAATTGTGAGTTTTGGCTGTTGTTAGAGAAGGTAGCAGGCCTATTGTTTTGGGTATACATTGAACTTACGGATGATGAGAAGAGTTTGCCTTGTGTTATTTCTTGCTTATAACACCACGGCAAATTCTAGCAGATTCTGCCCATGTATTTATATATATATATATATGTATATTTTCTCATTTACCCCTGGTTTCTCTACTCTGGCCACTCACACACATTCAATGTAAGGCTGTGTAAGATGTGCATTTTCTTTCTGATTCATGTACAGTAATTACTTCCTAACATCTGCCTAACAGATTTTGTAAGAAAAGTAACTCTGCAAATATTAAAAAAAATTAATGTATGAAATCTTTGAAATCTCTATTACTGGGTTTTGTTATCCACAGCTGACTGGATTCATTCCCAGCCAGGAAGCTGGTTCAGCAAAACAGCTGCATTAGTTATTTAACTGGAGGCCTGATTCTCCTCTTGCTCGCCCTGATGTAAATCAGAAGTAGTACTGGAGAAAGAGAAGAATATCCGCTGAGCGAAGTGCATATCAGAGGAACAGTCAGCATTATAGTATGGAACAACCAGGGGAACTCTAGCAGTTATTCTGCATTCCTGGTACAGGATACTGCATAATGTCCTACAACAACCTTCCACCAAGCACACAGCTGACTCCTAGCACTATTCTCATGTACATACACTGCGGTAGCACCAAGCAGACAAAAAAATAAGGCCCTGTTGTGCTCGGTGTTGCAACTCAATACCACAAATTCACATGTAACTTATTCACATGTAACTTATTCTGTAGTAAACACCATGTTCACTACTGTTTGCATCTGGTTCATAATTGTTCCCTCTCAGTTATTTGATTTTTACAGTATCTGCTACAAATTATGTTACAGCTCCTAGCACAGCAAAACATGCTCATTGGTTTTCCTCCTAGGCTGAACTGATGCATACAACGATTAACCCAGAAGCACACTTTGGGAAAGAGGATGTCAAATGAGAAGCAATACAGTAAAAAAGAGGATAGAACATCCATAAGCACCTGAAGTATTTCATACAATATTGTATCTCAAGACAGCAAAAGATTGGTACCAGAGCCTCATGTGCTTTGGAGATGGACATCTTCAATCCTCCAGGCCTTTAACAGCCTTCCTATTTGATCGTATTGCAAAGTTACAGCATGTGCTGGTAATAACATCCAAAGCTACCGTATCTCAGTGTTCTTCCCCCAGCCCTCAGCCTGCTTCCCCCGGCACAAGATATTTGTAATATCTTGGCTACAGCCTTTGATTCTCTCGTTTGTTTCTCTTTGTTTTATTTGTGCTTTGAAGTCCCAAGCATCTGCAGTGGTTGTGGGCTGGTAATATCAGTGCAGATGCCCTATGCAGACCTATCCGCAGGGCTCCCTGAACTCCTCTACACAGGAATCTTCTAGTTCCCAGCAGTCTGCTTTGACACCAGCACCTGTATTGATTGTATTTGTTGACTCTTCCAAGTACATTACTGAATCTTCTCTGGAGTTACAGCAGTTTCCCTTTGTAGAAATCTAAGGTTTGGAGATGCTACCCTTCCAGGCAGAAAGGAAGCACTCGGCTCCTGTATGAAGACACCTGCATTAAACACCTTCATTCCCAAACCTTGGAACAGTTTGAGGAAGGTGACAGCAGAGGGAAAGCCGTAACATTTAGCGCTTGAGCCACACCTGTGGCATGATGCCTTTATGAGACACGCTGGGCAAGGCACGTGTCCTCAGTCCCATCCCGAGACCCGTACCCAGCTCCTGAGCTCCTGCAGTCACAGGGTTACAGCAGCATCTATGCCTCAGTTTAAAACAAGGACAAACTTCCAGCCTTTGATGTTGTGGGGCTCAGTCTGAAATGTGACAACGTGACACCAAGCCAGTGATATCAGCCTGAGTCCAAGGCCTCCCTCTTCATGCAGGTCTCTGACGTGGCTCTTCTATTTCCACTTTTGCCCCCCAGTTTCAAGGTTCTCCAGCAATATGTTCTGCAACAAACTGGGATTTCTGGGGCAATTTCAGTAAGATTAGAAGTATATCCTTCTGCTGCTTCGAATTCTGTCAACGTGAATGATTCATTCAGCACAGAACCCCTTGGCCATTCATATCTATATGATGATCAAATATATTTTTAATTATCAATCTGAGGTAATTTTTTTTTTTCATACTAGACAATACCCAACTGTATTGTAAGAGCTGTTGGGAGCAAGCCAGAAAATTTGGCAGCACGACATGGAACATTTGGGCTTTCAACACTTAGGAACATATGGAAAGAGGTTTGGAAGAGTGCCACATGGGGTGTTACTTGGAAGATACTACATTTCTTCATCATTTTTTGTGGACAGAAGTAGAAGAAATTTCACTTTTTTGAAGGATCCTAATTCCTGTTCATTTTCAATGATGTACTGCTGCTCTGGAACTAACCACTATGTTCAGTAGCAAATAAGCTGCATGTTTATGGGCAGCTGCAGATGGGTAATTATACAGGTGACAGTATTGCAGATCTTCCCAAGTTCTTACCTCCAAATTCATGAGATCCCTCACAGCTGAACCCAAAAGGCTACACTCTGGTGACTCAGACCACGCTGGGAATGAGGATGCGTGGTGCCTGGCCTGAGCCAGGATGTGTGCCTCATGCTGAGGACAAGGCCCTGCCGGGTGGCCCATCCTTCGTGCTCCCCCTGCAGCCATCTGTCCCCCCATCACCACAACACCCACGGACGGATGGACACTTTGGGCTGTCTGCCTCTGGCACGTACCTTCATCATATGGGTCAGAACAAGTCACAGCTGGGGCAGCAGAGGAATGCGAGAGAGGAGCCACCTCCAGATGAATACTGAGGAGTGGACATCCAAGACGCAGCAGCATCTTTGGGCCACATTACGGACAAATGCCTCATGCCCATGACAGGAGAAGTCCATGTGTCTCCGAGTCATTGCCTTTGTTTGTCAGAAAAGTGATGCATACTTTCCTCCATATTTTGGTAATTCATTTGCCATAAGTGCTGCTTAGGAATACATTTTCATGCATTTTTTTTGTGGCATAACTGTGCATTAGGTATGGGGCTGAAGCAAATGCAGGATTTATTGGAATACGCAAACCTACATATGTTGTCTTAATTTGCACTATTGGCACATGAGCCCTGCAGCTCAGTGAATTAATCTCTCCAACTGGTAGGAAAGCTCCATCATCATCTTGGTTCAGCAATGAGGGACAAAGGCCAAGAGATCTGCAGGGGCTTGTACCGAGTGATGAAGTCACAGCAGTCAGAACTATGGTCTCCCTTGGTGTCCTGAGCAATAAACCACCCAGCTCTGCTGGGACTACATCTGGACAGCAGGATGGAGGCTCTTCTGGGTTTTTCCCTCAATGCTTGTCCTCAGTAACTCAGACCAGGGCAGGCCACTGCTCTTTTTGCCCTGTGTGTGCTCTGTTTTCATTCCTGGTGCAGGCGTAAGGGTGGTGGGAAGAGGTATGTGCCCAGCTCCCCTCCAGCCTGGGTGCGTGGTCATGTCAGGGAGCTGGGAAGTGCCCTCAGACCTTGAGCTTTGGTTCCAGCCTGTTTCTTGCCCACATGGCCACTGGGGCTTTTTCACTTGCGTTTTCACGTCACGGTTCATTTCAGCACAGAGCAAGTTCCTGTTATTTCTTTGCTAAAGGCATGCCGGGAGTCACCACAGCATCTCCAGGCTCTGAAAAGGATGAGCAAAGGCTAAGAAAGTGGCATCCAGGAGCAGGGGCTGGGAGCACGGAGGAATTGGTGACCAGATGGAGGAAAGAGCATTTCCTCCGAAGGAATTCAAAGCCCTGTGGCAATAGCTCTTGAGGATTGACCATGTAGGTCAGGAGAGCAAAAAAGCTGAATCATCTGAATGGGATTTATTTTGAATGAAACCCCTGCATTCCTGAATAAAAGCTGGGAACAATATGGTGAGTTGGGAGCATTTTTAGCCGCATATTCTGTGGCTGTGGCATTTCTAAGCCAGCTAAATTCTTACTTAAAATTTTTTTAGTATTTTGTTTCTTCTTACAAAACACATAAGCCTGACAAACATTACAGTTATTTTATTTTCTACTCTGTATAGCCACAATGGCTTCAAGTTCTGCTATTCTGGGTATGCAGTTCCCTTCCTGAGTTTCAATTTTTGTCTCCATTTAGAAATCTTCTTTTTGACCGTAACATGGTTATGTCCATAATTTTCTTAGTGACATTAAAAGCCTATAAACCAATGTACAGAACAGCATTTCCCCAACCCCCCATCCAGTTACATGCTTCTTTGCATCTCCATTCCCATCTCTACAGATCTAAAAGAAGAACAAATTCTCTCCTATCAGCCCATTCCTCCTGTCTGATTAACTGGCTGCTATCAGGGTTTTCCCTTTGCACTGCTGCAGTTTCATTTCCAGAGAAAGAAACCCAGTGGATGTTAAGCTCCCGGACTATGGCACCACTGAAAAAAAACAACAAACATCTTTCTTTTTCTACCAAAGGGCTGGCAGTGCCTCCTCAGTCAGGCTGCTGTGAAAATCAGCAGCTATTTGCCTAGAGGCATCAGGCAGTGCAGTGTAACTCAGCAATAACTGCTTGTGGGGGGATCAGGAGGGAAACCCCAGAAGACAGACTGTAGGTGCAGGAGCACTGGTGAGCAGTTGACTTCGGGGGCTTTCTGTGGCCTTTTATTTTTTAAGGTTGCCTGAATTTGTCGAAGGCTCTTTCATTTAGACGACAGAAAGACCTACAAATTAAGCAACATCTAGCTCCTAATGTGTGAAACTGCAATTTGCATACATCACGGCAGCTGCTGAGTCGGCCCTTATTACCTCCGCTGGAGTGTTAATTTAGCCTCAACTTTCTCATTTATTTAAATGAGAAAGCAGCGGGTGGCTGGCATGCCACATTATCCATGAGGCAACCTGGGATTCAGGTTGACAGAGCCAGGAAGAGCTTTCTATTCAGAGGGACTGCAGGGGTGCTGCTCCCTGGGCTGGCGGACACAGGCGAGCCCTGGTTGCCCTTGCTCTGCTCTAAAGGTCAGCACTCGTCCTAAGGAAAAAAAAATCAGTGTTGGGTTTGGACTGAAATAAGAGATAATAGGATTACAATGGATTCTCTGGTCAAGTAAATCTCTCTGTTTCTGTTTTCCATATATATATGTATTCAAACTGACACAGTGTATATGGATATGATAACCAATATATCATAACTAGCTGTAGCAGAAGGCACACACAACAACCTCCACTTGCAGAGCACCATGTGAAATGAGGCTCAGCATGGTGATCAGGGCCTGAATGAACCCCAGGTCCTCGCCCAGCCAGGAGGATGCTGGAGCCCTCCCTGCCCGCCAGGAGGAGGCAGCAGCTGTGTCCCCGAGGTGCCATGGCCAGCCTGCAGGCACTCAGCGCACGGCTGGCTCGAGTGGATGAGCTGACATCACAGGACTACGCGCGTGCTGAAAGTAAAGCAAGATACCAGTCCCTGAGTCAGAGGCTGTCTCACACTCCGGGAAAAGAAAATATGCTCTGCGCCAGGAAGGAGAGGATTAAGTCCTAGAAACAAGGAATTGGCCATTCCCAACTAATTCCAGGAACAAATGTAAATGTTGGAGCAGTACAGAGCTTCTTACTGCCTCACCAGGGGGTTTTCTGGCTCAATGCCGACGATTTTCCATTTTGCTTTGGCACTGACCCTTCTCAGCCTCATGCCCGTGTGCGTGACACAAGCGCAGGGCTGAGGCCCTGGGGGTGAGGAGAAGTGGCCGTGCTGGGGAGCACCCATGGGCATAGAGCCACGTGCAAGCCATGGGTTTGCACCACTGGTTAATGAAGCATCTCTATGCATTTGTCAGCAGAGCCAGAGCAAAATTACAGAATCACGGCGAGAGTGAAAGAGGAGATAAGCTCAGCTCCATGTGTTGGTTGCAGCATTTCAGACACAGCAAAGGAAAACTGTGCCCCGAGTTTAACCAAGCTGATGTAGATCTCTTCTAAAGCTCAGCTCTAATTGACTGTGTCTTGTGTGCCCACACGCTGCTAGCCACGATGCAGCCTCGCCTGTGGACAATTTGCATGCACACCACGTAATTACCCATCAAAACAGGTTTTCTCCTTTTGGATGAGCTGTAAAGGCCATGTATCTGTTCCCAAAATCAAAGCACACCCTTGGAAACTGGCGGGACTTTTGCCTAGCAAGGCGGTGTTTTTCCAGTAGGTTAATTACAGGATGTTGAGATTCAGAATGGGATTTCTTTGTTCATGCAGCACCAGAAGGTACGGCACGGCTGGTGCCGCGCAAAACTTGTTCTAAGACATTAAGTTCAACATATATTTCCCAAACACCGATATATTCACGTCAAATGTCTCTCACACCTACTTCTTATCATTGTTTTAAAATTTGCTGTTAAAAGATCACACATTTGTTGTATTGCCACAGATATTTTCCGTTTTCCATTAACTTAACCTCATTCAGCAAAACTTTTGTCTTCGCCCACTTCTCAGCCATTCATTTTTGTAAATCAAAATCACCATGACAACAGATAATGATATTAGAACAAAGGGATTGTGACTTAATTACACGAAGAAGGTGGAAATGGGGTTGGCTTACAGCAGAGAAAGCTTCTATTTCCATCAGACCTAGCCCAAGCCTGATTCACCGCTGCGTAACTCCACTTGTGCAGTCAGAAATTGCTGCTGGCAGCGGAGGGTCCCAGACAGGCTCAGGGCTGCCCATTAATTCAGGGAATTAACTAGAGGAATGTTCAGAGTTTTGTGAACAATAAAAAGGAATTTGTCTTCAAAAGTGCTAGTTAGCATTTTTGTGAAGCAGGCTCATTACATTAGCTGAAGAAATGTACTCATAAAGGAAACATTCTTATTATTATGGCAGCAGAGTGGTTTGGTATAAATAAAATTTATTACATATATGTTCCATGTTAACCATCACGGTGCTATAAATTGTTCCACCTCACAGGAGAACAATGCAATTTAGGGGATATGGTTCATTTTTATCATAGCTGTGGCATTTCATCAGTTTACTGTTCCATCCTGGCTTCTGTGAAAACTATAGTATCAGATTGGGCATTTTTATTTCTAAGATAAAGCTGAACATTTAATAAGAACAATCTGGGAGTTTAGGCAGTATATATCTTTGTAATCTGATCTACTGAGTTTTCTGACATGAGTAAACTTTAATCATGTTGATTTTTTCCTTTGTTTTGTTCACAAATTATATGAAATAGGCTTTTTAAAACAATGTATATCTTAATTTTCACCCTAAAACCAACTAATTGCTCTTAACAATTGAACATTCCTGAACACTCCTCTCACCACTTTTGAGAAAACCCTATAATAAAACCATCAGACTAAAAATCGAGATAAGGAAATACATTTCATTTTCAATTTTCTCAGAAGCTATTATGATCAATCAACCAATTAGCTCAGTGAATAAATAAATTAATGCCATTTAAAAAAGAACATTCTGAAAACCCCTTAATGCCTTTCTCAACTAAAAGTATAGGCTCAACATCAATCAATTTTATAACCCTAATTTTTGCTTAATCTTTTTTCCATCTTTGCTTAAACATATGGAGATATAAATAGTTTGTTATGGCCCTCTTGATTCCCCTTTAATTTACGGAGTACGACACTATCAGAAGAGATCTGCAGCTGATGTAAATCAGCGCAGCCCCATTATTCTGGACCAATTTGGTGGGTCTGTTTCTGATTTACATCAGCATAAACAAGAAGATACTCAGGCCTTACGTCTGATTAAAAATATGCAGATAACACTTCTATGCAGTCAGGAATCCTTTCTCCAAAAGCTGTCAGCCTTTGTAGAAAGAAATACTTATTTCCCTTGAAAAGTGACATTTCACAAGCAATTCCAGCTCTTAACGAGCAGAAGAAAGTTTGGGGAAAATCCCAGCTGTAGAGATAGCGGTCTTGATTTTGAGTGTGACTTGAAGAGGGTGAGCTAGAGATGGCCTCTCCCCTCGGCTGGTACCCCAAATTCAGCAGTGAGTTTGGAATCAGCCTGGCCGTTGCCTGTGCTGGCACTGCTCCCTGCACCACGATCAGCTGTGGCACAGCGGCGTGCCTGGCAAGGGGATGAGAACAGCATGCAGCAACAAGGAGGACCAGGAGGAGAGAGGAACAGAGCATGGCCACCAGGCCTGCAGGAGCCTCCATGTCTGCAGCATCAGCCCCGCGAAGGGAGAGGTTTCTTTTCTCAACCCGCGCTGAGGGTACAAAGAGCCAAATCTTTGAAAGATGGATCCCAGGTATATCTGTGCGAGGAAATTAAACTTTCAATATTATGGGTAAAAAATTGCCCAGATCTAAATAAGCATCTAGGTCTGGGAGGAATCCTGCCCTCTCTCAGTAATGGCAAAACCTCCCTCTGTGTGTTTTCCCTGAGGGCAGGCGGGGAGAATGGGGCAGGTCCACATCCACCACCTGGTCTTCACCATCACCGTCTGCCCCTGGGGCAGCACAGGAGCTGTGCCATTGCACAAGGACCCCTCTGTCTGGGATTGCAGAGTCCGGCCAGCAGCCAGCCAGCCAGCACAGGGGCAGGAGAGCAGCATCAGTGCCAGTCAGCCGAGTCCCTGCATGCCCCCGCACATGATATTCGAGCAGCTCCATGTCCCAGCCAGGAGCCCAGCTCGGTCTATTCATAGCCCCAGCACCTCGCCGTGTACCAGCAGCTCTGCTGCTATGTGCGATTTCTGTTTCCCTCCCTTTTGAGCCCTGTCTCGCCCACGCAGCCTCACAGACACCTGCCGCTGCCGGCGTCAGAAAGGTACGCGTTAAATCTTTCCCCAGCTCGGAGCAGGGTGGAGAAGGGAGCTCGGTGCTGAGCAGGGCGGGCGCCATGGCAATGCCAGGGCTGCTTTGGGCTGCTGGGTGCGTGGGCACTTTGTGGGCAGGAGCGGCCGGGTGTATATCTAGGGGGACCTGTGAGGTTGCCAGAGATGGAGCTTCTGCACAGCTATGCAGGGTCTGCTGCAGGGAGTTGTGTGGCGGGGAGGATGTAGGACCCAAGGCTTACTGTCTGTTGGTTCCAAAACTGAAGCCCTCGAAGTATTTTGCACCTGCCATCCAGTTCAAAAAGGAGACACAAGCGATTAACTACAAAGTTAGGATGGGAGCCCCCAGCCAACATGGGGTGTGCTTGCAGCTAGAAGGGGTTTGCCAGCAGTGTGGAAATGGGATGCAGGGATTCTGGTCTGTGCCTGGGGGCTCTGTGACCCCAAAAGACTGCAGGCATCTGCCCTTGCTTCCAGCAGGAAGCTTGGAGAAGCTCCTACCTCTCCTATCACCATATCTATATGTGTCTGGGACTGATCCTTACCAACAAGAAGTTGAAAATGTTTCATATGAGGTTTCAGAGGGGACTGCAGATTTAGCACATATCGGGTATGTGTGAGTGCAGGGGCCATTTTGGGTCTGCTGCTCCCTTCTTCCCATGGGTTTGCTGTGAACTTTCTTTTCTGTGGGAACAGACATACCCAGATACTGGCTTGGTAGCAATTGAAATTGAAACTAGAGAAATTTATGGGAAAGGCTGGATTTGAACAGTAAATAAAGGAGTGCTGATGTCAAGTTCTAAGGGTTTACAACACGTAATTTATTTTAATTTCACTACTCAGTGACAGGGATACTAAGGTTTCACATGCTAGTATTTGCTAACCAAACAGATACATACTTTGGAATTTTATGTAAATACTGGTGATTACAGCTCACAATTTTTCTGCTGTAAAAATGCAGATAGAGTTTAGTCTGCACTAAATTGTTAAAATGTTTCTTTTAATTGTAATACAGTCCAATTATAAAAGCACAGTATGATATAATTTTTCCAGAAAGTAAGCCTTTCCTATACTCTCCAGTATGGTTAGAAAAAAGCAAAGTGAGAAACTTCTAAGACCTTTGCCAGGCTCCCAAAAGAGCTAATAAAACATGTTTTAGAAATACGTTTTTCTTCTGCTGGCCCCTGTCATTGGATATGCAAAAAACTTGCGCATCCTTCTGTGAATAAGCACTGTGCCACTTCCATTAGTTTTGATGCATAGGAAAATAATCTGCACATACAAACTCTAAAATGAAAGGGTTCTATATGTATGTATTTAGCTTCTATTCTTCTTGTGCAATTAATGCACATAATTGGCTCAGGCTGGGTTTTGTTTGTAGGGAGTTGTTTGTGGACAGAGCCATGTCCATTTTCTACTTGCATTGTAGGATTCTTTTGACTGACTTCACTGAGCATAGAATCAGATGAAGATTAAGGCCAGGTGAAGGTATATTTGAAAAGATGTCCCATGGGGTCTTTCATTTTCAGCTTCTTTGATTTTTTTTTTTATTTTTTTAATATGAATCTATAATGGTTTAAAAAAAAAGCCTAGGATTTGCTGAGGTAGGATCAATATTAAACCAATCCCACATCTATGCCTCTGCCTTGGCATTAAACAGAGCTCAAACTGACAAATCCTTCCAGAACCACAAACTACGCAACCACTTTGAAAGCTGATCAAAGCATCTTCAAGTCTTCGATGGTCAAAGCTGCTCCCAAACAGTTTCAGAAGCTTTGCAGGCTGCCTAAAATCTCATTGCTCAGTGTCCAGCTTCTTCTAGCCTGGTGAGACTTAAGTCCCATTTTATTTTTATTTTAAATGAAGAGCAACAAAATGGGGAAGAAAAGACATAAGCTACTGAAGAAAGGCCAAGTTGTGTCAGATGTGGCAATGTGAACGGAGATGACTTCCAGTCTGCTGACAGTGGGACGCCTACAGGGCACAGGCACGCACCCGTGGGAACACAGCGCCTGCACAACTGCCCGCCTTTGCTGCTCTGAAGTCAGCAGCCTTTCTGCACTGAGAGCTCCCACCTGCAGCACTTGCACACTGTAACCTGCTAGGAAAGCTCTCATGGGCATGCCCAGCACCGAGTTCTTCAGCAGGAGCTGGCTCGTGCTTGGCTGTCATAAGACTTCTGATGGCCTTGGCTCAGGCTCCTCAGTATCAGATGGGATGTGAAAATAAATAAGGTGCCACAGGGTCTGAAGGAGGAAAATAGTTAAAATCTCTCCCAGGAGTACTGCCATGCTTCATCTCATGTAGGCCGATGGCACGATTTGATCTGCAGTGTTCACAGTTTCAAACCCTTACAGTTCCTTTGTCCCTTCCAGCAATAAATCAGATTATCTGAAACAGACTTGCTATAGGGCTGATCCTGGGAGATGGGCAGGTCTGAGCAAGGAGAGTTCTTTTTCTGATATTAATCGGAAGGAGATCACATAATCTGGTAAACATTTTCAAGAAAGTTGGGGCTGAAGTTCTGCCATTAAAAGTGATGCAGACACTTCAGTTATGAAATTACAGTGAGCTTAAATGGGACTTGGACTTTTAAATTCCTTGGATGCCTTTGAAAACCTGGAAATCCTGAATCTCTAGGTAACTAGCGACTAGTAGAATACTGAAAACCTCAGGAAAGGTATCCTGGCTGCTGGTATTTATGGTGGTGTATGAGATGCCTCCAAATGCTGTATGCCTAATTGTCACAGGGAAATATTTATTAAAAAAGTATGTACCTGTATACGCTCTCAAAAAATATAGACAAAAGTTCTATAAAAATAATTGGATGTTCTCCCACTTAAATGCTCTTCTACAAGTTTCTGTATTTTATCTGGCCAGAATGGATGGAAATCATTGAAGAAATAATATATAAGTCAAAGCAAGAAGTAAATGTTTCCTGAAAATGTGAGAGACCTTTTCAGGACAGCTCTCTGGCAACATTTCCCAGTTTGACCACCAATAACTATTATCTGAATGTGCTTTTTCAGCCAGTTGGGGGTCTAACTTGCATTGATTTAGTCAGTTAATTTAATCACAATTTGTTTCTAATGATATCATGTGGGATCGTATCAGTAACTTCACTCAAGACAAAGTATCTAATTAATCCTCTAATATCACTAAAAAAAAAAAATGAAGAAAATGAGATTGGACTGACATAATTTGCTCCTGATAAATAGGTGCTATAGCTGCTTTTATCACCTTATTGCCCTCTGAATTCTTATAATTCAATTTCTTCCGGCATCTTTCCAGGTATCAGAATTAGGCAAGTTGGTTTATAATTCCCCAGAATCCTCCTTTCATTGGCTTATTCTTTTTATATATTTTCCCTGTATCACGATTAGCGTTATTATTTGCTCTTCCTGAGTACCGGGAGGTCTTTTGTGCGGTTCAAAATCTCAATCTTAAATGCCAGCACAGCCTTCACAATTAAACACCCAGATTATAACATGATTATCATCTGGGTGTTGATTTCTGCCTGGCTGTGGCTGTCAGCCAAATGTCATCATGCACACAATTAGCAGATTTGCTTCCCGGCTCACCGATAACAAAGGAAGCACAAATAATTCATAGGCAGAGGCACCGGTTCTTTGATGTGACTGAACTCTGATCCGCTCAGCACCTGAAGGGAGGCAGGCTGAAGACCGGACAGCCTCATTAAAGCGGAAAATAATGAAAAAAGGCAAGGAGGATGAGGAGGAGGCAGGAGTGCCCCATGCCGGGCGCTGTGACCTCTCCTGGGCCGGGTCCCGCAGCTCCCACCCTCCTGCCATGGCGCGGGAACGAGCAGGTTCCTGGGCACAGAGGGAGAGGCAAGGAAAATCTATGTCCCAGACCAAACCACAGACAAAATAATCTCTCTAATTACAAGGTAGCCTTTTATTTTTTTTTTCAGAGGTTAAGGGAAATTCCTGATGAGACGCTTCCATCTGGTTTACAGTCCCCTTGCACTGGGGCAGTTCAAAGAGGCTGCAGTGTAACTGAGAATCGAGGACAGCGTTTATTTATAGTCTGATGGCCTCATAAAAGCTGTAGAGCGGAGCTCACAGCAGCGTACTTATTTATGTTTTAAACTGCTCATGCAGCACCCTACTGCCTTGCAAAACGCATGCTGTAGCTCCTGCATAAAATTATATATGGCTCTTTACAAGGTTCATGACATAAAGGTAAAAAAAAATAAAAAAATAAAAGGCAAAATTAGACTAACATGAAAATAAAAGTGGCAGCCAGAAGTGGAGGAAAATTAACAGCGTGGGTCTGAAGTAAAGTACCATTAAATGAAGATTTTCACCTGAATCCAGTTTTCAAAATAGAAGAAAGAAATATCCAAAAACTCTGAAGAAGGCAATAACTCTGTTTTTAGCTCCTGGTGACATTACAAAGGATCTGAGCCTTGCACTGGGGTTTTTATAATGACAACCCAGCCTCTGGCACAATCTCAGTATAGTGTCTCACTGCAAATTATATTTGTATCACATTTATCCTTTCTTTTAATATCACTGTACCATCTCTTTGCTCTGTAACCCAGAGGGGAAAACAAAGCAGCACCGTTTCATTATTACCCTTTAATAGTCTTTCCAGTGATATACGGGAGAATATTAATATCTTTCCAGTGACCTCACCTAAACACTGCTAAAAGCCAGGAAGGGAGTGACAAGTTTGCAGCTAATGCAGGGGGATGAAATTCTGGTTAATGAAAGGATTTCACCCCTGGGTTTTAATCCTGGTTTCTTTTTAACCTTTTAGCTCCAGTTTCCCCAGCTGTAGGATGGAGAAATGAGACTCCCACGTAGGGTGGAGGCTCCTTGCAGCACTCAGCCCAGGGAGGAGGTGGTGGGCATGGGTCAGCCCCAGGAGAGGGGAGGCACACCGCCAACAACCCCACGCGGGCTGCACGGGGAGGATGCTCAGGCATCCTCCAGCAGCTTCATGGGTGGTAGAGGAGAGCACCCCGCACCAGGTGCAATGTCCACAGTCACCTGGATGATGGATGTAGGTTTTTCTGCCTTACATAAGCTGTGCCTGAAGTAGTACACAAATGGTGCAAGCTACTCTGTGCTTTAAGACTCCTTTTGCTGACGCCTTACTGGAGGAAGTGAGGAGAAAAAGGCTGTAAGCATGTTGTGCCAGATATCCGAATCGCTGTTAAATGAGCACACAGAAGTTGTAAATCTGCTAAACCGCGTAATCAAAGACAGTGTTGCTCTTAAGAAAGCTAAATTAATGGTGAAAGAAAATTTAAAGTTGACCAGCAAAGGAAGTGAAATTATAACTCAGTTCTACATGCTGCTTCTTCCTGATATGTATAAAAGTCTGGAAAAGATGGTGATGATTAATCATCTTCCTTGTTCTTCACATTAGAAATGCACATTTTGTCCATTACAGAGAAGCTGGAGGATGTGTGAAGTTATGGCATCACAAAAGAGAAAGGAGAGAACTTGATCAGTTTGGAGGAAAAAGCTTGGTTAGTTCAGATTGCTAAATGTGACTGGAGTCTTGTCTGTAGTTAACTCTTCCATTGAGTTGTAGAATTAACAGCCTGGTTAAAACACTACAGCTCATCAGCTTGAGATATGTGTGCTCATGACATATGATATTTGAGATATGGTGTAGTTCCTTTATCAAAATACAGTGAAAATCAAACACTGCAAAATAATAAAACAGGAAGAGGGGGAAAACAACAATTTGGTCATCTGATTACCACAAAGGATTAAAAATAGAACAGTTTCTGCTTTAAAAAAAGGCTTCTATTGACTGTTTAAAGAAAAATAAATCTACATTTTGGAGATACCGTCACTCTATTTTTGTACTAAACTTATTGTCTTTGATTGATTTTAAAAAGTACCGTAAGAAAAGCTCAGAGCTTGGCCCATATTCAAACTATAAAGTTAGTATTTTGTCTTCCAAAACCATTTTTGAAGTCTGGTAATAACCCAGATTCATTTCTCAGATGTGTTGCTTCTAGTTCCAGATCTGGACTATGGAAAGAAAAGATAAAATCAAGGAAATGCAAGTCATCAAGAATGCCTGGCTTTTAATTTAACATTCAAAGTGATGAATCTATTTAATTTGATAAAAACAGAATGATCACTACTTCCAAAAACAACTGAACGTCTAAAAGACTAGGTCTGAGATTGATAATATAGCTTCAGATTTCCTTTTCACCTGGGAAATAACTATAATATTTTAAAAAATTCAGCCTACCTAGGTCTGTAGAAAAAAATGGGACTGCTTGATAGGTAGATTTCAAAGAATTTCATATAATTATTTTTTTATGTTGATGCATATATCTTTAATAAAACTAAGACTAATCTTTGTGCTTTCAGGATTTGAGAAAGCCAGTTCAACCAGTCGTATGCGATCCTGATCCTGCAAACATTTAAGCTGGTGAGGAATGTTATTCGTTTGAGTGGTCCCATTAAGCGATTCATACCATGTTACAAATGTGTTTCAAACATGGTTATACCATGGCTTTAGGACATGTCTGTGGGGCAGTGATTCATGACATGATTCCTTAATGCATTTCTGCCACAGAACTGTCCCATTACCACATTAGAGACAAAAACTGCTAAGGACTGCTATCCCTGACGTGATGGGTAAGCATTATTCTCCCGTTGACAGCTTTACCACTGTATTCTGCAGCCAGCTGATCTGAAAGCTCATGAGGTTCACTGAAGGGCCCCAAATCCCCGACAGAAATGGGACTGTGAACTTCCTTCTGTTTTCCCCAGTAAATAAAAATAGAGGGATTATGTAAATAATTACAATTCAATTAAAATCCCATTTACAGTAAGTGAAACACAAACTCAGTGAACGCGCAGCACTTCAGCATCCCACTGAAAGGCAGGAGAACAGCTGGAAAGCTGGTCCCTGTTTTACTGATCCTTTATTTATATCAAAGCAAGCCGGTAGCAACTCTGTAGGAACCAGTGACCTACACCTCGAGGTGAAAGAGTAACGAACCTGGCCATTTATTTAGACTGAATAGCTTCCTGCCCATTATTCTCCCATATTTCAGGTGTGGGAGCTCTCTGCCCACAACACCTTGACCAAGATTCTTTCTCGCCTTTAAGCCTGGGGAGAAAGCTACCAGTAAAGCAGGGAGTGACGAGGCAGCTTTGCAAGGATGTAAGCTCAGGGCATTTGAATCAAAACCATTTTGCCCCCATAAAATGCCACTGAACTGGGTTGCACTAAAGTGATTTTATTTCCCACCCACTTTGCAGCAGTGTAGATTACTGTAAAAAGTATGAGAAAAGTCTGAAGTTCTGGCTTCTTAGTCTTGTAAAAGCCTTTCTTAAAGTCTCAGTTCAGGCAAAACTCCTGATTTGAGAAGAGCTAAACAGAAAAGACACTGCTCCATTCTCCTGTTGAACCTGAAGGGGGATGTTGAAAATGTATGGTACTTTCAGCTTCTAACCAGTGGGCCAATTTCTGTCAGGTGCATGTGAGAATACATGAAAACTTGAATATCCGAGAGAGTAAGGGGCGGGGGGGTGGGGAGAAGGGGTTGGAATACTGAATATTAAAGATAATTTGGAGTACTGATTTTTATTTTTTGTCTTGGAGACCTTGAGCATGAATTCTTACCATAATGTAACATGCTTTTTGTGTATTACTGATTTATGTCAAACACTACGGAACAATTTATCTTTAAATATGAACAGCAATATTCCTTTGCTCAAGAATTTGTTGAATAACAGTGTTATTCTTCTAACTCCAGAAACATTCCCAATGAAGGTCCTGGATTCCAAGGAGATTTAAAAAGGGAGAGTTTTGAGAGCAAACATGGATCATAAAACTGAGGAGAAAAGAAAGCAGCACCATAGCTTGACTTTGCTGGAACAAGTAAAGAGAATGAAGGAATCAACAGAGATAGTTGATGTTGTGCTAGTTGCAGAAGGTGAGAAATTCCCCTGCCATAAGGTGGTGCTGGCTGCCTTCAGTCCTTATTTCAAAGCCATGTTTACCTGTGGCTTGGCTGAGTGCACCCAAAGAGAAGTGGTGCTGTATGACATCTCGGCAGAGAGCGTGTCCGTAATACTCCACTACATGTACAGCGCGGATTTGCACCTCACTAACCAGAACGTGCAGACTGTTGCCCTGGCTGCGTATTTCATGCAGATGGAAGAGGTTTGCAGCGTGTGTCAGAAGTACATGATGGACCATATGGATGCTTCCAACTGCGTGGGCATTTACTACTTTGCAAATCACATTGGGGCGGAAGATTTATGTGATCAAGCGAAGAAATACCTGTATCAGCACTTTGCTGAGGTGAGCTTACAGGAAGAAATATTAGAGATTGAAGTCCAGCAGCTGTTGTCTCTCATAAAATCAGATGACCTGAATGTTTCCAGGGAGGAGAGCATTCTGGACCTTGTCATTAGATGGGTAAACCACAGCAGGAAGTCACGGGTAGAGTACCTTATTGAGCTCCTGAAGCAAGTGAGACTGGTGCTTGTCAGCCCATCCTTTCTCATGGAAGCCCGCAAAAGGAACACCATGATCCTGTGCAATTCAGAATGCAATGATATGTTTGAGGAAGCGTTGAAAACCATCAAGCTAGTCAGCCACCCTTCTCTCAGCCTGCGATACGGCATGGAGACGACTGATCTCTTACTCTGCATCGGCAACAATTCCCTTGGCATTAGGTCAAGGCATGGGAGCTACGCAGATGCCAGTTTTTGTTATGCTCCTGCAACAAAAAAGACTTACTTCATTTCCTCTCCAAAGTACGGAGAGGGCTTAGGAAGTGTTTGCACTGGTGTTGTCACTGAGAATAATGATATTATTGTGGCAGGAGAGGCCAGCGCTGCCAAAATGTCTAGACAAAAAAACAGGAACATCGAAATTTATAGGTGTGTACCCTCTGTCAAAAAAATTCCCTAAGATTTAAAAATTTTAAATCAAGTTGATGTTTCTGGGATCAAGGAAAGACCATTAGACAAAATGTTCATTAGCTGAAAGTTTTCCCGGAGATTTTGCCTACTTTAAGCAGTTTGTCACAATTGATCTTCACGGTACAAGGAATTATATATATACAACCGAGTCTTCGTGCTTTTTCTCCTGGAAGGAGGAGGGTTTACTGTAATGGCATCTCTGTGTAAATAAGCTTGATTAGATTCTTCTTCAATGTACATGGATTTTATGTACTCCCAACTTAGATCTCAACATTTTCCTTGGATTATCTTTTCATGGTCTTTAGTGGGGGTAAATGAGTCAAGCAAAAGTCCTGAGGAGTCCAGTAAGCCAGAGATAACACTCTTCCCTAAAAATGCCATATTGATGAAAGCTCAGAGATGAAAAGATAATGATCAGTAATTTAAAGTTCTATTTTACTCATGTCTTTTTCAGGTGAGCCCATTTTAAAGGAAACCAGAGCTTTTCTGGATTAAAGACAAAATTAAAAAAATAACAGTTTTCAAACATAGGTATCTAAATTTAAGGAAATAAATCCCTACAAAGACAGACAAAAGTTGCCTTATTTTCAGCAGTGTTGAACTCTCACTCTTCCCATGAACTTCAGTAGAAATGGTGATTGAGCAGCACATGCAGAAATAAGGGAGTCCTTACCTTAATTAGGGTCAAATATCTTTCAAAATATGCATAAAATTAGGATCCCTAATACTAAAGATGCTTGATCTTGCAAATATTGGGCTCAGTTCTACAACATGTCTGTGAAGGGGAAAGCTCCTCTTGTCATCATATCACTGAATAAACATTGGAGGTTGAAGGGGATAACATTTGAAACAAGCTGATGGGACATCGATGAGCCAGGGCATTTACAGCTTTGGATTTCCCTACAGATACCACCAGCGAGGAAACCAGTTTTGGCACAGCCTGTGCACCGCTCAGCTCCGTGAACTCTATGCATTGGGTACTGTCCATAATGATCTCTATGTAATCGGAGGGCAAATGAAAATGAAAAATCAATACCAAGTCACCAACTGTGTGGAGAAGTATTCCATGGAGCAAGGTACCTGGAGAAGCACAGCACCTCTGCCAGTACCACTAGCCTGCCATGTGGTGGTGACAATGAAGAATAAGCTGTACGTGCTGGGTGGCTGGACACCACAGGTTAAGAAAAGTGCCAGTTATGTTGCTTTCTTTGTGTATTAACAAGCAGAACCATGTTTCCTTTATACGATGTGTAATTTTATGGTGCTTCTTGCATGGGAGAAGAAAAAAATTGCTTGCATTCTTTCCATATCTTTTGTAGGAAAACCAAACAGGTTAAAGGGGAACAATAGCCATATTGAGCCATCCTCACCGTAAATAACCACTTCAGGAAGGGCAGTTCTTTCATGGCGGTGTGCACAGTGAGCAAGTTTAAAATATATCTTCTGTGTCAACATGAGTTCTAGTTTAAATAGCTAATGGGCTAAAAACACCTTATTTTTTGTGAAAACTTAAAATAAGTAGGATGATATTTATTTGGCATATTTTGTCATCACAGGCTTTGAAAAATGGATTAATTTCAGCCTTTCTTCTCCTTATATACTGTCCTCTAAATTTTAAAAGTATCAGTAAATAATGGTGTTTAAATAACAGAGACTCTTAACTGAGTCCCATCTTCAAAAAACATGTACACGGGTAAATTTTGGAGCCAGATTTATATCTGAAATTTAAAGTTCACCTCAATCTCTCAGGAAACTTTCTTGATTAATGCTCATTCGTTTAATTTTTATTACATTTTAAACGAAAAGGTGAAGCATTCTCTGGAAAAGAGATTCCTGTAATCAGTCCATTTTTTAGTTTCAGTTGCGTTGCTTGGCCATGTGAAGTTTTAATGGAAATTTTCAACAAGACCACAACTACCATTTTCAGTAGTACAGTGAATATACAGAATTATGCCATGAGGCAGATGGATGTCAGAAACAGTGCTCACTCTCTCTACTTGCTCCCAGTGTGAAAAGATCTTTTTTAAGACTGTAGCCTATTCTTATTTACTGCTCAGTGCAGTTTAATTTTGGGTATTCAAGAAGGAGCCCCACATTTACTTGACAATGATGTAGAACACCTGTAATCATTACTGCCAGCTACAATATTTTCAGTCTGTCTTCACATCTCGTTAGTTTGTGATCCCTTGGAATACTTTGCTGGTTGAAGTACTTGAGCAAGATGTATTCAGCAAACAGAATTTCCACCTCTTTGGATAATATGAGTGCAGAAGTCCCCAAAGAAGGCAACAGAAAGATCAGAGAGCATTTGTGATGCTAAAACAGCTGAGCAAGGATACCTGGCTATTTAAAGAAATGAATGGTGAGAACACACTTGCTGTAGAAAAAATCTGTCCATAGAAAACAAACTAAAAAATTACAACTGTAAGATATAACAAAATAAATGTAGAAGCCAAACAACCAGCTTTGTCCTTCTTCAGTGCTGGAGAGGGTGCTCATCCCTATGGTATCCATCGTCCCCTTGCTCTCACCTGCCAGGCGGGTGGTGGTGGATGCGACTGCCCCAGCTGCGCTGCGGGCAAGGAGCCGCCTTTGTGCTCGGGCAGCACTGAATGTTCTGTCGGTCCCTAACGAACACTAACCACATAGCACTGACAGAGTGCTGTAAAAGCCTGTGTCCGTTACGGGACACAGATAAATACATGTTCCCTTCCCACTCAGGCTTTGCAAGGGGAACAATGCAAGACAAAGTCAAGCCAGGACATGAAGGGAAAGCTTGGGAAGGCGAGAGCTTGATTCGCTGCAGCATCGCTCCATTTCAGCACGGGTCTGTCCTCACTGAAATGCAAGGGGATCAAGTTGGGTTAGCTGGGGTCCCTTAAATTGGAAGCAAGCACTGGCGGAAGTCTGAGAGGAAGGATTCTGTCCCATGCGACAGAGAGAAGGGGCACTGGATGTTATGTTTTCTGTGCATGAAGAGCACAGCATGTGCTCTGAAGTGGCTCATGTGCACACCACCACAAAAAAAAAAAAGAGATAGGATGTGAATTTAGTGCATGTCAGATGGTGTCTGCTCTTAAGTGTATGCTTATTCTGTATTGCAAATATGCAGTTACCCCCTCTCTCAGTGAATAAATCAGTATTTCACACCTATCATGGAGAAAAAGCATTCTCCCGGGCACTTGAATGCAGTAACCAAGGGGTTATATATCTGTCTAAATTTAATTTGTTTTCTAATATTTTGTCCATTATATCAGTGCTGGAAAGGTCTTTTTGGAAAGTAAAATAGCAAGCAAAGCAAGAAAACGTATACCAACTTTATAAGTAAGGAAAGTATCTCTCTTCTTCTCCTCCTCTCCAAGTGAAACCTTTCATCCTGAAATATTTCAGAATCCTCTCCACACAGCCTGCAGCTTACATCCAAAGTGCAGTACCCATAAAACATAATCTGAGCTTCCTGTGTTATACGAGAGGGGGAGAGAAGGGAGAAGAAGATTAGGAAGAACAAGATGAGTAGGAGTGAGTATAAAAAGAATATTGTGGCAGCAAAAGTATAGCAGGGTGTTAGGAGCTTGTCATTAAAAGTATTGAAGGAGAAGTTACCACAGTCAAACAACTTTACTCTGGCTAGGCTGACTAAATAAATGTACATATGACTTGAGGCTAAGCTATGTATATAAATAGGCCTGAGCATGGCCAGCTAAGTACCTCACTGGGACTCATGGTATAGTCTGAATAACAGTGGAAGTAGAAATTCAACCTTTAGCAGGGAGGAAAAATATCTTATAGCAAGGTTTTCCTTTCTATTATCATTAGGACTTCACAGCAGCATTGTAAAAGAGTTTCATTCTGCCAGAAATGGACCCATGAATGTACTGTTATTACACAAATCCTCATCTTTACTGCTACAGAATATAAATGCACTCTTATTCATTTGCCTTCTACAACGCACTCCCAGCCGCAAGTCATGGATGCCGTTAAGCCGTAGTGTGTGTGCATCACTTCGCAGCTATAATTGATGTGTTTATGTTATTTATCTGCTCAGCTGTCTGCTGTGATTAATTGCACGCAGGCATGTGCGGAGGGCTCCAAATGTTGTATTATTATATGGCTGTCATATTTCATACAGATGGATCTGCCTGACGATGAGCCGGATCGATTAAGTAACAGAACGTTTCAGTACGACCCAGGCCAAGACAAATGGACAGAGCGTGCACCAATGAAGTACTCCAAATACCGCTTCAGCGCTGCCGTGGTCAACGGCGAGATTTATGTCCTGGGTAAGAGGAAACAGATTTTTAACAGATAGCACCATGACTTTGTCTTTTTTCCAGCAATTTGCTTCTGTGAAGTGAAATATCTCACCCTTTGCTAGGTACTGTAGGACAACGTATGTTGGACTGAATGGATAGTATTTTTCAGGGTCTATTTTTTCCCCACATAATTTCTTCCTTCCTTAATTCGTGTAGATTAAATTAAGTGAATGTTTAGTGCTCTGGATTAACATAACAAAGATACTTTGCTTTTTAAACTGCTTTTCTTTGGACTACTGGTGTGCGCTATAAATAATAATGAGTTTTAAAAGATGGGTAGAGAAACCTTGTTAGCATCATTTCACAGGTGACCAGTGGGATGCTAAGTAACATGTCCAGTGCCATGAAGGAAAGGCAAAGGGAGAAAGAGAATGTGGATGTCCCGGACAAAACCAACATTATTTGTGGATTCTGATGAAATTCAGTAAATCACGCTCTTCCACCCAACACAATGCAGTGCATTTTTTGGAAAGCCTGTATCTTTCACTTTGTCATTTTTTTAAATTAAACTTTTCATTTTTTGCTTTCAAAACAGTAGTTTGACCAAAAGTTTTAAGAGCTGTGTGGAAGAGTTCAGTAATCTCCTCCCCCCGAATCTGTTGTCCCGAAACAATCCCTGTCCGTATCCCTAGTTCTGCAGTTCATGCATGGGACACTCAGTGAAGGGACAACTCAGAAGCGTGCTCCATAACAGTGCTTGGATTCCCACAAGCATCACCCACTTTTGATATAAAACTTGTTCCTTAAGCAGAGCACCATCTCCGTGGGCTTCCTGTACTCTGCTCCCGTCTGCTGAGGGCAGAGGAAGGAGGAGAAGGGAGGCAAGCTGGAAACAGGGAAATGCAAGATGCCACCTTGCAAGGACCAAGCCTTGCTTCCAAGAAGAAGTAAAAAAAAAAAAAAAAAAAAAAAAAAGTAAGAAAAATCAAAAAAGTAATATAACTTTAGCTGGGTACATAAAGTAATGCTGCATGTAGATATGACTTATTTCAAGCAACTCTTGGCACATATTTTCAAACTAAGTTTGTCAGCTCTTTCACGCAGGATCTCTGTCTTCCTGTACAATTTGTACAGGTCTCAGCACATTCAGGATTAGGTGGAACTTTAGAGCATAAATGAAAAATCACTGCACAAAGTGTTAATCCTCTCTAATGTCTCTGATGTATGAATCCAATTTCTACCATAAATATGAAGCAAAAATCATAGATGGAACATTAGCTTTGAATGACACACAGTGACAGCCTCCTTGGTACGAGCGTAATGCTAGCTCTCATCCATGTAGGTGTAAATCTGTAGTAAGTATTCTGCTGATTTCAATTGTGTTGTGTCAGACTCATTTTTTCCCAACCCAGATCAGATTGTGATGCTTAGCCTTTGAAGTGTTAATTTTTGGAAAGTCCTGTTGGCACAGAACATAGAGTACACAGTCACTGTCCAAAAACCCTTCCCAGCCTAATTGCCAGCTCCAGCGTGTAAAACCCTAATGACTTAAATGGAATTATTCTAGAGCCACACTGATGGAAGGAAAATGAGAAATAGATTAGAGTTTTTTGTCTGAGTAATAGCATTGTTCAGGAATCTGTATCACGTGTCTTAATCAGCAACCCTGCAATATAATTGTCTGTTTGTTGTGTAATGTTCCTAGAGAATCTTATGCTATTTATATCATGTACGTAAACCTTAAAAGTAAATGAACAGCATCTCCTAAGGCTCAAAATCCTTTCTCCTATTCATCCCATTTGACTGGTCTTAGCTCTTTCTCTCCATATTTTCCCAGGAACATAACTATATTCATTGGGAAGCCCAAGAAAGAGCAGTATTGTGTTCTTAATGACAGAGGCAATTGAGATACTTTTGGAAGAAAACCAAATGGGAGGGCTCTATTTAAGGTCATGCATTTTAATCTCTTGCTTAAAAAAATATCCTTTGCTGCTAAGACTCTGAAAACTCATTGCAGCCAATGTATAAATTAGGAAGATTTATCCAAATTAATCCATTTGAATTCCATGTTCATTAGCTTATAATAAAATGTACTCAGTAGAACTACTGTCTCTGAAATACAGGTCACTGGTAAAAAAATATTGTATCACCATGACAGCTTTAACCATGTGTTGCTTTTATGTTATGTAATTCCTGCTTTATAAATAAGAAATATAGAAGGACTTAAATGAGAAATCCTATTAGCGAAGATTTAGGAATCGAAGAATTTTTGTTTATCTTCTTTAGTCTGGCACCCCGTCTCCTTAAAACATTTTTTTTCTTTGAGTTCTTGCCGAGAGCTTCTTTTAAATGTTTTAAGCAATTAAATGAGGTTCAATTAAATACTATAGGTCTTAATCACAAAATACTGATTTGAATATGTACTTTGGGGTCTCCCTGGAAAGGAAAGCTTGTGTAGGAGTGACTGGGAGGAGATGTTTTAGCTTTCATGCTTGAGTATTAACCATGCACTTGAATAACACCTTCTTCTAAAATAAACATGTCTATTTATAAATATGCTTTGGACTTCTGACAAGCAGCAGATTACGAGCCTGATTCTGCTCTGTTATACCTGTGCCACAATTTCTGAAGTGCCTGTAGGCAGGGAGGAAAGAAAAAAGCAAAATTTGGTCTGATGTATGAGACAAGAAATGCTCCCTACTCACTTAAGAATTATCAAAGGAAATGAGAACAAGGCATTAAAGGAGCTGAAACCGAAGTGTTGACCATGTTTAGGAAGACAATTGTCTGGTTTTTTTTCAGCCCTGCTTCTAATCCATCTTCTTTCCTTGTGTCTTCTACAAACTGCATTACATCATCTGCTTTGTTCTGCGTTAGTAAAGAATGACAGTGCTTCTCATCTTTGGAAGTGCCTGCCAGGGCTAGCTTTATCGCTCCCTTACTTCTCCACGAAACCAGCTATGCAGCCCTGCTTTTCAGAGTGAGAGAGCAGCATAAGTGCTAAGACTCCCAGCTTGAGTGCTGTTAAAGAGTAATGAAGGGAAATGTTACATAAGAGATTAGCGCTATTAAATCCATTGTGCTTTTCAGAGATCAATTTAATAGTGAATTATTTTACAGGAGGCAAAGGAGAGCGTGAGCTTAGATTTGATTTGCTTGTTGGAGAATTACTGCTTTTTTCACCCATTTCCCATGTTCCTTTGATAAAAATTCACAGAGATGCTAGTAAGAATAAATATTACTCAATATTGTCTTCTGAGGACTTAATTATATGGCAAAGAACTCCAGTGGCAGTGCCCTGAGGTCTTCATCACCCTGACCAGCCTCACCTGGGGCCTCCATCTCACCCTCTCTGCCCATAGGTCCACGAGCATCATTTAAGCCCAGAGATGGGGTTTTAGCCCCTTCTCATCATCTCCTTGCCTGATGACTGCTGGGCTGTTGGTGGGACCCTCTGCAACTGCCTGCTTCTGGGGTCGTGGAGCTGTTCCCTCGTGGAGCTGTTCCCTGCTGGTGAGCTTATTGTCTGGGACACCCTCCCCTTGGGAATAGCCCTGCTCTTGTTGCTCTGATAAGCTGATGAGATTGAGGAATTGTAGGTTGTGTCTAATTTAAGCCCCCCCTAAGTAGGGGAGCCAAATTAAATAGTGTGAACTCCAACATTCAGAGGTCCCCAGCTCCCTCTCAATGAAAGCTCTTTTCAGTCCTACCTAGACCACCAACCCCCGTGCAGGTGCCACTTAAGTAAGCTGTCCTGCCTGTGCACCGAACAATCTAGGTTTGGATCTGGGCAGCTATCCTGGGAAAGAAAACTTGTCTAGGTTGGAGTCAGGCAAATTCAGCTGCATAGGAGCTCAGTGGGGGTCCCTGCTCTTACATGTGCCAATTCTAGTGCCGTGGGTAAAATCACTGGGTACTGTAGGCAGGAGTGTTCCCTCTTTCTGGGAACTTAACCATGTGTCAGTCTTGCTCTTTTAGATATATGTAGATGTATATAAGGTATTTATTTCCTTTGCATCCACAGAGCTAATTATTGCTAGTGACTCTGCACTATCTCACAGCCCTTACAGCCATTCCCCCTCATGCACTGGGAGGGTTTCTGTTATTAGAAGTGATGTGATTCAAATTGCATGCAGCCATCTCAGATGAGAATGGGACAAGAGGGAGGCAGCTGACCTTAAGCGAGGCAAAATGCTTTGCCTTCAGCCAGCTACGAACAGTGTGTGGGTACAGCAAGGCACAAAACTGCACCTCATTGAAATTCTAGGGATGTGCTAATCACATCACCTACCCCTGCTTTGCCTTCTTCGTCAAAGGCTTGTCTTTTCTGTCATGATTTCTTAATAAAGATCATGTATTTGATTTGTATATTTATTTTACTAATGGTGCTTCATGTTAAATTTAAAGTCCATTATAACCACTGTTTACAGCGTGCCCTTGAAAGTATGTTTGATTGCAGAATCATCCAAGCGTGATATGGAAAGCTCTCAAGCATTAATGGGTTTGGGAACACAAAGGTGGCTTCACTGGCTTTTTTTAGTCCTTCAGTGGCATCTGAAATATCTCCTAGGGAAAGTGAATAATGTAAAAAGCCTAACATGTTGAAAGGGTGTATTTGTAAGGAGTGGGTGGGGGAGGACTGAGTTCTGGGATTAAATCCTCTTGTGTGATGAATGTGAAAATGACAGAAATGTTCAAATCTCCCAGTGAGAAATCCATCTCTCCCTGCACAAAGGACGTGTAATTGGGCTTTATGCAGGGAACTAAGCCAGGTGGTGTTGAATTCACCTGCTCTGTGGTGAGAGGTGAGTACGGGTTACTGACCCACCCTCCCCGGCATCCATCCCAGCCCGCAGGCATGGAAGTAGCACTTGCTGCCCTTTGGTACACCTGTTGGGACTTCTGGGAGGCTGTGACCACAGCATGGGCTGGATTAAGGTACAATCACATGTACAGAATTCCAAATACACAGAAATGGCCCCCACTGTCCCCACGCTGCTGCCAGGCCTCTTGTCACAAAACCTCCCCCAAGCGACTTACAGCCCTCTGCCCCTACTGCTGCTTGCCCTTATCTTCTTTAAGGGTACCTCCACCTCATGTACAGGCCCCTGTAGGAACCAAACATAAACTCATTTGTTCAGTTCAGCCTTCCTGGTCTTAACTGCAATTCCATATGTCTCCACTTGCGCTCCTAATAGTTTCATAAATCTGAATGAAGAAGGCAGCAGGATGGGACGATCTGGGGTTGAGTGAGCATAAGGCAGCGCGAATTGCCTGACGCAACAAATTTATTTTTTTCTGCCCATTTGAAGTCTTGCATGGAATACACATTGTAGGTGATGGATAGCCTGGTTAACATGAGATGCCTCCACTTGTTCGCAGATGTGGTTTGATTTCACTTTGAGGAATTTTCTTGCTGATTTGTGCGTTCAGTTATTTGGGAAGAGGCCTGAGACATCAGTGTCTGCAGAGGAAAGACTGCTGTCTCACAGGAGTATTGCTGAACTACCACATCTGGGAAAGGCAAAGCAGTGCTGGTGGAATCTAATATCCTCACATTCCTTTGTTAGCAATATTTCAGAATTAACGTTGCTTCAAGAGAAGGTTGTAATTCTTCTGAGTTTGGTTTCTTGTTGTGTTGTTTTTTTTTAAGCTTGAAAATTAAACTTTATTTTTCTCTGATTTTCCTTCTCATTTTCTATTTGCTGAGAACTTAGCTTTGTCCTTGCTGTAAATCGAACGTGAAATTGGATCTAACTGAAATGGCTAAGGATGTAAATTGGAGATATCTTGTACCTTCAGGACTGTGTCGGGTTATGAGAGGATTAAAGGAGGTCAAATTTAAGTTGCCTAAATGGCCTAATGAAGGTTTTTTAAATGCTTAAAAATGTGGTACCTCTCAAAATTTTGAAAAGATGCTCTAATAGGCCACTAAATATTACCTTTCTAATAACTATACAGGGAAAATGCTTGGAGGCTGATGACCCGAGTTGGCAGCTGAATGTCTTCATTAACTGGTGGTGGTCGTGACTTTTTGTGAAAGTCACTGACTGTGCTATACCTCATTATTTCTGTTATTTCTAAAGTTACCATGCCCCACAGTTACTGAATTTGGTAGTGAAAATAACAATGCACTAAGAAATAAGCAAACAGCAATTATGTTTCTAGAAATGTTCTAGGGCACTTGGGGCACTGGCCCCCAAGAAATGTTGAGGCAATCAAAAATGCTATTCAGTTATTTGAGCCTGATATGCCACATGCATGACCTAACCGGTATCAGACATTCCTCTGAACAAGATTCTCTTTCATTCCTCAGATGAAGACTTTTCCTGTAGGTTGAGTGTCCATTCTTCAGTGTAGTACCAGTACCACCTGTGCAATTTTAAAACTAGCTTGGAAACCAGCAGCAGTCTTTGGCATCATGAAACTGCCTCTTGAACAGATCAGATTAGTCTGTGGGGACTTCTAATATTATTGGGTGCCAGTGAAAATTGCCTTGGGCATCTTTGTGTTACATTGCACTCCATAGACTGTACGTATCCTGTTAGCAGATTGTCTTGCATGCTGTAGTCTGTGATTCTACCAAAGAATGCTATAGAGTCAGAAAGACTGGTAAGCTATCAACTGAATAGCCTTATGTGAAAACCTTGTCTGATTAGCCCTTGAAACTTTCCTTGATTAAATTTAGGGGAATGGTGTCCTGGCCTTACTGTGGAACATCTCTTAAAAGCCATTAAGGAGCAGTGAAGTATACTGCACGGATAAGGACAATGTTCCTGACATTAGGAACAATATAAGTGAACGTCTGAATTTTGAAACTTGTTTGAAACTCTCTTGTTTCCAGATAGTCCTAAGGAATAGCTCAAACTGAACTATGAGAGTGGCTCAGCATGATGATGTATACAGGTCCCTTTTTGGAACTGATTAGCCAAATCACTCTCCTGCTCTCTTGGGTTCCTCCTCTGAGGCTTGATTCACTTAGACCTTAGTTGTTAGCTTTTCACTGATAGTTAAATAAAGCTGTCATCTTCCAAATGGAGTTGCTGACAGTGGATGTTGAAGTAAGCACAATATGTACACATCAGTGCCTGAAAAATTCGAATATTGGATTGAATCAAGCACTGCAAGTTCAGCTGGAGGGAAACTTGCAGCTGATGGTAAAGGACGCTGAATTTGATTCTCATTTTGTTGCTCTGATGCAGGCATAAATTATCTTGACTCTGAAATGCTGATCAGGAATATATTGGGTACGAATTTGGAGAATTATGGTCCCTGCTTGTGTTCTCTTGGAAATATCTTTGGAGAGTGTTCAAAATGTTGGAAAATATAGCAGAGTCCATATGAAGAGGTAGATGGAAAGCCATATGTAAGTAAAACTTTGAGCACTAGGGGCTCGTTTCTCCAACAGACAATCTTAGCACTGGCAGGGCAATACATTTCAAGGCAGCTTCCCCAACCTTGCACAGGTTGTACTTGCAGTCATTCCCCTTTGCAATTATGCAAGGGCATAATTACATGCCATGCCATCCATTTTGGATGTGCACAATTAATCCTATAAGAGTATCTGGAAAGCTAGCCCTTCATGTGGAAATTGCATGCATATTGCAGCCATTTTGTATTTAAAAGTGGTCACACACACCACATGCACAAAAGAACTGCTTTAGCATGCCATCAGTGCTCATTACAGGGTATTGTGTCCATTGGCACAGATGGAAAACCTGCGAGGGTACGTCAGCATATTAATACTGGAGAACCGAAGGCTGTGAATTCAAAATCTGGATTTGATCACTGGAAAAGATTTGGGAAGGCAGTGTTTACTCTGTGCATTCAGTGTACAGTGTTTGCGCTGTGCACTGAGATCTTGCGTGTGCCTGTAGCCTGTTGCAGTGTGTTCCAGCAAAAGAAAACTGGGATCTGTTTCAATCCCGCACACTGACTTCAGGCATCATAATTAACCCCTCAACACTCAGGCTTGTCACAAATGACCCCATTGGTACCATTGGTACTCCTGCATATTGAATGGTTATATTTTTTGAAGTTTACTTCCATTAAAAAATGAGTATAAACTTTCTCTTACTGAGATACAAATCCAAATGATTGTTGATTAGCAAGTTGGTGTCAAATACGCTAAGAGAAAAATAATTTTTGATCCACCGTGATTTAATGATAGTGATTTGCCCAGCACACAAACCAAGTAATTATGACCATTTCTACTACATATGCAGAAAACAAAATACCTTTGCCTTTTGAAGACATGTTTCTTGTCCTTCCTTTGCTATCAGCCCTCAGAAAGGATCTTGCTTGGATGTCTGTAGATGATGTGTGGTGGCTTCTGCCTTGAGTTTACCTTCTAATGAACTTTTGGAGCTGCAAAAGGGAAAGGAATAAAGAGAGGGATATCAGGACATGTAAACAAAAGATGATGCAACCAGCCATGTATTTTTCAGCAGAACCTGGGACTGCTATATTTGATCTATATATTCTTTTTCTGCAGGAGGAATTGGATGCCTTGGTCGTGACAGGGGGCAGACACGGAACTGTCTTGATGCAGTGGAGATTTATAACCCTGATGGAGACTTCTGGAGGGATGGACCTCCTATGCCTTCTCCCCTCCTCTCCTTACGAACAAACTCTACCTGTGCAGGCTCAGTGGAAGGGAAGCTGTACCTCTGTGGAGGATTTCATGGAGCAGGTACTCAAATGAGTGTAAAATCCTTTGCATATTTGAAATCGGTTTCACTGTATGCAGCCTGACTTGACCGAATAACTCTGTGAGGTGGCACTGGTATGCCCTGGAACAACAGAGCTGATCCAGCCCTTTGGACTGCTGACTCCTAATGTCAATATGAATGGTGTTCTGTTTGTTCTTTGTTTTTTTTCTTAAAGCATGAAAAATTAAGGATGTTTCTGATCTGCACTGAACTGGTCCAAACCTATGCAGAATTCTCCTTGATATACATAGAGAGCTACCGAGATCAGGATCTTAATGTATGTTACATACATTGAAGAACTTGATTGTATTTGCTGAAGATTAAGGTGCTATTGATCAATCTGTAGCTGTGGTAGCTAGCTCTGTTTACTTACATGCTTTTCATTTTCAGTGTTGAAAAACCTTGTGTATTTAACGAGTACTCTGGTTAGGGAGCTGAGGTGCAAAGACTAAAATTCCGGATCTGGTGATTTGAAATAATCGTAGTCCCATGGCCACCTTTCTCCTTTTAAGTCTTCCTTCTTCCAGCTGTACTTGACTATCTAAATCTCCAGTATTGCTACTCATTTATAATTATAAATGCAGAGTCTCTCAAAACATGCACACTTCTCCTGCTATAGAACAGCTGCTACCCCAATCTCTTTTCTAGGAGAAAGCAGTACAGATGCACTACTCACTGCTACTAAATGTCATGTCAGGCTCACTGTTGCCCAGGAATGTCTGTGTGGTATCACTGGGTCATGTCCTTCATGTTACACTGATAATGGCTGCATTGGCTTTTACTTGTATAATGAACTCTAAACTTAGAGCTGCTCTGTTTTAGAACGATTTTCATCCTTTAGTTCACAACTCACCTTCCCTTCACTTGCTACTGTCTGAAGAACCTGCTTCCTGAAAACTCTTGTATGGCAGCTCTAACAGGCGTGTTCTTGTGCCACACCTGATGGAAATTGTGGCTTCAGAATGATTTTGGTTATGATTCATCACTGTTTCCACAGGAAACATTGTGCCATCATTTTTGTCCTCAGCAGTGTAAGGAAAGCCTAAAGTTAGTGGGTACAAACCTCAAAAGGCTGATCATCTGCACTGGCACGTGAAGCAGTTACATTCAAGGTGGCCAAGAGATTAGCATGAAACCTTCTGAATAAGGTAGCTAAAGAGCCATAAAAACTTTGTAGAATACCCCCGCATTCTGTCACTGAGTCACATTAGGAGTGGCAGCACTGGGAAAGGTTGAAAGTTCCCCTGTGGATTTCAAGCTGGCCATCTTTTGTATGCTTGTATAATGCCAGCTCAATGGGGTCCTGACTCCTGACTGTATTATTGCAATCTAGATAATTAGGTATAGAATTCTCCTACGCTAAGTGTTGTTTAGACGGGGAAACAAGGAGTTGGAGTTAGAAAATGCCAGTATTGCAGTTACCTGTGCAACCTGGATTTTGATGCCCTCCATGTGTGCACTTTGTATAGCAGAGAAATAGTATGTGATTGTGTTGTTAGCATAGTGTCTATTAACAAGGGAGCCAAAATAAGATTCGCAGTCAACTTTAAATCTGATATATCCAAATGTCTGCAGAGTTGAGAGGAAGCTGTGTCTTAAGATAGACTTATTAATGACTTTAAAGTTATTAGAGGGAAAGGGTTTTTTAAATCTTCATAATAACTTCCAGCTACCACCATCAAGGAATAGATGGCTGGAGTCCGTTTGCAGAACCTGGAGGTTATGTCATTAGTTTTTCTCCATGTCCCTGTCTTCTCTGCATGCTGGGAAGAGTGCTGCTCTTTGGGGTGAAGGCTGGAGTATGGGACAGAGGGTTATTACTGTCATGTGGGAACTTGGAGAGAGTGGCTTGACTTTGCTCTTTCACAATTACAGCTGCTCAGCAGATTCAAGATATTCACAGAACAGCATGTGCTGCTGCTGCTTTAGTAGCAGATAGGGTTATTTTAGAATGTGCTTGTTTGGCTTTAGTCTTTTGGGTTTCTTGGCATGCCACTTCAGTTTTTGTGAGGGATGCAACCAAGAGAGGATATTCCAATTTTACAAAACATTGTAATTTAGTTTCAACTGAGTGGAGTTTTTGGAACAAGCTGGAGGCACAGCTGTAGTCTCTGGGTTTTCTGCCTGCTGAACTCTAAAAGGCTGCTGTGAACACTCGAGTACAAGTGCTTCTCAAAAAAAAAAAAAAAAGCCAAACGCATTGCTGCTCTGGAGAGCCTTAGCCAATGTATATAAGCAGCTGTATATAGGGACTCCCTATATACTGTAGACTTGTCCCTGACTCCTAGTCTCAACTAGTCTTTGAATTCACTTAAATTCTTGATCCAGCAGTGGGAAAGCTGGCCTACTAAGGATATTTTTGCATCTTAATTTTACTTGTGTATGCACCATGCTCTGTGTGCCTTTCTATGCAAGCATAGACCTAAGTGGTTAATCAGAGGCCAGAGATGCTGTACACAAAGCTGAGAAACAGCTGTTAAGTGCCCAAAGGGCCTTAATTTTGGATCAAAAGACATTGGCCTTTCAACTGCCATCACTTCTGTGTCCTTTATTACACTCCTTGAAATTTCCTGATAACAGGATTCCCATCTCATGTACTGCCTCTAAACCTTTGCTTGGAGAAGGACAAGGACAAGTGGAGTAGCACTTAACAGCATTCCCAGGAGCAGAGGAAGAGGAATTGCAGCAACTTGGTTTCCAGAAGGAAGTCTGCTTGGCCAGCTGGGAGTATCGCTTGAGCAATGCAGAGTAAAGCCTCTCTAAAGGATGAGCGTACTCCAAAGTGTCCAAACTTCATCAAGAGAAAGCTTCTTTTGTACTGCAGGGAATGCTGTTTCATGTTGAGCTGTTGGTGTACACTGCTTGTAAGACTTTTCCTGCTGAGGCTTCCTCAAGTTAAAAGCTTGTTCAGCGACAGGCTATGAGAGGGGATTAATTCAGCAGAAGTTTAGACTTAGCTGAGGGGTCTACACTGAGACGTTAGTGACCCTAGACTCCATGCAGCGTATAGAGGAGCACAGACTTCCAGGGGGACATTCAGGTCCTTGGTGCTTGAAATTTTCTCTGACAGACCAGAAGGCAATTCAGAACCCTGAGAACCTCTTGTCTGTTAATGCTCCGTGTTTCTATCAGGATACGGGCAATCCTAACTTGGCTTACTGAAGGCAAATCTGTCAGGAGCCTGGTGGTTAGATGGTAGAAACCACTCTGAGACCTCTTATCACTTGGCAACAAATGATGTATCTTATGATCATGAGTACCCAAAAAATTATTTCTACTTGCTTTGAATTCCAGTTCCCTGCTTTAGAATGACTTGACAGACTTCATCTGCTAGCCCACAGTTTATCCAAATTAGTTCATTTTCTGCTAAAACTATTATTGCAAATAGGAACCATTAATCTGCCCATCTGACACCCAGCTCCAGCTCTCATAGCTTAGTGCCATGAGTGTTGACTGCCATTTGCCAGCAATGTTATAGCATTCTGCAAGATATTCAGAAATGTTTAAAATCCTTGGTTTTATCCATTATTTTGTAGTTCTGCACGGAGTGAAAACGCCAGTCATAGTATGAATATTCAGAAGGACCCAGTGTGCAGAAGCCAACCAGCTTCTTACTAACTGCTCGAATGCTGCCGCATTTAGTGCTGTAGCTACAGATTTTAAAGCAGCCTTTGTGGATCAAGTGTACAATGTTCTTGTTGACACATCTTATTTCCTTTGCCTAGCACTAAAACCTGACACCTGTGCAGGTTGACAGCTATTAATGTTAGCCTGGGCATGGCAGGAGCAGGCTCATTAGGGCGCCTTGCTCAAGGAGGGGTGAGCAACCCTTCAGGTATGCAGCACTACACGATTATGAATGCCTGCCAGACTGGGCTCCCTGTCTCATTTCCAGTGAAAATAATGCTATGAAGCAGTTAAATATATTTATAATAAAGGCAAGCGTGCATGCCTGTTTGCTGGGACTTCCCAGCCTCGTGGAGGCACACATTCATTGACTGTGCTTAGCTGCTTCGAACAAATCTTGCAGCACGTCCCTGGGGGCTGGTGCTGTGGGAACAGTCAGTGGGGGGCTGTTCTCCCGATCTGTAGCTGCATTTTTAGATTATAGGTGTTGGTCCAACTGTCTGCCTCAGATTTGAATTAATTCAAATTCAGATTTGATTTTTTAACTTGATTATAATTAGAATGCCATCATTATTGTACACCCATGTGACATCAGTTGATGTGCAAAGTAATGGGGCAACCACCTCAACTCAAATAAGATACTTAATAGGTCTCCTACTAGCAGCACATCACTTAAAATATTGTATGATTTTTATCAGCTATTGCACTTGATGTTGAACATTCTCTGAACTGGCAGTTGTGCCATCTTTCTCCAACACAGTTTACAGCAGAGAAGATGAATTTGCTGCTTTCCTACTAAATACATGAAAAAAATCTAATATTTAGCATCATGTATGATATCTGAGCTATTCAACCCAGATCTGCTTACTTATCATTGATATCAAATAGAAATTCATTTTTGCTCAAGGGGCACTACAGGCAGTGGGAGAGTCAGAGGAAGGAAGAAGGGAAGAAATGCCTCTGGATTTGGAGCAGGCAAATCTAAATTTTGTCTGTAGCTGTTAGCCAACATAGGTGATACAGTAACATTCAGTCCACTAACTGTGTAACTGCTTCTACAGGAAAAAAAAATGCATACTTACCCCAGGTGCATTTTCTGGACGCTTCTTCCTCATTTACATAAATTGTAATCCATACATTGGAATAGCAGCAGCACTGCTTGCGGCAGTGCAGAGCCGTGTAGTAATTACTGTATTCCAACTGAGCTAATGAGTTTGTATCTCCACGCCACCCTCTCCTGACAGCGGACTAGCTTAATAGTTATTTATTTTGACTAATCTCCCATAAATGCTGTTCCCCTCAGCCTCATCCATTACGTGATTTAGATGGGGAATCGTTGTAATGCTTGTTTTTTATTATAGTGGTTATGGTACATTACTGGAATCAAATTAAATTTAGATGTATTAAGGAGTCTGGCACAGTAAATACTACACTTGTGAAGTTTGGGGGATGAGGGATCGGAATGAAAGCTGTTTCTCCAGCACCTTCCCATGTTCTCAGCTAAATAAAGCAGAGGAGCAAACCCCGGGCTGCCTATCTGCAGCACTGCTTGTTTCCCTTGGTTAGAATTTACCAGGCAGTGATGAATAATTGAAGTTCTCCTGCCCACAGTTGTTATCATTTGAATAAATATCCCCACCCATGAAATGGATTCAGGGTCCCTGTCTTGCTCAGCGTAGTAGTCTGCCCGTGGCTGCCTGATGTGCCACAGATGCTGCCACATCTCTCCAGCCTGCTCGCCAGGTCCACCCCAAAAAATGCTGCTCGACATTTTGCCTGTTCCCTGAGAAGCTGCTCTTGGAGACACCTCGTTGGTGTGCTCCCTTCCTCAGGAGGGCTGCCCGCCTGCCCCGTGCTCATTAGCTAGAAACTCACTGCTGTAAATAAGGCCAACGTAGGTCAGGGAATCGCTGGTGAGCAGCACCTGCTTGTTTCAGATCTAAATTCAACCCGGTGTCTGACTGTATTAGTAATCTGGTCATGCCTCTGACTAAGGTTCATTTATAGTTTATAAAGGGTTAATAAATGATTAATAGATATTTTAATGCATTTTAATTAATTGCTAAAGAGGTCAATAGGTTGTTTAGAAACATGGCTTAGAGCCATGTATGACATCTTCTATTGTGTTCATAACTGCCTGTCATGCATACAGTCTAAACATGCTTTATATCATCTATTAATAATGTATTAACCCAGTGCAAAGCGTTTAGAAACAGTATCTTAGCATGGTCTGAGACCAGTAATTCTCATCTTGCTCTTCCAGCTTTTACTCCCATGCATGGTGCATTGACTTCAAGAGCACTGATCCTGCTGCTGCTGCAATTTGTGATCCTGCTATCACCTGCAGCACAAGCAGGATCAGTGCTTGTAAGACTGAAAGAGGCCTTGCCTATGAACAATAGACAACTGGAAAGAGTTAAAATGCTGAAGCAGCTAGATCAATCCCAAGAAAATCAGTTGAAATAACTGAATCAGAAGTTCCTTCCTGTAGACCATTCTTCATATATATATTTTTTTAATTTTAATACACATTGATCTGTGAGGGAATGGGTGGATCATAAAGTTATGGTTCTGAAGAATTACACAGCAGAGCGGGAAGATAGAAGTCTTGTCTATGAGAGCGAATAGCTTACCTTACTCCATGCAGGTGCTCTGAAAACAATAAGCTGCCACAGCTGTAAACTGAAGCCCCAACCTGTCTCCCAGCTTTCACTGTGTCTGGTGGGAAGCACTGCCTTGGTGCTTAACATCCTGAAGGCTGGCCAGCATGTTAAGCAGCCAAGCCAAGTTCTCTCTCCTGTGTATTCTGCTTCTGCCCACAGGCACAGATGATGGATGTGATTGACCCCACAAGCGGTGTTGGCTGCGTTGTCCTAGCAAGGCTGGTGGTGTTAGGGGCAGCTCACATATGCAAATGGGATTGAAGGCCAGAGACTTGATGAACTTATTCTGTTTCCTACTGCACATCAGGAACCAGTACATCTGGTGATAATGATCTAAATGCACTTCTATCCCATTGCAACACAAACATGAATTCCCAAGTCACTGAACTCTACATCATGTAATTACGAAAGCAGCTATTAGTGGTGAGGAAGATAAGTAGCAGAGGCTAATCCCTTATGTTTAAAGTCATTGTCTGCTCTCCGGTGCAGATAATGGCATGCAAAACCAGTTACAAACTAGCACTGGAGGCTGAGCTGCCTCAAGACAGCTCTGAGGTGGCTGTTAGGTGACAAGGATGTGAGAAGCTTGAGAAAGAACCCCCCCTGCGTAATGAGTTTTGGGGACTGGCAAGCACCTTGTGATGTTGAAGTGCTTTTTCTGTGGAAAGAACAGGCAGTTAACAGCACAACCACTAGAGGTTTGGTGGCTTTTTTCTATAAATTGATTAATGGCCAGAGAAGATGGAGCATGTTAGGGAACTGTGCCAACAGGAAAGGAAAAGGTGCTGTGACAACCTGAGAAGTGCCAGGACTGGTATCAGCAGGAGCTTAGGAAAGTATGGGTGAGGATGTCCCAGGGCAGACGTGACACTGAGGCCATTCCCCCCTACTGCTCAATGAGGTTCTGTGCTGAGGCACCTGGCCCTGCTCTGAATGAGCCTGCTTGGGTACTGCTGGCCATATAACAGTGTGCCGATGTGGCTGTGGCACAGATAAGATGCTGGTGAGCTTATCCAAAGCTACTTTGGAAATCTCTGCACTGATGTAGGCAGAGACATCACAGCTTATGGAGATACTGAGAGCACGTGCCATGATGCAGCTTTCTTCCTCCGTAAGACGGAGGCAAACAGACTGGCTGATGTCAATGGGCTTCTGGAAGAAATTAAATTCTTGACCACATTTCAGCAAACTTCCATAGGTTTCACTCCAATGAGCTAAAATTCAGCTTTTTTTTTTTTTTGGGGGGGGGGTGGGGTGGGGTGGGTCAGTACTCTGGACTCCAAGCCATGGAGTGAATTTCTTGGTATCATCTTTAGCAACATAATAGCTGTATGGTTAGTAGTCCTGTATTGAGCTATAGATTTTTTACCTGTTAAGCATACTGCTCAATTCTTCTGTGTCTGCAACCCTTTAACACCTTCCCCCATCCCCCAAATAATAATGTGGGAATGCTCGGTTCCAAAGACAAAGCAAAACCAAAAAAGACCAAAAGTGCTATAAATACTACACTTACAAGGGAAGGCGCTCTTCCTCCTAATCCCAAATTACAAGTGGAATGCAAGTTTTTTTATTTAAAAAAAAAAAAAGACGAAAGCAGATCAAATATTTATAATATTGCCTGCAGTCATACTGTGGGTCTTTCCCAGTATGGTCCGTCCTGATTTACGGTCTCTCCTCATTCAAATGACATAAGAAAGCATACAATATAAAATGAAATCTGGCCATATATGGGGAGTGGAGCATATTTGAAAATAAACACATTGTAGAGAAAACATGATTGTGTCTATGGAGTGCAGGCAATCACTGAAAAACTAATATTTTTGTGGGTTTTATCTGTACATATAAAGAAAAACTTCAAAATTTTGTGGACAGTTTTGTTTACAGATGAATGCAAAAACTTATTTTGCTTTCAGCCTACTGTAATTGAAATATGATTCTAACAAACATTTTTGGGTATAAATCAAGTTCTTTATTACTGGAAAAATACACATTTGTAGGTTCAGTGTTAGCCTTCAGCCTGCATTTGAATGACAAAAAAACATAACTGTACCAAGAGTTCTGACTTTCTTCTGAAGTACTATAACTTCTAGTGTGGATAAACTTCTGCTGGAGTGAATGTTCCTTATGCTGGTTTAGCCCTTTCCTAGATAAGAAGAAAAACATACTGCAGTAAACACTGTACTGCTTTAAAAGTGTCTGCGTTAGGGTTAGGTTTGTATTACCTGAATGATTCTATTACAAAGGGGTTTAAGGCCCATGTACAAACATAAAAAGCAAGCTTCTTAAGTCGTCTTCTCATGGTTAAACAATGATGTGCAGAATAATACTGCCTCATTTTGTAGGGGAAAAAAGCATTTAGAAGGGAGTGAAATCCTTTCATTAGGTGAGGTGGCTGTCTGGTAAATGATGCAGAATAATGCTATGTGCGACAGGGAATTCTGTGCATTGGCTTTTTAAAAGGATAATCTGTGTAATTCAACCTTTTTCTTTCTGTAGATGTCTTTATTCTATTTTAAGCAAAATTGGCTGCTAAGGTATTGCCTTAAAAAAAAAAAAAAAAAGAGAAACCAATGAAGTAGAATCTGGAATTATTTGCACCAAGGTAAATGGTAGGCTTTAAACAGTTTTTTGGGATTAAAGCCCAAATGAATATTAGAGTCTGGAATCAAAAGTGACAAACTTCCAGAATTTTTGACAAACGTTACCTTTTCTATTGCCCATACCAAGGGGTGTGTGTGTGTGTGTGTTTCTTCAGAGCTGAGGTGTTTTAACTCATTTCTCATTTCAAAACAAAGAGGATGTCATTTTTTGAAGCATAACTACATTGTGAGCAGTGCTTTTCCTCACATGAACTTTCTCATCCAAAGCGTGCTGCTTCCTTTCATATTAAATAAGACAAGACTGCAGAAGTGATTGCTTCCTTTATTCCAACAACAAACCTTTTTTTATCTCCCAAGGGTTAAGAGTTAACCAACAGTCCGCGTGCTGGAAAGCAGAATTTGTGGAGTGGAACAAAACCAGCTACATCATCCCGCAAAAAGGGAAACAAGGGGCGCTGAAGGTTGTGAGTCACCAGGGTCAGGATAAAACACAGCAAGGCTGGCGAGAAAGGGTGGCTGAATCTGCCTTTGATGTTTTAATTATGATTTTTTTCTGAAGTGTTGCAATCGCCCACAGAACATTTCAGACAGTCCCAGTGTTTGATTTTTTCCTCTGATTGTCTCATTTTTGTCATGATCTATGCCAAAGAAAATCCAGGCATAAAAATTTATTGCATAAAGGAGATGATCTAATAATAAATCCAGGGACTGGAGCCTCCCATGTCACAGCTCAGGTCTGTTTGTCTTCATATTTGTATCTTAGGGAAAACCTGCTCGCTCTTGCAGGGCCATACAAAAGTGAGCTCTTTGGTACTGGCATGTGCTACTTGTTCACAGGTTCAGTTGTGCCTTCTCTTCACAGGTCACTGGGTATTTTAGCAGTTTGCTGTCTTGTCTCATAGATGGTTGTTGCTTGCCTACCTATTATTCTCCTGTACTTAATGAACTACCTAAGCCCAACAAACAAGCCATCAAAACTATCGTTCCATTTTCCGAGAACAGAGGAAAGGAATAGAACAAGAACTATGCAGATGAGGCCAAATCCTGAAATCTTAATTTCGCTCAAGCTCGCAGAGATGCGTGAAGCTCCCAGAATCCGGGGCTTGAACCAAGAAAAATGTTTCTGGTACAGCTGAGAGGAAAATGGCTATGGGCTGTGGGGTGGAAACATTGTGCTGTTCTCTGGTGGGAGAGGGGTGAGAGATGGCGGATGGTTGGTGAGCTGTTTTCTTAAGTAAATACTTGACAAAAACATGAAAATATTTCCATAAAGCTGAGGCATCCACAGTGTGCAGGACCTGCAGTAATGTAGAAGTGGCTCTAAATAGTGCAGTGAGGAAACTGATCCCAAGGGTGGAAGAAGTCTCTCTTCATGTGACCTCCTTGCATCCTGAAGCTATTTGTAGAGGAGCCCCAGGGACATTTAAATCCCGTGGCACTACATCATTGTAACATGGACACCAACTTTCCTCAGTGCCTAAATGACAATAACACTATCTGGGGGGTAGTAAAACCCCAAAGTTGCTGTTTCCTGGAGGAATTTGTGGTCTGTTTCCAATGCAAGAAAATATATGCCTCCAGATGCTCTTCTGTATTTCACTCTTTCCCTTTTTTTCAGTTCTTTGCTGTTGGTTCCACAGAAGGGCAGTGTCCAAACATGAGACACAGTCGCTAGACATGAAGGATTGTTTTTGAGGTGACATTAAAAAATAAAATATTATAGAAGGGCTGAATGGGAACCTCAGACCAGACCCTGTAAAGTTTATTGTGTCACAAGTCTTTCAAGACTCAGAATAGCTATAAGTACTTGGTGTTTCTTGCTGTGATGGCTCTTACCTTCGTACCTGTGAAGTGCCTGTGCTTGGCAGTTTTTGAGACCTGACTCTTAACAAATCTACATGGAGATTCATCAGAAAGAAGGGAAAGAAGCTGACAGCAAAGCACACACACATCCTCATCTCAAAGTAAGAGTTTAGACTAAGGTTACTGTGGGAAAGCAACTTTAACATGAAAGAGTGAGCAAAAATGAAAGATGCTTTTTATTTTTAGGAAATAGCTTGGCTTTGAGTAACAAAATTGCTGGAGAGTTCAGGCCTTTTGTTAGCAATGAAAGGCTTTACCTTTTCACAAGAAGTTTAATTCAGCACTGCTGGTTGACAATTGCAGTTCTCTGCTGTGTGGTGATTCTTTCATTATTTTTTGTTAGTCTCAGTAAAAAGCTGTTTGTCTTCAGATTGGCTGTGATTTATTGGCTTTCTTCTGACCCAACTGTTCAAGACATTCCTCTGTATAAAGTATATTTCAAGCCCTGGAGGTTTCTCTATCTTTATTTGCTATAGAATTGGAGTGCTTCCAGGAGCCTAAGAACTACAGTTTAGTCGGGGGGGAAAGAAAAGACAAGGCAGTGCATGTAGGCCTGCTCATTAGCTCTGTTTCAAAGTGAGCATTTGACATTTGATCGTGTGATGAAATGCCACCTGCATGCTTGTACCAAGGTAGAGTGCTTCATACTTTTATCTCTGCTGTTCAGAGGGTGAGGACTGAATGTCCTGTATAGGTCTTCATCTGCACCAGTTAGTTGGCTGTATGTTGACAAACTTGCACGGTCCTCAACGTAGCTGTTGGTACCAGAGAAAGGACCTTTTCGTTGCTACATTACAGCAGATTAGTAACAATACCTTTGCATTTTGATCCTGTTTGGCTTCACTTCTGGTTCTTATGTTGCTTCTGTTTTTCAGCTCGTCATGAAGTCATCACCAAGGAGATCCTCGAGCTCGACACGTGGGAGAACCAGTGGAACGTGGTGGCCATCAATGTCCTCATGCATGACAGCTATGATGTCTGCCTTGTTGCGAGGCTGAACCCACGGGATCTTATCCCTCCTCCCCCCGATTTAGTGGACCAATAGAAGCTCAGTGACTCTCTGCTTCCAGATTCTGCAGAAATGGAAGAATTTGGAGAAATAAATTCAGTGTTGGCTCTGGATGACAGCTGAGCACCATGGAGAGAAGCCTGCAACACATGCTTAAGGACAGAGATGCCTTTGAACTGCGCTTCTTGGACAATGCTTAATTTGCTAGTACTGGTACTTTTTTGATTGAAGCTGAGGTTGCCATCCTCTGTGTGTCACTCAGGCACACTGTCCCTTGGTCTTCATTTGGCTGTGCAAGCTCCGGTGTTTGGTGCAGCCTGGGCTTCTGGGACCTCTGCCTCGCAGGCAAGGGGGCAGCCCAGGGTTCACGTCACAGCAGAGCACCCCATAGGAAGGAAAGCTCTAGCCAGGGAAAACCCTCTTTTGTTGTTCAGCCCACTGAGTTCTTCTAAGCTACCAAGGGGATTAAGAAATATCTGAAGTCAGCTGGTGAAAACCAGTCCAGCTGTACCACAGTGACAGGCTATTTGGCTGATGCAGGAGTGGAGGGAAGACAGAGAAGGGCATTTGTTTATTTAAACAAAAAAGCTTTAGTCAAGGTTTGTTAACCAAGTACATCAGCTACTGCAAACATTATCTAACCCACAGCCAGGACAGTCAAGTCATCCTTTCTTTGTCAGCAGAGCTGAGCCTGTGCTAGCAGAAAACTGGTCTTCTGGCAACAAGTCACAACCGAGTCTTCCAAAAGAGATGGCTACCTTCTGTACCAAAGAGAGGAAGAATCCTAAATTTTTGCGTAGATTCTACCTGTCATGAGGCAGGACCACCTGGTCTTGTGTGACCAGAACCTTAAAGCTAGAAAACCCTGGCTTTAGCAAATGCTAAAAGAGTGAATGATAAAATTACACAAGAATGATCACTGTCAGCAAGAAGTTGCTTTTAAGGTTGTAAAAGCAGTGACAAAACTGGATGGAAATAATTGGCAAAGAAATGAAGGAATCCATCAGGTAGTTCATCTGTAGTTACTAGCCTGTTTTGCAATTCAGAGCACCTCCATTTTCTTTTTCAATCATTTATTAGGCTGGAAAAAAAAAACATTTTTGGTGGTGGCTTTTTGGGTTTGGTTTGGTTTTGTTTTTTTGCTTGTAATGCATATGGCAGAGAGGGATGGAGAGGACAGCCCCAAAGCCCTTCCTCAGTTCTGACTTTTCTGATTCCTGATTTGTTCTCTAGAATATCCAGTGGGAATATTAAACTGCTGTATAAAAACAATTAGCAGGAAGGTCACTGAAGTTTACTTGATAACTGTAGTCCCTTGCTGAGGATCCCTCACACAATAAGGGAGGTGGGGGGGGGGGGGGGGGAGGAGACTAAGGAAAACATGCAGAAAAGGAGTAAACTGTGAGCTGAAAAACTGATCTCTTCTCTCCCTATTTCACAGGCAAAATGAGTGTCACAGCCTAAATGCATACTCTTGTGTTCATATCAGTTCTGTATTGTCCAGGGATTTGGTTTTTTTCTTCCTTTGATACGTGGATTGTCATCTCTCTAGTGGAGAGTCGTGAAAGCAAGAACTCAGTGGTGCTCATCAGTGACCATTTCTTAATCTTAACCTCTCTGGTCACAAAACAGTATTGTAGGTGTAAGACTAAAGAGGTTACAAATTTCTGCTTTAACACGTTTTTAAACAAAACCAGTAGATTTTTTTCCAATTAACCGTGCAACATCAGAAACTTTTTTTTAACTTTAGCTGTTACTGTGAACTAAAGGTAATCCTGTAATTTCTCTGCAGAGCTCTCAAATCAGCAGGAAGCAATGCTCTTGAGAGGCCGCTCTCAGCCAAACCGCTGTTTCCTTCTGATTACTTCAAATTCTGCAATGTATCTACTGATTTTTCTATCACCATTTTTGTTTTAAGGGAGAATGCTTTAAGGGGTGGGTGTTTTTTTGTCTTTGGTCTCTGTTCTGTGTCTATGCCTGATGATTCAAATCCTCAGTTGTGTAAAGCCTGAGTTAATCTGCTGGATTTCACACTCTGGGTGGTTCAAGTGGGGAAGGAGGCTTTTGCAGATTTTCATTTGACATATTTGAATGTGTATGTGGAACACAGCTGAGACTCCTCTGTTAAACTGTTATTCCAGTAGCAAGCTGGCTGTTTCCCTCATGCTTCGTATGCTTTGTTTTTAGGGACAATCAGTGAGCAGAGTGAAAAGTGTATTCCTTGAGGTCGTCTCTCTTGATCACCAAGGAAAGTAATTGCATATGTTTATATGTGGGCATTGCAATCAGATATCTTGAGCCATAGTGGGCAATTAAGAGGTTTTTCTTCATGTGCCACTGGAAAGCTATCTGCTCTCGCTTTCATGGAGCATTGCTTTTCTTCTGCTCATGTGGTCTGGCTCTTAGCAGGGACTCTGGTGTGTCTCTCTGTTTCTGTCCATGTCCAGCAGACAGCAGGGCATTGTTTTATTCTGGATTAAGTATCTAGAACAGGGGGCAAAGGCAGACTAATTTAGGTTCCAACTTTAAAATTTTGTGGGGGCCCCATTTAGTTCATGGTTTGTCCCTGGGGTGACTACAGTTTCTAAGCTAATACTTGGAAATGAAAGCTTGAGGAAAGGAAGGAAGAAGTAGAAAGCATCCTTACTGAGAGGTACAGATCTGAGCCAAAATCCTTCCAAGAGTATGTGAATGTGTCAGCACGTCTGATATGTTCGTGGGTAATCTCACATAGCTGGGAAAGTCCTTAAGAGCTTTAATTTCTTCTATTACAAATCCTGATGCAAGTAAATTACAGAATATGCGTTCTCCAAGCTTGTGAGCTTTACTGAAATAATAGTTTACTTCAGCCACTTTCTGGCTGAGCCATAGTTAGCTGAGTGTTTAATCAAGGCTGCCTTGACATCGTCCATAATTCTAAAATGTGAACAAAGCAGTGCTGACAAGCTGTGGACTATTTAAATGAATGGGGGGATTATTAAGCAAAGGCATGCACTTCAGTTTCACTTGAAACACTGAAGTACATCACTAGTTGCCAAATATGAAGAAAAATGTTGGAGAGGTAACTGGTCATGTGGCCCACAGGGAATGAAAAAAATGAAATGCTCTGAAAAGCTAATTGAGGCTCTCCGTTTTTATCCCCAGTTAGTGTTTTATTTTGAAATTGTCCATGCATAACTGATTTCACAATGATCCCTGTGGATGTCTAATCTGTTTTCATCCATGCGGTCACAGGAACTGCTCACATGTATAAACCATCAGGCACTTGACTACCCATTCTACTTTACTACGGTGGCTTGTGGCTCAGTCCCTGCCCATGCCTGGCAAACACACACACACACGATTTCTGTGTGTGCAATACTGAAATGCATGGGGCAGGTGCTGGATTGTGTTCCAGCTGTATTCTGCCATTTGGGATGCCTTGACTTGCCAGCAGGAAATCTCCTTGGTGCATATAAAGCTGTAGGAATTGCTTCCCCCACCAGCACTCCCAGGTATGTTCCAGGCAAGAGGCTGAGGTAGCATCAAAACTGAGATACCAGCAACAAAACTTAGAGCTGTTCCCAGAGTGTTACAATGCACAGAGGAGTCTAGTGGAGCAGAAAGGAGTCTAGTGGAGCAGAATGATGCTCACATCTCTTCCTAGATTAAGTTTAATATGTAAAAGGATTGCACCCTAGATGTTAATCTTAGTTTTCCTCTACTCAAAGGGTGTATTGATATCCTTGATCACCTGAAAAGCAACAAAAACAAATGCTAGTGTATATGTATATAATTTTAAAATATATTTATGAAGATCTGTATTGTTTTTTCTGCTGATCTGGAAAATGACATTAATTTAATATGGATTTACCTAGTGAATGCTATCTTAGCTACAGGGATGGTCTTTCTCATAGGCTGTTCTCCTAATGGATTATGTAGTACCTCTGAAAATTTGTTTCATGAATCATAATGCTTTGAATCACCAGGTCAGAATTTCAGCTGCTCTATTGCACATTTCTGTGACTCTTCCTACAGCTTTTCAAGTGGACTCTAGCTGTAGCTTCAAAGCAATGCTATTTCACCCCCAGTTGTGCTCAGCTGGAACTAGTACATTTGCAATTTACAATCATTTGACATGTTGAGGTTGAAAGCAAAGGAAATATTGGAAAATGGAGAAAATATACACAGGGCCTACACAGAGTACACTTTCCTTCTTTTTCCCTGTGTTTAGTGCCAGGCCTGGGTGCCTAATGGAATGATTTAATAACAACCCATGATTGCAGCCATGGCAAAGGCCACGCTGGGACTACATTTGTGCTGCTGGAGCAGAAAACCAGCACGGAGCAGAGATGTGGCTCCTGGCAGACTTGCCTGCCTTGCTAGGAGAAATTACCTTCAAACAAAAATGCATTTAAGTGTTCCAGGATGTATGGTTGTATGTGTTTTATATACATATGTATAACATTATTTTTAGAAGTTCTTTACTGACAGCAGTAGGATCCATTTTTAATACATACCTGGCAACTCTGTCTTCTGCATATCTCATCAAAGTATTTCAAATAAAGTGCTGTTCTTTAAATATATGGAACTGCTCCAGCCTTCAATTCAAAACTAAGCTTAAGTTCCTTGCTGAGCTAAGGAACAACTGGGGAAATCTTTTCGACCTGGCCTACGCCTCCTTCCTTCTCCAAGTCTTTTGCTGGCTGTGGCTCTCCCCTCAGCAGCTCAGAGTCCTCTTGAATTTTGCACAGGTTTGTTCTGTTTCTCTTTCCCTACTCCTGCCTCAGCCCACTTGTCTAATCAGCCCGTTCACTCCTTTGTCTCCCCTTTGCCTCCCCAGAAGATGGGAACAGCTACTCGAGGTGTTCACCAGGCTCCAGACTGCTCAGGTGCCTGTTGCTCCAGGGAGGAATCAGCTTTGAAGGACAGAGGACAGCCATACCAGCTTCCTGGATTTGAGGACGTCTTTGAGCAGGTTCAGGTCCCAGACCAAATTCTGCCTTTTCTGCCGTATTACTGGCCTTTTGGCTATGAGCGGGGAGGGAAGGCAAGTAACCTGTGCTCTTCTTACTCTTGCCGCTGTCTCACTGCATGATGCTGTTAAGTTTGATGCTAAATGCCTTGCATACTGCGCGTGCCGTAGCTGTAATGATTGCAGGCAGAAGCCGTTATCATTATCTCTGACTCCTGAACACTAGTTGCTACAGAAGCTGTCTGAAACACAGAGGGAGGCATCTTCATTATTGCATTATGGATTGCATTATGGATCACGTCTTCAAGCTAGGTTTTGTCCTGAAGTTTCAGTCAGGCCAGGTTTCCCTAGAGAACCTAGACTCTAATTTATCATATTGAGTATTGTTTTGTTTTGTTATTTTTCTTCTTCATTTTATCCTCTTCTAATCATTCTTTACAAGAATGCAAGTGACTTCACCAGCTTTTCTACGAAATGCATTATCCAAACCAGCCTCCTGAGGCTGCTGGCTTTTCATCACCAGGGTCGAAGTACAGTCACTGAAATGACAGTCAGCTCTGCTACTTTTTCTCATTCAGCAACTTCATAGTAGAGGAAATGTATTTCATCCATACATACGGTAATGTGAGAGGAAACCACTTCCCACATACACAAATCCCTGACTCATTCTTTTCAAACGTGGCTGAAACAACTGCAGTATCCTAACATAAAAAGCTATGATACCCATTCAGTAGGCTCTCAGGCTTTCCAGCATCAGGAGGAGGAGCACAGGGAGGCGTTGGTTTGTAACTAGAGCACAGATCTGAAATCTGAACCTCTGGGCTTTGTTTCTAGTTCAGTCATTAGACTTGGGCATCTGGTCTCTGTGCCTAGGCTCATCAACGTAAAATACTTACACCAATACATCCCTACGCATTTTGTGGGGCTGCTTTATTGTGTTTTTAGAGGGGGTGATGTCTGTAATGTTATGCTGAGATCCAGAGATCACAATGTTATACAGTGGTAGAATACGTTATTGCACCTCTGCCATCTCCCCGGTTTTGGTAACACGGTTGTACACACCAATCAAAGCCTTCCTGGGAAAGGAGAGACTGGGTGCCTGCAGCTAATAATGGTATTTCGTTCGCTCCTTCCCAGGAAAACAAAGAGGGATGTTAAACAGTGTAATACATTCAGTAGCAGAAATCTAAGGCTGAGTGCATGTGCCTTCATAGCCAGTCACACTTCTACAGAGGCAGAACTAATCTCAGAAAATTAAGAGGTCACTAATTGAGGCTGGAGTTGAACAGTAGTAATTAGAAGAATGAGTGAACTGTATGTTTCTTAAAGCAGACCTGATTTAATAAGTTACGCAGTTTAGATGGACACAATTGCTATCAAGCAAAAAAGAAGGTGGTTTACAGAAGTGCATCAGATTTACTGAGTAACTGAGACCTGAATTACCTGAATTGATACGAAAGCAGCTGCCTTTAGTCCCCAGGGGTTTCCATAACGAATCTGTAATGCATTTAACTGGCCACTAAAAGGTACTGTTGAATGTAAGAAATTGCCTACAGAATATGCATAAGAGGGTTTTAGGATATTGTGAACGTGTAAACAATGTGGCATCTACTTGCTGACTTAAAGAATTTTTACTGGGGATTATGCTGCCTTCCCCACTGGTGTGCACAAGTGAATAATCTTAGCTGGATTGACAGGTAATTTATAATACATGAGACCTAAGATTCCAAAAATCTTTCACGTTAAGACAAGTTCTGCAGGGTACAGAACATTTGTTACTAACATTGTTACTAACAAACTGGGAGATTCACTAGCATTTCCCTGTAGTTAAAAAGCCCCAACAAAGCAAATAGATAAATGCAGTTATTTTCTAGGACAAGACTGATCAGAAAGCTGCCTAACTGCTTTGTTTTCTTTTAATATGTCAGACTGGAAGCCCATGCATAATCTGGGTCTCAAATGTCATATTGGATATTTGTATCTATCACTTGTCTGTATTTTTCCAAATTCCTCCAGAATGACAGGCTAGATGCTCAGACTGATATATCTGTAAGGTAAGCTCTCTCTGAGGTAAGGTATTCGACTTCTACTCTTGATTACAATGATAGTCACCCACAACAGGACAGCACCTATCTAACCATGTCCCCCAAAATATATACCCTTTGCATTTCCTAGAAGGCAAACCAATGGAAGGACTGATTTTGCTATTATATGCAGAGATGGCTACCACTATTCTAATATATACAAAAAGAATATCTCTAGTCCTCTTAAATAGCTGAGATGAAAATTGCAGCGGTGACTATTGCACTCTGTGACGGTTGGTGGCACAGCCTCTGTCTCCCTTTTCTTCATTTAAGAAGGATCATAGCCAATGTCTCTACATGGATCATGTCCCAGGGAGTCATACTAAATGGTGTGCTGTTCATAGGATAGGTCTTTCCAGATTGCAGTTAAGTATTAAATTCCAGCTAATAGAATATACAAAAGGTTTAAGGATTATTAACTTCCTTATTCCTTTCAGCATCCCTCAGTAACAATGCTTTAAGGACACATCTTCGCCTACTGGAATCAATGGCAAAGTTCCCATTGACCACAGTATAACTCATTTTTGTATTCGAGATGTCTGTAATGTTTGTGTAACAATTACCTTGAGCTGTGAGATGTGACTTTAAGCTTAATAGATAATGTACACAAGCCAGATGCAATGATTTGCAGTGAAGACTGAACGTCGACCCTAGCAGTTGTGTGACCTCGGGCTGGCTAGAGCAGCCCAGGCTGTGGCGTGCTCACTGCTCTCATTGCTTAGCAGTCTCAACCAAAGCTAAGATATTTACTTGTGGTGCAATTAGAACTCCTAAACGCGTATGAAAGAAGCTAAATCTGTAGTTCAGCTGCAGAACTTGAAAAAGTCTTTTGCAGCCAGATCATTTCATAGTCCATGTTGCCATGAAGCTACAAAATTGCCTATACTGGCACAGCACAAAGAGGCATAGAGACGGGAACAAGTGCCTGCTAATGGGTGTTTGGTATGGCAGCTGCTTGTGCCAGCACCACCGCCACTTGAAAATTCACTTATCAAACTGTGCCTTAATGCACCAGCGTTCACCTCAGCCCTGGAGCTGGCCCTCTGTAAAGCCTGCTCTTCAGAGTGCTTTAAGGGGACAAATAGCCAAAGACCGTACAAAGATTGATAATTGCTGCAGAGCCTTGTCATGACGCAGACATTAATAGCTTACTGCTTGATGCCTCATGCTCTTATACAAAGAGGCCAAACAGCATATGAACAAAACCAGGGGACAGGAGGCTCACTCCTTTTCATGTATTTGTAGATGACAAAACCTTCCTAAAGGTTTTCGCTCAAGTACATTTCAAAACGAATTAAGAATCCACCCCTGCTCAGCACTGCAGCTTGGAGCAGCCATCTGATGCAGAAAATAATAGTTATCTTGCCAGGAAATTTGCTGTACTGATGCTGCTGTCCTAAGCAGCTCAATCTTTAATCTGATTTATTTGTGCCTTATTTCAGGTAAGCCACTGTAACAGGAAGGTTCAGTAAAAACTGCTAAGCCACTAGGCAAGTCTATAACACTGGCGTGTTAACTATTCTCTTTTTCTTTGCAGTTGGCCAGGGTCCTGCTCACTTGCATTTAAGGAGGACTTTAACGTGCTTGTACTAACGCTATTGCACCGATCAGCTTGTAGTTACTGCTTTATTTTCTTAGCTGAGCTAGATAAATCTTGATAAAGACTTATACGAGTTATTTTTATAAGGAAAGTAAATCTTTATAAGCACAAATTCAAAGTGAAGCTGCGGCTTGCTTTTTTTGGAACCATCTGTGCACTGTGTATTTAAACCATATTTCTGTTGTTATTGGATTTACTGGGTACATTTTATAAAGTGCATTAGGAGATCCACAGGGATGTGATCCACTCAGAGGATGTGACCCAGCAGGATTTTTGGCCCGTGATTGTAATAGAGCAGGATCAAACCGACGCTGACATCCTGTTAACACTTACAAAAGGTTTCTCTGAGATCAAGAAAAACAGTAATCAAAAGGCAATTAGAAAAAGTGATATGGAATGAGTAATTTATATCGTTTGGTTCCAAACTGCAATGTTTTAAAAGGAAAGATAATATAAAGAAAACGCTTTGTACAGCCAGTTACAAACCTGAAATTATCCAGCTGCTGAAAGTCACAGTTGTTCCACTGAAAATTAAAGGCGGCTCAATTCTAGAGGAGGAACCAGCTACTGGGAATGACATTAAATTCACTGTTGAACCATCCACAAAACAAACAAACAAACAAAAAAAAAAAAAACAAAAAAAAATACAAAACACCTGTCATTTTAAATTATAGTGGTTTTTGGAGGGGCATTTTTAACAAAAATCTTATAACAAATTTGATGTCAATAAGGCAGTCGAGACAGAACTGAAGCCAAAGAACAGTGGAAATACAGTTGCCTGAGGACTGCCTACAGTCAGAATGCAGAAGTGCTGGTCACTGGGTTAATGACAGTGAATCCCGTTTGTGGTACAGGGAAAGAAAGCCATTAGAAAAACCTACAGAGACATCTAGCTCTATTACCTAACATCTGCAGTTGCCTGCCGTACAGTGGTATATTATGGAGATAAGCAAGCATGATAAAATTGTTATAATAACCCTTGAAAATGGAAGACTGGAGATAGAATGCTGGTTTTAATTGCAAAGTGTTTCTCGTGCAAGTGTCCCTGGGAGATGTTTTATAATAAAGTTTGAATGAAATACAATAAAAATCAAATCAAAGCTCATTCATTGTATACCAAATAAAAGAGCTCAGGTTTCAGCTTTGGTTTTAAAGCCAGAAAGAGAAGTCACTTGATAAATTTCTGCTGCTACTCAATTTCAAAAATAAAAATAAAAAATCTGAAAAGGTAACTTACAGTTTGGATTTAAAAGCTGATGTTATCAAGAGAGCAAAGCTGAAAGATTCAAAGAATTATTCAGCAAAATGCAAATAGCCATAAAATAAAGAGAATTCAGTCCTGTTCTAGGATAAAAACTGTAATCTTAAATGTACAGAGTTTGCTTTTCATGTATGCATGTGGGAAATACTGCATGCAAAAATATTCACGTATTACATGTTTCCTTTGCATGAAAATGTTAGGAAATAGAAGCAAAGTGCAGTTACCACTTTGATGCTCAATAACAGTACACATTCATGTACATATTAAGAGCATAGCTCTCATTGTGTGCATGAGGTTCTTCAAATTCAATGTGCAATCATTAATTTGAAAAACAACAGACCATGCAGATGCAGGAGGCCAATGTCCATGTTGTTAGATTTTTTTTACTACTGTCAGAACATACAAGCTGGAGTAAAGGGAGGGATCTAGTATAGCTTAAGGTTTGACTTGAAAACCAAAGAGCCTTCTCTTATGGGTATTCTCCAGTCCCAAATATAGGTCCAATGTGTTTTCAGCATGAAAGGTGTTTTTGCTAATGTCTTACAATATTCTAGAGAAAATTCATGCTCTGTGCCAAAATCTGTATCTTGCAAAGGTGTAAAGGGTCTCTCAGAGGGTTAATTGTGATGATTTCTAGTCCTGGCCAACTTGCTTATGGTGACTGTTACAATCAAGCTGGCAGTGATTTTTATGTAAATGAGTCAATTATCAGAACTATATGTATCCGGTTATTAGGCTATAGGCACTTGGGGGAAATTGGCATCAATATTTGCAAGACAAGCACTTTTTTTTCTTAATGTTCCAAACATTTCTTTTCTCTCTTTTTTTTTTTCCCTCTCTAAGTAATGATTCTAGGTCAACAGTTTGATTAAAAAACAGATCACAAAAATGAAAGCTCATTCTTAATCCCTAGAAATATGAACATGTTTGGGGTGATTAGCTGTATTATAATTTTTACAGAATCCAGTTAGAGAAGCCACAGTAAAACCAGTAGAACATGAAAAATAACTGTACTCTGTGTGTGTGTGTTTTTTTTTAAACATTAAAAAATATGGTGGAGACTTCAAAAACCTTAGAACAGACAGGAAGAGAAGATGTGGGAAGCACGTAGATGTTAAAAAGAGACTTTAACCTTGTATGAAGTAGCTCATTGAAATAATTGTGTTTGTACTATGCTGCCGGCCTTCCATTCTTGCTGAAATATCCACCTCGTGGTTCACCATCAACTGGCACAGTTTGGAGGCTGTCAGTGGAGAACCAGCCACTATCCGTCCAGTCTGGAGTTCTATGGCCAGCAGTCCCAATGCATGTCCCAGTGTCACATCCCTCAGTAAGGATGTTAAACTGCTTCTCACATATGTGTAAACTGCCCTTGCGGCGTGTACTGACAGTGGCAAGAATCTGCCTGACCTTGTTTGCTGATCTGCACATTTTTAGCATAATTTATCATAATTTGATTCCTTCGTGGCATGTTTTAGCAAATAGACAGTAGCTCTATTACAGAACTTTTTCTGAATTAATAGCACTGCTATCACTACAAAGCTGCATGTTATGTTTTGTTTCTACTTGAAATATAGAGGCTTCACTTGGAGATGGGACGAAATACTTGTCCCACTGAAGTTTTGTTATTGTTCTTTGACAAGATCAGGGTTTAGCCATTGTTTTTTTGTACTACACAAAGTGCATGTTATATAGAAGGTCTGGCTTGCCACAGCCAGAAATCAGGGTCCTGGTTATTGGGAAAGCATGGCTGTAATACTGCTAGCTAGGAGCGCAGGTGACTTAAATTCCAGTATTATAAAGTATTTTAGATACCTGATTAAGTGTTGCCATAAATGCAGGGAGTAAAGTGATGTTCTAAGAGTGCCTGGGTGAACAAATTGGAGAAATAAGGTTGTGAGTCATAACAGGAGTTCAGGATTCAAAACATTTCAAGAAAAGGAGTGCAAAGACATGCAAGTTAACCTCTCATGTCCTGATAATGATGTTGGAAATTATTTTGTGCATTGTGATATTGGACTTATGCCTGACGGGGAAGTATACTTGTACTTCTTTTGATGTATCTAGGGCAACTCTATTTAAACAGTGGTTTGGGTATCATATTTTTGATATCTAAATTGGATATTTTTTTTTTTCTAATAACCACAATTCTATGATCTTCAGGATAGGATCAGATTTTGCATTTCTTATCTTTCTACATTCAGGAGAGAATCTGAATTTCATCCCTTATAGAAATGCAGGTTTTATCTTTTAGAATGCATTTGTTTAACTGGAAATCAGCTCGGCTAGAAGGAGTTTACATTTTTATAGCCTTTTTTTAAGGAAGCAGAGGTTTTACTGGATAGAAAAAAAATAAGTTTACTAATTTCTTTGCTTCAGCTAGGCAGAAAGATCTCTTCGCACAGCATCCTCCATTGCCCTGTAACAAAGTGCAAGCTCAAATTTGTGTAAGAAAATATTATTCCACTATTCTTCAACCAGAAAAGTGGCTCTCAGCATCCAACCAAAGAAGATTCCTGTCCACCTTTTGGCATGCTGCTTCACAAGCAAGCTTGGGAAAAAAATCTGCTGAGTGAAGACTCCACGGGAAACTGTTCTGTTGAAATGAATGGAGTTTGGCAGTTGGCCTTAAAGGAGCAAGCAATTAACTCTCCTTTCAGTTAGTAGGATAGTAAACAATTTGTTTTAGAAGTCTTGTCTGCTCATGGTTCCCTGAAGGTCTCCCTTATGTCCACACTCACCTGCCACTCAGACCACGAATGCCACGTATGACCTGAATTGTTTCATGCATGCTACAGCCTCTGCAACCTGTAATGTATCTATTAAATAATGATAATAAAACTTGCCTACGGAGTTGTGCGTACTTCATGCAAGCTGAGGTGGCATCATAAGTAAAGCAGTTCTTCCACCTTGTGGTTAAATAGACTACTACTGGCAGCATTTGTACATCAAAAATCAGGGACTGCATATGTATATGGCTGTTAAACAGACCCTTGCACAAAGCTCTCCTATTACCACAGGATCCCTGTTGCAGACCAATGCTACGGATGTTAACTAGCCGTATTTTGTAAGGTGCACGTCCATATACGTGTGTGTGTATGCATATATATACATAAACACACACGAACAAATAGATTTGATTGCCCTCTAGTGATCTCAGCTCACAGACATTCTGAAACCTGGTGTAACAACAGATAGAGAGTGTCTCTTTTAGTTTGCTGGGTTAAAAAAATAAATAAAAAATAAAAAATAAAAAGCATATTCAATGTAACATGCAAGCTTTGTCACATTGATAACAAGTACTGACTTGGGAACAGAGGGCGAGCATGTCACAGATACAAAAAATTGGATCTCTTCAAATAGAGTTTGTGGCCAGTTTCTGTGAGCAATGTTGCTGGAACTAAAAGGAACTCTTTGGAGGCAGTGGAAAATTCATCTATGCTTCTTTCCTTATTTCTACTTTCCACACCTATTTTCTGCTTTTTACCTCTGGCTATTGAAGCAATCATGTAGTCTTTGTTGTTTGCATCAGGGTACAATTCAGCGTGATTGGGTCCAGCGTCCATAGTCAGTCAGCACAGAGTGCACACTGATTTCAAAAGCAGTAATTAAATGTCAATTTTGTACTAATGCAATAGAGATATATTGAGATATATAATTTTGCAATAAATGCTGAAGATTTGCACTGTGTGAAACAGTGGCACACACTGACTAACAAACTTCAAAGCCAGTAAGTGAATATTAATGTTTTTAATGGTCCTAAATCACACTATTTCCAAAGCAGGATTAGCTTGGTTATATAAGAGCGACTGATTTGGTTCAAAAAGGAATTGCAAAGCATGAAAAGAACAAACTGTTTAATATCTACGTCTGCTCCTCATATACTGCTGTTCTCTGAAGAGCTATTTATTAATTATATGCCATCCTCCTCCTCCTCGTTCCAGTTGTGCCAGCTGGCGCAATTCTAAACTGAGCCCTCTGTAGTAGTAGGTGCATTTCCAAAAGTGTAAAAATCAACCCTAGTGTACCAGATTTAAATTTTGTCACTCAGTCTGTGATTGGCTGCCAAAATAGTTACCAAGATAGACTGTCAAAGTCATATCAAGCTGAAATTTGACCCAGTGTCCCACATGGCATCACAGTAATCATTCTACAACAACTGCATCTTCAGTTTCTTTGGTTCTTCTGTTCTGCAGAATGACAGCTGATTATACAAAGAAGCTGACCTTATGTTCTCTCTATACATTTTTTGTTGTTATTTGGTTTTGCTTCAGTTGGCAAAAAAGGGGGCTTTTCAACGTAGAGTTCTAAGAAAACTACTTTCCATAAACTATTATACCCAGAATTGAACTGCAGTGGCCAATTTCAGCTGTAGGACTGTATCCTCATATCCCCACTGTGAAGTTGTTCAGATCCAGAATGGACAAAATACGGAGAGGTAAGCAAAAACTACTGAGTTTTCAGCTTCCACGTTCAAGTAGACAATTCTATATCTAATTACAAGGTTTATTTTCTTACAGTAGCAAACCAAATTACATTATTGACTAAAATTATTTTAAAAAATGACAGGAAATCCAGATGCCTGACTGATGGCCCATGCAAATAATCACATTAAAAAAAAAAAAAACCTACTATTTTAATGTTACAGATTAAAAAAAAAAAAAAAGGCATAAAGAAGAGGTGTGACTTTGTATCCTAAGAAGCCAATTTTTAAGTACAGACTTAACACCGTGGAGGGGAAATAGACTGAGACCCTAGAGTCTGACATTATCTATTTGTCAAAAGAGCAATTACAATAGAAGAAGTAGACTGACAAGCTTCCCCTCAGATTCTTTCAAAAATGCCCAAGCTTGATTCAGAGATAACACCATTGAGAAGACATCTTACACAGATGTGTAAGATAAGTGGAGTAAACATTTCTCCAAAAGTGCTCATCAGCATCTCTGTTGAGCATGGAGCCGAGACAACTACCCAGACACCTGACTTCTAAATGGCTAAAAGCAGATGAGCTGTTTAGATAAGGAAAAAGCCATGTTATCCTTTCTAATTTAACAGTGATCTGGCACGGTGATGCTATCAGCACCTCTCACAAGTTACCCTTATTTTAATAAATACCCTTATTTTAATAAATTTGGCAAAATTCTGGCATTTCACTGCTCGCTTCTACCATCAGTGCACTGGATCCCTCTTGCTGATTCCTTGCTTAGACTTCCACAAAATTACTGCTAATTCTTCCTTCTCTTCCAGCAGACTTTGGCGAATCAACTCAGTGCCCCTGTAGTAAGCCATAAAGATCTCATTAAATCAACTCTACATAGAATCATACAATCATTTAGGTTGGAAAAGACCTCTAAGCTGACAGAGTCCAGCCATTAACAGCAAAAACAATTGCTTTCTCATTAATTGGAAATTGGTGTGTTAAAACCAGCTTTTCACTTGTTGGCACTCCTGCGTGGCATAAAGGTGTGCTAATGTGCCAGGACTTCTTGGACACATTGTGTGGTGTTACACATTTTTGCCAGTGTTTTTATATTTTATTAGAGGCCCAGGTTGGCCTGGCTGTGTTAAATCCAACCTCATCCACCCAGCAACTGTGTGACACCACTGGCTGCCATTTTGTACGGGGGCGTGTGGGGAGTTTCTTAATGCAGGAAAAGGTCTAAAAAATTATTTTCTAAATATGTAAAAGTACAGAATGCATGAAAAGAGTTTATTCGTGTATTTATTTATCTCTTGGAATCTCTGAAACCAAAGCCAGGACTCCTGGCTGCTGAAACACGCTCTCTTCAACGCGACCTACGACCCCAACGCCTCGCCTCCTATGTGCCACTCTCACGCCTCATTAAGATGGCGGCCGGCAGACGCGAGACTACAACTCCCATCCAGCCGCGCGCCGGCCCTCCGCCACCCGATTGGTTGCGTTGGCTTGAAAGGACCCAATAAGCACCCGCGTTGGCTGGCGGGCGTGCTTCCCCCCGTGAGCGGTGCAGGCTGGGACTTGTAGTCTGCTCGCCGCAGGGTGTGCGGCGGCGCCGTGGGACGCGGCGCGTGGCAGGAAGCGGAAGGGGCAGGGGGCGGCCGGGCTCAGTCCTGACGTGTCCCTGCCGGGCCGCCGCCGCCGCCGCGCTCCTCGCTGCCGTCCGGGGCCGCCATGGGCAGTGAGTGCCGGGGGTGGGGGCTGAGGGGATGGGGGCTGAGGGATGAGGGGGTGGGGGCGGGGGCTCGGGGGATGAGGGCTGAGGGGGCGCAGCTCTGCCCCCGCCAGCCCCCGGGCCGCTGAGCCCGAGGCCAGGCCTCTTTGCCCCGCTCGGGGGGTGCCCTCCCTCTGGCTTGGCTGTTTTCCTCTCAGGGGGAAATCCCATGTTCATATTCCTCCGGAATGCCCCGTGCTGCCCAGCCCGGGCTGTGGCCGGCCCAGAGAGGCAGGGATGGGCTGTCAGGTGGGGGGCTGGTCCTAGTGCTGCGGCCAAGGAGCGGTGCTGTTGTCAGTACGCAGTCTGGAAGTAACCCCAGTGCATTAGTCTCTCCACCTCTCCGACGAAGAAAGGCTGAGAGATCTGGGGCTGTTCAGCCGATAGAAGGGAAGGCTCCAGGGGGACCTCGTTGTGGCCTTTCAGTACCTGAAGGGGGCTCATAAAAAAGATGGAGAGCGACCCTTTGCTCAATTGGATAATGACATGATGCGGGAGAATGGTTTTAAACTAAAAAAAGGGGAGGTTTAGATTACAGATAGGAGGAAATTCTTCGCTCAGGAGTGAGGCACTGGAACAGGTTGCTCAAGAGGTTGTGGATGCCCCATCCTTGGAGGTGTTCAAGACCAGGCTGGATGAGGCCCTGGGCAGTAGGAGGTATCCTGCGTATGGCGGGGGGTTGGAACTGGGTGATCTTTGAGGTCCCTTCCAACCCAGGCCATTCTATGAAAGTCTTTGCAGGTTTCCTACCATGAGGAGGAACATGTTAACCTCTTGAAAAGCGTCTTAGGCAATCTGAATATTATCTGAGGTGTAGGAGAGGCTCACAGCACGGTTAAGATTTAAAACCACAATCTGGTGTACGTTTTTCAGGCCAGTAATACTTTGAATTAAGAAATACTAAACTTGCCTTCCACAAAGAGTTAGAAGGTTATTGGTAGTTTCAGTTCTTCTGCATTGTCTTAAGCATTTCAATTCAGTCCAAAATGTATGTGCAGTCTTAGGTTTGCCTTGAGAAGCTTAGCATTAACTCTGTTCCAAATCAGATCTGATTGCTTGTAGGTGAATTTGTGACATTGCACATACTGTTCTTTTGTGGTTTTTTTTTCTAAGACTGAGGCAGACAGCTTTGACTCTTCTGATATAGGAATACGTCCTTTTAACTAGGAGGTCAGTGCATGAGAACTTCTGGAAAGTAACTTGAACTGTTGCACATGAACAGTATGTGGGAATTCTTCAGCTGTATGTCCCAAAAGTAAACCCTGACTTGTAACTATCTAGGGTATTGTATTTCTCAAATACCAGGGTAGTTGAGAAGCTAGTATGAAATGAAAGTTCAAGGCTATTGATAAACTTGTGTGAAACGGTAGCAGGTTTAACGTGCTGTCATGTCAGCCTACTCAACAAAAGGAGAAAACTTTTTTTTTCTCTTGTTTCCAATCCATATTGTACCTATACAGAGGCACAGTTAGTAAGGTATACATATAAAGAGATCATTTTAAAAAAAAAAAGCTTTGTCCTTAAGTGCAAGTTTTAACACGTAAAAAATCCAAATTCAATTTTATTTGAGCTTTTTCCCGTTCTTTTCTGTGTGTATTTATTTTGTCTTTTAACTAATTTCTTTACAGTAAAATTTCTGGAAGTAATCAAGCCCTTCTGTGTTATCCTCCCTGAAATCCAAAAGCCAGAACGGAAGGTAAGTTGGTAACATTTTATTTATAGGTTTATATTTGTGTAATATAAAATGTTTACAGCTTAGTTTGCCTTTTTTTTTTTTTCTTTACCTGTAGGAAGAATGGCAATTGTGTAGGCACCGTTATTCTTAGTGGAGTGCTTGTGCTTGTCATCCGGTACCATGGATGCTTTTGCACAGATTTGGTTTTGTCATAGCAGTGAGATGTTGAAAGCAGTGTGTATTGGAGTGTAAACTAAAGTCACCTAAAATAACAACCTGAAAATCTTTACTTCTTAAGTTCTAAGCTAAGATTATTTGATAGGATAAGTTTCTCTATATTGGTGTGTTACCCACCCCAGCCCCTCACTAGAAGCTCTTTCTTGTGAAAATGTAAGACTTGTTTCTCTGGAAGTACTAGAATTACCTTTCATTTGTATAAGCTTGTTTCTTTGGATTAAAACTTTAGTGAAGCTTTGGCTCTCTGTAGCATTAAAGGGATGAAGAATGAGTTATTTTGTTCAGAATGTCCTATACTTTGTCCCTTCACAAGAAAATCAAATGCACCTGAGTATATTGGTATGAAAGTTTACTGATCGACTAGATCTTGTTATATCAACAGCTTTATCATCTTTGGTTTTTTTCTTTTTTTTCCTTTAGATTCAATTTAAGGAAAAGGTACTATGGACAGCTATCACACTCTTCATCTTCTTAGTATGCTGTCAGGTATGCTTCTTTCCACTGTTTTTAAAAAAAGAGCCGAAATGTTTAATGGATGTTATGAAGTCTCTAATTTAATCCTGTTTTCTTCTGTTGGCTGGTTATTCAGATTCCTTTATTTGGCATCATGTCATCAGACTCAGCAGATCCCTTCTACTGGATGAGAGTGATTTTGGCTTCCAATAGAGGTACGGCCAGTCTTTCTGGAGGGCATTTTTGTAACGCAAACCAAAATGTTTTTGGACTTTTTCTTAATTTGTGGTCTGTTTTAATGAAGATGAAAAATGGAACAAAGAGGAAAAAGTTATTCTGTGTATTATTATACAAGATTATAAATCACTGTGGCATTGCACAAAGTTGTGCCTTTCCACAAAATGGGTTTATGGCTGGCTATATGCAATCTATTAAGTGCAAAAACTAAGGACCATTTTGTGGGGAGAAGGGATTAGCAGAGGGACAGTTCCTAATTACCTGCGTTGCTGCTGGTAATGTGTTCCATGTATCTTCCCAGCTTTGTGAATCATATTTCAAACTGTATTTGCTTGTGTTGTGGTTTTCTGGGTGACATCTTTGGGTCTGCCTCACAGAAGATTAAAATTCTTATCACTTCAGTTTATTGTAGAGGCCTTTTAATGTAGGTGTTAATTAAGCATCATAATGAAATGGGTGTATAAGTATGTAACTAGGAGCACTCCTGGAAAAAAAATCTTTTGTGTTTAAAGTTATAAATAATAAAGTGACGGATTGTCAAAGACTGAAAACAAATTCCTACCTTCTCCTATATACAGGAAAGCTGTTCCTGACAGCACAAGTCTTTTTGAGTGAATATAGATCTTAAGGTACTGAGAAGGACTGCATTACTTACCAATCTGACATTTAACCTGGTTCTGGTATCATTGAAACTGCTTATATTTATGGAGATTTGGAGTTCTATATTATCTCCATCATGATGCAAAGGGGTGGAAAGTCAAACTTTACAGGAAATATTGGGGTGCACCATCTCCAGGCATCTCTGAAGTTCATTGTGCTTCCTGTGTCTGGCAGGTACGTTGATGGAGCTGGGCATTTCACCTATTGTCACTTCTGGGCTCATCATGCAGCTCTTGGCAGGTGCCAAGATAATTGAAGTTGGTGACACTCCAAAGGACAGAGCTCTCTTCAATGGAGCACAGAAATGTAAGTAACAGCTGGTAGGCTAAGGCAGAATGTTTTAGAGTGTCTAACCCTAACAACAGGTACTGCAAACCTACCCTGTGGTGAGCGTTGGAGTCAGATGTATGGGCTGCTGTCATGCTGTGTGTTCACATTGTGCTACCGATTTCTTTATTTCAGCAGTCTCTTACTGGCTGCTGTTCGGCTCGCTAGCTGTTAGGCCTCAAATAAGTTTGTAAAGGAAATGTATCTGTGCAACTGACATTGGTACTGTAATCTCATCGGGTAAACTAAACAATATATGGACTGCGTGGACCTAAACTTTGAATCGTGTTGGTCAACATTAATAGATACCTAACTTTTTTAGGTTAAGATGCTAGCTGTAGTTGTTGTTACCTTGCAGTTTCAAGCGTGGCTCTTCTTTAGCAGTAAGAGATAGATGGCATTTAGATAAACACTCTAGCTATTTTGTGTGGCACCACATCTCCTACTGAGCTATGTACTGGAAAAAAGAATCATACATAGCTACAGTAATGTCTTAACGTTCTCAGAGTTCTCGATATCTAAAGCCACCTTCAGCAACCTGAAATACTTGCTTCTAAATGTATTTGCTTCTGAACTCTTTGCATATTTGTATTTTCAGATATATAGATTTCAGACAAGAAACTTAATTTGCCCTTGAATTTAAGTGTCCCGTGACTTATGTATTCTTTTCCAACTTCCACTACTAAGAATTGTTTTTATATTTCTCTAGTTGCCCAGGGACATAAATCTCCAGGACAAACGCATACTTTCTTTTTTGTGTTCTGCAGTGTTTGGAATGATCATTACCATCGGTCAGTCTATTGTCTATGTAATGACTGGAATGTATGGAGACCCGTCTGAGATGGGTGCTGGTATCTGCTTGCTTATCACAATTCAGGTAATTTCTAGTCCTCTTCCTCTAGTTCTTATTTTTTTAACAAACAAAAAGGGAATGTGAGTAATGCTGGTTTGTTGTTTTGTTTTACTGTAGCTTTTTGTTGCTGGATTGATAGTTCTGCTCTTGGATGAGCTCCTGCAGAAAGGATATGGTCTCGGTTCTGGCATTTCCCTCTTCATTGCTACCAATATCTGTGAGACTATTGTATGGAAGGCATTCAGCCCCACCACAGTGAACACAGGACGAGGTAATATGGCATAGTCTTTTCTTTATTTGCATTAGAGTTTAATTATTTTATTATATAAAACATAATAAACCAAGTTACCTGCCCCCTCTAGTCTTCTAAAAATAGTACAGTGAAAAAAAACTTTCTTTGAAACAAAAAAAAAAAACTTTTTTTGAAAGAACTTCATAAATGTCGATGCTTTTAGAGAGCTGTAAAGTTACCCCATTTGGTCTTTGGATAGCGATTAGTTTCCAGGCTGCTACCGGGGGATTTCCAAAAATTCTTGGAAAGAATACAACTGATGTGAAGAATGACAGTTGCAAAACTGTGTCCTCAAGGTGAAAAAGCTTGGGGAAATCCCCGTATGAATCCTGTATTTTGGAAGGATGCCTAATGGGACAAAGCACTGAAGTCTGGAGATAAACCAAGCATGCTTAACTTGACTTATTTCTTTTTCTTTCCAAGGCATGGAATTTGAGGGTGCCATCATTGCTCTGTTCCATCTTCTGGCTACTCGTACAGACAAAGTCAGAGCTCTCCGCGAGGCCTTTTACCGTCAGAATCTCCCCAACCTTATGAATCTGATCGCCACCATCTTTGTGTTTGCTATTGTAATTTACTTCCAGGTCAGTTGGAATAAAGAGGACCGTAAAACTATTTTTATGGAAAAAGATCTGTAATCTGTTGCTTCTTACAAGAAGTTATATTTTCACTTTCAGAAGATTCATTTTTATGCCTGCAGCATCTACATGTTTGTTTAATAGTAGCTTATTTTAATCAGTTTCTATGATTACTGTAGTCATTCAGAAGATTCAAGAGCTGCTGGGGAGGGTGGTAAATGTGTGTGTGTAATGTAGCCTAACAAAAGTGCTGTTGCTTTTTTGCTGGAAAATACTTTGAAGTCTTTAAGTCTGTGTATCACTTACTTGTTTGTTGCAGGGAGCTACTGGAGAACATCAGAAGTTTTGAGTAGTTTTATGTTTTTTTTTACTGGACACAATGTTCAGTCTTCTTGCAACTTTAGATCTCTTCTGACATCAAAGTGTTTCATATCTTGCATGAATTTAGACAATCCTGCAGGCTTTCAGGCCCCTTGTAAAAATGTTTTCACAGATAGTCCTGTGGATAGACTATGTGTACTTGCAAAAATTAATTGCATGTTGTTTTCTGTTGCTGTCAAAGCTTTGCACTTGCAATTCATCACCCGCGGAATAGGTTCATGTCATCAAGGTATAATGTGGGACTTTCCTTTGGAAACTTTTCAGGGCTTCAGAGTGGATCTTCCTATCAAATCTGCTCGTTACCGTGGCCAGTACAACACCTACCCTATCAAGTTGTTCTATACTTCCAACATTCCCATTATTCTTCAGTCTGCTCTGGTGTCAAACTTGTACGTCATCTCCCAGATGCTTTCTGCACGCTTCAGTGGCAACTTACTGGTTAGCCTGCTGGGCACTTGGTCTGTGAGTATTATTCCTTTTAATCTTGCATACAGCTCTGTAAGAGTGCTGTTAACGTGTAATTGAAGAGATGGTCTCTGTAAACACAAAGGCACATTTCTACAGGTGGTCATGTACACTGAAACTCCTAGATTAGTAATTTGTTTTAACTGGTGGAGTATGAGACTTGCTGTGATGAGTGTAGATGTTAAGTCCCCATTTAACTAGGGCGGGTATTTTTACTGTTCCTTATTGTTTTCTGTTTCCACATTAGAAACTGCTTATGATAGTAAAGCTTTATCTTTGTGTGCTGCTGTAAAGACAGTGATATACAGTGACATAAAGGTGATATATAACTCCAGTCTTAGCTTTATGGCTAAGAAATAGTGAGAAAATAGTTGACTGCTTGCTTCCTTCTTCTAGGACACGTCATCTGGCGGCCCTGCTCGTGCGTATCCTGTTGGTGGACTTTGTTATTATTTGTCACCTCCAGAGTCCTTTTCTTCAGTGTTAGAAGACCCCGTCCATGCAGTTGTTTATATTGTATTTATGTTGGGCTCCTGTGCTTTCTTCTCTAAAACATGGATCGAAGTCTCTGGCTCCTCTGCCAAAGATGTAAGTTTAAAATGACGAATGATGTAAGCTTACATGATGAAAACAGAGGGGCTGTTTTAATATAAATGCTGACTTTCTCCTGAAATAGCTGTTAGGCTGGTAATCACCTGAGTAATATTTGTCATTTATGTATATAGTGATTTTGATTCTGGATCACAAAGGGCTTTTTTTTAAGTGGGGAGGATAAAGGTAGAATGCAGGTATTTTTTGCCCTGTTTTCTTTGACTTTTTTTCAAAAGCAACAACAACAATAGACAAATAGTTGCTTTTATTGTCATTAGGAAACTTCTGACATTGCTACGTGAATCTGATCAGTGCGAGGGGAGGCCAGGTAACACACACAATGAAAACTCTTTAGTGCCAAATGACAGCTACGCTGTGTGCAAGGCAGCTGCCACTTATGGATATTTAAGTTTTACCTGCAAGTTCCTGTCTGGCATAAAAAGTTTTTCGTTCGTATTGGGGAAGGTTAACTACAAGCTGTTCTTTTTAACTAGAGAGACCTGATAACAGGCAATGTAGTGCAGTGTAGTAATGTACCTGTGACTAGCTTTTTAAATTTCCATTTGCTACAAGATATTCGATACCCAGCAACTATATCATTCTGAAATTGAAATTGGAAAACAAGATGGGAAATAGTTGTCATCGTGGTGTGCTTGTATTACGTGGTTTGGGGTAGGAAATCAAGTTTGACAGCCAGATAGAATGGTTTAATCTGTTCTTTAATAAATACGTGATAGTTGAATAGTTACTGTTAGCAGCACGAGCACTCTCTCAGCCTTGCATCCAGCTGCTTGTTATCAGAGGTGCAGGGAGGCACTCACAGCTAAGTATAGCTAGATTTTCTTTCAGTTTAAACCAACATGCAGCTTGTAACACTTCAGTATACTTTCTGGATACTGGAGAAAAGTTATAAACAAGGTCAAAAATGAAAATAGATAAATCACTACTTAAAAGTTCACAATATAGTGGAAAACTGGTAGCTTAATGATCAGAAAGTGTTTTCCCAGTACGTTTGACCGAGTGACAGGCAACTTCCTCTGCTAGAGTTCCAGTTCCCCTCAGTTGTTGGTAGATGTTTGCAGGGCTCTATTGTAATACCATACAATTGCAGAAATCCATTTAAAGATTAATGTGCCAAGAAGGGATTCTTTCTCAGTCACTTCATTTCTAATATGGTCCCACAAATAACTAGTTAGCTCAACTGATTGTGGGAAACTGAACTGTAAGAATGGACACTTCATGGGATGTTCTTACTGATGTCCACTAAACCCTAAGTAGGAGATGATAGGTAGCAAAACATGAACTGAATTACATGTAGGATAGCCTACCGATTTCTGCATTTTCCTATTTTCAACAGGACTTGAATTATCCAAAAAACTTTGCATAATTGACATCGTAGAGAAGTGCCTGTGACTGCAGTCTATCCAAAGCTAAAATACTGGATATTTTTAAATCACATGAACAATATACAGTAAAACAACAACAAAAACACTGTTTACTTGAAATGTCTTGCTTCTGTTTTCTCATAGTATTAGGTTCTGTGACCTTGGCAAATGGCACTAAAATAACTCGCTCTGTTCCTTGATTCAATACAGGTTGCCAAACAATTGAAAGAACAACAAATGGTAATGCGAGGCCACAGAGAAACTTCAATGGTACATGAACTAAACAGGTAAGCTACGCATTTCATTGGTTATTTATGCGGAGTGTTACAGGAAAGCACACTGCAAATTTTGCTTTGAGTTCCGTTTTCTGGACTCCAGAGCATGGCTATTCCTGAAGCTTTGTTGCATGCATGAGACACAGAATGCAGCCTCATTAATAGCTGGATTTGCACAACACAGCCTTGCAGTTAGAAACTATGCCTGAATAGTGACAGTTTGTCTATACTTTACTGCTTCAAACTGATGAATGGTATTTTTAATGTAATTGTTAATGTGTCTTAAGGGTACTGTTTTCAAAGTAATCGTTTCTCAAATTAATAGCTACTTAAATGCAGTAGGTGTAAAAGTAGGCAGCGGTTGATCCCTAGCTTTTCTGATTACAGGGTGGAACCTGTGCACCCTTCATGTTACACAAATGTTATTGCAACTTCATGTTTCAGTCATCTGCAAGTGACTTGAAGATCTAGTAGCCATAAATTTATGCTGAATTACATGGTAGATTGGAATACTTTCTTGTCTTAGCTTAGCATGTTTTTCCCTTCCAGTCAGGTTGAATTTTCCTGTTATGCTATTGCATGTGCCTTATCTTGGATTGGTGGACCTATAACAGTAAAGAATATCCTGCCATTGTTTTTTTTCCATTCATTTAATTTGTCTTTTTTTTAAGCACCTGATTTAGATTATCTATGCAGTCATTTCTCTGTGGGATTGGTTTTCTATGGGAAAAACTAGCCTCTGATTTAGATACCTCCCATAGGATTAGCAGTATATGGAAACTATTACATTTGAAATATCCTGAGCAAGCTCTAAGGGTACCTTTTCTATTCCCACCTTGTTTTACAGGTACATCCCTACAGCTGCTGCATTTGGTGGTCTCTGTATTGGCGCCCTCTCTGTGTTGGCAGACTTCCTTGGGGCAATTGGGTCTGGAACTGGAATCTTGCTCGCTGTCACTATCATTTATCAGTACTTTGAAATTTTTGTAAAGGAACAGAGTGAAGTTGGCAGTATGGGAGCTCTTCTTTTCTAAACCTAGCTTCTCATGGACCCAAGGAAAGAGGGGATAAACACTCTCAAAAGTGTTCAATCAGATGCAAAGAAGTAATGTAAAGTTGATAATGTCATTCTATAGGAACACATATTTTAATAATGTTTCCAAAGCGCATTCCCTTATGTTCAAACTTTTCTAGCATACTGTTTGCATTTTTATAGATTGCTGGGGGAAAATGTGCAAAAAATTTTTTTTTAAGAAAATTGTTTTTTAATTATGTGTTAAGAGAATCAGCTTTCTGAATTGGATTTAGTTCAGTGACTCTTGAATTTTTTCATCCCCTTTGAAAATTAGTATACCTGAAGCCTTTGCAGGTTTTAATAAATAATTGTGGGGAGGGTTGAATGTTTGGAAGGCATTTTTTTTCCCCCATTAAACATGTTTTTGTAGCTCCTTTGCAGTAGTGGTGAGAAATCTCTCCCCCTAATGCTTGAGTTCCATAATTATGGTTGTAAGCACAAACAGTGTTTAATATGTTCAGTTTTGTGGGGTCTTTTTTGTTCAAATATGGCAGATTTGGGAGGCAGTCATTTCTTTTCACTAAACATTATCTCTAATTCCAAATGTCTTGTCTCGTAATTACTGAGCTAGACCTTGACAGATGTTGAATACTGGCTTGAGATTGTTGTCAAGTTTTGGTAAGAGATAGGAATGTCATCTTTCCCATCACCCCTCCTCTATAAGCAGAAAACTCAGGTCAGTTGAGATTCTGCCAGAGTCTGTGCCTAGGAGTTGCACCTTCTGAAACTTGGTAATACCGGCAGCTTTGTAAAAACCTTTTAATTAGTTCTCCTTGCCATTAACTGTAGTCCTAGTTCTGATGCTAGCTGAAAGAAATGGATGTTACAGCTGATTAGATGCATATCTGCTTGTACCCTTTGCTAAAGGTAGTTTTCATTGATTTAAAAAAAAAAAAAATCTGGTCTCGTAGCAATCAGGACATTATCTGACTACTCATATCTAGTGAATTTTGAGTCTCACTCATATCATACAAGGAGTGTGAAAGAATGTTCATACCTGTCTCCTTTTTCTATAGTCATGTAGGAGGCTTTTCCATCTTATAATCTCATTGCCTTGAACGGTGCATAAAAAGAATACTTTTTCAGAAGGTATTGGGACTCCTTTTCCAGCATCATGCCTTCAAAATGGAGAACTTGCTATAAAAGGCTTCAATGGACCAGAATAATCCTTAAGTTATCCATTTTTTTAGATTGTTAATACTAATTAGGTGGCTAGGACCAAATGGAAATATTCATGTATGAGTGTTGTAAATATAATTTTTCTCCATCAGTATTGGACAACACAGAAACCAGAATAAGTTACAATGTTGGAATGTTTCTCAACACTGCATCAACATGCCTTCTGTGCGTTTTTGCATGTTGTGCTGACTGACAGTATATGAATTACTTTTTCTGCTCAGAGTGATGGGACTCGGCTATGTACCCAAGGGGCACAGATGACATCCAGAAACACTTGTTAATGCACTGAGCTCAGATACCAAATGCATGAGAATTCTGCAAATCCAGAATGAGATTCACTTTTATGGATAGGTGTAAGTCCTGGGGAAAAGATCACAATTGGAAAAGGAACAGAAGTATTGAGATAAAAATATCTGTGAAATGCTTACTACCAGCTGTTCATTATTAATTCACACTACGTTCTGTAATTCTCCTGTATTTTATAAAATACTGGCATGCCACAGCACAATTTTGATGTGAAGTCAGGGACAGTTCAAAAGTGACTTTAAAGGGAGAGGGAAGGAGTATGGTGTGGTTCTTTTTCTTTTTTTTTGTTGTTTTTTTCAGGAAGCCCAATGTGATTTTTTTATTTGTAATAAAAAGGACTCCACTTCTGGGTATGCAGTTCTGGCTGGGCTGGAGCTGTACTTACATTTTTGGTCATATCATCTGTTCGAACTGGTTGCAGTTTAGACCATCAGCTCGAGTGTCTAAGCAGCACTTGTTCTGTGCATCTGTATTTTTTGTTGTCTTGTGCTGGAGTCTTTGTCTATTATCAAGCAGCTATGTCCTCAAAGCAGGACCTGCTGATCATACAGTGGATGTTCACAAAAAGAAATAATGCCTAAACAATCTGCTTTATACTGAAATAAAGTACATCTTTGGAGCTAATGCTTGGCTTTTAGTGTTTTGAATACCGTTACAATTCTAGTAATTGTTGAATGCTGTTACCTGCCCAAAATACTGTGAAAGAGATCCCTCTCAAAACAGCTGTTTAGAGCGTCAGTGTAAAATAAAGTTTGTACTTGCTCCAAGACCTTCTCTTAACAATAGCTTGTCAGAATAACAAGGCCTTAGCCATTCCTCTGGGCTTTCCTGTTCCAGAAGAGACATTTCAAAAAGTGCTTCACAAGTAAATAGCAGGAGAGCAAAAAATGGTACGTCAGTTTAACAAACTTTTTTCGTATCACATATAGTACCAGTCTCTTTTTTGTATGACATTAATACTAGGGCATTAATTGCAACAAAACTCGAGGGCTGCTGATAGCCCAATATTGTTTTGCCCCGAGTTTTTGAACTGAAGTTGGAGTTAGTATTAAAAAACAATCGAAGAAACACAACAACTTCCTGAAGTAGATACCTAAGCTAATTTAAATACCATTTGCCAGAAATGCAGCCAAGATTTTGGTCACTTTTGAAGTCATTTTAAACAGTACATGGATTTCTCCCTTTTTTTCTATGAAATTTGCATTAATAACCTGCAGGAATATTACGTAATCACATCTATGATCACAGAAGTAAGTGAAGTTAGTGCAGAGGTGACGAGTTATCCACAAGAGACCTGTTTGAAATACTAACACTAAGGCAAAGTTTGAGATCCTCTTTCTGCTGGTAGGGTTTTAAGTGAAATTCTTTGTGTAGCTTTTTGTTCTTCACAGCAGATTTCATGTGAAAGCTCATAAAGCTTGTGCTGCTAGGTAAGTGATGGGTGCTTGATTTGTCACCCGTTATTCAGGAAGCTTTAAATACACTCTAGATTATTTAGCAGTTCACCTGTTCCTAAGGCCTATGTCCACGTAGTTTTGAGGCAGGAAAAGGTCCTGTTGTTTACCAAGCTCAACTATTTTGTTTGTTGTTGGATTTTTTTTTTTAAATCCTTTTGGCTGCAACTGTAAAGGTTGTTGCTTTACTTTATGAAAGGTTTCATGACTGCATTCCCTAGACTTCTTCCAAGGAGAGCCCTGTCCATACACTGTATACCTGTGATCATGTGTGAAATAGATTTAGCAAGAAGCTTTCAGTAAAGGAGGAAGCAGAGTGGCTTAGTAGCTGTTTTTCCTAATTGTTCTTCATTAGCAGCAAAGAATATCAAGCCTTAGGCTGCCTTGATTTTTTTTATTCTGAGTTTGGGGAGTTTCACACAAGTTTCTGTAAAGCTGCTACTTGCTTACTGACACTGTGTGACATCAGTGCTGCATCCTCACTGCCCCCAGTGCTAAAACTCACATATCCTTGTGTGCTGGCAGAGCTGCTGCGTCTTTCCCGCAGCTCGTGCGCATCTTTCCAAATGCGTGCTGGCTGCTGGGTGTTCTCCCCAACAAAGAAGGGGCTTTCAGAAGAAGTGGACGGGGAAGGAGACCAATGACATTTCTGAAACTTCTGTTCGGTATGTGGCTCGGGTAGCCTGCTGTCTCGGTTTCTCTCTCGCTGCTCCTTCTGCCAGCTTTCTGACATGAAACTCCAGCCTTCGCCTGCTTCCTGCCTGGAAAGGTCACGGTTTGAACCGCGGCCAGCAGCGAGCAGTGGTGCTGGCACCCTCCCAGCTGCACAGGGAGATGTGCAGGTGTTCAAACAATGCCTGCTTGTTAGGGGGGCTCGGGCCTGTGAAACCCAGGCCCTTCCAGCTTCATCAAGCCTCCCTGAAGGACGGGTGCTGGCACGATGAAGGAGAGCGTTTGCCCGCCTGGTGGCAATGTTACACTGCAATTCAAGGCACCGGGTTCTGCAATTTGGAAGAGAGCAGTAAAATAAGCATTAAATCTGTACTGAATGTGTGTTCTCTCTCTCTCTTTTTTTTTTTTTCTTTTTTCTTCACTTTGCTGCTACACTGATGGGTGTCATACAATGTAAAAAGTTTGGAAACAGAGTTTACCAATGTTTCTTTGTAGGTCCTAGAGTCAGGGCCAAGCTTGAGGTGGTTTTAATCTGAGATGCTAAAAACGATCTCTTCCTTTTACAGTGTTTATAAATACTTAGAACATTGTCTAATATTTTTCAAGCCTTCTAAGTGTCAAAGAGGCAGTGTGTTACAGCTACTTAGTCTGCTCAATATTGCTATACAATTTAAGCCTAGATTGAGACAGTCAATGGGATTGGAAAGAAGGCAAGAAAAGAAGCATTTAAAAACAAAATCAATATTCTAAGCTGGGGACCTAATTAGTCAGCTAGACTTTAAGCTGCTGTTTTGTAGCATACGACTGCATGGATCTGCTAAAATTGAAACTCTTCAGTGGGCCAGGTTCTAACAATCCTCTGGCTATTGCTAATGTGATGCTGGCCAAGCTGGCAGTGCTTGGCAGAAAGGAAATACCCTGACAATTGGCACCTCCTTTGGCAGTTGTATGAGAGGGGCTGGAGGCTGAATGAGCACAGACATGATATACTTTGTCATTGCAGAGCGGGCTGTCAGAGGTGGGATGCCTACTCAGATATTTCTTGTTGGAGAACAAGAAGACTGGGCCAGACAATCTTGCAGCAATATGAATACCTGAGAGCTTAAAATAGGAGCAAATAAAACAGAAGAACAGTTAGGATATAAATTTTTTAAAAGCTATGTTTCAGATCTTTTTGCATTGCCTTAGAGAAAATCAGGATACGCGGCACATGTATCAGCCCAGATTGCCCTTCTCATAGATTAAGGCTGAGGTGGATGGTTCCAAAAACAGTGTGAGCACTGCTGCAGGAGTATTAACCACCTGAGATGGCTCTTACCCACTTCAGTCCTCAGCATGCCTTTAGCCAGTTGATGTTCTTTCAGCTTTGGTGTGCCTCTTCTGTATACCTGTGGTGTGAAGGTGTATAAAAAAAAGGCAGCTCCAGGCATTCAGGAGCAGAAAACTTAGTGAGAAGAATATTTTGCGTGATTAACATCATGATGTAAGTGGGAATTGTGTTTTTGTTTAAATTGCTGTTTTTTTTTTTTTTGCCAGCAGAAGAACAAGGAATCGCAGCTGCTGCATTCCAAAGGGCCGCAGAACCGTTCCTAATGCAGCTAGTGCAAAGGCTCACCCTGGCCACAGGTGTAGTCATTTATATGATGGTTTGGGACTGCAGAGCTCAGCTGTGGAGAGCAGGTGGTGGGAGTGGGGTGAGAAGTGATAGCAATGTGAAGGAGCTGTGGGGAAAAGTAATGCTTAAGGCAGTGAGGAGAGGAAATGCGAAGCTGATCTGTGTTGGTACAGTGTGGCCATGCCTAAGATGAGAACCTCTAAGAATGTTCCTGAGCTCCAGGATTTTGCTGACAACAAATGGTGAGTGTATTATGGTGGCAGTATTTAAGGTCACAAAGGGGCGTCTGCCTACTGGATTTCCTCAGAAAGACAAAGCCATGAATACCTGTGTGCTGTAGAAATTGATGTTTTGTTTATTGTTGGTATCCCAGACTGGCCTGGTGTTCCCTTTCCCACGTACAAAGTCATCTTTGCTTTCTGTGGCTGTAGAACTTGTGAGGTATGGATATTTGTTTGTTGAAGATATTCAGAAAAGGAACTTAATTCTCTAAGGCTTCTTGAGGATGGAGTTTGAACTGGCAACTTTTTCCTTCTTAAAAAAAAAAAAAGGAATACAAATTTATCTTACAATTTAACCAGGCCCCTCTTGCTTTGCATAACCCTTGGCCAGAAGAGAGATTTAGAAAGGGAACATTTTAACTTTCTTAGGTAGGTAGAAAAGATCTGTTTTATTAGCTCAGTTTCTCCTATTGAGTAGTATGGGCTGGGGGAAGCAAGCCAATGTTTGGGTGAAGTCTTATTTAATGATGATACCCTAGCCTAACACAACTTTCTGCAAGTGATGCATTGCTGCTATTTTTATTTAGCTTTGAATGCTTGTATCTGTCCTTCTGTAGTGGATAGCTGGAAGTTTGCATGATCCTTTAAACTGTAATGGCGAAGGGTATCTCATTCCAGTTGTATGGCAAATATACCAAAGGGTTTCTGGTTTTATGAAGTGGATTCTCAGCTGTTATTTGCATTGAGTTGCTCGTTTTGCATGGGAGCACCCATTTTGGTGGATGGTGATTATAATTACAGCATGAGAGATATTTTGGCTCTGAAGATGTCAGTCTGAATTTAAAAAAAAAATAAATGAAAAAAATTGGGTGGAAAATAAAGCGGTGGTGCAGAGAATGAAGACCGGGACCTGTCTCTGGTCAGCCAGCTGGTCTCTGCGAGAGTCCTGCCTCAGATGCGTGTCTGTGCCGTGCCGTTCCTGTACTTGGCTTCCCTTTTCCACTGATGTTGTCTCTTCTTGAAGCATGTGGAAGAAATGCCAACTCTGTAGAAACGGAAACACAGATCCAAACTGCACACGTGTATGCATATAAAATAGGTGTCTTTTAACCATAACCATGAGCTTCTAATTAATGAAGTAGAAGTAGTGCACTTCATTGTGTCCTTAAGCCTAAAATCAGTGTGTCAGCAGTGAGCTCAAGCCTGTATTAAGAAGAGGGTCAGAGAGTTGAGCGGTCCGTGTGCCAGCGTGGTCATGCTTTTCTTTGTTCCCGTGGAATTGCTGAGAGATCACAGCCTCGATGCTATTTCATCTTTGTAGAATATCTGTACTTCTCCAGAGAGCGTTTCCGTTATGCATAGTTCATTAAGCAATGGTCAGAGCTTTGAGTGCCTGCAATTCATCAAGTTTAACACTTTACGTTTACTATAAGAGAAGGCAAGACTGTTTCTCTGTGTTCTCAGTTCTTAAAAGTACTTGCTATAAAGTCAGCTCAAATCTGTGTCATCTGACTAAGCAGAGGTGACAGATTGATGCTGGTGGGGTTCTCAAAGGTGTCATCAAAGAAATAATGAAATTGCCTGTTTTTTGACTCAATAAACGCAAAGGCTGTCACGTTGCTGCAGCCCAGGGAGCTTTGTACGAGTATAATGAAGTAAAAATGTCCTGTAGAAACAAGCAGGAGTTACGATCATTTAGCCTGGGCTTCAGCCTTTAAATTGAAAAAGCCAGGTAAAAGCCTCTGTCCTGCTTCAGGCTCTTTGTGTGACCACAGATGGATCTGTAGTGGGAGATGCTTGTGTGAAAGGAATTTGGTTTTGCATCTCTACACTAACAGGAAGATGCTGTTGCGAGGGGATTGGCACAGGGGAACTGGCAAGGGTGCGCTCTGTCTCTGTTACCCTGTGGCTGGCTGTCAGTTAACCTCCCTCTGGCTGCCTGTTAGACTTTATTTTTCTCATGGTGGAATGTGGGGATTTGTTTATGTTAATGCTCTGAAGCATTTGCGTGGGGAGAAATCTTTACAGAAGAGCGATGCAGTGTACGATGAATCAGTCCTATGGATTTTGCCCTTCCTTTTGCTGAGTGTTATTAATAACACCCCTAAAGCTGTCTGCTGCCTTGAGTGCTGGGTGGCTTTCTGCTGGCACATGGGTTTCCTGGGAAATGTTTCGCAAATACAGCGGGAAGACCCAACTGGATCCAAACTGCCTGTGCTGAGCACAGCCCCGGTGTGCTTATGGGAGGCTAAACTACAGCACGCAGCCTGCACCCTGCTTTCAAAACGCAACCTGCAGGCCTTTGAGAGTCGAGCATGAGGCTGCAAAAGGCTGGGGGCCTGCACAGAGCTGTCTCTTCGTGCTCTCCATCCACCAGTATGCAGTCGCAGGCAGGCACCCCAGGTCGGTAACGCCAGGCTCCAGGAGGATGCTGCCTCGTGCCTTTGCCCTGCAGCTCTGATAGGGCAGCTTTGCCTTTCTCTTGTAAAATCCTCTGGCAGGAGACTGGTGTGGTTCTTGCCAAATGCCTCTGTGAGTGGGAGGAGGGCCCAAGGGATTTGGGGAGTAGGATGGGGTGGTTCTGCTCTGCTTGTAGGTGAGGCAGGGTGTCCAGTATCCCTAAAAACTAGTAATATGTCTGAATACTGCTGGAAAGACCTTGCTTTCTGGATTAGACAAAGTAAATTTCATCCTCTGAAAAATCTATCCAGAAGGACAGGGCCCTTTAGGAATATACAGTTATCGGTCTCTCTAATCTTAGGTGCCTATCACCTGTATCCAAGTTAGTGCAATATAGATGTCCAGGCGGGCCGGAGCCGTTCAATAACTCTGCTGCTATGGTTCTTTACATTAATACTGAGCTTGAGCACATCACTCCTGCGGTCAGTGGTCGGAAACCCACGCGGAGCTCTCGGACTTGGCGAGCATTGGGGATGATAAAAGAAGAGAGAAGCTGAAGCAGGGCTCGGCGTTGCTGCTTGGGATGCACAGAAGGTGTCTCTGGTGCCGGGGGATCGTCCTGGGCCTCTGTGCAGTTAAATTCGTAGGTCTCAATGTCCAACTAAAAATATTCTGGGTTGTCCTATTGTTTGTGATAAAGGGTTGGGCAGAAGTCCATTGATCAGGCAGTGCTTGCTGTCTGTCTCTGTCTGCCCCTCGAGGCAGCCGGCTTGTGGCTGCAGCGACAGGGCAAAGCCGCTTCATACACCGCACTGGCGCTTGGTGGGAGGGAAAAAGGTGTGATAGCAGCGAGTGCGGGCCCTTTTTCAATTCTTGCCGCATGAATATGCGAATTGCTGTGTGGACGTGGAGAGGTGTGTGACGGACTCGGCTGCCTCCCTCTGCTCACGGAGCGGCCCGGCAGGCTTGACAGCACATGGTGTTCAAGCCCAGCATGGGACGTGGTCACAAGGAAGGTGTTGAATTTAAAAATAAATATAATAATAATAAGGGGAAAAAAGAAAAATAAGCCAGTGAAGAGTGAAGGGAATCTCGTTTTTAGAAGAAAGCTCCTGAGTTTCTCAGGAAAAGTGAAATATCTTCCAGAGCTGTTGCTTGAGCTAAACTGTCTTGGTTTTCTAATGATAAGAAACAGTGCTAGGTATAATTACAGAGCATAAGGAGAATTGTTATATTTATGAAATAATATTTCTTTTACTGTATCATTTTAAAAATATGGACTACATTAGAAGTGAAATTGCATTTCATGCGAAGAATCTTGTGCTACAGGAGAAAAGAAATACATTTATCCAGGAGGGAGTAAGATACTGAAAATAAGAAACATAAATATTGCTAACATGTATACAGAGAAGGTTATATCTTATGGCTCCGAAATAGAATTTAAATATAGACCTAATAGTGCAGATACACACAACTTTGCTTTAGGAGAACTAGCTGTGAAGAAAAAAAGGCAGTGAGATTTCGATATAGACTTATTGTAATGTTGTTAGCAGTGCAGTATTAAAGACTAAGTAAAATTGGCTGGCAATAAGCAGGAATTATAGCTGCCTAGTGTTTTAATGTAAATAATGCAGATTGGAATGTTTTAGGGAAAGCTTTTCTCAAATAATGGAATACAGAAGTAATGTGACTGCTTCAAAATTTAACGTGTAAAAGCATTTTAGTGCTTTCCTGAGTACTATGTTTTAGTTTGACTTTCCCAGCTTCTGGCACCGCCGTTCTCACTGCTGTGGGGTCTCCTGGCCGGGAGGAGCTGCGGCTGTGTTGGGTATGGGGAGCTCTGGGAAGAAGGGTGCGAGCGGTGCCCCAGGGCAGGGGCCGTGCCATGGGGATGGTCACAGGCAGGATGGGAGCAGGAGCCCAAGCCCGTGCCTCCCTGCGATCTCTGCAGGCTTTGGGCACGTCTGCCGCGCATATGCGAGACTCATCAGCCAGCCCGTTGCGTGTGGAAGTCATTAACTTCGCCCAGATGGAAAAGCTGCCTCGTGCTCCCGCTCCAAAGGGAGCCTCCGATGGCTTCCTCCTCATGACGAGCGCACGCGGCGGTGGCCCTACCTGCTGGCCTTCTGCCGCTTCCTCCCACGTCCGCTCGGCCCTGCCCCGCTGCTCCCCTCTGTCAGCTCCCATTTGCCATCCCTCACATCTGCGGGGGCCGGGCGCCGGCCCCGTCTGACGGCTCTCACCGTCCGGACGATCAAGGGGAGCTCCAACAATGGGGACGTTGTGGTGCCGAGGGCCCTCTGGCCCTCCTCCCCATAGCGGGGGTCCCGTCCCCGCTGCCTGGTGGTCTTGGGCCGGGCGATGAGGGTCCGGTGCCGTGGCTGAGGTGTAGGGGAGCCTGTGGTGGGCTGGGTTATGACGGCTCTTGGTTAGTGAGGTAAAGGAGGGAAATGCAGCTGCTTGAGGATACGACGGGATAAAAGGGGTGCAGGGTTTGAGGTCCCGTGTCCGTGCTGGTTCAGAAAGCGTGTGGCTGCGGAGGTGTCTCTAATACAAACTGAATGCATGATTTAATTCACAACGTGAAGCAAAACCTCTGTCTGGGGTTTTGATGGATTTGCTTCTGTACTCGGAACACTTTTTTCTTTTCTTTTTCTTCTTTTGCTGGCATCAGCTTCCTAGAAGAGCATTGCCGGGCAGCCTGCTGTGCCCTCTGGGAGTTGCTTGTCTGTCTGGTGCCTTTTCACCTTTCTTCTCTTCCTCTTCATCTCTCTCTGCCTCCTCTGTTCTCTCATAATACACAGCCTTCTGCTAAATGCCATGTCTCTCTTCTGGTTCTCCTCTTGCTTTCTTTGGGATTGCTTCCAGTATACACAGGGATTATTCTCCCTCTCTGGTTGTGCTTTCTGCTGCCTTTTGTTAGACTATTTCTGCCTTTCACTTCCCTGTTCTCTAGATTTTCCTTCCTTAAATCTTTTTTCTTTTTTCTTTTCTTTCTTTGGTGTGGATTTTCTCTTCTATTCCCTTCTTCCTCCTCTACATGAGATGTCTCTCCTTTATTCATTTAAATAGCATCAGCCTTGCCTTTGTGTAAGGTAAGGCTTGGGCTGCTGTTGCCCTCTGAGATGCTGGGTGCTTGGGCTGCAGGTAGGAATCAAGGGATTTGGGTAATACCCAAAGCAGTCTGTGTGGGTGGTATCTCAGCAGGCAGCTGGAGGTCCTGCCCAGCATGATGGGCAAATAGTGCAATGTCTGGCTTTGAGAGCTGGGCTGCTGACCTTGTATGCCCCAAAAGGCCAAATACAATACGTTGGGTTTCATGCCGTCCCTCCGAATGGACAGAATGAGTTATACGTGAGGTCACTGCAAACTAAGTCTGCTCTTCCAGCTCTCTCCTTGCACTGGTAGAGGTGGGATGGTATCTGCTGACAACCAATCTGCTGAACTGCCCTTCCAGTTCAGAAGAAGCAATGTTAAACTCTGATCACGCAGGTGTGGTGAAAGCAGAGGTGTGGTTTATTTTGCTGGGCAGTCTGGGGTATTTGTTTTTTTCCGTGACCCAGGCAGAGCTCAGCACGCAAGAAGTGCTGGCGTTCATCCGCCTGGAAGGAAAACTTGCTGCAGGTGCAGAGGTGCTGTAGCGACTTGACTGAGGGCAGTCTTCCTTCTCGTAAGAAGTGGGAAGTGCTCTGGTGTAGCAGTAAGTGTATTGCGTTGCAAGAGGTGTCATGGCTCTGCTGGATCCCAAATCGGGGCTCGCAGCCCCGCACATCGTGGTGCTGCTCGCTGCAGAGCGAGCCTCCTGAGGGAACACCGTTCTTGACCATTCAAGCCCTGCACTGGTGGTTCAGGAAGATCTCCACTTTCTGTTCCAGGCTATATTTTTTTCCGGCCTGTGGGGCATTGCTGTGCTCCACAGACAGCTGTGTGTCCCCCCAGAGGTGGCAGTGTCCCGGTGACAGCCGGAGCAGAACAGCTGAAGCACTACGAGGCTGGGCCGCTGTAAAATACTCTTTATCAAAAACAAGCGCTGTGAAGAGTGCTGTAATTCTTCTGACCCCCTCCCTTTTTGTTTTTCCTTTCCCCCTGCAGGAATATATCCGCTATTTAATTAATTTTTTTTAATATCTCTCTCTCCAGACTTTTTATTCCAGCCCCACTGCCTGCGATCCCCGCGGGGCGAGGGGGGGCTGAGTGACAGGCTAATAACCTGCTCCGGCTCGCGCTCCGAGCCCAGTGGCAGGTGTCCCGGCGCCCCTATTGAATGCCACCATCCAAAAAAAAAATTATCAACAATCTTCCTTCAACAATGATTTATTATTGCCATAATTTGCCTTGGTACAATGAGCCACGGAGCGTATTTCTGCACCCGGCTGACAGGGGTTTGATGGCTCCAGGTTCCTATTTTATTTAGTCTTGAGCCTAATATGATTTGGATACCCTCGCCCCCTCCCTCCCGTCCCTCTCCTCCCTCCCCACCCAACCTTTTCTCATTTTGTTTTGTTTTCTCCGAGTGTGTGTTTCGCATAACCCTGGGCCGGCTGACAGCGCTTGTAAAAACCAGAAGTCGATCTCGCGGTGGCTTTTCACCATTAATCAAGCTGCCTGGAATTGGAAAGTAACACTGACAGGCTTTTATCTTGGCGAGAAGGAGGATGGCAGATGTATTTTATGGTGGATGAGCCTTCACGGCTTCTATTAGACGGGGACTTCAGCGGTACAAGGTGGTGCTTTGGGGGAGGAGGAGAGGCTGGGGGAAGGAGGGGAGCGAGGGGGAGGAGAAGGCGAGGAGCAGCCTATAGATAAATAGATCCGTCAGTCAGGCGATGTGGGGGTCTCCAGGCGGCCAGCCATTGTAGGTGACAGAAAAGGCAATCAAAGACAAAACAAATCAAAAGGTACATCTTATCAGCAGCAGGCCAGCTGGACTTCCACCGCACTCGGAGGCCCCGCGGAGGGCAGGAGAAATTAATCGTGCTGTCGAGGCCAGAGAAATTGTCGCCGCGGAAGGTCCAAGTTCAGGCGAGCGGAGGTGGCCGGCGTGAAAGGGAGAGGGAGAGCGGGGGGAGAGGAGCGAGGACGCGAGTGCCGCCGTCCCGCCGCGCTCCCCCGGCCGCCGCCGCGGCTCCTGACAAGCGCATTCATCGTGCGATGATAGCTCGGCACCTATGATTGGTACCTTTAATAATATAGCCCTCGCTCAGCTGTCACCCTGAAAGAACAATTTTTTTTTTTCCCTCCCGCTCTCCCCGATGCAAAGATACATCCGTAATGAGAAGGGTGACGGAAAGTGGGAGCGCGGGGAGCTGGGGAAAGTTTGGAAGAACATTAATCACAAAGTGAAGCTGGAGGTGATGCCGGCCGTGCTGGCAGGAGAGGGGAGCGTGCTGCGGGTCTGGAGCTCCTTCGTGTTCCCCACCTTCTCCTGATTGTCTCAGGGGACGGGGAGCCTCCTCCCAGCCTGGAGAGGAGCAGCCCTGGGAGCCCTCTCCTCCTGTGCAGCAGGGCAGGGGGTGACGGGAGGCAGCCCCACACAGGAAGTCCTTGGTGTAAAGCCAGCACAGCTCTTGCGTGAGATGGATTTGCATCAGAGCGAGCGCAGAGGAGCAGCCTTTTTGCCTCCTCAGCCCACAGAAGGAAATGTGGTTACAAGTCCTGAGAGTTTCCTTGCAGCAGAGATCCTGCTCTGGGCAGTGTGACTCTGGCCTTTGGATCCAGCCAGCCCCATCCCTTTCCTCAGCAGCTCTGTGCAGCCTCGTTCCCCCAAAGGAGTTTTGCCTTCCTGGGCACGATGCCCTCCTCTCCAGTGTGCAGAGCTGCCCATCATGCACTTAAGGCTCCTTCTGTGTGGAAGGTGTGTGTGTGTTAGCCCAAAGCCCCAGGTATGGGCTCAGTGGCAGCATGGCGATGCTCCCACATGGGCACCTGCCCTGCATCAGGAGCAGGAGATGTCCAGGGGCTCCTGAACGCCCATGAAATCGTCCCATTGTTGGTCTCTTCCCCTTCCTCTGCAGTCCCCAGTGCCATCACTCAGGAATCAGCCCCTCCGGGCATTCACATCCATGCTGGGTCAGCCAGGGAAATGCAGGGAATGCAGCATCTCCCACCCTGGTGTGCAGATACCAGTGGCCCCGTGTCCATGAGACGGGGAGAGCAGCAGGCATGAGATCTGGGGGAGGCATGGAGGGGGCTCTGCTCCATCGCATTTAAGGAACACGTCTATTTTAATTGAAGGGATAAGCAGCGACGTCCTTGAGTGCAGTTTTCTCCTGTGGTTTCCAGCAGCTTTCCAGGCTGCCTGGCTCCGCGCTGCGGTTGTCTGTCCCTCCCTCAGACAAAGCCCTTGGGCTTGAATTCTTTAACATTAGCGTTTGGCAGTTGGTTCTCTTACTCTGTGTATTTGCTCCCTTGTACCTACAACTGATTTGCTAATCTGCATCTGTTTTTGTTTTTATCCTAATAAAAGCAGGGATTATGAGTAAATCTGGATCAAAGGGGTTTGTCTGTAAAAGCGGGGAGCGCCGGTCTCTGCGGCCCGTCATCCCAAGCCCCGTAGGATCAGGAGGAAAGCAGGGAGGGTTAGACAGTGTCTTGGTAAGAAGTACTTTGTTCTGGATGGCTTTCAAAAATTGAATGGTGATTGCTTTCTGCCTTCTCCACGAAAGCAGATAATTTCTGCAGACAGTAGTTGGCGGCGGCGCAAACCATGTGGCTGTGATAAACGTTGATAATAAGTGGTGGTGAGACCGGTCCTTGAGGAACAGTCCCCTCATCCTCCCAGATAAGTTGAGCCCAGCATGGATGAGGATGGCTCGGCAGGGGGACAGAGCCCTGTCTCCGTGCAGATCTTAGCGAGAAGGCACAGAGGAAGAAATGAGGGCTGGACGGCTGGCTTGGACCCAGGACATCCAGAGCCGTGCACTTAAAGGATGAACCTCTTGTGTATCCCCTGCAGAGATGGCACAGATGCGGTTTTCTGTGCTTAAATGATGAAAAAAAGCCTTTGTCTTGTAGCACTCTCTGAAGCCTTCAGGCTGGTGTCTCCATGGCCTGGAGCTGTAGGAACAGGGACCTCTGGAACTCCAACGCCTGTGTCCATTTTGAAAGCTAAACAGCCCCAGCCGGGGCTCCGTTGAGGCTTGGGCTCCTTCTAGGCGCTGTCTTGCTTCGGGAAAGCACATACCCAACATCTAAATTCCTTAATTTCTGCTAATCCTACCAACCTCAGCATGGGAATCTATACATCTGAGGCTTTGTTTTTGTAGTGGTATTGGATGCGTCTTCATTGTAAAGTGCCCGTGATCTCTAAAACATAGTTTCCTAGAATCCATTATTTTGCACAACTTTAACTTAATAACTTAACAGAGTGGTGTGAGGGAGACTGCAGCTCTTTCATGAATAAGCCTCAAAACTGAAGTTCTAGAACATGTGGTGCTGATGTGCGATGTAATCTAAATGCAAGGAAGGTGGGGTTTAACACTAACACACTACTTGCAGCTTGGGCAGGTGTAGTGGTGGGGATGCCCAGTGATCTGAGTCAAAAATGGACAAACTGAAGTTACACCAAGTCTGTCCTTCAATCTACGTAGATCTGCAGCAGCCTCATGACAAGTGAAGCCTGTGTTCACTTAGTAATGCAAATCTGGTCAGTTGTAAACCAAAACAGATTTCCAAGAGCTTTCTGGGACTGTGGCTGGTCTTTTGCTAATTCTGACTGAAGTACTGCACCGAGGAATTGGGCACGGCACCAAGTCCAAGCAGGGAGGTTGTCACCCTTGCCAAGACACTTTTAAACATGAGATGAGGTCATGTTTGCATCGTATTTATGGTTATGGCAGAGCACAGATATGTTGCAGTATTTTGATTGCTTTTGCAGATGGGATCAAATTGTCTCTTAATTGCATTAAAGAAATCAGGTTACGAGCTGGCTGCTGTAGCACCATTCCACTAAGATGATTATGAACAATTTGGTCCTGTCTGCAAACATCTTAATGAAATGGGGAAACTACTCAACACAGTTGATTTTTGCAACGTAGAAATGACTCAGTCTTTGCTCTTAGCACCAGACAACACCAATCTTCTGGCTCTTACAGCTTCTCAGAGCACTGAGGGTCAGAGTACAGCAAACCCCTTCCACCCGTGCCGTGTGCTGATGCACACAGGGCTCTTCCTCTGCTCACAGCAGAGCCCTCGAGCCCTGTCCCGGCTCCTGGGCATCGGTGGGGCTGAGGGATGCCAAGCGATGGTCCCTGCGCCTCCCTGGCTCTTCGCGTGGCAGGAACAGAAAGGCACACGGCGTTACTACCACTGCTGCAGGCACACTTGCCCCATGGGGTGTTTCCAATCCCACTCTCCCCGCTGGAGAGGGGCAGTAATTCCCTGTGACACAACAGGATATAATTTCACTGTGCTTGAGTTTTTCTTGGCCCAACCTGAAATACTTTGGGTGGCTGGAGCTCTCACCTGCCTTCCCTCTCCAGCACAGACCTGAGCTTTTGCTCTCTGTATTTGACACCTATATACTGTCTTTGTAAAGATTGGAAGCTTTCCAGGACAAAAACAATCTCTTGCAGCATTGGTGCAGAGATCCTAGTCTGTGGAGCCATGCGCCCACCTCGGACTTCCATCCATAACCATGAAACAAACCAAGGGAATGGCTGGGCTGGACACAAGGTTACTAGATGGCCTTTTTTTTTTTTTTCCCACATGCTTCATCTTTTCACAATGCTCTGAGGCTCAGATGAGTTTCCTAAACGTAGGTGATGAGGTTAGATATGTCACTGGGCCAAATAAAATCTGTTGTATGGTCTGAGATGACAACGTGCTCGATACCTGCTGGTTTCACCATTGCTTTCGAGGGGGAAAAATAACACAGGACAGAAGTAACATGACAGGCAGCCGGGGATAAATTACTGCCCCCAGGCACAGCCGTGATGGTCAGGAGCCTGCAGCACCCTGTCAGGAGGAGCTGGTGGTGCCCAGGGGAGGTCAGCGTGCTGCAGAATTAGCAAGTGCAGGGACAGTGCCTGGGTCTTCTCGCTGCGTGCAGAACTGGGGCTAAAATCTCAGCTTGTGCCGTTTGCTGCTTTTCATTGCAGGCTTAGGAACGTGAGTTTTTGTTTCCTTAAGAAAGAGAAGGCATGCGTTAGCTGCAGATGTGGAGGCAGATGTGAGCGTGCTGTTTGCTTCCTTGCCTGAATCCGAAACGTGCTGCAGTCACTCCTCTTTCTCCTCGTTGGCCTGGTGTCACACCAGAAATCTGTCGCGCTCTGTGCTGGCTGCTGGGGCTGGGCTGGGGCTGCTGGGCAGAGAAGGGGCAGGTCAGGCGAGCAGTGTTAGGGCCTCTGCTCTTGGAAATCTTCAGTTGGCACCCTAAAAACAAACACTTGCAAATAACATTTTTAACAACCTACAAGGAAAATAAATTGGTTCTTAATTTTTGTTGATTAAAGGGGGGAAAAAAAAAGCCTGCTTGTTCCCTCGCCTGCTCATTTGATCCATTTTTTTTTTCCAGTCAGTGAATTCTGCCATTGTAAACTTGTCTGCCCCCAGCTCTCTTTGCTGGGTGTTAGTGGCTTGCTTGGAAGTTAGAATACTCATGGTGATGCACGGGCTGTGGAGCCATCAATCAGCAGATGAGATAGCGAACAGAGAGCCCAGTTGGTGTTTATACCCAGCTCCCTAAACTAATGCGGAGCTGAGCACTTGCATTTGTTCTTTTTAAATACGTGAAATGTGAGGCAGGAAAAGCTTGCATTTGCTTCTGGGCTGTGAGGCTGGACAAGAACAGTGAACCCAAAGAGGTCTTTACTGCCCCGATTCAGGAGCTGGCCGGGCACAGCAGTCCTTTGTGGCTGCCTCGGTTTGCTCATGTGTGGACACCCGAGCAGCAAGCAGATCACATCGGGGGAGTCAGGACATGGAAGGACTGATATCTGCATGTCCCTTTCCCTTCCTCCTCCCGTTGGGAGTGCCTCCAGCTGCAGATGAGAGATGTGTGGTGCAGCTGGTTTGAAAGGGCGCGTGTGGTCTGGGTGCTGGGTAGGTGACGCTGGGCTCTAGTGGTCATGCTCTGCCCTTCCTGCAGACTTGGGCTTTGTTCTGTGGTCACAAACACAAGCAAACAATCCCCCGTAACAAAACCAAAGGAAATGCAAATTTAACTTAATTTTGAATTAAAATTTCAACTTTTCCATCGAGGCAGCTTGGACCAGTTTTTGAGGTGGAAAGGTTTTAGGATGTGGGGGGTCTTGTTTTGTCTTGACATCAGCGGTCTCCTAGCCAGGTCAGGTCTGCTCGCAGAGCATCTCCTGTTTTCTCATAAAGGTTAAGTGCCTTTGAGATGCTTTTAGCCACAGGGAAACTAAAGACACGACAGTGCCTGACCTCGATATATAACAGGGAGGGGGAATCAACTTCCAGTCGCCAACGCACCGTGGCATCTGCATAGGAGGCACGTATACTGGATTTATGGGTGTCCACGGTCTCAGAGCAGGATCTGAGCGTGGCACTACTCCGTGGCTGAAAGGAAATCACAGCTTATAATATTCAACTGGTTACTATAACCCCCACCTAGCCCAGGTTTAATATTAGAACTATTTTTCACGTTGAAACCGAAATAGTACAAAATATGGGCTTGCTGTAATTGTTGTTAGATTATGTGTCACCCTGATAAGATGTAACAAATATTTTCCTACACAGCAAGGCCCGTTTCCCTGCGGGTAATGGATGGAGAAACTTCTCATAGTGTGCAGGCAATCGGTCGTAAAAACTTCGCTTAGAAGATTAATGCAAGAAGTGCAACCTTTGTGGAAAATAGGACAAAAAGAATTAAAATAATGGTTTGTCTTTTTGCATTTAATATTAATACCCAAACTTTTTTGGTGGGAATGTTTCTTGCTGTATGTGCCTTCCCACTTCAAGGGGCAGCTCTGTCAAATAAGTATTTCTATTTTTTCTCATGATCCTTCATCAGTAGCTGTTGTATATGGTGTAGTGATTCTTTCAGCAGAACTATTTTTATCAGTAATATGAAAGACTATTTTCATGGGCAAAGCTTTGACACCAATAAGTCAGCTGGACGTCACTTAATAGGCTAGATAAACATTCGCTCACCATTTAGGGTAGAAGGATTTTCCCTTTATATCACAGCTTTATGTCTTTGGTAGACACTTAATGGCTGTTAGAGAGATGGCACGCTCGGGAGAGTCCTCCAGGGCCGGTGCAGAGACGAGGTAGGGGCTTTCTTGCTGCCGTACAAACATTAACACAAGCAGAAGTGAAAAATCAGGCCCTCGTCACAAGCTAATTTGCACCAAGTCCTTCAGTAGCAGTACTGAGGGTGTGAGGAGCACACCAGTGGGTTTGTACCCTTCCTGGGCACACCATTAGGAGGGCTCCTGCTCCGTTCTGTAGGTTATTTCGTACCAGCCACTGCTCTGCCCTGGAGCCGCAGCTCTAGCCAGCTCCACCTAAGGATGGTCTTATGTGATGAAGCCTTTTTTTTTTTTTTTTTTAACAGCTGAAGGGTTGGGAAAAATGCCAATTTAGATTCCTTGCTGCTGCTTTTTTCTTTATATTTTATCTTCCCTATGTGTATTTTAAGATATTGTTTTCTGGCAAAAGTACACTTCTGTTCCTGCAGCTGGTCTCAAGTGACAGGTACCATCAGTCATGGAAGTCAGCTATCAAATTAGGGTCGGATAGCAACTGCTAATTTTCAGTGTGTGGCGCAAGGTTCACTTCTTGGGTCTTTGCTTGATACCTGAGGTCTGGTAGGCTATCCAGCTCGAGTTTTACAGAGGCTTCCTTGTTCTACAGCTTGTGAGAACTGATGTTTCCTGCCAGCTTTACAGAGCTTGAATTTTTATAATGAACGTTTTGTGAGCAAAGATATAAGTGGTTTGCCAAAGGAGAAACAGAGTTTCTGCACTCTCCTGCTGCTGGTTGGCAGGGGGAACAGTGGTCTTAAGGTTTTGGTACTCTGGGAAGCACCACCCTTCGCTACCCCAAGGTCTTCTGCTGCTGTGCAAGCAGAGCCCAGAATTTATCAGTGAAAGAACCAACGCCATCAAACTCCGATTGAGACTTTGAACAGCTCTGTCATTCAGTATAATTTAGAGCTCAGTCAAACCTCTTTCTAAATTTATCAGTTAGATACTTCAGGAAAAAAAATGAAAGAAAAATGGTGCTCATAACCTTAAATAACAACATTCATCACTGCCAAGAAGGACTTTCAAACTGTAAAAGAAAAAAGTTCACTTTTGACCGCACAGCAGCTTAATCCACTGGGTTTCCTCCGAATGTGCCATAGCACAAAAAACAGAACACGTCGTCCTGCTGCAATGGAAAGATATTGTAGAAACACTGGAAATTAGTGTGATGGTGTATTTGCAATCTTTATTCATTTGGACTCAGTAAGAGAGAGGTCTTTTTAGGTGTGAAAGCAGGATTGTTCCTTGGCCAAAAATATTTGCAGATAAACAAAAAAATAATTCATTAAATATCTCTGTCACTGTTGTTTAGTTGCAGATGTACAGAAAGGAGTAGATAAGATTATTTAAAGTGCAAAAGCTAATTAGGGTTGGCTGACAGAGTACTGAATTTCACTTTGAAGAATGGGACAGGTTTTTACATGACTGAGATAGAATGTGATCAAAACATTATTAAATCCAAATTATCCAGCTTCCTTCCACTCTTTTTTTCCCCAGAAGTCTCTGCTGTCCAGTCCATTTTTATTTTTTTTTGAACTGAAAAATCATTAGCAATTTCCACAAACAGCAATTCAGCACAAGGAAGAGACAAGCTGCTAGAGCATATGGGAGTGAGGACAGAGGTTTTTAGCAGCTAGATTCCTTCCCCAAAAAGATGAGTTTATGCATTGGTTTTAGAAGGCAGAATTCTAAGACTCCACCAGGAAGCGTTCTTATATTTGATACACAAGAATTAAGCTATGTAAATGAGAAGTATATAAACATGCATACCATGGTTGTCATTTTAGCTTCTCTAACTGTCAGGAACTCTTAAACAAAAAACTCTGGAAAGCAAGAACAACAGAGGTGTTTTTTAATTGAAAAGAAAAATGCAATAGCCAGTGTCTGCCTAATGCAATACTACTGAGAGTCGACCAGGGTGAGAAACACAAATGGTTTTCTGTGAAGGATTTGTGGAAGGTTGAGTAGCCTTATGTTTGATTTTGTCAGAGAGCTTCCTCATTTAGGAATGAGGCTTACATTTTTGATGAGCAAGAGGCGTTAACAGAGAACTTATCTTCTCAACCTTGCAGTTGCTAAAGAGGAAAAACGTATTTAAAACTGGGCTCCTGTGGCAAGCTATTATTTCTTCCCTCCTCCCTCCTTACTCTAAGAACTACACTTACTTAAATAAGCGTACGTAAAATGGTTTAAATCACTAAAGGTTCTAAAAAGAAGGTGAGGTTAGTCATGTTACACGCATGTATTCATGTTTTTAGAAAAGGAAGCATGCTTTGTGAACAAGAAACTGAGGCTAAGTTCATAAAAAGTCTGTGCAGAACAGAATTTCAAACTTTAATTATTGGGTTATTCTTATGTCTTTCTGCTAACTTTCATGTTTATATATGAATATTAATACATTTTTAGTTTGCAAATTGTTTTTGATTGCCCTTGATCAAGAAAGAGGAGAAAGAACATAATGCTTGTCATGTTTAGCTATATTTTTCCATTTTTATTTAATCTGCTTTAAGAAAACTCAAAGAAAGGATAAGGTACTCTAGAAGAAATGCTTTGAGTAAGGTAGTAATTATTCTATATCTATGCATTTTCCAAAACAGTTTTCAGAGAATAAAAAAAGACCTAGACAAAAGTCCTTAAGAAGGATACCTTAAGAAAGGTTCTGTTAGCGTATCTTTCATCTGCTGTAAATCTGTTTTTGTTGCAGATCCACTTTACCCATATTTTGCTTTGTGAATTCTAACTTATTTCAACTGTTTCTTTAGGTAGGTGAGCACTCAGGACAAACATAAGCAGACTTCCACTATTCATGAAATATTTTATTATAAATCACTTCAGACAAACTTTTCAAAAAAAATGTTTATCTGTAAAAGGAAACAATTTTAAAACATTCTTAAAGAAAATAGACTGTTCTTAAGCATCAACCTCACTTAGAGCTCTTCTGTAATGAAATCTAACAAACAAAACCGATGGGTCAAGAGCTATTCATTTCAGATGTACTCATAAAAGGGAGACTAAGATGTTACACACATCACAGAGAATCTTTTTGTTGACAATGAAATAGGAACACTTGCTAGTTAATGCTGGCCTGACAAAGCAGTCCAATATTTAAATATTTTCCAGTCCCAAAAGAGACAAACCATTAACATTTCTTATTAATTAAGCCAGTCCTGGGTAAGGGTTAAAGCCACTTCAAAGCATCTAACATAAGCTCTTCATTTCATGTACTTCTCTTGTTGATCAGCCAAGATTTTTGCTGAGGATTTGGCATCATAGAAAAGTTCATTTATTTCTTCAATATGCTCCTTCTCAATGCTGTCTTTCCCATTAATCTTGGCAAGCAGGTTAGCTGGGGTCAGTAACTGCACAGCGTACCTGTGATCAAACAGAGATGGACGAATAATTACAATTCAGTTCATCCTAGTGAATTGAATGTACATACGGGTGGGAGATTTGTCAGGAAACACAGCTCCATCAGCAGTATAAAAAAAAAATCTTTAAGATCCTCTAACATGTACACTCTTTAAACAAGGAAGCAGGAGGATTACCAGTGTTGGTTGTAACACCAACACTGTTCTAAATAGACCGCATGTTACTGTATGGGAGAGGGCTGTCTCACTTCCAAGAGAGAATTATCCTACAGTGTTTTTAAAAGCAGTCATACTTAAGATGTAACAGAAAATTGCACTGTGTTCATCTTACCTTAAGGTTGTCTTGGTACCAATTTCCCCTAAATGGTTTAGAGCTTCTTCACTAATATTAATTCCTTCTGTCTGAGCACGAAGTTTTATGATCTGTTGGGATGAATGAGTAAGTCAGGTAACAGCCCGAACTATTAGCATGTTATGCTACTTAGCTTAGCTTCTAAAAACCCTGTCAGCTTAAAGATGGGATGTGCTATAGAATGAGATGGTATGGAGTTATCCTTGTGTAATTTACCAGTGAACTAGAACAGATTTGTGGAATTCTAAGTCTTTGAATAGATAAATATAATGTTGAAAAACTGACCACCATAAAAGGCAGATGAAGTAACATATCTGGACTAATTCATGATAATTGTGTGGTTAGCGAGGTATATACTGTGCATTTTGTTCGTAGATCAGAACTTAAGGAAATTGGAAAAGTATGCAAGAAGTAGCAGTGACAGCTAGAGTCTTGTGGACAGCTACATCAGTTCCCAAGTTTTGTAGTGTATTGCTGCTGTTACACAGCAGACTTCTTCAGCAATCCCTACAAAAAATACTCTTCCCTTAGGAACTCACAACACACTTTTTATTCAATTGACAATAAGATAGTAAAATAAATCAAAAAGTTACTTTCTAAGATTCACCTATTCCTGCAAGAAGAAAAAAAATCACTAAGAAGAATCTAATCTTTCAAGAACAGTCTCAGGCTCGTACCAATTTGAAGATCTTTACAAAGTTGGAGAGCAAGATATCACCAATAAGCCTGAGCATATAAAGCTGTAACAAAAGTGGCACAAGTCTCTCGGTAGTCCGTATTACCAGCTGAGTGATAAGGGGCAGACTGGATAATGATGTTGTGTTGTAGTGCTGAGATAACTCTGGAACTGCAAGCCTCATATAATACAGGTATTTTTCACTTTGGCAGCTTTGTAAACAAGATATCAAGAAGCACTCGTTTAAATTAAAGCCATAAAAATGCGCCAGGAGAGTCAGGATAGGGAACAGAGTAAAAGAGTGGTTTGAAATGGTACGAAGTTGTGCTAAGATATTAATACTGAATATCAGAAATGCTACTGCAAATTGCAATTTCAAATTGAAGACTTTTTCCATCTTATAGATCACCCAAATATCACTTTCTATTCATTGAAATACTGCTACTTTATTCTTCTGCTAGAAACAAGACACCTTAAATGCCACATCTCTAAGAACAACTATTTAAAAAAACTTTTTATCTAGCAACTCTGTAGAACCTTACTGAAGGATCAGGGTCTAAGGCATTAACCCAGCAAATACATATATAGACAAGCTTCTGTGAAATAGGAAAAGGTTTACCAGGTGAAATACATTATGAACAGAATGTGCCAGTTATTACCTCTTCCATCTGATACAAAGGCAAAAAAAAATTACCACAATATCCGACTAGAATATTCTTATAACAGTGAATTTACCTAGGACCATTTTCTCCCTGTTTTGGTTGCACTAAGGTAACTGTGGGTCTTGCTTTCTCGGAGCAGAGCTATACAATGGGATTTCTGTTGGTTAGGAACAAACTTTTCAGTACAAGGACAATTCTTGCACTGATAAGCACATCAGTTGTGATAAGACAAGGAGTCTCACACAGAAACATAACCAGGGGAAACTTCTTCCTAGCATGAAAGAAAAATGGGAGCAAAAATAGAGAAATAAATGGACCTCTTACTATCCTCCCTTGCCCCCTCCTCCTCTCAACTGTATTTAGTTACATTCAAGGGTAATAAACAGCTCCTCCTCCTCTCCCAAGACAAGTCATTCAAAAGCCTTAATTTAAGGGAAAATGAGATTATCTAACTATGGGAACGTGATTTATGATAAAAGGCTGTATCTATTTTTAGCTTTAGGAAAAGCTACTGTAAACACTTTTTCCCTCATCCCTGGGGAGGGTGGAAACCACAACGCTTAGCCAGCTCTTCTGAAAAATCAGCAGTTCAGAAATTAGCTCTTTAACAGTGTATTATCTGCATGATAATACAGCACACTAGATAAGTATTACTTATACGTATTACTTTTTGTTAAACATGCTATATATAGCTCAGAGTGCATATTCCTGCTACCCTTATTGCACAAAATTCACATACAATACAGGGAAGTCTAGACAACAGTCTTTAACATCTCCAGACTAAGCAGAAATCATGCTTTAATACCTGTTTTGTATGCAGAAAATACATAATCGTGTTATTAAAATCACTGGGCTGCTTCTATTACTATCCGTACTTTGAAGCATTAAAGCGTCCTTTTAGGTACAAAAAAATCATCCCAAGCATGGTTCACAACAGCTGTACGCAAAAAGCTCCTCAAATCAAATGAAGTGAAGCTTTGTCTCTACGTTTATATTCGATAAATGCCTCAGCTTCACCTTGGCACTTATCCAGCAGCAGGAGACTATTATCTTGTGACAACGCTCTCCTCCATTGACACTATCTCTTAAATAATACAAAGAATTGACATGATAAACTGTAATGTCTTCTGCATTGTGTCACTTCACAGCATTGAGACGCTAATGAGGGGGATCTTTGACACGGTGCATCATAATGGAACCCAAGCATTATAATCGATACACAATACGTTGTGATGGTCCCACAGGAAAGGTTCCAGGCATTCAGAAGCGTATCTCTGCAACATTCACTGTGCTTACGTTTCCAAACTTGACTAGAAGCACAAAACTCCTTCCAGTTTCAGGAAACTACTCGATAAGGTTAAAGCTATGGTACAGAGAGCATAGAGGCAAAAATGCAGCGCATGAAGTTGCGTTCTGTAATCTCTCTCGTCTCTCATGTGGAGGAACAGCCTGAGGAGTGGGACCATTGGTCCTAAAATCTAACACTTCACCTCGTAGCAACAGAAAAAGAACTATCTCCTGGAACCTGCAAACTCTATGGAAAGCACAGCAGTGCAAGAGAGGTGGTCAGCTAACGATTCATGGCATTTCATGCAAGTGAGATGTCACTTTCAGCTCTAGAGGTGTTTACCAATATAACTCACCAGTGGATGGCAATCCAACAAAAAAGTGCATGCAAAGTCTTAACCGGCTTATTCTCAATGGTTACTGAAGCAGCATGTATTTAGGAAGTGGTAAGCTTTCTGGCACAAACCCTGCTGACCATACAGATTCAAACAGCTCTATAGCAGCAGAATATACAGAAACACAGCAGTTATCCCAAGAGACTAGAATTCCAGGGACTTCTTAGAAGCTCTTTAAAATGTTTATACCTGCTTCATTTCTTGGGGTGTATACAGCATGGTTCGGATAATCATCACTCTGTCCAGCAGGTCCAATGGTATTCCATGAGGAGACACTACATCCTCTGTGCCTCTAAAGGAGAAACCAAACAGAAATGGATCAACTACTGCTCTGAGTTCAGTACCTTGATTTGACTCAAATCAGTAATAGTGGACTACACATCCACTAGTTTCCCATTCTTATGTCTTCCCATACAGGCACGTTCTGCAGATACAGACAGGAAACAGTCTAGTTTATACTGGACAGCCTGAAGGAAACAAATACTATTTCTGGAACTGTTAAAATGTCACTCAGAAATAGTCTGAGGTGGTGCTTTTCTTCATGTTTTCTTTCATGTTTCTCTTCATTGCATCTTATACAATACAGTCTTAGCTCATGTTCCAAAGTATCTTCCAGAGAGGAACAACTCATTAAGTTGTTCACCAATATTAATAGAAATTATATCCACTATCACTAACTGGGAGAACATTCTCTCTTGCTGAACAAACCATTACTTCGTTCAGTATTTCCCTCACCCGTCCAGCCACCGCAGTGGTTTTACATTACATGCTTGCAATCCACCAAATTAAGAGGTGGAGATCTGTGCATGAAGGATAGAGAAGGATCTAGACCCTCAACCATTTTATTTGTTTGGCATAAAACAGCCAACAGCAAAGTCACAAGCACATCTACTCTGCTCTTCCAAGACAACCATGAATTGCTGTGAAGTCAAGAATGAAAGACAGCCACATTTCATGAGACCTATGGAGATCACAGGTGAAAATGGTAAAGTGCTGGTAAGACAACTACAGTTCTAAATTCAGTGCCAACCTTTAAGCATTTCATCTTTTGTTGCAGTCTTCTATGGGAGACAAATCAAAATGCCCTGCAATCATCTCCTGTTGCACTCTTGAATAGATGGTGTTGTTTCTTCTGAATCAATTAATTCTCTTATGAGTTTAAAACTCAGCTACAATTAATTCTTTCCTTTTTAAGAGCCACCAATAGGTGAATCAGAGCTTCACCAGCTATGTGAGACAGTTGTTACAGTGAAGACCTTGCTTTTAAGGGATTTAGTTTACCAATACTTGATACAACTATTATATGGAAAACTTCCTTTCTTAAATGACATGTTCCTGTCAGTCCATGCTGACAGAGCTGTTTGTTCTATTTTTACGAGACAGCCTTTTCATGCCTTTGTAAAAAGAGCACTGCAACATCCACCTCAAACATTTCTGAAGAGCTTATCACCTTAACTTCTAAGCAATGCAAACAAAGAAAGATTAATACCAGATGAGCCAGTAAGAGTGAAAGGAATAGCTGGTTACACAGCTGAATTAAATCAATTTAAAGAGTAGCAATCATTGCTAATGACAGCTTGTTTAGACATAATTTGACCTAGACCACAAATTAGCAGTAAAACTTCAGGAAGAATCTCAAAGAGGAGAGCACTTCTACTGAAAATGCAAAGAATGCATTGTGTGGGTGCAAAATACTGAAGCAGAGGCACGAATTGGAGTGGAGATGAAAAATAAGTTAGTTGGCAAAGCCGGAGAAACAAAAATCCAGACAAATATAGTAGGAAAGAATGGAGAGTGGGGAGAGGCTGAACTGTGATACGCTTTAACAGTAAGAACAGGAAGCTGAAGTCTGATGCAACAAGGATAGCAAACAAGTGAAGTTATCCAGAAGCAGGAAACAATATTAGAGATTTGTAGCTCTAGTGCTTTCAATGTCCCTAATGCACAAGCAAGAAATGTGTTGAGGTATCCAAAGAGAAAGCTAAGTGTAACGGAACACCCAGGAAACAGACAATTCAGAGGCTGTTAGAGAAAAGGAAGGATTCCATTCTGCTTTATTTAAGTCAGTCTGGCGTGAAGTGCTTTTCCCCTCATGAAGCTCATGAGCAGTTCTGGAGCACTAATGCAGCTTGCAACCTATGCAGGATGTTACCGCAGACGTCAGTATCTGAGACAAAAGCCTTCAAAGATCACAAACTCTGCTGACATAGCTCACTCCATGGTTTATGGACTGATGATACTGGAAAATTCAACTTTAGACGTACCTGATAACACAGTTTCCTCGATTGGAAGCAAAGATGACAATGGGGGAAATAGAAGATTCCAGTGCTCGGTGCAGGTACGTGAAACATTCAATATCCAACATGTGAACCTCATCTACAAACAGTACACCTGGGACCAGCTCTGCAATGCCTTGATCAATGTATTTATTTACCACTTTATTTATTTCTCCTCGAAGTTTATCTACAAGAACCAAAAGAAATTGTTAGTTATTCTGCTAGTGAGCTATAGGTCTCTATGAAAGACTTGGAGTAACATTCCCCTTGAAATTTTAATGGATTGGTTTCTTACTGCCACAGAGTAAATCTCTGTGATACCAAAATGATGTGGCATTTAAGACTAAACTAAGATTCGTGATTTCACTCCTGTATTGCAGAGACATCTGTGCATCAAACTATTCCTAACCTGAACTTCTAGCACTTAACTGGAGCAGTCTGTTCTCTCTCTTACCTTGTGAAACACTGTCAGAGGAAGAAAAAGTCAGCCAAACCTCAGTTTAAAACATGAAGCTTAACCAAGTTTCCAAGCATGGGTGAAGAGAACATTATTGAAAGAATAAAATATTCCTACTGTATTTCAGCAAGACAGTTCTTTTAAACAATTATATGTGCATTATATATATATAGGGCTATATACAAATTCTGTCAACACTTGGATCTCAAAGTCCTGCAAGATGTTATGTGGATAAATCTGACTTCAGAATAAGCAAAGTGACCTCTGGAACAGAAGAAAAACTTCAAAAGAGCACCATTCCGGTTAAATATTGAAGACGACTTTGATCTAAATTTATATAGTCACTTACTGAAACATTTCTTTCAAAGCAAAAAAGAGAGTAGATCTTTCTGTAGATCTTTTTTCCTTCCATGATCTGTAGGTAGGAAAACAGCAGTGCACTTAGACCATCAAGTCAAACTGCAGCTGCTATAGAGGAATCAAAACCAAACCAAGGTCTCTAGAAACCTTTTCTTCTGCTCCACAGAAACACTGCATAGTTGCTTCACATACAAATGCACCCTAAGGTTTTTAGATTTCGGGGGGGATCAGTCTGGATCTCAGTGTGGCTATAGAAAAATATGAACTATGCACCCTCTGGGAGCAATGTTTTGAGAAGGGGGATGGCACTACCTTTCTGACCTCTTTCTCTCCAAGAAGATGGGTGCAGAGTACAGTATGTAGTTTGAAACTATGTATGTGAACCAATAACATGTTGGTACTCTTTCCAGCTATTGCAATTGTGGCAGTTTTATCACTGCTCTCTGAAATCTGAATATTTTTGAATAAATATTTTGAAGGCTTTCATCATTAGAGATGTCATGTGAATAACATGATTTTTAATTTTTTTCGAACTAGCAAACATATAGGTTATGTTGGTCTGGAAATATGATGAAGGATTCATACCGGTAATTTCAGTTTTCTTAGGCTTCATCAATTGTCCCATCATAGAAAGGATGTCTTGCCCGCCCTAGGAAAAGAAAGTTACAGATCAACTATGAAGTCTTCTAGTGAACACAAACAATGAGAATCTTAAAAACTGGGAACTGGTTAAAGAAGTTGTTTCTTACACTTAACCTGATACTTTATTTCATCAGTGGTTGATAACTTGCCAAAGGGTAGGTAACTTTATCACAGTGGTATTCTAACAGATTAATTATCCATCTCCTCACTCTTTCTTTAGCCTTGCTTATTTGGAGTGCATAAAAAATCAAAATGAGATATCCTCTTTTAACAGAAGCTGATTAAGAACTGGAAACATCATCAGGGAACACAGAGACTTGGGATGGCCTGTGTGCACTGTAACTGTTCAACCTATCAACACAATTATGCTGAGTTTTAACACTTTTTAATTCTTCGATTTCATCAGGTAAATGATTTTGTTGGGAAAAAAAGGATGATTACTTTGAAGTGGAGTAGGTTAAGGGGTTGTAGAATCAAAACACAGGAGTGTGAGCCTTTAAACACAGTGGCTTTTATGACAGATGGAGTTTCCTCAATACCGAGTCTATGTTAAGATACAGTAAAGAGTAGTTCCATTTTCTTTTTTTTTGCTGAAGCGCATTCAGAACTCTAGTGAAAACCACAAGAAAGTTTAATGAGAGGTTATGAAATATTTCTGAAGGAAGCAGGGACATTAACAGAATCTACAGCAAAGTCAAAAATACTTTGTGATCATTTATCATAGTGCTTGCAATTTCTATTTCATGGCCACAAAGCCATAGCTACAGAGAAGAAATTAATCTGTGTTCATGACTTTCAATAAATAAAATTATGCAGATCTGGCTGCTGCTACCTCACATCTCTCCTTATAGAGAGAAAGATGTAATCTTTTTCTCTGGTCAAGAGGAGCAGCCCATTCAGCTTTTTTTGCAGTGGATGGGGCACAGTGGTATGTGGAAGGAGAGAGGCAGGTCTAGATTATGCTTTAACTGTGAAGGTAGCAGATCCCAAATATCTATGTGGAAGTTCCTCTGACAAATATTCCTAAGTGAATCCTAACCTAGCAACCGCCTCTTTGACCTGGACGGAAGGGCCAAAGAGGCAGCCAACTGTAGTAGGACCTCTCTGCAAACAGAGAGGAGAGGTAGAGTGGCCTTCGAGATAACACCTACTGATCTTCCTATTGAAGGTAATTTAGGATATCTCAAGGTTTTCTGCATCCCCTTGATTATTTTAAAAGCCATCAAATCTATGTAAAATATTTTTCCTGTAAAAACTTTATCTGTGGAGTCAGGTACCTGAGGTCGAGCGTTGGCCACATCCAAGTCATGCAGGGTGACATCCTGAATAATTTCCTTTTTCTTGTGCACATCACCCTTTGGCAAGGGAACATACTCTTCGGCTTCAAGGTCGAATTCCGTAGCATAGGTATCACACCTGCCTTGCCTCTGCAGAAAGGCAAAGAAGAAAAACCCAGGTATAGAATTGGTTTCAGTGCCAAAACCTGAGTGACATAAACTTGATAAAGGGCTTGGTTCACAGTCCCAGTACTGAAAAGCGTCAGACAATTCAGACATCCCACTCCCTGCTTTAGCAACAGGCATACTGTATCTACTGATCAAAGCTCAAAAACTCTGGTGAAATGCACCTGATATTTTAGCAATAAGAATATTTCACTCCTCTCTCTCTCCCCTCTTCTTTTAACTGTATGCAATTCTTGCTAAAGGACAAATCCAGCAGATTAGCTAGAGATTGGGAAAACTGTTCAAGACTCCTTTGTAGGTGGGTGATTTATTATATGATACAAAATATTATGCTCATCCATTAAACAGCAAGTATCGCTGTACACTACTTTCTAAATCAGATATGAAGAGAATGCTAACTAATGCAGTATTCCCTTCTACATGTATATATCTTGTGGAGAAAATACCAGAGCGATAAAAGAAAGATTAAATACGCTGCACATGTCAGCCTGAAAATGACTAAAGTTGCTTGGTTTTTTTCCCCCCTTCCCTTAAAGATGTTTTGATCTTACAGAAAAGAAAACTCATCCAGGCAGCATCAGTGATAGCTTCCTTGCCAGATGACCTCAATTGTGAACCAGATGACCATGCTCTTTCAGTGCAAGAGATATTTTTCTTTATAGATAAGGAAAACACTGGGCTCTTATTAAAACATTCACGTAACCGTTTCATGTCAATTAAGCTTAACAAATTGGAGAGCTTTCTAACAAAGGCAGAGAAAGACCTGCAAGAATACATCCACCTACATAAAAATGCAGAACTTTTATCTTACCTTGACGGCTCCGCTGTTTGCTTCAATATAAATAACATCACCAGTTTCCACTCGTTCCTTCTGTAAGCTTTCAAAGATGCTTGGGTCCAGCTGGAGACAAACATCACGGTTGGTCAAAACAGTTCCATATTGTTATGGTAATGGAGGAAAAGAAGCTTAGACTAAAGCTCACTCCTATCAGGCAAAATTAAACTGCAACTCCACCCCCCCGAAATACCTCATAGGATTTTATAAAGCTGTAAGACCTGGAGTACTGGTAGAGTACAACTTAGTCTCTATTGTAAAATCTGAAAGAAGACACACAAAACTTAGTTTCTTACATAAAAATACCTGTCTAAAGAAAGTGACATTAAGAGCCAAAAACATAATGATAATGATTGCAGTAACGAAGTATGCCTTTGTGTAATGTGACAATATGTTTATACCTAGGATGTGGTGCTTCACTTGCTTTCTAGCAATACTTTTATCAAAGAACTGGCTATTGCACTGGCTTATGCTACTTGATCTCTTGAGTCTGCATCCTCTGTGGAGCTGGGTGAAGGAGAGCGGATATGGAATACGTTAGATGCTATTGTTTCTCTTAGTACATATTTATTCATTTTTGCTCTACATTTTCTTGTTTTCAGAGTGAACAAATGGAAGATGATGCTTAACAACAGAGACAGCATTCAGTTCTCTCACACTCTAACTGACAGGGAAATTACACAATATGGACAGAGACTTGTACAAGAAAACAAAGGGAAAGTGGGTCTGAGCTGGCAACATACCAGCTCAATTTCTAGTTCTCTATCACATATTCACTAGAGCATATCTCCACACATAGAAAGAAGGGATGTGACAGAAAGAACAATCTATACTGAAGCAGGCAAAATTTCCCAAAACCATCCTCAAAAATTCAATTGCGCATCAGGATAACAAAAAAACAAGAGTTTTCTTGTACATTTGCTGTCACGAACACCAAGTTACAACTACAGTCAGTGTGAGCACATGGTAGACTGAGGCAGGTCACAGCTCAGATTCTCAGCTACGCCCATTTTTTCTGTGATGCTAGTAATGCTGCAAAACTGCATCAGAATCTCTTCGTGCTAAACTCTCCTTTAGCGCACTTGAACATGCATGAGTGGGTGTTGCCAAACAGAAAAATAACAGGAACTGTTGATTGAGTGATGGGATTACCCCTCATTTCAATGGGTAGGAGAAAAGACTAACAACTAAATCTCTACAAAGAGCAGATAAACATACATCCTCAGGAGTAGGATAAAGTTGTCTAGCAAAACAGTCTCCTGGCATCATTATTCTACACAAATGGGGATCAAGAGCTTAAAATACAAATAAGAACTGCTAAAAACAGAAAACGTAGGTATGAAATTCTTACGGAAATTTTTGAGACTCTACTGTACACACCTTTAACTGTTTGGTTCCCTTTGCAGTTTTGAGTCCTATAATTACATGGCTGATGGTTTTGCCGTAACCCCCCATAGGATTTTCAGTCTCACATGGAGTTAGTTCTGTAACTTCTCCTTCATAAACCTCCTTGGTCTCTTTAATCCTCAATCCTGCAAGAAATTGTTTGGAATAGACAAATCAATGGCCATAAACACTCAAGAGTCTGCTGCACTAATGCCAACAAATTTTAACATATCATTAGGGTTCATTACGTTTAATGGGATTTTTTTTTTATTTTCAGAAGTTGAAAGATCAGTTATAATTCTCTTCTTCAATAGAAAATGAGAATACTCATCCTGGGTAATGAGAGGGAAAGCTCAGCCCAAGTTCTGACTTGAAAAGCAGTTTAATAAACTCTAAAATTGTTTTCTTTCTGTCCCTTATTACTAGTTCTTGAAGCAAATGTCAGTATCCTCTCTTTTACCTCCCCTCACAGAGCAGATTTGCTGCCCTACACTAAAGATAAAAAAAAAATCATCAAAATTCTGAAACTAAAGATTAGTGACACCAATGTAACTAGGAGTTTTACATAATTTTCATACTATCAGAAAAGTTTTGCTAAGTCAGGAAAGAGGAGAAAAATAAGTAAAAAAATTTAAATTTTAGCAACTAAGTTAAAAATAAATTGATTAACAGGTATGTTAGAACCTCATGAAATTAAGAAAAGCTTAACGTATCATGTAAAATATTTGTCAAGTTAATAGCAGAAGGTGAGCTAGGTAAAGTTTAACAGGATTTGTTATAATGCAAACAAAACTATTTCAAAAGAGGTGACATTGACATCCTTACTTTGCTGTTTTTCAGATAGTTAAGAAATCATCACAGTATCTGAGTATCTTGTATTCTTGTCACAACTATTGTAATGGACTAACAGTTGTTTTAAACTGATAAATAATACGGAGCTGAAGAGTTTACGGTTAGACTGTCCCAAAGAAAAAGCACTGTCATCACCACCACTACAATTATGCAGATGTTCTAACTACATAAAAGTTCAAAGAACCCACATCTGAAGAGACTCTATAAAGTATTTTATGAGACACATATGTCATACCAAAAATAATGAATGGGCTGTAACAAGATATAAGGAAGTCATCCTGCCCAGTCTGAGGCTATTAGGACTTTATAAAACTTTCCTTGTTCCTCAACTTTTCATTTTACTTTGAAATAGATCAGACACTTCACCAGTAATCTTGAGTTGCTGATAGGGAAATAGAAAGAACTGACAAATATGAGTCTGTCTCCCTCTACTGGACCCAAATCAAGGATAGGATTTGAAATGTGAGAAACAGGTTATTTGTGGACGTGATAATTTCTTGGTATGAAGTATTTGCTTTCTCTTATTTAGCACTATATAAGAAGTTCTATACAAAGTTAATTTTTAACATGTTTTTCTGGTATGTCAAACCATCGCACAAAAAAATAATGAACCTTTGAGTTATAAAATTGTCCTAGACAAGGCTGTATCCCATAGGTTACATATGCAAGGAATGTGAAGTAATATGGGAAACTGTATTGCAAAACTGTTGGTGGTGAGAAATGGACATTCACAGGCTTGTTTTTCCTTTTTGCTTTGTTTTTAAACTTTCAGCACAAGCACTATTCTGCTCCCACAACTTGCAAGCCATTCATGCTTGCGGTAAGTTTTGTATGTTCCTAAAGTACATCTTCCAGTTTCACTTTGTCTGAAAAGAAGCAGATTCACATGCTCAGAGTCTGCTCCACAACACAAACCAGAGCTGAGCCAGCAAAGATAACCCAGAGACTTGTTTCAAAAGCATGCCTCTAATTTAAACTGATGTGTTCACATAGATGTGTCCATAGAAAATATTTACAGTTTAACATCATCTAAGCAAAGGTAATCATGTTCTGAATTTGCTGATTATCTTTTGTTTTCAAATCAACTTGCATTTATCAACTATGAATTTCACTCTTAAATGAGCTCTAACTTAAACAGAGACATCTACTTACAAATCTGAAGCATGAATCTAAGAAGAAAGTTGTAGAATGGTTCATGTTTGGGCTCAGTAGCACTCTTTGTATAAACTTAAACAATGCTTGTTCGATTTACTGACAGCTACAATTTGGAGATACAGGGAATGGACATGCTGTTCAAGGGGCTATTCCAGTAGTTATTCGTTACTGAGCTTGTAACATTAGCTACTGTCATCATCCTTGCCAGCTGCTAATAAGCTCTACATGATATTAATCCCTCTCAGCTGAAGTGGTTTTTGTTTTTAAAACCTGTACAATTCCATGTTCTCATTTCCCACTCTATATTTTTGTTTCTTACATACAATAATCTATCTGCTATACACTAAACAGCGTCTGGCCGTTAGAGAATGTCAAGTCTGTTATTAAATGACTCTCAACAAAAATTCTGAAAACTCTGAATTGCCCTTTTCCTTGTACAGTGATGTGTTGAAACATGTCAGATTCTCTTGTTTCCAAGGAAAAAAAAAAAAAGAAGAAACTAATGTTAACATCCCTGATAATTTTTATAAATTGAGGTGTCCAAACCTACTGAAAGTAAAATGCGTAATAGGAGCAATAGATGATATATATAGAACCTGCTAGTAAGGTATCATACAAAAAATAAAAAAAAATCAGGTATTGATTGATATGAGTTGATTTTTTTTCTTGCACATAGTCACGGCTAACAGTGCATTGCGCATACAAAATCCTTTTTTAGAACATGCACCCTTTTAAAGTATTTATTTACCAGGCAGGGGATCTAAAACCTAACTGAGATTTAAACATGACTGGAAAGTGTTCCATTTTGAAAAACAATGGATACTACTCCTTTAAAATATTCTTTTTACACTGATAAAAACATTCAATAAAGGTTGTGTTATGAAAATGTGACAGAGAATTCAACACAAAGGAATAAAAGAAGTTCCATCTTTCATTAACACCAATATTTGTTTAGAAGTGTCTCTCTACTGACATTCAGGGAATGCAGGGCACTGACAATGTATCTGGCTGTTAACCTGAGAGAGTTAAAATATTGCTATCTCTACAAATGACAACATGGATGGCAGAAGTTTCATCTGTTGGTTCAAGTTTCCGAACCTCTGACAGGGAACTTCATCACATCAAGGAAATATTGCAGACTACTCAGCCTCTGGCTTCCCTCCCCCAGGCCCTGCCAGACTCACGGTAACTAGAAGACCAGAGACTACTGAAAGTTGCTTTCTTATAAGAGTCAATGGACTACTTTTGTTTGGTTGCAGAGCTGAGAGACATCTTCACTGCCATCAAATACTCTGATGAAGTCAGAGGGGAAACATGGTACAGAAACCAGGAAAATTAACTGTTAATATGTCCAGTGTTTTGGTTAGGCTATCTTCAGGCAATCCTCATACAAACAAGGGCCACTTTAACTGCATTTATCAGCTGTCAGCAAAGATCACCTAAGAGATTTTAGATACTTAGTAAGGTTGTGTTGTAAATTGGTTAAATTTGCATTGAGCTTGTACAAGCACTCTAGAATTGAGGAAGATAATTGAGGAAGATATTAAATTAAGGTATTTATTTTGCTGGCACGGAATTTCCTCTGGGCTCACTCTCACACTAAGTCAGGCTAACACTGCCATTTGGGAGTCCCTGAAGAAGGCTGTTCGCTTAATAGCATAAAATCACTAAAATAAAAAAGGAGAGACCATTTTGCTGTCTACAAGTATTTCTGCTAACGTAAGAAACTAAAAATAAGTTTTCTTTCATATTTATGCAGCCAAAGGCAAAAGGAGATGGACCTGGAGGACGAGAATAGACTCTGGGGAAGCAGAGTAAACCAAATTAACTGTGGGACACAACCATTAAATTATGGTTTATATCTAGAGAGCCTTACCGACTCCACTAAGTGTGGGAAGAGATTCAGCAAATTAAGATCAACACTGAAAAAAAGAACATACACCATGATCTGGAAACCACCTTGACCACTGAGAAAATCCTCCTTTTCAGATGACTGGAAAAAAACCAACCAAGTAAGTATCATGCAAATATTTAATTATTCTGCTTTTCTGAAACTTACCAATTGCCCGTCGGAAGTTTTCCATTAGAACTTCTGTTTTCTTGATCTCAGTGGAATAGACTTCACTTCCAACCATAGGACAAAAGGGAACTTTACTGCCTAGTTCCTGAGCAATAGCTAAAGCCAAAGCAGTCTTATAAAATAGAAAAAGAAATTATGCATTTAATTTGTGTAAGGATGAACACAGAATTCTTTCTGCACAGAGTTAACTTTCCTTATCGTATCACTTTCCATCTATCAACTACCAATATTAGATCTGTTCTGCCTGACAGATATTTCTCACACATAACAAGCCCCCTCCTCCACAAAACAAATTAGACAGACATTAAGTGACATTTACCAAAGATATATAAAACACCTTAATGGAACAATACAAATATTTGAATTTAACATCTGATACAAATACCTGGAGCCTGAAATAGGACAAGTGAAAAAAATAAACAAAGCAAAAACTATCTAGGTTGTTATACTAAAATTGATTTTGAAGCCTCTTCTTAAGAAACCACACCACCTATGTGTTTATAACCTACACAGGGTGTCTTCATGCTAATGATGCCTGAACACACCAGTGGATACAGTCAACGTTAATGACATAGCAAAAATCAAAACAGAAAGTGGGGAAACACATTAATACTTTAATGAAAAAGAAAATCCAGTAAATGAAAACAATATGTAACCACTACCCCAAAATGGTTTGGACAAGAAATAAAGTTAAAATAGATTTTGGAATACTTTATTCTGTATAAATAAGGAAAATAATACCTTGCCAGTTCCAGGAGGTCCTGCCAACAATACAGCTCTACCAGCCATTTTCTTGCTTTTGATTAATTCCACTATAACCCCGCAAGCCTATAGGTTAAATAAGTATTTACATTGTTAATAACAATATTGCTGTGATATTTTTCGTTTCAGTAACAGTAGAAGCATTAAGAAAAATTAGGTCATGCGAATGTATTAAAATAAAGAGGATTTCAATTTTATGCATACAAAACAGAGGCAAGATCAGAAAAAAATACTTCCCGCAGTTATTTTATCTAGCACGCTGAAAAAATAATCAAAGACAGCAAAACTCAAACTTCAGAGCACTGCATCCTTTCCCCCTCTCCGTGCTGCAGGCATGTATCAGGGTATAAGAACAGGCATGTATCAAAGTATATAAAAATAAAGCAAGAAACGCGGTTTGGGCCTTCGGAACAATTCGCTAAAGCACCACCCGAGGGCCGGATGCAGAGCTGAAAAGGAAGCCCCAAACCCCACCTGCAGCGCATCTCTGGCTGTTGGCGCGTTTTTACTGCCTCCGGCACCTTAATTCTTAGGCTTAAGGCGCACAAGACCGCAGGGCGATCGAGGAGGAGCCCGGAGTGCCCCGGAGCCACAAGCGCAGAGCCGCAGGGCGACAAAACGCAGAGGCCGGCCGGGGGCTGCCGCCCGGCCTCCCCTCGGCTCAGGAGGAGCCTGGATCGGGGCCTCACCCCCCCCCCCACTCACCTCCCTCGCGTTCTCCTGCCCCACCAGCCCGGCCCCCGCCGGCTTGGCGGTGCCGCTCTCGTCCAGCCCCAGCCCCTTGACATGGCTGTGGGCGGCGATGCGCTGCGTCTTGGACGTGCTCTTCACCTCCTCGATCTTCATGGCGACTCTGCGCCTCCCCGCCGCACGCGGCCCGCCCGTTGCCAAGGCGCCCGGCCGCCTCGGCCCGCCCCGCCGCCGCCATTGGTCCGCCTGCCGCCGCTCTCGGTGGTGATTGGCTGAGGTGACTGCCCGTCGCAGCCAGGGGGGTGCGTTGGGGTTTAGCGTCCGCCTCGGCGCTTCCCGGTGCGCCGCTGTGAGGGGCCGGCGGCGCGCGGGGCCCGGGGGGAGGCGGGCCGGGGAGAGGGGGTGAGGCGGCTCCTCCTCGCCCGGGGGTCGTGGCCCGGCTCTGGGTGAGGGCTGGGGGCGCTGCTTCTCTCCTCGCCACGGGGAGCTCCGGTTTGCTCCCGGTGGTCTTGTGCCCCCGCTGAGGGCGCGGGCTGCCCCAGTCGGCAGCGAGTGCAGCTCACAGAGCTGAGGTGAGGCTTCCCGTGAGGGGTTTCTAGGTACGGGTCCTGGAAGTAGCAAGGGCAGGCTTTTACCCCCGAGTGTATTTTGCCAAATTCTTTCAGTTACCTGTGTAACAGATAAATAACTACATTTTGTATGGCTGAGGTACTTATGTAAACATCTGAGGCTTTAATTTGACTTCCAGTATGCTATATGTACGCTGTACATATGATCTAATAGCTTCCTCCTGAGCTTGGGGCTACTGATTTGAGGAATAAACTTCATCTCCTCAGCAGTCAGCTTCGTGCCCTCACAGAACTCCCCCATGGCTCTCGCACCTGTGCCATCCCATGGCCTGTAGTTCACCTGTTGCACCTTCTGTATGATGCTTAAATGCTTGAGATGGAGAACACGTGTGTGAAATCTCAGAGGACCTCAGAGCTGGCTGTTCTACTGACTTGTCCTTGTAGATACAGGGATTATTCCCTGAAAAGAGGGAAATCTTCCCACCAATGCATCATGTATGATGATAAAGCTGTTGCTGCGTCTGTGATGCCCAGGGTTAACAGACTAACAGAGCATGATGCAGGCCTGTTTGTGCAAGGGGATGCGGCTGTCTCAGCTCTGCTACCAGCTGCCAGGCAGAATTACAAAGGTAGTTGTGCAATGATACAAAATAGAGGGGGGCTTTTGGGAAGGGTGGGTGTAGTGGCTGAGGCTGCAGAAGCTTGGTGAGCACTATATGTGCTGTACGTTCCCTTTCGGTCCAACAGCTTCCGTTAGTTTTGATATGTGTCATTCAGCAAAGACTTTCCTATTTGTTTTTTTCTTTTTCTGCTAACTTGTTCTGTCAGTTTATATTTACATAATCTAGTTTAAAATTGTAATTACAATATAATTGTGCACACATGTAGTTCAACACCTTTGTAAGGGTATCCACTTAGACAACTGTTTTAGCTAGGAATTTTTGAATCCAATAAATACAAGCTATCCTTTAAATAATTAAAAAAGCATGTATACTTTTGGATTCTATACGTCCTTTCAGGGTCATATTAGTGACAGAATACAAATGCCTAATATGTACTGAACTGTAGACATTTTTTTGTAAAAGAGCAAATATACAACTTTGATTTCTCTAGTGTATTGGGCTGCTGCAAGTGTTGTGGGTATGTCTGGTCAGAGTTCAAGTTTCTGCCAGTTCTGAAGGAATAATTAGCAAGTCTTCGAAGAGCTCTGGAGGCAGCGATATTGTTAGCAGAAAGTTCAGGCCAGCTATGGCACTCCTTTAATAAGAGCTAGCAATGGGTGAAATATGTAGACTTTTGTTAACTTTACTGAAATCTGACCATATGCTCCATGTTATCTTGTTTGAAATTGCAGCCAGGCCTCTTTTTTTTTTTTTGGGAGACCATGGAATTTCAAAGTCTATTTATTAATATTTCCTTACCTTCTTTGTGAAGGTCAGGGTATAGGAATATACACTGAGACAAAAAAATAGAGAATTGCTGTTAATATTCGTTATAACTTAGAAGAAATGTAAAGATCAGCTATACTACATAAGAAATACTAATTTAATTAGAGATTTTCTGATAAAAATGGGTAGCATATATTTAACGAGAGGAAACAAAACCAGGTTTTTAACATTTTTTTTGTCTACAACAGTATGTCTCAAAAATAGAATTGGACTAGAACTTAAAACTTCAGGCTGCTAGGAACCATGTCTAGTCAGTAAATAGAATCCACTGCCGTGATGAAGGTACAATTTTAGTACTAACCTACAGCATTCATTATGAAAATGGCTTGGGTTTGTATTTGCAGTAGAAGAGGGTATTTCAATATTAAAACAAAATCTACTAAACAATTGTTTACTTGATGGATGTGAGACTGGCTTCTCCCTCTTACTTGCTCAAGTTACTATCACTTGAAGAGGTTTATTGTCATCCTTAAGCTTTGAAAGGTTTGGCACATCTCATTGTACTGATTGTTTTACTCATTCCATATGCTTGTAGAGCATTGTACTGAAATTGCAGTTAGAGGGGGAAAAAGTACATTTGGGTGAAGGAAAATAAACGATAATCCTTTAGACCACACAGGATTAATTGTTTATTTGTCAGGAAGAGAGGAATACAAGAAGAACTACCGTAAAGTTTATGACTGAACTCAAATAGCTTAGAAGATCTATAATAATTGATGTCTGATGTGTTATGATCCATCATTGTGAGGAAATATTGAACCTCAACCTTAACATGATTTTTGTGAGCTCGGATAGTTAACACATCTATTAAAGAGGGAGGGTAAGATAATTGTGTTGCAAAGCTTGAGTCTCCTTTCTCCTTTGTCCATTCCATGAGATATAAGTCAGTGTTAGGCCATTCTGCCCATCTCATGTTATAGGTGCTCCGAGTATAATTTAATATTTCACTAGCCAGTTAACCAGAAAAAATAATACCTGTCACTAACGGTCTGAACTGTTATTCCCCAGGTTTAATCAACTCATTTTACCAACATTTCTTTTGCCCCCCTGTTTGAGGTCTCCTGTTTGGCACAGACGTCATGTGATACCCGATGTGGGAGCTGGAGACTTGAGAGCTGTTTTCCTAGACTAAATGTTTGAGGTTACAGGACGTGGCCTAGTTTCACATAAGCTTTCAAATTTCAGTGGGACATGCTGAATCCTGAAACTGTCAAATAGTGTATTATTTTTGGAGTGAGAGAGAGTACGTGTGTGTGAGTGTGTGAATGACCTTTACATTTTTACTCTATCCTGAAAGTCTGACTTCCTGCCCTTTCTCCCATGAGTCCATAAACTTTAGCAATTAAACTGAACACTTTTAAAGGAAGAAATTCAGTACAGAAGAAAAGAACTGGGAAGGGGAATGGTGTATCGAGGACAAAACGAGAACAGCTAAATGCTATAAACTGGTTGCTTTGTGATGGATATAGAAAAATATGGAGAAGCTGGGATTCTTTCATTTTGCCATGTTTGCCTCTCCATCTTAGTAAGGTCAAGATCTGTGTGTGTTTTTTGTTTTCTTTCCTGCAAAAGAAGCTGAAAGGTTTTTCCTACTTGTCATCAAAGCAGTAGGAGTGATGACTCATAACAAATGCCATCTCTTTATTCCCAAATCCTTAATTCTGCAAACTTTGTGAGCAACTGCCTCTCTGAGTGCTGAATAAAATTGTCCACATGTTTATCAAGTATCTCCTCCTTGCTATTGGTGACAGAAGTGTATTCATGTTACTGGTACAACATGTCCCCCAGTCTTGCAAAAAGCTGTGCGTTCAGGTGATATATAGCAAAATCTGATCCACAAACTATAAATTCCTGTATACAGAGGTACGTGCTGAGTGGTAACAACAAAACTGTGGATGCTGCAGCAAACTTGTATTTTTTTCCCACTGAAGTGCAAGTTGTTTACAAATAATTTCCCTTCTATACAAGGATAAATGCCTTCTCTGTCTAGAGAGTTGGAAGTCTTTTCTGTGTCTAAAGAAAGAAAAATAAGAATAAGCCCAAGTTCCTACCTAAATATCCCTCCTTCTTGTGGGTCGTTTAAGAGTATAGCGCTATAAAGGAAATGCCACCATTTGTATGGGATCAGTAGGATTAAATCCATTTTGCTATAGATTTTTATCTTCTTCATGACATCACCTTAGCAAAACCAATTCTCCCCCCCCCCCCAAGTTCTGTGCAGTATCTCTCTAGTTACGGTTACAGCTTTTTGTTTCATTGGTAAGCTGGCAGTCCAAGCAAAACGTCTCACACCTGAGCTCTTGCTGTAGCCTGTTAGGCTGTGTAGGCCATTGAAATGGGCATTTCCTTTATCTCATTGCCATTTTTTACAAGAATTGTAGGAGCTTTAAGACCTCTATACTCTGTCAAAGCTTGCTGACAGTGGTGGGTATTTTAGGTGTCTGGAGTACTGTTGGATAATGCCTCTTCTGGATGGGAATCAGACCTTTTTTCACCTTTTCTTCTGAAGCTATCTAGTAATTAATGTTAAAAGAATTAAATGGTATGTAATATGATGCAGGGATATCTGTGTGGATTATGATATTGTAGGGCCTTTTCTTGTGGGAATAGAAGTATACTTTCCATTAACTTTGCAAGTATGTATTGATATAACAGATTGAGACATTCAGGGCAGTGAAATGCACATGAGCTATGAAGCCTTATGATTTCACAGGAAACTATTCAAAGCCTGGGAACTTGGTCTGAAAAGTGACATTATGCTTAATTCAGCTCCCATGACAGAGCTCCCATCAAGCTGAACTATTCTGCTAAAGAAACCTATTAACCAGGCTAGCTCAGTGCATTGGCAGTACTCCTTGTGAGTTTCTTTCCTTCCTTTAGGGAGATAGTTTTCTTTCAAATAGCACTGCATGCTAGGAATGTCTGCTTTTTTTTTTTTTCCTCTCCTGTGCCACTGACTCATTGACTCTGGCATCTTGACTTCTGCATTTTTGGCTAGGAGGGAGGGGTAATTTGTACCCAGATTTAAAGCTCTGTAAACCCTTTCATATTGAAAAGATATGAAGCAACCTTCTTTGTAAGAAAGCGTGGTGTTGAGAGTCAAAACCTAAAATAAATCCATGATGCTGAAAATAACCTCAGGCAAGTCATCTTACCCTTCTGGCCCAATTTTATAATTAGTTTCTGAGCTATGAATGCTAAATGCTATTAGCAATACATATTATTGCATAAGGTGAGCAAAAACTGTTCTCAAAACAACTCCGTATAGTGCAGGTCTAGTCTATTTGGACACCTGTGTATGGCCTATAACAGTTCCATTATTGTTTTCTTGGCTTGTAAACAGCTGTTATCATTTGAAATAGTACTTAGGACTACTTAGTAGTTGTTACTGAAAATGCAGAGCACATGTCTTAATGCTTGTGTTAAGTGTTGTGACCAGCATTTGGCCCTGCATGCCTCATGGGATATCAATAAAGGGATATCAGTAAAGCCAGGTGACTTAAACTAGTGAAATGTGCTCCTGCCCTTATCCTATTACATGCTCCCAGGCCTCAGATGATTGTCTACCTGGTTGGTGGTGGTTGGTTTTGTTGGTTTGCTGGAGAGCTGTTCAGTACTGCTATTGATCTCGATTGTTCTTAATTCCTTCAAGGTATGATTTTTAGGAAGTATCCTGCGCAAAGTAGGTATATTTGCAGGAGAAGGAATTATGTAAACCCAGAAATCAGTGAATAAAAGTAAAAAGAATGAATTATCTAACTATTTTGTGTGTGTGTGTGTGTGTGTGTTAATTTGCAATGCCTGTCCAACTTCAAAACCAAATTTCAGCCCTGTACTTCCATCGGCACCCACATATCCTTGCAGGCAGGACAAAGGTGTGCTGTGCCAGCGAGTGGGCCAAGCCGAGTGGCCCTACAGTGACTAATTAGCGTGGGCAAGACAGCGGGCAGGGACAATTAGGGAAATCCATTCCCGAGGCGTTCAGCAGGTGCTCACGGCTCCCTCCAGCTGTGGTTAGGCCTGGCCCTGACTAGCCCCAGGCCACCTGAAGAGGGGCCACCAGCTGTTTGGTGTATGAAGTCATTGGGTTTAATTGCTGCTCCTAGATAAGGAGGCACTGGAAGGGGTTGTGGGGTAGCTTTGTGTGGAGTGCCATGAGGTGAGTTGGGGGCTTTTGTCAGGAGTTGGGTGTTTTTTATTGCTGTAGGTGTGGCTGTGGTCCCGTGAGGTGAGTTGGGGTTTTTTATTGGGACTTGGGTGGGTTTTGCCACTGTGGATGTGGTTGTGACCCATCACAACACATGTGGCTGCTTCGTTGCCTCTCTGGGCCACCCTTTGGCGTATGTACCACAACCACGATGCCCTCGCTGCTCTTTTACACCACTTTTACTTCACGGCGGAGGAAGGCTCCCAGCCCGCGCAGGGCAGACCCGCTGGGCGCCGGGAGGCGGCTGCGCCTCTCCCCGCTCCGTGCCCGCCTCAGCCACCGCGGGGCCGGGCCCGGCTCCGGCTGCGGCTCTGCCCGGGCCCGAGGCCGCGGAACGGCGGCGGCGGTGCCGGCGTTGCCGCAGGGGCGCTGTTGGGACGGACCCGGCCGGCTGCGGCGCCGCCATGGCCGCCGTGCCCCGCGTCCTCAACGTTAACGTGGGCGTCCTGGGCCACATCGACAGCGGCAAGACGGCGCTGGCCAGGGCGCTCAGCACCACCGGCTCCACCGCCGCCTTCGACCGGGCTCCGCAGAGCCGGGCGCGGGGCATCACGCTGGACCTGGGCTTCTCCTGCTTCCGCACCGCCCTGCCGCCGCAGCTCGGCCCGGGGCCCGGCGAGCTTCAGTTCACCCTGGTCGACTGCCCGGGGCACGCCTCCCTCATCCGCACCATCATCGGCGGTAAGGGGCAGCGGGGGCGGCCGCCCCTCCCCGGCCCGGTGCGGCGGGGCTCGGGCTCGGGTCGGGGCTGGCACAGGTTTGGTGGCCTTGTCACCCATCCCCGGGGCCCCTCCAGCACAAGCCCTGCACTCCGAGGAAGGCTGGCTGGAGAGAGGAGTGCTCCGGTGGTCTTGGCGCAGGCCTGCCCGGTTTGCTTGCAAGCCCTTGGAGAAAAGTTTTGTTGCATACAGAGTCTGTTTGTGGTATGGAAGTGTAATATTAGCTTCGTTCCCCCCCCCGGTTGAAGCTGCCAGGTTGGTATCCCCTGCGCTGAGAGCTGTGGTGCACTTGGTGGGTGTGCACGTGTGTCAGACCCTGCTGGTGCAGAGGCCGAGGGCTTCTCATGAAAATGGTAGGGTTAGAAAGCATCAAGTGGGTTTTAGTCATCTTCTGTTTTAGTCTTCATTGAGAATACACGGAGATTCATCTGGCTTGCTTTAGAGGTTGTTTTAGGTTAGCTCACCTTGTTCTGTGAGGAATAGCACCTCCCACCTCTATCTCTTCCAGAAAGTTGAGAGGCTGTTGGTGCGTGACAGGGATTGTGGCTGCAGGCAATGCAAAGTAGTCCCAGGCTGATAACCTGAAGTTACAGGGGCTTCAGAAAATTCAGTTCCCGTGCATTTGTTGTGTTAGTGCCTCCTTAGTGTCTAGGAGGTGGTAGTTTTGTAATGCGATGTACGTGTCCTGGCAGCTACGCTGAGGTTCAGGCCAAGTTACTCTTCACAATGTATGAGTTACCCCATTTTGAGCAGTCATAATACATGTAAGTGGTGTTAGCAGTAACAACATTGTACTGCTTGCATTTCTTTTGGGTAGAATAATAAATACTTCACTTCTTGATTTCTGCAGCGCTGTCAGCGTGCGCTCCATAGCTGGAAGAGAGGAGTGGCTGTGTGCCGAATCCCTGAAATCTGTGGTCTTTGAGTCTTTTGTACTTTACAGTCTGTTACTGGGCTTAAGTAATTGTAAGCACCTGATTATCTTCTGAAGAGCAAAGTTTATTTTGGCAAATGGTAGCTTTTCTTGGACGCGCTGGTAGAGTGACTTGTAGATAGACACTCCTTTCTTTAGGAAACAACTAATCTGAGCGGGGTGAACTTTTTCTGAAGAGGACTCAGGAAGCCCTGGAGAAATAGCTTCTGTTATCACTTAGTTTTGAGTGCTTATTTGATACATGGACTTCTTATTGCTTCCTATTTATTGTTTTTATGAAGAACTTTACAGCATTTAGTCACAGCTGTCTAAGTTGGTTGAATAAGTTAATCAAAAAACATTATTGATGGGCTGTGCTGGGAGAAGAAAGGATGTGGATTAGACTGGTTGAATGATAATTTTCTTCCCAGCAAGCATGATTCTGTACAGGTAGCAATTCATAAGCTTGTCAAACTTGCTTAGTTCCAATTATACCACATTACGTATTTTAATGAAAATATTTGATTCGTATGACTTACTGCAATCCTATATATTAAACAGAATTGCAAAGAAAATGCAGTATTGTGTTAGTATAATACTGAGAGCTAGAAACTTCAGCTGCATGCTTGATAGCATACACATAAATCTTGATGTTGGATGCTTATTTGTTTTTACTACCAGGTTTAAAAAGTGAGACCTTGTTGTTAAAACCTGATCTATGCTGCTGGGACTATTCAGGGCACTTGCAATTTTAGTATGTTTTGGTGAAACTGAAGTATATCATATGTAATAGGATACATCCTTCAGTATTTTGATATTGCCACCCTTTCCAGCTTTTCAGAAGTGGAAAGCCAGGCCTCCCGGATCACGGTACTTTAAAATTTAGATTTTCATCTTCTTCCTCGGCATAAGTGTTCAGGGTTTGCCATTCCAAGCATTTTCACTGCAACTAAGAAGGCTACTGCTCTTTTTTAGATGCTATGATTTTCCTCTTATGTTTTCTATTTCTAAGGCTGTTAAATAAAATATCAGAGCAAAATGTTCTATCTTCCTGTGTTAATTCTGCACGTCAGAGTTCCCACAGATCTTGAAAATACTGCTCTTCTGAAATTAGGTCCTGAGATTTCTGTAGCTTGAGTTAACCTACAGAGAAATGGGAGGTAGAGGGTCTGCAATAAAGGGAGCAGGATGTGAGGAACTGGAAGGGGGATGAGAAGAGGGCAGTTTTCTCTTATGTATTATCCTCACCCGTGTGCAGCTTTTGCTGTTGTGGCTACAGGTGTGAAAATATGCTGCTGCATGCTCTTGTTTGAAGCTCTTTGTTTCATTGAAGGTTCTGTAAACTGGTTGGATCCCCTTCGAATGCCCTGCCATGGGGGGTTGCTGTCTGCTGTGGCTGGGTAGCAGTGGCTTTATTCAGTTTGTTAAATCTGCCACTGGGCAACTAGCTCAAGAGGCTCCTTCTCGGGAGCTTTTTACCGGCTTCACAAGAGCGACCAGCAGGCTGTCATACTCTCTACCCAGCATCTTTTCTGTGCTCCCAAAATGCTCTAAGGGTTAATTCCTCTCCTGTGCGAGGCTGATAAACCCACTTACAGATCAGCTGAAACTATTTACTGTTCTTTAACATATTTTTGAATCTGGCTAGTTCTTGAAGGGCATTTTTCATGGCTGAATATAGTATTGCATTTTTGTCATGCTACGCTAGGTAGCACTTGACCTTGCAAATACTTTTCACAGTCACTCACAGGATGCTTGTTTAGAGACAATACCTTAGGATTAAGTGAATGCAGAATATTTGAGCAGTAACCAAATGGAATGGAAAATGGAAGTCATATTTCATTCTCTGTGGCTGCATTTTTCTTACGAAGCTTGTCCTTGAAAAGAAAACCTATCGAATGCTAAATCAAGTGTTTTGTTTTTTTCTAACCTGCATGCTAGGAATTGGAAATGTTGTAGACAGTTCCACCCAAGTTACTTTCTTAAAGTTTTATTTGGAAGGTGATAGTCAAGCCTGGAATGGAATAAGCGATGGGCACTTGACTTAGTACATCATGTTTTTTGCTTGTATTTAAACCATACTGGTTTATTCTTCCACCACAGACTTTTGTGTGTCTGATGTCGCAAGGAGGTATTAAGTTACTTTGGATAGTTTCATGGTTTGGACTCTGCTGTGTACTTCATTTAGTTGCACTATTCTCCTGAACAAAAGGAACAGAACTTTTTTTCCCTAGTATTTTATACTAATTTCAAGACTTCCTTGCTGTAGCAGGAGGTAGTCTTTCAGATAACGAGCAGTACAACAAGTGCTGTTTGTATTTATGGCTGTTTGTAGTCAAATTGCTAAACAGAAAACAAACCTGAATAACTGAATTTTAATGGTCAATTCCTTAGCTTGTTGCAAGCAGCAAGAGGCACTTGTATCAGCCGTGCTTGCCTTTTGCACTGAACGAATGACTGCGGAGTGTAACGCTGTTTTCCTCCATTGCTAGGGAGAGTTAAGAGGTGTCTTGTCAAAATTTCATGCTCACTGAGGTGAAGTAGTCTCTGTCAGTGCTGTGTTTTTTAAACTTCCATCCTTGTGTTAGATCTCGGCTCTCCAGTCTTTGGCAAAACCGATGTTAACCAAATTGAAGTAAAACAAGACTTGCTTTTAGGTTTGTGTGTCACAGACCCGTGCATCCAGAACGGTGTCTCAGATGAGTTCAGCAGCAGGGGATGCCCGCAGAGAGGTTATACGAGTTAATCTTCCAGAAGAAATTCAATCCCCATATTTCATTTTAGGACCACTTTGCGTAGCAAAGTAGTCTAACCAGTAGCAGATTTTTTACTTGCTGATGGTTAATTTCATGCCCTACAAAGGGTCAGCACACTAATACAGAAGAACATGATTACCTCACCCCAGCTTCCCCCACACACATGCACTGAGGGGATCCTGCGGGGTTTGTTTTAGGTGAGCTGTTGTCAGATGCGTTCTGTTCAGCTCTGAGATGGGTTCTCAAAATAACTCCTACAGAAGAAAGGTGTTTTTTTTTTTCTTTTTTTTTTTACCCCATCAAGTTCAAAGGACGGAGTAGCCTTATAGGGTTTTAATTGGAAAGCTACTGCTTGACCCTGGTTGTCTAAACCTGTGGGGGAATTCTGGCGAACTTGTAGTTTTGTAATCCTTGTGCTTTGCTGAACCTTTGACCTCTTTACTTTATAACCAGAGCTTCATTGTCACCATTTGTCCCTGCAGTTCCTTTCAAAGAAAACTGCCTTGCAAGTGTCTGTTTCCACTTTGCTGCTGTGTTCCGTTAAGGAAGGGTATTAATTCATACCTGATACATCGGAGGGGCCAAGACTTTTGAACTTGCACAAGAGCTTGGGGAGGGGGAAATGAGCATAGCGAAAGCACGTCTTGCTGATGCAAATGAGTACAATGAAAACAGTCTTGGGAGATCAAGGGGAATGTGGGCTTGCTACCAGCATCCAAAGGCGGTCAGATGCAGATTATTTGTAAGATTAACACAGTGCCAAAAGAAGGTACTTTTATCGCAGACTTGTTGTTTTGATGAAGTTGTTGTAAGCTTTTAAGAGGATTTGTAAACTCAGGGTTACCTGTACATTACTGTCAAGAAAATATGCTGCCATCAGTGCCAACTTTTGCTTGTTGACACCTTTGTGAAGATACAACTGTTTTTTTTGTTTTTTTTTTCATCCCAGGTGAGAGAGAGAGCTTTATGTATAGTTTTAGAGTGGTATATATATCTTACATTATATGTATGGATTACTGTGAATTTTCATGGAGGCTTCTTGATGTTGGTTGTTGAGGGGAAGCCTGTTTTCTGGAGGACAGAGAGCTTTGTGGTGGTCAGCAGCTACTCATCTGGTCAGGAAGGTCGCTGGAGGGATTTGAGGACTTGCCTGCCAGCCTGAAGTGAGAATAACATAACAAGCAACCTTGTTTTGTTGAAAATATTAAAGTACAAGTCCCATGTAATGTAGCTTTTCTTCTTGAGGTTTGATGCAGTGGAAATGCTCACGAGTCAAGAGTTCACCATTTCCAGCTAGCACTCTCTAAACCCTAGTAAACTTGTTGGGTTCATGGTCCTTCTAAATTGCTGACATTGCTTTGTGTTAAAAATGCAAATAAACTTTTTTTTTTTTCTGTGAATGAAAAGCCTTTCTCTTGAAATTGAGTGCTGTTTTTTAATTCACTTCGAGGAATTTGGTTGGAGCCTGCTACTTGTCAGACAAATTAAAGGACTATTTTTATTGAAATTTTTAAATTAAAACCCTTTTTTTCTATTAAGTAACTATATCTAAAGAAGAGGCAGCTGGTATAAAAACAGCAATGCTCTAAAAAGCCCTCTCCCCAACCCCCTGAAATGCAGCTGTGTCTACAGGATATTTCGGCGCACAAGAGGGCAGTGTTTGCTTGCGATGTAGGATCTTAATGATAAGTATGTAGGGTAACAGGCCAGCATGGATGGGGTGACCTTACTTGGAAATGAAACAAAATCAAGTAGAAGATTTAGAACTCAACTGGTGCTTAACTTTCTCCTTCCTAAAGAAAACGACCCCTGTCTTTTCAGGAAGGTTAGTCTTACTTCATTTACAATTTGAATAGCGTTTTTATACCTTAAGCAGTAAAAATGCATAGGGTGTCGTCTTCTATATTTCATGACAGGCAGGTAACCCAGATGAGATGGAACAACTGGTTTTCATTGAAGTTGCATGTGAGGGGGATGACACTTCATCCACATAAAGGGCCAGTCTTTTTTTATTTTACAACTATGGAAGATTAGCTAATTTAACCTGTAAAGCAATTGGAAATGTGGGAACCATGAAACTTAGTATGCAACTCCTTTATTTTCTTCCCTGCTTTCCCATGTCATTTAACCCTGTAAAAGCAAGGTAGTTGTACTAAATCTATTCTGAATTGTTTCTGTGCTGTAGAGGGCTGCTTGTGTATTAGGAGTAGAATGAAACTTGTTTTTAGGTGTGTGCACCAGATACTTTAAAACAGAACGGTGGTCTTTGTGGAATTTTATCTACCTGTATTATAAACTGAATTGTTCTACTCTTCCATTACTTTTCCCTTCCTTCTTGTTTTTGTGCATATTAATGCTTTTTTGAGTGCAGTAACAGTGAGGCTAGTTTACTTGCCGGTTATGACTTCTATTTTATGTTCTTCTGTGCTTTTTTGACTTGAAGCTAACTTCCACATTAGTTGCACAGGTTCAATGTGCTCCTAAAGTACACATCAACTGTTCAGTAATATCAGAGAGGAAATCAAGAAGAGCCTTCCTTTTTGTTCTATGGGCTTAAAAGAAAGCCCTCATCTTCTGATCTCAAAAGTTATATTGAATAATTGCCTCCTCTTTTACTCTCTTTAGAGTTCTGTCATGTTTCGTGTAGTGTTTCTAGGATTCAGCTTTTAAAAAGAGCATATTGTCTGAAGATGTGATCTATAATTTAATTCTCCATCTTAAATGTAGACTGTAAATGAGTGGCTTTATTGAACCATGTTTGAATGTTAAATTCTCTTGCTAATACGGGATAATTTTTCTGCAAAGCTTGTGAATGGTTGTGTGTGCATACTTACATACAACAAAATTGTGCTAATTCACACTTCATTCTTTGACCCAAAAACTTGACAGCTTCTCAGGAAAACATAATAACCAAGTGCTGTAATGGTGCTGAGTAAGTCTGTTTGATCGCTCTCCCTATTGATGTAAAAACAGAATTTCTTTGTTCCATCATACTGTGTGCTAGCATTCATCAAATAACTGCATGCCTTTTCATTTCACTTTTGCGTCATGTTTCTTCTTGCTTGAGATTTTGTAAGCTGTCTGGGAGAGTGGTCGAGCTTTATTAATCTTTTTTAGGAGTTTTTAAATATCAGCTAATACGAAGTCTTAGAATAGATTTTACTCAGGTATTTATAACATTGTAAAATATGAAGCACCCTTATAATTTAGTCTGACAATAGTAATTTTTAAAGCCTATTTTTTATAGTAGTATTTTTACTGATGATGGATCTGTTTGCTTGCTAAATAGTCCAATTTAGCAATTCACAGTGGTCTACTTACTAAAGCAGTTTGATTAGGTTCTACTGTATTTGTTCTACAGCTTGCTTTAGAAGCTGTCTTCAATTACTAGATGCTAGATACAAGTTGAATGATATATTGCTTATGTATAGAACCCACTTTTAATAACTAGTTCAGCTTGATGGAGCCATGAACTTTGCTTCCTTAATAGGTCTGGGGGTTTTGTGTGTTTTTTTACTAGTAATAATAGTGTATGTTCTTGGATGGCTGTAGTAGCGTTCTTCAAAGCCCTTAGAAAAACAAAATGCAGATGGAAAAATCTAGGGTACGATGCTAAAGCAGACGTGCAGCAGATCTTCCAGCTAAGAAAGCAAGCCAGATCTGCACATTGTCATTGTTAATGTCCGTAAGTGGAATAAATAGTTGTTCCTGCGGTGTGGCAGCTAGTTGTTTTCTGTCTGGGAACCCTGAGGTTGGCCTGGCAAGCAGAAGAGCAAGGACAGATGTTCAGTGGTGGTGATTTCCAGCTGGATTCTTGAACGCGTTGTGTTCTGTGGGTCACAGCTCATAACAGAGCAAAACTGAGCGAGAGCTCCAGCAAAGAAAGACTCGAACAGCTCGTATGATAGCTATGATTGCAAAGATACTGTGCATTCTGTGAGAATGTATTCCCAGTGCTATCTGTAAAATTCAGATTAAATAGCCATTCTGAAGTGCTTCCTTTAAACTGTTTGCTTCCAAAAGCGTTGCAGGCTAAGTAAATACCAATAATTCTTATTTCCCATCTCCTTATCAGTTATTCTACCAAAATGTTCTTGCACAGCCTATCTAATCACTTCCAAGTGAACATGAAATGGTTAGTGTTGGCTTCCAATTTGAATTACGATCTCTGTTTCAAACTTAAGCTGATTAATTTTACATTAGATCGTAATTATCAGCTTTACCAGCACTAGGGGTGGTTGCAGCCAGACTCCATATATGAGGAATATGACAGCGGAACAAGTTGGTGAGTAGTGGAAGAAAAGGAAATAAGAGAGTTTAAACAAAAATGAGCTAGTTGCGTTCAGCAGCACCGCAAGGGTAAAGGATGACATGGGAGAGTTGAAATTTTTTTTTAATCCAAGTTTGGGTTTTGAGATTTATAGAATTTGACCTAGGTGAGAAACCAGGCCTCTCACCCCAGCCTGGAGAGACGAGATGATTCATTGGGACTTAATGTTTTGTTTGCTTAAAAACTTCGTATTTTCTTTCAATTCTTGCCATAAAAGGATCATGAATGTTGTTTTGTTGACTGTAGATCTGCTTTTTCTGCAGTGCCAGAAAAGTGAATTTAATCCAATCCCCTGTAGCGTTTTTTTTTGTCTTCTGTGCCAAAGTTTTCCTTTGTTTTATGTCGTCTTTGGGATGCAACATGTGGTTGGCACGTAGCAGTAGTTGGTGCTCTCACATCTTGGGCACTCTTCTTCATTGTGGAATTTCACCTCAATTTGTTGTGCAAAGTTTCAACTGTCTTTTATTTCCATTAAATGTATTGTAGAGCAGGTGGGCGTATTTTAGAGATGATTCCTTCATCTGTAAAATTTGAAATGGTCTTTGAGGACCTGTTGGCTAAGGAAAGCTATAGAAATACTAGAACTGTTGATGGTACTGTCCAATTATATTAACCAGGGTAGGCAAGGGAAAATGTCTTTTGTTGCAGGCGTTTATTCATACTTAAACCTACTTTGGTTATATTAAACACTTCCCTTCCAGCATTATTGCTTTGGAGAAGAAAGTTTCCAAAGTATACAAAAGCTGCATTTGGAGAAAGAAACAAAATTATTGTATTTTCTCTTTTTTTGGGATCAAGAGGGGGAGGGAAAATGGTTTCCTTGTATTTAACCGTGCCGTTGGGTGGAAGACAAAGCTCAGTCTCTCTTGCTGACTAATGTCATCATCGAGGCATTTTTTTCTCCCACGGAGCAATTTTGTCTCCATTGAGACCCCCACAGCCATTGGCAAGACCGTGGCCCGAGATTAAATCTCATGCTTGGGTGAAATTCTAATGACTGTAATTGTTTCCTCTTTTCAAGTCTGTGGTCCCCTCATCAAAGAGTGGTGCGGAAATTATGCATTTATGTTGTAAAAGGGGAGGTCATGATTACCTGAACCTGTGGTTGACTTTGGGGGATTCTGTGTCGTGTTCTGGCAGTGGTTATCCACGCTGACATTCCAGTATGCGAAATGATTTAAAGCGTGGCTTAGACTACGCGTGTGAATGAACGGGGGCAGGTCTCAGCCCTCCCTGGGTTTGGGATGCTCTTGTTTGCTGCCATGTACTATTGGCGGGTTGTAACCACTCCGACGGCAGCCGTGGCAGCTCTGGTGTCTTCATTTATCTCAACAGGAGTGAAGGAAAAGCAGTCAGTGTGGCTTGGGGGAGCTTTCTGCACCTGACCCACTGCAATTCCCAGCATATCGTAGCCATGAAATCGTGCTGGGTTTGTCTCCCCCCAACAGGAGGGCTCAGAATTTACCAGCTGGGTGGGTCACCGTTAACCCTCGTGCTTTGGCAGTTAGCGATGGTGTCTGAGCCCTTCAGCTTCTGAAGGGGTTGCACCAGCACGGTAGGGGTGCGCGTGGAGGCTCAGCAGGTAAACGCGGGGGAGTGGGGATCATTCCGTGCAGTTCTATAGAGGTGGCTTGCTCAGTCCTACAGGGCTGGAGCGCGCACACGTCCGTGTCACAGTGCGATGGAAGGGTTCAGAGAAGCGTTTGTGTTGTCTGACCTTACCATGCAGTTCTACGTGTGTGCAATTTTGGAACCATAGCATCCTCGAACTTCTCTGGAGATTTATGGAAAAAAAAATCCTATACTGTGCATTAAGCACAAACTTTTGGAGTTTGTACTTAAATAGTTTATGAAGCAGCCTTTAAAGTTTTTAGAATAACTGACCAAGAGATACTTTGTTAGAGAATAAAGAAAATAGTTCAAATGCCATTTAATTTTTTTCTAGGCTGCTCTCAGGGACTAAAGAAACCCCGAAACATAAAGTCACTTTAAAAAGCATTCAGCATCAGAATATCTTCCTGATCTCAGTGAGACGAGTATTCAAAAGCACAACAACAAATCCCACGTGCCACCAGTGCTGGTCACCTAAGTGACCAGCTTCAGGCACGTGACATTGAAACTTTGGCCTGTGTCTGGTGATATTACAACTGGCAATTTTTACTTATATCTGGCGATACAAGTGGAAAAAAAAAAAGGCTTATCACCTTTTCTCTCTCTCTCATATATATTAAAAAAAACTCCTTAATGCCTGAAAAAAAATTTTAGACCAAAATGGTGTGTAAATGCACATATGTATACACATAAAATGTATTTAAAAAAAATGAAGTTTTGCTGATCATGTTTATCCTTGAATATGGCATACTGGATATTTCTAAATATTCAAAAGCCATGAATTGGGCATCCCTAAAGAAATTTTGTTCTTTCAGTTTGCTTACTTTATAAATTTTTCACCTTATGCTGGGGGACCACCATTGCTTACCCTGAGTGGGCTTTTCACCTACAGCTGAGATCCTCCCATGTTTTCAGTCCTACTGATGAAGTTGCGATGGTTGGTGATGTTTACCCATGTATCTTACTGAGCTTGCCCTTTAGTCTGTGCCGTGTATCAGGATATCCAGTAGTGCTATATTTTGTCCAAACCTTTTTTTTTTTAACTGGAATCTCTTGTGGAAGAGATTCCCTTGTCTGTTTGGGGTGCTGTGTGTTACATCTAGAGGCAATGCAAAAAATGCATTTTGATTAAACTGACCTATACCAAACTTTGCATAGAGAAAGAAAAGGTGAAGGGCAGGAAAGACTTTTGAACTGAAACATATATATTGGTTGGTGGCTGAAAGTCCAGGTTTCACTGAAATTTCATCTTCAGATGCATGTTTTTGTTACCAAACTGTATTCACTAGCAAGTATTTTTTTATTTTCTAAATGTTTTTAAGTTTTATCTGCTGTATGAAGGACTTGATTATTCTCTTGATTCTTCTTGATTAGCCAGCACTGAGTTAAGGTGTTGATGGCTTCTTCATTTGTTGTTACTTAAAAGCCAAACAAAGTAAATGTGAAGATAGGTTTAAGTTTTATTTCTAAACGTAAGCGCTGTTGTCCTCTTCCTAACCTACCCATGCACCAAGAAACCAGCATGTTTATTTTAAAAGAATGGTTTTTAGAAATATATTCAAATTGATGCAGTGGTTGAATGTGAGCTTAATTAATGTGCTCACGTCTTTTCCCTTTGAATTTTAAAGTTTTTTTTATATTTGTCCTTTTTAAAAGGACTGTAGACCTTAGCTAGGAAAACTGTAGAGCATGTTTAAAGTGGTATCAGGTGTATGGAATTTTTTTCCTGTTTTCTTGCATATAATTGAGTCAATCCGAGGTAAATACAGAACTGACTGATGTGAAATTTAAATTAGTTGATGGTATCCTTTCAAAGCCTGCACGTACTGTTTTAAGCCTTCTTGCAATAGCTTATGGGCTCATATAAGAACAGTTGGAACAAAAAGGAACAAAATAGGAATGTTTGAGGTTAAGCTGTATATTTATTCTAGCAGTGTATGATAGTATTTCAGCAGCATTTTTGCTTTGTACTGGAGAGCTAACAACTTCGTAGCATCTGAAATGCAGCAATTTTTACAGTGTTTATTGGACTCTGAAAACTTCCAGGAAACCGAACTGAAATCATCATAATCTCAAGATGCACGCGTTTCGGGGACAGCAGTATTCTGTCTGTGCTGCTGTGCTTTCTGTGAAAGGCTTGTATTTTTGTCACAGTCTGTGCAAGCTCCCCTCGATGTGTTGTCTGTTCAGAAGTGGGTTAAATATGTTCCGTGAGTGAGAAACGTGGGTTTCTGTTAAGAGCATGCTGAAGCGGGGTCAGATATTGTCCCCTTTCCACTCATTTTATTTAGGGGTCAGATGCATAGTACAGCATAGACACGGCAAAAGTAGCCAAGATCAGCTCAGCTGAAGTACTGCGTTTATGAGAAGTTGTCGTAAGAAGCAGAGCGCTGTGTAGCACCAGTGAGATACAGCACGACTGAAATACAGGATGCTTGAGCCGTAGTCTAAAGGCGGCAAACACGACTTTGTACGAGGTCAGCAAAACAGCCCATCACACTAGTTTTCCAAAATTACGTATATTCTGGTCTGCTGCTAAGTGGTAACGATCGTTACAAAATATTCTAAATGCCTGAGTTGTGCTATCTCTACTTCTGTTAGTTCTGAGGAGCCAAAAAAATCAGGTTTTAATCACCAAGGTTGTACTCTTTCTTGTGCTTTCAGCATTTCATTAAGCAGTGATTAGTACTCTTTAATTATGCATTACTTTATCTTAGTGATGCATTGTTGGTTTATTGAATCTGGCTGATGCCTGGCAATTCCAGCAGATTTTTTTCTCGCTGTGCAAGAACATCTAAGTAAGCAGTAGAGGTGTTTATAGCCTAGGCTCCGTTTTTAATGATAATGTTACCTGTTTTTTTGAGGGAAAGTGGAAAACATGAGATTTCTTTTTCCCTTTTAGCCTCTCTCAGATGGGGAATAAACCATGTAGCGGGCTGATCTTGAAGCTTGTACTTGGAATGGATTTTTCTTTATGAGCTGGGCACTTCCACACAATAATAAAAAAAAAAAAATAAAAAAATTAAATGGTGCTGGAGGAGAGAGGAGGGTGAATGTAGTAGACAATAGCTGAAACGCAGTTTCTTTATACTAATGTCCTTTCCTATAAGAGGAAGAAATGAGAAACGGATCTCAATACTGTTAAAAGCTGGCCTTGTTTGTTTTTGTCATGACTTGGGTAAGAATTAAATTTAGGTGGGCGCTGGTGGGCTGTCAGGTAGGATGGTTTTTGATAGGGGGTTTGGTTGCTGATGTCCCACCCTTACTATACTTATATTTGATTTAAGTTGTCTGTATGTTTAAAAATTATTACATATTCAGTTTGCTTCCAGGTTTAACAGCATACAAGCCTGAGTTTTAGTTCAGCAATGCTGCTGAAAAGAAGTAGGCTTCTTCGCCTGCCCAGTGCTGCTGCAGAGAGAACAGATTGTCGCTGCTATCTTGGTACTGAAAATTTCAAAGCTTTCATTTTGCTGGTAAAATCCCTTCCCACAATGTGTGTACTCTGAGATGCTGTGGTTTATTTTTTTTTTCTTGGATGAACAGAACTTTAACTCTTCAGTAAAGAGCAAATCTTCTTGTTGTACATTTAATTTCTGTTTTTTTCTAAGCTATGGAGAACATTGCTTGTTTAAAACATGGTGACTACCAAATGAGCAAATGTTTTTAATTTTTTTTCCCCACTTGTGTCTGACAGTTTGTTTCCCCCATAAAGTGCATCTTGCTTAACAAGTATACTAGTGTTACTTTATTAAGGGAGAAAAAAGTGTAAATACTTATTTGTGATGCTTATCTAAATTTTAATTCCACGGGGACCAGTCATTAAAAACAGTTTCATTTTCTTTACCTAGACCACTTCTTTTCCTCTTCATACACTATTTCAACTCTGTTTTTACAATATAGTAAGGTAATTTTTCCTCAAAAGTAGACAATGTGGCATTTAAAATACAATGAAAAAAATTTATCGGGAAACCTTTCATGAACTCTTTGAACAAAAATTAATTTTGAAATCTACAGTAAATTGTCAGTGAGAATATACTTAATAAAGTTTCTTTTTATTTCTCTTCCTTTATTATATAGTTTTTCAACAGCATTTGTCTCCATCGTTTGATAGGGATGCCAAAGGGATTAAATAATAAAAGAAGCATATTTACTTAAGCTATTTTGCAGTGCAACTTGCATGCTGAGTCCTTCATCCCTTGTTCTGTCAATCTAGTTTCTGTTGTCAGAATTGAATTTGGAATCTGTTGTTCTAGAAGACTTGCATGTGAAACAAGACAAGACCTAACAGGTTGTAGAAAGTAGCAATAACGTACAAAAACTTGCACAAGGCAGAAGCGCCTAAGCATGGCTTCCTGCAAGAGGAGGAGCGTGTAGTCTTTGGGAATTCTTGTTCTGCTTCTGACACTGTTTGGTACCAATTTCTGCTTAGGAGTTGCTTTTCTTAATCACCTGAGGACTTGTATCGTGGAGGTGAACTTCTTGAGTGCAGGTGGTTTAGCTGGAGTTCTGGGCACTTTATTTCTAGAATCTAGTCCAAGATGGATTATGATGGCTCAGTGCCTGCAGTTGCTGCTCTTTGGGTTGTTGGTGTGACCAGTGGTGTCTTGAAATGTGCTGGTTACCTTGGTCCATTTAAAAAGAACTCAAATGTAAGTTTACAGGTACAGCATGCTCTGGAGTGGAAGCATTACTGCTTTGCAGTCCGTGTTATTTTCTTGTTTATCTAGGATTGTTAGTCCGTTGGGTATTTGCATTAAATACCTCGAGCAGTGCCAGCATTCCAGGGAGGCGGTCACATGAGCCTGGCAGAGCACTGTGTATTCTGAGCAGACTTTGTTTTCTGTAGCCTTTCTTCCCACTTCCCTGGGGATGTTTCCAGCCTCTGTTCTAGCTTTAAAATTTAGTTTGGGGAGAGAAGTCCTTAATTATCAAGTGAAACATAGGAGGGAGAGTGCTTGTGGGGATGAGGAGCTGGGAGACCTGCTGTACTGTTCTGCTGATGGCTGTTCTTGGTCTCAGAACCACAACTGTGGCCTTTGTGGAAGTTCTGATCTTGATGAGTATTTTTACTTAATCAACAGATGTTATTGCTTACAGATGTCACTTAAGCAAACTGCCACTGCTGCTTGTAAAGTGCCTGTACCCTGAGTAAATAATTGGGTTTTATTCAGTTCACTCATCCCAGAGAAAATATTGGAGAGTTTGTGCTGAATTATTCTCAAGTATCTATGATATCTTGGTGTGTTCTGTTTTGTATAGTATTTGAATTGGACTGTAAAATTACTGTGCAGGACTGTGTTGAACCATAGAACCCTTCAAGATTATTCAAAATACCTGAAATAAAACCTCTTTAATCATGAATTTCTGAGATGAAAGGACCTTTTTTGTAAGTCGATGGTTTTTGTATGTTCACCTAACAAGGTACGTGCTTTTTTAGGTATAAAACTTGGAGCAATACAATTCTGAATGTGGTAAGTGATGTCTAGTTTTATTTACTAATTAAACTCTCCACCACTTTCCTCCTTCACAGTGACTATCACCTCCATTATTACAGTGGATTTTTATTAATTATATGGATGATGTTTTAATGTGAAACAAATAGCGCACAACTTGCAATATCTGGATTGCTTTGCAGTATTGGCAGTTCAGACAGCATATCCAGCATGAGATTGTACTTGGGACAAAACAAACTGGGATGTGAGATTTATGTGACCTTTGGTCACTTGGGACTATTCTGAAGGGAAATGTAGATTTCATGCAGTCCTCGTCAGTGAGAGTTCAAGTAAAAATATATATGCTGTCAAAAGCATTTCTAATGCCATGGCAGAAAGTGTGAAATAGTACCATATACTTGATAATGGCTTTTTTGTGAGAAGATTCTCTGGTGCAATCTGATGTGATTTCGTGGAATGGCAAGCTATAGAGGTTGCTTGTGTTCATGATTTGGTACTGAACTGTCAGGCAGGCCCTAATGTCTACCATGGACCAAAGGCCAGAGAGCTGAGTATGGAATAAATCTCCTCTAGGATTTGAGTGCTGAGTTAAAGCCATGTTTTGAAACAAACAGGAGTTAGGGCTTCTGTGAATGTTGAAAACCTTGTTAAATGAACACTCTAATAGACCACTGCTTTGAGTTTGGCTTCAAGTGGTAAATTTTGATGTAGTTTTGAATATAAAAACTTACTTGATAATGCAGTACTGACTCTTAAAACGTTAGCAAGAGCAATATCAACTCTTCAACTGCTAGTCTCATCTGAATTTTGTAGTTTGTAAGTGAACAAAGCACCTAATATCCAGCATTGCAGCAGGGCAGGTTAACTGACTGCTTGCTAGACTATCCAGAAAAATTTGGGTCTTCCAAAATATTTTGTTCACTCTGGCTCTGATTATCTGCACAGTGCAGAGAAGGAAATCATCCTTTTTCCTAAGAATTGGCATCCTTAATTTCTTTGGGACTGATTTGTTTTAGAGACTTATTTCTTCCCATGTGCAATATTGCTATGGCTGTGTAGTAATGCAGGTGCTTGAAATAAAACTGAAGAGTGCGTCATTCTTGAGGATCACCCTTTCTATATGAATTTATTGCTGTTTCTTGATCCAGCTCTGCTGTTCTTGAAAGGGATGTGATTTTGTTGGTATTTGGAGATGGCGAAGGTTTGGAAATGAGTGTTAGCATTAGAAGTCTTATGTAATTGTATATCATGAAATTGAATGAATTTCCCAGTTCACGTATGCATGGGGCTGTATGTTGAAGTATGACATAAAGGGTAATATACTTATTCTTTTTTTTATTTGTCCTATTTGCTAAATAACCAGCTGCAGAAGGGATTCTGAGACATCAGTTTTGTGTGTTACTGTTAGAGAAGTTAGCATTAAAATAGGGGATTCACCATGTTCCAAGGTACAGAAGAATCTGAAGACTAAATGAAATACAGTCCTGGTAACTTGAGGTAGCCTTCTTTCTTTCTGTTCTAATTTCCCATTAGATGTTGGTAGTTCTTATAATAATTCTAGATTGAACTGCTTGACAGAGAAGTGAAGCTGTGCTTAAATGTGAGATGACTGTGTAGGGGATTTAAACTGGAACAGGCACACTTCATTACGAGGAATTGTAGAGGGTCTTTTCTTTGTTCCTAGTTTCCCTTCTAAATTTAATTCTTAATCATAACGAGATTTGTCCTTCCTCGACTGACATGTTCGCATCGTGTCTGCCCGTAGCGTGCTGTTAGAGCCGATGATGACTATTCTTAGCCCTGTGGCCTTGCTGTTGTTCCCCTGTGGTGAGCGTGCGGCTCGCTCCGTCGGCTGGGCGCAGCATGTGGCTCCTGGTCAAGGCTGGGGTTCCCTTCGAGAAGAACTTCTTGACCCTTTGTATTTCTTTGTACGGTATCCGCCTTGCAGGCGGACTCGAGCCATTGTTTGGAATGCGTATCTAATGCGTTCCACTTGGACCCTCCGTTCCATTCCATAATGTTAGCTTTAATTGGCTGTTTTTAAACTTTCATGTACAATTTGGTTGTACACGGTAAATTACCACCCTCTTCGCCTTTTCCTAAGAGCAAGAAACTAGAATCCAGACTGTGCTTTCCCTTGCTGTCTTTTACTGTTGCCCTTGAGCTCTTTTAGAGGCAGCCCTGGTGGGTAGTGTTTCTGTCAGAGGACAGACCTCTTTTGCTAGTGTTTTTCCTCTAATCTCCCAAAGGCTCTATTTTTAAATGTTATCTTGTGGTTTTGGACCAACTTCTAGATTTGAAAACTTAAAGAATTGCCACTTTTGTCCAAAGAAGCATCTTTAGTTTAATAACTCTTCCCAACTCTGCTGAGTGTGGCCAGGTATCTAACGTGTCCTCCAAGTGATTTTTTTTTTTAAAATATGTATTTTAATTTGTCTGTTTCAGGACGGTATCAGTCACATTTCCAAGGCTCGTGCTTACTAGACAAAAATGTCTTATGTGCTTCCGAAGTGTCAAAACATCTATCAGTGGCAGAATGATGATCTATTACATGGGTTTTCATCTGTGCTTGAATACTTGATCTGAGCATCAACCAAATCTATTTTTGAGAAAGAGGGATAATTTAGTTATCTGAGGGGGGGAAGTTGGTAGTACTGCATACAAAACAATTCTTGCAGTTGAAGCTCAAAACAGTGATGAGTCTCTTGCTCGTACTTGGTTTGAGCGGAGTAAAACAAAGCCTGCCTTTATCCTCCATAGCTGGCTTATGAGCTCATGTTTCGGCTTTTCCTTTCCCCTCCCTTTCTGACATGGGCTCCCTGTTTTTGTCTTTGCTAAACAGACAGTAGCTCTCCACAATATTTTTAATCTCAACAAGACGTCCAGTGGCTGATGATGCTGAAGTGTTGCCTCAACAAAGGAGGGATGGTAGCTGGAGCATTCCAGGTCTGACACCTTTGGCCAGAGAGCCGTGCGGTGTGGCCACCGATTCCTCCCTGCACAGCATGCTTGCTTTGGGCAGGCGGCTGCGTTTCATTGACTCCTGTTGCGTGCCTCCCTGTGCCTTATTTTAGGCTTCCCCCAAAAGTTATGACTGGGAGTCTTATGGTTTTAGATGAAAGAGCCTGTTGTCTTGTTGAATTATCTCCTTTCTCCCTGTATGTAAAGCAAAGCTGGCAGGTAAAAAATGATATAATAGAACAAAAGCTCCGTTATAGTAACAACTAAAGCTAGATTAGAATAAAACTGAAAGGATGACCTACTGTGGTGTGTTTTTTCTTTAAAGACTAGTGGCTTACCTGTTGTCCGTTGCCCACCTAGCGGTGGAACTGGACTCAGATGGGCTCCTGAGCATTCCTGCACTGAAATCTGTTCATGGAAATAAATCAGACATATTTTCCCCTCTTAGATACTCTTAGATACTAAGAATGTCCTTACACAAAACACACTATGGAATTTTAAATAATTTGTACGCAATCATGGATATTGAGGTAGCCATCAGGATCTTGTACTCATAGGATTTGAGAGGAGAAAAAAAAATCCTTAAAACAGGAACATACTAATTTTTTTAATATTCTAGAGCAACGTGTTAAGCTACTGATTTTGTGTAGTGACTGAAGCGAATGCAACTCATGAACTTGTTTGCTAAAAGTATAGCTGCTAGACACTTTTTTCAGAGGGGTTTAAAAACTTTCCCCATGACAGCTGAACTTCTTGAATCAATACAGAAATCTGCTTAGATCACATACTTCAGTCTTGCAGCGTTGGTTTTATTGTGCAAATAAACTATCAGATACTGATTTATAGGCTAGTTGTGTTCCATAGACGTGCCTATTTGTTATGTACGACTGTTCTTGTAGCAGCCTGTATCCCTTCACAGCATAAAGCCATCAGATCTCCTCAGTCGTGTCCGTTCGGCTGTTACAACCAGGTACTTCTTTCCGTCTTGAAATTTCCCAATTTAATAAAGGGAAGGTGGGGTAACTTGTTGATTTCTACCTGAATGCATCATTAAACGCTGCAAGAGGGGAAATTAGGGCATGGGGGTGGTGTCTTTTTTCCCTTCTTTTGGTAAATCTTATTTTTGATGCAAAGGCAGTTCTGTCGCCAGCCAGTCCAGCGCGCGTAGCCTCTCCCCCCCGCCATAAAACAATGAGCACATTCAGGCAGAACTCGTGTTTTCAGTTATTAAAAAACGGAGCCGTCTGTCTCTGCCTGTGACTTTAATCTTTAAGCCTTTATTCCCTGTACCCCACCCCCTCTTTCTTTCCCCAACCTTTTGTTTGTGAAGTGCAGGGCTACAGGATATGTGGGCCTGGAGTTTCTGAGCGTATTGTACATTCCCTTGGCAATTACAGATGTTTATAACCCTGACTGATGTTATTTCAGTATTGTGGAGGGTGAAGAGAAAATTAAAGAATGCTTTTTTTCTTTGCCCCTAGCAGTCTTTAATTTTTTTTTCTGGAAAAAAAAAGGGGGGGAAAGAAAATGTAAACTCTCTAATTTCTTTTCTTTAAAAAATCTTGTTCAGCAACCTCGGATGAAAAATGCCTGAGAGCTGTGCATGAATCTTCCAGTAGCCTACCATAACTCTTCTGTGGGTACAGCGTGTTTCGTGCAGTGTTGTTGTAAGTAGATGGTACTGGATTTTAGTACAAAACAAGCTCCTTGGTGTGGGGTCTGTGACCTCTGGGGTACTTTATTTCAAAGACGGAGACAAGGCAGCTTAGGACTTGAAATACTTCGAGTTAGTATCACATTAATTTATTCCCAGCTTTACTGGAAAGCAGTTTTTTGTTTGTTTTTAATAGAATGATTTAGAATCTTCTGAGTTAATGGTTGTCTCTTGGATTGGTGACTTGCAGAATTGTTCAAGAAAACTAATCTTTTATTAGTCTCATAGAAATACGTTCTTGATCTGCAAGAGGTCTAAAATCCATTTCTTATTGGTGTTTTTTAGACTACCTAAAGCTGCAGGTGCATTGTAAGATAGATGTCCTTGAATTGCCAGAGGTGGAGAGAGAGAACCCAGTAACGAGTTTCTGACCAAAGTGTTAGAATTGCACGTTTCTTGAGGATCCCTGTGCATTTCATGACTTTGAGGGTAGTTGGCCTTGAATTTTTAGGAGAGAATAGTTTAATGGAATTGTAAATTTTTGAGGTTCTTCCTCAGAACCTTAGAGATGAAACTTTCAGATCCGTATATCTTTTCCCACTGAATGCAAACTAGTATTTATACCTAGTACAAGCGCACAGTTGCACATAAAAATGTTTACTTGGGTCAGTCTGTGTAGCTCCAGGTGGTGTGTGATGGTAATTCTTAACTTTGTGACTGCTGCACAAAGCTGCTGGTTAGACTGAGCTTTCAAAGGTGTGGCGGAAGGATGAAGAAATCAGTGAGGATAGGTGGGACTTTAAGAAGTTAGCACTGAAGATAAAGGGAAAAAAGTCTTACTGTCACCTAATACTGAGAGTAAGACTTCAGATAAAGTGACTAAAATACTTTTAAAAATTCCAAGAGACATTTGTAGATGTTCATAATTCAGTAATACTCTTAAGTGCCCAGAGGGAGGCAATAGATGCTCTATGGTAATTCTCCAGTCCTTTGGGGGGAAAATACAGTTGGTAATTAACCATAATACACTCTCTTTATCCTAAGATAATCAAGTACTTAAGTTGTGTATTGCTTGTGTAAGGAGTTCTGAAATGTGCTATTTCTTTTTGCATTGAAACACAGGCACAGATGTGATTGAATCCTAGATATGCTAATGTAACAGTATCATCTTGTAAGAATTCTAAAAACTTGAAAAGATGAAGAGCTGAGTATAAAACATTACTGATACGGAATATCACGTACAGAAAATGTATAGGTACTGTGCAGGTATCTGGTTTTCCCCTCAGTTCAGTGGTGGGCATGTGTATAATAGTATGTTCAAATGCCTATAGAGAGATGAATAGTTAAAAAAAAAAAAAAAATTTACTTGTGCTGCTCATGGAAGTGTTAAATTTAAAAATAAAGTCATTGCCAGAAGCAGCTAACAGGTTTGAAAGAAAATGGGTGCACATGAGCAGTGTTTGCCACCTCTCTTCTCCCTTCTGTACAAACTCAGGTTTGTGTGGCTGTCGTAACTCACAAATGACGATGCCATACCTTGGCGTAGGCTGAAGCCTTAGGATCCTGTGGTATCCGGGAGGTAGCAGGTAAACCACGACCTGGAGGTTTCCAGGACTGTAGGTGCTGCCAAGGCTTTCACACATCGCATCTTCCCACTCCAGCGTTTATCGGGTTAGTGAAGCATCTCAAAATCCTCAGTGCAACATTCCTGAAGCTGGGGATGGACTTGTGGCCTTGTTCTGGTGGCTTCAATGATTCTGTAACTCTTCTGGATGTATAATACCTTTTCTACTCTTCAGCCACTGTTTTCTCTTTTTGATCTTAGAAATAACCTCAAAGACTGTCTCCTCTCTTGGAGGGAGGGATTGTGTAGAGTGGTCACACCCTTCGGTAATCCCTCCCCATGATACCTTTATGATATTCAAATACATTTACCTCTTTTTTCTTTGAAACTTGGTTGGAAATCTTGTAGAGAGCATGCATTAAAGCTGGTATGAGTCAAGACTGTAAAAATGCTATTTTTCATCTCATCTCTTCCCTCCTGTTTGCTTTTCAGCTTTTAATTTAAAGACTTTATGGCCTGTCAGGGACCACTTATGATCAGCTGTGTAAGGCCCAAGTGTAATGTTACATTAAGTTTAATTCACAGAGCAGCCTGAAACCACATATGGCCTTGATACCAAAGCAAAATATCTCTGAATAAGAAGTTTGAAACCTGAACTAATCACTTATAAAGTCACAGGAAAGCTGACTGGGACCTTGAGCACTCAGTATCTCCTGAAGAGGTGGAAGTGGTGTTTTGAATATATCTTCCCCCACACCTTCCCTTTTCCCCAAATTATGAATATAGCATTTGCTGTGCAACTTATTGTCACAGTGTTTCAGAAACCTCGTTTCAGGAGTTCAGTAACACTGCAGAATACACTGCACTTCCTTGCAAACCTCTATGTTTGAGCCTGTGATATGAATCAGTGGCATTACAGGTGCCATTTTCTTATGTCATTTGGGGACCCAGAAATCTGACACGACTTTTTCTCCTAGAGATGTTTTATAGTCTGGATGCCAAATTAAAGAACTGAACCTTTTTGTACTCTGTGTAATACAAATTCATAGCACCAAAAAAGGTTGCAGTGCAAATGGTAACAACCCAACTGTTTTCTTCTCCTGTGCTTTGTTTTGCTTTCAAATGTACAAAATAGCCTTTTTTTTTCCTAGTATATGTCATGGATTGTACTCCAGGAACGATGAGCTGTATAATAGCGTCTAGTCTGAAATTTTAGCTAACTTTTACTCTAGTTTTATGCAGTATCATGAATATTTAACTTTCCAGCTTTATTGGTATCTGCATTTGCATATATGTATATATGAATGACACTTTAAAAAGTTAATGTTTGCTAACTAATTCACAATTTATGCACTTCCTTCTTCAAGCCAAGAAAAATTAATGCAGCTGAAATACCACGGTGTTGTGTAATTCAGCAAATGCTAACTTTTTTTTTGTAGTGGTCATTTGTGTCTACTCAGAATGATTTGTTGGGTTTTTAAGGTAGGTAGGCCCTTTTTTTTTTTTTTTTTTTAACTCCCTCCACAGTTTCAACCTTAAAGTAATAGAAGTCCCTTCTGGTTTCTGTCCGGGTTGTGCCTTGCTTGTCAATACAGAAAATATCTGTTAATATGTGGTATTACAGAAAAGGACTTTGCTACGTATGGAAGAAGGATGATGTTTTCTCTCACATGGCTATTTACCTCTGTTTTTACATGGGCTGCATATTATGGTATCTTCCATTATAATGCAGTGTTATTTAATTTCTTAAAGACAGTGGGGGGAGAACATTCATTTATGATGATTTTGAATTTTTTTCAGTCACTGAAATTTTGAACAGGAATTGAAATGTCAGACCCTAGTAGTTACTCCGTCTAATTTACTACATTTTCTTTGGATATGGTCAACGTGAAAGTTTCAGGGGGGTCAAAGCAAACATGTCAATGATAGAATGAAGCGTCCTTTGCTTTAAACTTCATCCTGATGCCTTTTACGCGAGATAAAAATCAAGCTGTACGTAGCTTAAATCTTAGCTGTGTAAATATCAAATCCATCTCTTCGTTTGTCTGAGGCCAAGTAGTACCTACCAGCACTGAGTCTGAGACTTCCCCATTGTATAACCGCTTGTGCTTTTTTAGAGGGATTTTATTTTCCTCCTCTTACTCAACTTTGTGTGTTTTTGTCATTGTATGCTGTTAATGTGGATTTTTCTTTGTAAAAAGTTGAAGTACTTACTGCATTTGTCTTGTTTCCTGTTTTTGTAGCCACTTTTATCTTTCAGATTCCCTTTTCAGAAAGGGGCTAGATATGAGTGTAGTATTCAATATTACATTCCTCGTGTAGTCTAATACTTCACCATTTTCCACTGCGTCTAAAAATAAAAACAATTTTGCGTTGTACAGCATGCGATGCGCCTCAGCAGCTTTCTAAAATAACAGCACTTGTTTTCTGTAAATACATGCATATTCGGTGATGAGTTTCTCCAACACTTCCTTACAACACACTGAGCTGCGAGTTTCCCTCAAGCTCTCCAAGCTTCTGTGTTGTGAACGGCTTGGCCTGCAGCACCATCCCATCCCTAGTGGCAGGCGGCTTGCCTTTCGCGCTGCTTCTGACTGCCTGGTCCTGCTGCCTCCAGCTCTCCCCGGACCCCTGCCTTGAGCTGAGTCTCTGCTGTTGATCCGCCCCTGAATAAGCAAAGCGCTGGGGAGGTGTAGCTGGAAGCAGGAACTTCTCAGCTCACGGAACTGCAGCTGCTGTGGCCGGGATGCGCTGGAGCGGATGGCTGGATGGATGGATGCCTTTTGGTGTGCCCCGCGTCACTGATGGCTGCGTCTGGGTAGCTGACTGTATGCGGCTGGAGCAGTGTATTAATGCAATAACTAAGTGATGTGTGTGCTTGTCCTGGCTTGAAACTACGTGTGTAGAAATGCCTTTTGGATTTGTATGTTTTATCTTTTCAATACGAGTAAAGGGAAAAAAATCCTCTTGCGTTTCTAAAGTATGCTTAAAGTCGAGAGGAGCCCTCGCTTGTCTGTAGAATTGTGTATCCTCAGCTGCGGCTGTTCACTGCTTTTATGTGCAGCCTGGAAAGAGATTAGGTGTGCTTGGCTTCTGTTGTGTTGCAGAAGGGATGAAAAATGTAGGAAATGATTCCATGTAACCGAAATTAAAAAGATCCCCAGCGATCTCTTTTCTGGTAGTGATTTCTGTTTGGGAGCCTTTGGAGGAAAAACTAAATGTCTCTGTGTGTATGGTGTTCATTGTTTTATGTATGTGTATGTTGTATGGCTTTTTTTTTAAAAAAAACTACAAATTTTAATGTTTGATCAATGAATTTATTTGGATCATAATGAGAGCTTCCTCTACTTGCCTTGCTTTGGAATTGTCCCTCTTCTATTATAAGCAGTCCTTTTTACAGAAAACTTTTTTCCCTTATCAGGAGACTAAAAAAAAAAAAAGAACCCACAACCAAAACATTTCAAAATAGCAATTAAAGAAATCTTTCCTTTCTTGAAAGGCTGTTTGCATTTTATTTTTTTTGACCTTGAATGTTTTATTTCGTTTCGTGCTGCCCTTGACCTCTGTAGCACAGGTCGCAGAGAAGGAATGCTGCGTTCAGGAGGTACTCCAATGCTCTGGTGTTCAGACGCTTCTCAGACTGATGTTTTTGATCTCCCTCAGCCAAAGAAAGAAGAGCAAAGATCTCTGAATCCATCTTCTCTGTAACCACCACTGCTGGCTGCGCAGTGCGAGCCCGTACTGTTTTCTGAATAATTGAGTCCCTGAAAGTAATGCAGAGAGAGATGTCAAGTCAGCAGCTCAATGCTAAGTTTCTGTCTGTGTCACGGCATCAAGTGTACCTTTATCTCCGTTCACTTTCCAAGTACCTTGCTTCAGCTCCTGAGCCTCCTGTACTTGCCTGTTGGGGGCTGAACGCCCTGATGCTGCCCTTGCCCTGCGGCTCCCAGCTGAAGTCTGGCAGAGTTCAGATGCCCTGTGTGGGACCAGAGGGGTGCAGTGAGAAAGCTTGTTCAAATTTTTTTAGCAGGCATTACAACATCCAGAGAGGAGCAAATGGTCTTTAAAATAATGAGCTTGTAAGCTTCAGGCAGAACAAGTGAGCATGTCTTCTTGTAATAATGAATTACATAGGGCTGGGATCTCCAAATGTCCCTAAAAAATGCATCTGTGCACATCTCGTGTTCTACACTTTTTTCTTTTTTCCTCTTGTTTTCTACTTCTAGAGTTGTTTCGTACTAGAAATGTAATTCAGATGGGAAGGGACCTGCTGAGGTCTTCTGGTTCTGCCTGGGCTCAAAGGTGAGCCAGCTGCCTTCAAGTTGTATCATCTTGGGAAGCAGGGTCTGGGGCTACCGGGGTGGCCCAGTCTGTAACGCTTCTCCAAAGAGGCTGAAGGCAATGTGGGACTTCTTACTTTCCATGGAAAGTTTTGCAAAAGATCTCTTGACCTTCTTTCTGCCGGTACTGTAATGCCTCTTTGAAGCTGCCTTCACTTGCAATTGTTGTTTCTCAACGCAAGTAATCTGTTTAAAATAAGATTCATATGTACAGTGTTGCAACAGCAGGGCCTGCATGTAATCATGAATGGTTAGATGATGTCCCTCAATCCTTCTCATAGTTTTCATGGAGGTGTTACTGCTTGTGTTCATGCTTCCCCAGCATGGTCTATCAAGCCTATTGACTTGCTCTAATTATGTTACTTCCTCCCTTTGGAGAACAGAGACGTGTTTCTGACGTGTCAGAGAATATTCAAGCAAGAAAGATCCTTGGCCGACTTGACGAGGAAAAGATTAAGGCCCATATGTCTTTTAACATCTTCAGGACAGTGTTGCACACTGGTTCTTCTGGGCGATGAAATATAAAGTATATTCTGAGTGTATTCTTGTGCTACTTTTTAGCAAAAGAATCCTTTTATTCCTTAGTAGTAATTCTCGTTCTATCACTTACTGTTTATAGTTGAGTTGAATTTGGGATTACAAATAAATAACCTAAAGGTCATCTGGCATATCAGAAATGGCCTTCTTAGGAATACGTTCTTGTGGTCATCCTGCCTTCTCTTTGTAGCTCTCAGTTTAGGAAAGAGCTTAGTGGCTGGTTTTCATTTAAGGGGAATTTGCGCAACCAGCGGTTTCTTTATTGTTCAAAAAAAAAAATCAAATACGCGTATAATTCTAAGCTTTACTGTGCATTCAGAGAGAAGGCTTGTGGGTTGCTGGTCTGACCCTTGCTATCGGAGATATTCCAAGCTATCCAGAGTTTGAAGCGGCGCAGCTCCCTGTTTGTGTTTCCAGCTGCTGAAAAGTTTAGGAATGACGTGCCTGGGAAGTGGTGGTGGGACACTTGAACTCCATGAGTTCCTGTTCTTTTCAAAGTGTTTCCTAACGAACGTTATGGTATCGGTTTTGATCCATGATTTGCATTGCTTTACAGAGGGTTTCTTCATGTGTAATTCATGCGCTCCAGTTGCGTGCATGTCTCTCTCCCCCTCAAACCTCCTTTTTCTGTTTAAATTTTGGAAGATTTCATATCCTGCACAACATCTTCCTTATTCATCACAATGCCTCCCCCAAGGTAACTGGCGAGATCCCGTACAACTTGTAGCATCTCCCAAGGTGTTACTGTATATGAAAGGAGAGAATAATTTAGTAGTTTCTGAATAAGATTCTTAACAAAAAGGGGGGGCTGGGAAGGGGGAAGTTTAATGCTCACTGCATGATATAGACAATATTTCCTGAGACAGGAGATACTAACCTCAAAGAATTTAAAATAAAACATTGATTTTTTTTTCCTTCTTTTTAAAGGAGAGTAGGGGAGGCAAAAATGGTAGAATAGTCGGCCTTTTTATCCTATGTGCAGATGAAATTGATTAAACCTTAAAAACTCGCCTCAGTCCACCCGGTTTATTAATTGAAGAATTTCCTCTTCCCCAGAATGGGAAGTGCACATTAAAACAGAGCTTTGCCCCTGAGTAGCAATGATACTTGAGAACAGCATATTTTCTACAATCCTATTTTCTCTTCAGCACTAGAGGAAATCCTAACATGGTAAAAAGCATATTTAAGAAAAAAAAAAAAAAGTATGTTTAAGGAAGTCCTCTTTCATTTCCTTGTAAAGCATGAAATCAAATTACAGCCCATGGCCCACAATTATTTTATTTTTACATTTGAAATTCCATTTTCTGCTTCCTTTCGGTGCCTGTGAACAGGAGTTGTACTGTTTGTGCAAATTCAGCTAAAAAGATTATCTCAAGCAGAGGAGGACACAGTAGCTTAAAGAAGCCCCCAGCCAGTCTGTTTTCATGCTGGGGTGGATGTGGAACCTCGCACAATTCACACGGGGACCCCACCTCCTGTTCTTCGTCCCTCCACTCGCCCAGGTCTTGCTGTGGAGCCACGTCAGCTTTAGATGGCTGGGTTAGGGAATGTAATGCAATACTGAGCTTATGCTTGCCAAAGTAGTAGTAGTTAAAAGTGCTCTAATATTCTTAATCTGCATTTGTGGAACAGAAAACCATTCAGATTCTGTACGTTCATTGAAAATGTCCTTTGGTTCTTCTTTTCAGTGATGCTGAAATTGCCAGGTAGTTTAGCGCTTGCAGTTTATAACCTTACTGTTCTGAAAATGGGTACTGTGTGTACATATAACAGTGATAAGAAGCTAGTGGAGATAGAATAAAATGAGAGGCTAAAATTGTTTTTGGGGGGGATGGAGAGGTGATGTGTGTTATTTTTTTTCCCCCTAGGCTTAGTAATGCCTGTTTTAACTTGCAGTAAATGTGCTTTGCTGTACGGCTCCATCTCTGCACAGCTCGGTGTGGGAGTTTGTGTGTAATTTACAGGTATGCAACAGGTTGCACAAACAGAAGGGGGTTGAGTTCATGGACTTGCGGAGCTGTCCCTGCTTCTGTGATGGAGGTTAACGGCGATTTGTCGTAAGATGTAATGTCCCAAAGTAAACGCAACAGTGACAGGCTGTATTTTTCAAAACTGCAGAGCATTAGGGATTTGGCACTCCTGTGGTGTTTCCCTGTGAATACTGGTATAACAGATCTAGTTTTATTTCTTGTATTCTTTTGTGTAAAGATAAGAGAGCAACGTGTAGAAATTGTAGAGTACTTCAGTTTCTACTTTAGCTTCAGTGAGCAAAATTAAGTGTGCTTTATTTATATAAGCTGTGTGGAAATCAAAGTGGATGCGTTTCTAAACGTGTATGAGGAGCGTATGTATAAGGCAGGGCACAAAGGTCTGCAGCCTTGCTGCCTGGAAATATGTTTAGGCCTTTCTTCCTATTTCAGTAAAAAACTGAAGTTGTAATATACTAAATAACATAAAAGCGGAGAGAATGAAATGCATTTTCTACTAAAGATTAAGAGTTTGTCAGTGCATACTTTTTTAATGCATGATATTCTTCTGGGCCATCTGTCTTTTTGGGTGTCCTCAGCAGGTGGTGAGTCTGTTCCAGGACGAAGAGTGAGAGCTTGCTATGAATCACGTGCAGCAGGTGGTATGGTTTTGCTCTTGCCTTGGAGACCATGTCCAGTTTAAGGAAGCAAATTGTTGGTAACTGCTGTCTTATGCACATTTAAAACTTGGCGTAATCTAAATCTCTGATTTGTCTAGTGCAGTCGATAAAGACTACTTGGAAAACATTAATGTTTTGGCTTTCAGAACCAGTAAGCAATTCAAACTGTGCAAACCTACTTAGGAGTCCACTATGCTTGGCCACACAAGAATGCAGCCTAATATGGGGTGTGTGTGCCTGCAGTCCTCACAGTGTGGATCCTATTTGATCTGCAAGTGGTGGCAGTAAGTTTCTTCCCTGATGACTGGCCACAGTCAGATGTGCCCAGAATTCAGTAGCAAGAGTGGATTGGTCTTGAATATTCGAAGCAGGGGTAGACGTTTTCTTTGTCTTGTCTGAAAATATTTTGTTAATGTCTCTGAGTTCTGTGATCCTTGCCACTTCTGTGGTACCGATGAGTGCTACAGCCCCCAGGTTCAGCTGGCACGCTTGCTTGCAGTCTTCTCTTGGATGCCGTGCTGCCTGTCTTGTTGCCTTTCTCCCATATCTGGCTGTCATCCAGATTCTCACTGTTCATGTGTTATCTTTTGTTTGTTTTTCCTCACTCAGTAGACTGTCTACTTCTTTACTTTGTTTTTCACTGCGGTTTAGCTTCTTATCGTGCAATATAATTCCTCTCTCTTCCCTCCCCACCACCTTCCTTGTGTTTTTGGATGATGATTAGTTTGTTTCATTTGCTTTTTACAGGGCTATAACAGAGCTGTATGCCATTACGTGAAGGATACCCTGATTGTCGGTCATTTTCAGGCTAAGTGAGAAATCCCACTTCAGGAGGACTCTTTCTCGGTGTTCTTGAACACCTCTTTCATAGATGAAACAGCAGTAAGAAGATTACACTGTCTTTTATTCTGTAGGGGAAATAATTAGAATACCTTAGCTTAGCTTAATTTCTTGATTGCTGTGCTTCCGTATTCAAAGGACAGGTCTGCGTATGTGTCTGCTTCGTTCAGGTTTGTTTGAAGCTCTGCTGGCCTGCTTTGAGAGCTTGAGTAACATGGAAGAGATGAGTGTTCCTTATCTTGACTGTGTAGGACAATATTCTGTCCTGTTCTGAGACGAAAAAAATGTTTCGTTTCCTTCGTTCCATGTCTTGCAAGAGTCTGTGGCGGGCCTTCTCTGGTCAAATAGTGCAGGTTTATAGTGTGGTTTATTGTTGTTTTTGGAGTTTCTGCTTTTATAAACCGTCCTTACTTCATCTTTTTTTAGTTATATCTTGTTCTGCTGTAGAAAATTCTTCAGGAACATTGTTCCTGTTGGTGACTGAAATCTAACATGGTAGTGAGTTATCTAATAGCCTGATAAAGAAGATTTAAATTTCAAATATGAAGCTAAACACATTGTAGCTCTCTTATATTTACATGCTAAAGGGGAAAGCTGCTTGGAAGGAGATGCTCTATGCTCTGGAGAGGGTACGTGTGTGTGGGGAGGCTATGGTGTAGTCACCTTCTTACAGGTAACTTGCTCACTGTCCTGATTAGGAGCTTTTCCCTTGGAATCCCTGTGTGCTTGGCTTTGGTCTCCCTGGGTAACTTCACTTTGGTGTTAAGGAACTGTTATGTGTGGGTGAAGGGCAATTAAGAGAATGGGTTATGAAATAAAATCTAAATTTTGGTAGGAGAAGACAGGGATTTGGAAGATGGTAAGTTGTCAAAGAAGTCTTGTTTAAATGTCTCAGAAAACTGAGGAACTAAATCTGTGTTTTTTTGCCTTGTTGCTTGAGGGACCTGTAAACTTGAGCACTCACCTCTTGCTATGTGTGAGTAGGCAAGTACAAAATATCCTCATGCCCTGAGCACAACACGCTTAAAGTATTTCCATCAGCAGTGCCCTGATCTCTTGTTTTGTTTCACAATTTTGTTGAAGCTCAGCAGCTTCCTACCCTGCGCAGGTGCCTGCTCTCCCCTCGTGGGTGACGATGCCACAGTGCCCTCTGTGCCATCCACAGCATCTCTGTGGCCAGTTAGCTCGTGAAGGATTTGGAGGAGGCACAACAGCTGTACTAAGCCACATTCATTAACTTGAGTGTGTTGCGTTTTCCTTGGCTGTAATGTATTTTTATCTGGAGTGTCTCGATACATTTTCTGGTGTTTTTGGAGTTTTTCCATGGACTCTACAGTTTTTCATATGTTCATATTTTCTTTGCTGTGAAATGCCCCAAGGTAGGCATTCTTAACCTTCTAGTAACTGGGCTGATGAGTTTTATCGCTCTTTAAAGTGTTCCTAATAGATTTATAAATACAGCAGTTACAAGTGTTTGCTTTATAACAAATGTGTTCAAAGCAGTTAATTTAGCATTTCAAGATAAAGTGGCCCTTGTACTGAAACTTCACGTAACTGCTTCACTGCAGATTCTGTCTCCTGTTGGAGGGAGGAGATGGATACATAAGGCATCAGATCAGCCACCCTTTTCAAGTCGTGGTTCATCAGATCTGGTTACTTGGACTTGATCACGGAGCACAGCGATTGCCATAACAGACTTAGCTAAAACTTAAGCTGCAAAGTCTACAATGTTATTTCACTGAACGTTTGACCCATCATTTTATGGTATTAATGATCATATTTAACTTCATGGTTCAGTTTTAATTATTATTTCCCATTCATCTTAAGGGTGTCATTTGTGTAGTAAGAATTACTCTGTGGTGTAGTTTAATACAAAACCTGGGTGTTAAGTTTTATTTTAAAATAAGACAAACCCTGCTGTATACATTCACAGAAGTACATGCCTTTTGATTGTTCAGTGTGTTGTCCTAGAACAATTTTCATGCTGTTCACTTGTTGCTGTTCGTGCTTCCCACTCTATATATGCGCTGTTGTGTGGTGTCTGAGTCTTTTGTTCAGTCCTGGTGTTGCTTATACTCTAAGCAAGTTCTAAATTAATACAATTCTTGAAACAATAAAAATTAAAAATACTTTTCGGGACAGAGCCTATCTCTAATTTATCTTGGAGCATTTTTTGAAATGGCTGGAGAAAAGTCTGCAGGAGCTTTGCAAATGTCATAATTACCCAGCTAGCTTTCTGAAGCATTCATTATTTACATTAAGCATTCATTATTACAAGATGAAAGCATTGGTAGGTTGAAAATAGTCATTTGTAACCATAATTTTTTCTTGTTGTAGTTCCCACCCACTCATTCACCCATGCACTTCAGCCTCAGAATGATTTCCTATCTTGAGAGTTCATGGGAACTATGAACAAGGGTAGCTGTTGTGATAGCAATTATAAAGACTAAAAAAAAAGTGGGTTAGAGAGAGCAAAAGAAAAAGGAACAGTTGCATCGATTTCATATTCTTCTGATCAAAAGCTTGAGACAGATATTAAAAACTCTTAAATCTGGAGTGCTGCAATTTTGCATGTTTTCTTACGTCTCTTCTACACTTCTTAAAATGTGTTTTTCCAACATAATTTTCTGCTAGTTCAGCTTTAGATTTGTTTTTCTTATTCATATTTAAGCTCTTTTTTTTTTTTTTTTAACATGAAACTTTGTTGCACTCTGCCTTTTTGGTATTCAGAGTATTTCGGTTACCTGGAATGAGGCAGGAAAATTCTGAATGTAATTAGTGGAAGGCCCAACATTAATGAAAAGCTTCCTGGAAAATTAAGTTAAATCCATGGAATTAAAGTTGCTTCAGTCAGAGGATTAAAAGCTCATTGCAACAATGCTTCAAAAAATAAAAATAATTTTTAAAAGTTATCATCATGAGCACAATAAGTAGCCTAAAATTTAGAAGCTTTTTTATAAAGCGCAGATCTAAATCTGATCTGTTTATGGCTGTGATATGAAGTATACGTTTGAGTAACGTAGATCTGAATTGGAAATGAGCATTGCAGGGTTTAAATCAGCTTTTCCTCCTGTAGAGTGACTATAAGGATTTCTTCGGATTTGTGGTAGACCTGACTCTTATTTTTAAACGTAGTGATAATGTCCTTACACTGTTAATATAGAGGAATGTGTAAACAATCGTAGGTTTGCATATTTTGTATGAACTGATGGACATATATAATAGCTTAAACTCCTTAAATCTTATTTTTCAAAAATTGCCAGGCATTCATTTGGTGCCTGTGTTGGTTTGTGCTTTGTTCATATTTCTGGACATGTGTACATATACATGCAGTTTTTATGGAAGCTATTTGAGAAAATGTTCCTTAATCTCTTTATGCTGCTACAATACTGACTGTGAATTCTTTTCCAGGTGCCCAGATTATTGATTTGATGATGCTTGTAATCGATGTGACAAAAGGGATGCAGACACAGTCAGCAGAGTGCTTGGTAATTGGGCAAATCGCCTGCCAGAAGATGGTGGTAGTTCTGAACAAAATAGATCTCCTTCCAGAGGGGAAGAGACAAAGTGCCATTGAGAAGATGACGAAGAAAATGCAGAAGACCTTGGAAAATACAAAGTAAGTTAACAGTAATATTAACAGCTAGTGTGTAACAAAAATACTTTACCCACATTTCACTTTCAACATACTTCTAAATGCAGCTAATCTTGTCCCTGCTGGATGAGATATTCATATAGATACCGCTTGCCACGATGATGAGGGAAGAGTGGAAAGATTACCAGAAATTCAAATTCAGTCCTGCATTTGCATCTGCAAGTACCATGTATGGAGAAATATTTGAGTGTAATGAAACTTTTCAGTTTAAAGGGCTGCTTTGAGTTCAGATTGATTTTAGGCAAGAAGGGCTGGGTGAAGAACCTTTTTTGTAACTTTTCTTGTGATCCAGATGTGTTCTATTTCTCTTTTTTAACTAAAGAAGAAAGAGGGCTTTTTCGTAACCGAGTGTGGAAGATGTGATTGCCCTAACTAGGGTGATAAAGCTGCCTTGTAGTTATCTTTGTATGGGACTGATCAGTATTGCCAAGAATCTAATTGACAATGTTCCTGAAGTTTCTGTAATGCAATGTGACTCTGTCTGGGCTGGTTTTTGTCAGTTGTGTTCTGCTTTAACTAGTTGAGGAAAATGATGAGTGAATGAAAATGTGGCTGTTAGGAGATGGGAAGGTACAATATAGACACAGTATTCCCTCAGTGGTTACAGAAATTGACACACAGCTGATTTTGCGTAGGGTTTTAAGGGGATGCTGACTCCCATGTTTACAGTTGTTGGATCACATTTTGACCTTTGAGAATGAAAGGAATAGGATTCAGCATAAAGAGGAGAGAACTTTACCAGGGACAAAAGAGCAAAGCGTGGCTGGATACGGCTGTTCTTGCTTAGCTTATTTGTGATGGTAGAGCAACGTCCCTCTTCAACTATGCAACTGCTACCATAGTGACTTTGAAGATCTGTCTTTCCAGCTCATCAGTAATGTGGGTCTGTTTGTTTTGCTTGGAGTAGCACAGAGGTCACCAAGAATGTCAAATTTCCTCTTGTGAACCTAGTCAGGATTCTACAGCTCTCAATTCTCTCTAGCAGTTTTTGATTTGAGGGCAAACAGATACAGGTGGCTTGTTTTTCCTCTGTAGGTTGTTGCATCTTATTTCAGGGGAGGTAGAGGAAGGAGGTACCTGCAATATGAAAAACAAAAGGGCATTTTGGAACAACAGTCTCTTATAGGTGTTTGATCAAGTTCACAGGTAATCCCACGGGAGAGAGCATTGAGATAATTATCTCTAAAGTTTTCTTAACTGTGTTACCAAATAAACTTATTATGCCTCTATATGTAACACGAATTAAGTAGCATTGCAATTTATAGTTATTTTGTTTTTCTCATCTAAAATATCCACAGTCCATGCCAAGAAGTTAAAGATTTTGTAATAACTGAGCTTATCTTCATATTCTACTCATTTATTTTGTCCTCCTTTTAAAATTTATATTTGCATTTCAGTAATTACTGCTGGAGGTGATACTTCAGTCTTGATTTAGTCCAATATTGTATTGCAAATGATAGAGGAAAACACTGCTTTTCTAGTTGCATGTTCATAAAAGGAATACTAATCTTTGTAAGGAAACTGGATTTCAGGAAATACTTTTGTATGCTGCCTGAATTACACCTTCTCTTTATATCTTGGAGTACAGGTGGGTCTTACAAGTATGTCTTAAAAATTAGCATACCTCCTCCAAACTGAGGGGGAAGTGTGTTTTTGAAACACTGGCCATGTTAACTGTGAGGTCCTTTCCTCCAGCCCCTTTTTAAAACAAGGATGTGCATCAGCTGATCGCAACAGCTGTGAGACCACATGGAGAGAAGTGGTCTGTCATAATGTTTTAATTATTCATTTGAACTCTGGATCCTAGAAATGCTCTTTCATCAGATGTCTGTGTATTGTTCCCATAACAAAAAATCCTTTATTTTTTTTTTTTTGCAAGTGTAGTCTGTGCTTTATGATGCTTTGAAAGCTTTGCTGGCCTGGGCTGATTGTAAAGTGCATGTCCCATTGTATGTCAGGCAAGTGTTTTTTCTTGACAGTGTTTTCCCACTTGACTTTGAATTTTCAAATGCATACTTTTTAACTGTTTTTATGTTTCTAAGCTACTTTTATTAAACTGCTTTTATTAGCAGGGCACGTGCTGAGACCATCTGACAGCTGCCTCAGACGCTTGTCAATGAGGTGTTTTCCAAGACTAGTTTACTCGCTCAGTATTTCTCTACACACGCATGTGTGGACAATACCCTAATATTAAGAAAATGTCTGAAGTCTGTTGCAGCTGTAAGAGTAGGTGTTACCAGTTTTCAGAGGTAATTCTTGTGGTGTTGTCAGGAGATTGCATGGAGGGTGAAAAAAAAAGGCAGAGAAAAGAACTGTCTTATTTGCACCTGTAAATTTGACCTAATCAAAACTTGCTTGTTCCACAGATTGATACTGCAAGTAAAAGCAAACTGTCTCTATGAATGGAATTTCTATTGTTGTAATTTTTTGCACATGCCAGCTTTTATCTTTGCCCAGCAGGGTCTAAATTCTGACATTTAGCGTGGTGGAGTAACAGTTCTAGTAGGGCCAAATCATGTTTGGAAGTGCCTCCAGTGGCATTATATGATTATTCCAGTTTGTTCTGGCAAATGGGAAAAGGAGTAAGGCATTTGGTTCAGCATAAACTTAAATTTATTCTAATACATTGCCTTAAAGGGCTTGTGTGAAAATAAACTTCCAAGAGTTTCATGGTTAATCACAGAAATTGTCAGTGCACATTTTTATTACCCTTTGTTCCTAGATGCCTCAGACTTATGGCATATAAACAGAAAAAATACCTTATGTACCGAATTACAGTTTCATCACTAAATGAGCCCCCTCTGCAGAATCTAGCATATTTTTCTTTATCATGGTACTGTCCTTTTTCCTCCAGTTCATTCCCTTTTTGAGATAAAATCTATGGTTTTGTTCTGGGGAATCATAAGGATGACAGCAGTCATGACTTTGCCTGAATCAATTGTGTAAGAATCAAGGATCTGTGAGAACCAACCACTTATTAGTTTTACTACTGATTATTATTCCATTGCTTCACATATATGAATTAACATGGTTAATCCTGAATTTTGCAAAAATGCAGTAATAACTTATCTAATTTCCCTTTCCAAAATGTAGGCAAAGCAAGCTATCGGATGAGGTGAACAATAGGTTGTGTTTTAGGGAGCAAATGGTACAAATTCAATCAAGAGGCTTAAAAAAAGCTGCTGAATAATAAGGGCTTGGAGAATAAAATTTATTGAAAGAGAAAAACTAAACTGGGGTCGGCTGTGGAAGTACTGCTGTTCTCGAAAGCTTTACATGTTTGAGATTTGTTTCATAAATTTTGATTTTAGTCGAATTAGATCTTTCTGCTGTCTGCAGATCTTACAGGCTGTCTGCAGACTCGGACAGATATCATGTGACATTGTACATTTGGCTTCTGTTTTGAAGATTATGACTACAGCTGGGATTGTAATTGTTCTAATGAAAGTTAAAACCTGTATTAGTCTCCAGGTAAAATAGCTTGAATGCGAAGTCACTGCGATAAGCCTGAGTAATGGTCCTTGTTTCTGAAATGAAGTCTTACTTTTGACTGCCACTGAAAGTTGAATCTGGCTAATGCTGAAAGTCTTAAAAATTTCATAGGGAAGTCTAATAGTACAGATGAGAGTAACTCCAGAAAAAAATTGTCAGTTATTCACCATGGGGGAAGAAAGAAATCAGAATCTGAGGCAGTTTCCCTGCCTTCATTGTCAGGTGAGTCTAATTTACATGTGTAGGAGGTCTGTGGCCTAATGGTGGGAGTCTTTCTCTCTTTCAGGTTCTGTGGGTGTCCTATTGTTGCTGTTGCAGCAAAGCCTGGCGGACCAGAAGCCCCAGAGTCTGAGAATCCACTGGGTGTTTCTGAATTAATTGAGGTACCTGCTGAACAAACAATAGTCATGTAAAATGAGCTTGAGCATCTTTAAATCTTTTGGATTGTAGTGTTAGTATCTAGAGATGAGGAACTCCTGCCTTACTGTCAGCTTTATGGAACCTAATTCTTTGGGGATTTATTCCAGTGAATGAGGAAGTTGAAGATGTGTTTCCCCAAAAGTGGGTCTCCTTCTTCAACTGCTAGGCTTCAAAGCCTTTGAATAGCTGTCTCAAGAAACAATTATCACACGTGGTAAACTTTGTTTTAAAGTTGCGAGGGATTAGAAAGCATAACAAATAAAAATAACTTTAAAATTCTGCCAAATCATTGGTAGGTGTTAATTACACTGCAGTTAAGAAAACAGTGAAGCTGTGAAGTCAGGCGCCTAGATTATGCGTATGTGAATGTCTCCTTCCTTCATTATGATACAGTGCTTAAATGCATGATTCTTTATTCTAAATAACCCTTGCCTCATTCTATGCGCAGGATGCACAAAGCTCAATTACTGAGCAGGCAGTCAGTATTTTGTTTTAATTCTCATTATTCCGTGTGGCCTCATGACTCCATTCAAATACTGCTCTCTGTTCAGAATGATTAATTTCCTCCTGGACTTTTCTTTGGCACTCATCACTGGACTTGAACACTTGGCAAACAATTAATTTACTTTGTAAAGACCTATAGGAAGTGTAGAGGTGACTTATCCCATATTTAGGTTGGGAAGCTGTGGCACAAAGGAGTTAAGTCCAATGAGTTTACTAGTTTTGGATGCCAAGTTTAAGGAAACTAGGAACTCTTCTGGGACACACGTGTTCAAATCAGAGTACCTGACAATTTTGATTGCAATTGTGAGTGCTTAGCACTCTGTTTATCAAGCTTTGCGGTTTCTGTTTGGACACTCCGAAGTATACAATCAGTGATTACCTGTGGAAAGTTCCATGCATCATCATTCTCTTAAAAAAAAAAAAAAAAAGTTATTGCATAAAGTGTATAATCTGTTCTTTAGAGCAGCACCAACCTGCCTTCAGAACCATCTTTCTCTGATAGTCTGCCTTGTTTACTGCATGTCTTGCACTTGTGCTAAAGGTAAAATGCTAAGCTTGGATTTATCCTGCACCCTGAATTAGGTCGGGTTTGGAAAAAGCTATATGATGGTATATTGGATAATTACATCAAACGCGTATGAACAAGAGAAGTGTTAAAGCAAACTAATGCTTCAGAGGTATCCTTAGTTTTAGCTATGTTCAATTTTTATTTTTTGAGAATAAACTGAGTTTGAAGAAAGTAAGTTATATGGTAAAAGAAAATGAGTTATGTGGTAAGTTATATGGTATGATGCTTAAACGGTGAAGGGCAGGGCACTTAGGATAGCCGTTTGAGATAGATGGCATGTACCAGATTTGTCACCCCTGTGAATAAACATTGGGGAAGAGTAGCATGTCTTTGCCCTGGAGGGGTGCTGCAGCAATTTGCAGGCAGCAAAAAGTGTCCTAAAACAGGCGGCATCTTGCCGACGTCTGATATGGATCTCTTGGATGCTGCCACCTTTAAAATAAGGGTAAATCCCTGGAAGCACGAGTCACCAGAAACTTAGGGTTGTCTTGCCTGCAGCAGGCTGTCTGAAAACAGACTGCAGTATCTAGAGAGCTGGAGATAGGCAAGTCTTTAGTTTTGCCTTCATTAGGTCTAGGTAGATTTACAGGGCCATTCCCCAGGTTTAAAACCTTTGGAGGAAATACCCAAGTTGCAGCTATTTGTCAACTCAGAGACCTAGTGTTTAGCAGAGCTGGCAAATGCTGTGAGAGCCCTGCCCCTGAGCATTACCCTCTCTCTCCTTGGTAAGAGGCTCCTTCTCCGTTGTTCTGCCATTATGACTTAGGCTTAACCTCCAGTTTTTGACCTTAAAAGCAGATGCTAAAGGTATTGGCAAGTTTATGTGCTGATATTATAACAAAGATCAAAAGTGATTTGAGATGAGTGAACCAGTTCCTCTGAACCACTGCTGGGTATGTGACTGCAATTTTATAATTAGTCTTCTGCCTCTGATGATGTATTTTAAGAAGCATAGTTATTTGTCAGCAAAACAGAAGTCCTAAACTTTGATATTTTCTCTAGAAAATGATACTTACATAGCTATTTTTCTTAGTGGCTTGATCCTCCAAGAAGTGTTAACGTAAATCTGAAGGGGAAGTTGACTTTGAAACTTATCCCAGTGTAATAGTTTCTCTGGGAGGGAGGCAGGGATGGGGCTAATATCTTTATATAAGTTAATTTGCACTAAATCAAAAAGAGCTGAAGTAGCAAAATACACTGTAAAATACACTGTACTTTGAGGGTGGGGAGGAGGGGGAGACGGGTGCAGGATTTTTTTTTCATTTGCTTTGCTACAGTGTTTATATTGAGTTTGGCAGCAACTTTATTGCCAGTGCAGTTCTGCTAACCAAGCTAAATGTGCGGCACCAAATCTTTCTAAGGCAGAAAATCGAAGTGTTCCTGCTGCTAAGTGTGCATCTCCTCCATGGCACGCACAGTTAATTTGACATTGGTGCGTTCTAAGCTCGCTGGGAGATGCCTGAAATCAGTAAAACTGCAAGCCTGTTCAATCAATCATCCGCTTGCCTTCCTTTTGCTGTATGGCTGTCACGACTTTTCACCCAGGCATGGTTCTGCTTTTATCTTTCTTTTCTCAGGTCCTGAAGTCTCAGGCTTACCTGCCATCAAGAGACCCCTCGGGAAACTTCCTTATGGCAGTCGACCACTGTTTCTCTATCAAGGGTCAAGGCACGGTGATGACAGGGACTATTCTTTCTGGCTCTGTTAGCCTTGGTGACAATGTGGAGATTCCTGCCCTGAAGGTGAGTCTCTCATTTTCACTCCCCCCAGTTTTCCTGATAGAAAGAGACATTCAACAAAGAAGAGTGTGTTCGGCAGTCTGAAATTATTTCATTATTTTCAGTGTCATTACTTTCCTGATACTCTAATATAAGCTATGTTTATAATAGGGAGAAAGAGATTAAGTAACACAGCCAGTAAGGTTACCTGCATAATTTTAGTTGAATGAAGAAGAGGGAAGGCTGACCTAGATGAGCGTGTTAGTATTTCAACTTCAGAAAGGCAAGGTGGGCATGCTTCCAAGACAGGACATGCCTAAGGACTGAACAAGGTTTGAGTGAGGTTACTTTTGTTTGAGACATTCTGCCTCAATGAGAAGGCTTGCAAAAGAATCTGATCAGGTAGGCTTCCTGAGATGTCTGGAAGTGATAGAAGGTGGCAAGAAGAGTACATGGAAATGGCAAGAAGAAGGCATGGAAATGCTTGATGCACATTATCGTTGTTTGCCAGGGGTTTAATTGATGTCAGCATGTTCTGGAAGAGCTGCTGGAATGCGGTGTGTGGCTTGCTGCGGCTGGGATTTTTAGAGAGCCTGTAGAAAGTCAAGAGGACATTCAGTGGACTTTGAACTGCTTATCTGGTGTTCCTATTTTATTTACAGAGAAGTGAAAGACAAAGCTAGCAGATAAACAGACATTGACAAAGAGAAGCCAGATCACTTGGCTTTTATGGCATTAACAATTTCCCTCAAAGTTTGTTATTTTCAGTTGCTGTTACTGAACTAGTCCTTCCACTGCCTTCTGTGGGACAGCAGATGTGCCATAGCTCGGAGTGGTAGTAGTCGTGAGCAGCATTTTGCTCTTTGCCACGAGCAGCCTGTGAATGTGACTGCTCATAGTGTACAGGTAACCACGGCACAGTTAAAAGGAAGCAACTTTTGTAAGTTTGAATTGTGTGTTGTCCTTACCCCTGCTAGCATCATGCGGAGTTGGGTTAGGATACCTATAAAAGGTCAAACCTTTCTCAGGCCTACAAGGTAATGGAGGAAGCACATTTCACAACACATTGTGGTTTATGACTCTCTCTGACCTTTTTTTGCCCTGACCCTATGGTAACTGAGATTGACAGCTGGTGCCCACTGGGCATTTAGGGACATTACAAACCAGCTGCTTTTTAAATTTGAGGAACCCTCTCACCAAATGAAGTGGCATCACCTTCCAGTTCTACTAATGGACTTCGACATCGTTGACCGCTTGAACCTGCACAAAGGAGGGACACAGCAATTAAAAATAAACAGTGACATTCTCAAACGCCCATGCTTGCTCTGATTGGGGCTGAGAGCACCAGCAGTGCATGGATTCCTTTATGCTGTTGCCTATGTAAATTGCCATCTGGGGTTGATTATCCATACAGCAAAACGAAAAATTATATATATGTTTTTGGCAAAAAGCTTTGACACAGCAAACAGTTCACTATCCGATTGAGTTAGTACTATTTGCTCACTAGCACTTGAAATCCACCTTGAAGAGCATGAACGTAGGATTTCTGCAGCAAAAACATAGTGTTGGCAGAATTCTGAATGTCCATTAAGATTACTTCAGTGGTCTTTCAATCTCTACAGTCTTCCAGGTTATAAACTGTAACAACTTGTGACATTTTTATTTCTGCTTTATAAAAGTTCCTGGAGTGAAATAGTAAGGATTTTTTTTCCCAGCATAGATTCACTTTACTTTACTGATAAGTTTGGCCCTAATCATTTCAAAATATTGGTCTAAGTACATTATGTTTAGTGACTTTAGTTTGTGAGCATGTCAGATTGTAGAGCTGTTTTTTATAGCATTCTTTAGTTGAAAAAGGTAAGTTTTTTCAGTGGGGGAGAAGTATCTTTGCCTTCCTTACACAGGTGAAAAGAAAAATAATAGCTTAAGAACAGCATCTACTTACGAGGCCAATGCAAAATAGGCAAGAACCATGACTTTTTTTCTTACTGATTGTCTTGAAACAAAGTCTTGTGTGAGAAGTAACGTTAAATGCAGTGTGGGATGTTGTCTTCCTTCTGCCCAGGGTTAGTGATTCTGGCTTTGGATTGCACAGTTGCAGACACACTAGAAGTACGGGAAGATTGTATAAAACAGTGATACGTTAGTATTCCTTTAAAGAGAAGATGTTTTCAGGCACAAAAAGTGTTCCACGTTAGCTAATAAGAATCACTCTGTCTTAAGAGTTGTGAGAGTTCATGGAAGAGGTCATGTTGAACCGAGTAAGGGGGCAGAGACAGATGTTCACTGTAAATGGATATTAAGCCAGGGAGGTAGTCTGAAGTCACTTTGTAGGTATGCTTGTTTCAAAGCAAAGCAGTTGCACCTTGATCTGTCAGTAACATATCTGGTCATCCTGAAAGTGTTAATCCAGCACTGCCTTAGCCGTGCGCAACTGCTGCAGGCATACAGCAGCCACAAAGCATGTTTGTGGCAGCAGGTACAAACACCACTCTTCTTTCAGGATTTCTAAGCAGAAGAAACTTAACTTGTGCTTTATATTCATGATCCTCGCTGTTTTGTTTAATGTAGTTGTTGATGAATATTAGAGCAAGCTGATGCAAGCTGATTGCCTGGTGGGTTTTTTCAGCTGATTTTTGCTGTGTGCTGGGGCGGACTAATGCACTGCAGTAATATAATACAAAGTTTTCTTGTGTAATAAACAAATTCTGGACATCCAATGATTGGACTGCCCTAGGGAGGTGCCTCTTAGATGTCAGATTTTTTATCTGCAAGGCGCAATTGAGCTGTTATCGTCAAAGGGGAAGAGGAATGTTCATACTGAGTCCAGCCCTTGTTGTCACTGTTGTTTGTGCAATTTCTGTTACTAATACCAAATACATCAGTCTCAAAAGTTGCAAGAAGGTTTATGAACTGCTTCTCTTGTAGCTAGAGGACAGTCATCCAGATGCTTTAGTACTTTGATATACGTTTAAGAGGTCACCTGAGACATCAAGTATGGAGGAGAAAAATGAGAGACTTTCTTCTATTTATCTAGTCAGGTCTCTTAGAAGATGAATATCAGTTTAAACCAGTAGTAGTTTTTGTCTTGGCAAGGGCCTATTTGATGTCACACTACATTGCCTTTATGAACTTGTAAGAAGTATCACTTTGCAAGTGTAACACTTAAAATAGCTTCATGGCTTCGTATGCTTTGGCTGTATGGAAAGAGATCTTTTTTAGCTACCTTGTTGGCTAAATGACCTTGGTCTGTTTTCTGGACAACATTCTGTAGCTTTTAAGATTCATTGAAAAAAAAGTCCTCCAGTGTCTGTTAAAATGGCCTTACAGATACTATTTGGGTTATTACCTTCAAACCACTGTAGCTATTTGAACTCTAACGTAGTTCTGCTTTTTCCTGTGTGACTGCTTCAGTCTATTTGACATTCCAAGACCTCTGATCAGTGAGCTTTAGTATATAAATCAATAACTAATTTCAGTGTATTTCAGGACTTTATGCAAGATCATATAGAGTTGCACTATTGAAGAGGACATAAATTATGTCAGAGGACATAAATTTCTGTATTTAAATCTCAGAAAACAAAGTTGGTTAAAAAATCCACTGAGTCATATCACAAAGAAACTTGTATGTGGAATTTCATGGTGAAATTTTAAATGTTTACCACTTCCATTTTCCCTTCCTTGTTCCTCAAAGTATACCTCTTCCAAAATTTAGGGTATCTTGATTGTATTTGCTTTGCACTGCAAGTAGAGCCAATGCTAAATTTTCTGAAAGGATACCTGACTGCTGTTTCTGTACCTGTTTTTTCAAGGCTTCTTGGATGTTCCTTAACCAATGGTGCTAAAGCAGCCATTCAAATGCTACAGTTCATCTGCTGTGGAAGAAGCCTAGCTCAAGTAGAACACGGCTTGTTTGTGAAATCTCTTGTTCCCTTTCGTAGGGGTATGTGAGAGAAAGATACCTTGTCACTGAGTACAACTTGCTGTGTTAGCAGTTATGTCAAATAATATTACAGAAAGTTACTAAGATTCATTTAAAACTAACCATTTTGTCCCACTGTTCTTCTTGGGAGCCTATTCCAGAACCTAATTTCTGTGATGGCTAGAAATGTCTCAATTTCCACCTTGTTTTTCCCTTTGAAGCCTGGCTGTAACTTACTGTATCAGTACTTCCTTGTTATGATAAACTTTTCAGCCAACTTTCCTTTTCATTGATATGCTGTGAAGAAGGGCAGTTCAAAAAGTGTGTGTGTGGGGGGAATGAATTAAATGTAACTGGCAAAATTGTTTCCTGGTGAGAAGACAGTTCATAATACATATTAAAATATGTGGGTAATAAAATATGAGTGTTAAATCCTAAATCAATAAATTAAACGTCTGCATAATGTTATACATGCAGTTTAATTCTGAACAAGTATGGAACTGTTTCTTTAATTGTCTGCCACTTCTAAAGCATGGGTTGTATTTTTTGGAGATTTTCTCCTTTCCTAGAAAACATCAGAGTGAATCCTACTGGTTTTGTATCTGCTGTGGCATTTACTTAAAAGCAAAACATGCAGGATTTGGCTTATATTGGAAAGTATTCTTTCAACATTTGGGGATATTATCAGTTGTTTTGGAAGAATTAAACTCCTCAGCACAGTTCTTTGTGGTTAAGTAAAGGATTAAAGACCTGATCCAGTGCCCATGGAATAAAATTTAGATCTGGCAATAAAAACTTCTCAAATCTTTTTGGCTTGATCTCTTAAGAGACTAGGAATAGCAGATGCTGAGCTCTTTTAAAGATCAGTTCCCTCATTTTCAGTGTATACTTCTGTAACTTTTTTTACCACTTATCACTCCTTAAAGAAAAAGACCACAAAGGAAAGGAATCCATTTTAATTTTGGACGAAAAAAATCTAATTAAATTCAGACTTTAAAAAGACTCAGGAGTTTTGTACGCTGCTATTTTTTAGCCACCCACTACTGATGTACAGTAGCTAGGTTTGTATCATTTGCCATTTTTATTAAGCCTCATGCAGGTACAGTAAAAAGATGGAGCAAGATCAGGACTTGCTGTATTAAGCCATATTCTATTCAGGACCAGGGATAAGACATAACAGAGGGAGCAGGATGCTTATCATGGGGTTTTAAGTTTTTCTTCTTGGTCAGAGCAGAAGGGAAGAAAGCCAGGGGGAGAGCAGCCAACCTGAGCAGTGCTAATCCAAACCATGCGCTGTATTTTTGGAACTTGTGTGTCTAATGTGATGTCGTAGGCAGAAAAGTGGCCTGGTCAGTGCTGGCTAATTAACTCTTCAAATACTAAGTAAATTGATAGGCAGCTTTCTTGAGGATCTAGGTTGTACCCTGTGCTCCCTGACAGCTAGCTACGGTTTGGATACAGATTGCCTTCTAATGGATGAGGAAGAATTATTCAAGAAGTTGTACGTGTTTATTCCTACAATAGATCAGAAAAGTAAGGGATTTGTGTTGCATCTATCCACTTAAGACATCTTTAAATGACTGATGCATGAGAAAGTGCAGCATTGTTGGTAACTATAATGTTCTCCAAGATAGACTTTAACTTCTATGGCATGTCTGTGGTGCTGATTGTTCAGGTTTATCTGCAGCTTTGACTGGTTGTGGTTAATACATGAGACGACTTAAAATACATTTTTTGTGCTACTGCCACAGATAATTTTGTCTTGATATTTAGAAAGTGCGGAGAGCTATTGCTGCCTTAGAATTGGTACTCTGTTCAGTGGGGTTCAAAATGAAAAAGAAATCGGGGATCATCTTGACTGTGTCCGAGTAGATGAAATTACATTGGGATTTGAACTTTGTGTTTTTTCTTCAATGTAATGACTGATTTTCTTAGATAAGTGAAATTATATTTCTTCTGTTCAGGTTTTAGTAGATCATCTGTCTCATGAGAATTGTTTAAAAAAAGCTGAAGAAAGTTGTTACAGAAATACAAGGCAGAAATACAGGAAGGAAACTGAGCTGAAGAAGAGGGAACCCATGGACTGTCAGGAAAATGATACGTGCGGGGCTTTTCTGAGATTGGTCTTGGTACTGAAGCGTAATAGTTTCATTAGTGATTGTTATGGACACAGCTGGCTGCTGTGTTGTCTGTGTTGCTCAGTATTCTGTATCTCCCTGGGGATATCAATGTACTGGGTTGCTGGATCTGCGGCAAAAGCTCAGTGTCCAAATACAAAAGTGCCACTACTGCAGAAATGGAATGTGTGCATGTACACTGGTAGTGAGAGAGTCAGCTTCAGTACAGCTAGATGTGTAATTAACGTGCAGGTTTGTGACAACAGAACAAAGTTGAAAACCAAACGTCTAAGCTTTTAAGATGATACCTGACGTTTAGATTTATCTTTATTGCTTTAACCTCCCTCATGTGCTCATTCCCTTCGTCTTCTATTTCCGTCTCACTCTGTCTCTAGCTGCTTTTCCAGGCTCAAAGTTTGCTGTTCAAGGTGACTGATCTTTTCCACTTTCACCATAGCTTGAAGAAACTTTTTTCCTCTGTCCTTTTTGTCAGCTGCTGTTGTTGCAGTCTTGGCTTGAAACCTCTGTTTGAAGCCAAGTACCAATCAAGGTCAGATGAGAAACCTTGGGATGGCATTTTTTAACTCCTTTCCATCGGCTGAAGCTAGAGCAGGTCTGATGAGACAAAGGGGAGAGAAAGAAAAAAGACATGATAAACGCTGAATGGTGGTGTCCTCCAAAGGGCAGTTTCTGATGATGGATAAGCAGGTTCCGATACCTCCTCTAAAGGATATGCCAGCTATTGATTTCCTAGGGCTGAATGTCTTGCATTTACTGTTAAAAAGGAGCCATGCAGCTATCCAAAATGGGTTCTCTAAGCAATGCATACAAGTAAGTTCTGTACAGGAGGAGAAAAGTCTTAAGATGACTTGAGGCATTGCTTAGATGCAACTGAGCAAAACCTGCCTGTTATCCTGGGACTTACTAGATAATGTTTCCTGTAGAACAGTTGCTGGTCCGGTAATCAAGTGTTTCATCCTTGTGATTTACACTGGGGTTCAAGATGAGTTTGAAGCTAAGTCAATGGACGTTGATGTAGTAATCACAGACTTCCATACAAATGCCTTTCTGTTTAAACTTTGGTAACTTTGTAAAGCAGAGGATGACTGTTTTGTGTTTGCATAACTTGTTTGCTTAAGCATTGCTGCTGCCAGGTCATTAACTTCATTTTTATTTCTTTTAATTTACCAGGTAGAATTGTTATCAATCCAATTCAATTGAAAACAGACCCACATGCACGTACACATATCGTTTGAGCAGGAATCTTATTGGAATGCTTGAATAGTAATTGGAAAGGTAACCTCCTATATGGTAAACATAGCTTTCACATTGCATTCCTGCTGTGAATGTAACTTTAGTATGAGTAGGCTTAGTTAGGTCAGTGAGTAACTATCATGTTTTAAATATTTAAGTTCAAGTGCTGGAGGCTTTGGCAAAATGTCAGTAACCAGAATGAAGGAAGGGAATGTTGCTTTTTGTTCTTCCTTGGTCATCCATATACAGTACAATTCCTCATTTGATCAGGCTGTTAAGAAGTAGAACTATTCAGCAAGCCCAGTGTTAACTAAGCCATGGTCTGTAAACTGTGAAGTTCTGGTCAGATCCATGCAGTGGGGAAAAAAATGGGTGTGTGCTTTGGAAATCTGACTTAACCAAGGCTTTTGAAGGTGACCTTCTAGATTTGACCAAAAGATAGACCAGTATGGGCTAGTGCATAAGTACTTAGGAATCTAAAATCACTCTTACCGTAGTGCTTTCTTGATGAAGTGCTGTGGTTTAACCTGGCAGGCAGCTGAGTACCACGCAGCCTCTCGCTTACTCGCCAGGTGGGATGGGAGAGAGAATAGTAAAGGTGAAAGTGTGAGAACTCATGGGTTAAGATAAAGACAGTTTACTAGGTAGAGCAAAAGCCTTGCACGCAAGCAAAGCAAGGAATTCGTTCAGTACTTCTAATCAGCAGGCGGGTGTTCAGCCACTTCCAGGAAAGCAGGACTCATCATGCGTAACAGTTCTTGGGAAGATGAAAGCCATCAGCTTCAGTGTCCGTCCTCCCACCCCCACCTTTCTCCTTTCCACTGTCTTCTGTTGCTGAACATGTCATGTGCTATGGGACATCCCTTTGGCCAGGCTGGGCCAGCTGTCCTGGCTGTGTCCCCTACCCAGCTCCTCGTGCACCCCCAGCCTGCTCGCTGGAAGAGCGATAGAAGCTGAACAGTCCTTGGCTCTGCGTAAGCACCACTCTGCAACAGCTAAAACGTCGGTGTGTTATTACTGCTGTTTTTATCAGAAACACAAAACAGCGTCATATTAGCCTCCCCAAAGAAAATTAACTCTGTTGCAGCCAAAACCATGAAATGAAGTGTTCTAACACCATAGAAAGTCCTGTGGATTTCATGCCTTTTCCTGTGTCTTCCTGAGACACCCCCCCCCCCCTTCATAAACTTCATGCTGTTATTGCTGTGAAAGTTGCAGGAGAATTGACTTTGCTATTTAAACTTATTCAGCTCATCACCTGAATCTCTTGTTGTATGCCTGTGACAATAACAGGTATTGTTTAAAGTAAATTTAAGACACATCTATTCAGCATTCCCATAATACTATATTATAATAGTTGGTACACTTTGAAATGAAAGAAAAAGTAATACTGGAGAAAGACAATATTTATAATATCTGCTGGAATGATATAATTATGGAAGCTGCACAGATAGTACTGTGATGAACAAGATACAAATGCCTAGATACAGATTTTCATTTGCAGCTGGCTAAAATGAAAACTATAAACTCCCAGGCTCTTCATGGTTTTAAATATTAGCTTGAAAGCATATGGTATAAACTAGCTTCTTTTTTTCTTTTCTAATAAATAATCAAGAATAAATGTTCCACACGTTGTGAATCATAATGAAAAGGTCAGCCTTTTTAATGAGTCGCTAATACATCTTTAAATGTTCAACTGTAGACTGAAGTTTTCACAAAGGTCTTACAGTTTATATCTAGTAGTTGACCTGTTTTCTATCTAGACAACCTGTTTTTTTTAACATTCTATGAATAGGGCATGTAATAGATTCTGCAAAAAAAAAAAAAAAAAAGGCAGAGATGACCTTACTACTTGTTCAGTTCAGGTAGCAGAAATCAGCAATGAAAACAGATTAACTCATTGGAAACAAGAATCTTGTTATATGTGGAGACATGGACATTTTTTTTTTCAGTGGAAAAGAGAGGTACTGAAAAAAGATGCTGAAGTTTACTTGTTCAATGTAAGGCTTCAGAACCTCTTGAAGTTCTGCTCTTTTCTCAGTCTTCATCTGACCACTTTGTTTTTCAGTTCAGTTGGTGTTTGCCTTTTCTTAATGTATTTACTGTATAAGGAATTTGAATAGACTTCTGTGGTAACCATTTCTAGCAGTTTTTTGTCTGATGTGCAATGCCTGGTATATTGAACTGCAATAAGTTAAATGGTTTTGGGGAAAAAATGGTATTATAAATTGGTTTAGTTTTGAGACGTAGGTGTTGTTCACATGATATTTGCTTTGTCTACTAGAAGACTCAGATCATGCTTGTGGAGATCAACTGACAATACTTTGAAGTCTTTAGGGAACGAGGAATATGCAGGTATACCACAAACACGCAAAATGTTTTCTGTGGTTTCCACAGAAAAGAGGATTGTAAGGGGAAACTTGAAAATATGTATTTTTATGAAAGGACTGAAATAAATGCCTAATAAGACTAAAACGTCCAGTTTGTCCTTGAATCAGCACAAACCAAAGCCAGTTAGTTTAGTCTAAATGCAAAATAGTATACAAATCTTTGTAAAACAATAAAACACAAAATCCTACCCTGGATCATTGTGTGCTGGGTTTTAGGAGAGAATTGGAGGCAGATGGTGATTGACTAGGAATGATGTTTTGCACAGTGTAAATAGTGTTGCTATTTCACATATTTCTTCTGTTGTTGACATGATGCTTGTTTAAGGGGAGAGAGTTGTTTTTACTAAGTGTATCCGATTGGTAAGGACCCTCAAATTAATGCTTCATTCCATTCTTGTCAAATGCCACTTGATTGTTTAGGCTGTAGAGGAACCTATTAAGTGTGCATATGCCCTGTGTAGCATCCTTGTCTTTAATCTGCTATGGGTAGAGGAAGGTCTCTGATGTGGTGGGCTCCTAGCCTGCTCTGAGCCCTTCTGAGAGGCTTACTGTGAGCCTGAGATGCTACGTAGGAAGAAAGGTTAATTTATTCTGATGTATTAATATTTTTAGGCATGCAATTCGCTAAATAGGGGGAAAATGATGGAAATGTTCAAATTGGTAGAAGTCATATCTGTTCTTCCTTCCTGCAGTAAATGCTAACAGATCAGTGAAGAGTTCTAAGATAATGATCATTATTATTCCTGACAGTACAAAAAATTCAGATTTCTTTCAAGACCTTCCTACAATTTGTGTCCCTGCTTTGTTTTCCTCTTTGCTTACACCACCCACCCCTCCTTTCTTCCTGGGTTGTTAAACTCGTGTTTTTCAAATTCACTTTACAGATGTGTGATACATTCAGATTGCAGATAAATAATTGTCTTCTGGGAGATCACAGGCTCTTTCCCCACTTTTAGAGAAGCTGTCAAAGATTTCAGAATCTCTGAAAATGTATTTGAGGCAAGCTTCAGGTTGACTGCTTAGAACAGTAGAAACAGAGGTAATAGGAATAATAAGAAGGAAAGGGAAGACAACTGTGGCTTCAGTTGTCTCTGTTAATCTATAATCTTTAAAACAGATATAGGCTTAATACCTGGGGGATTACCAGAAGCATTAAGCATATTTCCATCAATGTGGTACTCCATGGCTTCCTGTACTTTTTTCTTTAAAAGGGGGATATTATTGGGAGGAAGCTAAACATTTTTTAACAATGCTCACTCTTTAGTAACAACACACAAACAGGAATGTGAAGGTAAGGGTTTTGTTCACAGGGGTTGCTGTTTGAGTTTGTGTGGTTTTAGAACATAAGCTTCCTGTGTTAATTTCAATTGGAAAAAGCAAAAGCACGATCAATTTCTGTATTTTTCTGAAGGTCAATTCCAGTTCTCATCCATCAGTTTGCACATATTTAAACTAATTAATATTGTTGATGTTTTGAACATTCTTTTATACGAAAAGATGGACAAAGCAATTCATTTTTATGTCAGACTTAAATGGGGGGGAAGCATAAAGAAAAGTTAACAAGCCTGGCCTTGTGGTTATGGTGTGGCTTGCAGGAGAGACCTAGGCCATCTGACGCATACATTGCAGATAGTTGTAAAAATATGTGGTAGTTTTTCACAATATGTAGTGGGCTGAGCTAATGTTTGTTTGAATCCATAATGTTCACGTTATGTGGCACAGTGAGTGTAACTCCGTGAATCGTTATTGCTTTTTGATTTTCCATTTTATTGTTTCCCTGGTGGACAAGGTGCTTCCGGTCAGCTCAGCAGCAAAGTTTTAGTCCTGCCTTTCCTTCGTTCACTTTCATCCAGCTACAGTGTCTCCAAGCAGTGCTTTTTCCTTGAGTCAGGATTTAGCTAGATTTCATCGGAGAATACAGTGATGTGATTCAAATTTTTATAATTATGCACAGTACTTTAATGTATGCATACTTGTTTTCTTGCTGTTTTCCTGTACACAGAAAATTAAAGAAAGATAGATGTGTTAAAATGTGATTTATATTTTAAAGTTTTCCCTGACATGTCTAAATCTCAAATTGTGTGGTGGTAATTTTCCGTAAGTGAGCCTTTTTTGAATAGATATATTTTTTTGAATCTGTTAGAACTATGCCTGTATTTGAGCATGGCTATGTAAAAACGACTCTTATATCTTCTTAACGTTTCGTATACTATTAAAGTTTCTTGAGAGCTGTTATTCAGAATTTTAGTTCATCTGATTTGTTTTCACGTTTTAAAAATAATGGCACTTGTAATGGATACCATAGCTTCAGCCTTAGTCCTGGTGGGAAAACTGCAAACTTTAAATAGCTTTAAAAGGAGCTTGTTGGAAGCTACAGTAGCTGTGGTATGTATGCTATGTGAAAAGTGGCTTTTTATATTTTAATTTCAGAAACAATATACATTAAACATGAATATATATACATTATTATAAATATATAAAAATGAGTATGTGTGTATATATTGAAAAAAGCTATAAAGATGGGCTTTCTTCACTCCTTTGTGTTGAAGAGTGAGCTTTAGGGTCTGGTTCAGATTGAGTTCAAGCAGTTAATTTCATTCTGTGTTAAAACCCCCACCCCTCCTTCTAGCAAAGATAATGGATTCCACCTAATGTTTTTAACCTGTTTGTAAATGAAATGGTAAGTTCTTGGTTGCCCGATACAGAAGCTATGAATGACATATTCAAAAATCTTTCCTCTACCATTTTAAAAAAGTGGGATTTGTAATGAGAGGCTGACCATGTCTCCCTCATTAATAATAATTGCTTTTCGGAGAGCACAGGAAGTATTGAATGTTAGGAGTGTGGCGTTATTGGTTGCTTTGTTGTTGTCAGGTTTTCTTTTCCAATATGGGTGCTTAGAGTTAGGGTTATAAAGGAAAAACAGATTTTCAGAAAGGCAGGTACCACTCAAATCATTTGCCATGAGGAGAGCTCGGTTCCTCTAAATCAGGCAGCTTTTGCTTAATGATGAATTTAGTTTAACTGTTAAAAATAGTTTAACTGTTAAAAATGTCTATGAAGTACTGAGACTCTGTTTTTATATTTATGCTGTTCAAATGGTTCTGTATTTGATACTTCTTGAAGCACTCCCCACCCCCTGAGTTAAAATCGAATCTGACTTCTAGGATCTGACTTCTACCTTCTATATTTACAGAGCACATTAAATCTATTTCTTGTACTCTTTTTTTTTCTTGTGTGTGGAAATTCTATCTAGTTTAAGTCTGTAACATGCTGATAATGATCAGAATTCTGCAATAATGAAAAATACATCAGTGCTGCAACAGGCAAGTATTGGGGCTTTTGAAGCTTCAGAGCAATTTTTTATCATATTTTTATTCGTAAATACAACAGGCTTTAGTTTCTGTGAAGTGGGCGGCTCAAAGAAAGTAGGAGAAGCTGAAATCAGCACAGGCAGGTGTTGAGCAAGTGTTTCCAGTGAGCTCTCACAAAGATAGTGGTATGGATCTTTATTCGTTTTATTAGTCTGCTCGGAATCTCACTTCTCAGATTTGGACTCGGTTGCTGGGTGATTCTGTCACAAACATCCAGAAACATACCTGTTGCTTAAAACCAATTGCAGCCAGTCTTCCAAAGAACATTTGTTTACCTCTTGTGCATCCCAAGCTCACTCAGTACCTTCTCAGAGATGTTTCATTGTTGCTTCTAGATCTTTAACAGATAAAAATACCAGACTAAACACTTGGATTGTCTAGTTACACCTTTAGAACCAGACTTAGGAGAATGTGGAAGACATAAATATTTCAAAAGTATGAACGTTTTCAGACTCATCAATAATTTTTAATATTAAAAGTCAGCAGATGGAGCCAAAGGCTTGTAGAAAAATTACTTGTTCTGATATATATTAAACCACAAAGTCCACGAAGTTTAATAATGCTTCTGCTTAAACTGTAACAGCAAAAATATTTGCTGCTAAACTTCAGCATAGTAGTATCCCTTTTTCATAGCCTTGTCTCTGTGCAGAGTGGGAGACATCTCACCCCTTCAAATACTAGGGAACGTGATGAGACTGAAGAGAGTCAAGTTTCGGAACCTGATTTTCTTTGTAGATTTACGTCTGTGTAAGGTTTTCTGCAGCATTGTTCACCAGTTAATCAGAAAAATGGTATTATATTTTGTCAATATTTTTACTTTTCCACTGAGCACAGTAATTGGAATCCACTATTGAGGGTTAGACTGGAATTCATTACAACCTCGTTTTCATTATTGCGCAGTTGGTAAGGTACTGAGATTTCATGTTTTTCCTCTGAAGCAACTGAAATAAGCCTTTGCCTTTAGATAACATGTCAGACTTGATATTCTAATAGGCTAACCCTATGCTTATGGTAAATGTTAACATCCTTTTGGGGTTTTAAATAGTATCTTTAGAAAAATAAGGGGTTGAAATATTTTCCAAACAGCGTGTAATTTATCCCACTTCAATAAAATAAAAAACCGAAGGCAGTAAGTGGTACCTACCTTTTTCAAGAAAAGGGCAGAAAAAACTGATGCAGTTATAAAAGGATATCCAAAGGGGATGCAAGAAACAATGACACGGACTGAACAGAATATTCCAGTGGCTCAGTATTGTTTCACTTTTTAGTAAAAATGGAAAAATGATAATTTTTAGTGACTAATGGCAGCAGTTTCATCAACCTATTAAATTTCATTTCTAAAATTCTTTGTATCCCCAATCTGTTCTTTTGAAAGATTATGAAGTGTACAAATGCTATGCAGAATATAGAGTAAAAGGCAATGTAAAAGTATGCTTAAGTACTCTATGTACTTTTTTTTATTATCTTCATTTGCTGATCCTTGAAGTTAGGTCTCTAGTTTGGAGTAAGCAGTGACTTTGGAATCTTGGCTTATTCATAGCATCATAAAATATTGGCCAAGTTAACAAAGCTCACCTGTGCTTAAATTATGCTTCTCCTACTACTCCTATTGAGACAGAGGGATGAAACTTAAACTGGTTGTACCCACTTGCTGACTTAATTGTCAAATCAACGTTGGAAATAATAGCAGGAGTTCCTAGCATTGACGTTTTTCTTTTGAGTGATGTGATCAGTTCTTAGTTTCGGATTTGATCCTGCATGTCCATTTTTTTCAGAGATGTCTACGTATGTAGTGTGTATATGGGGTTGTTCTTGGGCATTCCTCAAACATTTTAAATTGAAATAGTGCATACAATTACGACATATGTAATATGTCAAGAGGAAAAGCAACGATGCAGTTTTGCAGTACTTAGGAATTATAATTCCAAAGTTTTGGATGATGTGAGCTGTGAGAGCTAGTAACTACAGCGGGGGAAAAACTGCAGATGAGGAGATGTGATTATCAAGGAGTAATTGTAAATATCTGGAATTTTTAAAACTACACTGGCAAAAAAAATATAGTGAATAAGGAACAAAATTGAACTAGTGGATGGGCCAGATAAGCTTTCTTTGGACTGGATCCAGTTGTCTCAAAGAATTTCTTGTGGCCTGCACATTTTGGATCATACATAATTTCAGCTTTAATTTAAAAAGAAAAGGTTCGTGCTTTCAAGGCTGAGGGAGTGACAGTTGCAGCCTTACAGCCCTAGCTCTACAGACGGACGTGCGAAATCTTCTATCTTGGAATGTTCGTTTTGAAGCCTGGTTGTGGTGCTTTGAAATGTCATCGGCCATTTCAATTAAGGTTGTCTTAGCAGGGCGTGGAACAGATGTGAAACCCGAAGGAGAGGAAGAGAGGTTTTGCAAGGGAAGAAGTCTAGCAAGAAGAGATGTGCATACATAGGAACAAAACGCAATAAAAGCTGGTTTTGGTGTGCCACAATACTGTATAAAGTGCTAAAAGGTTTTCTTTCATCTGTGAAATACCTCTACATGCCACTATTAACAGTTCCCTCTTTCATAGGCTTTGGTTTGCCCTCTTTGCTCTTACCAAACTTCTTTGACAATCTGCCCTCAGGTATTTCTGCGTGATGTCTATGAGGGGCCATCGTCTCTGTTACCTGTGCATGTTGCCGCCTCAGGGAGCCTATTTTTCAGGTCACTTCATGGTCCACATTTAGCTTCTTTTTGAAAGACCCATAATGGATTAAAATAACTTAGAAATTTGCATCTGTTTTCCTTCTCCTGACTGATGACTATTTCCTTATCACTGATATGTAGGCTTCCAGAGTAGATAGTTTCCTTTTTTTTTTTTCTTTTAAACTATTCTGACAGGGTGAACCTATGAAACAAATTAATAAAAGCAACAACAAAAGAAAATCCTTTTTTGTTCATAGTTAATGCTGAGTGTTTTGGTAAACACGACATTATCCAGGAGAATCCTGCTGTATGATCCCACTGTGCCTCGGTGGTATCGCACATCTCTGCGCCAAGTGCTTGTTTCCCCTCTGGGTCACAGCACGTTTCCTGTGCCCGGGTTTGTTACAGGCACTGGCCAGCGTTGTTTTCCACTACCAAGTATGCTTGTTTTGAAAAAAGAAAGTAATTTGCACAGGTATTCAGAAACAGCAAAATACTTCGGTGTTAGTTCTGACTTGTTTGGATCTTGAAGGTTTAAAAATCATGTCAGTAGGGCTGCTGCTGCAAAAATGGCTGTGTGTGTAAAACGTAGACGTATTTGTTCACCTGAAAACAGCTGAAAGGCTTAGGTAAGTAGAAAGCGTTTTTAAAAGATAATAGTTTGGAGTTCTATTATTTGAATACAGCTCCAGGCTGTTGTTGTCAGAATATACTAAGTGTGCTTTACAGTACGTATCAGGACTTTTTATACTCCAACCGAGGTTTTTTCAAGTTGGACAGCTCTCCTACAGGAAGTTAACAAATCCTTGCGAGGCAAAGAAGTCACAACTCCACGTCTATTGTAAATGCTTGTCGTATCAGAGGTGAGGGACCCTTTTCAGGAGTTAATCAAAAAGATCTATGCAAACAAGCAAAAGGATTTTTGTCCTCAGTTACAGAGCCTGACATTGTTCGGTGAACCTTCGTGATCTCATAGGCTACTGCGTGCTCTTGTGTGCCAGACCCCTCTTAATAAAAACGTGGGGCACTGGCTACGCAAATTCATAGCAGCTGTCACAGCTGGGCTGTGGTGAAGTTTGGTCAAGACCCTTTGAACTTTTTATTTCAAGCTAATCCCATTTAGTGTGATCAATATACAGACCTCCAGCTCCTAGGTCTGTTAATTAGGTGTCAAGTGTTGGGTTGGCTGGTGTCAGGCTGTAAAATACAAACACAGAAGAGGCGATCAGTAGGGAAGTGAAGTGTTTATTGTCTAAGAGCCATTGGTCCTGAAAAGTTGCCTTCCTAGTCTGAGATGTCTTTAGGGATCTTTAGAGTCTGTTGCTTTTCTCAGATAAATGGATAATTAAGCATTTTACCACAAATATAGTGGTGTTGGGTGTTATTTAGAAAAATAAATAAAAAATCCAGTTCTAATAATTGTGCAGTGAAAAGATCCAGTTCTAATAAAGTGGATGTTAGGATAGGAAAAATGAAAGGGGAGGCAAAGGACTTCTTTTTTTTGCCTGCTAATAAAAATACTTAATTGCTCTGGTAACTATTTGCTTTGAGTTGTTTAAGATGGGGGAGTCCTTTCTTCTTTTGCGTAGGTACATCTAAAATGAAGCTTCTCTCAAGACTTTACCAATACTTATTTTAACTCGTGCTTTGTGGCATTCAGGGAATAGACAGGATAACTTAGATCTTCATTTCCCCACCTCAAAGCGTCTTGGGAGTTTTTTGAACTCCCCCATCTTTTGCTCTCCTTCGTTCAGGGAAGGGTAAATATGTAGAATGATATTTCAGCTTTTGTACATTTTTGGGTTCCTTTATTTCTGTCTTCCAGTGACAGAAGGTACTGGGGAGTTGTGAGCAGTTTGTTTCATCTCCTTTGAAGAAAAACTTAAATTTATATTCCCAGATCAGACCTTACCTATAACTCATGCAACTCATCCTGTTAACTGTTTTAATATATAGCACCACTATTTCATTAAACAACATCCAGGAATAATTAGTTCAGCAACGATGCCTCGGAACAAAAGCCCTTGATTTCGTTTAACTTTATAAGTTGGTCTCTTTTGATCTGCAAGAACACATCTGGGGCCTTTAAGAAGGCAGAAAGAAAAATATTAAATGTTTAGTAAGGACATTGGTAAAGGTTTCAAAGCACAGTAACCCTTTGGTACCAGGATGTAGCTCAGAGGTTAAAAAGAAGGGTGAATTTCTTATTTCTAAAGATATCACGTGGAACCTCTACGTGGTAGATGCTGGCTTGGCTAGAAAATGACCAATATATTTTGGCTTTATTTCCAATGTTATAAGATAACCTCTTCATTCCTTTCCTCCCACTGCCGCCTTTTTACCCCTCCATTTTTCTGCCCTTCTGTCCTCTTTTTTTCCTTAACCGCATATGAGTGGATTCATCAGAACCACTACTGTAAACCTGACTTCTTACACCTTGTATCTGTGTGTTAGGATTCGGTTTTGCTATATCAAACTTTGCACTGTGCTACTTTGTTCCTTTAATACTTTAGTATTATTTGCTGAGATGGTAAGGATAAATCTGTTTGTTCTTTACTTGACTCAGCTGCTCAGATTTTGAAAATATACAATAGGGAGGATATAAATTTACTTGTCTAATTTTAATCACTGTTACTGACTGACTTGGAATAAAAATTGCTTTTCAGTCCAACTCTTTAAAATTTACCACCAAAAATTCCTACCTCAAGGAAAAACTATAAAGATTTTGTTTACCAATCATTTTTAATTTCATAAACTAAAAAGGATTATTTGCAAAAAACACTTGTATGAATAACAATTAATCCTTATTTCCTCTCATAGCAGAGGTAGCCTTTGTTTTGTTTGTAACTAGTACAAGGAATTCACTAGCAGTAGTACCATGTCATTTGATTTGTACTGATGTATGTGCTTGTGTTGCTTGTTGCTGCATTGCACTGGAGTGCTGTTGTGTTTACATTCCAAGTATTTCACAGAAAATGTACAAATCATCACAGTTAATGTTAACATTTGCCACAGCTAATGAAGCCTACTGGATCTCTTAGTAATTACTCATCACTTTTGTTACATTTTGTGTAGATCACATCTATTAATGAGCTTATATTAGCGGAGGGACAGGAGAATTTTATTCACGAGAAAGGACTTTGTTCTGTTTTTTCTCACTTGACCTGTCAAAATAGAAGTGAAAAGACCTGAAAATATTATTTTTCATTACAGGTTTTATTTTTAAATGCAGCTTTATGTTCACTCTGTGTTTATTTTCTTTAGTGAGCCTTTAACTCCAAGGTTATGACCTAATAATGACCTCCTCTTTCCACTCGCAATTGCTTTTGACCTACTCCATTAAGTAAAAAGAAATAACCTAACAGAAGGGTAACCAGATCACTGCTACCACACCAAGGAAACAGGCAGGCTTTGGGATGCTCTTCTTTAATCTCTCTATCCACAGAGCCTTCATTTTAATTTGCAAAATTGAACCCAGATCGAGAGCAGTAAAGCCTGAATACGGTAAATATTCATGCCTCAGTGATCTAGAGTGGCTCCATTACATTTCAGAGATTGGGAGAATTACCTTTTGGATTATGTATATTCATGGGCTGATTTTTATTTGAGATATAATATTACTCACATTGGGCTACATGTCGCACATTCTACCAAAACCAGCCTTCTCACAAAGCTCCAAATGTTCCTTACATGTAAAAGTTTTACTTGTTTAGCCTATAGTTTCCCCCTTTTATGCTTTTCAAAGACTGGTAGTAAACAAATTTCTTTTAAAGAAGAAGGGAAAAAATCCCAGTAGAAGTTCTTCTATAAAACCTTCAACCCTGTGTTTACTGTGATATATTCTTTTGCATGTGACTTTGAAGTCTTCAGATAAAAGTGTTATTATTGTTCTAAACCGAAATCTATTTGGAGGGGAAAAAAAAAGAATTCAGTTCATTTTGTTGGAAGAAAATTCCAGGCAGTCTTTCTTTAACCTATCATTTTGCGCTGGTTTTGAGTTCTTCTTGGATTTTTTTTTCTTTGAAAAATATTTATTGAAATATATTTTGATAAGTTGCAGAAATTTTAATTGGTATGTAAATTTTAAGCTTATTCCATGCCATAGTTTTACTGTGGCTCTGATGTTCTCTGTCTAGATACTTAATGGCTAAATTCATTAGCATTATGTATGCTTTTAAAATGCATACTTTGCTGTTTGAGTGACAGCACGAGCAGTACCCCTTGCACTTAAGGTTATTTGACATCGTAAGACTTCATTTTTGGATACAGGAAAACTTGGAGAGGTCTTATATCCTTTCATCTCAAAATGGCTATTAGGTGTCTGGCTTCTGCTACCTACAGCCCTGTGTGTTCAACGTGAATGGCTGTTAGGCTCTTTGGGCCCAAGGAATAAAAGGGGTCTGCCTTTCGTTCTTTCCTCTCTGGTGGAGTGAACAGGGTATGGCAACAGATTGACCCAGATCTACAGGAAGCAATACAGAGAGAGAATAAAGGCACCGTGGGTCTTGGCGCCCCAGAGCAGAGCGAGTACCGAGGTCAGGCTGCCTGTGATTTGCTGTTATCTCTGCAAAGTTGTGCAGGGCATCATCATTGCTTCATGAAACTTCTGGTGTTTCCCGTCTGAATCCCAGATAAAGGAGCAGATGTAAGGGATGAACTGAGAAGAACATAAAATTGCTGAGGAATTCTGCAAGGGCTGATCGTGCTTGACCAGCCTGATTTTTTTTTTCTGCGATGAAGTTTAGACATGGGAAGAAGCTTGACTTTAGGAGGGCTTTTGATAGGAAGCTGTGGAGCTATGGGTTGGGTTTGGGGGTTTTAGCTGAAGTGCTTGAGGTGATTGCGAGCTTTGCTCCCAATGAGTAAAATTGCAATGAAATGATTAAACACTCTGAAAAATCAGTGTTTCACTTTCAAAAAACAGACACTGAGGTATTTCTTGAAGTTGGATCTTACCAAATTATGCAGCCAAACTTCCTATCTGTGGCAGTGAGGAGTAATACCACGTTACATCACAAGGGTGACAAATTCACTGAACTTTACCAAATAACCAAAAATTCCAGAGAATTAATATACATGCACTGCGGTGTGGATTTGATGGTTTACAGTGAAGAACAAATTCCCCAGTTCAGTCAGAGGACAAGAAGTAGAAGATAGTTTTTTTGTTCAGTGAGGTTTGTTCAGCCTGTGCGTTGGATGGATCAGGCTCTGCTGAAAAAGTTTGAGATTATGTACTTAAAGATTACAGGAGAGTGCCTAGGCACAAAAGGTCACTTAACATTATGTGCCAAATCTTAATCTTAACACTTGCTAATTTTTGATTTGTGGTTGTATGCATGAATATAACATGCATGTAATTTAAATTAAAATTATAACATTAAAGCAGAGCAGCATGAGAGTAAGATCATTGACCTGCTTCTTTATTTACTGGGTGCATAGACATATTTTAGATGCTGTGAAAGGAATTAAGCTAAGGGGATTTTCATATCCTCTTTTATATTGCTTTATTCCAATGCTGCAGTGCAGGCTACTCGGGCTGTGGTGTTATTTTAACAGGAGGAGTAGATTAAATAAAATCTGATAGCATGTGTGTGGCATTACATAAGTACCAGAGTGGTCATATAGTGATGCACTTAAAAGCTTCAGTTAAAAATTTAGGTAAAGGAACCATTCTATGTGAAATATATTTTCTTCCACATGCTATATATTCCTTTTCTGTCTGGAAACTGAGTGAGGCTGTGGTCAAATAGCAGATCCTAGAAATGTTCAAGATATTTTAGAAACCTGTCACAGCATCTTGGTGACATAAGCAAACTTCTAATTATTTCTCTTCGAGGCTTTTCCTGTTTGTTGTTGGTCCTAGCTGCCCTTGGGATGTTGACTCAGAAGAGATGACTTTCCACACCTTAAGCATTGGGCAAAGTTTCTGTTGTGCAGTTTCTGTTCAATGATGTGTTGTTATTCCTATTTCATGCTTTTCTGAAGTCCTGGTTGAAGATTTGTGGAACTCCTGTTGTGAGATGTAGCATCATAGAATGGCTTAGGTTGGAAGGGACCTTAAAGACCATCTCGTTCCAACCCTCTGCTGTGGGCAGGGATGTCACCCACTAGATCAGGTTGACCAGGGCCTTGTCCAACGTGGTCCTGAACACCTCCAGGGATGGGGCAGCCACAGCTTCTATGGGCAACCTGTTCCAGGCTCAGAACGTTAAGATATTCCATATTGTAGCTTTTCAAATAAACGTTTTTGTGGTGGAGGGTATGGATGGAGTAGGGCAAGAGCCTTGACTCACGATTTCTGAATTCTCATTGTTGCTGTCTTGTACGTTCACAGCCTAGATGTCCTTTTGAAGTTTCTCGAGCAGAGTGGTTTGTCTTCACTAAAACACTGCTTACTCTTCTATAGGACTTTGCTTGTAAATGGTCTTCCTCATTTTATGTAGTAATGAATTTAGTATGCTTCATACTTATAATAATAAAACAATCTTTTTAAACCTAAGAACAATCCTATGTCTGAATTAGAGTTTTTCTTAGTTTCAGTACACGGGCTTAGACAGGGATTGGCTGAAAACAAAGTTCTGGTAGCCTTTAGGGCAGGTGGGCAGTGTTTTTGACAGTGCAGGGTGATGTCCTGTGACCACAAAGAGATGACCCTGGGAGCAGAAAGGTGAGTGTCTTATTCTTTAGTTGGAGTTGCAGTAGTGCAGTAGGGAGGAAGGCAGTCATTGCTTTCAAAAGCAGCAAATATAGGATGCATTGTGGTGGTGCAGCTGGGCTTTGGGTTCACTGGTTCTCTTCAGGTGCAAGCAGGCACTTCTAGTGGATGATATGAAGGTGTTGTCTCTTGTTTTTAGCACCTTATTCAGATGCAAGGTCTCTTTATACTTCTTGAGGTATTACTTTATTTTCTTCACTCTGATTTGAGGCAGGCTTACTCTTGGATTTCTGATTCTGAACCTCAGGACTGAATCTATTCATCATTTGAGTTCCTTTCCCCTCTCAGCCATAAGTTTAAAGATGCAGATCTTAGCAGTTAGACTCTTAGACGTGATCTTTATTTTAAACTGGTTGGAGTTGTCTGCTCTTGAAGTGGGGTCCGTTTTTGTAATACATGTGTAATACTCCTATAAATGCTGCATTTATAATCCAGTCTTTTTCTCTATTAGATTATCAATGCTAATTATTGTAACTTTGCACTTTCTCATCAGTATTATGTGGAAGTACGGTTGCTGTATCTTTCATATCAGAAAGATGCACTTGCAGCATTGGGAGAGGCAGCAGGATGGCTAGGTTCTTATCTAAAGAAGCTATGAGCAATGGCATATGGCTGATAACTTAATGGAACTTGGATAAATAAAGGAAAAGAAGCTCTGACATATCGGGGAAAAAAGTCATTAATGATCTTTTTCTGTATCCTGTTTTCTATTAGTCTGTACTAAACTGCTTTGAAAATCATGGTGAGCTTTTGCTTTGGTCTTCAAATAACAGGTTCTCTTATACTGAACACATTTGTTTATCTCAAAGGCTGAACCGTTTGGGTACTTTCGATTTCTGTTTTGCATGGTTTTTTTTTAGTATTCATTTCAAGACAAACTTTCTTCTCACCATTTTTACAGACCTTTACATAATGCTTTAGGAACATTATTGTGATTATACAAATTTAAAAACGACAACAACAAAACCAAACCAGTAAACTAAAACCTGTTGCACATGTAAGATTTCAACACTTGGTTCTTGATTTATATGATGATATCATCAATTCCTTCATTCCATTATTAGCAAGCAAAAGGAATGGATTTATTTGCAAAGTTGGTAGCATGTTTTACAATGGTATCCAAATTTTCCATGTTTACCTGCATGTAAAACGTCTGGCATTTTAAAGTTACTCTCAACATCGTTTACTTTCTTCTTGTTTCTAAATGCCTGACTCCCAGAAAGAGTAAAATAAGTCTCTATTGAGTGGATTGTTAGAATGGTCCTTGCTCTATTTTCGTAGATGAGGTGGTTGTTTTACAGAGAACATTTTGAGAATAGTAATTGAGTGCTTGAAATAAATGCAAAGAAAAGCTGAAGATATTGGTCAGAATTGATTTCAGTTATGAGTTCGTATTGCTCAGGCCAGAATGCTCCCAAGTAAGTATTTAACTTCAGTCTGTTGGTAGGTGGGTGCATTGAGTGATCTAGCCCTAACTCCCTACTTGCAGTTTCTCTTGCTGTAAAGCAAGAGAAAATGTGGAAGTTTAGGATTTTGTTATAACTTGTGGATGTACCTTACATAGAGAAACTAGATATGCGTAAGAGAAATAAATCTAATCCTCAGGGCCAGTTGCATCCTACTCAGTGTTTCCACGTTTGTATTTTAAATGCCAGACAAAACAAAGATGAATTTTGGTTGTATACTTCAGTGTCTTGAAAGAAAAAAAGTACTCTAAGCTATGGACGAATGTCTTTGTCAGTTGAATTCAGAGAGAAATCGAGTAAAATACTGTAGTGATGTTCGTGGTCTGCTCAGAAAACAGGAAGTTAGTGATTTAGAGCTACTTTGGCTCTTGTTATTTGATCCAGTGGGGGCTTATCAGCTCACTGATTCACTTTTCTGCTGGTCCTGTCTGACCTTTTGAAGATGCAATTCCAACTCAGCTCTTGTGTCATCTAATTCCCCTCTCCCCAGTCACCTAGGCATTGCATAGCATTGTTTTGCCTAGATTCTAATTCCTCCGTGCATTATACTCTTGGAACAGAGGTTATGGTCAGTTAAGATACTGTGCTGTATGGTCCTTTTACAGCAGATTCTAGTACTGAGAATGTGTAGGAAATAAAGGAAAGGAGTTGAATGTGTTCTTACAATTCTCTTTTCCTTCTGACCTCTGATGTGTCCATAGGAACTTCAGACACAAGAGCAGATACCATTGAATATAAGGGGAAGGACTGTTTGCATTTAACAACGAATATAGATGGGATGATTAAATAGTATACAAGGTACTAGATGTAGGTCATTACGAAGTGCTGATTTTCAGTAGGTTGAGTAATGCAGTACCTTTCCCTTTGCATGTCAGAGGACAGCCAGAGCTGTCTGAAAACCAGACCCAGCTACAAAGAAACGAGGTGGGGGTGAAAGTTCTGGGTGAGCCCAGCAACGGTGGGGAAGCTTGCTTCCCATGTTGAGGGCAGCACGGATAATCTGTTTGGGATGAGGCAGGAAAGCTTTGCTTTATGTTCTTCTGCAAATTCTCAGTGATTTTTAACTAGGATGCTGTTCTCTGAAAGAGATCCTGAAAGAAAATTACTCAGGATTCATGACTTTTTTTCTTAACTTGGGTTGAAGACTTGTGACAGGGCTGTCAGCAAATGTATGAAGGGGAACCATACTGTTAAGTCTCATACAACACTGGAAAATACTCCTGTGTTGGTAGTCCACTGCAAAGGTTCTTCTACATGTAGGAATTGCAGCAAATGTTTGTCATGGAAAATGTTATTCAATAAATATATCTTCCTTTGAATGTAGATCAACACTGCGAAATATCAAAGAAGGCAGCCCATATTTTGATACAAGCCAGCATCCTATGCCATAGTTGAGAAACGTGAATGTTATTGAAAAGGTTTAATCACGTGAAATGAATATTCTAGAAGTACTTATTAATTCTTTCTGATCATTATTTATAAGCTGCATGTCAAATACATCTATCCTAATCATTTGAGTTAATTTAGGGGGAATATTTTAACTAGCTATTTAAGTGTTAAAATGTTTCTAAAAAATACTATAAACCCAGAAGATTCATAATAAAAACCTTTGTGTCTGCATAGGTCACTTGTGCATGTTTCAGTTCCTTTAAGAGGTATAGAAGATGCTGTAGTTCTTGTTGGTTTATTGTTGACTCTGTGCATGGTTGTAGAAGACTTAATTATCACGTATTACATCATAGTCTTTCAAAATAATCTGATACTTTTCATATGGCAATTTCAATTCTGTAGTACTTGCTCCTTTCTGTGAAACATATTTACAAAAGCTTTTTTTAAACAAGCCCTTAACCATTATTTGTAGTATCACCAGTGCTGCAACTACTGCAGTGATTGAAACTGGAAAGGGAGAGGCACGTTACAGTGAAAGAAAGGTGAAAGGGTTTGATGCAAGCTCTGATACTTCCAGCCTTCAAAACTACAAGCTTGTAGGTGAACAGAACAGTAGAGGTGAAAACTATGAAATTGTTTCTTTCCTGCCCATCTAGAGAGGTAGTACTGTCTCAGGTGTTTTTCCAGAGGAATAATGAATATATATTTGAATATAAAAATGTTGAACTAAAATTCTAATAAATATTTAAAATGGCCTCTAAATTCTGTTTTGACATTAGTTAAGATCACACCAAAGTATTTTGGTCCAGGGTTTCTTCTTGTACATACACCTACCTCTTGATCTCTCCGTTCTCATAATGTCTTTTGGATACCTGGAGAATACACAGGCATCAATGTGATGCTTGATCTGAAAAGTGTTACAATAATTAGCTTGTCATAGTTCGGAAAAGGGCGGGTGTATCTTTTGATTGTGGTTAGCAGCTAGAGATGCAGGGAGCCCAAACAGTCTTTGTAGGAGCCATTGTTATCTGTATAATTACACTTTCAAGAAAAAATATAGAATTTTTGTTCTTTTCCAGAAGATGTGTATCTGCTATTTTTTTTTTCCTTTTTCAAAGGACCTTTCTGTATATTTCCCATGATTTTTGTCCTGGCTTATTTGGAGAGCTTTTATATTTCCGCTACTAAAGGTTTTTGTTCAGCTAAAAAAACTTTTCACCTAATTTATTTTGATCTAAGTTCCTACAATTTGTTCTCCTATGAGAACTCTCTGTCTTCTTTTCTACAGTCTTCTCTTAGTATTGCTTATGTTGGTGGTGTTGAGAAGACACACACAGATTTGTATGGGGTCAAGTATTACGCCCTTCAAATAGAGTTGGCAGGCTTTGTAGAAAAGGAAAAGGTGAATAAACACTTTATTTCCATTTACACATTGCATCCAAGATGCAGGAGAAAAAGCAGAGATTTTCAGTGCTATCCTGCAAGTAAATAATTCTGGGATTAATAAGGTTAACTTCTCTAGACTGCTCTGAGTAGTCTAACCTAAATGATGTGCTCTAAGTTGTGTGACATACTGAGAATGAACCCCAGATCTGCCGAGTCTGATCGTAATGCACTTGATTTGGGATTCTCTTCATCACTGCTTGTGCATTTTGAGTTCTTACTTCCAGGAATAGAAGATATGATAGGCAAGGATTAGAAGATGGGTTGCTAAAGTATATGCAGTGGTGGAGGATTAATTTGAGAATAGTTGCAGCTGAGTAAAACATAATAATGGCATGAATGCTGAAAATTGCACAGTAGCATTTGGCATGAACCTTTTCTTAGTACCAGTTCCACAGCTATCAAAAAGGGAAGACAGCAGAAAAGAAAATGATACAGAGAGTGGAGGTCTGCTACTGGTTTTGTTCTGTGCACATTCCACAGTATAATCCATTGTATGTTAATAAAAACATACTCAAGAAATGATCTCTAGAAAAGCGCTTTCCCATGGAGCATTTGGTTCTTGGATCTGAATTTTGAGGTTTCAGCCTTTCAAAAATGTTGTGTGTAAGTTTTCTGTACTGAGGACTCTTGTCCAAGTACTTAATATTTATTTAGGAGAGGTATTTTTTATTGCCAAAAATATCATTTCAGTATTAAAAACTTGGTATCTAATGTAAGGACTTCAGGCACAGTGGTCAACTCTCCAACGCCCATTAGTATGAATGCAACAGGTGGTAACATAAACATATTATCAGAAAAAACTTTTGGTTACACGCAAACCTGAAAAATCTTATTGAAAGATGGTTTACAGAACTGAAAGAAAAGCCAAAATGAAACCTTGTTAAACTAAATTGGCTTGGTCTGATCAAGCAGAGCCAAGACTGATCTTCAAAAGCTTATTTCACTCTTCTCTTCTGCTGAAGAACTCCTTCGAATAAGTACTAGAATGGCAACCTTATTAAATTTTAAAATGGACATATTTTAATAGATTTTAATTTGTGAACAATGCTCTACTTTTCATGTGATAATCATAACAGGTGGAACACCCAGATTTTAGTGGTGGTGATGCTAGCCTTATTTATAAGCATACAAATATTTGCAGTAAAAGACTTTGAAGATTTTTTTTTCTTTTGTAATATGTGGAATGGAATAGGCTATGCAATCTTAGTTTTTTGTATTATCAATTAATTTGATGTGATAGTTTACAAGATTGCATTGTGCTTGGTGTTGTGCAAATGCACTGTAAGGAAAGCAATTTTGTTCTGAGCACTTCACAGTTGATTTTAACCAAGTCAAAAAACTGAATGAAAAAATTAATGGAAGCGGGTAGAAAAGCAGCGAGGCAGGTGCATGGATGGATATTGTACTACTACATTTCTGCTGGTACAGGTGCTTGGGGGAGAGTACACTGAATAAGCTATTCCATGGTGTGGGTATATCTGATATCTGATTTGTAGACAGTAGCAAGTTATTGCAGTAGAGGTGGAGCAAATATCAACATAATTCTGGCCATTGTAATGCTACAGTTTTGTGAACAGAAATAGAACAAGGTAAGATGCAAATCTATGCTAACTTTAAATGATAGCATCATGTTCTTAGCCTCTTCACTTTCTGATTTCTGAATTGCGCACCCTTCTAGAACATCAGCCTCCTTAGAAGTGAGAAGGGTGTGACATGGCTTTATGCTTGTGATGTGCTTGTGTGCAATTAATTTTTTCCTTTCTTGCTCTTTCATTAATAGGTGACAAAGAAAGTCAAGTCTATGCAGATGTTCCACACTCCTGTGACTTACGCTATGCAGGGTGACAGAGTAGGCATCTGTGTGACCCAGTTTGATCCCAAACTACTGGAACGAGGGCTGATTTGCACCCCAGAATCACTTCACACCATCCATGCTGCAATAATTTCCCTGAAGAAAATCCAGTATTTTCGAGGAGCTCTTCAGACCAAGGCTAAATTCCATATCACCGTTGGTCATGAAACAGTCATGGGAAGAGTGATGTTTTTCAGTCCAGCTCCTGCTGACTTCAATGAAGAAATTCAAGAGAATGTTTTTGATTTTGAAAAAGATTATCTTTATCAAGAGGAATATTTGTCCAAGGACTCGAAATCTTCAGAGGAGAACAAAGAAAATGATCAATCAGAAGTCCAGCTACCAAGACAACAGTGGGCTTTGCTAGAGTTTGAAAAACCCGTCACCTGCCCTAAACTGTGCCTTGTGATCGGCTCCAAGCTGGATACAGATATTCATGCAAACACCTGCAGATTGGCATTCCATGGGGTACTGCTCCAAGGCATGGAAGACAAGAACTACGTAGAGACTTTCCTTCCAAAGCTGAAAGTGTACAAGCTGAAGCACAAAGAAGGACAAGTGGAAAGGGTAAGCTGTTCTTTTGATGCTATACGTGGGAGAGGGGAAATCTTCGTTCTGTTTGAGTTACATATATTGGTGTGCAACAGAATTTTCACTGCTATATTCCAGAGTCTTTATATATGTTTTCTTATGTTTGTATACTTAATGTATTATATATTTCCTGTTTGCAAAGAGTCAGAGATGATTGCTTAAGAGTGACAAGTTTATTTAGGTCAATACAGTGTTAAGTAACTCGATACTGTTTTTTCATTGATCCGTTTGATGGTCTAGCCATTGTGTTCCTGCAAACTTGCCTTGTTTGTGTGCCTTCCTAAGTGGGTCATCTGTTCTTTTCAACATAACATGTATAACAGTTGACAAAACTTCCAGCTTTCCACTGATGTGTTTAACAGTCTGCAGTACATTAAAATGTAAAGATCTATGTCTTTAGATAGAGATGTGTAATATATAAATTTAATTGCTTACCCCTAAATGTGCATAGTTGAAAATTTTAGCAAGTGTTTACTTGATAAGTTGGTGTGCTAGGTGTTTTATGAACATCTGGGTAAAGAACTATTAATTTTTATTTTCCTAATCCAAAAGTTGGTTTAGTTGAACAAAACATTTAGCATTCTTGCTGCTGCTTCTCAGAATTCCATGGAAGCTGTTTTGAGTACTGAATAAGGTCTCTCCTTACTTTACGACAGGAGACTAAACACTCATCACCATAGCTCACTATGTTTGCAATTTATAGTGTAGGCTTCTTGAATACTTCAGTGTTTGTTTTACTAACTTAATAGTAAAAAATAAATGAAGTCCCTTCCAAGGGCATGATTTTGCATTAGTGAGATTCCTTTTCTAAATGCCTCACTATATTAATGAAATAGGCAATTCATATTTCTGCCCCATTCTCTCAGAGGCTTCTGTGTTGGTTTTGCTTTTCCAGAGTTTCTCCTTTGTGTTTCCACTAATGACTTTAGAGGCCATTCTTTGCGAAGGAACTAGAGAACTTTGTGGTGTTGGTTTTATGCCAATTTTGTCAGTAGGAAGGTAGTTAACAAGAGGGTATCTAACTTTCTGAAAAACTTACCTTTAAGATGGGTCAGCAGTCACTCTTCAAAACTGTTAGAAGGTATCTTGTGATTTTCCGTTGTTAGAAATGGTCAGCTACCTTTCTTTTTGCCTGATGGTGATGTTGAACGAAAATATGGAGTCCAAAGTAGTCTGTGTTCTAAGCTGCAGAGGAGGTTAGACCAAAAGGGAATGTCTAGATACCAATTCTGCTCATTTTCATTTTTTTACATTATATTCTTCTGTTGCTCTAATACTATTTGAACTCATGAAACGTTTGCCATTACCTCCACTAAAAATTTACTTGCTTGCGCATGGCCCATGCTGTTAAAATCCAGAGATGCCTGGCTTACTAAGTCCTTTTGTTTCTCTGTGGCTGTTAGGAATATGAATGAGAACAAAAGGTTTTGTGACCCCCAGAGATGTGTGGTGTTTGATTTTTTGTTTAACTGAAATGAACTGGTCTCGGCTTCTCTCTTTATTTTTGCTCCAATGCATGGCACTTGCATATGGGTGTTGAAAACTTGCAGAGTGCCAAGTGTGAGAATGTAAATTGTCTGACTGAAGTAACTTGACTGCAGAGAGCCTTGGCCATATATTTTTTTAATTTTTATTTAGTGCTATTTTTAAGTGCTTTGCCGGTTTACTTGTTCTGCTATAGATTTTACTGTGTAAATAACAGAATAATGTTAATCATATTATTCAAATTTGAATTTCTTGTGCAGAAAATCACCAATGAATGTAGGTTATTTAATATCTGGCCAGTGCACTAATTTACTAGGCTTATACATCAGTGAACTGTACAGATATAAACTCCAAGCTGGAGAGTTTGTTTTCCCTCCTTCAAATGTCACAGTGTGACCTGTATATGGGCCTTGATCACAGTCTGTATGAACAGTACTTGGCCCTGTAAATGAACAGTTGCCACTGAACCATCAGCCTATCTACGGATTAGGCTTGTCCTCAGGTTCTGGCTCCTGCAGTACTGCAGATGCTCAGAGTTGGTGTTTTCCCTGATGCCTGCCAAAAGGACAGCGGAGCAAACGCTGCCGTAGCAAAAGCTCCTGCTGTGAAGTCAGAGGGGCATGCAGGGACTCGGGAGGGCTGGTGGGAAGAGGACTGGTGCCAGTTAGAGGCCTGCTGGGGAAGTACTTAGGGCATTTGTTGAGGGAGCTACTACGAAGTCTGTGCTTTCGCAGAGCAGAGAGCAGCAGGAACAATTGGGTGGTACAGCGACTTTTTTTAGTACACAAAGTCACTAGCTAATAGAAAATCTGAATCAGCTGGACCCACCCTGCTGCTGGTGGATGGCTGGAGATTAGGATCGCTGAATTTAGGGTGTCTATTCTTGGCACCGGTACAGGAAAATTTCATTCTCTCTGTCGAGCAAGGAAGCTCCCCCCACCTCACCTTCCCTGGGGAGGCATTAAAAATAAATAAAAAATCCGAATTACCTTCATGAGAAGTGAACTTTTCTTCCAGAGAATACTGCTGGGGAAAATCGGCTTCAGAACTTCCTGAGAGGCTGGGGGAGAGGAGGCCGGGTGCGTAACGTCTGCCCGCCCTGCTGCGGCAGAGTTGGGCCATAGCCGGCTGAAGTGCTGCAGCCCATCAGCTGGGGGCTCTCCCAGGCCCCCGCTTGCCACTAGAATTGAAATAAATTCCCTGCAGTTTAACCACTGGTTTGCCCAGGAGAAATCAGGCGTTTATGGTTTGGCTTTTTGTTTCTGTTGGGATTAATTTCAGAGCACTGACGGAACAGTACGAATTGTGAATTCATTAAGTTTCAGCATCACGGTGCTTTTTGTGTCTCCTGTGCACAGCACCCCCCTGGATTTTAAGGTTTATTTTCTTAATAAAAGGTGGATATTTATTTCCAAAGATGTTTTTTTGGCTCTCTGAGAGCAACGTTGACATTTCTGTTGTTTCAAATGGAAATCAAATCCATGAACTAGATAAACACCATATTTTTTAAAAGTCCAAATCATACATAAACTAGCCAATGGCCTTGAATTAGTACATTTTATTGGAAACTTATGCATAAGCTCTCTGGATTTTCTTACCTGCTCCATTGATGGCAAATGTTCTACAAAAATTAAAGTGTCCTTCCACTTCTTTTGCACTGCTCCCTTTCCTTTTGGTATCTTGCCTCTCTAACACTGAGACTGAGTGGAGTGCTGGGAAAGAAAGTGTGACAGCCCACAGGGATCTTGAAATTTACCTCTTTGCAGTGTATCCTTGAGCCCCTCTCTCGTGTTCTTGTTCATTTATGCACTAGCTGAAGGGTTTTGGGTTTTTTTTAGGTATTTTACTGTAGTATCTCAGAAATTTGGCTTCAAAATATTTTTTGTCTTAGTGTTGTCTGAAGCCCTGCATGGTGTAGAAACCGTGCTCTAACCAAGATGGTAAATTTTTGGGGTCTGCACCCATGCTGGAATTGCATTTTGGTTATGAAGGAGTCATGCAATTCAAACTAGGGTTATGATTGTGCTTGATGCAATTAAACTGTTGCAGAGATGTGTGGATGGTTGTGTTTTGCTTTAATACAGATTTGTTTTGGGGTCAGAGTAAATCTTTAGGGATTAGCATTAAGGAAAATCAGAAGAGGGCCTTTGCAAAGGTTCGTATTTGCTTAACTTGATTTTAAAGTTATATGAAACACTAGTTCAGTTTGCTCATGCAGAGGGGACTTGAGAGGGAAGAAGTACAGTGGAAGGAAGTTTCTGTCAAGAGTGCTTTCTTGCGTGGTTATGTGGAGGCAGGCTGTGGCCCTCTGGGTACTTTCTTTTGCAAAACCTTGGCTGCCTGACAAATGTACTTTAAATAGGAAAAAGTGCTAGGCTGGCAACAAGTGGCTTGTACTGATTTAAAAAAAAAAAAATAAAAGCAGAGCTGGGAGTGCTATTGTGAACACCAGCGTTGCTTTAAGGATAGTGATGTGGGAGTCTTGGTGGAAAAAAAAGCAGCAAATGAGATGCTGTGAAGAAAGTTTGTCCCTTGGAATGGTGGTCATGAGGGTGGGCTTGCAAAGCTGTAGCAGGTCAGCAGCCCCTGGAGTCAGACAAGCAAATTATGAAGGTAAACAGTGTCTGTTGTCCTTGGTCGTGTGCCTCTGGAGAGAGGCTGCTCACGTACCAGCCCTGCTCAGTTCTGCGGGGGAAAGTCTTGTGTTAATCCTAAACATCTCTGAAATATCTTCCTCTGATTTTTTTTTTTTTCCTACCTCGAAGCAGCATCACAGCTTAATTCCAGTGTGACTCACGAAGCAGTTACTCAGTTCCTGGGATAAATCCTTTATGTTTATCATATTTGCTCTCTGACTTCCATGGACATGCAGGTTGAATGCAGTGAATTTCAACTGAAAGGTGAACTGTACAAGTGCATCATGCTTTCCTGCATGACTCAGATATTCTGCCCGTTTTGAGAAGTGTTTGCACAAGCAGGGTTTATCTTAGGATGGTTGTCGCAGGGTCCTATTGTTAAGGATGCTCGTAAATCAGTAGTTCTTGGGGAGAGACAAAAAGAGAAGGAAAACTCTTGCCTTGTTTGCAGAGCACAAGCTGCACCTTATGCACTTTCAAGCTTGTTAAGTGAAAATAAATGCAGACCTCAATTGTGATTTTTTCCCATTTCAAGCATAACAATGTTTTTTTCTACGAGAATGGGCTTGTCCTTCCTAAAGATAACTTTTTTCTATATTCATCTGACGTTAAGAAGAATGAATTCTCTGTGTACTTCAATGTTTTCATGTATTTTCTTCACTATTTGCCTTGCTTTTAGGCTGTGCTTACTTGATGGTAATCAAGTTGCACTTTGTTTCTTCAGCAGTTTCCTTTCATGTGTCACGGCCATGGGGCTGTCCTAGTTCCTATTCACAGCCAAGCTGTTCCTGAGTTTTGTGGGTTGCTGGATGGTGAATTTTCTTATTTTCTTCTTATGGGGACTGGGGCCATCGTGTAGCTAGCATGCTCAATTTCCAGAGGATCACTTATTGCCTAATAACAAGGTGTTACTGATTGTTTGAGTATTGGTGTGATCTGAGTGTCCCCAAGGAGAAAAGTATTGTTGCAGGAGCGAGATGTGAAAGCAGGGTAAGTTATCAAGATTTTTATCAGAGAGGCAGAGCATCTGAGCGGAAGATAAAAAGCTTATCTTTCAGCATCTTTTAAGTGTTGTTTTTTTTCTCTCACAGTAGGATAACCAGAGTTGTGTCAGAGCAAATGCATTTCTTGAGTGGTCAAATGCAAGATCTTTGTCATCACCACTTAACAGATCCTTCTGGCCTTTCTGAAGAGGGGATGAGATGGTGGAGATGAGTAATAGTAAGCAGCTGCAGGAAATCTGTGAGGAAAATATTATTTAAATATGTTGACTACCAGCCTATGGTATACCCAAACTATGCTTTAGCGAGTTGGTGTTTCTGAGCAGGCATTTTGAAGTGAAGTGGTTGCGAAAATGGCATTTAAAAACTTTAATAGTTATCAGCCATATTTTCGTACAGCTCTGTATGGCTTTTTTTATGACTGAAAATACCAACATATAATTTACAGAGTGCACGTCAAGTTCATAATAGCTCAGCCACACACTAAACCAAACTGCTGAAGGAGGAAAAATGGACTTGCCTATGAATGAAGGGGGTACATCCAACATGGTTCACGTGAGGCATGAGGCCTAGCTTTAGGGAAGGTCGCCTTTGCTTGGGGATAAGAGAAGATTTCTGAGGAGAGGGTCACGTGAGAGCAATTTCGGTATATTTTTCACTGAATTCTTTCCAGATATTAGTAATACCAGAATTTGTTTCACAGGGTTGTGCCCATGCACTGTATGTAAACTATTTGTCATGGAAATGCTGTTCCTTGCATTTTCTGTTGCATAGTTGTGGTGCTGCTAGGAACAAGAAGTAAATTTTATCTGCTTAGGTAGTTGGATTCTTCCATCCAACTTCTGGATAGGGGACATTTCGTTGGCTTACTGGGGCTAAAGCTTTGCTGTTTACTTATAGCTGCACTGTAGCTCCAGCAGGATAGCAAGTAAAACACTGCATCAGTCAGGCAACGACAGACACTTCGTGCCACAAGATCTGGGTGACTGACGTGGTGTGCAGAGTCATGTAGGCACAGGCAGGCAGGGCCTAAGACCAGGCCGATCAGTGAAAACTAAAGGAGTGCTGCCTGCAGGCACTGGCAGTGACCTGGGCTGTCCGCAGAACCTCTGTGACTGCGGCTGGGAGAAGCGGTGGATGTCACTCCATCTACTGTAAACATGCAGACGCCACAATTAATATTTTTCCTGCTTTGAAGTCTGAACATGAGTTTGTTTGGTTCTGCTTGGCTGCTGATGGTATGCTAAATACAGTAATAATACAGAGATGAAGGCAATCAGGTGAATAAAAGCGCACAGCACATTCACTAGTTAAAATGCACTGTAAAATAGGAATATAAAAGATGCATTTATTTATTGGCTCTTGTTCTGTTTCTGAGTAAAAGGTTTTGTGAAGGAAGCTGAGTGGGGGAAGGGAGGGCTGTATGCTCATTACACAGAAATACCATTTTTGTTAAACAGCACTGAGAAGAGTGCTGATTTTTACTGACTGACGCAACATATGGATTAACAGAGTTTAATAAATTTGTCAAAAAAGTGTACCAGCGAAGTCACAGAATCTGCTTACTCATATGAAAAGCGTGATATTTTGTTCACTCACCAACAAAAGAATGGCATGTTCCACATGACTGGGTAGTAGAATTTTGCAAGGTTTGAGTAACACCTATGGTTATTATTTATATTATTAAATTTAAAATGCAGACATGCTTTTGGGTCTTACAAGTGTATGGACAGCTGGTCTTGATTTTTCTGAGGTTGTGTAAGAGTCACCTGTGGGGGAATCGGTTTGTCAGTAAGGCAACCAATACACCATTTTATTTATTGGATACAAAAATAAATTAAGAATGTTACTTAGGTTGCAAAATCAAGTACTTGAAAGTTAGGAAATACCAGATTTACAGTTGCCTATGCAACATTAATTCTGTTCCCCTGTGCCTCTGCTCTGTGCACTTAATAAGGCAGGGTTCCTGTGAAATTTTTTTGGATGTGGTCATGTAAAGACTATATCATGGGGCATATCAAAGAGGGACAGGAATAAGGTTGTATGGACATCTGGCATTTCTTAACTTCTTAAGTGCTCAATTCTGCAACTTAAATAACTTAGGTTTTATATAAATGTAATTTCCTAGGCATTTTTAAAGTACAAAGGTAAAGTGAAACTAAAAACACATATTACTGAACTGTAACCATCCCTCTACTGTATGCCTTCACTAGGATTTGAATTACAAATGTTGACCAGCGTAGCACAGATTTGTATGGCTCGATATCGTGAGCTGTGTTAACCAGGCATCGGAAGGAAGCTGCTGTCCAGGAGAGATGACGGGCTGCTGGACTTGGGGCAGGGGGTCCAGAGGGTGGAGCTGCAGATCGTCAGGGGAGGGGACAGACTTGGGGGGTTTGTATGTCCGTGTGGAGTCTTCAGAGAAGGATACGAGTCCGTTGAGTTGGCCCTCTCCTCTCTATCACTGTTAATTGCTCTTGGCGACCCTTTGCTAGCCTGTCTTAATTCCCTGATTAATTTTCTGTGAGGATTTTTTAAGCCTCCGTTCTTTGTTTTCCTCTGACCTCCCCAAGTTACATCTGGGCAGTTTCCTGTAGAAAAAAAAATTACTATCACTGTGCTTGTTAACTTACTGCTATGCACCCATTAGGCACTGTCCAAAATGAACTTTGTCTTGTCTCGCTGATGTTTCCTTTTGAGTGTTTAAAACCTCAGAGCCTGAGGTTGCCATATTAAAATACTTCAAAGCGGTTGAAGAAAATGTTTGAGTGTTCTTCAGTCGTGGAGATACAACCAGAGTCTTTGTGGTTGATCAGAACCATGGCCTGGGAGCCCTCCCCAGTTTGGGAGTCTTCTCTGCATCCTTCCATCACGGCCAGGTTGAATTTTAAAAGCTATGCGGCAGCTGGTGTTGATGTCTCCAGGCACGCATGGGGTACAAACAGAGCAGTAACATCCTCATATACCTTTACAGTGCATGTTTCCTTCACCTCTTTTTAAATTCAGTCAGGTCTGGTACGCAGCTGTTACTCCCTTATGGGCAGACTCAATAATAAAGACTCCTCTTCCACTACCGTGCTGGTTTTAACCAGGTTGTAGTGATGGCAGAATGCTCAGGGAAGGGAAGGGTGTTTATGGCCACCTGTCAGAAATTCCCAAATGCAATTGCACCTTTACAGGGAAAGAAGGCAAAAGGCAAAGGAAGGAAGAGGTTTCTTTAATGCGAGAAATGTGGCTGGGGAGAGATGTGGCCATCTGAAAGCCAAAGTCGGTGGATATGTGGAGGTGTCCTTGTGCTGGGTTCTTGCTCTATTAGAAAAGCAGTAATGAGACATGAAGTACAGAAGGAGATGAACTTTTCTTCTCATCTGTCCTCGATGGATCTTCAAAGGCGGAAATTTAGTCTGTTTGCTTGGAAGATGATGAGAAGGTCTTTAGAGCCCAGCACGCAACTAAAAGCTTCTAGTGCTGGAGGGAATTCCAGGAAGAAAAGCCTCTAATACTTTTACGTTGATGTAAGCTCTTAAGGAAAAGATGTAGCTGACCAAATTTTTCTTCGTACCAAGTCCTTCACCTGTAGGTCTTGGTAATAAACCAAAAACTAGAACAGTCTTTGGAGAATCAAACTGCAAACCCCATTATCAATGAAATCCTGTCAGTTTCTTTCTATTTTGTCCTTCTGCGGCCTCACGTACAGCCATTTCCTAAATGCACAAACCCTTTTTAAAAAAAAGAGTAGGAATTTGCAGCCTCCAAAATATTCCCATTTCTGACAGAAATGGAAACTGTTCTGAAACTTTTTCTGGAAACAAATGAGTTCTTACTGATCATGATGATGTCTCAAGTGTACTTTTTCTAAAGTACAGTAAGGCAATAAAAATACTTGGTATTTTCAGATTTAGTCTTATATTTTTTGCTCCTTCCCCCCTCCTGTTTTCTGCTTTGATTTCAATGGATAATTTTGTTTGCTGAAGATACTCCTCAGACACGTTTATCACTTTTTAAAATCTTTTTTGCTAATTGAAAACCATCCATAAGTTGAATCAGAAAAGGTTGCTCTTTTCTGTCTTTCTAGCATTCAATATTTATGTTTTATTACCTTTTAATATAAGTTAATATTTTACTTTCTCTGAAATCTTATATTTCCTATCTCACTGTAGCACTGGTTTGTTTGATCTGCAGTTGCGTGCTTCAGTTCTGATCCTCATATTTCTTTCCAAAGTAGTGTTAAGATATGAAGTTATCTGCCCTCAGAATGCATGTGACAGATTGTTTGAGGGTGTTCAGATGACAGTATTTTCTAAGCTTTCTTAAAAATGAGGGTGGTTTAACAGGGTAGGTGGCGTAGCTTGCTATTCCTGCTCAAAGGGAAATCCCATAGGTCTTCCTTGGCGTTACACTATGGTTTGCACTGGGTGCCAGTGCATGTAACTGCGGTTTTGTGAGCAATGTGCTGTAGCAATATGCTGTGTACTAAGCACTGCTGAGTTGGAGAGTGTGAGGAACTTTATATTCTTCTGTGAACTTTTTGGTATTAGCACAAGGGTTATTTGCCAGAGATGTACGTACTTCACCTATGGTTATAAAGTGCTATTTACTTTTTTCCCTGCAAACACAAAAGCCAAGTGGGAAGGGATATTTCATAAACTCAGTGCTATTGTGTCCTCTGGTCTAAGCCATAAAACAAGAGTAACAGAGACGTTCCCTTTGAACTCGAAATCCCTTTCTAAGCTGCTGATCTAACCCAAGTGAGAGGGGGAGACTATACCAGCCAGAAATTTCTCTTCTGAGTATTTCTCCCCCTCCCGCCCCCTTTTCTTTTTTAAAGTCCTTAAGTGAGTTTGATGCTGCACCTCTGCCCATAAATTTAAAAAAATATTATCGTAATGTAGGTCAGTGAACTGAAACGCCACTGTACACCATGGGGGATTAAAGTCAGAGAGGCAGCCCTCTCCCACTCCCACTAGGTCATATGACAATATAAACAAGAAATGCAAGGAGCCTTCAGCTTTTTCTTGCCCTAATCCTTTGTTTATGCAGCACTTAAACTGACTTTTGGGGTCGTCTCTGTCTGGCATTAAAGCCCTAAAGCTTTTTGAAGTTTCCCTGAAGTTAATAAAATTAGTCTGCCCTCATTGCTAGGCCCCTTGCTGCTGCTTCAGAGCAGACTGTGCGTATCCCTTACTGTCTTTGCGGCATTTGGCTTTTTAAGTTAATAATATTTTATAACAAAAAAAGTGTTTGAGAGAAAAGCAGAAAGATCTCCCAAAAGGCTATTCAGCTAATAGGCAAAGTGATTGCCATTGTAGATGTTCTGAGAACTCAGAGGGGATTAACTTAAAATCCAGCGATTGGAGGTAAATTACTGGTAAAGTAATTGGAAGTGTTGAGTTTCAATCGGCAAGAGCAACACACGTTTCTGTGGCTTTTTACAAACAAAGACTAAAAAGTCTATTTTTTCAGTTATTTTTTATGAAATTGTCTTAAAGCCGAGAAAAATTGCTTGTAGCAATTATCTCCAAGCTCTACCTCTTCAATTTATTTTCCTGCAGAGAGCGATCAGTTACCTTAGTTCTTGTTCCAGCAGCCATCTCTCGTTATTTAGTCGTCTTCAGGGGTAAATTGGTCATAGGCTGATTTGGGGTGAATAGATATTATTAAACATATAACAATATCTAGTGTAGGGGACTGAGACCTCAGGATATAATGGTTTTATTCCCAGTAGGCATGCAGGCAAGTTGCTGAGTGCTTTCTATCTCAGCACTGCTAAAGCTGTTATTTTTCTAATGGCATATACAAATAGAAGGAATAATGGAGGCATGGACACAATAGTAACGATTGGCTGAAGGAGGTGTTTTTTTCATATTGACCAGCCAGGTGAAAGAAGCGGTGCAGCTGGAGTCCTCAGTTACCTTGCTGGACCCATGTGTACAAGGGCAAAGCCATAAAAAGCACATTTAAAAAAAAAAAGTTTTTTGAAAAATTAAAAGGGTATTGAGTATGGCAAGCCTAACTGGTGATGGATTTTGTTTTTGTTATATAATCATGTGCATGTATTAACTGTAGTTGTCACTACTGGTTTACTCAGAAGTGCCTGTTGCCTGTAGCATCTATAGAAATTGTTCAAGGGTGGATTTTTTTCTGACAGTCTTGCTGGGGAGGCTAAACTGAACTGTGCTGGCAAAGTACAGTTGTTCACCCTGTAATGCACTTTTTAATTAAGTCAAATTTAACGTTGAAGCACTCTTGGACAAATAAAAGATGTTTATATTGTCTAAAGTTGGCCTCCTGGGCCATTTTGGGGGGTAACTACAGAAAGCAGATCTGTGGAGGAGCCTCACTGGAGTGTCAGAGACTGCGTTTCAGACACAAGGGAAGAAGCGCGTAGCCTGCAGTGGAGGGGAGGGGGTGTTCAGGTCTGAAATTCTTGTTTTAGGAATAAAAGATTTATAGGAAGAAGTAATATTTTTATTTGACCACCTCATACAATGGGAAAAATGATGAATGTTTTGAGAACGTAAGTGCAGCTTCAGGTTGGAATTAACAGCTTCTTTTTCTGATAGTCTGCTACTTCAGACCCAAAGAAAGGCAAGTGTGCCTGAAAGCTTATCTACCCCCCACCTGTATCAGACGCTTCAGTAAAAGACATTATTCGGTTTTAAATTTAAGCCAGAGGTTGCCAAGCAGTGATACTACCATTATGGGTTCACAAGCTGCTTGGAAGCAGTTTGGTGGTGTGGGGAGAAAAGGGGGAAAAAACAAAGGGAAAAAAATCCTGAACCTTCTGGTAAAAAAAAGTCTGGGAGCGGATATTCAGGCAACGAATGTTGTTGAGGCATCTGAATGCTTCTGCCTACAGCTTTGACTCCTCTGCAAGTGGAGCTAGTGGGGCTGCCTTTATTTATCTCCAAGCGAAGGAAGGGCTGCAAGCATCTCCGTCCTGCGTGCGCGCGGGGCCTGGGGCAGGGCGAGGTGCTGCCATGCTGCTCTGGGGTGAGGCTGTGCTCACTGCACAGCCGTTTCGGGGCTGGTTACGGCTGAGCAAGTAAACCCCATTTCAAACAAAAGGAAACAAATTTAATTTTAGATTTAGGGCGATATGATGAGCTGAGATTGTTTGGCCTTAATATAAAGGCATATGATGAGCTGAGATTGTTTGGCCTTAATATAAAGGCGTACGTATTTAACAACAGTAATAATCAAGAATGCTAGGGGTTTGAATCTGTGTGCGCGCTCCTGTTTGAGGAATAGGCTTCCGGGGAAGGAGAGCAGCTTAATAAACCTGCAACACTTCAAGGTGCCATTTAAATGGAATAAGGGGACTGTTCAAAGTCAGGTACAAATTTTGACCATTCTAAGTTCCTTTAAATTTTTCTGTGTTTAACTAAAAATTGCTCTCGAGATAGGAGGAGCAGCAGCTTCTGCCACCAAAAAAAAAAAAATCACAGGAAGGTTTAAGTAATACCTGCTTATTTCTTTTGATAAGTAAATAAATGCTCTTGCTGTGGCTGTGAGGTAGAGTAACTGCAGACATTAGGTATACAAGGATATTCACACCTACTGGATTAGGCTCACTTGACTGCACCTTATACTTTGTAATGCCTGAGGGAGGGTTGTTTATCTTGCCTTACCCGCCAACCTTGCTGCTTCATGTTCCTGATAGCTTAATTAAGAATCCAGACTTGGAATGGTTCTTCCCACTGGGTTACAAACCTTGAAATTAAAATTGGATACAATGGTCACAAGGCTTTTAGTTTAACAAATCAATGTGTATGTAAAGGTGAATATTTAAAAGGCTGTATTTAGAAACTCTGAGTAATTGTCATTTCTTTTAAAGTGTAGCTATTGGAGTGCAGTTCTGGAGCTACGAGACAGAAATGTTTATGTTGGAGATAATGTACTTAGCTGTAGGACAAGTAATGGAATAAACTTTGTGGGCATAGGTACTTAAGTGACTTTCATGGAAAGGTTTCAAGCAGAAAAGAGATCTTTATTAACTGATCTTTGCAGTGTGTTCAGATGCAGGGTTTAGTCTTTCTGTATTAAAAGAAAGGAGGTGAAAGAAGAAATTTATTAATTCATAGTCTTCTATAGTTTTGGACACTAATTGCCTTAAGCTCAGCAGTTTAGATGACTAATCTAGAGTTTTTTGTTCATTTGGGGATAAATGGTTTTCCAAGGGCGGGGTGATAGAAGTCACCAGTGTATCTCAGATATTTTTCTTGTAAGGTTGTAGATTCATAATGCCCTATTTCTTTTGCAGGTCATGGATGATTACAGCGTGATTGGTCGTTCATTGTTTAAAAAGGAAACGAACATCCAGATTTTTGTGGGCCTAAAAATCAAACTATCTACAGGAGAAGATGGAATAATAGATGGTGGTTTTGGACAAAGTGGCAAATTTAAAATCCGAATTCCAGGTGGGTGCTCAACAGCTGACATACTCTAATCTGTGTTAAGTATAGGAGATCTTCCTATATTGCAAGTCTGAATGTTTCCAATAATTTCCTGAAGTTTGTGGCATCAGATCCAAACCAGTTGGACCAATTTGGTGGATTTTACTTCTAATTAAATGATGGTGATTGACTTGCGTTATGAGACTTAATGGCCTGAAGCCACATCCCCTGTGTGTGAGTAGACTGAGGTCTCAAAATTACTTTTTTTAACTGTCAGTACCATAGAAATCATGCACTGTCCAGAAAGGTTTGTGGAAATCTCTCCTCTCAATATATGTATGGTTTTCTCCAGAACCCTTCTGATTAGAAGAAAACAAACCTGCAATCATTTTTACCTGTAGCTACTTATTAAATAGCAAATACTGGATGCAAGTTCCTTAACTCGTCTCTGTTCTGCATATTACAACCTATCTTGCCTTCAAGCAAAAACTGTGCACGCTTTGATAAATGAGTTTTTAGAGATATTGAGAGGGTTTTTTATTGCTTCTCTTCTGGTTTTATGATATTATATAGTACTGTATTTTTCATCCTTGGTGAGTTACAGCGAGGATTTATGCCTCCTTAGCTTAGAGCATGGGGAATGATGGGTACTAGAGTTTATAAGTGTCATTACTATTGCTTTTTTTAAAGTAGAAAAGTTGTTCAGAGCCTTTTCAACAGGCAATAATAGGTGCTGCATTTAGCTCAAATCCGTGGGATAAGATTTTAAAGATACTAGTAGTACTTTGTTTCTCTAGCGTTTTCAGCCCATTTGTCACTAGTTAATCCTCCACCCTTTTTAGGGAGACGAGCAAGATGATTCTATTGTATAAGTGGAAAAAAAATTGTGATGTTTTATGACATGAAAAAGTCACATAAGAAGTGATCTGCAGAGTAAACTGAAACTTAGTGATTTCTTGCCAAAGATCGAATATTTTTTTGACTATTTTCAGTTTAGCATGATGCACATGAGCTAATCTTGACCCCCAGCAAATATCCTTTCTTTTGCCTTGGAACACTACTGATTAGGCAAAAAAGACTGCCATTTTCTATCCTATCTCTAATTCCAATTTTATCACCAAATGCTAGACTTTGCAAATAGCAATCATGGTGCATATTTAAAGATGTTACACGTGGCATATATATGCCTTGAGTTTTCTATTCTAGAAAAGCTTTTACGCATTCACTGAAATGGATGCTTTCAAGTAGGTGGTGAAATGATGTGTAGATGACCTTAACACTGAAAAGGGTTCAAGTTGAAAACCGAGATGAAAGCTTGCTTAAAAATGTAGTGATCTTGGTAGCTTTTCCCCCTAAAGGCATAAATACGATGAAAGGGAAGAATAACGGGAGGATGCCATTTACATTGGCATTTCTACATATTGGATGGAGGAAACTGTTCTTCATGAGACAAGAGAAGCCTGAGTCTGTCATCTTTCTGGATGGTAAGCAGGAGCTATAGGTGTGAATCAACATTCATGTTAAGAAAATCATACGCAGATTTAGAAAGTTACCTTTTGCTGTGCATACTGAGTTAATGTAGGAAGATACCTTTCACCAAGGTGTTCGTAATCTAATCTTGGTTATACTTTTCTGATGTTTAACGGTAGACCATGAAGCAGAGGGCTCTTTATTGTTCTTTCAGTAAGAATATGTAAGCAAAGTACTAGCATTTAACACCTCTGTAAACAAGCAGAATAATACAATTTAGTTTGCTTTTCTTTAGCCTGGGTCAAATATGGATTCTGTTTATATATGGAAAGAGGAGGCAATAAGCTAAATCAGCTCAAGCTAAGAATATCTCACGGAAAGAGTATCTCACGAAGTGTGGCTACCACAGGAGAAAACACAGAATTTGGAGGGGTCTAAACTGTTTCTTTAAGAGTTGCAGAGATGTGTGTGTAGGGGGAGGGCTATTGCTGTGATGCTGTTTAAGTCAACTGCAGTTCACATTCCATTGTTAGGTCAGTGTTGCTTTTTTAATGTCTGCATCCTGTTTGTGGGTTTTCTAGTCTTTTATTAAATTTAAATGGTCCGATTCTTCTCTCCCTTCTCCCCCATTCTTCAGCCTTGCCTCCACTCATATAGTCTGTAACAGTTATATTTTTCAAAGAGCTCCTTTTAATTTTTCTGAAGTTACTTCTCCGTGATTCCTTCACAAATGCGTCAGGGAGTGGGAGGGAAGGGAAGGAAACGTGCAAGTTGGAAACTGCCTTGAATTGCCTCAGCCTGGCAGTCGGTCAGTCTTGTCTTTAAAACCAGCCTTAACCTCTGGAATTGAATAACTTGTTCAAGGAGTTAACCTCGTGATAGCTGAGGGCTGCCTTTAGAAACAAACCTCCACAAAGCAATAAAAATCGAGTAGATGTACCAGAAACCTGTATCCTGATGGCTTGAGGTGAAAGCAAAGCATGGCACCTTGTAGTGCGTTGCATGAGCTGCTCTGGTCCTGCTGGTGCCCACGGCCACTAGCACTGTGCCTGCTCATGCAAGGAAGTGTTGGGCTCTCCGAGCGTTGTTTCTTGTCACTTGGAAATGGCTTGTGTTCACCTATAGATCACAGCTTGGGAACGTTGTTTTATGTCGTCCGTGGGCTGAAACTTGGCAGACCTTGCAGCTGGGAATGGCAGAATGTGGATCTGTTTCTTATTCTGGCACCACTTGTGCGCAGCAATAATTAACATACTTCTATCCCCTTTTCTGTAAAATGGGTATAATTACTATCTGTTCTGTTTAAAAAAAATAATGAAATCTAATGTAGATTTATTCCAGAATTGAAGCATTAGTATTTCTTGAAAAGTCTTAATTATATTTCTCTAGAGCACAAAAAGCACATATAGAGTACAGCATGCAATTGGAAGTTCCTCAGTCGCTGAAAGATGTCAGCAGTTTGGAAGAAATTCAGGGAAGAGCATCAAGAATGCTGAAGAGGCTGAAGGAATTGATTTATGAGGGAAAGAAGATGAAAAGAAATGCATGAAACTTGGCTAAATGATGTCTAAGTGGGAGATATGATTATCTGCAAGTATTTGAAGAACTTAATGAAGAAGAATCCCTTAGGGTGGTCCAAGGAGGCAGAAGTAAAGCTAATAACATGAAATAAAACAAAGCAAGGAGTAACTTGACTATTGAGAGATGTTACTTGGCAGATATTTCTTGTACTGTCAAATCATCTTTGTAGGAGAAGGTGATGTAGTTCCATTTGGAGAATACACACGTGTAGATAAGCCTAGCTGTTTGCTAGTGCCTGTTCCAGGTTAAAACAGACAAACAACAAGATGGTGGGAAGTAGAAGGACAGTGTATTTTTCATCTAGTTTCTGTTTTTGTCTTTGAGCACACTACTATTGCCTGAATTACAAGATATAACCTACTTTCTAGACTGTAGTGGCATCTAGTTGTTTGAGTTGTGGGTGTTTTAGTGCTTGTGGGTGTTTTGAGCTGTGGTTTGTTTCTTGTTTTTTATCGTCCCTCCCCCAATTGATGGCAGACCCCCCTATTCTGTAGGGGTTGCTTGTAGAGCTATTTGTGTTTTAACTGTAAAAAGTTTCAAGGTGTGTTAATCGATAGGGTGATGATCACACAACCAGTCTGGAAAGTAATCAAGTACCTAAAGAGGGGGGGACATAATTTTTAATCTCATGAGAGAGTTTTGTTTCATTTAACAAGCTGCTTAAAAAGCGGAATTTAAAAGCAAGTTTAAAGTACTGTGCTTTGTAAGTAAAGCAAGAAAGTGTGTGTGTGTGAATGTATGAGTGAGCTGTTGATGAGGTGCTTCTTGCTGAGGTGGGTGATATGTGGCAGCTGTTTTATTTGTAAGTGGGAACACTTATATAGTCAGGGTAAAGGAGTGAAAAGTATTGGTCGCTTTTGAAATCAAGAACAAGTTTGGGGAGGCAGGAACTATGTGCCTCTAAATACCTTACAAACAACTAAATGCCTTATTCTAAGGAATACAAAAAGCTAACAATGACAGTCTTTGGAAAAAGCGTATTTCAATGTACATTGCACCTAGGAATGTCATGCCGGTTGGTAAGAAATTCAGAGGAAAGTTCAGTGAATCGTTTGAATAACTTATTGCTAATTGTGGATTTTGTTTAACTGTCTCTCACCCAGGAACTGACCCTGTAAAACTCTACTTGGTTTGCAAAATCATACTGTGGTTTGATAATTCTCATGACACCTTTTAAGAGATTGCCTCTAGATATGCCCATTTTGTTGGTTCTGACACGTTGTGTTTGTCTTGTTTAATTATTGTGAAATATAGTGACTTCTTAAATCTAATTGGAACATGTGATATCTGTGGCATAGTTCACTTTATTTTCTGTCTCTCTTTACTGTCTAGTTGCTACAAAAGCGTTCATCTTCTCTGATGCACTGTGGTGTGTTTGACTACAGTTCTTCTCTCTTTGACTCAATACAGTAAAAAGGGCTCTACATGAGATGAATTCAAAGCTACGTTCTTTCTTAATGCAAGAGAAGCAGTGCATATCTAAGAAATTCCTAACAGCTGAACACACTTCTGAATTGAGCAAATTTCAATACAATAAAATGCATACTTTTCGTAAGAAGAGATACAAATGAGAAAATGAGAATACGTGTTTTTTTTTTACTTTGCTGTTCTTTGTAGCTGTACCTGATAATGGTAGTTTTAAGTTTCTTATAACAGGTAAAGACAAACTTGTTTGTGACTATGCCTTTTGTTGCCAGTAACTTTTTCTACCTTTCGTTTTTAAGTGTTATTGTATACGAGACAGCAAGTCTGTGTTCAGTGTTTCTACTACTTGCCTTGATAGAAGAGTAAAATGTACCTGAAAGTCCTCTCTGAAGTAATAGTATGGATGTGCTCCTTGGTTCAGGAGGCACAATGGCTCTGGGATCCTGCAGTGTTGGTATAAGATGACAAAAAGTGGTAAGAACTAACCAGTGCGCTTTATTCTTGAGAATCGCTCATACTCTTATATGTGAAAGTAAGGGTAGAAATGCTAAATATGTTTCCCCCTTAGCGTATTGTGGAGAATGGTATGCCTTTGTAGTTTGGTGTTTTTATATTTTGCTGCATACTTTGTCCGTTGGATAAGATCCCACTCTGGCTTACCACGTAGTTAAAGCCAACGGGAAAGTCTTGATATAAGAACAGTAGGTGAACAGCAGCACTTCTCTGCATAATTTCAATTCCTGTTAAAAAGTGTGGGTTTAGAAGTTGGACTCAAGTCAGTTATTTTTTCATATTCCACTTAAGCAAGGCAATCAGGTAGAGGCTAAATAATATTGGGGAAATTGGAATTATGCAAAGATGGAAAAAATACAATAGGAAAACGTGTAGCACGTGATTTCCCATAATTTTCCTTTTAGAAATATCTAAATTTTGTTGTGCTTTTATTTTTTATTGAGGTGATGTCTTGCTTTCTTCAGGTGGCTCTCAGCACATCAATGCAGCTGGCACTTGTGGAGTATTAGTTCCAGTTTCTTTTAAACAACTGTTGGGGAGGAGTATTAAATAGTCAACTGTAAATAAATGTCATATTCCCAGCTTTGTAATTTGGAGGGCAGTCCTTACTGACATCGGGGGAACGGGGTAGGCTAAACCTTTTCATTGCACTGAAAATAATTAAACATCCTGTCACTAAGCAGCATACTTCTTGTGGGAGATCTTGACATTTGGAATTCTTTGCTTGTGTTGCATTAAAATAGGATAATCTTCTCTCAGGCCAAATGAAATTTAGGCACATTTAATGTCCATGTTTGCCCAGCCTGGCTCCTCTTTTAATAAAAGAAAATAAAAAATTGTTGGCTGCAAGGGTCTGGTGGGTTGCCATCCCTGTCAGTATCAGGTGAGGCTGAGCAGGATTTCAGTCAAGAGGAAAAACAAAAGCCCAAGGGCAAAGAAATCTGTGTAGCTGTGTTTTATTTAAAAGCTGGAGATTAGCTCTGCTTGTTCTTTCACAGTCTCTCTTCCCCTACCCTCTAAAACAAACAAAACCTAAAATCCTTGAGGGGTACTTCAAGCATAAATCTCCTTCTTTCCTTTCTGTGGAAGTTGGCTAGTGCAGCATGGACAGAGGCTGCGAGAGGCTTGCTGCCAGGGAAGCATCGCTTCCCTCTATGATCCTCTCTTGAGCGGATTAAACTGTAGCAATGTAAAAGTCCTGGTGACCACATAGGAACTGGGAGTTTGTGTTGTGTTTATATAAAAAAAAAAAAGGTTGGCCTGAAGGAATGAAACCTACCTTTTAAGTGGCGACATCCTGCAAAGCCCGTATTGACCTTTGGAGCTGAATATCCAGATTTATTGACCTTAGAGTGTTTTGTGCAGAATCAAAGTCAAGATTTACACGCATTCCTTCTGAATGAAAACAGAAGTCAAGGAAGTGTTAATTTATTAACTGGCTGCCTGCCTCATTGATGGTAATATCAGGAGATCTTGGTCTTGGCTGTAATGACTGAATTTTAGGGCCACGTCTCTCATCGTAGAGCTTTAAAAGGTGATGTGTTGACTGTAATATCGGTTTGCAGTGTAGTTGGTAATGTGTGTTAGTATAGATAGGGCACCCAGGGAAGATTAAGACTCATCTTTGAATATCAAATTGCCATCGGAGTGTTTATTTGTCAGGTTGCTCTTCTGGGATCATGCAGACGCTGACGATGGAGGTATCAGGTACCAGGTGAAATAGTGTGAGTGCTTCTGGGGAAGAAAAAGGTCCAACTCCTGTGTAAGCCCTTGTGTTGGGTACGGTATAGACTACACAACTGTAATATATTTTCCTATCAAATATTTCTGCCAGCAGTTTCAGGCAGTGGTGTGCAGGGTAGAGGGGGGATTAGTTTCTGATTTGTGGATGCTCTAGTGCAGTTACTGGAAAAATCCAGTCTGTCTCTGTGCTCAAGGTTGCCCTCTGCAGATGGAGGCTGTAGACATTTAGCTGCCAAAAATCTTTTCCAAGGGCACGCTAACTGACATTTTCCTGTGGTTTTTTTTTTCCGCCTTAAGAATAGCATAGACTGTTCTAATATCCTAAAATGAAATTTCAGGTCCCTGTTGCAAAGTAGAAAGATGCTATAGTTAGAATTTGTTTATCTTAATTTGAGGATAAAATGTAGATCAGATAATGTGGTCAGAGCTTGGGAGACAATTGTGGGTTTTTACAAGTATTTTGAAACTGAGCAGTTGTTATTTCAGTTGGCAGTGACATTGGTAGTCAGCTGTCCAAAGTACTCATAATGGTAAGCCCCCAAAGAATGACTTAAAAAAAAAAAAAAAAAAGAAAAAAAAAAAAGAAAAAATTAGGTAAAGATTGTTTCTTTTCTTAGATAAACTTGGTTCATATATATAAGATTCTCCTAAGCCACAATAGCTAGATACATAACTTAAACTGAGATTTGCACTCAGTCGCATGTTTTTTAGGATCTGGGATTTCAAAAGAAGTGCACTTATCTGGAGATTTGTGGTAAAACTGAGAGCTGGTAATGCTGCTGCTTATAATAACCTTACTTCTGTGTAAGGTCTCCTGTGGTCACAAGTCTACCCGCTTAATCCAGGTTTTGTTATTTTGGGGGAATGTAGCTATTGTGAAAAGTTGCACTCCCTAAGAGAAAAGAAGTGCCTTGCATATTTAGGCCTGCTGCTTTGCTGATCTTTGAATAATTACAAGTACTACTACAAGCTACTTGGACCCTGTTGCATAGTCTAGATCGTTGACAGGCTGCATCTGTGACTGATGTAGCTGGGCAGGCTGCTGAGCTCATGTTTGCCACCACATCACCACTAACCTATCCGGTGACCTTTCCCAAATTATCTAATACCTTTGTGCCTCGTATTGCTGCTGTATAAACTGCCAATATCAGGCTATCGTGAGCCTTGCCTAGAGTGCTGAGGAAATTCTCTATTAAATGGAGGGGTTTGTTTATTTATTTTATTTTGTTGTGGGTTACCTTTTTCAATGAAAAAAGGGGGGGGAAAAAGTTTGTTTGGGGGTGGCAAAATTAAATATTCAAAATCAGGAAATGAACAAGTTTATTTCCCCTGTAAAAGTAATCCTGTCCTATTTTGTTTGTGTAATAGTTGCGAAGTTCCATAAATGGACAACTACAAAATAAAGCTATATTCAAGTTTGAAAACTTTTGCTGCATTGCTGTTTAGGATACGGTATGCTTTAAGTGGAGAAGCCTTGCTAAAGTAACTACAGACCAAATATCCTGTTCTTATAGATCAAATTCTGCACTTAATTTTGACCTGGCTGGGTTTACGCTGCTGAAATTGCAGTTTGTATTAGAACATGGCGTGGAACGTGATCGCTCTTTCATGAAATACTACAGACGTTTGGTTGTGTACTAGACACATGAGCAAGATGCATGTGCTACCTTCTGTTTGTGTTTTTGTTGTCATTTCTAGGTGTTTCATTTTGCAAATTCAATACTCTCTTACTATAATCTCCAGTGCAAAAGTATTTTTCTCTTTAGGAATATAGCTAACTTTTTTATTATGTGTCTGTATAGCTTAGCTAGGCAACCTTGGAGCACCAAAAATTAAAAATTAAAAGCAATCCTGTAATATCTTATCTCCTACAGCAAATGAGAATATCCATTTTTTTTTGTTTGTTTAATTCTCATCTAGTTCAACATAAGGACCCTAATACTTTCCACAAGTTTGGGATGCTTCAGTGTGTACCTTGGAAAAAATACTGAAGGGACCAGGCACAGTTTCTTCAGAAGTGTAACTAAACATGTATATCTGTTAGAAGTGAAATAGACATTTCTATTAATTTTGGTGGAAGTTCACTGCCATTCAGTTGTTAGGTGCTGTCCTTTTGGGAGAGAAAACCCCCTTTTCTTGCTAAGGACTCAATGGATGTCAGTACATCTAAATGTGAGGGATTCAGAGAATCACCCTGGATTCAGTTACAAGACTAGTGTCCATACAAAGGACTGCCCAAAAAAAAAAAAATAGTAGTTGTTAAATGTATCAGATAACATGCGTGGGACTTGCATGTTTTGCAATTGCTGCCTCTATTCCTTTAGATGTCTAACATGGAGTTTTATTTTGAAGGTTTGTGCGTTCCAGTGAGAGATGACTGTGCAGCACTCCGTGCCTAGGCAGAACATGGGATTTTGTGGCGAGCTGTTCATGAGGAACTGATTCTATTCTACCTCAAGTGGCCGAGTTTTCCCTGAGAGCCCTCCTACTTGCTTACTTAAAGTAAGGAAGTAGAATCCATGAGATCTAGATTGCGATCCCAGGTCTGCAGTTTGTTTATACGTGACCAAAGAGGGAATTATTTCCCTCATCTTTTGCTTTCTTGTGTGCAAGATGGGATGCTACCATCTCTGGGCGTTACAGTCCTCACTCATGGCTTTGCAGTATTTGGGTGGAAAATACTTATATTCCCAACGTTTACATAATTTACCTTTGATCCTGTTAAATATCTCCACAAGGATAGATCATGCATTCAGATTGCTGTCTTACAATGAAATTTCTCTCCTGTTCTGTAAAGTGTTTGTGCTTATTTACTTGATTTTGATCGTTCATCCCTTGGGCCTTTCACCTTCCCTTTCCACCGGTGTTTGTTCTGATATCTTTTTGAAGTCTGAGTAAAAACATGCACCATGAGGGCTTCCTGGAGGCACAGAGCTTTGTGGTTTGCAGATTGCAGGCTATTTGAAGTATTGACTTGGAACAGTGGCCAGTGCTTAGTGGATTTGAGAACTGGCATGTGACAAGGATGCTAACCTTGAGAGGCTGATCTGTGTTTTGAGTTTGGGGACAAGAAATAGCTTTTCTTAATAGCGTGCATTGATTTCAAGGAAGTCTGTGTAAAGCAGTCTTTGGTTTGTGTTTTCACAAAGGGTTTTCAGTGTTTAATAAAGAGTAGGAAATAACTGGAGCTTCAATAGACCTGCTTTGATAGGGGGTCTGCTGTAACATGATTTTGTGTAATATTGTGCATAAGCGACAAAAGCATTTCCTGCTTCCAGCTACAGTATTATTCCATTTTTAAAAAAGCTGAAGAAAGTCCTTAATAGCTGGAATAAAAGGTATGTGTAAAGTAGAAAAAACGTCATCCTGCCTAGAAAAGATTTTCTCCTAATATCTGAGGTTGTAACTTCAATCACAAAAATTCTGTGTTGCATATGTTTGAGCTTGGGATTTTATCACTTTTTTTTTTAAACCTCTGAGCCTTCAAATCACTCTACCCCTCTCCTGCTTGTCTTCCCACCTCTTCCAGGTTAGAAAATCAAGACAGTTTGCTAATTCAAAGAACCTTTTCTTCCCTGTTATAACTGATTAGTTTCCCAGTTTCATTTTTCTGATGTTACCCTAATCTTTGTACTTGCTCTCTCTTCCACTCAGTTCCTTCTGTGTTTGGCCACTTACCTCGTCTTACTCCTGCAGTCCCTTCCTGTGCCAACCATCCTTGTCCACACAATGCAGAGCAGCCTCAGCTGCTCTTTGTTGTTATGAAGTAAATATATTAACAACTACAGAACCCCAAACCAAGAAAATGGACCTGTGCCATCCCTTCAATTACTTGTTTCATCCGAAATTGTCTGTCTTTGTATATAAATGAAGAACGTTTGTATGGTACGGTCTTCTGCTTGCACCTAAGGATTTCTAATTTAATACTTGGCTTTGCTGCCACATATATATTTACTTCTGAATGCATTTGTTTACTTTCTCAGTTTTCAGTCTGAAATAAGAATAACATTCCTTTTTTCTCTTTTGACCAGTAAATGTATGGGTGTGTTAGGCTAGGGACTGTTTGTCTGTATAATCCTAAAGTATCGACTCATCAGGATTGGTATTATAATATGAATGCAGTGTGAAGAATATACGTTTGTTTTTCTGATTGCTATAAATTATCTTTTCAAGCGAGCATAATGGTAACATGGGCTATGCCAAGTGGTGTGTGCCAGGTAGCATTACTAGCACGAGAGAAAGAAGACGTTTTCAAGGACTGAAAATGTGCTAAAGAATGAAAGTTCCTGCTGACAGAAGCAGGCTGTATATCACGAACTGGGGATTTTCTTTTCATGGCTCATTACAATTGACTGTTCTCACAAGTACCTCCTGAGAAGATGTACAGAGATTGTAGTCCCTGTGGAGTTTGTGTGGAAACTGATGCCTGGTTCCCCGGTCCCTGACTATTTTCCATGGTTTTTCTTGATGTTTTCCTTGTTATGCTCTAAGTAAATATTTTGAGGACGCAATGTAATTGGTTTTAGTTGTGTGGTGTTTTTCTCTTTTTCTGTCTTGGAAGTTGCGCACGTTCAGAGCAGGATTGAAGTTTTGCTTGATGGAAAGAAAGGTATTAACAACTGTTACTCCAGGACTGTTCAGAGAGACAAAAGTTTATAAATCAAGCAAAACAAAAAAACACAAACCAGCCCCCCACCAGAAAGGCAAGAAGTGCATTTCTTTTCCGATTGTCAACAAAGTCACATTAATTAAATAAGGCGTTTCTAAGGGGTGTGCATAAGGGGACGCTGCCTTTATGGCAAAGACCGATTTTTAAATAGACTCAGCTCTTCTCAGCTGTGCTTTCTGTCCTTCAGCACACGTATTCCACGCTCTGGATCTTGGCTGGTTGCACTTCTGAGACTGAAAACAGAGTTATGAGACCTGTTTTTGAACAAGACATTGAGCGACCACAGTACGCCAGTGCAGCGTTACTGTGAAAGGGAAGTTTTTTGGAGTGTTTTAGCTGCGTCTTTGGATTTTGCATGGGTAAAGCTGTTGTACAGATGGTGCATTTGCAAAGGCTGATGGAGAAGATGCAGCATGGCCTTGGAAAAACTAAACTCCTTCAGTAAATTATTGGTGTTTTTATTTGTTACTTTAAGTGAAACTTAAGCTTGGGTTTAATGACTCAGCCTGTCTTTGTGATTCTCTTTTCCTTTAAAAAAAAATGGAATATTTTAGGAACCTTTTCCATTGACTCAGCCATGACGAAGGCCAGATAGAAATATGTTTTTGGAGAGAATACTAAGATATTTATAACTTTTAATGCTTGCCAGTTCATTCCTTTGAAAAATCAAATGAATTTCTCACACCTGTGAAAATAGAATACCTTGACTATTTCTGTTCACTTGATCATTATGAATTTCACTAGGACTTGCTCTTAAATATATGATTAGGTTTCAGAGTAAACATGCAGGAACAAGAGCAAGAGTGATTCTCATTTAGAACTTGTTTCTTAAAAGTTCAGGGGGAAAAATCCATTTTATTTGACATTTGGAAAAAATTTTCAGGTAGATTAACAACAGATTTTAAGTGTCTTTAATAAAGCTCAAAAATCTTAAATAATATTGGTATTCATAAGGAGTTTATGCTATAGACTTTTCTGTTTTGCAAATGAATTTGGTTGAATAACTTTCTCTAATTTTCATGAGGAAAGGAGGAATGTGTAACATACACAAATGATGACTTTTAGGATGTGGGTAAGGAGACAAATTTGTAAGCTTGTGCGGGGAAGGGTCTGCGTTCAGAATCTGAAATTTCCTGGTTTTGCTTGCTGATGGTTGGGAATCTCCTGTTCGAGACGTGTTTGACTCTGTACTTTAAGCTTTTATTCATATATTATGTAGTTGTGATTTTGATTTCAGGACACACATACATATGGATTACACATATAGTAAGTGGAAGCATGTTACGTATTCCCTACTACGCTCACTGAAAGAGGTAGTTAAAAGCGCTTTGAAATGGAAAAGGAGAAGATCAGCTGTAAGCAAATTGAAGTAGGGTATTTCAGTCCACCCATGTTGATTATTTCTAATTGAAATTGTCTGAGCCAGTCTTAATACAATTTAGTTATCGCCAGCCAGAAGGATTTTATTTATGGAACGGGGCCTGTTGGAACTTCCTCCGACCCCGGCGAAGCTGTGAACGGGAGAGGGCTGATCAAGCAGGCATGCCTGGCTAGCGTATGCATTTCTTTAATAAGGCAGGGATTGATGTCTTTTGCAGTTCAGGGGTTAGGTAAACAGCAGTCCCTCAGTTCAAGGCTCTCCATGTTCGGTTGTTTGTTTATACGGATCTCAGAAGGTTAGGTTAGCCTTCTTGATATCTCAGGGGAGCTTTCTTGACCATGGTATAACCTCATCTGCTCCAGAGTTGTGCAGGAGGTGTTGCATCCCTTTTTAGGAAAGGTATGGGCTGAATGGAGCATCTGTAACTGGTACCTGGTCTCTGGGAAAGGTGGATGTAATCAGAGGGGATGGAACACTGTGAGTCTGTCTTCGGTGATTCATAAATACTTTGCACGTGTAGTATATGTAACTAATTAATGTGCTTACATACTCAGACTTGACATTTGCACACAGAGATGAGCGGTATGTGTAACTCAGGTTCTTACTGAATTGCAGTTTTGAAAATCAGTACATAACTAATTTCACCAGAACTTTGAGGTGAATTCTAACTAATTTGTGCCACTTTTGACTTGGCAGTGATAATCCATTAAATCAAATAGGATAAATCCTGAATAAATAATTAGCCATGTTGTTATTTTTTATTTAAAAATTAGTGATTATTACAGGTTGAACAATGCTGTGAGTTAGTGTTTGTCTCATGGAGTTAATTTCAGTGGCTATTGCATCTCAGCCTTCCTCTTCCACAGACACTGGTGATGGCTGTAGGAGAGAACAGAACAGTGCAAATTGTTCTGGGTTCTGATGTGTAGAGCTGTCCTGGAATTTGAGAATGACTTTGCTCAGGGTCAGAGGTATGCTTTATCATGTATGTGACTGGCTGCTTTTAAAATGTGACATGTTACAGAATTGTCTTAAATCCCTGAATTCGTTGAATTGTTTTTGCTGATTTGGTGTCTGGCAATTTGTACTTCATTTTTCTGCAGCGTTTCCAGTCTGTAGCCATGAAGGACTCAAATGGAAGCTAATAAACTAGCCTCACTGCTTTTGAATGATTCTTGCATACAGATTGGGGAAACTGAGGCACAAACGTGTGCTGTGAGTTGCCACTGAATGTTTCTGAGATTTGTACTGGCCATTCCCATCTTGTAATCCCCAGAGTCGTGCCGGTTGACCTGCACTGTCACCTTTCTTGGGAGAGGTTTGTACCAGTCCTAGAGCTTCTCGGGAAACTTGAACTTTGTCCAGTGATCTCAAATAGGAAGGCACTACTAAAGTATCCTGTCATGTAAAAATCCATATGGGTGGCATTCTGGCTCAAAGGTGATGTGTTTAGAGTGGGAACGGGAGGCCATTTCCACACTGGCTGAGGTTTTCAAAGTGCCAAAATATGAATGTCTTGTCACTTTTAAATAATGTGTGGGGTCTGACTTAAACGTTGGGTTTCGTATTTAATCAGTATTAATATGATAACAGGAATGTGACAACTGAAGCGAACACAAAGAGATTATCTTCTTGGCCAAATGCATCCATTAGCTAGGAAATATAGGTTTCTATTAAATGAAGCAGACAGATGGGCGATTGGAGGTGACTGAGAACAGGAGGGGGTGGGGGCTAAGAGGTGAAAGTTGAGGTTTAGAAAATCTCTATAAAAATAAAAACAAACCATCCGTCTTGAGGGTTGGCGTTTTACCCTCCCGTTGCACTTTAGGGATGGTGCTCCGATTCCTATCGAGAACATTATGCTGAAACTTAATCTAACAGAGCACTTACTCCTGCCAAACTCTGGCTCAGCGACTGCTCCGCTCCCCCAGAAAGCAGTGGCCAGCAAGGCTTCAAGTACAGGACGGTGCTGTGCCATCATGAGGAAAACTGCTGCTTTGTCATCCCAGCGGAAGGCAGATTGCATCTTCTTGGTCTGGTCTTTTTTTTTTTTTCCTTTTTGGTAGAGTAGTAATTTGGGAAAACAAAATTGTGTTACAGTATTTCAAAGCAGTTGTAAAGTAAATTGTGTCTGTGTGCATATATGGATGTGTATGTTATGTATATGAATCCCCATCTAATAACTGTTGCAACAATGTTTATAACTGATGTTTGAAACCCAGATGATAATACTATAAATAATTTTAGATAATGCAGATAACAAGAAGCATAATTAAAAGAATTTTACAAGATGGGCAGTTCACTAAGATGGATGGAGTTACACAATACATAAAAATCTAATGTAATGCAAACATGACACTGGTGACAGGAAACATCTGTCTTGCCAACCATCCCCTGGACTGTCCACAGCCACATGTCTCCACCGCCAGCCCAGGGTTGCGTGTGCTCCATTGCCTACGTGAACGTCAGACCTCCGCCTTCAGGGTGGCTGGCTCTGTTCTGCCACAAGGTTGGCATGATTTTGTTTGGTTGGTTTATTTTTGTTTGCTTTTTTTTTTGGTTTTGTTTTTGTTTCAAGCCTGCATACATTTTACTTGAGAAAGAAATGAAAGGATACGTTTAGGATGTCTGTGCCTAAGAAACATAGAATAACTGGAGAAATTGAAGTTGATTTTTCTGGAAGTTGTTACTAATAAAAGGACCTGGTTATCATGGAAGCAATTTTGAATGTGTGTGGTGAGGTTTTGGCTGGCTGGAAACAGCCTTTCGTTGGTCACTGGCTCTTATCTTGCATCCTATTTTGATTTAGCTGCCTATGATCAGTCTCCCTTGGATTTTTGAGGAAGATGCCAAGCTGCTTCTGGCCTAGCTTTGTGCAGGATTTTAGATTTGGTGATGGTGAGGAGATAGGAAAGGAAAAAATGTGTGGCAGGAGGGAGAAACAGCATTCCTCTTCTGTCTGGAATTGCCAGGCTTCACGCAGAGTTTAACAAATGAATTATGTTCTTAAACAAATTCAGTGTCTTTATCTGCATTACCTCAGCTTAATTTTTTTCCTTCTTCAGCGTACAGTCTAAGAATTAACAAACAGTGGGATGCGTGGAAGTCCAAAGTGCTCTTTCCTTGTTCCTTCACCTTTGTCCTGCTGACCATCTCCCTAGGGCCACCTGAGGGGTGCAAGCCCTCTGTTCTTACCACCTCTGGACACCCAGGTGTGCTTAGAAATGCTAGTTTTAAAAGCAGATTTCCTTCATATTTCCCCATGTCCCTTATTTATGTATACCAACTTCCCCCGCCACTTCCCCAGCAGGTGATAGTTAGAGGGGAGGAGAAGAAGGTCTCTGAGAGAACCAGGAGATGGCTCCCAGAGAATCCCACTCCCTGCTGAGGCGGAGGCCGTGGCAGGGGCCCGCTCGCCGTGCCGGAGGCAGCGAGGCCTGGAGGCCTGCGTGCCCCGCGAGCCTCTCTGAGGGGGCGTGGGAGGCCCAGGGCCATTTTTCAGGCTGCCCTGTCATCCCTGCTCGGGAACCTGACACACGGGCCCGCTTTCTTGCATGTGTTGTTTTTTAGGAGGGAGGGAGGTGACTGAGCGGCTAGCCCCTTGACAGGGCAGTTTTAAAACATTCATAAAACTTTTATTGGGCTGCCACCCTTCCAGATAAATATTTTCTGAGTTTATGGGCTTATTTTAAGGATTGAAGCTTAATAGCAGCTTTGTAGCCCTATCCGTCTCCAAAATAGCCTTTTGGCAAACCATCTCAGGAGGCTGCCATGCTTTTCGAGGTCTTTGGAGTTTCTTCATCGCTACATTATTGCCCTTTTGCCTCCTTCCAGCTCTGTATAACTAAATGGGACCAACTGTTAAATGATTCTTTTCCCTTCCCCCAGCCATGCACAGAGCTGAAAGCTGATCTGGTGCACCGTTTGGTCATTGTGAAAGGAGAGAGATTGCAGTAGTTATAATTTTATTTCCTTTATTAAATTGGGTTCGTTAGACCTGTTTTATTCCTGTCTTAATTATCAATCTTTCCTTAATGCGCCATGTGATTTTGAGATGGTATGGGCTGGTGGCATTTCAGACATGCGCTGGCACTTTTCAGGCAGTTTCTCAATGTGCTTCCACAATTATAAAAGCTTTACAGTGCGTCTCTGCATTCAGTGGTGAAACCAGTGGGCTTGCAGCCAAGGTTATACAAAGGAATGCTGTATGTAGTGCTCAGAGGAAGATGGAGCTGCAATTTGAACATCCGTGCTTTTTGATTTCACTGCTTTGTGTCCAAAGAGGTTTCATGAATTTCAGTGTGGGCTTATGTTAAATACTGACCCACGACTGTGTGTGTGCATTTTGGCTGCTCTTGGGAGAGCTATGTATGATCCTCATATTTTCCAGATACTGAAAAGTGGTTTTGTTGTTTTTTTGTTTGTTTAGCACCTGACACAGTGTTCTATGTTCCTGGCTCTTTTCATCCCAGTGCAGTTGCTCGTTTCCCCTGTTTTCTTACCAGGCATGCTTATAATACCTAGAAGGAAAGCGTAGTGTTTTTTATTTGCCCAGCTGTGCATTATGAGATTACTTTTGACCACTCATTTCCCAAACAGCAGACTTCTGTCATACGGGTTTGTACATGGCAACTTTTGTCTTACCCAGGTTTTTCAGGGGCTGAGGCTCTTTCTGAGCAGTGCACAGTGCAGGAACGACTTTCCCAATATGTGTGAGTGCTGGCCTCATGGATATACTCGGAAGAAAATATGGTAGGAAATAAAGGTTGGCTTTGGAGATTCTTGGAAAGAGTAAACTGTAGAACTGACTAAGATGAAACAGATCTTCACTAAAACATAAGAGAGTAGAATAAGCTAACTCCTTTAACAGGGTCACTTGGTCCTAACAGATTTTAAAAACAACCAACCCTGTTTTTCTTTATTTTGGGTGAGGTTCACAAGTCTTTCATAGTCTGGGAACTCCCTTTTCCAGACCAGTCACAGTTTAGCAATACATATGCTGGTTTGTTTTTATTCCTAAAAATAGAAATATCTATTTTGGTACAAAACAATGCCCTGAGACATTTGTTTCTCTATTTCCATGACTTCTGTCATTTTTGTTAGCATGTTTGGGGCTTGTGCTAAAAATGGAGCTGACATAATCATCATGACTCTCTAGACATTTAGATCCTCACTCCTCATAACCATCTTATTTTTTGTTTAGATGAGGAAAGGAATTCTGTAGGACTTCTTCTGCAAATGTTATATTGATTTAGAAAAACAAACAATGGGGGTGGCAAAACTGGTAATTCTAAGCTGTTTGAATTCATTCTTACATTGATGCTTAAATAACTTACCAAGGTCTGTGACTATTCCAGTACAAGGCAAAGAGGATGAGGCATGGCTTTTTGCAGAAGACTGGCAAGCTCTGGAATTGTATTTAGAGTTCTTGTTTGGCATGATTCTGGGCAGAGCTGGACAGGTTGAAGTTTTGTATTTTCATATGTGAATTTTATTACTCTATTCATTATGAAACAGTTGCTATCCATTATATTAATATTTACAAGTTCTTTTTCCAGATATTTTATAGTGCTCATCTTCCTGCTAGTGCCTGAATGTTTCACAAGCAGATGAAGTTTATCCTCTCCTTTTTACCCCAGTGAAGGAAGATATTACCTGTGTTCCAAGGAAGTAGAGCAGAGATAGATTAAGTAAAGTTGCCAGCGGGTTTATTGCAGTGCAGTGAAGAGCAATGTGGTGTTCTGTTTCACCACTGGTACAAGCTAAGCTCCTGGAGCTTTTGCAGTTGGTTTGATTGTAGGTTAGTTATCAGGTCAGCCAGTTAGATGATGGGCCTGTTGTCATTGACTGTTGATAAATAGTTTGTCACAGTAGTGTGTTTTGATCCACTGCATTTAATGTTGGTTGGGGATTAATCTTCAGAAGAAAACTGGTGGTCACATAATTTGTAAGACTTGGGAAATAGTCTGATAGTGTAACTGGAAATGGACTTTCAGGAAATGTTCCGTAATATATTGAGATGTTCTCCAGATGACCTAATTCTCCTTAGTTTCTGGCAACTCCCAATTGTAGGGGCGTGGAAAGATCAAAGTTTTAGTAAACTTAGATTTTCTTTTCACTCTTTCTGGTACCTTCTAAGCATGATGTCACAGGACTTTTCCTATTTCAAAGAACTTGATACACATCAGTGTTCTTGCCACAGCAAGGTAACACAGTTGGCAAAGTTCCACGAGCTATTCTTCATTGCCATTAGTGAGGTTTAGTCTTTGGCTGTATAAAGTAGGAGTATCTTATAGGATTGTACTAAGGAAGATGTTCTGTAGAATGTCCTATCATTAATATGTCTATGCATAGCTTGTGCTTGCTTTTCAAGTATCCTGACTTGCATACTGTCCTGCACTGTATGCTGCCTCCATTTCTCAGGTGCTTCCTAACAGTAGAGCTTGCTGAAGCCATCGGAGGTGCTGTAAAGGTCCACAGCTTCATGGCAGCAAGGTGTAATGCTGAGGGCCTTTCAGCTCTGATCTGGCTGCTTCATCACTTGCTCCTGCTGTGCTGCAAGTGAAGGTTGTGTGGAGATAGTTGGCTTTGGTTTTGTCGTTTTTGGTTAAAAGCCTAAAAGATCGATTCTAACATTTAATGCAATGGAAGTGGCAGTGGTTGGCTCATGTCTCAGGTCATTTTATATTGATACTTCTTCCAAAACTAGACATAATAAGAATGTGGCTACATAAATTGGTTCTAGACATTACTCTTATTTTTTTTGAAAATATGAAGAATTTAGCGTTGTTTTTTAACCAACGACCTTGCAAGAACCACAGTCTAGTAAAGTTGAGAGACATTTCTGATTCTCTTTGAACTCATCTGTTTTCTTTCATTGTGGTTTAAATTTGGCATTGATCGTAAGTTAGTGCTGAAGGTAAGTTACATGCTTGACTCTTGATGGCGTACGGATGGATTAAGCACTGTGGTTCTGATGGGAAAACTTGAACTGCAGACATGAATTCATACTCTGAGAGCAGAGAACTTTTTGAAACAATGAACAAATAAGGCTCTAGGGGAGAAAATACACTTCTCGAGTTTTGTTGTAAAATAATTAGCCTTCTGTGGTAGGCATGGAGGCTGTAGAAAACGGACAGGAGTTGCTTAGTTGCCTGTGATTTGACTTAGTTTATGACCTTGAGTAATGTGCCTGTTCAACAGCACTTAACAAAAGCATATTTGATGAAACATTAAACTCATGAATTACATCTCCAAGAGAAGTCTTTTTTTGCAAATTTGAAAAATTGAAAATAAATCATGATCTTCAGACCTCAGTGGAGTTGTTTAAACATGAAATTAAAAGGAACAGGCTGTTTCATCAACAATGCTGCTTTGTAAACTTAATATATAGCTGTTTTTACATAAAAAGGGCTGTATATTTCAAGGCATTGTATAAAGGATTGTAGTTTTCTTAATCTCATAAGTGGGGAAACTGAGACAGATGGAATAATACTGTGAACTAAGTCAAACAAAACTTGCTAGGCCTGTGTTTCTTAATTCCCAACCCAAGCATCTATCCCTTAGGCTATAATATCCCAAGAACAATTTGTCTTTCAGTTTTTGGGCATCAGTAAGGCAGTATTTGTTCAATTTTCATTGAAATAAGCAACAGTTACTAGTTCAATTGTATTCTCATTTCAGTCATTGAATGTCTAGTGTCCCTCCAGACTTATACATAAAAACAAGTAGGATCCAGTTTACTTATGAGAGAATAAATGTGCTGTCCATGCCACGCGCAGCAGCAAGCGGTGGCATCCCTTGTATAGAGCTGTCAGCCCCAGGGCTATGTGCAGCGCTGGAGAGCCGCCTCTTCCCTCATTGTCCCTTTCTTGCTCAATGAACTTTATTTCATTTCTCTGCTTTGGTAAAACATTAAAATCGTGATTTTTTTTGTTTAAAAAAGTAATTGTTACTCTATGCTAAAACTATAATAATTCACAAGCATTTCTTTTGCATTAGATGTGACTACTGTATAACAAGAGAAGTACAATTTTTGTCATCTTGGTTTTTGCCATTATTTTTCACCTTTGGGGGAATCAGATACGAAGTTAATGCAATGGATAAAACATTTTTGTTGAAAACCGGAAATTTCCCTGGAAAGCTGTACAGGTTTTTGGGTCGTAAGAAAGTTTGACATGCACAATGGCTCTGATCATTAACTTTTCACTTTTTGTCCCTGGGACTTTTGAAGAGAGACTTGCATTTTTTTGGCATTGGTCAAGTAGTCTGGTCTTCATAGACTTGCTGTCTGTAGTGTCTTTGTGCTAAGTGTTCCCCCTGGGGCACCTTCTTATGTTTTAATTTGCAGTTTCAGTTGCTGATGTATGGGCTCTTCTGTTAAGTAACTTTTATTTTCTGTGTCATTATGCCTACAGACTTTATTTGATTTGTGTTGCACACCAAGTGTTTTTTCCGTGTTGTATTTGGAGCTGGTTTGTCATAGAGAGTTACTGTTGTGTAATTCTGACTGAAAATTACAACTTATCAACAAACACAAAGTGCTTGTTTCGTTTTAAAATCTATTTTCCCCTCATGAACTATTTATCCATTGTGTGTGGTGTTTTTATCTTTTAAATAAAACAAACCACTACTTCATACATGCTGCACATTACGAATTATTAGAGATTCAGTGGTATGTAGAGCGCTTACTGCTATCAACACAAGTGAAGAGCTTCTGTAAACAATTGATTCAAGATTTCAGAATAACGCAAGTGCTGAGAAAACTATTGCTCTCAATTATACTGTCACATTTTCATGGATTAATGAGTTGCTGTTTGTTATCTCATTGATAGTCAGTATCTGAATGCTCAAACCTCATCACAAATGAACTATATGTTCGTAATCTCAGATCTCTCTTAAAATCCCAGAGAATTCTGTCGTGCATATGATGTGCTGAGGAGTGTATTCAGTTACCGAAGCTCAGCTGTTATGCACTAACTTGCTTCTGTGGCTGAGCTCTGAAATGACAAATGGCTGAAAAATATATCCTTTGTGGCAAGATCAGGGATTTCTGCCTCCAATTGTAGAGTGCTTTAGAGCAATTCAAGAAAATATTCAGATGACACCTGGAGAATGCTTTAAAACTTCTGACATCTGACTATTCTACCAGTCTTTGACTGTACCTTTGTCACTAATACTAACAAACTTAGTGTTTTCAGACTTTTATAGATTCCCTGTGCTTTCTAGTTTCCCAGCCTCTCTTACTTCAACCCAGCTTCACTTACATCTTTAGTTCGGAGTGGCTGTGATGTACAACGATATGAAGATAATTCTTGGGCTATTGTATCCATTAGTCAGGTGTACCTGTGGCAGGCATGTAAGTGACGTTAATCTGGTTGGGCTTGCAAATTTGGTTGTTGTATTTTCTATGAAGCATGTTGAAACTAAGTAGGTAGTATTGCATTAGCAAATTCTTTTATTAATGTATTCTTTTGAAAATAAGCCAATCAATTCCGGAACCCTACTGAATTTTAAAATGCAAGTTGTCCTTGTTTGGCTTGGTAAGGTTGAATGCTCCTTCAGTGCAATGAATCCAATGTATGCTAGATAATGTTATGATATTTAAAAATATGTAATGTGCTTTGCGTGCAAAACCGTACACATCAGCACTCGCACACTGTGTATATTGTGGCTGCACATCTTCAGCTTGTGTGGTATGATGTACACACTTGCACACGCCCACACACTAAACCTTTGCAGGTCAAAAAGTGAGGATAAACTTTTGAACCCAGCTGCTTCCAAATTAAGTACATGTGCAGGGACCACCAGAGCTGGGGTTACCGTATTCCAGAAAAGTGCCGGACACTGACACCCACATATTGTACTGCAGGAGACTTCTTGTTCTTCCTTTAGAGCCTGAAGGATGATGCCGTGAAAACACTCTGTCCTCTTTGCCCTTTCCTTGTCACCAGAAAGGACAGGCAGCAGTTTGGTGACTTCTCCCTTCGTTATGGAAATGGGACTGATACAGTAATCAGGATGCTACATATGGAGCTTTTTAAATTACTGCTCTTCAGTCTTTTGTTAGCCTTCATTATTCCTGAAGATTTTTTTTTCCAAGTCACAAAAATGACATTTTTAATATGCAGAATTAAAAAAAGGCAATATGAAGAATACGTTTTTGTCAATAAGCTTTTACCTTTTAAACCAGTTATCTAAGTTTCTGCTCTGGGTATTTTAATTGAAGATTAACTACTGTTAAAGAGTATACAAATTTAGGTAGTATATATTTGGAGTAGTAAAATAGGACTGAATAAAAGGTGGGAATAGAGTGGTCTGTCCATTATAATTTTAGATTGCAGAGCACAAACTAACTTTCATTAGAAGTCAGCACAGCCGAGTGCGAGGTTCTTCTAATGTTATGGCAATTTTTTATTTTTTTATTTTTTGTTCCGATGACATTAACTAAAAGTATACATTGGAGCTGCAAGTTGAGCAGGTCTCATTTGGATATTTCTAATCTCTGATGTCTTTTTTAGTGAAACACTGTTAGCAGGTCTAAGATGATGCATGTATATGTGAAACATAATCCTAAAAGTATAGTTGCTCTATGCTTACCACTTGCTGCAGAAATGATATTAGTGTGCTTTTTGCTCAGTTTTTTTTTTGCCCAATACAGGAAATAAGGCTGATTCACTCCTGTTTGCAAACTGAAGATTTTATTGCACATAGAGCAGAACGTGGGTACCACACTGGTTGTCTTAAATATGTTCGTTTAAGACATGAGGGCTGATTTTTATTTTTTTTTATTCTTGAGATGGAGTTAAGATGCTGCCTTGATTCTAACCACTTTCATGAGTCTTAGGCAAGGTATCCACTTTCCTTCCAAGAGTCAGACTTGTCTTCCCCTGGGTCTCCCATACAGTATTTCTTCAGAGGGAAAAAGGACAACTGTCCTGAGGAAAATCTTGCTAAGACATATGGTTTAAACCTATTTGGAAGGGAATGCATCTGTTTTATTTTGTAAAGATTCAGCTTTTTGCTTAAGCTTTTCCTTTCATCACAGAATTTTTAACCAGAGCTTGAATTTTAGCAGTTTAAGTATTAATGTAAACTTACTGTAGATCTGTAGCCATGATGAACTGCATGTAAAACACACATTCTCATATTGTCAATATGCAGGATGAGGAAATGCTGCTGCTGCTTCTGTTTTCATCTGTGAAAGCTGAACTAGCCCAACAAAGCGTGTGCACAGGGATTGACATGTTAACCCTCACGGAGATGTGCTTCCTCGTGGGACCGCTTCCTTGGGCATTACCTGAGGTAGCACTACCGCTCAGGTGCTGGTGTCTGCAGGGAATGTAGGTCTTTAAAAGGAGAATGTGACTTAATGTTGTAGTGCACTGTAGAGTTCCTTGTCCTCCAAAATCTATTGATAAGGAAGGAACCTGAGTAAGGTAGGACCTCAGGCTTGGTGTAATGTGCTATAGTAGTTCCTATGCTGCTAGTGTTTTGTGAAGGCAAAACGATTATCTCATCAGGCTGTGTCCTTTATCCATGTGACTTTCCCAGTCTTTCCCTTTTCTTTTTCTTTTTGTTTGTTCTTGTTGTTTTCCTCCTCCTCATGAGGAGGGAGAGTCTAAACCACAGATTTGCCATGATTGTGCTGCAAAATCAGTAACAGCTGTTGGAATTGTAAATGGCTTCTTGGTTGCAGTCACAGAACCTGCAGTTGATCAGCTCTGCCCTGAACAATAAGTGGAGACATCAGGACCACTGAGGCTAACTAGAGAGTAAGGGAGGATGGAATTAAAACCCTGAGGCAGGGGTCTAAATAGAGAACACAGTCACAGACGGGTATTCGAAGGGACACTGTTTCCTTTTGTTGGATGTCTTTGTAGATGTTGCGAAGTGCAGAGTTGACTGGAGCAGTATCATGATGTGAGCAAGGGGAGCTAGTTGGAAAATGGAGAATAAATTTCAGATAAAATGTGATTTGAATGTGAATGTTTTATTTCCTCTCTGTTCCCCTTCAAGAAGTCCGATATTCTAGCAACTCTTTGTCAGGGCAAGCAGGCGAAAGATATTCCATGCTTTGGTAGGGTCATTTGCAGGTTATTTAGGTTGATAGGCTAAACTACATTCCTGTGTTGTCTTTGAGTAGGTTAGGATATCACAAATGTTAATATGTTAGCACAAGGAAAATGTTTAACAGCTATTTGTGAAGAATAATAAATCTTGAAATGTGGGAAGTCCTGTTCCTGAAATGGACTGTACTGGAACCCAAACGTAATGAAATCAGCAGTCATCACACAAGATGCTGCCTTTGTGGTTTTGGTAATGGGGCTAATTTATTTTTAACTTGTTTGTGTGTTTTGGCTGGTTATGTTACGTCTTTTATAATCTAATTTTCCTCTCCTTCAGTGCTGCCTTTTACTGTGCTCCCTGGAAACACTAATTTTAGGGGGAGGAGTGGGTGTGGGTTTTGCAATGCAAGTCAAGACAAGTTGGGGATTTTGGAAATGTGCAGTGACTCTTCAGATAGGAGGTCAATATTCCGTAAGGCTGACCTGACTGTCACTAACATCCTTGAAATACTATAGTTGTGAACCTTTTTCCCCTCTCACTGCTGGATTTGGATCCGGGCACTGAAGCAGGTTGGCACTGGTAGTGGAAGTCTTCAAAGTTAAGCTTCTGGAACTTGTTCTTTTCCAGCCAGTCACCTGGCATTAGTACGCTTGTTACTGCTTTCTGCTTCTGAGCCTTGTGAATTGCCTACATCTTACTCCCAAACATCTGTGGCTGGAAATCTCAGAAAGAAGAGGGGAGTCTTTTGAGGGGATGGCTCAGGAAAGCTAATCTGCTTCAAGCTTAAAATCAACTTCCCGTGGACTTGGACAGAAGGTGTACCTGCATTTTCTGATATTTTACTTGACTAGCTTTTAGAACAGCCTGTGCCCCGGGAAGAGTGTGATGAGGAAGGAAACCCAGCCCTTGGGTGCTTGCCTAGAAAAATGGAAGTATCGCTGTGGCATGGATAGATGTATTAAGTTCTTTGTATGTGCTCAATCTGTCACTGTCTTGTTGGTACTGCACCTTGGGCAATCTTGATTAAAGTCTTAGTATGTCTGCCCCTTTGTAAATGTATCACCATATGGCTGCGTTAGTCTTTGCTGTTTATTTGGAGCCCAAGTATTGTAAAATAGCTATTAGAAAACATCAACTTTGGATTCAAAGGTTTATTTCCAGGCTTTGTGATTTATGGAGAAAAAGCATTAAAATGCTGAACTGAAAGTCTTGATTTTGAAGAGGTAAATATGAGTAATAATTATGCTTTTAAAAAAAATACCCATTTTAAATGTATGAATTTGGAGGGCGGAGTGACTTCTAACATTTTTAAGATTTTCTGTTAGCTGCTTCAGCATCATTAGAGTTCCTGTTCTACAAATCTTTTCCACCTGTCCTAATTTCCAGCACCTTTGGCTGATTCATTTGTGTAAGAACACTTTAAAATAGTAGTAGTTAAATAACACAAAGAGAATCAGTTAAGGCTCTGGTGCTCAACCAGCGTGTTCTGAATAGGGAGAAGCATAGTGTCTTAATTAGAACAAATGCAGCAGACGTAGTTATTGCAAAGTGTTTTTCACTGCTAGAGGATTTGTGGGTAACTAAGAAATGTATAGACTTGAGTTTTCTATTTCTTAAATAAAAAACAGATACATGTCTTCATCCTTTGCTGGCTTGTTGACTCAATTTACTTGGGTGGAATCTTTCAACATTTAAAACAAATTAAAATTCATGAATCATTTCTGCTTAAAGGCACAAACTTTCATAGATACAACAGTTAAGGCTTCTAACTAGTTGCATACTGCTTTGCACATGCAAATTACGTGCTTGCTTACAAAAATGCAGAGGAAAGTTTTTAAGTGGAATACAGTAGGCATTACTGGATAAAAGGTTAATATTGTGCTTCAATTCTTTTCCATTTTAGCATTGCTTTGTCTCTCAGCACCGTTTGCTGCAAAATCAGGGATTTGCTGTAGGACAGATGTGAAGACGACACAGTACCGTGGTAGAGGGTGACGACGCACAGCTTTCTGCTTTATGAAGCTATTCTGGGCTGCCTTGGATGGTCTGCAGTTTCTCAGTACTTGTTGGGAAAGCTCCCTCAGTTTCGTTGTAGTGATCCATATACGCTCTTAAGCTGTGTTAGTTAGGTTGTGATGCTTCTGTGCTTGTATGGTGTGACCCTGTTCAGGAGGGGGAGGTGTCATTTCACCCAGGGTGCACTCAGATTAAGATCGGCATTGTTTTACTTTATAGTAAAGGCAGCACAGTGTGTTTTTTAAATTGTTTTAATTGTTGTGGCCAGTCGGTTGCTGGTACAGCTAAGTGAGCTTTTTTCATGAGCATTTTGTAAATGTGGCAGGCATTCTCATGAGGCTTTAATTTGAACTTTCTGGAAGTTTGCTTAAAAAGGAAGAGAGGTGAGCAGTTGATGGAAGTTAACAGAAAATAACAGTAATTCCAGATGAAAATGATATATCCTTTTTTTTTTTTTTTTTTCAAATCTGCTCTTTCAAGGTGATTTTGTCAGGTGATTTGATGTAGTTCAAGACTGGCATAGGATGCTCATGTCTCCAATGCCATATCCATGTCCCCAGCCTCTAGCGCAGCTCTAGGCACTGCATTGGGGTTTGCTGGCTCATTTCTCCTTCAGACTTGGTGGAAGAAAACGGGGAGCAAAATGAGGTATTTGTGGCTATATGTATGTGCACATGTATGTGAAGAACTAAAGAACTAAAGTTCCATTAGATCATCAAATTAAAAAGTAGACAAACCGGGATGGAAAGCAAGAATATGCTTGTCTGGATGTTCCCTGCTGAGGGTGATTAATACAGTAGTAGACTTTCACTGAAAGCTGCATTCATTTGCTGCAGAAGGTATTTTTAAGAATATTGGAATATTTGAGAGTAGATTTAATTCCATGGGCCAAATATTTTGTGTTTGAAGTTTAACCAGGCTGAGCATCCTGTAACAATAACTGGAAAACATAGTGCCTGCAAAAACAAACCCATCCAGTCATGTCCCTTGGGTGGCCTCTCCTGTACTTTTTATTACACGCCCCTTGCCTTTCTCATGCATCCTGCCTCCCATTTGACTGAGATCCCACCTGTGTATGGCATTTCAGTATGGGAACCTCACCCAGGGACCGCACACCCCGCGAAGCTGCTACAGCTGGGGGTGTTGGAGCGCTCCGTTACTGTGTTCACCGATCTCGATGCGTGCTGTTGGTCTTGGCAGGCTGCGAAAGAAGGTTGGAGGGAAATACACTGTGGAGCTGTGAACCTGGAGAGCCATTTTAGGGGAGAAGTCTGTGAATAATAGAAAAACTGGCAAACATTTGAATTGGACTTGGTAAAATAAAATTACGCAAATTTCCAGAGTCCTTTTTTTGTAGGAAGTCATAGAGATGGAATTTATAGGTTATTAAAAGACTGAAAACTTCATAGTAACCCAAGATTCTCATACTGTTTCTTCTGCTCCACCTCCCACAACATTATATTTCCCTTGTAGTAATTAGTTTGAACTTTCATCTGTTTCTGTGGATCAAGTAATTTTTGTACAACTTCAGGATTTTTCTCTATACTTTAAATCTTTCTTCTAAATGATGTTTTTTCATAACAAAAAAAAAAGCCATGAATACATTATAATTTCAATTTTCATGGTGTGTGAAAGATTTCTGCACTAGGTCTTTATTGTTTTTGAAGAATTCATCACCCTAGTTAAGAAGCTTAATATAAATTAAAGAAGGTATTAAGGAACATTAAGACATCAAAATGTGGAGCGTTCTTTTCCTTTCGATTGCTCCAAATGCAAACAAGTTGAATAAAATGCAATCAAAGGGCCTGTTTGGAGAACATTGAGTGGCTTTACAGCTGTGCTGTAGAGAACCTCTGGTAAGAGCATAATTCAAATAAAAAGGCCTTTCTTTCCTCCTCCTAATTCTCTTTGTTGTGATGACAACAGAGTACAAGCCCGATAAAAATTTAATCACCTTATCTTTTTAAAGCAAATTGCATATTTGTTTACACACAATATACATAACATAAAAAAGAAAAAGCTGCTATCCAATCCCCCTCCCCCTTCTAATCGCATTAAAGGCCCTTGCCTAGAAGTTAATTTTTTTTAAAAATGTTTTATTCTTTATTCTGAAGTCCCATTGTTCAGGATTTCTGTATAAAGGCAGCCCAGGGGAAGATGAATATCGCCAAACTTAAACTCTGGACCAGCGCTGAGCAGCAGATGCCTGGGATAAGTCAGCGGTGTTGGTCCAGCTTAACTGGCTTCTATGGTGCCTACTCCACATCAAGAGTTGCAAGCAAGATGGGAGGATTACAGGCAGGCCTGTGGATCCAGCACTTTGATTTGAAGCTGCTTTGTAACGAATTGCCTTTGATTCTGTGGCAGATCTGCGAACCTGAACTTTTTCCGCATTGTGTGCATTTTTGAAAGGCTGCTGTAGGAGAGATTGTACATTGGTACTGTTTGTTGTTGTTGCTGCCTTTTCACTAGGCTGGAGAAATTTTAGTCCCTTTTGTTGAAATCAGAACATTTTTAGTTGTTTCAGAGCATAAGCATTGTTCATTTTGTTTATGTACTATTTTGTAGGTACTGAGCGAGGTACTGACAATAAATCAGTATCTTCAGTGCACTGCTGCATGGCTCTGACCTGACAACTCCCATGCCCAAGTTAAATTTAGTCCCGCCTTGATATTCTATGGGGCTCAGAATTAGGAAAGTTCCTTTACTCGGTGGTTCCTTGAACTATTTCTAGATAACATAGCTAAATTCTTTGGGACATTTTGGTGATTTTCTCCCTCTTGATTTGAGGATTTAATTAGCAAGGACCGTGACTATAGTAAAATTTGTGAAAGTGCCTTGGACAGCAGCTGTCTTAGACTCTCCAAGATTTGACTTACGTTGATGTCTGCATGTTTCTTTCCTTCTCTTGCATCCTGGAAGAGTACTTGTTAGAGGTCCAGTAACACAGATGTGCCTGGTTCCCCAGACCAGTAGTAGAAGCCATGTGATGAGAACAAACAGTGCTGGTGAGGTTGTATGTATCCAGGCTCTTGCAAGTGCAACTGATTAGAGGGCCTGATGAAAGAGGGGCTTTTGTCAAGCTGGCTATGTAAAAGTGTTATGAGAAGTCATGGTTTTATACTATTTTATACTGAGTTCTCCTGCCAGGACTCCTGCGAGGGAACACTGAGTTGTGTGTGAGTACAGAAATCCATTGTGCTGAGTAGTAAGCAGTGAAGGTCAAGTTTTGGCTCTGTATAGCCATTTAGCTGTCAATATTTATTGTGCTAATGAAATCCTGTAGGACTGTGATTCTGCAAAAGAGAGGGTGGATTTTTTTAAAAGAGAATCTGTCATAAGACCAGCTTCACTTTAGCAGAGTCCTGATACCCAGGCAACCTGCGGAGCAGCAAATGTTTGTCATTGCTAGAGATGATGATCAGTTCTAAAAATAAGCAACCATCCTCCCCTCCCGGTCCAAATAACTGTGATTTTAAGACACTATTCTCTCTTTGAGTGTTCTGAATAGTCTTGGATGTTACATGCTGATCTGCCTGTAATTTTTCTACTGTTGAATTGTAATGAGCTACAATTGTCTACGCTCCCAGGCTTCCAACTACGTTTTGTATATTTGTATTAATTTGTTGCCCTTATTAGTTCCATTTTTTTCACAATTGCTTCTGCTGTGTGCTGGGCATCTTCCATGCACTTTAGAAGGCTAGGTTATTTGTTTTGCTTCGTGGTGTTTGAAGAACATTGAAGCACATCATCAGCAGGCTTAGCACAACCAGCTCTGTCTTTGTATTCCTTCCTTCTGGGGGAGCTCTGCCTGCTGGTGTACTGAGAGAATCGAGCATAGCACTTGAGTGTGATCTCAGTGACTGCAGGCACTTTGAGTGACCATCAAGAGAAAACAGTTTATGAATAATTGCTGGTATAATAATTCAGCTGGCATAATTGCAGCTGTTAAAGCTCTGAAAACATACACATAGCCAGTGCAAAAATTATTCTGAAAATCCTTTCCTTGAGACTAATGGGACGGTGTTGGATTAGAAGACAAAGATTACCTCAGTTGCTGTCTTGTAGCTCTGTGAGTTGGTTTATTGTATTGTGAATGAGTGTAATTTGCGTAGCCAAGACCTTGTAATCACAGTGCCCTGGAGTCTCTGATCTAACCTGTGTTAGTGCTTGGCATCAGAAACAAAACTGTGTGAAGCCTACAAGCCAGAGCTGTGTTCCGGGAGTGCAAAGTATAAAGACTTCTTCAAGAGAGGTGTCCTAGAAGGGCTTAGCCAACAGATGGTTGTGGCATGCAACGTAACGGCAGCTGAGATACAGATTGGCCTCTAAGACAAGGTCAGGTTTGGTACTTTCAGCCGGTGTGTATTGCAGTATGGCCAACTAGCCAAGAAATTAAGACCTTAAGTGTCACTTCATTTCAGCGTTACTTCATTTCAGAGCTGCTATTTGGGGCTGATGGGTATGCTGGGTTAGGATATGTTTTGGAAAACCCATAGTGGAAACTGCAAATAACGTAAAGTGTGTGGGGGTTTGTGTAGACTACTTAATGAAGTGGTTACAGAGCAGTGGCACCTGACAGTGGAGAAGGGTCAGGTGCAGAAGCTGTCCTGCTACATGGCTTCAGATGATAGTGGTCCGTTTGTATCCGGTGTTGGGTTTTAATCATAACAAAAAACAGGTTAAAATGTGGTTATGTAATGTATATCTTGGAAATCGGGTAACGTATCCTGAGCAGTTTGCTGGAAATAAAGTATAAAACTAAAGGCACATGCTTAATGCAATGTGGTATGCTGAGTGCCCTCCACCTAGATGGCAAGTTTAGGACTATGGAGAGGGTGGAACAGGCAAGGCATGTGTAGGGACGTATGGTATTGATAACCATTCAGCTGCTAATAGATTTCAGGTGATACTGGAGCCTGAGCTCCACTTAGCAATATGAAAAATATCAGACTGAAAATAAAGACGCTGACTTCATGCAGAGGGTATGGCAGACTAATTAAAGAAAAAAATCTGTACCAATTGAGCCTATAAAACTCTTCCTGACCTTGAGAAAAGTCCCAGAGAGCTGTGGGAAACTCCAAACTGTCCCCTCTGAACTTTTTTGTGTTGTTGTTTAAATATAGTAACTGCTTTTTTAATTAAAAAGAAAAATTAGATGGCATTTCAAATTGTGTCCATGGTGCCTTGGGGACCTATTACAGTACAAATTACCCTACACTATTTAGTGAGGGCTTGTTTACTATTGTGTGAAGCAAGGGTTACCAGCGTAAGGATGTAGGACAAGAAGGGCCCTTCTTTGAAAGTCTGGCTCTGCACATGAAAGTGACGCCAGCAATTGGAAGCAATTTGTGGAATTGTTTGATTATATTAATTATGGCACCAGCAAACAGTGCTTGGGAAACAGTTTTGTTTTCTTGCATTCTTTCTTGATTGCTTGCAGCAAAAGCCAAGATACAAAATGTGCCTTTAAGGGCTGCCGGAGAGTGCAGTTCAAGCCATTGTGTAGAGTTGGCACTGAGCTTGAAAGGGTTGTGTCCAGCTTGACGTGAGAGCTTTCCAAATACAGCTTTGGCCCCGACTTCACCTAGGTCAGCCTCTTGAATTAAAACGGCTTCTGTCTTCCTCATCAAGGAAGATTAGCTCTTTCTCTGCTAAGTGGGAGCTCATAATGAAATCCATGTTATTTCCAGCATTACCACCTCTTGTAATAATGCCTTTCAGTCTGGAAGCCTGTATAAACTTAACAAATTGATACACAAGACTCAGTTCAGTTCACCACTGAACTGCGGCCCTCTGTGATGTGGTGCGGGGCAGCTGTTCCCCAGTTTATGGGAAAATGTTTTAGTAGTTAAGGATTTCCAACCAGAGCCTACCAAGCTGGAGCTGCAGGAGCAGCTCTGCAGGCTGGCTGTCACGGCAGCGTTTGGTCAGGGCATGCGGCAGTCTACGTCTGCTCCAAGTGGCTGTTAGACTTTTTTTTTTTCTGGTCTTTGTCATCAAACAATGAATTATGGATATTTTGAGTAGATCCCAAGTGCCATGCTGAGGCATTAGTGTAATTCTCATTTGGAAGGAAGGAGTCCACTTCCCGGTCTCCATGGAGGCTGATTGCTCTCACTGGCCAACTTCATGCTGTACTTCTGTTAATATTCACGAGCCAGGCAAGGTGATAACGGCAGATCTTGTACCAGCCAAAAGAGAAAAATGAATCTACTCTGGAGTTTGAAAATCAACAGAATATTTCTGAAGAGAGCTGACAAGAGATGTGGGAAAAGGTGGTGTGAATTCAAAATAGAATTAGTGGAGAATTGTGAAGGGATTTACATAAGTAAAGTTCATTGCCTGATCTGTGAAAGTAATTGAAGCTCAAATCCTGAGCTCCTCGGAGTGGCAGCAGCAGGAGTATCGCTTGTTTCTTGAGTGAATCTCTGGTCAACTATTACATTGAAATTGTCTAGGTAATTACATTAGGCTTGTTATCGTAGTGATGAATGCCTAGGAGTAGAGTAGATCGGCTCCAGTAGGAGCACTGCGCTTAAGTCTTTTGGCTAGAAAGGCTGGTGGGTGTTGACCCTGATGTCGGGTAGGGCATTTCTAACTGATCTCAGACTCTAGCTCAAGACCCAATTTTCATCTCTGTTTTTTCTGATGCATGATACATTAATGACAGGCAGATGGGACAGCAAGTTAGACAGGGCCAGCAGTCTATACCTGACCAGCCATCCAGTCTACTAGTTGTGATGTGGAATATCTGATGTTCTCAATACAGAATTTATGGGCAGAGTAATACAGGACTGTTGTTCTTGGAAGGCTTTAGAAAGAGAGCCTTTTGCTGATCAGCTCAAGTTTTCTTTGCTGGATGTTGGAGGAGAGAAATGACCACCTCAGTTGCAATAAAATCAAAAGTTAAAATTCTGGATATATCTTTAGCAGAGAAGCAGAATTGCTACCCAATAGCATAATATAAAGAATTCAGGCAACAGGATTTTACGTTTTCTGTTCTTTCTTGTGTTATGCTGAACTACAGGATTCTGAAGTCCTGCAGTACCAGCAAGTGCCAGTCATTGCAGTAAGCTTTATTAGAGTGCAGTCTTCCCCCTCTGACACAGCCTCCCTGCGTCGGACTGGGGTGGATGTCTCCATGTGGGCCTCTAGTCACTTCTGGTTTTCAGGTCAGCTGGGTTTTGTACTCTGTTAGCAGGAGAGTTGATGCAGGCACACACTCCTTAACTGTGTAATGAGGGTTCAGGCTCGCAGGGTTCAATTTAAGGAAATCCTGAAATTGTGAAAAACAGCTGTTACGAATAATCCATTGTGAGTAAGGATTATCCTCAAACCTTTGCCTCTTTTAAGTTTTGCTCTTTTCTTTCCTTGCCTCAGGAAGAAAGAAAAATGTCTGTCATACTAAAAGGTTACATTTACTTAGGATAAAAATTACTTCTGACATCAAATGTGCTATGTTAACTTGTTCTCTGATGTTCCATCAATTTTTAACATTTAGATGTTGACAGGTAACAAGAAATTGCAGGTTGTTGAGTCTTTTATCTGCAGTAGTCAAAGGAAGTAAATAGAACATTTAGAGAAGGGAGAACAGTTCATTTTCCCATTGAATCTCTGTTCACAAATTTCTGGATGGAATGGCAGGTTTGGAAACAGTATCAGCAGGTCAAGAATAGTCTAGGAATCTCTGAACTGTGAATGCAAAAAGGAGTATTTTCTGTTCCACTGACTGCTACTGGTGTAGCCTCAATCTTTTTTCCTAAAAGTGTGACCAGAGTTGTGAGCCTTCTCTGGGCCAACACTTTCTCAGCAAACTGCTGGCGCTTGCTGAAGTACATTTACTGGCTTTTTTCTGTTGCTGCTGATAGGATGGATTTGTAATTTTGTTCTGGAAGTCAAGTTCTCATGAACCAAGAAACTTGAAATCTTGTAATTTAATTTTCATACCGTTACAATTCTAAATGCCATAAGGAAAATCTGTAATGATCTATGCTAGCTAGTACCTTCATATTCATCAGTGCTAGCTAGCATGCTTAGCATTTTTTTCTACGTGTGTGCATATGAGAAAGGAAGCTGTTGAAGTTCAGCAAAATAAATGATTCTCCTTGGCTGTGCTGGAGAGCGTGCCCGGGACCTATATTATTACACCTGTTTTCACTGACGTGTTTATCAGTTGCTTAAAAATTACTCCCATCTCTGGCTGGGCTACAATGAGATATTTTGTTATCTGGCTTCTCATCTGCAATGTGTCTAGCATTCAGTCTTTAAAATCTTCCATTTAAATGTTTAATTATCTTCAAAGGAGACAGGACTATTCTTCAGTATTTAAGAGAAGATGATCTGGGGAAGCAGGAAATAATTTGGAGATGGGAAATCTGAAAATTGAAGTTGGAAAAGGAAAGAGTCAACTGCTGAAATGCAGAATAGCAAGTGGAATTGGGAGTCAGGGAAGAAGGAGCTGGATTTTAGGAGAAATAGCAGAGGCCACCCTTGGCAATCCTTTCAAGGAGTAGAAGCAGCAAAAGAAAAGCCAACAAAGATGACACTAATAAGGAATGACAACATTTACTGAAGAAGGATGTGAAGTAGGGAGATAATGTAAAATGTAAAGTAATATTAAACTTACATTTTTATTTCAGCTGCTACCTGTATGTAGGTGGGGGGAAAGCATAGCAATAGTCTGTCATCCTGCAGTCGGATTAGAAAAAGGAATTAGAAGAAAAGATACTGCACTGGCTTTCTTCCTCTTTCCAGCTGACGTAGTAGTCGTAAAAACAAAACACAAGCAAACCCTGCTGGTTACGGACATTTATGTGCTGTATGTGCGTGTTGTGATTTGCGTGCTGGCTGCCACTTGCCAGCAGTCTGGTATGGAGCCGATCCCCTGGGCCGGACGTGGAGACCTCAGCGGTCAGCAGGGGAATGTGTAACACCAGGCTCTGCTGAGTCCCTGCTACAGGGACCTCTGATTAAGTTTATCATAAGAAGAACATGTAGTATTGGAGAAACCTTAAAACTTGCATAGATTCTCTTATCTTCATTTAAGAGAAAAGGGGAAAAAAAAAAGTAAAATAAAAATTGTTTTCCTGTATTTAGACATGAGAACTCCACAATGTGCCATTTCCATACTAAGCTGCTGGAACGTGAATGTTTCCATGCAAACTGAACTGGACTTCTTTTATGAGTAATTGTAAAACTGCTGGACACAATGCTTTCAAATCTGAGATACTGCAAATCATTAAGAAGCTTGATTTATTTGTAAAAACTGTATGAAATGTTGCACTTATCCTGTATTTTGTGCATATGAAACTGTTCTTAGACTTGGAAAATGTTTTTTCCTGATGATGTATTGCTTTTCATTTGAGTTTGCAAATTGGTAGGTTTTATTTTTGCATTTGTTAATGGCTCAGTTTGGTTTAATCCTTGAGACTGTGATGAGACCAAGAATAAGAGCCGATATTCTTATTTGGTAATTAGTAGTAGTAATTGAAACTAGAAGAATGAAGTAGATTGAACTGTTTTACTACTAGATTTCCATATCTAATACAGGTTAGTATATACAAGTATATTTTACACAAGACCTGGGTGCTTCTTATTACAGACGTGGTTATGATGGGTGGGAATGAATTTGCTAAGCTTTCAGATCTCTTCTATGCCTCTGAGGACTGCCCATTAATAATATTAATATATAGGTATTTCTCACTGTTGTATGCAAGGCATTTCTGAGAACTTTGAAGCTAAAGTCTTTTTTAACACACGGACCTTTTCAATTTAATCCATTAGCAACTTGGAAAAATAAAGTAATTGTCCAACAGAGGAAGAAAAAAAATCTATTAACATTTGCTACAAATCCGAGTAGTACAGGCAGCACTTAATTAATGGAACAGATTTCTCACTATGTATTCAAGCTAACATAGCTATTGTTCAGGAGAGATTAGACCCTTAATGTAAGTAAGTTAAACTAGACCTCCATCTAAAAATATCCGTCATTTCAGCTATTAAAGGTCTGATGTCTTCTTTGGTGACAGATATATTTCCCTTCATTTCCTTGGTTTTGTAAAATGCAAAGCATGCATTGTGTGTAACGCGAGAAATCCGCGGAGGTAGATGAAACCCCGATTATGCCTCCCGCCTGTCTCTCCCTGCCTGGTCCTTTGTGCCGCTCCGTATCGCAGAACCTCTTCAGCCCTTAGACCTCCTGGCACCAGAGCAGAAAAACAGAAAATGCCATTTGTTAGGGTATGATGCCAGCCACCTAATCTGTTTGCAGAATGAGGGCCGTGGGATCTGATTAGGTAATTTAGATACCTTGTGAATTTAATAATACCTGGGCTGCCTTTGGCTCTCAGCCCATAATTTCACGTGTAGGAGCCATCACATTCTTCCATTTCTGTAAACTTCTTACCAGGGATGCCTTATTTGAATCCAAATAGGTGTTAACAGCTGCAGGTGAGGCATTTTTACTTCCCGTGTTTGGAAGTGGAACTGATAGGTTGGAGAAGGTGAGATTTGCTTGGTTTTAAGTGTTTTCCTCTGTACATGTGCAGTATATGCTATTTTTCTTGAAAAAGACATTTTTCAAGCACGGGGCTCTTTGTTTAGACACCTAAGAGGATATACTGAGTGTTGGGGTGTAATGTTCACATTGGGCAGTCCGAGTGCTTCTTGGCTTTACTGGAAGCTTTTGAAGCTCAGTTTTGTCAGAGGTGATTTCATCCTCGTGGCTAGGACTTCGCCCCCATACCGATGCAGCCCTGGTGTGGAGGCATCAGTGCCCGGCAGCCCTACAGCCTGCACAGGAGGATCGCACGGCAGCAGCCGCCTGCCGAGCTCCAGAGACCCGCAAGGGAAAACTGGCTGCAGTTTTAATGTCACACCTCCTCCCTTCCTCCCTCCTTTCCGTCAATTAGCATTTTTTGAAATTAGTCTCGCGAAGCCTGCTAACGTAAATAGAAGTGTTTTAGGATTTGTTTGCTTTAATTAATTTAAAGTGTGTCTTTCTGAGAGGATTTGGAGTTAAACATCTTTCTTAAACAGCAATGTGCCAGTAACAGCAACGTAGCAATAGTGATAAGACCGAGAAAGGGAAACCAAGTAGAGAGCAAAATAAAATGTTTCTTTGTCCAGAGAAGTAAATGGTCTTCCCAGGAAAGTGGAGGAAACACTGTTCAGGGACACTTACAATTAGGTTGGTCAAAACAGTAGAAAGCATACAATAGGAAATAAATCCTGCAAAGGTAGAGAGCAGGGCTGCATGAGGTCACTCTTTTTTGCTGTTTTTATTTTGGTTTCCTCACTTTTGTGTGTTGCTTTTTTTTCTAGCAGCACCCAGGATGATCTTGGAGCTTTCCAAATAGGAAATAAGTTGCTTTTCATGTAATGGTAAATTATTTTGCATAATGAAGATGGAGTGATTGTAACACTAATGATATTAATGGGATTTGTATGAAAGTGTCCAATTAAAAAAAAAAAAAAAAGGAATAGCTGCATCAAACATGACTATACCATATAATAAAACCATATAATAAGTATGTGGTCAGGCCACACCATATCATCTAGTCTGATTAATTGAACCTTACATGTGCAAAGATAGTGATTATCAGACTTCTCAGCCATCGAGGAAAAACGCTCTCAATTATTTCCACAATGAAATAATCATTGCTTTCTTGTATTCGATCTGAAAAGAGAAATCTGCTGCTGCCGTGACTGCGAAACAGGAGATCTGCAGAACTCTGTGAATTTGATTCTGCCTTAGGCTGGACTTCTGCAACCTTAGTGTGAGATGTAGTTTGTTTTGTTATGTAAGTTGTGTTGTTTTCCTCTCGTGCTCTTGCATGTCTTGGAAGAAGCAAGACCCCTCTGCCTGTGAAAGTCCCCGCGCTGCTGTGCTGCAGGGCAAGGCACGAGGGCTGCTTCAGAACCTCTGGTTATGCAATGGCAGATGGGCAGTTTCCAAGTCTTGCTTCAACACTTCCCTGGTTCCTGCCTTCCCTTCGTGTGGGGCTTGGAACAATTTGCTACTTGACACAGTGGGACAAGCAGGTGGGCTCTGGTGCCACGTCCCCGTGCAATCAGCTGAAAGTGCTCTCTGGATGTGTCTGGAACAGAGCAAATCACCTGCGCTTGTAGACCTCCTGTCTCCAGTAAATCATAAGCATCTCAATCTTTTTGTCAGGCTGTGATATGAGAATCCACAGCTGAATTTCAATATGAGGGGGGAGAAGCTGATTAAGTGTTTGAGATAAGGTTATGTGACACCGCAGGTTAAAAATACCTGAACTGAATTTGGCCAAGTGCCTGAGAACCACGTTTCAGTGTATTCAGGTGGTGCTGAATAAGCTTCCAAGGAGTTTTCTCTCTTCTGCTTTAAGAAAGCAATTCTTCAGGAGTGGTCTTTTAGGAGCTGCATCTTTCCTGTTTTATCGTATTTCTTTGGACTTTGCCATCTTGCATTTCTTCTCTAAAATGTCACCAATGTGTCGAGTCAAAATAAAATAGGAAAGTTTAAGTGAGCCGTATCCATTTACGAAGAAAAGGGCTAGTTTTTATGTCTGGACGCAAATATCTGGAGAAAAAATTCAGGTTGGTTTAGATCCCTAGAGTCATCCGTAGGTTAATTCTGATTCCCTTTAGAAGTGAGTTGTAACCTTTAGCTGTGTTTTAGCCCAAAATTAAAAAAGGGCTGTATCATTTGCTAAAACTAAGCAGTGTGTTTATGGCAAGCCTAGGAGATAGACTAAAGACATTCAAGAACCTTCTCTTTGTATAGGGCTCTATACAATTTCAGTATTTTAGCACTTGTTATTTTTCATTCATGACCTATGTTTTTATAAATACTCTCACTGATGTGAGGAAACTGGGAAACGTGTGTAAATAATAGGAAAGGTCTGCTGAGTAAAAGACCTAGACCAGGCAAGTTGGCCTGGCTTGTTTAAATTTTTGTCTGCATTTAAATACTTTAAAAGCTGTAGAAAGATACAGCTTAAGGAAGTCTGTTGCAGGGTGTGCAGTAGAATGGGTCTGGGAATGATCATGTAGGAAACTGCACTGGATTTGGGGTTTTGCTGTTGTGAACTATGTCTGAAGGCTTGTCTGTCTTTTCATGTAATTTACCGTAGTCCAGAAGTGATACAGAAATGTAACTTTCCTAATGTACCTGATGTACTTTCTTATTTCCTTTGGTTGGTTTCAGAAGTAAAGTTGCCTATTCATTTTTTCCAGACACACTGAAATGTGATGTTGAGCCGTTTTGTCATGCATGTTCTTGGTTTTTACAGATGGGCTGAAGCCAGAAACCAAGATGCTTCTCACTGCTGCCTCCAAGAAAAAATCTAAGGCAGGGAAGGGAGATGCAAACAAAGAGGATGAAAGCAGCAAGAATGATTCAGCCCAACCTGTTACCATCACTCTTCTCTTTAAAAGATACGTCTTTGACACGCAGAAGAAAATGATTCAATCCTGAGAAAGCAAAGAGGCCTCTGATCACACTGGAAAGACCAGACTCTGAATGAATTCAGGTGGAATGTGTTTCTTGCCTGAATGCATTAGACCTGTTCCTTTGTTGCAGCCTGAGCCTGGAAGCTCCTGCTGACTACGTGCCACCTTCTGAAATCTCTGCAGTCTGGTTTTATTCTGTTAGAATGTGCTTACCTTGTCATCTTTGCAGTGTGAATCTTTACGGCCTCTTGGAGAATGTCACGTGCTGAATGGGTGCATTTGGGTGTGCGTTCTGATAGTGGTGTTCTTCTGGAGAATTGTTTCATGTAATTTAAGTTTGCCACCAATATTGATTTAAATGCAGTCAAGATGTGAATTTCACGTGATCTACAAAGTGAAGCTGATTTGTTTAGGTTTATTTCCCAAGCAAAGTGTGGGACAAAAAGCACACAATATAATAGGTGAAACCTACAATGAATATTTCACATTCCTTCAGCTGTGACTATGTAAGATGCTATCTAAGAGGTGGTATGGATCTTTGTTATAAATGATTTCTATCTAGAAATGTTTTTCGTATTAAACATAATGATGCGTGTAACTGAGAGTTTTAATTGTTCTATTTGCTGTTCCAAAGTTTAAGAACCTATCTTTGGTAACATTTAATATAGCTTTTCTGAATTTCCTGCTGGTTCTGTGTTGAATCCTATTCCAGAATTGTTTTCTTTTTTTTTTTTGTAACCGAAATGCCTTTTGCGTTTGAAAGAAAAAGTTGCCTCTGGAAATAGAGGCTTTATTTCATTAAAATAATGATAGAAGATTGCAGCATAAGCCTTGTAAAATGAATATCTCCAAGATGCTTTAGAAACCATTAGTTGTTTAATGGGGATTTCATGGCTGCTTTAGTTCTTCCTCTTAATTTCATGTTCTAGGCTCATAAAAAGGAGGGCATTGGCAGTATCCCTTTTTTGTTATTTACAAAGCATAGAACACCATAACATAAAAGCTAACACTAATTCCGCAGGTATGGAAGCTGCAGTCTTGAAGAGAAATCAGGTTTGATAACATGAAAAGTGTTAGTTCCTGCCTTTTGAATAAAATATTTACTTCTACTTACTGATGTTAAATTGCAGCCTGCGACACATTCGGTGGAGCCAGCCATGGGAAATAACTTAAGTGTGTTAGTTGCACATAGAAGTAAGTGCAATAGATCACTATACTCATTTATCAAAGTGTTATTCAAATGCCCATCAATAGGTGTGAATCCATCGTGCTAACATAATCCTGTTTTTTCCCATTTTTTTGTTTCTTTTTAATTTCCAGGTAACCAAAGTGGGCACGAATGGCAAAAATATCAGCTATTGAGAAGATGTTTACAGCTGGACAGTCTTGAGACAGGGCGTCTTGTGTGTAAACTAGGTTGATGGTGTCCCTTTAAATCAGAGCAGAATTAGTGCTGTGTGGAATAATCCCAAACAGTTTCTGCTGAGTGAGTCCCAGCAAAGCTTTAACACATCCCATAAGATTATGGGGCATGCTTTCAGTGTGATCCCAGAGGAATTAGGCAGGCAACTTCAGCTGTGGCTTAATGTGACTTGTGCTGCCAGCCTTGCTGGAAAATGTATCCTTCTATAATGAAAAAAGATGCATTTCACACCTCTGTCACTTCTCCTTCCCTATTTCTCTTCTCTTCCCATACACCCCTAAAGGCAGTCTTCGGAAAGAATATTTATTATGTTATCTTTCTTTTAAGCCTTTATCAAATCCAGTTTTTTATCCTGCACTGTTACCTCTGCTTAAGATACTGCAGTGATGGAAGCTAGAGAAACAGATGACATAGAAGGAATGCCATTATTACCACACCAGGTTAGTCTAAGAATTACTGGTATAAAAAAATCTCTCATTAAATGCAAAATCAAAAGTGAATTATTAAGGATCTTACATTTTTTATCTCTATGGCTCTAATGTCCTTGCCAAATTTTAAATGGGTGACCAAATTCTGCCAACTCTGCTTAGAGTTTTGGAAAGAAAAGGGCCCTGATGCTGAAGGGTATCATGCTGTAGGATGTTGTTGGCTGCTCCACAGTTGCGAGCCTTGCACTTGCAGGTCTTGGTCTTTCTCGTTTATAAGGCATTTTTGAATAGTTCTGGAGAGGAGTCGCTATGTCCTATAAATGTAGATAGTGGTAGCTATTTTTACAAAACATTATCTGATTAATATTTTTCCTCTCCACTGCTGCCTGCCTGTAGCAGCCTCAGTGACTCAGTTGTTATGGAACTTAATCCATTTGGAAACTCTTTAGTGCTGAACTCTAACTGCTCTGCAGGCCTGTGCTTGGCTGAAAAGTCATCTGGTGTGGAGGGTCCCTCTGTTTGCCTGGGGTACTCCAAGGGAGGGAGCAACAACAGCTTCCAGAATTGTACCTCCATCCCTTTCTCATCCAGTCTCCTGTAATACCCTTTTTAATCTTTCCCCCCATTTTCTGTATCTTCTTCAGCCTAGAACATGAACTCACCATTGTTCTTCCATCCCCCCAGCCCAAGGCCTAGCTTCCTCCCCAGTGCTCCCATTTCCCACCTTTGCTTTCTGCTTGTCTGTGTTGTGGCTTTGCTCCTGCCTCTGGAGAAGGAGATGTAAATGTGGGTGCTGTCAGGGCTGCCCCAGCAGGCGTTGTGAGCCCAGCCTGGCAAGGAAGGCTCTTATACTGCAGCTTATCCTGCTCCTGTGTGGGGTGAGTAACTGTTCAGGCACTTGGGCTTGGGGCAGAGGTCTTGTGGGCAGTTACTGCTGACCCAGGAGCAGCAGGCTGTGCGGAGGCACACGTGCCGTATCTCTTGTGAGTGCCTTCACCTGCCACCATTTTCTGCCCCAGTGCTTTGTTGTCCTCTGTGTAAAGCCCCTGTTGCAAAGCCCCATCCTTTCATTTTGCTGCCCTACCAGAGATTTGTGTAAGACAGACAGCTGGAGAGGTATCTGTCGAAGGCTGTTTTGTTTTGTTTTGTTTTTTTCCCCAATTTTAATTCCAAAAGGAGAACTTAAGTGTGCCCAAGAACTTTGATTATAATGTGCTATTACTGCAGATCTCTGGCTGCTGTCCTGAGGCTGTTGGATACACACTCGAAAAAGGGTGAAATGGTGGAACAAAATGATTATGGGAAAATCAAAGCTTTTAAAGACATTTGTAGGATGAACAGATGTTCAAACATTCTTTTATTTGGTTTCCAGACAGACGTGGAGACTTTCCTTTCATCCTTGTAATCAGTGCATTATGCTGTAATTTGTAAAAATGGCATTAAAAAAATATTAACAGGGTCATATTGTGATCTACTGACTCTGTGTCATTAAGCCGTGAAGTTAAGAACAGCGACTGGGAACAGGGGTTAAATGTTGCAGAATGTAATGTACTAGCAGATATCGTCAGGCTGTGTTATAATGAATCCAAAATGGAATAAAGATGTAAGGAGTTTTTTTAATACTACTAAGGTTGTCAGTGTTGCAAAATTAGAAATTATTATGGTTGTGCAGATGTTCAGTGAGTAATACATCTTTGGGTTAGTGGGGCGAGTAGCAGTGAGAAAAGCTTTGTTTTTCCAAGCCTGTTTTCTGCTTTTCCTTGGAGCTTATTTTGGTACTGCAGTCTGGCTTGCGATCCTGCCAGAGGTCTTGAGCTGCGAGGGTCAAGTCATGCAATCATGGTAGCAAGGATTCAGTAGGTGGCATCCTTTGCTTGGAATCAAAGCTAAATCTCCCCACCTAAAAATGGGGTATGTGCTGGCACTGATAATGAAGACTTCAGATGAAACTTGCAACCCACCTTTGAAAGAAGAGTTTCTATGAAGAGCTGCAGGACATTTAATGGCTGGGGTAGAGCCATTAACTCTGGGCTGTGGACCAAATCCTGAAGCAGAAGTGTCCTCTCCTGGTGTGTTTGTTGGTGACCTTCAGCTGAAAGTAGCTCTTTTCCTTGCTTTCTGCCACTTGTATTAATTCATTGCAAGTACTTCACTACACAAAAGTGAGCTAGCTGCTCTGGCAGAGTTCTTGGAGTGTGTAAGGCATCTCTCTGTGGGCAGTAGGCATTTGATGTGCTTGAGCTGTGCAGTCGAACAGCCACAGGGTGGCAGAGCACAAGTGAGAGCCCAGCATGATGAGATGGAAGTTGGAGTGATGCAGTCATGTCCTAGAGCAGCCATGTTTCATCCCAGGACTGTCTGCATTTCACTGCTGGGAGAGCAGGCTGTATATTTACATTTGTAAAGAGCCCTGGGATCTTGTGAAATGAAGGATGAAAGGCAGCAGAGGAATGATAGTTATTAACAGTTTTAAAAACTGTGTGTTTTCCTTTTAGTTTAATATTCACAGTGAGCTGAAAAGCTCTTTATTTACAAACATATGAGTTTTTAACAAACTCACTAACTGAATATATAAACAGAATAATTTTAAAATAAAGCCTAGCGCATAGGGAGCTAACCTGCTGAGAGAAGGGGAAGAACTGTAGGATTACATTCTGCAGCAGTCAGTCTTGCTAGATTATGGGCATCCAGAAGGAATTCAAGGATTTGAGGAGGTTGTGTTTAAAAAAAGAGATTGGAGAAAGGGGAGTAGCCTTCTGGGATTCAAACTCTTCTGTTCTGTACAAAAATAGGTTACGAGCATTGTTTGAGTAGGGTTGTGTAGCTCCACCATAGGTACTAGATATGAGGACAGGGTATGGTGGGTCTGCTAGTTTCTTGTTACCAGTACCAGAATAGGGACTGTCCCACATCTGCTGTGCATGTAGTGCTGTTTATAGTTCCAGTTGTTAGTGGATTTAGAGTTGTGGATAGTATGGGTTTTCGATGTCTCAGTAAGCATTACAGTTTTTATTTTTATGCCTGAATGAATCTCTTTCCAGGATCAAGAATCAAATCTTGTTTTCCCCCCATCAAATGACTGTTGCTTGTCAAAGATGAAAGCTAGAAGGGACTTCTGTTTCAGAGAACTAGGTCTTTCTAATACATTTGTTATTCTTTCCTAATAAAGGAGAAGAGAGGGACTCCCATCTCATTCTTTTTGGAGCTCGTGCTCAGAATCTGTTGTAAGAGGAACTCATCAAACAGAATCAGAAAAAAACAACAGCAAGATTGCTAGTAAACCTCAGCCTGTCCTTCACTCCAAGGCTCACTCTTAAGGATCTAACTCTTTTGATTATTGAGTTTTTGTTCGGTCCTGTCAGGTGTTGATACTGTTTATTAACCAGAAGATAATTTGAGGTCCAGATTGAGAGCTGCTGAACAACCCTTGTAGTGACTGAGGTGCCTGGTAGCACCATAATGTTGGCATTTTGGCTAAACCGTTCTTACTATTGATGATCTTTTAAGAAATCTAGGCTGTTCATTAGTTCTAGAAAGTTCTGTTTAGGTCAATTTCTTCTTGTTTTCTTTGACTGGAAGTCATGCAGTCATTTTTTTGTGTTTTGGTTGCTCATTCTTAGGTTTCTCAAGGGCCTCATTCATGTCAATCAGAGATTCCATCCTCCTTGGACTGCAAAAATTGCATGGCCCCCATTCAGACGTGTAGGAACCAGTTCTTTTATACTACTTGTCAGTGAAAACTGATATTTTAGTGCCTATAACCTCAGCCTGACAATTAGGAGCCCTCCATGCCCTTATGGTGAATTCATTCCCAAAATAGCATTCTATAAGGACAAGCTGAAACGTAGACCCCACATGGTGTTTTTTGCCTAAATGTCTTCATTTTAACTAAAACAAGCAATCCATCACATAGTTTTTCTTAGCTTTGGTTAAAGTTAAGCTTAAGTTAGATTCTGCACCCTCTAGGTGAGAATACTGTCTTATTGCCTGGAAAGACCAAAGTCTTCTAGAAGCTCTTCCAGACAGCATCAAGTTACTCAAAGATTATCTGTGTGTGCCCATCTGCTTCTTCTAGCAAATGTTACTTCAAACGTTACTTTTCTCAGTTTGCTAAAATGGGCACACGGTAGCTTTGTTCAGAATCATTTGCTTAAAATACTAACATTCGTATGATCTACAGAAGAACAACAGAGACCATCCTCAATTTGTACATAAGGCTTGCTAATTTACAATGTTAGTTTTGCTAGTGAGTGTATTTTTTCCCCCTTAATTAGAAATTTTAATTACTGCATGCTGTGTATTAAGATGTTAAAGCTTTGACTGGCAGTTTGAAATTGCAGAAGGATCAGCTGTCTCTGTAGGGCTGTAGCACAACAGGGATTAGCTTGCACCCTTCTGCCTGCAGGTGTATTTTGCTTCTTGAGTCGGATCATCAGAAAACGTTCGTCGAGGTAGCATTCATCTTCCTGATCAGACCTTGTATGTTCCAAGGGACCTGAGTTTAGAGGAGATTTACAGATTCACTGGCCGTGCATTGGGTGATCAAAATTGAATGGCAAATAAGGGAATTGCTGGACTGTTTCATTGGATCAGCCTTGCCTGTTTGTTTACTCCATGTGTGATGCTGCCAGTGTAGGGAGGGTTCTCTGTACCTGTCTTTGGAGATCAGTTACTATGTCTGGGGTTCTGCAGCTCTCGGTTTCAGTCCCATCCAGTAACGTAAAAGGGAGATGCCTAGAGAGTTTTCTCCATCTTTGATTTGCAAATGTCAGCTGTCTAACACGTCACGTACAACATATTGCTGAACATGAAGGAACCTTGAGGGCAGATGTGCTTTGTGTTCCTCAAGCTCCCTTATCTCTTTTTTCTTCCCTCCTGCTTTAAAGCAGATTCATGGGAAGATAGGGATAGATTCTAAAACGTATTCCCAGCATCACACTCCTGGAAAGTACAAAAACTTCTGCTGTGGATAATTATGGAATAACCTACTTGTAAGGGAACTGTTTTCCCAGACTCCTCACACTTGGTGGATATCTTATGTCCTTTAAGCCTGAAGATTTGTATTTTTATTCTGTCTAGTTTAAGTGTGGGTTTTTCTGTTATCCAGACACATACCCGATCATTTAAAAAATTGCTGAAACACGTTTTCCAAGATATCTTGTGGCACTATAATCCACAAACTAATTATGAACCTGCAATTTTAATTTATTTTCAGTTAATTTTGTATTCTGCTGGAACAGAAGTATGTGATTTTTCTTTCCTTCCTTACTGCTAGCATGTTTACCTTTTTCAGATCTCATCTTACTCATCTGTCTTCAGAAGTGCAAATCTTTGGAGCCTCTGTTGGTATAGAAAGTTATCCATGCTTCAAATGGCTTTATCAAATCAATGTGCTCTTCAAAATGAAGATTGATCACTGGCATTTTAATAATTTCAGTAATACCTGTCTCTTTTCTAAAGCATCTTAATTCCTGCATCCTCCAGAGCCCCTGCTGTGCAGGGTTCATGTTCTATTAAGCTGGTCACAGATGCCCAGATCTTTTATCTTGGATGTTTCTGTTAATGTATCAGTGTAGTTCAATTTATTCTTTCTTTGTGGTGTACTTTTCACTTGTCAATACTCAATTTCAGCCCAGCTTTTGGTGGTACTTAAGTTCTTCCTCCTCTTCCTACCTGCTAAATTCACTTTGGGCTGTTTGCAAATCTCACCAAAGTATTGTTCTTCTCTTTTTGGAAGTCATTAAAGTTAAGCAACACTGAGGTTAGCATGGAGACTTTTTTTTTTTAGCACCCTGTTAATCTTTCATTTAGTTAAAGCCGGACTTTTAGCTCTCTATTTTTTTTTTTGCATCTGTTTCTGGTTTATGACATGATTACCTTCTCTTCCTGAGCTACAAGGTTTCCTCCTTAACATCTTGTGGAGGTCTTCATACGCTTCAAGACAGATGGTCCTTGGTAAGCCATTGGTTTGTGAATGTGTGTGGATAATTTCAGTAGAGTGGAGAAGCACGATTTTTCTTTGCTTTTGGGGGGCTTAACGTATCTCACCAGGATGATTACCCAGCCTGGTTTTGATTGGTGCCTCACCAGTTTACTCGATGTTGAACTAAGTTCATTGGTCTGTAATCCCAGGAGAATTTTTTTGGTATTTTTTTTGACTATAGCGAAGACATGTATTTCTGTTAGCGTGCCACTCTTAATGATATTGTCAATATTGCAGCTAAGCATTGTAACAGTTGTCTTATGATTGTCCAGTCGCTTAGTGCACTTGACCATTTTTATACTAATTGATAGAAGTCAGTAAAGATACCCTGCCTGCCTACTTTTGAAACAAACAAAAACTGCTAAAGAGGAAAAAGAATCTTAATATAGTTCAGAAGCATGTTCCTTGTTACTTGCCATAGATTACTAGATTAACTCGAAACAGCAGTTGGTAATTAGTGGATGTCATCAAGGTTCTCCCCTTTGAGCAGAGCAGTGCTAGTCCAAAGCTGCTCAGGGAGTTGGCATAGGCATCAGCACAAATTCTTGTGTTTTTCACCTGGTTGTGAAAGCAGCTTCTGTTTTACATTTGGAAAACTGAAGGTTTCATTATTTGTTTGAACTTTAAGCTAGTGCTTTCAGAGAGCACTGTGGAATGAGTTTTTGCTGGAAGGACTTTTGCAAGTATCACGCAGCTTGAGCCAGGCAACCTTTGAGGAGCAGTTGAGCAAACCCAGCATACCATTCTGCACTAGGCTACTCCAAGCTTCTTCTGTCCATTGCAGTAACATCTGAGTCCAGCATTTCAATGTTTTGAAAAAGGAACACTGGGAGAGGCTTTGCAGCAAGTAGAAAATGAGCAGTGATGTAGAAAACAGGCCATGATTGAAAAAAGACTGATTTAATTAAATGTTTATGGCTGGGACACTCTGATGTAAACAGCCTGTGGCTCCTGGCTTGCAAATTAGGTGTCTTCCTCTATGGCTAATGTAGCTGTTTGCGCTTGCAGTACCAGAGTTTCTAATCACTCTGAACTCAGAATATCGAATCCAGGTAAGCAACTGTGCACTGTGATGTAGGAGAATCTCTTTGCTTCACCCACAGGTGTGCAGCCCCTTAGAGGGATGGCCAGCACCAGCTCACCAAGTTGCAGAGCAGCATTGCTTCAACCATCCTAGCTTGTGGCATTTGTGTGTTAAGAGGAGGAGCTCTGTTTCGTGCGTGATTTGGAAGACAATATGGTAGTGTCTCGTTCTAAGATTGCACCACATCAGATGGCAAGGTTTGAGTGTCTAGTTTGTTTCTGAGAACGCCACTTTTTTTTCCTTGAAATCTTATAGCTTTGTCATGTCATCTTAGCAGCGATGCTCAAAAGATGAACAGTTACTTTAAAACCTAAAACTTCTCGGTGAGTTTTGGGGGATTGTATCCAATTAGGATCACTATAAAAATATTAAGAAACCATATCCTCTTGTTTTATCTGCTGGTAAGATCTCTACTGAGTCTGTCATTGATAAGTATCTGTTTGTGCCTTCACAGTAAAAAGTTGTCACATGTTAGATTTATGTAGAATGATGGGGCTAGCACTGCTTGATGGGAAACCAAAAGTCATCTTGTCCCTGTCTCTACCCAAAAGAAGGATCAGTTATATGTATGTTGTTATTCTCAGTGTCCAGCTAAGTTTTCCTGGAGATTTTGTCGCTGTTACAGTGCTTTACTGTTGCTAGGATTGTAAATTTGTGGGAGAAAGAGGATAGGTTCATTTCTTCCAGTATGTTACTTGAATCTTTCACGTTGCAATGTAAGCCTTTTATTTATTTATTTATCCCTATCCGCTGTGACACAGAAAAGACTGCCAGTTTTCTCTTTGCAGTGCTCTTTTATGTATCTGAAGACTGATCACATCCATGCTTATCCTCTTTCCTCTGGACTGAATGTTCTTAAGTCTGCTAAGTCTCTCCCCTTTGGGGTTGTGTTTCGTAGAACTGGAGCCGTGCCTGTCTTCCTGAGTTTCTCCAAATGGTCCATGTCTCTCCTGAAGTGCATTTCTTTCAGCTAGGTAGTTCCCTAGCTAAGGCCTCGTGAGTACTGAATGGAAAAAGTAGGATTTTAACTTTGGTTTTGTCTCATGCCATCTTCCTATTTATGCTTCCCTGTCTGCTGGTTTTGCAGAATCAGGAGTTTGTTAACTGTAATGCGTGACTCAACTGTCATGACACCTCTCTGCAGGTCTGTTATACGAGCTTTTGTTTTTCCATTCTGCACTTACACATTTCTGTGTAGTATATTACTGCATCCCCTCTTAAATAGCTTCCTGTTTTTTTCAGACTACTTGCATACTAATTTGTCAGGATGACTTAAATTCCAGTCCTTTCCTCCAGGATACTTATTTACACCTGATCTAGCCAGTCATCAAGACCATTAATGAAAATATCGAACGGTGTTAGCTTGAAGAAAGACTTCTGTGAACCATGGTTTTAATATATCCGCCCAAACAGTGGACCATTGATAACTACTCTCTTAATGTTCTCTGAACAGTGTCATGTTCTGGCTGTAATAAGTTTCTCTAGGTGTTTTTTTTTTTCCCCTAGCTAGCTTACGTGAATGTCTTGTGAAAAATGTCAGAAGTTGCTTTGGTGCAAAATATCCTATAAATGGGCATTACGCAAGTTTTCCTGCTTTTGGAGATGCCTCTCAGTCTTGACTTGGAAGACTGACTTCACAGCATTGAATTCCTAATTAAAGGATACTATAGTCAAAACTGTAAATCAGACTTGTCGTCAAACACTCAGGTGCGTAGCATCTAAACCCAGACTGGACTGCAGCTTTTCTCTCATGTCTAAATTGAACAAACTTGTGCATATCTTTTGGTGCTAAGAAACAGCAAATTTTGGAGGTGAATTGAACAATAGCTTGGTGACAAGGATGAATATGAATCCAAAAAGAGTCTGTGGAGTCCTTCAAAGTCGTTTTCATGTAGGAATTGGGAATTTGACTTGCAGGTGAGTATACTGTCCTATTTCAATAACATGATGTTTCCAAGTGTGATTAAAACGTTTGTTAATATTTAATAATCAAAGAAGACCTTTGGCAATAAATCTTCCTCCTTCACTAGTCTTGTAATAAGCATATAATAAATTCAACAGCTAATGTCATGAGGAGCTGTTGGATTTAAGCCCATCTGAGCGTGTAGATATTAGGACACCTTCTGCACTTTTGTGTGTAACAAATGAATCTCATTTTATAAAGTGCAGCACAGCTTCACCCATGTGCAGTGTTAGACAAACAATCCCCAGCGAAAAATGTTTGCTATTGCCTAAGTCCTGGGAAGTGCTCTTTTACTCCATTAGCCTTGCTGCACTTGCTCATTTTTTTTCCCCCGCTAACTGAAAAGAGGAGGGAAATGTATCTTTGCAACCACGCAAGCAAGAATTAGCCCAACTGTATTTTACAGGTAAACTAACAAATAAGAGGAGAATCTGAGCAGCCCTCAGGGACCTGAATTTGTTTGCCACTGTGCTGTTCTATCTGCAGTTGGCATCGGCGGAAACCTGAGTGCTCCATTAAAAGTCGACAACCTCTGTTTGCTGGGGCATGGGGCAAACAGAGCCAGCCTGTTCTGCAGACAGACTGACAGCCTTTATCTCCCCTTCCACCCAGCTCGCGATGGGAAATGATGAGACTGAAACAAAAAGCTTGAAACTAGGACTCTGTGCTCTTACCCTGCAGCTGTTGTACCAAGGAGCAACGGCAGTTGTTTTCAGGGGCAATGCGGGAAACACACTGAATACAACACACCAAGTGAGGGCTGGGGCTCAGCTGCGGGTACTAGGAGGAATGGAGAATACATAGTGCTGGTGTGCACCCTGTGTAGTAACCAGGGATGCGCACATCTGAAAATCTTTGTTTTGAAACATCGAGGATTGTATGAGTAAGAGTCGAGACCATTCTCAAAGGTAATGGGGGCTATCTTTTATAGCATCCATTCTTTTCACTATGCCCACAGATTAAGGAGCTAAGCAACTGCTTACTACTTTCTCACCTGCCCCAGGGGGCCCAAGACAGTGCTGTCCTATGGCATTGCCTGGTAGTAAACATGACTGCTAAAATGATGCATTGATGCTACGGCTGCTCAGAAAGCAGGAGTACATGTTTGTGTCTCCATGGTGCAACAAGATTAAATTGTACCGAACACTTTGGATAATTGATGTGAAAATACATAGAATTAGATGTTTTTGTCTTTTGAAAAGACAACAGCCAAGGGACAGTTTAGCGCACAGGAAGTACACTGAGCTTGATGGTATCATAGTCTGAAGGGAAATTGATGATAGTACTCCAAATGCAAGGGAAGTGGTCTTTCCACTTTGAATTTGCAGATATTTGAATGGTAGATTCATCAGTTCTGTGCAAGAAAATAGACCCTCCCCCTGTCCTTGCTGCTGTCAGTCCCTCTTTTCCATCTACTGGTTTCATCAATAGCGCTCTTTGGTGCAGCCAGTCTGTTGCTGTTGCTCATAGGCTTGAAGGCTGTTTTGTTATTAAATGTTGTCGTTTTGTTACTTGCTGTTTTCTTTTGGAGTCTGGGTATGTGAACCATTCAAAAGTAACACTGGTGTTTTGGGGTTGTTGAGGGTTTGTGCATAATCTTGCTATCCTTTTACATTTTATAATACCGTCTGATTGAAGTAGCCTGTGTAAAGATAGAGTTCCCCTAGCCAGCTGCCTTTTGTTCATCTTGATCTCTAGTCAGTGTGTGACCTCTTGATAACAATCAAGATAGTAGTTTGTGCTCTAAAGGCTTGAACATAGAAATGAACACCACAAATATCCTTTTGCTGTTAGCTTTTTACCTTGTGCTAGGTCCATAGGTTGAACCATTTCTCTAATTACATTTTGAAGGTATAGGTGGTATCCTGTGAATGGGATTTTTAAGAGCAGTAGCCCCAACCCTACTCTTGTAAAAGTCAAAGTGAGTTTTATGGCTGACTTCAGTAGAATGGGCTTGCCCACAATATCCCACTATGCTGTATGGCTGCATGAGTGACCTTGGTGACCTCCAGAAGAGTTCTTTACTGCGCCTCATGGATGTGCCTAGAATTAGGGCATTTTTCCCTGGACTACAGGGATTTAACCTATTTCTTGGGTATAGTCTAATGCCAGTATAATTATCCTTAAACCTATCCTCATGTACACAGTAAGGAAGAAAAAAGGAAGGAAAAATGGCTGTCGTGGGTAGCACGTGAGCACGGACCGTTAAATGCATTTGGATATTGTGTTTTGGTTGTTATAGTGTGTGAAACGTAAGGAAGGATAATCCACTGCAAAAACATGGCAAGGATGACTCCACAGAAAAACAAAACAAAAGCCTCCTGGCTCAGAGCTTGTGACCCTGTTTTATGTCAATTTGGCCATGGTGTTGCACTGTATCAAAGAATAATCCAAAGCAGTTGTGCGTTGAATGAAGCAGTACAAGATCTTGCTAGAAGGGATTTGTGGATGTGCTTTACTGGTATGCATCAGTTAATGCAGAAGTCCTAAAATTTTCCGTGTCCTCCCTAGGCTTTCTGGCTAGCCTGAGGTACAAGGGTATGCTTGAGGTCCTACCTTTTCACAGATGTTTGTAGAATCTGCGTGAAGAATACAAGTGAAGGTTACAAGTGAAGGTTTGTGGTGGTGGAGTGTTTAGTTGGAATCGGGTGCAGCAAAACCATGCAGGTGCTTTTGGTTGATTTGTGATTAGCTTTTAAGGCCCTCTCCCTGCATCATACGTAGGTCTGAGTCTACTGCATGGCTTCTGAGATTTCAGAGGTGTTGGAGTGGGGAAGAAGCCCAACGATCTGAATGTTACCAAGGATTTGGCAGGTCTGCAGTCCCCTTAGCAAGTCTTTCAGGCATTCGTGTTGAATGTTGTCTGTCAGGTAAGTGGATCTTTCTTTTTGGTCTTAGCTTCAGCTACGTTGTGACTCATTTTCAGACCAGAAAAATTGCACTGGGTGCCTCCTACATCAAGAGAGGCAGCTGGACTTGCCGTTGGACTTTATCTTTGTAGGTCCGTTCCAACTGAACTATTCTGTTCTAAGAGTGCCTAAGTATTTTGGGAGATGCATTTGGTTTGCACTGTCCTTTGCCTCCTGATTCATGACCAACTCACTTTCTCCCTTCGCTGTTTTCTCTGACATTCCTAATGGTCAAGAGGTTTTGTTTCTTATAGTGCACGAAGAGCAGAGTTAAAGGCGGAAGCAATGCAAAGCTCAGATATGTCCCCATCTCTCTTCAATCTGTTTATCTTCCGCAAAGGCCAGATAGTGAATGACATTCATATAAACAGTGGGTAAAAGACCTGATGTGCACAGTTCAAACATCCTGTCATGATCTGGGCACATGTACTTGATTGAAAAATAAACACCTAACATGCATAAACATCTGATGCGTTTTCCTGGTTAAATTTCATGTCCCTGTGCTGCATTTTTGTTTTAAGACCTACAGTTTATTCCTCCATTTTCCCACCATCCATAAAATATAACCTGCTTTTAATTCTACTTTGAGCTGCTGGCTGCGACTTGGTTTCTTCTGTAGACAAGTTTACCTGAATGCAGGTTTGTGATACAATAAATAGTATGCCAGGGAAATACTTAGATGCTTTTCTCTTTCCAGCAGTGACCCATTAAAACATTTTACACAATTTAACCTTGTACAGCCTCCCTCCACCCCAGTGCACTTGAGGGAGAGGACAGTATTTTTATTTAGAAAGCCATGTAGGTAGGACCAGGCTATTATTTGAATTATAGAAGCTCAATTCTTGGAAACTTTCCAAGACTCAACTGGACAAAGCCCTGAGCAACCTGGTCTGAAATAAGTGTTGACCCTGGTTTCAGCGGAGGTTGGTGCTAGATGATCTCCCGAGGACTTTTCTAACCTGAGTCAATGAATCTGTGTTAGATATTGTGCAGCCATAGTTGAGATCAGATGTTTTCATGCTGAAATTAGTGTAGCCTGAAAGAAAAGCAGCAGCTGTTGGTGTGTCTGCCCCCTGGGAGCTCTTCAGCTTTGTAGTTGGTTTCTTACGCTGTCAGAACAGCTGAAGCGTAAGGGCCTTCCCAACACATCACACTTCTTAAAGGTGTTTGAAAGCAGACCCAGTGATGGGAATCCATCTATGCAACTGTCAGTCTCTGGAAAAGAAAGGACTGGAAGGTCCTGTTCGCTTTGGAAAAGATGTGGGCCTAAGTAACAGGTGTGCGTGCACAGAACAGTATTGGCCAAGGGTGTGGAAAACCAAGAGGGTGTTCCAGCATGAGATATCCTTTCCATTGCTGTCTTGTCTGTGGTAGGCTACAGCAGTAAGATTTTTGCCCTGAAGACCAGGTAGTTTTCAGGAACAGAGGGAAAACTCTATCAAGAAGGTGCAGTGAAACTACTTTAGAGGCAGCATTTCAAGTAAACCTGGTCTGAGTCCAGGCCCTGCTCTGGTCTTTGCTGGACTGTCCTGAGCACCTCTGGTGCTGCTCTGGCTGGGGTGACTGGTGGGGTCTCTGTGCCAGGCCTGCGAAGATAAAAACTGATCAATGTGCATGGCTGGGAAATCACTGACCGCGTCTGGTGGCTTCGCTGTGCTCACCTTATCTCAGTGGAGTGACCTGACAACATCCCAAAGCCGTGTTTTGGGAAAGGAGAACTCCCTTTGGTGTTCCCATGCCAAGGGGATATGTGCTTGCCCAAGTTACTCAGGGCACGGTCCTTGTGGCAAAGGCCTTGAAACCTTTTGCTTTAGCTTACAGCTGGGAAAGCTGATGGCAAACCCAGTTCAGAAGGTGCTGATGTTAGAGGAGATCAGGCTTTTTGAGCCTGAAGATCCTTAGTGGCAACCATTTTAGCTTGTAGAAAAGCCTGGTAAAATCCCTACTTAGAGGTTTACATGTACAGTTGATAGTTCTGTCCATGAGAATAGTTTGTTTTTGCTACGAGACGTATTGTGCGTGTTGTTCATCCCTCGCTGTCTCTTTGCCCTCCCGCTATCCTCAGCTCTTTTCAGAAACCGTAGATTTATCGCTCTTGGATCGTCTGCCTTGTTCTGGCTTTTAAAAATAAAAGCTTTTCAAAGGGCCTTTGGAACAGACTGTGTTATTTTTGGCTCGGGTTCTTAGTGACACTCACTGCAGAATTAAAACTTCTAATTAGAAAGCAAAAAAAAAAAAAACCACACAAGGGAAGGAGAACACATTGCTGCAGAATTAAGGTGGATATTTCAGTTGCTCCAAAGACGTGGAATTCAGGTCCATTGCAAGGTTTGCTATGTCCCAGAAGATCAGTAGAGAAAACGATCACTGCTTTCCATGTGTAATCTAGAACCTTTTAATTTAAAAACCTCCAGCTAGCATTTCTGCCAAGACACTTGGATGCTGCCTCAGTTGATGCAAACATTCTAATAAGAACCATTTAAAACTTACACAGATGATGTGGAGAGGACCAGATACCAGGAGAAAGTGGTAGTTAAGGATGGCAAGGGCGAGGTTATAATGAAATAGGTGCAATGGAATTAGGAATGCAGGTGTCCTCCCTGACCTTGGGTTAGATGTTCTCCATGGGCCCTGGATTTTTTGAGTGGTTTGTTTCCCCCATGCAACCTTACTGAAAATTGCTTTGAGATCATCTGCAAAAGGGGTCTGTGCTGTAGAAGATGGTTTGTGTCTGTAGAAATTCATATGGGCTCCTTACTGATTGGAACGAGTGCTGCTTGACGCTGCTCTGTTTCCCTTAATGTAGGTGCGTGCTTGGCCCTGGCCGAACCCTCAGAGCCAGCGCTCATCTTTCTGTGGTACCCCTCACCAGAGAGGGAGGAGGAGGCCTCCTTGTGCTTGTTTGCACACGTTTAGTTCTTCCTGAACCCCTCTGAGATCCCAGTCGTGCTCTCTGCAAAGCTGCTTTGAGAAGAGGGGTGAAAGAAACAGAGAAAAGGAGATGATTGACAGTGGCCCTTTAGATTTCTGTTCTTAATGCACCAGTAATAAGATAAGCCTTATCTTTAAATGTTCATGGAATCAAGACTTTGATGGAAACAGGCTTTTGGGTTAATATATTTCTGATAGATAAAGCAGAATAAAGTGGAAAGACCAGAGGAGCCTACAGTATATGGAGACAGACATACTTTTCTTTTTCTAAATCTTTCTCCTCACATGCTGCCTGCGAGTGCACATATAAATGGTGTGTTTGTAAACACGATCTATGTGTGTGGTTTTGGGGGGACACAGGGACCTAGAAGGGACGCTCTTTGTATAAGAGACAACTGAGGGAGACTGCAGGCAGCAGCAGACTTCAGTCAAAATGAGGAATCTTTCCCTTCCTCCTCCTACTTCCATCCAAGCCGAGCTGACTTTGTCAGGTGGGCAAATGGGGGCAGGTAAGAGACTGTACTGTGGCATGGATTTTGCTGTCCTCCCTCTGCCGTGGAAAAGGAGTTGCATGCCAGCTCCTCGGAGGAGTTTGGGCAGCAGAGTTCTGTTGGTTGAGCTGCACAGAAGGGGGGGTGGGATGTTAGAGTCATGCAATGGGCTTGAACTGAAATGCATTAGTGATCTGTTTTGCATATTTACACATTTGGATAAAATTATCCCGCAACTGTATGTAGTACAGTGTCTGGGAAGGCCGCGCCGACGGGGTACAGTCTCCTTGCAGTGAAGAGCTGGAGACCTGGATCACAGACTTTGGTTGCTGGCTTTTCAGTTGCGTATCTAAATGATAGTTGCTGAATTTCATCTATCCAGCCTCGCCCTCTCTTCTGTACCCCTTCCACAAGGAGTTGTCATTCCCCGCTCTTATCTCCCTGCCCAGGAACCCCTGTGCTGCAGCTCCGGCCACCTGAGCTATGGAAGCGGATACGACAGGGAGGCGGAGAAAGGCAGATGGAGTCGTGCTGCAGGGCTAATCTAGAGAAGAAAACAAAGGGGAAACTTCTAATACCGCAGTAAGGATCTGTGCTGACATACAAAGTTCACCTTAGCTTCCAGGCAGGGAGTGAACCGTGCCACAGTAGCTGTAAGGGAAGGAATAAGGGAAAGACAGGTGACTCCAAATGGTCTCTTCCTCTCAGGGATGCACTTCAACACTCCAGCATCTTGCCTTATCTAACAAAAAAATTGCCAGAAATTGGTGCTAGTGCGTTGTGCTGGTAAATGCTGCTTGGCAAGTGGTCTTTGGAGGCAGGCAAAAGAATCAGTGGGCCTGAAAATCTCTGATTCTGGTCAACCTGGGAGAGCAAGAGGAACAAGTTTTCATTTGATTTCACCAAATGAGTGACAATGCCAAATTGGGGTTTTGACTTACTGTAGCAAGATTTCTTGAGGTTGGTTTGGGGTTTTGTCTGGTTTTGAGAGGTTATAAAATCAGTCTCTGAAAATGAATGGGGCAAATGCTTTGGCTCTTTTCAGAATTGGTGACAGGAGCCTGACTTAACGCAGCTAGGGCTGGAATCAGAGTCAGGCAAATAACATTTCAAGGAATAATTTAGTTCTCTTCACAGAACAGGCTACAGATGTAGTAGAGTACAAATTCCTTATGTATTTATCACTTATTTCACTCTTTCATTGACTGTTAGGGTCTCGGTTCTGACTTCTTGAGCTTGCTTATCCCTGGCTGCAGTAACACCAGTGAAGTTTCTGCTCTTCAGTGGGTACGTCAGTGCTCATGAGCACCAGTCACAGATGCCAGTATTTGCACCATCCTGAAATTAGCTTCCTTTGAACAAATTTCACCGGTAAAGCTGGCCATTAGGAACCTAGTGCATTTTAGATACCTGCACGTACGTTGGTTGGAATGTATTTGTGTAACTCATGGACCTCTATATTTAATTAACGTAAAACAACTGTCTTGAATCTAAGAAGTTATCTAGTTGCAATTAGTTCTTGTTTGCTAATTAATTACCAATGAATGATTAAAGACTTGTTTACTGAGGTTTAGCAGCTATCAAAGACACTCATCTATTACTCAGGGGATTTACTGTGCAGTAACTGGATTGTTGAATTAAATTCTTATTGGATACCTTTAAACTGTGACCAAAGAACACTGCTCTTCATCTGGTGGGGTTTCCTCTAGCAGCTTGCCCATGTCCTCCTGGATCACTCCTGGATCCTGCCATGGGTAGCGTTGCTTCTAATAGGAGAGGCTGTGTGGATTCTCCTAGCTTATTACGAGTAACTTTTCCCCCCCCTGCAAATTCAAGGTAAGGAAAAACAGGTTCTCAGATTTTAGCTGTGTTGGTAGATCAGCTTTGCTCACATGCACTCCCCAGTACTGTCTGTCTGACCTGACAGTTGTTTCATCTCTGTCTCTTCACTGATGCTCATCGCTTGTCTAACTCCAAATAGACTGCCATGAATGGAGTCTTTCTTCCTTTTTCTGTTGGGATTTGTTTGCAAACTGGCTCTTGCTTCTGTATGTAGGTTTCTTTTTTTTTTTTCTTTTTAACAATTTGCTGGGTGGTTTTGTTGAATCGTTTTCAGTCTGTGGGTTTGTTTGCAGATTTAGTCTCTGTGTTTATGGTCTCCTTGGTCACCAAAACCCAAGTTTCTGCTTACCACTTGATGAATGAGAACAAGATTTATAGTGGTAATTAGTGGTTTTTACGGGTAACCAGCTTAAAGAGGCTTGAGAAAGTGGTGCGTTAGCTGCTTGCTCAAAGCCAAGCTCTTTAGGTGTCTGGAGATGTGCAACCAACGTTGCTTGCTGCTTTTGACAGCCTTGCCCTGCACGTTGTGGACAGACAGGAAAGTTAAACACGTGTATTCACGTACGAGCTCTTGGTTTACCAGCAGAGAGTTGTTTCCTATAGACTGGTGTGAACAAAAGCCATTCGTGCAGATGTTGGTGAATAATAAGGGACAGAAATGTGGTTTATGAGAGCAGTTTAGAGTTTTAAGGGATGTTTTTAAAAGCTGTCTTTTAGGATCTTTTGGCCTCTGATTTATCTGTCAAGGGCTGCTCTGCATTTTGTTTTTTAGTGTATGGGTCACAAAGGGGCAGGAGACCAGGAAGGGTGCTGGGAATTACTGCATGGAGAGAAGTCTGGTAGGATTTCATGGAAAGATTTCGCCCGTTCTTTCATTTTCTCTTCTACTTTCCTTATTTATAAGCCTGAGGTTTGGATTGCTTTTCTACCGGCCTCTCTCACTAAGCAGAGCTGGCAGGAAAAAAAAAAAAAAGAATGAGCAACTGCAGCAGAAAAGTGATTAAAAAGAATAATTAGCATTTGCCCCCGATAAATGAGCAAAGCCATTAATTAGACTGATTTACTCCTGGCTTTTTTTTTCCTTCTCCCTTTCCTCTCTGTATTTTTTTTTCTCTTTATCAAATGGCAGCGCCGTGACTGCCCCTTTGGTACGTTTTCATCAGCTTTTCACCAGTTGTCAGAGCTAACACCCTCCTTTCCTGGAGCCCAAGCAGCCTCTTGTAGCTAATGGATATGGAATGCAGCCAGAGCTGATAGCTGCTAGATCTCCGCTCGCTTACAGGTGTTTCCATCATTACTGGCGTATTATCTGCCACTGGGTCTCCTTCCTCCTCCCTCTCCTCCTCCTCCTCTTCTCTCTTCTGTGTTCCCCCCTTCTTTGCAGTGTTCTAGAAGTAATTACAGTTAAAAAAAAAAAAAAAAACAACTGGCAGATATTTAAGAATTTTATTTAATGCAACACGATGTCCCGGTGATCAAATCAATTTCTTTTTTTGGCATGGTGACAAGCAGCGATGCTGCTGCTGTCGCCTGTTTGAATGTAATTACCAGGATGAAAGGGAGAATTTTAATTAAGACAATTTCCCCCACGCACCTTCTTCCCTCCCCCTTATTCAAATCATGAGCTGGGGGCTGTGTTGTGGTTTTTTGGTTTTTGTTTATTTTTTTATGTTTTTTTTATTAAGAAATATTAGTAATCATCAGGCTGTTGCTTATTATATCATGAGTGTGTCCTCCCCTCTGCTCCCACCCTGCTGAGAGCTGGCAAAAGTCATGGGTCTGTGCAGAATGGGGGAACGATATGTATGTTGTCTCCAGTGGGGGCTTGGCAGTTTACAAGCAAATACAAGCATAAAAGTCCTTGTTTCAATTCCGAATGGTGCAAATGTGTTCACTGGCATATATGGTGCTTGGAGCCTTTTGTGATTAATTACTATGTGCATTCCTGTAATGCCCAGAGGCCAAATATTTCATGCAATTTAGGGCATTTGAAGCAGAGACAGACCCAAATCACTGCCTTGGAGCCAAAAACCACAGAAACATTGTAAAATCTGGATTTAACCTTCACTCCTCAGGCCTACCTCTAATTTCAGGTAAGCATTTGTATTGTGTGCTCTGAGAGAGGTAAGAGAAGGTGCTTTGGAGGTAGAATGGAGAAGAAAATTGCTGGCAAAAGGGAAACGTGAAGTCAAATGGGAGAAGAATATGCTGGGGTTGGGTGGAAGGAGCTGGTAGGAAGCTGAGTAAAAATAAATGGGAGCTTGGAAATTGAGGCTTTTTGTGGAATGAGCTTTGCTTTTAAGGCTTAAGCAAATACAAATGGATATTTCTTATGAATCTCTGGCACCGAGATGTGTTGGCTAGAGATTTTAAAAGTAAAGACTGAATTAGGGTTTTGCAGAGAGGATGTGAGGTGCTGAGCTGAAGATTTTGGGGGTTAGTTAACCAAATTCTCCAGCTGTTCAGGCCAGTGTTTCGATTTTTATCTTGAAGTGCTCGCATGCTGGAGATCATTTTAACTGGCTGTGGTCTGGGAGGAGCATGTTATCCTGCACTTCTGCCATCTCTCTGCTCCAATCCCACCACCGCTGGCAACACCCATAGAAGGGTCAAGCTCCTTGCCTCTGGGAGTACTGCGACACAAAGGGGGCATCTAGGGAAGGAGCAGAGAGGAGTTTTCCTCATTCCTTTTGGAAAAGGCAGGGGACACCTTCCCAGTCCTGCCGAGATTTGCCGATATCTGTTTTTATCCCATACCCTGCATCACAAAACCCCTGTGCTCCCAGGCATGGGAAGGGCACGCTCCGCAGCCTGGCCATGCAGGTCTGTTAACAATCCAGAGAGGCTGGCGCAGGGTCATTCCAGCTGCCTCTTCCCCCCAGGGCTGCCTCCAAAATACACGTTTTAACCTGCAGTTTTGGGACCAGGGCAGAACCGTTATTTGGGATTGAAATTAGGTCTTCAAAGGGTCGGTGTTGGAGGGGGTACGTTCATTTCCCAGCTGCGTTTTTGAAGCATGTCTCATGTCGGCAGAAGGTAATTTAGACCAATGTGGGTGCTCGGTTTCCTAGAACAACTGCAAGGTGATGTGCAAGTGCCCTAGCTGTGCGCCTTGTGGTGGGTTCCTGAGCAGGGTTAGTCCCCAGGCTCCCCACGTTTCACCCTGCTTGCATGGGATTCGCTTCCAGCAGGGCTTGGTAATTGCTGGACAAATGGAAAAACCTGAGGAGCAAGGTAGGTGGCTGCTGAAAAAGGGAAAGCAACCTCTGGTTTAGTCTTTTCACTTGTGTGGTGATATTCAGAGGGGTTAAACCCCTGCCTCCTGCCTTGCCTGGCACGCTGGCTGCTGTGGAGCAGCAGGGCTGGTGGAAACAGCCAAAACGAGGGAGCTGGTGGAACTGGAACCTCAGCTGAGTGCCTGTCCTTGTCCTACACAGAGAAACTGTTCCTGCTGATTAAAAAATCCATGTATTTACACCTGTCCTTTCGAGTCCAAAGTGGAAAACATCTTCCTCTAAGTCATTCCTGAGTGAGTGGGGTGGAAGGTGAGCTGTGTTGGGCTGTGCCTGCCAAGGTCACTGGGTAGAGGAGGCCTGAGGGGTCGAGGTGAGGGACAAAGCCGAAGACAAGTTGCTAAAATTGGAGGAGAGGCTACATCATTGTGCCTTCAAAGGCCTTGGGCTCTGCTGGATCCTCAACATGACAGAGCCCTTTGCAGGCTGGCTGCGACCACCGCAATGGGCAGTTGTGTTGGAAGAGGCGTTTTCCTTTGGATGCCAGCCCTCGAGGGTTTGGCAGAGCTTGGATGCCCTGGGTGAGGGAGCAGGGATCGGTATGCACATCCCAGCCACACACAAACAGATGCAAGTAATCCGAATTATTCGTGTGCAACCCAGGTCCCTGGCTTGCTCAATCCCTGAGTGGAAATTGCGCCTGAGGTTAATGCACTGCAAAGAATGTACGGGAAATGTTTTGCATTTTAAACAAATAAAAATCAGTGCGTATTTTTTTAACGCTTGCTGACCATCTCTTCACATCCTGTTAAGCTAAATATTTGCACGGTAGTAGTGCAAAGAGGGCCGAGCAAGGAGCCCGTGTGTTTCGTTTGGGTGGCTGTATATTGCGATCAGCTGCTCTTTCCTCTTCTGTCTGTTTTTCTTAGCAGGGTCAGGACGAGTTTCACAGTCCGAATGGTTCACTGCAATTCTCTACAGGATATCCTCATTTTACTTTAATGGGGAGGAAATTAATGAAACATACAGGCCCTGGGGCTTCGAATACTATACATTAATATTATCCCAACGCATTGTGGTATGTGCGCGCTCTCAGACTAAACTTTACACTGGACAGAGGAAGTTGTGATCAGATTCAGGTGCCTGTGAAATTTAAGTGGTGGGGGGTAGAGGGGAAAAAAAATAAAGGCAAAGAGAAGCTTGAAGCAGTTTCCTTCCGTTTCAGCCCCTGATCAGTGTGAGAACAGGGATGTTCAAATGGGATCAGGTCAGTACAAACCAAACAATCCCAGCTCCTAGAACAGGACTGTTTGGCTGTGTTTGTGTATCTGGGAAGTTTGTTCTGATTTGTCAATTACTTTCTTTGGAGACTGAAATCCTCTCATCTTCTGTGGGCAGAGCAGTGGTGGTCTTTGCAGAAGGTGCGCTGCAGGAGGCTTGCAAATCTTCCTCTTCTCCAAATGAAAAACATTGTAGGTGCTTTCCAATGTGTGCATGCAGGCAGGCAATAAAATAGGAGAATATCAAAGTAGTAAAGGAAAATTAAGGTCAGCTTCAGGTTTTCTTGGTGGTAGCTGAGAACAATGAGAAAATGGGGCTGAGAATGAAGCCATTACCCCTTGTGCAAGCCACCTTACAGGGCAGCAATTTTCATGTGCCCTGTGCGTGCTGGCTGCATCCTAGCCCCTGACCTAAGGGCCAACAGTGCTTTGCCCCAGCAGTGGCCCTACAGGCTAGGACTCCTCTCAAGAAGACCAAAAATCTTTGGCCTTTGGTTGGCCTTTGGTTGGAACAGCCTAGGCCCAGGGCTTTCAGCTGCCATCCCAGAGTTGCTCCTAGCTGCTTCAATCTAGCCCTTGTCCTGGTAGCTGCTCCCGTGGCTGGAAGGGGTCATGAACGCTGGGCTGGGTCAGGCCCACTACTGAGAAAGCTGCTGACAGTGGATTCTGGTTTTCCTTCTGGGATTTTTGTTTTGTTTTCTTTCCCCTCATGGTGCGATTTCCTCATGTTACAGCAACTGGCACTGTCTTTGCATCAAAAGGAACAGTCCTTCGCATTTTTGGTGGAAGAATGTGGAGGAGGGGATCTTATTTGGGGAAATTGGCTGCATCAAGGAAAAATAAGAAGTTAAAAGGTCATCATGGTTTTGGGCTCTCGAGGGGTACCAAGGCATTTTTGCTTTCTTTCTTAAAAATACGCTAAAATGCCAGAAATTTTCTATGGGCTGAAGAAGGAAGTGACCCCCTCCTATTCCCAAACTCTACATCGCCAACTCTGTCCATTTGATTTTAAATGTTGCTGAACCGCTTGCCTGGTGGAGAAAACCACAACTTGAATATTACCACATTTTGCAAACTGAAGGCTCTGCCTTGGGATACAGGGACAATTTATTAGTGGAAATATCTTTAATTAATTTGTGCACAAGTTCGTGTTTTTCTTTAATTCTTCTCCCCAGGCACTTGACCCATAGTAATGAAATCCGAGAGCCTTTTTCAGAAAATGACTTTCTCAGCATTTTTGTTCCTTTTAAAGTTAAGTGTATCGCATAATGACCATGAAATGTTATCCTTTATTAGGAACACACTTTTCACTGAGAGTCTTCAAATAGACTTTATTACCAAGAACTCTGTGGTAAGCTGCCATCCACTGCCTTCCAGTCAGACAGGCCTGGCTTTGAACTCTGCATGCGGGTATCTTCGAGGACAAGTGCTCTGCTCTGACGGCTCCGTCAGGACTGACCGTCGATGGAAGGAGGTGGGTCCTTGGTTGGGTTCCAGCCTCAAAGGATGGAAATGTAAATTTTGAAAATGTAATTTTGATCATGAGAAGCCAGAAGCCAGCTGAGGGGCACCTGCAAACCAGTCATGCGTGACTCCAGAATGGATGTCACTAATGGACACTGGTGTTTGGGGGCCTCATATGTGACTTGATCCCCCTTAAGCAGGGTTAAGTTCCTCCAAATGCTGCAGCTGGAAATGCAGACTTTTTTTTACTAGGTCTGAGTGGGGACTGTGGTAGGGATGGCTTGTGCTGGCCCAGTCCCTGCCAATGTAATCGTGGGGTGGCAATATCCCAAAGGCTTTCTCTTCTCTGGTTGCCCTCAGGGAAAGTTTTCCAGCTCAGAAAATTAGGACATGCCTCTAGAGCAGCTTTGGTGTCTTAAATACACTTTGCTTCTCACTGCAGACAGTCCTTACGGACTGAAAGGTTTCCTTTTGCACAAAGATGGATCAACAGTCCCCTGTGGTTTGGCGTGTGGGAACGTTAGCACTGACACAACAGACACGCTGGTGATTGAGGGCTTGTTTGGAGGTAATGCTGCCAAAGCAGAATGGGATTTTTCAGTTTTTTTTGCAACTGAGAAAGATGGGAGGGGGGTGCTTAACAACAACAGGCGATGAGCAGTTCTGATTTATAACCCATCTGAAATGTGTTATCTCCCCACCCCACCTCCTGCCCCTTAACTGCCGCTCTGAAAGCCTGGCACCTTCTGATGCAACATTTAGGGTGCTGATTCAGTATGGATTCAGAGGACACGGTGTCATTGTTGAATGTTTCTTAGAAAATCTCTCATTCAGATACTAACTGGGCTTTTAACCTGCTGGGCATGTGCTAGGGGAAGCCACCGTGCTGTAACATGACCACATTGTCCTGGAATGGGACAGAGCTATGCAGAGTCACCTACACACCTTCAGCTGCAGGTCTGAATCCCTTTTTCTGGGGCAGTAACACAGGGCATTTGCTTCTCCCTTCTCTGTTTCATGCCCAGTCCAAGTAGATTCAAACCCCAGGGGTCGGGGTCAGCTCCCTGATCCCAATTCACATCATGCCTCAGCGATTTGTCGTATTGCAAAGATACTATTAGCGTTTAGAAACCCCGCCACCAGCAACAGAAAGGGCTGTTTCACAAAGGGTCTGTCCCTATTGTTTTGAGGTCATCCATCTCCCTGTCCTGGTCCCGTTTTCACTCTAATTTGTTTAGACCGCAGAATGGGCGCGTGAACAACTCACTTTGTTTTTGTTTTCGACGGGCGACCACAAGAACATTGGCTGCATGTGCTTTTCGTTTGGTTGCAGTTGAACAGCTGTTCCCTTTGAAATAACCCTGTTTCTGCTGGCTTTATTTCTTAGTTGCTCTTACCCAACTTTTCCGACCAGTAAGCTCGCTCCCTCCTCCCCACCCACCTGGCCCTGTTCCCTGCCCTCCCCACCGCTACCCTAGGAACCTTTTTGGTTATTTCAACCTCTGTGATTAAACTGGCCCCCAATTGTTATCAAGAAGATTCAGGAAGGAGGATGAAAAAAGGAAACATAATCTTATCTGAGAATAGAAAATATGATAAGGGCCCCCTATCTGGAGGCTGCAGTGTCCCTCGTGGTGGGGCTGCAGCAGTTCCTTTGAAAATAATCACCGACACCATCTCTGCTAAATCACCTTTCACACAGCTCAGGCCTTTTATACAAAGGCCTCTGGCAAAATTAGAGCAGGATTGTGTAGACCCCAGAGCAAACGCATTAAATGCTCAAGAGATCAGAATTAGGGGGCACCCAGCTCTAATTGCATAGGAGGAGCTGTCGCGGGCGGAGGATGGCGTGCCTGTTTGTGTACATGTGTGTGTGCATTTCTGCGCCCCTCCGGTTGCTACCAGGCAATGAACACAGGCTATAAGGTGTGACACGCCGTGCTAATTAAACGGCCTTTGTACCTTTTCATCGTCTGCATAGGAGAGGAATTAAGGCTGGACCAAACGCAATGTATGACTGCGAGTGCTCTGCTCCTACAAAGCACTGACAGAGCAGTCCTGTGCATGTTTGTGAGCAGCGAGACCAAGCAAGGCTGTCTGGTTTAGTTTTCCTTTTTTCTCCCCTTTTTCCCTCCGCTCTCCTCCCCCCCCTTTTTTTCCCCTGCCGGTTTTACTGTCAGAAGCCTCAGGGTTAAACTTCTCTTGTTTAATTTCAGCTGAAATGAATTTCATAGTCTTGTATGCTAATAGACCCTACTGGGCACATTGCTGGGGGGGGGAAGGGAAGAATGGGACAGGACAAAACCCAACAGCAGTGCATCGCTCCCAAGAATTTTGCAGACGCTTGCGTTGAATATACCTGACCTGAAAGAGTTCTGGCGTAGTGAGAGGGGGCTGTTGGGGCTGGGAGAGTGAAACGGGACCGAGGTGCTTTGGGTGAATGTGTAGAGTCACAGGAAGCGCAGATATATGGCCCATAAATAGCATTATTTTAAAAAGTAAAACAATCTTCCCTGTAATCTTTCTGTAAAGACTGGCTTTCTAAGCAGTGCCTAGTGGTTTGGGGTACTGGGTCTTTGGCATGAGGTGCCTTTCGGAGAGCGTTATAAAATGGCCCTTTCTAAAAAATGAGGTTCTTCTAAAAAGTCTGAAATTAGTCACCTAAAACCAGGAGGTTCCCCAGATCCCAGCTTTCTTCTGATGATTGTACATTGCTAATTGGCTTCATGCATCTGTGGTGGCCATGTCTTACATCTTTTAGGAGCTTAACCTGAAACTGGAAAAAAATCTCACAGGAACAACCCTGTTTTGCAGGTGTTAGCCATCAGCCAGATTATGCATTTCCAAGATACTTTGAGACAAAACTAAAAGTATGTTGGGGGTACGTGTATTAAAAAGACTCAACTCTCTTGTGAATTTTGTGAATATCGGGTTCGGAAGTTTTGCTTAGGGCACAGAAAGTGCTGAAATTGTCACATCTTGTGAAATAATTTCAGTAAAGAATCCAAGCTGAATTTGGCAAAGCTCAAACTGTAACGTAGCTCCTTTGCAACATACTCATCTGAAATTAAATCCCTTTTTCCTGTAGACAGAAATATCTTTTTTCTCATATTTTTGTGATGGGATGCTGCAACAAAAGGGAAGGACCTTACAGCGTTGTCACCTGGTGTCTCGAGGCAAGGTGCAGACTCCAGGACTACGTTGCTATTTTAAGGTAAAAAGTTTGAAGTAACAAAATGTTAAATGTTGGCTTGGAAGCAAACTGCAGTGGTGGGAAATTGGCACGAGGAGTGACAGATAAGCTCAGAAACCCTTGTCTTTCTGCTGATCTGGTTTTCAGGGTGCTGGCACTTGTGAATGCAGCCCATTGAAAATGAGTGCTATAGCGGGTTGGTCTGTAACAGAGAAGTGGTCCGTGTGGGATAGGGTTGTGGATGACTGGCAGAAACTTGTGTCCAATTTTTTCCAGATACACAAAATATGCCCTTTAGGTCTTTTCCTCCTATTCTTTCCTCTCGACAGTGAGAGTTATGGATGGAGGTGCCAGCCTCAACTTTAAATTTCCTGTCGCATGTTGATTTGTGGGATATTCATGCAAGTGAAAAACACATTGATTTGTGGAGCCTTCACAGAGGGCTGAGCAGTGACTTTGAGCATAAATCCATGTTACCTTTCATAAATGGGTGGAATCCTTTCCTTTACTTCTATAGCTGTCTATGAACTGCACCTTTTCCAAACCCTAAGATCCCTTGACACTTGTGGGAAGCTCAACTCTGAGATGTCCCAGAAGGAGCTAAGCTAAAAACATAGGTTCATCAAGATGGCTATTTTAAGTGTTTTTTTCTTTGTTTTTTACAATTTGACTTAATTGCTGACTTGGAGATGCTATGCTCTGATTTGCTTGCAGGGAACGAAGCAAGGTGTGGGCCAGCAGAGGCAAGCTGTCACTTCAACTGCAAAACTGCTCATTGGAGTCATGGTCTGGAGGTATTTGCGTCCCGCAGCACCCCTCTCGTTTTGGTGACCCTGCAGGTTTGTAAGGTGGTGCAATGAAATGTCTCAGGGAACTGATCCGGCTGCAGAAGAGAAATCCTGCTGTACAGTCGTGCATGTTTCTTGTGAAAGTGGATCAATTCGCATGCCAGGCTGATGTCACGCATGGCTGCAGCAGCACCGCAAAGGAGATCATGTGCTGCGGGGCAGAGACAGTCAGGAGGGAATCCCTTAAACACTTACAGCTTGCAAACTCGTAATGTGAAACCATAACCCCAGCAAAGGAGGAGAGTACAAGTGTGTCAACAGTTAAAAAGAAAGAAAAAAGCAGGGAAGACTGCTTGAGTGATAATTTAAAACTTTTTTTTTTCCTCTTAAGAAACAACTCAGTTGTTTCTGACCCCAAAGTGTTGAGGGGGCTGTTCCAGGAAGCTTGCAATGCAGAAAGGGGAGAGTGGAGAGAAAAGAAGCAGCACCAACAAGTAAGTGCACAGTCAGTGAGATTCAAAACTCCTCGTCTGAGTTTTAACAGCAGAAGGACATGTCAGCCACTGTAAGGGGAGAGCTTTCCCATGCCATGTCTGACCCTGGCATCCTCCTCTGTGCCGCTAGAAGGGGCTGCGTGCAGGGCTGGCATCCCACTCTGGTTTGCAGGCCCTTTTAATGGTTGCACCTTTTAAAGAGGGGTTCCCAGGCATTGCTCAATCTGTAACCTTTGTGCACTTCCTGCGGAGCGCACTCTTAAATTATTTTTTATCAAAAAGGCCCAGAAATTTGATAGGGGAGATGAGAAGATGGGCACAACCAGGGAGGATAATAAAGAAGAACTGTCACTTCCCCGGCTGTAGCTTTGTTGGCCCTCCTGCTTTCTGAGATAAAGACACAGCGGCTGGTCTGGGTTCTATATCAAAAGGCTGATTTGGCTGCTTGATTATATATGAAATATAGATTTAAAGCTTAACTTATGTTACCAAAAGCGAATCAATTGCAGAGTAAAGCCTGACACATTTGTTATGATCACTAAAGAGCTTTGCTGGGCTTGTTGATGCTCATAGTGGCTGGAGGGGCTTTAAAAAGCTGTTTGGATCCAGTTTACTGAGATCTTACCTGTTCAGAATACATTATTTATTAATAACAGCTTGGGGTGGGAATATTTTTCTTTGCTATCCTTCAGCCCTGAGTTTCAGAAACCACCTCAGAAGGAGTTAAACATCCTTTCACCAGGCAGAAAGGGAAAAAGGAAGGCAGAAAGGGAAAGAAAGGCAAACTTCCAGAGCCATGGTGCAGAATGGCTGTGATCTGGCCAAGTGCTTAAGTTCTGAAGATGACCTTGCACAACCCCCTGGACAAATGCTTTGCTGGATCTGCTGCTTTAGGTTTTGTTCCTGGAAAGCAGAGTGTGTTAGACACAGGGAAAAGCCATCCTAATGTGACTAAATGGCTTGTGGTACCCATGCGAGCTCTCCCAGAACAACCCGGCGCATATCTGTGGGTACTGGAGGAAGAAACACCTCTCGGGGGCCGTGGCTCTCTGCCAGGCTCACCTCCCTCCCAGCGCCGACAAGTGCACAGCCAGAAGGTCAGGGCTGCAGCGGGGACTTGCCAGAAGCCGTGGTTGCAGCCTCCCTGCCTTGGCTGACAGGCCTCTGGGGCTTGTCTTGTCACAAATGACACACACATGCATGCACAAATAAAACCCTGGCAATCTCTTTCGGCAAGAGCCTCGCTGCTTCCAGGGGGAAGGAGTGCAAAGTAATTTGATGCCTTCATTATCTTCATAACACGAAGCAATTTGTCAGCAAACTACTGTGCGGCCTGATTCCTGATTGCAGAGAAAACCAGGCTGGGAGAGAGCACTGTTATTTGCAACTAGTTTAAGCATTGTTCTTTTCAGAGGAATATAAATATACTGTGTAGAGCTGGCTCATTAGACACTTATCCGTTTGTATTTATGGTTTAATTAAATAACTGCACAGGAGAACCTTGGTTTCTAATCATAATAACAATAACAGTTTTGCCCTCCTTATGACAGTTTCTTTCTGGGGAAGGCTTTGTAGGCATGAGTGCATTTAATCTGTCAGCTCCCATCCCTTGAAGGAAAGAAGGAAGAAAAATATTTTATCCCCCATTGTACAGGTGGGGTACTGAAGGGTGAGGAGCCTCAGTGACCAGCCACAGGTTGCCCTGGCTTCTGGCTCCTGATGGGAACGCTGACTTCTGCCTGAAACACAGGGTAAGGATGTTCGTTTGGGTAGCTGATTGTTCTTTTCACCTTAAGAGATGGGGGCCCCATGGAGCTTCATTCACCTCCCTTCTTATTTTCTCACATATTGCAGGCTGAGGCCAGCTTTCCAGTCGTCCCAAGTCTTGCTTGTGGATGAGTTCTGTTTGAGCTGCAGATCTGGAAAAAAATGTGCTTGTTGTGCCTCTAATTGTAACCCAGAGCAGGAAGGATCTCAGGTACTGGATATGATCCCTGTGCGGGGGGACCTGAGCTGCTCCCCATCCTGGAGAGGAGCCCCTTAGGGCCAGAGTACACGTGAGGATATGCAGGACAGGGGCAGGAGCTACCTGCTGCTGTGGGTATAGCACAGATGTAAAATGGGTTACAAACCACCAGAAAAGCTGCAGCCAAGTTAAGCAGCCCTCTGCCTGTCTCTGAAGGTGGCTCCTAGCCGGGTATTACTTTTTGTTCTAGTGTACGTGTGCGCTGTTGCCTTCAGACCTACCAAACACCGTCGGTTTCTTGTCATCCCATATTTCCTATAAAAACAAATCCACGGAAGATTTGCCTTGAGTTTTTGATGTGAGAGACTGTTACAGCTCTGGCATGGGGGCTGGGTGAATGTAAAGCTGCTTCTAGGTAAAGGCAGACTTTCCGCATCCACCTACCCCTTTACTTCTTGCCCTAGCTCTCCTGTGTGATCTCGAGCTGGGACAGAGGACAGAAAGGTCATGAGACCTGAACAGGCATGCATCTTCAGGCAGTGCTTTGACTTTGAGGCTGAATTTTCTCTCTGAAAAGTAAGGGGAAATCTAAAGGAGCTGCCTGTTGCTTAGAGAATAGAGAGGAAGAAAGCTTTGACATCATATTTTGTTGTTCCTAATCCCTGTGGTAGCTGATGTTTTGGGTTTTTTATTTTTTTTGCTCTTCTATGTTTAATATTGTCCCTTAAATTACTTAAGCTTCTTTTTCATTTCTTCAACTCGGTTAAATCAGATTCCCTGGTACCCTGAAATATAAAATACATGGAGGTTTTCTCTAAAGCACAGTTTATGCAAATAATTCCCTCTCTGCATTCCTGTGCTAGAGTCAAGCACTGCATATCTGATTGGGCTCTTAATGACTTTTGGGAATCATTTAAATATCTAGCTGACTAGCCCAGTTAATAATCAAAGCTGCAGCTCCTTGAAGCAGGAGTGACTCACGGAAGAAGAAGAAAGCTTCTGGTTATTTCTAAGCCGTGCTCCTGCCCCTTCACCGACATGCAGACTCTGAAGGGCACGGCGTTATCAGATGTTCCCAGGCAATGTGCATCCTCTCTGTCTTGCTCCCAATCACACGTTCAGGTGATACAAACTGCCAACTCGGTTTCTGAACATCTGTTGCCTGTGCATCCCGTTGCAGAGAGATCACTGAAGCTTGTAGATTAAGCAGTTCAGGGGCAAATTTAGTGTTTGAATTGCAGATTTTTCTAGGGGGGAAACCCTTAGAAGTTGCAGAGGGGATGATGGTTGGGAGGTGACTTGCCTTTTACTCTTGTGTGCTTAAGTGTGCCCTGATGCTGCTAGTACCAGCTGTGAATGAATCAGAAAACAGGGAACATTGGGATTTTACTTTGGAATTACTAATCTAATTCAGGATGTCCTTTTCCAATTAAGTGTTACTGTACTCTGATGTTTGTCCCAATTTTTAAAGTATTTTCAGACTATCTCAATGGCTTCTGAAGTTTATGAATAGAATCTCTATTTTTATTTTCTGTTCTAGCGTGTCATGGATCATTGTCATGTGCTGTTACTGCTGGTTGCATGGCAGCCAGACAAAACTACGCTTTGGAGATGGAAATGTTTTAATGGAAAAACAATAATCACTGTAAGTTTCCCCTTCTCCTGCCCCCCCGAAATACCCTCCCAAGCTCTAATGTGATGTTAAGACTACCTTTTGGCATCTCTGTATCTTCTTTTGTGTCCTGGATGGCAGTATTCACTGGGACGTGCTGCTTCTCTGATTTATGAATTAAGATATATTCCACCAGAGAGAATGAGTGCCTGGGGGAGGAGAGCAGGGCTTTGATCTCACTGTGCATTTGAAATATGACTGTAAAATCTGAATTAGATTGTAATCTCTTTGGGGCAGGGACATCTTTGTTTGCCTTGTACAGTGCCTAACATGCTTTGGGTGCTACATTATCAACAACAGAGGGTGAGAAATGAGCAAGGAGCTGTTCTATTCTTGTCCTATAACTATTGGTATGTTTTCTTTCCCTTGCTCCCTGTCTCCATAGTAGCCTGACTGTGCTGAGCTGTGTTGGGATGGATCCACAGCCCAGCCGTCACACAGGGTTTGGGGCTTTGCTGTGCAATTCTGGCCTTGCAGGTAGTGGGGAAGAGAAAGAGGGCAGGGAATGACTGGTGCTGAGCACTGCCTCTTGTGTGCGTTGTGTGGTGCTACACTAAAAAATAGCTGGTAAAGTGCTTTGGGATCACTTCTGGGAATGTGTTTTCCCAGGCATTGCAGGAAGCAGCCATGGTGCTGGCTCTCCACCTGCCCCCAGCCCTGCACCGCAGGCAGTGCAATGTGCAGTGAGATCCTGTGGCTGATCTGTGATGCCCAACTATCCATGGTTGGCCTCAAGCTACCCTCTGTGGCTTCAGGAAGTTTTGAAATGGTGAAGAAAATCATGGGGTATGTTTGCATCTGAGAGGAGGCCAGCAGCCTGTTGGCCCAGGCTTTTCATTGCTTGCAGGCTGCCCTTGCCAAGAGCTCAACTCCTGGGCATGCTGCTTTTTCTGGTTTGATGTAAAGGGTTGCAAAAAGCGACCTGAGCATTTGTTGTTCTAGATGTTTTCTTACAAAGAAGAGAAGTTCTCAAAAGCCACTGAGAGCCCCCTTGTTGCCCTTTGGAACAAAGCCCCAGTTTTTAAAAGGGGTCTGTGACTTTACTTGTCAAATACATGAGCAACTGAGTATGGCAGTGCCCATCTTTCCTCTGGAAAGCAGAATCCCCTGATGAGAATCCCAGAGACACACCTGCAATGGGCTTCTGGGGCCATTCACAGACTTTTCCCTCCACCAGTATGAGCACAGAGGTGCAATTCATCCAGGGCTGAGAGACAGAAAAGATGCCTTTCTTGAGACCCACCAAACTGCCAGACTTAAAGCTGGTACAGGTAGATGATGTCTCCAGATGCCCATAGGTACTTTATTCTAAAATGGCACGTATTGTACCTCATTTTACATGGGCTAGTGACCTGTGTCCTTAAACACTCACCTAATTGTCTTAGTTCTTCAGCTACAAAGATTCATTAACGGAGGCTGAAATGTCTTGCATCCCCAGCCAGGAACAAAAAGGGAAAGGACCTGTGAAAGGGAGGGGGAAGAGCTCAGGAGGAGATGTTGCTGGCAGATGACTACAGCGAATCTCACGGCCCCTTTTAGTGCATCAGTCTCTCCAGAGTAGTTGAAGGCATATGCAAAATGCAGCGAGTCCTTGGGCTATTGTGTAACGTGGGGGATGCATGCAGCCTCTGTTCATAATTAATCATTTAAGCAGCAGTAAAATCAAGTGACTTTACTGACAGTATCCAAACTGCTGACCTCAATGCATTTTAAAAGTTCGCTGGATACTGAACCTCGAATGACCCATGGATGGATCTGGAATAATAATTTTCATAATCCTCAAGTCATTATCTTAAGAGGGAACGTATTGTTCTCCTAATTAAGTCCGTCCACACGCTGTGCATCTTCCCATGCAAATGCACTGTGCATAAACTAATTAAAAGAAATATACAGCCACAAGGACTTAAACTGTCTTTTATGCAATCTCTTTAAATTATAAGGAGCCTCCCTCCTCCCCCTTCGCACACAGTCTAACAAGGGATTCAGCACCATATTCAGCAGGGAAAACCACTGAGTAGTTTTGGATCAGAATGTGGAATTCCCCAAAATTTATTAGAAAGCCTTTGTTTTATGACATTTTTGTGAGTCCCCTGGATGTGTAGAAGACCTTAATTAAGAGAGAGTTATGATAGCTTAATAAGAGACAGTCCCTGCCCTGAAGAGCTTACAGTCTAAACAGACAAGACAGCCAAAAGCTGAACGAGCTTCATTTTGCAGTTAAACAGTTCAGCCATTGAAAAGTTGAATGACTTTTTCAAGGTCATACATACAGAGCTGGAAACAGGAGCTAGTCTTTCTCCAGCATGGCAAACACACGATTCTTTCACCTTTAGCAGTTAGACCCAAAAGACACGATGCATAAAAACCTATTTGATGCAACAGCACCAGAGTGATTTCCCAGAAACTTGCTGGTGCTGGGTTAGCTGAGAAATGGCTGTAAGCCTGTTCGTCTGTTTTTAGTAGCTGCTTCAAGTTCTCTGGTGGGGTGGAGGCTGTCCCCAAGAAAAGCAATGTGTTAAGGGCAGGTGATCATCTTAAAACGTTTCTTGTAATCTCTCCCCACTTATGTCTCAGCAGCACTGCGCGGATGTAGCAGAAGTCCTCCATGCCAGCAGTGCGTGTGCTCGTGTTGTCTGCGTGCCTCACGCGTAGGTCCATGATCTTGATGAACCCCAGGCTGGCATCTGTGTTTGGTTGTGGCAAGGACATGAATGAGGCAGGCTGAAGCGTTATCAGGGTCAGCCTTTTTGCTGTAATCTCCTTTGGGGACTGCTGCTGACATTGCCTTTGGATTCTGCTTCACAGCAGGAGCAGAGCAGAAGCTCTGGCTATGTCCTGCTTGCTATTTTCACTCCTCTTGTAGGATGTGTCAGTATCTGGTGTCTGCACATCTGCCAGAGCACTGTGACACTACTGCTTGCTCTCCTCCTGTGAGAAATCAAGAGCAATTAAGTACTTTGTCCAATATGCCATCACGGTCTCCATGGGTGCAGGAAGGGGTGTCTGTGCATACTGATGTGCTAAATTGTGGGTAGCTTAAACTGCTCACTATGACAGCAAGATAATTTGGATTCTGTCTTGCTCATTTTCTCCCACAAACTTTTCTTAGCTTCTGGGGTTATGGGGTAGCACAGCTTAAATCTGGGGCCTCTGGGCTGCAGAACTATACTGTAAATCGAGTCTGAGTATAATAAGAGCATCTCTGTGTTTTCACTGGTCTGAATGGTCTTCAGTGGGTTTGGTGACAGAGACTTCAGCATTTGCAAATATCACATGGATGACTGTGGACCAGCTCTGCACAAAGGCAATAAGTGACAGGTCATGGTAAATGGGACAGTCAGCAAAGGAATTGTTCACAGGAATACAAAAGCAATCTCTGTGTAACTGAGCTGCGCTGAGCCAGGTGGAAGAGCATCAAGCAGCTGATGAAGATGGGCTGCATAGTCCGCAGTGCTGCACGAGTCCTTCTGAGTTCTGCCAAATGGCCATTAGTTGGTGCATGCAGCTTCTGAACAAGTGATATCTGCAAAGCTTGAGACAATGGAGGTGCAAATTTCAGGAGCAGCCCATCAGCATGCATGAATGCCTTTCAGAACAGGACTAGCTTGGGAAACTGTCAATCGAGCCTTGAAGAGCCCAGGCATGGTTGCTAGCTGGGGAGTGATGTATTCCCTCTTCCAGAGGGAGTCTGTCATTGCAGAAATGGGTATGGGCTGGATTTGTATCATCTCCTGAGGTACACAGCTTTGAGTTCTGTCAGAGATGGGATATCAGGTAGACCTTTGACTTGTTTTGGATAGCAATTTGCACATAGATTTTGAGGGGGTTTCCTTGCTCTTTTTTTTATACTGGGTGTTTAGAAATGCAAAGTGAAAGATCTAATTTCCTTAGGCTGTTCTTGATCGCTGCCTCATTCTTTGCAAGTGACAGGTTTCCTGACAGCATCCCTACCAATGCAGCAGTCACTGAAGCAGGCAGCTGGAGAAGGAGGGTGAGGAAGAGCCTGGCTCTGCGGCTGGGAGGCCCCGACGGCGCAGCATCAGAACCGGAGCGAGCAGGCAGTTCTCTTATCTGATGCAGCCTGGAGACCAGACAGATAGGACTGCAGCAATCAGTATGATGGGAATGTGGTGGGTGGACTGTACCAAGAGAAAAGAAACCCTCCCCTCTATGGATGAGCCTTCATCTCTCTGAGATGTTCCCCCCTCTCGAGTCCTCATTCCGGTAAGAGGGAGGATCTTTTCCCCATCCAGCAATGAGATGAAAGAGTGCCCCCCATTTGACACTTCATGAGTTGGCTGAACCCTACAAAATGATCTTCATAAAATCCTGATTCCAAAGCATCAAAGCCTTTTCCTGACTGGTAAAAACCCTAAAAATTCCTGGAAGAACTGCCAAAGGGCAACGGGGCTGATTCTGTCAACTGCCTTTGGTTAGAGCTGGGTTTGGTTATTTATGGGGGCCGGGGGAGGCAAGAACTTTCCAGATGGGCGGCTGAACCAAATATAACAATGATAAAAATCAATGCAGTTATGTGAAGGGAAAAGAATGCCTGCACCGAAGGCCTGCATGAGGCACACTTCTCTGTGCTGAAACATCCCTCAGCACGGTGCTGCTCTTGGCATCTCACCCCACGCTGTTTCATTCCCATGCATTGCGCAGACACCTCCTGTGTGTCTGCTGAAATGTGGCTTTAGCTGTGGGTATCCTAGCTAAGTTTAATGGTACCTAACAAGACTATGCACTGATTGAGGTGTAAATACCAGTTTCTGCTAAAAACACGTCCAGGGGAGTGATCAGCCAAGTGCTGTGATTCCCACCCCAGTGAGCTGATAGCAGGGCTGCTCTCAGCCCCTGCAAGAAGCCAACAACTGATTAGCAGCATGATTTTTGCCCCCTCTGAAAGGTAACAGTGATTTGGTGTTCAGGTCATGCTGGGACTCCAAGGAAAGGTGCTTCTTGCTGAAACTCTGTGACGTTCCCTGGGGCAGATGCATCTTCTGTTGAGTGGTAGCTCACACAGAACTGGTGCATGAGGGGTTGAGGCTGGTACATAGAGTATCAAGTGGGTTGCGTGGAAGCCTTGGATGAAAGGCAAGGTGTAAATATGAATGTTTCCTGTCTGAAACGCCTGGAGAAAGTTGCTGTTGTGGTATGACGGTGTATAGGAACTGAGCAAGCAGGGGGACAACCTTCAAATTTCTGTGTTCTTCAGTTACCTTGAAATATTAATTCTGATTGCTTAGAGTGCTGTTCATCTGCGTGGCGCTCACTGCATGCTTCCAGGTCAGGCAAAATACTGTCTCTTCTCCAAAGGCTATGCAGTCTAGGAGCACAAGGGAAGAGAAAACATAAGAAAAGGCAGAACATGTGGGACTGGGACTTATTGTTATATCTTTATATGCATCCCAAAATAGAGGATGAAGATTTATTAATTCAGTCAAGAAGAAGCTTGCTTGCCATCTACTTTGGGGGAGGAAGCATGCTGAGTATCTGGTATAAGTGGGGAGATGGCTAGGAGTCAGGACTGAGAGGGAGAAATGAAATATCTGGTGAGAAGGGAAGCTTGCTGGAGAGAGTCGGAGTTGGAGAGACTGCAGACTGCCTTTGGCTGAATGTAACCTTGGTTTTCCTGCATTAGTGCAGGTTTGGATGCCTTGCATGGGTGTTTAATAGCCATACAATTATCTGGTTCAATATCAACATCGTCCTAGCATTAGTCTTTATTTTTGGAGGTATCCTTTGGTGGAAAGCCTTCAGTACGGTTATGGAAAGTATATGCAAACTCTACATTCTCCCTTGAGCAATTATATTTTTCCAGAGTCCTCTTGTACTTGTTTTGGTCTGGTATTTGCACTTCTTGGCCTCATCTGTTGAGCAACTTGTGTTTACACTGTTGAAGAGGTGGTGAGGCTCAGTCTGCTAAGGTTGCTGTTCATCACTGTGCAGTGAGTTCCAGCTCTAGGTAAGTCAAATGAAATGGGGAACAACTTACCCAACGGGCAGCCTCATACAGTTGTTTTGTTGGTGGTTGTTTTTTTGTTTGCTTTGTGTTTTCGTTGTTTATTTTTGTTGTTTTTTTTTCTTATTTTGGTTTTGTTTAGGTCAGGCTCTCCATCTGTGCTCATGGTCCTGCCATCAGGTTTCACCATACTGCTGTCTTGTGGAAGCCCAGCCCTGGTCACAGCCGTCAGTCAGCTGAGGTACTTGCTCCTTTCTCTGCTCCTTACTCACGGGCGTACCCTGCTTGCAGCACTTGAGCAATTTGGCAAGGAGAGAGCCAGGATGAGGTGAGTGATTTGTTCACTAGCACGATGGCAGGACCCCTGGTCCTTGTTAAAGACACAAGAGATAAGAGATACTGTTGATGTTTTAAGGTGTTCTTATCATAGACTTGAGCCACAAATAGCACTTCATCCACACTTTCTCTCCAGCTTGTTGACGAAAATGGAGCACTTTCTCCTGCTGTCTCCAGTCTCTGGAAAGCCCCTAGACAAAAGAATAATTTTTCAGACACATCGTTTCCTTTTGCGAATCAAACTCTAACCCCTTAATGTTCAGCAAATAATTTGTTCCAAAGGGACTGTGTTGTATGTGATCGTAATTACATTTGGTTTTTAATAATCATAAACACTCTTATTTTCTAAGAACCAGCAAAACTGATTTCCAAATCATTTAATTTGAATGGCATGTTTTGTGTTTGTGTAGCATCTTCTCCCCCCATACACACTTCTAAAGAAAAACAAACAATGTATTAAAAAAAAAAAAGGCAAGTGTGGGGGGGAAAAACCTTGGAGAACTTTAAAAGACTCTAAACCTGAAAAGGGAGGGTGGGATCAGCTAATTTGTCCCTCTTTTGTGTCGTTTATTAAGCCTTTTGTTCTGGAACGCATGGGTTCAGTGGGAAAGCGGTTTTTGATATATAATGTATTTACTTTTGCTAATTAATTAAAGCAGTATTCATATGAAAATGCCGACTGATAATGGCTTTCACAGCAACAACTGTGTTTTTTAAAGTAGCAACTTTTAATTACAAATTGACTGGCAGAAATATATAAACCCAAATATTGTTCCACTGATTTCCTTTTAACTGTGTTACTCTTGCTTGATTTATCGGATTAGGGCTTTTCACACATAGTGCGTACAAGATATTGTTTTTAATGAGAAATTAAAAGATTACCAACAATACCCATAAACCATTAAAAACACAAACTCTAGATGAATGGTAATTAGACAGAATGATTTGAGGCTGATAAATTGAAAGCAATTAATGTATTTGTTTGGGATTCTGAAGATAGCTGTGTTCCAGAAAGCACTGAAGGGTTCAGATTTGGTGCCGGATTGCGTGCGGAGATACCTGCACAGCTTCGGGTGTCCAGGGTACCAGTAAAGCACCAGTGGAGAAGATGCTGAGGGGGCTTCTCTGGCCTTTGAGAAGGGGGAGAGGTGAGAAGTTGTATGAAGGGGCTTTGTGGGGAGGGCTGAAGGGATACATCAGAGCAGGGCTGCCTTGGATCAAGCCTTTTCTGTGTTTTGCTGTTATCTGAGACATAATGTAAGGGAAGGCTTGAGGAGGTAGGAGGGGGAAAAGTCCTGAGGAGAAGAGTAATGAGTCTTCTGCTTAACTTGAGCAGTCCTGAGTCAATGAGCCTGTGTGAGGAGCTTGCATTTGGAAATGGTGGATTGTAACCCCAGCAAGATCATGCTGTTTCTATTCCTGCTCATGCTTTTGGCAAAGCAAATGTTTCAGGATGCTATTTCAGCAAAAGGGAGAGCTGTTGGGTGGTGATGCTTTTGCATTTTGTGTTCCCTGTACTTGGGTCTAGAACAGAGCTTACCAAGATTCCCCTCCTTAGGAGAAATTTTTTGGATGTAAAAAATGGCAAAAATCAAGTAACCTCCTAAATCAGGATTGAAATGTCTCGTCTCAGAAATATTAAAATAGTCCTTCACCCCAAAACAGAAAGCCCCATGGGACCATAATGATCTGAACAATTGAAACATCTCATTTAATTTTTACTTTTTTTTTTTATTATTATTTAGAGTCTTTTGCAAGTGTAAATTAAACATTGAAATGAAGAGTCGTGGCAAACAAAAACTTGAAACGTTTTTCTCATTTTCCCCGAGTGAGGAATATTCGTCAGAATCAGGCCTTTCTTACATACAATGTTTTGCTCATGGTAATTTGGCATTTCTGATTTGGGGGTGGGGGGGTGGGGAGGAGGGGGGTCATAAAAAAAATTCTTGACATGGAACTGTGCAGGTGGAACTCCCTTCTTCTCCACCATCGGCTTATCTCTCTATTCCAATCCTCCTTTAGATGTATTTCTTCCATGAGGCTTTTCAGTGCTTATCCGCTGTAGAAAGAAATGCATTATTTAACAAGGCAAGAGCAAGAGAACAGTGCCTGCCCTTCACGTTTAACCATCAGCTGCTGGTATCTTGTTCGGGGAACCAGGTTTTCAAAGGAGCTCAAGCTCTTGAAAGCCCTTAGCAGAATGGATGCTGGTGGGAGCTCAGTTCTTTTGACAACCTGACCATCAGGTTCCTAGTGGGAACTGTTGGACTGAACCAGATTTATTTTTTTTTAGATTTTGCCCTGAAAAAAAAATGTTCTCTGGAAACTGGCTGGAGCAGGAGCCCTGTCCTCTGTCCCTCTCATGCTTTCTGCTATGTCTCCATCCCTTCACAAAACAAGGATGTTGGCTCTCCTCCATCCTGCTGGAGTCATGGTTGGCTGCAGAGGAAGGCAGGTGTGTTAGCAAAAGGTTTCTTGCTTCCAGGGATGAACTGGATAAGGTACGGCTTAACCCACAGGGCTTACTCTGGGGAACATTTGCTGGGTTGTTGCCACTGCTGTAAAGTAGCATCTCGGGCATTTCATTAACTATTTTTCATTCCTCGTACACCAATTCAGCCATCAAATTAACAAATAGGGTTCATGGAGGAGCCACCTGGGAGCTATTGCAAAAGCTGGATGCCAGTAAAATCCAGTTGCATGTTGCAAAAGGGAAAAGACCAATAAGGAAACAATAACAGAAAAGCTCTATTAAAAAGGCATATGGATACAATGTTGCTGGCCCAGTTAATGAACCTGTTATATTCAGTAGTGCAATAAAATCCAAAGTAATTGCAAATGAAACTTAATGCCTTGTAAAAGAGTTCAGCTCCTTTCTTCCATGGCTACAGCTTTTTGAAATAAAGGCCTGATCCAGCAGGAGGTGCATGTGTGCTGCACAGCTTAAACGGTGTTTTAGGAAACATCTGATTAGCTGAGGACAATGCTGAGGTTGTTTCTAAGGTTCCTGTCTTTTAGGCCAGCCCAGCCTTCTGCAGGAGAATGTGGAACAGGGCAGCACGTGGAGAATGTGACCTCGACCCTGTGCATGTGGGATCCTGCGTGTTCTGGTCTTCCCTGCAGTCTCAGGCGTTGCTTCAGACTGGTGCAACCAGGAAGCTATTGAGGTGATGGTTACTTTTTCCCCATTTCTCAAATTCCTGTGTTTCGCCATTGTTCTGACTACACCGGTAGGCTCAAAAGCCCTGCAAAAAGCAAGGCAGAGGAGTCCTCCTAGCCTTCCCTTTATGCATACTTGTTCTGGGCTTCGGCCCAGACTTCTTCCTGACATTTTCACGACCCGTGATTCCTACCTGCTTCAAACTCCTTTCATTTAGGGAAAATAGACTGTGCCTCATGATTTTTCTTTTATAGACTTTGGACAGTAATGGTTTCTGTATGTCATAAGGCTAAATCCTGATAGTCTTCACTTGGTTCTCAACTCAAGCTTCCTTCATGTCAGTAAGAAATATATAGAAGGGAGAGGATGTGCAGCACCACCATTTTCTGGTGAGGCTATTGATTTTTTTTTGGTGATTTAGTACCTGGTCTCTGGAGATTAAATAGCTGCTTGATAGTTTTAGCTTCATTTTAAAAGCGTTTTTCCAGTCCTTATGTTTGCGTAAACTCCATCCCCCCACATAATTTGAAAATGTGACTTGGTTATGCCTGAAAGACTAAGGATCCAGAAGGCAGAGAAAAATAACCCAAAGCTGATTGTTATTAAAAACAAACACCACCACCCCCTCCCCGAACTGATGGTATTTGAATTCCTGGGTTTGCATTGCTGATTTGGGGCCAGGAGAACTGAAGGCAGGTAGAAGCCTGACTTGCATTAGATTAGAAACTGGGACCTGGCAGTTTGCTTGAAAATGGCCTGAGCGTGGTGAACAACCACCTCAAAATGGGGTGAGCAAGGACAGAATGAGTGCCACAGAGGGAAATATGAGCCCTCAGAGAAATTCCTAATTCCACCTATAAAACCTAATTTTTCACGAGAGATGTATGAGTCCTACAAAGGGTGCTGTACCTTCCTTCTTCTCCTTACTAATCAGTTTTTTGTTTAATTTGCAATGCTTCATTTCCCCACACGAATTTACTATAGCTGGTAGATAAAGCTGTGAGCGTCCCTTTTAAGTTCAAATGATTGTTCTAGTTGCACATTCCTCAGTTAAAAATGTGCAGTGTCCTTCTTTCCTGGTATGTGCTAGCAGAAGTCATGGGGTGCAGTCTGAGAAATAGCCTGTGCTTTCTTTATTGTTGTTCTTTCCTTCCTCTGATGGCATGAGTCAGGGATACTGTTAGTCTCTGAAATGACAGTGTCTCCATTTCAGCAGTTACTCTGTCCATTTCATTGTTTTACTGAGCTCTGGCAGGCTATAAAGTTTATCTCAAGTCTGTGTAGTTGACAATAAAGGGGCAAATTTTTGAAACTCTAGTGGGATTTCTAGAGAAAGCTCCTTCCCGCTTTCCCCCTTGAAAGGAAGCAACCTCCTGCAACCTCACCAGCCCAGTCCTTTCCTTACTGGGCTGGGGCCGGACTCCTTTATTGGTTTCCTATGTAAAAGTGGGTTTGACTTGGCTTCTGTCAAGGTTCTTGCTGAAATGGGTCCAACGCTTTATCCTCACGGCCACCCACGCACGTGAATTCCTTGGTATCGTAAATTGGTTAAGATCCATGCAAGTCATGGCACCTCTCCCTCCTCACCCCTTTGTCCACCCCTGTGGAATTGTGCAGCATAAATGGGGGCAAATGCAAATAGATTTAAGGTGGGGAGCTTTCGTTCTCTGGAAGTAAGAGATGGCAGCAGCAAAGATGTAGTCTGTGGAAGGGCATTAGGGCTTTTTGATAATTAAAAACAAGGCTGTCCTTTAAAGCTGGATGTGAAGTCTGCTGAAGTCAATGGAGAAATTTCTATTGATGTCAGTGAACTCTGGATCAGTCCGTTCCAAAGCAGCAAGGAATATGGTCCTAATCAGATGATGCAATTGTGGCTAATTACTCATATATTGGCAGCTGGATACTATAGGGGCTAAAAATAGGCTTAGCATCTATGCAGGACCCTAAATAAGACTTCATATCTTTCAGGAGTGTTCATTAGGAAAAGGGACAGATCCTGTACTCAGGAGGGTATTACAGCAGCGGCCAGTGGGTTTTGTGTCCTTTGGCAACTCAGCTTCTTTGTTTGGTTAAATGAGAACACCACGTATTTTTGGATTTGGCTCCAGTTGAAGGTGTTGAAAGCTTGAAAGACTATATCTGAACAAATTTTAAAGACTGCCTCCCCTTCCATTTCAAAACTGCGTTTTGCAAGGTGTTATGTTCCTTCAGCTGCTTTTGATAGCACTGAAACAGCACGATACCTTTTAGGGCTCCGTGTTTAGATAGTCAAAGACTTTAGGAAGAGCGGAGTTGGATTTGGTTATTTAGATCAAGGATATGGACGTTTGAGATCCCTTCAGAAACAGCAGGCCAGTCAGCAATTTCACGTGTAGATCTCGATTTGAACTTTGAAACCCCAGCAAAGCTGGGGTATGTGATCCCAAGACTGGGCTTGTCTAAACACAGAAATCGCACAGAACTCCAGTCAGAAAAAAGCAAACATAAAAACACTGAACAAATGCAGTGGTCGTGGGTAGCTAATCGTCCCACCCAGGAGCCCTCGTATTCTCAGGACACAACCGTTATCACCTAAAATACCACCTGTCCCATTGCAGCCTGGGTTTGGTCTCCTTGCCTGTGGATTAGACATAAGGAATATAAAACAAAATACATGCACAAAACCCTTGTGTTTCCTGTGCAAAATCAGGCTGTGCACATAGCTAATTCTTTTCATGTTAATCTACACTTACAACCCGATAACAAGCTAGAGCTTTCTTCTAACCAGGCTTGATTAAATTTGGAAGATTTCTTCCCAACAGGAGAACCCTTTCTGCTTTCATGCAGTAAACATGATTTTGTGCTTTCTGTATTTCCCTTATTTATTTTTATTTCAGGATTTCTTTTATTATTATTATTATTATTATGAATAAGCTAGTTTTAAATCAATTTCAACAGCTGGAATTAATTTTCCTGTTACTGACTCTTCACTTGGGCCTGTCACAGAGCGGGAGGCTTTCTATTAGCATAAACATAACTGAAAGCTCTGGAATTTGCATTAATGTACTTTTAACAAGTTGACAGTCTTTTGGCACGCGCTCCTGAGATCTGAGAAGCAAGGGAAAAAAAGACTGTATTATACCTTACACTGGCTGGATTGTAAGAAGCTGTCAGGTAAAACCTCAGGTTTCTTTTCCTACTGCAAAAATATGGGACAAAATACCCACTCATAAGCAGGTGCATATATCTGACAATTTTGCAAAGTCCTTATGGCTTGCTCCTGGCCTCTGACAGAGCACGCTCACGACTCTGGAGTGAGCTGTTTTATTGTTATTTAATGGATGGGGAACTCAAACGAGGTCTGGAGGTGCTGAGGTGCAAAATATTTTACAAAGGTTTTAAAGGGTCACAGGAAATGTATAGTTTAGTGAAAAGGGCTATGGACCCTTTGAAAAGCGATCCAAACCCTGCTAAATAAATTGGAAAGTGTCAAATAAGGAGGTGGGCCCACAAGCCCCTTATTACCTTGAGGCAGGGAATTTAAGAGGGCTCAGCATGGCAGTTTTGCCAGCAGGTGACAAAATCATAAGTTAAGACCCAAAGGCTGAGACGATGGTTTTATACAACTCTGGTTGAACCCTGTGATTACAGTGAGGGTCTTTCCATCTCCTTCCACCTCCAAAGTGGCAAGTGAACATTGTTTTGAACCTTGCCTACATTAGCCACAGGCCCAGAACCCAATTTCTGGATAAACAGAAGGTGGCAAACAACACGGCAAGGCCTTGAAGGGGGATGCAGAGGTGTCTGTGTGCATGGGTGCTGTTGTGGCTGGAAGCCAACAGTTAATTGAGCCCCTGCACCGCGGGCATCAGCTGTACAGATAGCAAGCTTTGGGGTGCTCTGGATCCCTCAGCTACGGAGATGATTTGCCTGCATATCAGTGGGGTTTGATACGTGTAATTAAAGGAAAAAATACCTTTTTGACTATTACTTGGGATAATGGTGTTAGAGTACTTGTAAAAAATGTTCAAGCCTACATCAAATTTGTGTGTATGTGTGTGTGTATTTCTAGTAACACTAGAAAAATAGGCAGGAAAAATATTTGGACTGCAGATCAGACTTGTATCAATTGCCACGGGAATAAAAGCAATACAGAGAATTGAGGGAATCCTTTAAACTACAGGATTTCTTAAATTGAGTTCTTATTTGACTGTTTATTTAGGCCCTACATTAAGACAAAAATGTGTGCTTAGCCAGCTCCTCCTGCTGGATCCAGAGCAACTATTAGAGCTTATTTCCGCAAAGATATTGCTGATGCTGGCTCCAGAACAGAGAGGAGAGGGAGGCCTGGGAGAGCTTCTTGGTGCGCTGGTGCTCAGCTCGCCCTGCAGCCAGGGCCTTATGTGGCTCCCCCTGACTCGGCACGCGGGGGCTGTCGTTTTACTCGCATAGTGGAGCTGCTGCCAGTGGTTTGGAAGGGCTGTGGTATTTATCTGCTTCAGGCTTTGTTTCTGGGTTTGCCTCTTCGAGTTTGGACAGACCAAAATGGTACCCGCTTGGGCTGGAAACTATGAGTCGATCTTCTGGCCCGCGCTAGAGCAACGTGACGCTGCTTACAGTCAGCCGTGTGGCAGTGGGCTCACTGCTGGGAAGTGTCACCGAAAGGTCTGCTAGTTAACAGCAAAGGAATTGTAAATAGCTGAAACCTGACTGAATTCCTCTGTCAGCTCATGACAGGATCCTTCTGCCACTCCTCTTCCTGCCTCTTTGCTCTTGAACCACAATCAATTATTTGGGAGAGAACGTCTGCTCTCGTGTGCTGTTCCAGTTGCTATCATCACACTCACTGGGGCTGTTATTTGTCACCTCTAACAGGGGGAGAGCAACTCGGTGCTGTGGAAGAGCAGTATCCTACCGGTGCCCTCCACGTCCTTTGTAGTTTTTCCCTTTCCCAGGCGATACAAGGCCCCAGAGGCACTAGCAGGGAGCAGAGGCAGCCAGAGTCCAGGCAGCAGAGTCCAGCGCTGCTTGGCTCAGGGGCTGCTGTCCTCCGTTGTTTGGACTGATGAAAAGCACTCGAGGTGCGTCTGCCAGCTGTGACAGTCACACCAGTTTTCCTGAGCTAACTTTAAACCTAGCTCTGGCACATCTGCTGGTGTACTTCTGGCTGCAATGAACTCCGTGCAGGTTTCTCATCCAGCCAAGGACCACACATAAGTGCACAGCCCGTGTGGGGCTGGCTGGCTTAGAGCTACCTTGGGAAGACTCAAATTGCAGTGTATGAGGCAGAGAATGGGCTGCAAACGCACAGGAGCTTCACACATCTGACAGCTGCATGTCCTCCTTTGATAAAAGGGAGTTGTTTTTCCTTCTTCTCAAAAGATGAGATTTTTCCCTACCTGCCAGCCCATCCCCTTTGAACCGCATGAGCCCAGAAATCATCCCAAATGCCGGAGTGGGGAAAGGATGACTGTAGTGCTAGAAGCAGGGGCCAGCAACTGCTCTTGTGGCAAGTGAAGTGATCCAAAGCTGAGGGCCTGGCTGCCTATGCCAGCGTTGACTTCAGCAGCGCCAACAGCGGGTGTTGCGTGAGCCAATGCTGACAGCGCCGGGCCCCCGGCCAGGGGACGTGTGTGAGCGGTGGGCAGAGGAGCCGCAGGCCGCCAGAGCCTCGCGGCGATGGGAAGAGGAGTGTGGGAGGGGAAGGGGGAAGAGGAGGTTGGTTTAGAGATACTGTCCGCAGCGCTGATTCACTGGGCTAATCGAATCTCAGTGGCCTTTTTCTTCCAGTATCTGCTCTGGGCGTCTGTCACTGTTTTTGAGAATTTATCTTTCTCATCAGAGCTTGGTATTTTTTTTTTTTAGTGTTTTTTTTCCTCTTCATTCAAAGCATGCAAGAGGAAAACATCTGAAAACAAAATGTCCTTTTCTCAGAGCTCTGCTCAGTAGGCCCGTGATGAAGTTTCTCCTTGTGCCGAGGAACGGGGGTGCCCTGCGGCAGAGGCCAGTCAGGGCTACCTATGGCCTCTGCTGAATTTTTCCTTTTTTTTTGGTGAGAGTTCTCAGTTAACCTCCATTCTCAAAACAGTACATCAGGGCCAGTAGTTCCTTTCTTCTGCAGAAAAGGTTGCTTATACAGTCGTCGAAACATTCACTACAGCATAGATCCTGTGGGTGAGGGTCTGGTGCCTTTCTTCAGGTCACCTTATTTCACCCAAGCTTTAGAAATGCCAGACCGATTTAAAATGGCAATCTTAACATGCAGTTGTCTTGCCTAGTGGAAAGCTTTTGGTATAGCTCAACTTGTGGTACTGTTACCAGAGGGATTTGAGCAACCTGTGGAGCTCCGTTCTGGCCTGTGCGGTCTGACTCGCTTGGTGTGAGGTGAAGCCATGAGCTAGGCGGAGCTCGTGATGATCAGCATGCCAAACCTCCAGCCTCTGCAGCACGGAAAGAGGGGTTCAAGTATTACTTATCTGTCGGCTGAAACCTCCGTTCTGACCCTGCCTTATCTGTTAAGCTGAACACAGCACGAGAGGGGGGCTATTTGGGGAGCATCTGATAAAGGAACGTTAGCTGTACAAAGCTACTTTGGTGAGACCTCTCTGTAAACATCATCTGTTGCTGATTTAGCCTTGCATGTTTACAGGCAGACGTTTGTTGATTATTTCTGCTTTCTGGAGGAAATATTTTTAAATGTGGAAATCCATGGAGATATTTGAATAACCAGTTAGCATCTATTTTGTATTACATAGACCTTTTATTTTGTATTGCCTAGAGACCTTCACTGGGCTTCACTGAACAAGGCACAGAATACACCTAGGGGAGATGCACCTTGCTGTGAGAGGTCGAGGCAGCCCTAGCCAGGGCAGACAGCTGGGGAAGGGGAGACCAAGCACAAGGGGCAAGGTGCCCGCTCAGGGCTGTGTGCAGGAAGGTTGGGAATGGAGCTGGGCAAGGCTGCAGGTCTTCTGGCTCTGCCCAGCCCTTAAACAAACTGCTGTCACCCCAAGCTTAGGTGGGTAAGTGACAAATTACATTAACTGTGTGAAGGCAAGTGATAATATTGCAGTCTCTGCAGTGTTTTTGCCTTCTCATGTCTGGCCTAAGATCTTGAGCTTTTAAGGGGAGAGGTGCTGGCTTTCTGGAGAGTAAAGCATCATGCTAATTTTGCTCTTTTTCTGCGTGCAAAGTGTCAGAGACAGGAAAAGAAGCTCCTGCCATTTAAATGATATCAACATTCAAAGAGTGTACTTGTGTGTCTGTTGGTTTACAGGTCTGTATAAATCAATATATTTGCTTCTCTAAATATGAGAACTTGGTATGAGGCAATAAAAGTAGATTACATGCAATTATAAGTGGAGACAGACTTTGTGACCTGTTTTAAACTACTTTGGTTCAGAATTTGCGTGACCGAGAGTCAGAGTCTTCCTTTGATGGAGTTTATGTTCTGTGCATTTCAATTTCTCCCATCCTGAACATGAGAATCTCAGGAGGTCAGTTGAAGGCTATACCATCATAACTGCAACCCAAACAGGGCTGCTGTTGGATCCTACCCCAGCCTATTTCCTGCAGACAAGTTCTGACCTAGAGATCTAAGCTATTTCCACATACCAAAAATGTAGAAATGCCAGTTGGCATTGTTCCTCTGTTGGTGTGTTCCACTGTCACAGAGTGACTTGTGATACCTCTGTTATGGCTGAATGGACACCGTAATGTAAGAAGTCTCATATGGGCTTCCAGAGGCTATTCTTTGAGTAAAGCATGGTTTGCTTTGAATGTCTTGTCCTGTCTAAGTTATTGCTCCTGTCTTGCTCACTGGTTGCTTTGACCTGATCCTTACATTCCAGAGCTGAGTATTTCCATGCTTGTTCAATGTGTACTTTAGTGAAGGATTTTCAGAAGCATTCAGAGTTGACCAAACTCTGTTCCTACTGAACCCACAAGGTGTTTTCCCTCTGTCTTCAGTGGGAGCTGTCAGAGCAGGGCTTGGTGCCATTGGAAATCCCGTGCCAACTGACTGTGCAGGTGGAGCAGATGCTGTGGGCTCGAAGAATCGCATGTTTCATGGCAAAAGCAGTATTTTGGAAGACTGTTGAGGAAACTGACATAAAAGGCAATTTTTCTGTGGCATGGCAGGTTGCCTGGTCTAGGAGTGTTGTGCAAGGTGTAGGAAAGACAGCCCAATGCAATTAGAAGAAGTGGAGGTGTCAGTGGGTATAGATTGAAGCATTTGTTCCTGAAAGGAACTTGTGTGTTTCCTTCTGCTCAGTCTATAACAGGTCTCATTCCTCTAATTAACTTTTTTTTTTATCCCTGCAGGCTATACTGAATCTCCTCTTCATGCTACAACGTCCCTACTCTTGAATGTGTTGTCCTTAACTCATTCCCACAAATGCACCAGCCATGAGGGGACAGGAAATGCACTGCAATGCTCAGGGGCATGTGCCAAGTCCATGTTTTATGGGACCAGCAGTAGGCCACCACCAAGAGCCCTCTCCCATCAGAAGGTACGTGCCTCTTGTTGATGCAGCCAGCATACTAGTGGGGCAAGAGCTCAAACTGAGCTTGTAGTGCATGGGGAGGCTGTAGAGAGGAAGCCCAGGTTAGTGGGACTTCAAGGAAACCTGTCCACAGCCTCCGTTTCATTGTCATCACCCAACGCTTGAGAACCTTCCTGTGATACCAGGATGGCCATTTGTTACGGTTATCACAACGGTAAAATTGTCATGGGTAAAAACATCCCATTGTCCAGAAATACAAGACAATAGTGTCGGCAAAGAGGGCCCATCCTCCACACCCCCTTCCCCTCGCAACTCCTCCACACTCAGGAAGTGGCAAGGCTGTACTGTGTGGCCAAAAACAAGGCAGCAAAACTCTAGTGAAAAAGGGGAGTTAGAGCTGATCGGTAAGCCAGGCATGGGCACTGAACATCTCTCAAGAGATAAGTCTCTGATGCTTGATTCTTTTCAGTCCTTTTGGAGACCGTGATAAGGAGGCGGCAGTTGCTTTGTCAGGGTTGCTCACGCTTTTTTGTGCAGTGTTCAGTCACTGAACTTGCTCAGATAAGACAAACATCTAAACTCCATTTCCGGAGACACATACCAGTCTTTGCACTCAGGCAATGGTTATACCAGCGGTGGGCTACAAGAGGCAGAACTGGTCTCGAAAGTCTGTGAGAAGGATTCTCCATAGCAGCTGGTGCTTCTGCATCTCTTGTGCTCCAAAAATCGGAATCCAGACTTTCCAACAGACCCAAAACACTGGGGTATTTGACAAAGGTAGCCACTGGCATCCCAGTGGGAGCAGCGGTGGGATGAAGTACTTCTGAATAACAGATCCAAATTCTGGATGCTCTGGGCTTAGCAAAGCTGGGCTCTCACAGAGTCTAGTCCCAGGCATGTATCCTCCTCACAGGATCTGTGAGACCTCGGTTGTCAGAAGCAAACTTGTTGTAGGTAGCAAGAGCTTCAGTTGCTGCTGAAAAGCAGCCACAAGAGAATAGAAACATGATTGATTAAAGCAAACCAAGTCTGGACACAATTGTTTAGGACAGACAGCAAAGGAAAATAATACAGGGAAATGTAAATCTGCAGAGAATTTTGTAAGGTGTCAAGAGGTGATAAATGGCCGAGTTAGAAACTGGTCGGCGTGCTGCTTAGCGCCCCTCCTGCGTGAAGGGCTGGGGCAGCCCTTGTACCTGTGCTTGGCTAGAGTTTCTGGCTAAAATCTCACATAAAGAGATGTGTTCTGGGGACCATTCCCAACTGGAAGGAAGCAGCTCTCCCTGTTCAGTTGTCCTAATTTCTTCATCTTTGAGGCTTTCTGTAGAGGGATTCCAAGTAACTTGATTTAACCTGTGAGCTCAGAGAAGTCTGCCTGAGTTGGTATGGGCAGATATATGTCAAATGGCTACACCTTTACCTGCTTCAGTAGAAGAAGAAGACCTGTAGGTTTCAGAGGTTTTGTAATATATCTGAATACATTTTTCTTGAATGATTTCTGGCACCTACCAGCCTGGCCATGAGCACTCAAGCTTTTGCCTTCTGGCTGGGTAGGGAAGTAAATAAATCTAACAAACCTTTGCACCCCAAAAAAGACTCAGTTCCTCAGCAAGGGGACAATTCCCCAAACTGAACAGTAGCAACTTGCAAAATGCTTGGTTTGTTCTAGACCTGGGATGAAGCATGTCCTCACTGTGTGCAACCAACTGTGAGTGACCTTCTGAGGTCTCCGGTCCACATAAAAATTCCATTTTTGAAGTCATGGTTTTAGCGTGTAGCTTTGTGCTTAGCCTAATGGGAAGCTGACCCAGTTAGCCTTAGAGGACATGGGAAAATACATCAGTAGTGGAAGGAAGGGACTTCTGGGACAAAGCATTGTTTGAATTTTGTGTGAGGGAGTTCTTATTCTTTTTTTTTTTTTCCCTAGGATGAAAATAGTGGGATTAATTTTAATTTGCATGATGGTGTAGGTCCCTGCCCATTAACTCAGGGCTGGCCTTTCGCAGCCCTGAGACCTGGCCTAGGTGGAGCTGAGCATGCAGCCACTTGGTCCTCAGGATGCACTGCGAGTGTTGTCACCACCATGTCTCTGGGAGATGTTCCTCCCGGTGACCCTGCACAGTGCTCAGCTTAACCCTCTGCTGAGCAGCAGTTGCATCACTTAGGCACCTAATCCCATTTATAACCCAAGATACCAATTATAAGATGTCAATAAATTTTCAAAACCCTACAGTGGAAAGGCCTATTATTAGGTCATCTAGGATATAGTTCTGTCAGTGCAGGGTTATTCAATTAACTGGGATACAAGTCATTAGTATGGGCTTTTCTTTTTTCTTTTTTCTTTTTTAATTGCTACTACCAGAGCAATGATTTAAGGCATTTCTGAATTTCATTGGCACTTCCTTTCACTGCCCACAGTCAAATATTGGGCCTGAGGCATGTGATGGTGTCCTCCTGTTATCTGCAGCAGCATCAAATCCTGTCCTGGTAGCCTGTCTCTGGGAGGAATAGACGCACACAGATCTCCTCTCCTTTCTTGTGCCGTGTTGCATTGTTACAGGTAGCTCAGAAGTGCTGTGTAACGGTGTGGATTTCCCAGCTTTTCCACCGTGGCTTTCTCCACTGGGAGCTGTTTTGGAAAGCAGCGACCTAGTCACGGTGCCAGGGCCTCAGTGAATTCACAACCTTGTGCCTCACAGTTTTTTCCTGCGTTCTGCTGATGTGCTGTGGAAATTGGAATAACGTGTTCTGCCTGCAGGCAAAACCTTCCAGCCCTGCTGTCTTACAGCGGTGTTTCCTAGATGGAAACGTTTCTCCTGCTTTATCTGAATATACCTGCCAGCCTCTGAGGTGGGGTGTGCCTGGTGTGTTATGTGCCTGATGTGTGAATACTCACCCCATGTGCCCATCTCTGGTGCCTTCTGCTTCCCCCAGGCTTTCATTTCACTCCTGCTCTTCCCATTCCCCTTCCCCAGACCAGTTGCCTGTCCTTTGGGAGTGGCTGCGTGTCCCTTGGTGTGGCAGGCAGCTCGCTGCATCTGGGGAGCTCCAAGAGCTGCCCGAGTCCTGAGCAGTGAAACTTTGTTGTTTCAAAGTCACATTGACCTGAGTGCTGCAGCAAGCGTGTACAGTGTCTGCTGCCGTTGTTTCGCATGAGGGAGCTGCAGTCAAATATTAAAAAGGCAGCAAGAGCATTAAATTATTCGGCAATGGAACATTGTCATTCCTCCATAAAACTATTTTGACCTGTAGTTTTCTATGGAGTCCATTGCTCTTAAATGTGCAATGAGAAAGGAAATTAAAAATTAATCTTTATTTCCATCTCAGAAGAAAACCTTAATTCTCTGCATTGAAATTATACTCGTAATCCAGGGTAATAAATTATAGTTTTTAATTGCAGCTAGTCACAGCCAATCAAACGGAGACGTCTCTCTTTCTCTCGCTTGCTTTAACTTTGCTATGCAGAAGATTTCTTGGAGTGCTGGGAAAAAAAAATCACGTACATTGACCCAGGCTCTTAACATCACGCAGAATAAGCCCTGGACATGCTACAGCAATAAGGCTCTGCTCTTTTCTGGCACCCTTGAGCCAATGACCTGAAAGTACCTTATGGGCAGTGATTGCGCCATACAGCCAGGCACAGGGAAATGGGTAAGTTCTGCCATGTTCCCATGGAAAAGGTGGTGTAGTATCTTGTTCAAGGTTATGTACTGTGAGTCAGGGTTGAGCTAGGAACAAAATTTAGATCCTGGTTCAACTGTTTTTGACTATCAGACACCACTCCTCCTCTGAGCAGGGGCTAGGAGCCAGGATGCCCTGTTCTGGCCCACTGCCCAAGTACCTGAGCTCTGGTATCTCTTCTGACAAAAAGGACACGTGGGTAAAGCGGATGTTTATGCTTGGTGTCTCCTGCAGGTAACCTCTGTGTTCTTTCACATTACAGTATGTTGTAGGCAAACGAAATGTTTCTTGGTGTTTGACATTGCCGTATTGTGAATGACAAAAGCTACCATGGAAATGGGTTTGCTAAGGTATGGCATGCTTTTAGCACAGCAAAAGACGTGTGTCTGTTCCCAAATAACTGATGCTTTGCATGTGCCATGTTCTTCTATTGCTATCCTTCAGTGTTTGTCTGAGTCCTTGCATACCTTCCATTCTTGCTAGATCATCCTGGCTGTCATCTCACCACTGGTATGGTGGCACTTAGCCAGGGGTTGTCTCTAAGAGCAGCCCATGAAGTGTTCGAATACCTATGCAGTGTACCTGAATTCTTTTGTAGCACCTTTGTCCAAGCAACCCAGCCTTGGCATATTTTTTTAGCCACGTCATATCCAAACAATGAGCTAGACTTGTATATAGCAAGGAGGATTTTAAAGGTGTCTTAATATTTCCAGGCTCAGCTAGGAAACGAGAGTCAACAGGACTGGAATCTAGTTGGAGGGAGAAATAGTGGCAGTAAGAATCTACAGTTTTAATAACAGCTCCTAAGTCTTTTTCCTAGCTTTTTCTTGATTGCATCAGTATGTGGAATAGCGTACAAGAGAAAAAGGACAGCAAAGTGGCAAAAAAAAATCAGACAGCTGTAGGAACGTGGTCCACCTGACATAAAAAAGCCTTCTACAGTTGCATAGTATTATCAATATATTCACAGCGAAGGTGTTTGTTACTAATCAGGATTAGTCTGGCACATCTGTAGTCTTTGATTTGGAAAAGACTGTAAAATCTCTGCTGTCAGGGTCTCCAGGCTCTGACCACTCCTCATGAGCTCAGTATGACTATTAGCGATGAGAAGTGTGGTGAAATCCTTACTCCAGGATGCATAAAAAAGTGCAGACAATAAATCTAGCAACATTTTTGACTTAGAGTACTTATATTCTTGATGATTAGTCCTAAGATTCCAGATATGATGTTTATGGGGTCTTATTCTCCACTGGTTGTTCAATAGAGAGCTTTAGCTGGACAAAAGAAAACATCCCTTTGTCATAAGTGATGCTCAGGCCTTCATGAATTCTGCTGCCCACCCTACATCACTGATGGTGAGCTGTCACGCTCATCAGCCAGGGCTGCTGTCTGTGGAGGATCTCTGAACCCCGCACGAGCTGGGAAATCCCATGTGTGTGTCCTACAAAGGACCCTCGTGCAATTAGAGAACCCAAACCACGCAAGCCCTTTACCAGGTGACTGTCTTTCCTGGTCAGAGGATCTGGAGGACGACAGCTCCGCATTAGCAGGACATAAAGCGTACTGCAGCAGAAGTATGAAAAGGCTGTGTTGCTGATGTGGGATTTCACAAGGGAACCCAAGCGGTTTGGGCAGGAGTGACTGGCCTCCTGCCTGCCCTGGGGAGCATCTGTGCATGTGCTCTGCTGCCCAGTCCTCGGGCAGGCTTGGAAGTGAATTAGAAGATTGCAAGGAGATAAATTTTGGTATCCTGAAGTTCTTCTGCCAACTTTGGGCATCTCAGCTTTTTTCATGTTTTGTCACACAGAGCTCTCATAGAAATGACGGTGGCGTGTGGATCAGCAAGGGCTGCTTCTGGCTGAAGTCACGGGGATGTAGCTGAGCAGCTTGCCCTGGTGTGTTTGTCTACATTTTGCTGCTAACAGCGTGCAAGTTTTAGCCTAGATTAAAGGTACCTTATATACACTTACATATGCTGATCGCATCTGAATTGTTTTGTCTGAGCTGCTTTAAACGTGAATTCTACCCCTTTTCTAGGCAGGATTCACCATGCCACAGCAAGTTGTATTGCTTGGAGACTTGGTGGTCTAGTTGAATTTTGCAGTTAACTTCCTTCCTTTTCCTTTCATTCTGCTTCTGCTAATTGGATTTACCTATAAATAATTTTTAGTCTTTTTGGGGAGCATTTAAGGATGAGTCAAAGTTGTTTAGCTTTTCCCCTCGTTTACTGTTCCACCCCTCCCCCCCCCCCCCCCCCCCCCAAAAAAAAAAATCAGTTGAATCAGTTTTTGGTCACTTTTACTATCTTTTTATTCCCTACTTTCTCTTTTAGGTATCTACTCATAATGCAGTGTAAAACAATTGCTGAGCCTGTTGATACTGCAGAACAGCATATTTAGCATGCTGCTGAGGTAAGTAACAAACATATCCTCTTCTGGATCACAAAAAAGATTCTTAAATTTTGAATGAGGCATCTTTGTGGTGCAGCGAGCAGAGACTGCCAGTAACATACTCACCCAAAACCTCTGCTTCCCACCCGGGAGCAATCAGTGAGAACAGAGAGCACCCAGTGGACTATAACTTGTGTCTACATACAAACAAGGCTCCTTCTGGAAATTAAATGGTTTATCTAAAGTTATCAGACTGCTGACTGCTCTTTGAGAGGTACTCCAGGGCCGGGGAAATAACTGCAGTCCTGCTTGTCAAATCCAAAGGAAGAATGATCCTGGAATTTATTGTCCTGTATGCATAATTATTGTATCTAGCAAAAGAAGGATTTATGAACTAAACAAACATGTTTCCGGAAGATGATGGCAGCTGTATGCCTTTAGCAGTATTGGCGGCATGGTGAATGTATCTCATCAGAAAATCTTTATATTTTATAGGACAATAAAATTAGTGAATGAAAGCAAAAAGGGAGGTATAATGGATCTGGATTTTAACAGGCATATGAATCAATATCTCATGAGATCTTGCCTGAAAAAATGTAATCGTGCTGCAGTGAGCAAGGACATGCAAAGAATAAGGGAAGAGAAGAATCAGGGTAGTCTTGTGACCATGGCTGGAGATTTGACCAGGACAGGATGGCCTGGCTTTCAGAGCCTCAGCCAGTGGGTTTAATTCCTTGCTCTGCCAACAACTTTGCAAGGGCACATCGCTACTTTTCTCTGTTTTGGTTTGCCATTGTTAAATGAAGGCAGTTCTGTTGCCCTGCTGGCTTGTGAGAAAGGTGGCATTTCAAATCGAGACGTGCCATGAACCGTGGCAGTGGAGACTGTGCAACAATGTCAGATTTTCCACCCCATCGTATGAGCAATTATAACAAATTATCAATTTCTCATCATTTCATGCTTCATGCACAAAGGGAGAGATTCTGGTTCCTGTTGGAATAGTAGCATTTCATACACGTTTTCCATCAGTGTGGTTATTGATGCAAGCTGCAGAAATCAGAGGAGAAATCAGGCAAAAGGTCTTTGTGACTTCTGGGCTAAGCCCCTCTCCCCAAATAACTGTTATTCACCTCTTATAGGCTACTGATTTTTTTTTCTTTGACTTAGGGTTGTGTGGGAAGAGGAAAAAGATTTATCTGGCATTTGGAAACTTCCTGTAGTGAAAGCAGGAGAGAAGAAATCTCTTTGCTTTTCCTCTGTCCTGGCAATATGTAAGAAGCGGTCTTTGGGGCTGCACAGTGATCCTTCAGGCTTACAGCCACGTCACTTGGTGTTAGCTTGGCTTCCTGGTGCTTGGGAAGGAAGAGCATTGGCTGTTGCCCACCCCACGAACATGTGTGCTATCCGGAGAGATTGTCTCCGGCAAATGCTGAGCGGTTCTTCTGTATCAAACACTTCCCACCTTGAAAACTTCCTTGGTTAACTGCTCATTTCAAAATAATTATTAATGTATTTGCACAGGGATTTTAGAATTTAATTAGCCTCTTTTGAACTGCTCTTAGTGTGTTTGTCTAGAGAAACAGAAAATCCCTCCATGACTTGTTTGCTTTCTTCCTTCGTTGGTTTTCACTGGAAGGGAAAGATACCGACGGGCTTTGCGGGGCTGCATCCTCCTGGTGCGACTGGTGTTGCACCTGGGGAGGAGCTGTGGGGCTCTGCAAAAGGTGCTGCTGCTTCTGCAGTGCATCAAGGCCCCCCCCGTGCCATCGAGGGTGTGTGAGCATCAGCACGGGCTGGGCTGCTGAGCTCAGGAGGGCTCAGTCCAGTCGTGACAAGGATCTGTGCAATGTCTGCACGTCCTTACCCCTGACCTGGGCACGTTTGCACCGTGGCAGTTGTGCTGGCTGAACTTGACTCCCATTTGCCTCTTCATTAGTTTCTGTTGGGAAATTGAAATCCCTGGCTGCGATCTGGATGTATCCTGCTTCCAGCGGCCAACTGGCATAAAAATGTTCTCGTCTCACTTCTTGAAAAGTGCGTGCTAAGGGCAGCGGTTCTGCTGCGCTGAATCGAGTCCATGTTCACGCAGAGCATGTTGCAGGCTGCGTGTGCATGCGTGCCCGTCTGCAGGCACCCCGTTTCCATTTGGAGGCTTGCTTCAAGTTTTTTCCTTTTGTCCCATCCTGCCTTGAAAAACGAGGCTGGGCAGAGCAGAGCGGGTTTCTGGCGTTCCCTGCCTGCGCAGGAGCACACGCATGAGCGCTCTTTCTCTCTAACAAACCACAGTGGTTATGACCACTGCCTCTGGTACTGCTGTATTGGTCCCAAATTGAGGAAGGATGACTAACTTAATCACTTGATAGTTTTGATTTCTAAAATTAAACAGCCTGCCATATGTGCAGCACTGTTACTATATTTATGCCAGCAGTTAGCAGACAGCGTTGGCCAAGTGAGAGGGGCTTCACAGCTGCAGCTTGTGCCTGCACTGCTCTTGTGTGCACACAGATGTTTCTCCTCGCTTCTCCTAACTGCAGCCCCGTAGACATTTCTCCAGGAGCAACAGCACTCATGCTCATAGAGCTTTCTGGACAAACTCTCAGCCATCGCTTCGTAAAGGTGTCCTGATGCACCTTGGTGTGTCTCGGCTCCAAAGAAAGGGTGGAAGAGCCCAGGAGGCTCCAGCCCCAGCGTAGAAGCAGCTGCTCTCTGGCATATTAGGGAGAGCAAGTGAGCTGCAGAAAGGTTTCCCTGGGGAAACGGTGGGTGCTGTCCCCAGCAAGTCCCTCGGAGGGCTGTGCGTGGCCCCGGGGGACGCGTGGCAGCATTCTGTCCCGAGCTGTCTGAGCCGTTGGGTGAACGAGGGGCTGAGATGCCTTTCTCTCACCTTCGGCTTTGTAGGACTCAGTTAGCGCCATGCGGATTTATTTGGATTCTAGGGGAGAGGAAATAAGAGGAATAAGCACTGGATAAAAGCCAAGGTGAAATGTACAGAGGTGGAAGGAGCAGGGCCTCGTTCTTTGGAGGAGGACAGACTGAGGGATGAGATGTTAGTTATTATTTTGGTTTGGGCACCATTCCTCTGATCTTAGACATGTTACTCAGCTTTGTTTTCTAGCAGGAAATCTGGCTCGCTTGGCAGGAGGATTAAGAGATGGAACTAATATTTAGCACTAACCAGCTAAGAGTGTTTGGGTGAAACTGAAATATTTTGACAGATTAAATTTGATTTTACTGACTGACTTGGTGACTCATGGGTGCTTTTGTTTGGTTTTAAGCAGGTGTTGCTGCAAAGCATCGGCAGCAGCGTGCTTTGGTAGGGTTGTGTGCGCTTGTTGAGGAGGTGGCGGGAGAGGGTTTGGTTTTCATTTGCTTAGGCTTCTTATTTGAAACAATTGTTACCCTTGGGGATTTCTTCCTTGTGGAATGGAGCTGTATGGATCTGGCAAGTGTATTTAATGGGAGCAGAGAGCATCCCAGTCCCTTAGGACTGTGTCAAATTAAGAAACCCATCTATGTTACATCAGAAAAAAACAAATTATAGACAAGTTTCTGTCAGCAATGCAATGCTGCACGCTCTCCTCTAAGGATGCATGAACGGTGCTGGGGCACGGGGACACCTCAGAGCACCAGGGGTTACCAACACTTCGCAGCCCTGTGCACCCACCTTTCACTTGTCCCTGCAGCTTCCAGAGGTCGTCTTCAGCACCTTCAGTCCAGCTATAGATTAACACTCGAACAAGAACTGCCTATAGACAAAGTTCTATGAGATTTACGTATAACATACAATCTCGCTATAAAGTGCAAATTATTTCCAATTTCATTGACACGTAGGGATAAATTTAAGTACTGAAAAGTGGTGTGGTTTGTTTTTTTTTTGGTTTTGCTTTTAATAAAATCTTCCCTCTGGTATTTGGGGGATTTTTTTTGTATGTGATTGTTTTCCTTCTGCTCCTCGTTTATTGGGAGTCAAGGAGGCGGTAGGCTGGGCTGTTTGCAGTTGTTTATTAAGTTTCCTTTAGGAAGGTTTTGAAGCCTGCTGTGGCCAAGGTGTTGAAGTACCTTCATGTGCACCACCGCCTCTCAGAGGGCAAGAATCTGGCACACAAAAAACAACCCTGGGAATAACCCTTCTTTAAAAAGAGACAGATCTCTCGCAGCATTTGAATTTTTCAGCTGAAACCAGGGATTGGCATTTCCATGGACTCACACAATTGCGTTTGTTCCTTAAAACAGCACTTGCCTTTGCAGGCAAAAGGAGTCTTTATGATACCTTTATCTACCACATGCAAAATAGTAACATTTTTTTACATTTTTCAGATGTCTGGAAAGCAGGGAGCACTGGGAGAGAAGGAGGGATGCTTCTGTGTCCAAGGTAGCATAGGCAGCAGCAGGTGAGCCAGCTTCTCTCTCCGATCTGTCGCTTGCTGCCACACTTTGGGTGGCTCAGCCTCCCTCTGCTCAATTTCTGTATCTGAACAGTCCTGTTTACCTGCAGTGTTAGTAATGATACATGGTGAATTATTAGAATTTGGAAAAGGCTTGAATTTATGTGCAGAGAACTGCTCTGGGAACACAAGGTTGACTAGTAAATTTTTTTTCAGTTAGTTTACGAAGTCTGAGTCCATATTTGGACTTGTATTTTAAATGGTAAAATCACAGCATAAAGGAACTTGCTGTTTATGCCAGCAGGGTATTTGGCTCTCTCCTTCTTGCTGTGTTCTCTCTGCCTCCCATCTGAAAGGGAACGCACGATATATTGATCCTAGCTTTTAGGACTCGTTCTATTTATGAACCCAAATTGCAGTATGAAGGTACAAAGAGCAATTGAAAAGGGAAGATCTATATTAGGATGACAAAGAGAATAAATTAAGGCAGCCTCCCCTCTCTAATGGCCTGCCAGGCTGCTGGTAGTGGAGGGAATGCCCCTGTGCTGTCTACCTGAGTGATGCTCCAGCATCAGGGGATTTTCTTGAGCACGGTATTGATTTTTGCTACTACATTAAGCTTTTAACTTTGCAAATGGTCTTCTTTGAAGTCATTAATGTTGATGCGTAGCATGAGGGGTGAAATAGCTGCGCTGCTGCTGCGTGGGTAGTCTGTGATCACTTCCTTCTTCCCTTTCCTGTTGAAGCCCCATTCAGCTGATGTACCTCGAGGAGAGCAAGGAGAAAAGGAAGTAAACCTGCAAGCCAGGATGGCCTCAGAACTGGGTGAGGAAGACCAATTTTTCAACAAATTGAAGGCAATGGTTTAAGCTTGCCTAGCGGTTGTGAGGCTGGGGCAGGGGGGTGGGGAGGGGTTAGAGCACAGCCTAGGGCTGGCGGTGGGGGTCCTCAGGAGGGGTGTGCGGTGTCTTAGGGGGGGCTGAGAGCTGCATTCAGCATTATTTATTCCTGCTTGAACGATGAATTGGAAATGAGCTCAGCTATCAGGTGAACTCGGAGTACCCTCACTCAGGACTGAAGACAGTTAAAGGTAGGTGGTGACAGGGCAGGTGTGAAGGGCTGCTATTGTGGAGATTTAGAGTGGGTCCCAGGTTTGTTCCCTTTAAGCAGAGATTAACACAGGCGCTACACAAATCAGTACATCCAAATGGTTGTGGTTGTTTCAAATCTATCCAGCTTCCCCTGTCAGACAGGAACTGCTCGCAGACAGGAGCATATTATTGTAGACTCAGCTTCGCTGTTTGCAGCAGCTAATTCCCCCCAGCCCCTGTCTCCTCCCTCTATCACTCCCTTCCCAACAGTCAGCCTCGGATCAGCATGGCTCCCTGGTCCTCAGGGTCTGCGTGCATGAGCCCAGCGACCTGGGTCCTTCAAATCTAATAATATTGTTTCGTTTCAGGGCAGGGTAAGGAGCTTTCTGCCCTTAAAAATCCTGACTTCACTGCTCTGGTGAGCTCCTGGGAGACGTGAAGGTCTTAGAGGCGAGAATACCCTGTTATGGAAAGGAGAGATACGATGTGATGTGGTCACGGAAATGACAAATGCCCAAGTCATAGTGGCTCCTGTGTCATCTGGCCCCCACAGCTATTTTGAGGTCAGTCCTTCATGGGAAGGAGAGATGGAAGGAACCAGGAGAAATTGTCTAGTCCCTTCCACTGCCCCAGGATGGAGTCAACTGACTTAAAGATTTGTTTTGCTGCAGCAAATAGCACAGTAAGGGCTCTGCTCTCTGCTTGCCTTACCAGCCCTGCCTGTCCCGCTCCAACCTTTGGGCAACCCTTTGCAATGAAGGTGGATGCTGCTCAGGTAGGAAACTGCAGTGCCTCTTCACTGCATGGTTGTTTCAGACAACGCTACTCAGCCAGTGCCGTTTCTTCGCAGTGGCAATTAAAGGCATCCCTTCTCATTCCCTGGGAGGCACGGTGTTTATTCTTGTGTTGCCACCCTTTACCTAAAACTGTAGTTTATGCACACGAATGGTGTACGTAATGCTGGAGGATTAGTAACATCTCTATTTGTATGGTGGTTTAATTGTTAATGTTTTGTTCTCTATCACGTCTCCATGCAGACAGCGCAAATAAGAGGTGGTCCATCTCATGGCTGGAAAGCGTTTTCCAGTTCTGCTGATAGCACGTGTGCATGGGGAAGTGACAAGCCTCCCACCTTAGCAAGCAGCAGAGAGAATTTTTCTCTTCTGCAATCTTCTCCCCTCCCCCAGTCCACTACTGTGTCAAAACCTTGAGTTTTGTGTAAAGTTGTTAAATAAGCTTCTAGGCAAAATAAAAGATCAAAAGGGGTCTAATTAGCTGCAGTCTGCTTAGGAATTGTGGATGTTCACCTAGTTTTATAAATTGACACTTTTAGCATTAAAACTCAAAGCAAAAAACGATGTAATTATTCCCCTTTTTTTTTTTGAAGCTTAGGTTTAATGTCTTTATTGAAAATTGGGTACTTCTATGGCATCTCAAGATGCTTTATTCTATCAAATCTGGAGCAAGTCATTTTTCATTTTGGATTGTAATGTGGTATAAATGATAAGGGCCTGATTCAGAAAGCCTTTTTTTTTTTTCCTCCCCACTGGCAGCCTGACGAGAAAGCTTCATAGTCACATCACAATAACCCTGAAGATAATCTATGGTTTGAGTCTTTGTGAAAGTGCTTGCTTTAATACAAGGGGAAAAGTGAGATTTTGAGCTCTTAGTTAGGGTTCCTGAACTTCACTTGTCATCACAGGATTTTTAGTTCTTCTTATTTTTATATCTTTTAACAGATGTAGGATGCCAAGGGACAAGTAGATATCTGCTATGACCTTTCTGTGCTGTGATCGTGGCTCTGGGAGTACTTTGAGTCTCGTTTAAACTCAGAGAAGGTAACAGGTAGTTGAATGGAGTGGTTAAAGAAATGGAGGAATGACAGTTACAACCTTTTGGAGTTTGTTTCCATATGACCTGATCACGTGGCTTGTTTCCCAGCCTCTGGTCATTTGGACATACCATGTATGATTCGCTTTCACATGTCAAATCTCACTGAATTTGATCTCAATAACCTGGAGTAGTGTGGATAGTTGAGGGAAGGGTTGTCATGAAGTCGTGTGTTAGGGCTGGATAGGTTACAATTAATATTTACACTGTGGCAGGGGACACACTCTCCGTTTAGAACCAGAGGCTGATGGTGCTTGTCTCTTACTAATGCATAGGAAGTCCTGGTGCCTGCCCCAAAGACCTTGCCACCCATAAAGACAAATGGCAAAAGGATTTGCGTGAGGGTTGCTGCAGAAAAGGGTCAGTCCCGTAGTGAACTTTAAACTTTCTTTGGATGTTTATCTAAAAGTTCATGCAAATGGAGGTGGGTTTCTTTGATCTGGGACTCTTATGAGAACTGTCTTTTGTAATTTCAACTGCCCCCTGGCTTGTGTCAGAAGTGCTGTGAGTGGGCTCTCCCCTGGGATTTGGCACAGCTCAGGTTTTAACTGGGCTGGAAGGAAAGTGGGGCAAGATTTATGCATCAGAGCAGGGCTTGCAGAAAAGAATTTTTTATTGGCATCTTTTATATTGTCCCTAATTCAAAAGTTTCAATTCTTGATGATCATTCTGGGCACAGGTTCAAGGTTTCATTTGCGCTTGGCTCAGCTTAGATGCTGGAGGAAGGTCCCATGATGGGAGACAGATCCTTTTCCTGCAAAAACAGAGCTTCTCATTTGATGGTAACATTCGGATTAGAGCCTGCTTTAAGAATCCAGTGGGGATTTGCTTGAATTCTTCCAACTCTGCTACTCTGATCCAGTGTGGTGATTAGAGGAGAACTTTGGAGGTGTTGCTGCGAGAGTCTGAGAGCAGTCTGGCTACTTGCTCCTGTGGATTTTTCAGTAATTAGAGGTCTCTGAATAAAATGCTGGGTACATCCACATGTTAGTGATTCATAAAGGTTTTCCCGAGAAAATGGGTGTTCATTCTTTATTACTTCTAAATTGTCTTATTGCCTAACTAGTGAACAGACGTTGCTTTCAAACACCTTTCAACTGCTTTCTGGAAAAGATTAAATTATTCTTTCTTTGCACATACTCTATATGGACTTAGATAACATAAGGTGTGTGTATGGTCCAAGCCTTTTCCTGTTTGCTGCACAAGTTGTCTACTGGTCTCACTGGGAAGAGGCAGAGCCCAGAAGCAGCTCTGGGAGCCGCTGCAGTTTGGTGGGATGACTGGCTGATGTGAGTTAGTGGCTCCTGTAACATAAGGCTGGTTTTGCTGAGGAGTTAACGGGAGTGTCAGTCCCTCCATCCCACCCAGAGCAAGAGGAGATGCATGTTCTGTTTGGCTGTACGTTGGGTCGAGGACTCGACCTCCAGTGAGCAGACTGGTGCTGCTGAGCTGCTCCGTGCTGCTGGGAGGGTTTGTGTCGTGCAGAGCATCACGCCGGGGAAGCTGAGCTTGGACAGCACAGAGCAGCTCCCATCTGGCTCTCATATTGCCGTAATGGTCATTAACTAACACTTTAATGTTTTACAGCTTAATGTTTTCGTTTTAATATTAAACAAAGATTTTCTTTTAAGGGAATTTAGCTTAATCGTGTGGTTGCATGGCTGACCTGAGTAGGAGCACCGAAAGTCTGCAAAATTCCCCAAATGCACCAGAGAATGGAAGTCCTTATGATTTAATAAACTGTACAAGATGAAGTAAGTGGACTAATAGGTCTGTGATCTGCAACTGAGGGACGTGGATGTGTGCACATATGAGAGGAAGGAAAACAGATACACAGCTGCTACTTAAGGTTGAATGAATACACTTTGGTCTTTGCTTCACCTTTCCTAGGTTGCTAACACCAACCTGCCTAATGGAAGTACTTCAGTTACCTGTGTGTGAATTTGCCTTTTTTTCCGCAGTCCTCAGAAATGTACAAGTCTTGTAAAGTCCAGTTATCATTTAACCTTTTAGAAAGTTACCTAAGTTGGCAGATGCACCTTACTGCTGCCCATCAGATCTACCGTGTTGCTTCTAGCTAATGCCTGGTGCTTCAGTGCCTGTCCAAAATTTCACAGTGTATGTCACTAATTAGGTAATAAAGAGAAATTCTTAATTTGAAGGCAGGGTTATAACTACAAAATAAAGAGTTGGATTAGATGGGTTGTTATATTTAGTAGTAGTATTACTACTAGAGTTTGACTACTTACAAGCTAGGGCATTAAGCAGGTAATAAAGTTATTTTTGATTACCTAAAAATGCTCCCTCTTGAGATGGTCATTGCAGATTTGATCTCTCTGCTCAGAAGTGACTTCTCAGCTGCTCAGTGTGATTTCTTAAGTATGTTGCAACTGAGTTATCACTAGTTTTACAGAATGCACCCAAAAACAAGGGTAACCTTTTTTGTCTTCTCTAAATCAAGCTGTTGTGGGCGCTGATGTCTCCCTTTCCCAGCGAAGACAACGCGGTGTTGGTCCTAAAGCTCACTTCCAATGGTTTTGGCTCAAGAGAATTTCTTATGAGTTCTCAAGCCTCTTGAGAGACACACATCATATAAAAAAAAAAAAAACAGGCATTTGTAAAAATAATATTAAATTCTATAATTTCTAAATTTATAAACTTCATTTATAAACTTCATCCAAATTTCTCTTTTGACCATTTTGATTTTGGAAGCATTCATTAAAGCGCTGGGTTTTCATTTCCCTTTAACTGACAAATATTAGAATCAGACAACGTGCATCTCTGCTTACTGCTGGACAAGGCCTACAGGTAGAGATGGTATTTCAGACAAAGTAGGATGGCCAGAAGGCTTAGGCAAACTGTGAGGCATTGAGCCCTTCAGGTCTAAAACAGAAGCTTTGGATACTTAGCGAGCAGCTGCTCAGGGCTTAGTTAGATACTTGTCAATTACATCTTCGAGGGGAAAAAAAGTAAGTATTGGTATCTCTAGGTCCTAACAGCTCCTGTAAAATGTTGCTGGATTACTTGTAAGCATTGTTTGGGACATACAAAGGGTGGATGAATTTTATGAGGTAGTCTTTCTGTGTCTTAGGTGTGGGAAAAATTTGTTTCTTTTGAATGACCTAGTAAGAAAATATAAACCTGAAAGCTCCTACTGTGTACTTAAGAGTGTGCATCCCCCAGAACTGACTCAAATATGCTTCAAATTGTCTTCCCTTTCAATTTCTGCAGGCTCTTGTGGGAAACCCAGAAAGTGGCTTTTACATTTACAGCCTTTCTTGCTCTGACACGGGCAGAACGATCTTCAATGTGGAAGCTGAAGCCCTGTCCCTGGGGTAGTGAGTCCATGCAGAAGGTCACATCTGACTGACAGTGCTGAGGTAGTGAGATCTGCTGTTCTGCTTTTGTCAATGATTACCCTGGCCTGACAAAGGTTCTACCATGAGCATTGTGGTAACTTCTTAAAGTTGATTGGGAGCAATTAAAGAGTGATAAAAATCAGGTATTTCTGACCATGGTGATCAAAGGAGGAATTCAGTGATACTACAATAGGTGCTTGGAGTTCTCCGGGCACTGCCATCAGTATTGTTTAATGACCCAAGTGCTATGGCTATGTTGGGTAAATAGCAGCTTTGGCAGCTATATAGAAGTTTTTAGGAGACATGGATTTCAGAGCGACAGCATAACTCACTTGCAAACTGTCCGCTTTCCCTGAACGCTGGCAGTTGTCATATTGTGACTGTCAGCCAGGAGGTTGACCCCACTTCCAGAATCCTGATTTATTCACAAACCTGCAGATTTCAAGCATGTTGCTTGTGGTCTACAGGCAACAGTTCCACCAGCTGAGCTGTTGAAGGTTTCTTTCTGGCTGAGGTTACAAGGACACGTGTTAAAAGCTGGTATCAAGTGAATGTTGGCTAATAGAATTATGAAGTTTTCCTCCCCCTTTAAGAATGAGGGTACTCGAATACTTCTGCCTATAGGAATATGCTGTTTTGGGAACACAGATCCTCCACTCCACTCCACTGAAAGCTTTAGCAGCCTGTGCTAAGAAGTCGGGAGGCTCAGTGATGGTAAGCGTTATGCTGAGAGTAGCCACCAAGTCTCCTGGCAACCCAGAATGATCTTTCCACAATTGTCTTTCACCCAAAACTTGTGGACATCCCCTCCCTGCTTGGTGCCTGGAGCAGTGGCTGGGGGGAAATTGCTGGCTGTATCTTAGGCCTTGTATGCGTGAATCCCCGAATTGCTTGAGCCCGCCACGCTTTGGAGCTGTGCGAATCTCCTTCTTGTTCCTGCTCACCGGCAGCCAGCAGTTTCCCAGGCACTGAGTACATGTGTGTGTAGTAATGAGTCATTTCTTTGGGGCTATTGTTTAAGTCTTCAAACCATGGAAGGAAATCAGGAGCCTGTTGGATGTCACTAAAGGTCACTGGCTATTTTTATGGATTACATTAAAGAACACCAAAACTGCACAAAAAGAACATTCAGGTTATGAAGTCAGGACTTTGAAAAATATTTTAGCTGCCAAACTATCGCAAATCGCTATGGAGCATGTGCAACCGGTGATTTTTCAGGGCTCACGGTTTGGCCAAAGGTGTGTCACTCCCCTAAATGCTGTAAGAACATTATTCCCCGGCACTGTTGTGACGTTCCTGCCAAATTTTAAATCAGTGCTGCGAACTGTAGTGCTGAGGCTGTTTGACCAAATGCTTATAAGAGATATCAGTTTTGTTTTTTTTTTAACTTGGGTAAAAAGTTTTCCTCTAGTGGTTGAACTGCATTAGCTGAAATTTTCACCCTAAATTCCAGCTGGGGCAGACAACCCGCATGGAAAGCTTTAATTCAAAAGATTAAAGTCTGGCAAAATTCTAAGCAACCGGAGCCTTCTAATAGCAAGTTCTGTACAACGTGGTCAACCTATCAAAGGGAAATCATTTTTTCTGTCTGTTTTGGTTTTGATGTCATTCCATCAAACGTTTAATTGGGAGACACAGCATTAGCTTCAAACTCATTTTGAGGCAATGAACATTAGTCAGACATAAACAAATGGGCTGGGGGCAAACTACACAACTGCCAAGTGGTGGGAGAGATTTTTAACGAGGGGCCTTGCAAGCTGCTTCCCCGAGTGAAGGAAATTGCCGCGGAGCAGAAAGCAGAGCCCTGATGGGAGGAAGCAGGGTTTGTTCAGCAAAGGGGAGGCACCTAAAGTGCACGATCCTGAGCGGGGTGTGCGAGTGCTCAGGTTGGGAACGCAGACCTCGTGTCGCAGTGCTCGGACAGGGAGGTGCTGGGCCTGGGCGAGGTGGTGCAGCTGAGTGGTGGCTTGATCCGCGAGCCTGCCGGACTGCCCTCCTGGGGAGGGGGCAGCAGGGTAATCTCCTGGTGTTTCAGAGGCAATTTAGGAGGTTAAACTGGCGGTTATGAGGTTAGATCAGTCCCCATGCAAATGTGGATTGAAATGCTAATATGTACACATACAAAACCTGTGCAGGCAGCAAGCTTCTGGAAAGACCAACCTTACAGTGCCCAGACCTCAGAGAGCAGAAAATAAGGAGTAACCTTTGCTAATTCTCAGCCATGGCCAGAGCAGAGCATTGCAGATGAGGGATCCAGGCTGGAGTGACTTACTTGCGGTCGTATCTCAAGTCTGAGCAGAGCTGAAGGTTTATTCCAAGGTCTGTGGTCTCACTGCTGGACCGGGCTGCCCAGAGTCCCTGGGAATACTTTTGCTTTTAATCTTTGTGCTGGTCTGCCTGCTGAGGTGCCTGGAATTTGTCTCCAAAATATCTTGGAGGGGAAACGCGATCATAAAGCTAGAGCTTTGGGCTATGCATACTTTGTTTTGGGGCCATACCGTCTTTGATGGGGGTGAGTGTTGCTAACCTGTGCCTTTGTTTTCTGACAAGGCGAGTAATTTTCAAAATAGCATTTTAATCCCTTACGCTGTGGGTCCGGGTCAGCTTTAGCTTAACTCAGCCCACATTTCAGGAACTTTTGGAGGTGTTTTACTTTCGTTGAAGCAGATTTTGTTCTTTTATTGCTCTTATGATACGATCACTAACCGGGACCAGAGCCTTGTCACGGCTGGCACATGCAGTAGGTAGCAAAGCCCCCTTCTCGAGGTGCAAATGAGAGAAAGCTGCTCAGCAGAGCAAACTTTGTGCCCAGCCTTATGCAGACAAGCAGAGCCTTCAGTTCCTGTCCAGCTCCTTACACAAAGCCCCGTGCTTCCTCTCCAGCATCTCTGGAGCCTCGTAAGACCCTTCCTCTTCCCAGCAGATCGAATTGCAGCTGTCTCAAGCTGGCTGGCAGCGAATCGCCACTGCCGGAGCTGGCCTTGTTTTTCCCGAGCAAAAAAAGGAAGAGGTTCCTGGTCCCTGCAGATGTCATCCAACCATCCCAGCCAGCTCATTTCTGTCCTGTTGAGAGACGCCTGCGGGGGGAGAGCATGAAGGGGGCCGAGGAGCGCGGTGTCGGGCGGGCACCATGCCTGCCTGCCTGCCCCTGGCTGATGGGAACAGGCAGGGACAAAGGTAAAGCTGGCGGCATGAAAAGGCCGCTTGTTGCAGCGTTTCATGGCCAGTGAGCGTGACCAGCCTTCAGGGCTAATTACCAGAGGAGAGAGAAGTATGTTCTTGTCAGCAGACCTACAGGGTTACTATTTAATGAAGCAGATATGCAGGTAGCTTGTTCAGTGGCACGGGCGAGTGACTGACTTGTGTCCACAAGGATGTAGGTGTGCGGGGCGGGCTCCTGCGGGTGGCTTTCGGCCCTGATCTTTTGCTCAAGTCTAGCTGGATGCAACTCCTTTTCTTGGCACTGGTGACCTGCAGCTGCTTTCCTCTTCTCCAGTTTTTCCTCTCTACCTATCTATTCCCACTCCTCTTTTCCCCCTTTTTTTCTTTCCCATTTCCCCCTTCTTCCTGCCCCTGCACCTCCTGTTTATTCCATCCTGTCCTTCCCCAGCTTCTCCCCTTATTTCTCCTCCTCTTTTTCAGTTGCTGATGCTGAACGGCATGGAAGAGTGGTGTCATCACGATTTCATTAGGCCTGCCCCAGTTCCCTGGTAGGGGTTTGTGGAGCACATGTGAGCGGGGAACAGCTGGTACCCGCCATGTGCTCGCATCAGGACCTCCCGCAGCTCCCACTTGCTCAGCACATCTGATGAGCGTTACTCGTGCCTTGCTCGGGACTGCCCATGGAGGTGTGCAGGGGGCTGGGGAGCTGTGCCAAGCCCCCGTGTTGTGCTGGCAGGCTTACAGTGGGCATGCAAGTGCCTCCATGCTGCAGGAATCCTTTTATAGTGCTGTGTAATTGCATGCCCAAAAACTGGTGGTCTGCTGCCCTGGTGCCTGTGCTGGTCTCCATGTGAGAGAAGGGACAGAACACAAGGGAATGAATCAAATGGTGGGTCTTTGCCCAAACTGGTGGGTATGGATGAGCCTGATGGCTATTTCTGACTCCTCATCTCATGCTCTGAATTATTAAAACTTATTCTACCTGGTATTACTTCTTAGGCTTGTTCTTCTGGGCTGGAGTAGGCATTGCTAAGGAGGAGCAGCACCTGTGGTATGAATCCTCAAAGTCTGCTGTGATAACTACTTGTTAACATCACTCCTGCCTGTCTTTAGGCTTGACAGCAGGGTTGTATTTGTCAGGGGATCTCTCTAATACAAAAGTTGACTGATAAATGTATCAGACAAGGGTATGGATCTCCTCTACCAATGTCCCTTGTGTATTTGATAGTCAAAATTTCACCTGTCTGAGCTGATGGTCGTCCCATGGTATTGGGACAAACCTTCCAATTTAAGACTCAGTCACAGCAGAGATTCTGAAGCAGAACAGCCTGGCATGGAGCCAGTAAGGATGTTACGGGTCAGAAGTGAGATGCATTGGCAGAAATTTGGGAGGAGGTGCACCATGTCTGACTAACTTGAGCCTGCTATTTCCTGCTTGTGGGGTTGCCCTTTGGATTCTTCTCACAGAAGGTTCATGAGGGTATGACAGTTTGGAAAAAACACATTTGAATTGTATGTTCTCTGGAATTTGTGCTCTGTTTTCTCTGGTAGAGAAAACATTTTTTTTTCTGGGATATTAAGCAAACATCTCTTGGGAAACAGCCAGCTTTCCCTTCATTCTCCTCTTTGTCTATGATTGCTACACAAACCACCCAATATGAAGCGCTGGAGATGTTTTGGTGTACAGTTGTGTCCTCGGCCTTGGTTCAGGCCACAGAAGTGGCTGCCACCCACAGGAGAGCACGAGGCTGGGACGCAAGAGTCGCATCTGTGCTACCCAGTGAGTGCGCCGGGTCCCAGGCTCTTGCTCAGTGTCTGCACGGAAAGGCCAGGTTGTTGAAAGGCAGCCCCAGGTGGCTCCTTCGGCTCCAGGTCCTGCCACTGCTCCCCTTGTAATGGTTCTAAGCAAAGCACTTGTTTATAGCTGTGCTGCTTCACTCTCTGCATTTCTACCGACAGAATCCCGGGCAGCTCTCCGACTCCACGTGCCTGTGCCGTCCCCTGGGATGGGGCCTCCTGCTGCCCTGGCCACTGGGGACCTTGCAGGGGACATGGAGGCGCTGGCTGTCACAGCACCAGAAGCAGCACAGAAAGATGCAACAGCATCACGAGCAGAGGTGGATGCCTTAAAAGCAGCAGCAGTAAGAGGGGAGATGGAAAGTCCAAAGGGAAGTCCCGGTGGAAACCTGGTCAACCCTGACAGAGCAGCGGTGGAAGCATCAGAAAACCCAGAGGCGGAAAGAGTCGCTGAAGCATTTGCCCGAGCAGCAGAAAAAATAGCGAAAGCAGAAGTAACCAAGGTGTTGCAATCAGCAATAGCTGAGGTAGAGACCCCGGCAGCTTCGGGTGCCCACTGGGGTTAGGCTCCCTGGGTTAGGCTCACGCACACCTGATGGTACAGGGCGCTACAGCTCTGGAGCCAAAGTGACATCTGGCCTTTAGCCTTGCCCTCCGAGTGCCTCAGGTGGAAGGGACTATATTCCTGCTTAGCTTTGAGCTATGGGAGAGAGCTTTATTTTGGAAAAATTGGAAGCAATCAAAAAAAAAAAAAAAGGCAAAAATCCTTAAAATCCCTGCCGAGAGTTTGTGCTCTTTTCCCATCTGGTTTCCCTCTGTCTTTCAGATGAGCTTTTTTTTCATGATAGCGGGCACTTTATCACGCCTGGTATAGTTAAGGATACAAAGCACTCTCCATTACAGCCCCGCTGGCCACATGCTCATCCTGTTCTAAAGCATTCATATTTGGGGATCAAAAAAGGTCCACGCGTGGTGTTTACTCAGCCGAGAATTTTTATTTGACATTTGAGCAATTATGCCTTGTGTTGTTCGTGAGTTTGCGGAGGGTGATAAATGCACTTTTCCCATTTGAAAAACCTGTCTTTTAACATTGACGATGTGGTGACAGATTTTCAGCAGGGCTGGGAGTCAGATTTGCCAGGGCTCAGTGCCCGCTCTGAGAGCCAGATTTTCAGATGTGTTCGGCACCCAGCATCTCGTCGTTGGGTGTGAGGCCTTTGGACATGTTTGTTCCCATGTGTGGAGCTCGTATGAAAAGCTGGCTGCTTGCAGCACCGCTGAGTATCCACCTTCAGCTCACAGGACTGCACACAGGAAAATCTGGATCTCATCTCCACAGTCTCTGATTTCGTTGGGGGTTTGTAGGGTCAGCTTGCTGCCGTCGCTGTTTCCTGGGCCTCAGAGCTGTCTTGAGTGCACATCTTTTCTGGAGGATGTCTTCCTTTAATTTATCTCTTGGTTTGGGCAAGTCGCTTCACTCAGGATGGGTGCCTCAGTGTGTGTTTGAGTTAGTCTTTTTGCCTTGTGGAATCAGCTGGACCTAAGCACATGCTGAAACAATCCCTTAAATCAGACTGTGAATAGGGACCTTTAATTTAAGTACCAGCAGCATGCTTTCCAGTGACTTTTCTGGTGTTCATGTGTTTACTCTTGACTTTTCAGCTCAAAGAGAAGAAGAGGAGCATGTGGCTAAAGCAGAGGAACACCATTCAACTGGAGGAGGAGGACTTGGTAAAAGAGGGAGAGATGATATGAGATGGCGGAGAGGTGGCATTGTGGGTCGTAGCCATAGGGGGGCTGGTACCCTGATACTGAGTGCTATGGTCACTCCAGGAATGCAGTAGGGCTGTCCATTATGTCTTTTTTGTGAGTGCCCATACTATTAAAAAATAAAGATATGCCATATTTGAAGACCCTTGTCTCTTGGCTTTGTGAAATAACAGCTCCCTACTAATTCCTCGGTGATGATGGAGAGCAAATAGCTGTTCATGATGGAAGATGTGTTGCTGCCATGAAATGATTTTAAAAAAGAAAAAAGAAATATTCTAAATGTGGGATTGAATTTTCATGCCCCATAGGCCAAGAGATGGTCCGTGGGAGCACCACTAATGTGAGTTAGTTTCACATCCAAACAGATCAGGTGTATTTGCTAGCAGTCTCGCCAGCTTGCTCCAGCTCTGAACTGTTTCTCGTCTAGGTGGCACTGGTAAGTATGATCTTTTTTTTCTAATTTTGGTTATTTATCTGGTGAAAGTAATGGGAAGGGCCTCTCCACTAGACTGATAATGGTGAAATGTGAGACAAAGTCCACAAGAAAGTCAAGAAATTGGAAACAAAATCATCAGCATGGTGTTGGAGTGTCAGCGTGAATGACGTGCTCCCCAGGCAGTGCAGGTTGGTCGTTAAAACAGACTTCTCATTTCTGAGAGGAAAAGACATTATTTTAAGATTTTCTCAGTTTCTGAGGTATAGGTAAGTTTGGATGATGGGTTGTTCACCATAGGGAGTGAATGGTGATAAGGTGTTACAGAGTATGGGATTAAAACAAAAGTCTTGGTGTACATCTCCTGGATTTTCCTATGAAGGATGATCACAGCTCGGGAGCACCTGATGCCTTCAGTAAGTGGCTGCTTCACAAATTCCTTCCTGATACTTCCTGCTTTGCAGCTCCAGACTGTTTAGCTGCCAGAGGAGATGGAGGCAAATTGGATAGGAAATTTCTGAGCCAAACACGTGCGATAGTGCGAGTGCCTGCCTGTGGTTTGCTGCTGCGCTGCAGGTGGGCTGTCTGGGCAATGCCATCACGTACTCCGGGTGAAGGAGAAAACCGCTCCGTGACCACACATCCTCGTGAGAGGAGCTGTAGCACTTCTGGTAAGAGTAGAGTTTGCAGCCCTGGATTCTTCTCCCAAGTCCACGTGAGTATTGACAACCCGCCTCTGAACTCCTGTGTGGCTGCAGCTGGCCGTGATGCTCCCCACGAACCTCACCGCAGTTTAATGCTCCCAGTGGGGTGTCTGTGGGGAAACAAGCACTTATCTGGTGCGGGCCGTGAGTGGCAGCACGTCGGTAACTGCTACAGTGTATGGAGCTGCTCCGTGCATGGAACAGGTCTGCTGGAGCAGACCCTGGTACAACACGAAGGCAGCAGGGAGCTGCGGCCACTCCGGGCTGCCTCTGGCGATGGAGATCTTTCTGCCTCCTTCTCAGAAGCATGCCCTTGTATCTCAGCGAGGCTGAGGGGTTTCGGTACCCCTGCAGCACACCCAGCACCCAGCGCAGCTCCGCTGCCTTCGCTCTGGTGCAGTGACAGGCTGGGGAGGAGCAGGGAGGGGAGAACAGCAGCCTCTGATTAAAACTCAGCCCCCCTGGCCCTAGATCTGAGGAGACAGAGCCCGCCCTCCCTTCCCTTACAATAATTTTATTTTATTACAAAAAGAGCCCATATTAAAAAAGCTCATGATTGTGTTTTCTGTTCACCAAGACTTTTCCTGTATTCGACCTTTGGATAACCTCCAAGGCTTGCAAACATTTGAAAGGAGTAAAGGAGCTCGTTTTATTGCAGGGCCTCAGCATACATTCTTTCCAGCCTATCTTTAACATCAGTTGACAAGAATTATATAATTGCAGTCTGTGATCCCTTTAAGGCTAAAACGTATTCGTTTTCCCTCAAAGAACACTTCAGGTTTCAGAGTTAAATGTATACATTTTTTTCCATCTGGGTTATTCTGTAAAAAGCCGTTTTCTCTTAAACTGGCAAGTCTCATTCTACGAAGTTGCATGGATTTATTTTTTACTGCGGTTTTGAGCTCACATGTTAACAAGTCGAAGAAACAGCCTCCAAATCCCAACCTGTGTTTCCCATTCCATTGGAAAATTAGTGGGTTACAGAGACCACGCAGGGGGAATTATACTCCTTAGGTGGAACCAAATAAAATTTCAACATACTGATTTAATCAAATTAGTGTCTAATGCTAATTGATAGGCAGTCTGGAGATGGACAGGTAGCTGGACTGGATTTGGTCTCGCATTTCAGAGGCATGACGCAATCCTCTGGGTCAGGAAGGAATTTCTGTTTCCCTATCAGAATGGCATCTGCCACCATGTTGTAGGAAGCCGTGGACATCGGATACTTGGAGAGGAGCTGGGGCATGATGCCAAAAAAAAAAAAAAAGTCAGGTCTAAAGACATTATCTGGAATTTAAAAAATGAATTAGCCATAGCCATGATGACATTCTGTTTGCGTACATTCCGCACGGGTCAGGTTTTCACTGGTGTTGGTACACCCGAGGGTGAAAAAGCACGTAAAGACGTGGGTGTTGCTGGAAGCTGTGATGGTTGTGGCCATGTGGCAGGGCTGGCAGTGCTTGGATCATCTCTCTGGGGAGCCGAAGTGATGTCCCAGGGGTGCCGAGTGAGAAGTTGAAGGAGCCTGCAAAAAAGCTCAATCCTCGGAATATTTCTGAGCTATGAGAAATGGAGGGAGCCGCAGCCTGGTCATGGGTATCTGAATGCAGGAAGGGAGGTTAAATTTATCTGGTAAATTAGCCATTGGGAGCGATTTAGCTGGGTGAAGCCGGGGCTCAATGGGCCGATTGTCTGCCCTGTACAGCCAAGGGGGCTCGAGGGGTCGCATAGGGGTTGAGAGGGGTTGAAAGGAGGAGGTTTGGGTGGTGGCTCCCCATTTTGCTGTGGACTAACCCCAAACCTCGGGGTTCTTACCTGTCAGAGGAGGACGGTGCCAGCCAATGTGCCTTACTTCGTCCTCTTTTATCTAAGCACTTTAGGAAGTGCAAGCTTTTATTCCAAATAGTGTTTGCTAGTAAAAATGGCTCCCTTCTTCAAATATTTAGTTAACCTAATGCTGATTGCCCCCATTCCCTTAGGGGAGGGGGGCAGGGGCAGCATTCCTGGTTTTATAGAGGGGCAGGTTTGAGAGGGCTGTAAATGCACGTCGCGGGGGTTGGATACAATAACCTGTGAGAAAGGAACCGGTAACAGAATCCTTTTAATGAACTACAAGCGCACAGTTTATAAACTTGGACACAGATTACGCTCCTGTCTACTGTATAAAAATAACCGCATTTGGATTTCCTTGTGGCCAAAGAATCTTATAAGATCTTATAACCTGTTAAGTTTTCACCGCACGTTTTTCTAACCGAGACAGGTCCTGTGTAATACCCTGTGTCGTGCTGAAAGGAAAATCTCGGGTCTGTTAAGCTGTTCCCTGCGTTTGGTAGCCTCTCTGTATCAGGATTCACATTCTTGCTTCCGTTTCAAACAGGAGACTAGTTTACAAGGCAAGTTCCTCCTTGGAGATCACAAGAGGCTTTCTTTCCCTTTTCTTTTTCTGAGAGGAAGGATTAGGTCACCAGTAATACCGTTTGCTTTTTATTTTTTCTCCTTTGGCTAATCTGCTCTCCAAGATGTCCATGTTACAAGAGAAATAAAAGGCTTTAAGTGAGTGCGGGATTTTTTCCCCCTCACCTCAGCTCTCCAGCCGAGAAGGGCGATTTACAGGAATCACTGCATGGAAAAGCCTTAAAACAGAATTTCAGATGCTTGTAAGACAAAGCAGAAAGATAGTAGAGCATCAGGTGCTCCGAAGGCATTCAGTGGCTGGTGATTACAAGCCTGTCTGCACCGTGTCCGGGCGTACTGTTCTCGCAGTTACAGCTTTGTAAGGAGAGCTCCTGTAGCCACTCACCTGCAATCAGCAGGCTTATCATTATCCAAAGACCTTTATTTTCTATTATCTTTGTGCGTTTTCACATGGTGCAGACGTTAATGGTCCCCCAGTGATTTTTAAGATGTGCTCTTGGAGCCTGGCACCCTTCCCGACAGCGGCACGCAGCGTGCCGGGCGCCGGCTGGCTTCACCCGCGGGAGGACGTGTGTTAACACCAGTGCTCGTGTGGGGAAAGTTTGGGGACCCAGAGCAAGATGATTCTGGTCGGAGAATGCTGAGCACAAGCAGGTTATTGCTTTTGTGAAAGCCGTATTATTCTTGTTCAGTACCGAGTGCTGGTACCGGTTTGTGCTGAGGCCGTAAACGTTTTGCAGCAATAGCTATGAGTTTGCATTGGGTGCTTTGTACCTCGCATAGTACAGCTTGTTCGCTCTCGTCACGTCATGCTCAGCAAACTCTGTTTAAAGGGCCAGGTCGGACTGGATTTACATCAGCACAGCTCTGCCAAACTCCGTGCCAGCTTCCACCAACCGAAGCTCTGGCTCTCAAATGTTTTCAGCTATTTTTTTTTTCAGTCCTTTCTGAAGAGTTTTAAAAAATGCAATTAAATGGACAGTAACACTCAGCAGCTAAGCATGAAAAGCTGTTTATCTAAGGATATCTAAGTACTTGACAAAGGTGGGTAATTCTCACTGTGCCCTTTTTCGCAGGGCGGGATGCTGGCATGCGGAGACAGCGAGCGGTTTATCTGAGTAACGGAGTCGGTAGCAGAGGTAGTAATTAAAACTCCGGTCTCATGACACCCAACTCTGTACTGTAACCACTAGACAAACTGCCTCCTGGAACCGTATCTCATCTCTATCTCCCTACATATGCACAATAAAGCCTTTGTAGTATATGCTGTACACTTGCTATTGATAGTTGTATCAGCTGAAAGATAATGCTTGCTCTTCTAACTGGCTGCGAGTGTGTGCTCCGTGCAACCTCAATTATCTGAGCATAATGGGGAGTGGTGGAGAATTTGGGATAATCAGGGTTTCAAATGATGGAGGGAGGGTTTGGTGTAATTAACAGGCATGGTGGGACGCGACGTGTTTGGGAGAGCAGGTTCGGATAGCTGGTGTGGAGCTGCGCAGCCAGTTAACAACCCCTGTGCTGCAGTTTGGGATGTGTTTTTGGTTTTCTTTTTTCTTAAAGGAGGTGTGTCTCTTCCTCGCTTTGTTTCAGAGAAAAAAAGGACAAATGCATTTCAAACATGTTGCTAGTATCCCTTTAAGATCGGTGAAGGCCGACAGCAGTTATTAATGTAAAACCTCTTCTATATGGGGGCAGTTTAAAAACACAGATTGATAGGTACTGTGCACCCAGACCACGGTGGGTGGAGGCTATGTGGGTGGCTCGGAGCCTCTGCAGAGGAGTAGGACCAGAGAGCATCTGAAAAATAATTTCCCTGCATATGCCATAAATACCACATTTTGAGTGTGACCCAGCCGTTAATGAGCTCCATACAGGCAAACGGACACAGTTACTGTAGGGATGCATTTGTTTATAAAGATAAAATGCAGGAGCCGGTAGCTGCTCACGTAGCATCTTTCTGCTGCATGTGCTGACCTTCTTGTGACGGAGATCTTTACTAATGTGACTTAAAATACATTTCACCGGGTCGTTTCGGCAAGCCTCACATCCCTGCTTGCTATCTGTAAGAGCTGATCTGTCTCTAAAAGCAACAGAGTAAAAAGATGGAATAAAGTTTGCAAAGTATGGCACCGAGAGTGACTGACTGCTCAGCTCTCATCGTGCTCCGTGCTCAGCGTAGCTTGCTTTGGAGCCAGCCCTGTCCTCTGCCTCACACCAGCCGCAGAAATTAAGAGCAGCCTTCACTCCTGGAGCTCTTATGAACCAACAGATGGGTGCAGGTAAGGCTGAAAGACCTTCAGGAAGGAATTAACTTGGTTTGTTTTTATTAAAAATAGTGTCAGATAGAGGATGGCTATTCAGCACTGAGCAGCCTCAGAGTTCATCTCGAAGCATTAATCTGCTCCTCTGAGACTGTGGTGTTACGTGGCCCCTGCCAGAAACACACGGACGAACTGATTAGGACCAGAAACACGGCTTGGTTTGTATTTTTTTTCTCAGCTGTTACCTGAGAGCCAGTGTCCATTGACATCTGGGAGCTGATTTCTGGCTTCTTTTCTGAAAAAGTCAGTCCAATTTTAGGTGCTTTAAATTATAATCTGTACTTTTCCCCCGTAGTGTACAGTGGCTGGAAGTCATGATCTCATCAGCGAGTTTAAATGCCTTAAAAATATATATATTTTTTCTTATATGCTTCAGTGCTTACCCCAATGTGCATGTTTGTGCAGGGAGAGCGTGCATATTTATTATTTTTAATGCAGTCTGTATATACACACACATGTATGTAATTCTCTTTCTATTTAGACACCGATCTGTAGATGTGTATTTATGAGGACTTGACATAGACTTCAGTGGAAACAGGACTGACCCCAACATTTTATGTTATTAGGAGGAACAACTGTTCACCCTTTAAAATGCCTATATTTGGAAATCTGATTCCAAACTCACACTGGTTTAACTTAATTTTGTGGCGTTTCTCCAGATTTTCATAGCCAGTGGAAGCGAGGACAGGATCGAGAGGAACGCTCGTGCTCCTTGAAGGTGAGCGCCTGTCCCGGCACGCTCGTGCCTCGGCCGCCCCAAGGGATGGAGCAAGCGTGCGGCTTCGGCCCTGGTGCAAGGGATGCCCTCGTGGTCCTTCTGCCTCTGGATTTGGTGTCTTTTCTTCTCATCTTTTTCTTCCTCACTGCTTTGATCGTTGCAAGTCCCATCTATCTTATTTAATTTTTTTTTTCAATATCTGGTCAGCTGCTTTTGTGGGAATCTCGTGCTGCTTTTTTTTTTTTTCCTGGGTTGTCTCGATCGCTTTGGGGATCATTTTGTAGCCCATAAAGCAGCGAGATAAAGCACAAAGGGCCCTTGATAAAGCCCGAGTTTTGTTTAACAGTTCAGATAGTGAAAGTTTACAAGAGCTGTACTGGGAAAGCTATGCTGTGAATAGAGCTATTATTGCCATTATCACATTGTTTAGACTGGTGGGCCAAAACACAGGCATTTCGTATTTGTTTAACAGCTTCATCAAGCTGTATATTTGTATTGTCCTTTGGGCTGTGTTGTCAGAGGGTTGCAAGCGGCATAAGAAGAAGTATCAGCCGTTCCTTGGGGGATTTGGCGGTCCAAGAAGTCATTAATTATCGAAGAGCGGAGACGAGGCGCAGAGGCAGGGCTTGGCTCTCCCAAACTTGCCGGAGCTGGGCTTTGGGGGCCGATAGAGGGCAGCAACCTCCTGCCGCTGCCGCTCGCCCGGCGCCGGGGGCCCCCGGCCGCCTCCGTGCGGGGCTGCGGAGGGGGTCCCGTCGTGCGGGGGGGGGGCTTTTGGTTGGGGGGAGCCTCGTTGCCTTCCCCCGAAGTAAGAAGCGATAATAACGATCTAGAAATAATTGCAATAATAATCTAGAAACGATTCCGAGGTTGCGCTGAAGAACGGCCAAGTCAAGGTGCGCGTCGTGTTTGTAGGTTCCTGGCTTTTTATTTGTGTAGGTACGTGTGAAAACGAAGATGATATATCATGTTGTGCCTAGATCTTGAAACAACGATATAGCTGAAATTACACGATTGATTCTATGGGTTATTTCAGCACTAAGTATTCTCCCATTTTCAGTACATGCAGCTATTATTAAAAGCTAATATTAAATATTAATAGTAGCAGCTAGTATTAAAAGCTAATGATTATTACTTTTTTTCCTCTTTGCCTGCTTATTCAATCCTTCAAAAAGAAAAAAAAAAAACAACAGAAATGCATGCACAAAACAACCCCACCCCACCCCTTTTATATCCCATGTGGGCTCATTGCTCCGATTTTGGTACCGTCAGTGCCTGGCTCCGGGCTTTAGGGGCCAGCGTGAAGGTGAGCAGCTCGCCCCGCAGTGTCTCTGCTCTCACCGGGGCTGTGCAGGCACTGCGGGGTGAGCAGCAGAGAGCACGGAGCAGATGGTTACAAATGGGTGCTGCTCCTCACTTCCATGGTTTGCTGTTTAAATGCACTTTATTGCACCTTTTCTGCAGTTCATTGCGAGGACAGTCACACTAATAATCCTTATCCGACACAGGAATCCCCTCCTGGCTCTCAGCTTGATGCCATGGCTGGCGTTCTGCTGCTCTGATTTGTTGACTTTGATATTTTTTAATTACGCTTCGTATTAGTTCTTCTCCGAGTTGCTGGTGCGGCTTACTTCTGACCACCACCCGAGACCGAGTGACAGTTCCTATAACGTGGTCTCATCGTTTTCCATGGCTATATTGTTTTCAGAGCTCACCATCTCAGCAGAACGTGCGCCTTATTTCATCGGGGCTCTTGCGCTGCGCGGCAGCCGTGAATTCAGAGTGAGGAACCCACAGAGAGCCTGTGTGCATGTGTCGCTGGGGGGTTAGATGCAGGCATATTCCTTAATGCACTGAGAGCATTAGTTCTGATCTGCAGTGCTCTGGAAGCTTTTTTGAGCTATTTTTTGATGATGGCTTGAACTATTCCTCAAACTGAAAGTGGCTGCTGTTCCTATATTTTGACAGCAGCTTCTAATACATGGAAGCCCTTCCTGGTATTTAAAAAATCAATGTATTGCATACGTGCTGAGTAGCGAGCATGATTCTTTTCGAAGTTCTTCTGTATTGTGAAGTAACAATGTTTTATACGTGAAAAACAGTACAAGCAATTCCTCATAACTAACACGTTTGCTTTAAACAATGAAGCCTTCACTCAGGCACAGTCCGGTGTTCGTTAGTGAGTGAGCACAGCGCTGGCCCCAGTCAATAAAAGAAGTTTGCTGGTGGCAGGACTGCAGAAGAGGGAAGTCCATGTAAGTATATGATGCTTGTTCTGGTTTTTATTTGCTTGCTTTGGGGCAAAATATTGTCCCTTTGAGCAAGTAATTTTTATTTATTTTTAAAAAAGATCTAGCCGTGCAAGCAACACTGAAAACTTAGTGCTGAGCCTTGGTCTTACCGGAGTCATTCCCATCAACCTCACTGTCTCCGTTCATGGGAGTAAAGGCCACGGGAGAAATCCCACACAGGAAAACATATTCTTTGCCCTGAAAACCTCGTTATCTTATACGATCCAGGTATAAACAGTTGGTTCATTCCCGAGCCGCAAAGGGCGAAATCCTGCCTTTCTTACTCCAGCGGGGTTTTGCCAGGGCAAATGCGCTCCTGGCTGACACCTCCGGTGAGCTCAGCGTGCACAAACCCCGGCCCTTCAGCCCTGATGGAGCCCGTTTGATCTGCTCGTTTATTGCCAAGTGGTATCAGCGAGGGAGCCGAGCGCAGAAACGTGACCACGCTGAGTGCTATTTGTTGCGCTGCGTTATCTGCAGTACCCGTGTTATTCTAGAAACTTTTTCTCCTGTCTGGAACATTTTGCTTCAGCAAATGAAGAAGGGAAAAAAAAAATTGAAGAGACCTTCATTTGGTGGCATAGAAAATTTGCATAAAATATCGCTCTAAGCATTGAAGGATCTTATTACATAGGGTTTTGATGATAATCTTTGTTGAAATAATATTTAACACATGCTGCACTTTTAATTAAGTATCTGAATAATCTCAAATTAATACCAGAGGTTTAAAAATAAGTTTTCATTTTAGTGAACTGTAACATAATAGCGAGCTGCACGGCAACCCCCTCCTTTACCCTTTGATTTAATTAAATGCCCTTCTGTGTGCTTCTTCGCACTTCAGAAACGCACAGAAAGAAAGCAGCCCCAGACATTTTAGTTAGCATTTTACCACTTTTCTTCTCCCTCCGTCTCCCCTCACGTACTTGCCCTGCTCCCCGCAGGGCTTTGATTAAGGTGTCTCTTCAGGGGTCGGCTCGCCTGGGGCTTGGCGCCTGGCCTGGGTGCTCGGGAAGGGCAATTACATGGGGTCGCCTCGGTGCTGGCGTTCTGATGCCGACGTGGGGGTCCCTGTCCGGGAGCAGCAGCCCGTGGCGGGGGGGAAGCGTTGGGTTTTGTCCGTGCTCGCGGCGGGGAGGATGCAGCCTGCGAAACCCCGGGGCGGCTCCGCGCTGAGCACTCCGCTCCTGGAGTTTGTAAGGTAAAAAGGGGCTTAGCGGTGTCATGGTTTCCGAGAGCAATCAAACCATTGCAAATAAATTCGCGTTTATTCTATTTATTTTTTCAAATTAAAAAGGCCTGATCCAGCCAATTTGTTTGCCTTCCAGTTAGGCGGCTGTGACAGTCACCGCTTCATTATTCCATCTTAAGAAATCCCATTAACCAAAGGAGAGAAAAAAAAGACCTCACTTAGATTCGTGTCAGCGAAATTGTTTTGCCGACGCTACCTCGCTGCGAGAGCGTGCGCCCAGCCGGAGCGCGGCCGTTTGCTGCTGCTATGAACACATATTCGCAATTTGGGAGCGGGAGGATGTGAAGCAGGCTGGCTTTTGAAGGCTTTCTGTTAGATTTCCCCTTTATCCCTTACCATCTATCATTGTAAAGGAGACATATATAACTGCCGCGCTTTGTATATTAAGGGGAGCTGCCTGCTTTTTCCCTCTGCGGAGATAATGACGCCGAGGGTTGTTGACTGCTGTTATCTCTGATGACAGCCTTATCTGCATGGCTCTGATTCCCGCTCCCGGAGTCACAGATATATCCAGTCCTTCGCAAACTGACCACTGCTCCGATTACCCCTGGGCACCGAGCTGCTCGGTGGCAGGCTGGAAAGCCAGTATTTGCGGGCAGTGTCGTTTTTAACCAGTTGTGTCGCTTGCTGTGCTCCCCTCCCACCTCCAAATGCAAACCGTTGGAGGGAAATGCTGGGGGTAAAGAGGAATGGGAGCCTCTAAAGAGGGTCAGCTCCAAGGCAAATGCCCCCCAGCCCTCGCCAGCAGCTCCTGCGGGTGCAGGAAGGCGATGAGCAGCTGTTGAGTGGTGCCAGTGCCTTCTCTGCGCTGGGAGCCCCCCTTGCTGATGCACCCAGGAATGCTATTTGCGCGCTGCACCCCTCCCAGCTACACCGACTAGGAATCCAGGAGTTTATTTTAATTCCTCTAAACATAATAATCTGCAGTTAATTGGCTAACATTCACCATGCCTCGAAGGTGCGGCACGCTGCAGTTGTTTGGCAGGCTGAATTCCTGTCCCTCGGAGATCTCAAAGCAAATTTCAAATATTTATGAATTTAGCCTCTTAATGCTCTTGAGAAACAGCCCTGTTTTACTGCTGCAGAAAGTGAGATTCGGAGATAGCGAGCACGCTTGGCTGGGCTCACCCGGAGCCTGCAGTGCCGCCAGCCACGAAACCCAGGTCTCCCAGCGCCCCCCGCTCATCGTACCCAACAGGTCACCCGTGTTTTACCCTGCAATCCTTAAAAATAACATTCTCCACAACGTGGGTTTCTGCAAATCCTGCCTGGAGCTGCACAAGGTTGTGTCGCACGTGGAGCCCTTGCCCCGTGCTTTGCGCACGGCCGGATTTCTGCTTGTGAGATTGTCTGCTCTTTCTCAAATATAGGGCGCATTTTTTTTTCTCCCTGTCATACCTTATAATATATGTTTCAATCTGAAAACTTAGACCAATTTTACTGATACACGATCCAGCCTGTCTTTTCCAACTTGCACCTCTTATGTCAGTGCTCTTCATTCTGGGCTCGTCTGTGTTGCAGTTCGAGGCTACCACGGTTAACTACAAAGAAAAGCGTTACTGGAAATGTGCATCGCTGAAGTATGCTGATGCTTTTTTCCCCTTCTTAAAAATGTGTTTTACTGGAAAACATGGCAAGGGGAAGATACTCATTTTGCCCTAAAAGTTTTCAGGGATGTTTATTTTTCCAGTGCTTCAGAAGAAGGCAAAGCCAGACAATTTTTTTTAGCACTGAAGAACAATTATTGATTTGAAACCATAATTTGTCCTGAAAAATCACTCTAAGTTTCATTTCTGGTTGAAAAGGCAGCAATGTATAACTGAAAAGTTTGGGTTTGAAAATCGTTTTGGTTTGAGAAGCCATTTTTGTCACATAAGAAGTTTTTGCCCCACTCCCACGAGCGCGATGTGCGGGCACCGAGGGCTCGTCCTGCGCTGCTCTGGTGGCCGACCTGAGGGGCTCTCTGCCTGAGGCATGTAAACCAGCCTACTAGGAACGTTGAATTAAGATTGTAGAAAAACTGTTTGGGATGGCATTCAGGAAATTCAGTTGCAGACCACAGCATGGAATATTCTTACGCGCTTTGAAGAAGTGCTTGGGTATTAATAACGTGTCTGTTTTTTCCACTCCAGTGCTTCCAGCTGGTCTAACAGGAGCGAATGCCTCACCCCGGAGCTGTTGCCTTGCTGCTGTACATGAGGACAGAACAGGTCACATGCATAACGCTTGTTTTCCAAACCTGTGGAGGACTGGAAGGGGTTTGGGTGGGCAGCATTACCCCATCTCACTGTGGCTGTACCACTCCTGTAGCATTCCCCGTCCCAAACTCTCAGAGCACAGCATAGGTGCTAGTGTTTGCAGCATGCCCTTGGGCACCGTTGGTCCCCAGGCTGGTGGACAGGGAAGCGTGGAGAAGCAGCCAGACTTCCCCAAGTGGGGTTACAAACTTGAACCCCTCTTCCCTCTGGGTGGGTCTGGGGCTCTGGCTCAAACCCACTGCCGTGGGCAGACTCAGAGACCAACCCCAGCAGCAGATCAGGCCGTGGGTGTCCTGGCTGCTGGCTCCTTGCTTGTGCCACCGGAGGCAGATCCATCCTTACCGGAGTCTTGCCAGCGAGGGTGGCACTGAGTAGTAGTCCCTGCCTGGGCTGAGCCATGCCCCGCGGAGCGCAAAGCCCCCTGCTAGAGCCAGGGGCTCTCTCTGTGGGGCTGCACTGCCTCAGCTCACAAACCAAACAGCAATGTCATCGTTGGAGTGCACTGTTCTGTACATAAGGGTGGTTAAATCCCTGTCTTTCCAGGATAAAACCTTTTTCTCTAATTATTTTTCTGTTGTGATCCCTCTGTGTGCCATCTCTGGCCACAAACACAGTCCTTTTTCTGTATCACTTTCAAACATCACCATGGATGTCTGTCCCACGCCACTGTGATGGGAGGACGCCCCTTGTACCCTCGGGAGGGTGACAGCAGCAGGTTGTGTGCAGTGGCCAGACCTGGCTGCAGCTGCGTGTCCTGCCAGAAGCCCACATCTCCCCAGCAGGAGTTACATAGGCCCGTGTGCTCCTGTTCCCAGCCGTAATGTGGAGAGAGGCTGTGTAACCTCTGCCATCGCTGTACTTCACTGCAGCTCACAACGTGCTTCCGTGTCTGCTGACAGGTGATTAATAAGGAGGTTAGTAATCAATGTTATGGGTCAAATCCTGCTCCAGTTCCCCAGTTCATGCCTGACACAGAGGTCACTGCCAGGAAAAACTCCCTGTGTGGCTGCGAGCTGGGCTGGACACTTGGAAGTGAAGTCAGGACAGGCAAAAATGAGGTTGGAGAGATTTGACCTTCACCTGGTAGAAACATTTCTGAGGTCATGAGGTGCACTCCATAGCATTGCAGAGGTATAAAATCATCTCCCAGGTGAGTTGTGAGTGGTCCCACAGAGACTGATGAGGAGATTTTGCGAGCTGTTCTGTCCAAACCTTGGTTTTGTTACGTGAGGTGCTTCTGACACACTTGGACAAAATCTCTGAGCCTCGGATGGTGTTGAGCAGGCAGTAAATGCCCACTTGCTGTGGGGGAAAAGCAGCAGTCCTTGGAAGCATGGTTTCCATTTAAACTTTCAGAGGGCTCCTAGTTCTGGCCTGGCAGTGTTTATCTGCGCCGAGTGTGAATGGGAATTGGAAAAGAGGAAAGAGAGAATGGCTGCTTTTTAAAAAGCTAATTTAAAAGCAGGCGCAGTCTTCTGTAGAGATGATTCTGATTGTCCAGAGCTCTTTTAAAGGGACAAGGTTAAATGCATTTGTATTGAGAACGTGGGATTAGGCACACACACAAAATGAACAACATCTTCTTTATTTATTTCATACTTAAATGGCCAAGAGTGTAAGTCAGTCAATTCCTGATGATTTGGGAATGCAAGGGGATTTTCTGTATTTTTTTTTTTTTTTTTTTATTTCATAAAGCTTTTTATCTCTGGCTTTGTATATTAGCTATTTCTACATTGCCACCAACCTCCTCTTCCGTCCACCATCCTTCAGTAGCCAAGGGGGTTGAAATTATGCGTTGTCTGTATGTGGCACAATGGGTTGGAAGCTACAGGTAAAATACTTGAGTCTGTTCCCATGTGCCTCAATTTAGCAGTATAAAGCTGCTTCGCGTGGGAAAGGCTGATATTCATACTGCTATTCTACACCCGATCTGAAATGACCAAGGGTTTAAAACAACCCTGTGAAGCAGGGAATTGCAGTATTATTTACAAAGTGCTGATGCTTTGGCAAAAAAACATGAGCAGACCCAGTTCAAACTGATTACAGTCTCTGTTCAGTGCTGTCTGGAGCAGGACTGCCTTTTCTTGTATATTTTTACTGTGTGATTTTAATCTCGGCTGTGTCCGCTCATTGCCATTGTAAAAGGGAAGGAATCATAATAATTTGAAGAAAAAGCCTGGGGAAGTGGAGTTTTTTTATTGACAGCTTTATAGCTGGAGAAACTGAGGCATGGAGAGGTCCTGGAGGTTGATGGGTGAAGAGAGCTGGCAAAAAGCAGTGTGGGAGCTGGGGAGGGCACCCAGAGGATCTTCAGCTGGTGGAGTTTGCCCACACATCAGCAGCACTTCTGGCCAGGGAGCTACGGGCTGGAAGGGGACCGTGTGTGCCTCATGAGTTAAGGTTTGGTAGCTTGGTCTCTGGTGGCACAGGGCGAGGAGACTCCGGCTGCTCATTTTGCAGAAAATCTGTTTGGAAGCAGCTCAGCTTAGTGCTCCCTTTGGATGAGCACAGCCAAAGGACTTCAAGGGCTCTTCACGTGGACTCCAAGAAAGGGAACCCTGGTCTCAGACTGCACACCAGTGTCCAGATATTTCCCGTCAGTGGAGTCTCTTCCTTTTAAAAATATATATATATTAATTCCGGCTTGTCATGCACTGTCTGTCTTCTCTCAACAGTCTGGCTTCGCCCTCCCACCCTTGCGTTGGTGGTGTAGCTCTCCAGATCCTATCTTACCTTTCTGGAACAAACATCCTCTCCTCCTTGTGCAGGCCGGGCCAGGAGCTGTGCTGCAAAAAAGCCGTGTGTCGCTGCGCTCAGACGAGCTCTGAGTGACGCCAGCTGAGGATCCCGCTGGTTGGATTCACTGCTGAGGAAAGACCAAGAGCTGAATACCCAGCACAAGGAGGGTTCTGTCTTATGTGCCCGGTAGGCTCGATCAGCACACAGATTGCGTTCTGCTGTTTCTTAAACCCAAACCACTAAAACAGATGATGTAAAGGAGCGGGGCAGGAATGCTGTGTTTGTGGCTTGTTGCTGTTTATATAGCGCCAAAGTTGGGCAAGGCACTTTAAAAACAGGCATGATGGCATGAAGTACTGGCCCTAATTAAGCCGGACAGTTTTGGTGGTGATTTTAGGGGAATTGGGATTGCCCTTTCACAAGAAGTTTCTGCTTTAGGTTTAAATATTGCCTCAAACAGAGCTTCAGCAGGAAGGGGGTGGACCCTCTGGGTAGGATTTGGGGCTGGAGGAACCCCCAGATGGTGAGGATGGGCCCTAAGCACCGCAAAACTGGGCTGCCCGGGGAGCTCCCTGTTTAGCAGAGCCATATCCCAGTAGACCTATGACTCTTCAAACACTCTGATTAAACACTTGTTATCCACATAGATGGAAATACCACGACAAAAATAGTTTTCTGCAACCAGGACCTACATTTTCTGTACATTCCTACTCATTTCTTCGTTCCAGGTTCATTCTTGGCAGTGAACATCCCCCGATTCCTGTTCAGAGTGGAGTGGGCTATGCTTTCCCCAAATCCTCGGGTTGAATCACAAAAAATGTGTTATTTCCTTGCTGCGGTGTTGTCCAAGATTTTAGAGGTCGTGATCTAACACACCAGCTAAAACAATGACCTTGGCTTGAAAACGAGGAGGCTTTTTTGAAGGGTTGATTGAATTGTTGGAGTTTTTTGCCGGCTGTGTCTGAAACCGTTAGGATACTTTTACATTTTCAGGCTTTCCCCAGAGCTGGTCGCTTTTTCAGCTGAGGAACGTGGGACTATTTGTGCTGCACACCTTTGTGGTACCTGTTTCAGGTGCTTGAGTGGTGAAGCTCCTCTTCCAAATTTCAGCATTTCTCTGGAAGGAGCATTTGGAGCCCAGCCTCCCGAAGCTGGGCACCCAGGTCAGTTTGTGAGCACCCCTCACCTCCCTCATCAGTTGTCTTTGGGAGCTAAATCTGAAGCTATATGGGGGAAAATACATATATATATTTTAAGCTTCATGGTAACAACATGAGCTGACAGCATGGGAAGCTTGTGCTGTTGGGCTAGCTCTTAAAACCCAGGTATGGGGGAGAGGTCCCAGCAGAGCTGTTTCTGGAAGGGAAAATGCTGCAGCAAAATGCTCTAGGATTGGAAACTTGATTTTTACACCAGCCCCTCTGGCTGCATTCTTGCCCTTGTCTGGTTCCCATGTCTGTGTGCGCCAATGCATTTCACTGGCATTTGCTCTTGGTACCAAGTAGCCTTGATGTGGGTAAACATCCCCCCTTACCCCAAAACAGAGAGAGCTGCTAATCCAGCTGAGGAGCCAAGTCCTGTGCCTGCATTGCCCCCAGTCCCAGAGAAGCAGTAGCCACAGAATGAATGAGGGTAGGAAATTGCCTTAAATTTATTTGAAAGAACCACAATTTGCTCATGGTTGCTCCTTAGCCATAACAGGCGGTGAGAGCTGTTGCATCAACTACTTCTCCCGGGCTGCTCAGCCTACTCGTGTGCTCCACGACCAGAATGAACACGCCTGCTGGTCCCGGAGGCTGCAGATCCCACCGCAGGTGTCTGTGCTCCCTGACAAGTCCTACAGGTCACACCAACCCAGGAGCAGGACCCAGACCGATGTTCTCCCCAGACCCAAAGCAGTCCTGGAGCACTGGGGCACAATAACAGCACTGCCAAAGGGACCAGCAGGCTGGCAGAGGTATTTCTCTTTTTTACGGCTGTCTGTCTGAAGGCTCAGGTTTGTGCCTCACAGATGCAGACACAAGAGACTAGCTTGAGTGCAGTTTTATCAGCTGGAGTCCCCTCCCATGCTCAGCGAGAACTGCTGAGGAGGATTGGGAAGACCCTAATGACTAAGCTCTATGGTACCCCCCCCCCCTTCACTGTTTTGACATCTGTCTAAAGTTTCTTTTTGTGTTTCCCTTCCAGAACTGAAAGGACATCTCATGGAGCACCGTGACCTGCCCTTGGAGGGCTCTCCTTAGACTGTGACTTCATGCTCTGCTATCTTATCCGAGACCCCTACATTTGGGATTTCCCATCCAGCCTGTCTCCCACTGAGCGCTTTGGAGCGGGTATGTTTCTGTAGCGTAGGGCTGAGCAGTAGGGGAGCAGTTTCAGAGCACGTGTGGGAAGGTGTCCTGTGCAAAGATCGCCCTTATGCACCATTCCCCAGCCCCAGCTGGCCATTTATGGTGCTTAGTATTTGCCAAACATAAACTGAAATAGGCCTTGAACAATTACATTGGCATTAGCGCGTTTTTCCCCAGCCAAGCAGCAACGGCACCGCGGCTCCTGTTGCAGAGCATGCCAGCGCTTGGAATGCACTCCTGCCAGTATCCCAAATAAATCACTCCTTATCCAGCCCTCCTCAGTCCTTCTGGAGGCTGCAACCCTGAAATCCCATCTAGTCCTTTGGTTTCCAGGTAGTTTGTTGAGTTCATTGCTTGCTCTCAGGCACAGCTGACAGTCTGAGGCAGGACGTGTCCCAGAGCCCTTCTGCTCCGAGGACTTCTGCATTGCCAACGACATGTCAGGGGTCTGTGCTTCCTTGGAGCCTCGCCTAGCAGACAGAGCATGCTGCACAGGTTTGTGCCCTCTAACCTTAGCCCTCTAATCTTTTGGGTCTGAAGAGCCCATGTTCCTATAAAGAGAAGCCATGCAGGAGGTAAAGCTGCAAAGTGCAGGGGCTTTGGAGAGCCTCTCCTCTACCTCCAGAACTGCCATACTGCAACAGGAGAACTTGACCAAATCTCCTTGGCAGTTTGGATCTGAGAGCTGGGAGTTACCCAACTAACTTAACTTGGCTGAGGACCTTCCTTACACCATCTATCCCTTGCTTGTTTTGACTTCCTTGCACCACCAAGGCGCTCCTTACCATAGAGGATGTGGGAAACTACGTTTTGATGAATTAGGAGTGGCTGCATGGGGCTTAGAGCACGTTTGGCAGAGCCAGTTTCCAAAGTACCAAAACCGAGTGGAAGGGGACAGGTTTTCCCTGTGAATGCTAGGAAAGGGTGGTGCGAGGTGCAGCTGGGACTCGATGCCATGGCAAGGAGTGGAGAGCACTGCCCGGGCTGGGTGGCACTGCCTTGGTTTCATGGTCTGGGACACGATCCTGCTGCTGCCCTTGTGGCACGGGCACGTCACTGCTGTCCCCAGTGACTTCCAGCATGTGGGAAAGCTTCTGAAGAAGACTTGAAGACTGACTCAGAGGCTTTAAGAGAAGACTTTCTCCCTCTCTGTGGGCTTTCACTTCTCCGCAGGGAGAGAGCAGAGCAGCGGGCACGAACTGCGGGGGCTCAGGGCTCTGGGAAGCCCCTGAAAAAGGAGGATTTGGTCGCGGCTCCCCTGGGTGAGGGACACATCCTTCAGCGCTCACAGGCTCCTCATTGTCCCAGGAGGATAAAGCAGGGTGGTGGCAGGGGCTCGGGTGCCGGGGCTGCGGGTGGCACCAGCCTGTCCCAGCGGGAGCGCAGCCAGCCCCGCTGCCCGGGCCTCCCGGCCACGCGTCCCTCCTCGCTTTGAAGCCCGGGTGGAGCGAGAGGGATGCTCGCTGTGCCTCCTGCCTGCTGATGATCCCTAAATTAAGAAATGCAAATCAATTCAGGGCCGATTCCTTTTCCAAAGGCAACTTGCCTCAGTTGCTAATTCCCTGCATGGCTTCTATACAGACCCCTCACAAGCACCTGCAGCTTTTTTTTTTTCTCTCCCTTTCCCCCTTTTTTCCAGGGAGGGGGGTGGCGATGGGGGAGTTATAGAAAATCTTTGTTTTCTCTGGTGCGATGAAACTTGCTTTGCTCTTTTGCCTCCTTTTCTTTCCCCTTTCAACAGAATAAATACAGCTGATCCAGCCCCAGCCCCTCCGCACGTGCCAGAAGAATAAATCGCCCGGCTCGCCCCCAGCCCCCTCCCGTTAATTCTTTCTCCTGCTGCTGTGTTTGCTTATTCTCACTGCAGCTGTAGTGCTGGTCGCAGGCGTGAGCTGACCTATTGCTGGCTTGTTTGGCACCAGCTCTGCAGAGCCACCCCCCGAAAAAGACTTTGAAATCAACTGTTACAGCCTTCCCTAGGCTTCTTCCCCCCCGATTTTCTTATTCTCATAGCACTTGCTGCTTTTGTTGCAGTGCAAACACACACACACGCACACGCGTGCGGAGCAAAGTGGAGGGGAGCAGAGCCCCAGAAATACTGCACTGCCCAAAGTCCACGGGTTAAAACAAACATCAACACTGCGTCAAATAGTTTGCCCGTAAGAGCCTTTTGTTATGAAGATAAGCTTGTTATCTCTTTCATTCAGATTTTAATCTGACAGGTCATTTGCATACTGCCAGCCGACTTCAGGGTGTGCATTAGATCCACTTTGCATTTAAATCCTCTGTCACTCAGGCAAATAAAAAAGGGAGGGGAGGCTGGGGGGGGGGGCAGCGAAGGACCTCTTTCAGATCCTCCCAGTTATCGCTATTACTTTTTTGTTGATTGCTGGTGGAATTGGTGGCAGAAAAGTTATATCCTGGCTCTTGGGGCTCTGCTTGGGTTTGGGGCATCGGACACCCCCAGGCTGTGAGCTGCATGTGTGGGGTCAACCCTTTGCGAAAGGGCCTACTCAAATGCATCTTCAGGTCCTAACTGTGCAGAGTCTTTGCCCACAGAGGTCAATTTGGGGAGCTTAAAACCTAGGGCTGCTCAGCGCTCAGTCCTGCCCTCAGTCAAGCCGAGCCTCCAGGCTTGCATGAGATGGGATCAAGCCCTGATAAGAACAGGACAAGGAACAGTGAGCACCCTGGCCATGCTGCAGCCAGCAAGGCACCTGTTTACCAACATCAGTATAAACATTTCCTTAGTTATTCCATTTGTTTTTATGTCTTTCTCTCTCTCTTCTCCATGTGAAGCCTGGTCCTGCACCCTCACTCCTCGAGCAATGCTGTGTGCGCAGTAGGGATCCCCGGGACAAGGCTGCTCGTACAGGTAGTAGGGTTGGGTTGTGTGACCAAAGGACATGGCCCACGGGATACAAGTCACCCCTGGTGCAAATGCAGGTCAATGGGGTTGTGTGTCTCTGTGGGCATGGAGAGATACAATGATTTTCTGGCATCCGTGAGGTACCATGGGCATTTAAAACAAAACCAAAACGAACAAAAACAGTTGGTGAAGGTGTTATCAAAATGCCTGGATCTGGGGTTCTTGCCCCAACCTGAAGCCTTGCACCTGCCCTTTCCTGTAGGGCAGGGGGAAGGAGGGTCCCAGCCTGTGACAGCCCAGGATACGCTGGCAGTACTCTCTGGGGTCCTGGCTCCCTGCAGGGACGTTGCGTTGCTCTGTGAGGGAGTACAAGCAGGGATTTCAACTTCGTGATTTGCTCCCTCACACATCTCCTATGCTTGGGCACATTGCCTAGGCTCCCTTTTGCCCGGCAGGAGCAGCACCAAGCCCAGCAGAGTGGCTCCTGGTTGTCCCACCGGCTGCAAGCACCCGATCCTGCTTGCTCCTGCCCGCACCTCCCTCGCCGTGCTGCCTGCACCTCCCCGTGATACAGGAACAATGACCCGGGACAAGACCAAACCCGGTGTGGTTCTCCTCCTTCGGCTCTGCTGAAGACCACAGGAATTACCCCAGGGTAAGTGAAAGGCGAAACCGCGAGCCTCCTCCTCCAAATACAATGGAGAGTCCACGAGATAAGGCCACGGTCCCCCTACAGAGAGCAGGTCGGCGTCCCCGGGATCGTGTCCGAGGCCACGGCACATGGAGCCCCAGGAGAACGTTTCCTTCAGCCCCAGCAGGGTTAAAGATTGGATCTGGGGCAATTAGTATATCCAAAAGCAGGGCAGTGAATAGCTGCAGGGCATTTATTCAGCTCTAATGTGACAAGTTTAATTCTCCTGTTCAGAGTCAGTTATTTTCTTACATATATTAATTATTTGAAATAATTCTCTGAATAACATCTAGAAATAATTCAGGTAATATATCTTGATAATGAACCTGTTGCTACTGAATGGTTGAAATTTCAGCTGTGCTGGTGACTTTGGCTTGGGTGAATGTTCACACGGCATTGTTTCTTCTCTTAAATAGTAGTACGTGACTTTCAGATCCAGATTCTGGTCTGAATTGCTGTGTTTATGAGGTCTCTATTATTTGCCATTTCTGTAAATGTTCCTGACAGTAAATGCCTTTGTTAGAATATTATTGGTAAAGTAAACATAAAAAGCGTGTGAATGAAGCCAGAGCAAATTTCAGCTATTTGTTTCAGCAGTTAGGGGAAACAGCTTCCAAGACAGGTAGCCACCTCCGAGCCTTCAGTGAAGCTGCTGGGAACAGGGTCTCTCTGCCCAGCTGACATCAGATTTTCCAATTTCTTGTCAAGCTTTCTTAGGGTGTTTTAAAACATATGTCTATTTTTGTTGCTTGCAACCCACAGTAGCAAATCTTAATAGGCAATATCGCACATAATGCCACACACAGTACTGTAAGAGCGGTGGTGCTCACACTGCAGGCTGCCTTTGCTCCGTGGTGCTTGTGGTGGGGCAGGTGCATGCCTGAGCACCGTGTGGTTTGGGCTGGGTGTGCTCCTTCTGCTGGAGGCGTTGTCTTTGGATATGATGAGGACAGGGCAATTGAGATGTCCGATACGTTTGGGGGCTCTCAGGTAAGTAACAACACTTTGAGTTGTTTATCACCCAGACAGGATTTTGGTGACTGCCGCATCCTGGAGGAGCTGGCTGATCAGAAGAGAACACCTTGCTGGTGCTCTCCTGGAGCCGGAGCACAGCGGTGAGCGCTGGCCAGGTGCTGCAGGCGCAGCCGTGCTGCCGGAGCAGGGCCAACCTCCACTCCTGCCCCTGGCAGCCGGGGCCATGTCCTCCCAAACGCAGGAGCACTGGAGTTTTGGAAGACTTTCCTAGCCAAATTCCAGGCCTCTTGGCCAAGGCTGAAGTGGAAGGGAATGGCAGAGATGCCTGTATGCAAATAGGGAAGAGCTGCTTTTGCGGTCCAGTTTCTCACTTGTGTCCTAAAACTGACGACACTTAAGACCCCTGGACTAAGGGCAATGAATACAAAATGAGAGCTCTGCAAAATCCCCTGGTTCCAGGCCAGCTCTCTTGCTTCGCTTTGCTGCTCCTTGGCATCGGCCTTTCAGCCAAGTGAGCAAGTCAATGGCAAGCTTCATTGCCAAAAAATCTTCCTCACTGTTTTCCGTATAGCTAATGAGAATGCAAATGGGCTGGTTTTCTAGGCTTGCTTTTGCAACCTCCGCTGCTTCCTTTCTCTGCGTGGTACCTAGGTGCTTTCCTTCTGCCATGAGATCTAAACACATTGTGCTGGCTTGTAGGTTGTCCTCACAGAGCAGAGGAGACACGGGGTGTTTGGGTGGCAGAGCTGGGAAGGTGTAGCAAAGGAGGAACCAGGAACTCTCAAACACCTGCTCCACGTGGTCCTTCCGTGTGCCCTCCCTTAAAGACAGACCAGATTAGAATTAAAAAAGCAGGTCAGAAGCAGGTTTGTCTTTGAGTTAGACACGTCATTTTTCCTGCTGCATACAGCAACCAGCCCATGGCTGGGCAGTGTAGGGTAGCTGGCTCTTCTCTTCCAAACTTGCATTAATAGCGTTGCTTTTCTATACCTAAAAAAAAAAAAATTTCCATCAGGCTCATCATGCATTATCACTTACAGCTTTGAGCCCGGCAGAAACTGGGGATTCTGTTTGCACCTCTCTCTGTGTTTCCATACAGAAGAGCAGAGCCTCTCCTGCCCAAACCCTCTTTCCCCAGCTCTGCCTGGGCTTTCCCTGGGGATGGTGTCACACACCATTACAAAACCAGCCCTGGGTGCTTTCCAGCTAGCCGAGCCTGGCCGGAGTCCAGCCAGTGTCCCCAGCCCTGGCTCCCAGGGACGCGTTCCTCGCCTGGCTCCCTTTCTGGGGGTGTTGGACCAGAGATGAGAGCTCGGTAGCTTATGGGCATTGTCGCATCGTCTGTCCTGATGGGCACTCTGGACTCTTCAGGGACCACGGGACAATTCAATAAAAAGACGCAGCGCTGGAATTTTTTCCACACAGACACACGCTCTTCATCCCTAGACAATGCACAAGCGCTGCAGAGTGAGGCGAAGCCTCCTGAGCATTGCCCTTTTCTCTGCTCCCCCATCTGGAGAATGTCTCCAGATTCGCCTCAAGTCTTTCGGGGAGCCCAGGTTCCTCTGGCTGCGCCTTCCCACCCCGGCCACCAAAGGGCTTCCTCTGCCTGGAGAACACGGTCTTTTTTAAAAGCAGTCTGACATCTTTCCTTTGTTCCTGGCTTTCCACTAGGATTTTCCATGATGCAATCCCGTATGGGGTTACTGGCACAGAGCTGTTAAAAGTCAGTAGCTGCGCCTGGAGCAAACCCATTGTTCTGCCAGCACAGAGCCCTTCAATGCCGCTGACTCCTGCGTGGCCTCGCTCCTGCTCCCTGGCACCGCCACGCTCACTGCCAGAGGGACGTCCTAATCCGCACCGAGGGCTGCAGCCGCCAGCGCCAGGCACAGTGCGAGGAGACGGTCGTAATTAGATGCAGGCACGGCCACCAAAGTGTCACACCTACTGATGGCACCAGGCTCACCACGGCTGAGGACCGGGCCGGGGCTCACCCGATGTGCCTCGCTTCCTTCGTGGGCCGCTGCTCCAGCAGAGAAGGGCTCCTTTGGGAAGGGAAGCGAGAGGCTGTAGCTTTTATCCTTTTAGAGGAGCAATTTGCAAGGAAAACAATGCAGGATTCTCTGGAATAAGGAGTATTAGCTGCATCATCTTTTAAAAATAATTCAGTCAAGTGAATGTTGGCCGGGGATTAGCACCCTTGCAGGCGCTTGGTTTGTAGCAAGGGGATGCTTGCTGTGATTTATTGATGTTGGGGATTGTTTCAAATGCATAGGTGACATCTAATGCCAGAGCAGCTCTCGGGCTCACTAATGAGATAAGTCAAAGGCTCTACAAAGTTTTCAGCAGCATAGCCATTAACCCTGAGATTATGATATCCTTTGTGTTTTTCCAGCATGTCTTGCCAAGCCTTCGCCTTAAGCAGAGGAAGGATGAAAAATGCAGGGCCAGAGATTCTCTTACAGCTGAAAACCACTGTCTGCTGTGCTGCTCCCTGGGACAGAGAAGAGCCTGTGTAGAACAAGCAGGGAAACATCTCTACCACCCAGCACAACCCTTTTCTTCAGAGTGGGACAAGTGGAGAGTGGTGGAGGGGAAACGCAGTCCCTGTCTGGGGAGATGCAGCCTTGTCTCCCACCCTCCTCTGCTTTTGATTCTTGGATGTAAAGGACTGGGAAATTTAAACTTCAAAAGGGCTTTTTAGGTAGTTGCATTGGATGCCTCTTTCTTCCAAGCAGGTCGTATGTGGGAATTATTTTTGTGGTAGTAGTGAGGTTATCATCTCTACTCTAAGCAGCTGCTCTTAACTGAGGATTGCACAACAAAAAGAGACAGCTCCAGCAGTATTTCTCCAGGACTGGAGATCGCAAAAATCCCCCAGCTAAAACACTTGTAGCAAATAAACAAATGCAGTGTAAGTGTTGCTGAAATGCTTAGTGACCTTACCTCAATGTGGCTGAACTGTTGCACTGAAAGAACCTCACAGTGTATTTTCTGTCCCTCTCATACACAACATGAAACACTTTTTTTTCCTAGAAATTTCCTTTAGCTTTAATTAAATCATTGAAAATAAAACAAATAGTATCTCCCTCAAAAGATAGTCCTGAGTTGAACAAAACCTCTTGTTCTGCTCCAGGTTTTTGAGAAATACTGACTACATCAAAATGAAAACCAATGTGTTTTGAATATTTGAAGAAAAAATCCTGTTTCCTTTTATTATCTGTAGTTCCTTAATGAAGAAATTACTTCCACTTGAGAGACTTGGACAATGATTTGTAGATTTAAAAAAAAAAAAAAACAACTCATGGTGCTAGAGGTTCCAGTATCAGGGCAGGTGCTGTAGGACTGCCCTCTAAACTTCACTTGGAGAGCTGAAAGAACCAAGGCATTGACTCATGTGGAAGCGAGTGAATTGCTTCCAACTTTCAAGGAACAGAACCAAATATCTGTGATAGCAAGATAATATCCACTGTTATTGCTAGAAACATGCTTCAGTCTCATCTACATACGGAATAAACAGTTTTGGCCTTCTTGCAATGATCCAAGCACTTTGTATCACCCATTTGCTCATGAAAAAAAGACTCTCCTGATCACTTCTAGGTTTTTTCCTCAGAAGGTGGCTGCAGCATTGACCTCAGTGGTATTGCAAAGACAGGTGATGGCTGATTCCCCTGTCAGCCAGAGTTGCTGTTCACATCCCTCTTTTAGTGCCTGAGACAGGAGCAGCTAATCCGCCCCTCCAGCCCTTCAGAAGAGGCAAAACCCTCAGCAGGACCATGGTTGTTTCAGTGGTCCCCATCCTGTGTCACCTTGTGCCTGTGCCCAGCTCCAGCTTTGGGTTTTGGGGGGGATGCCTGTTCCCACAGTGCTCCTAATCGTGCTCTGTGGCCAAGGACGAGTCAGAGAGATGCTGCTTGTGGTATGCTTCGTGGTACAAGTTAGTCCTTGTTCGTGGGAGTCCATGAGCAATTAAAGGAAGAAAATTGTAATTAATGCCAATCAGCATGAGTTCCTGGAAAATAGAACGTGATGTCTCTCTTTGGTTTAGTTGATAAAAGTGATAGTAGTGTACAAGGGTTCTGTGAGACATTTGACTTGGTACCACATGACATTTTGATTAAGGATCTAGAGCAGTATAAAATCAAGAGGGTGTGCATTAAATGGATTAAAACCTGGCTCCCTGACAGGTCTCCAAATGTAACTGTAAATCATCTGCCAGCTGTGTTTGTAGCAAGGTCCCTCCAGTATTCTTGCATTTAATATCTTTATCAATGACATGGAAGAAAATGTAAAATCACCACTGATGTGGTCTACTGATGGTGTAACAAGCCAGGAAGCAGTAAATAATGAAGGGGAAAGGTCACTGATATGGAGGAATACGGAGAGTTTGGGGAGCCAGGCTTAAGCAAACAACAAACATGGTGATGCAGGTGTATGCAAGAACAAAGGATAAAAGCTGCATTTCTGGGACAGGGGGCTCCAGGAAGCAGGATGCTGAAGAAGCTTTTGGAGATGTGGGCCAAAGTCACCTGGTGAAGGGATGCTCCTGGTGCTGGGCTGTGTCTGAGCGGGTTATGTGGTACATCTGCTCCTGGTGCCAGAGCTGCTGCAGTGAGTTAAAAAGTCAATGCCTTGGAGAGGGTTTAGGGAAGAGCCAGGGAGGTGTCTTGAAAGGGTGGCAAAGCCTTGCATGACCCTGTTTGTTGAGCCACCAGAGCAAAGTTAAGGGCAGAGATGGTTCCAGTTTGCAGATGTGGAGAGTGAAGCAGGTGAGAGGATTTTGTCTAGATCAGTACACAGCAACTGGAAACTGAATATAGAGGCAATCAGATGGGGAATAAGGCTTCAGTTTAAGGCTTCAGGGAACATACTTCATCAGGACTTAACTCGTGTCGTCTAGGAGCTTTGGCAAAGCTTGGCAACTTGTGGCACACCTCCTTATGGAGCACCAGCATCTCAGGAGGATTGAACCAATATCACTACAGTGGCGTAGGTGGATTGCTGACAGACGTCTGCATGTAAGTAAAATCTGAGGTCCTGCTCACATTGAGGTCAGTATCAAAAATGCCAGCACTTTTGGGGAGGTGGGACTTTCCTTGGAGTTCTTAGGTACCTTTTATTCTAGTCCACACACGATAGTCAAATAAGCCTAAAGTGGTTTTTAGATCATTGTAATACACTTTCCTGGATAAGCCATTCAAAATTAATTTAAAAGTGCTGTAGAGTATGTTGGTTGCAACTCCAAGGCTTTAGATAGGCATTCACTCGGCAGCAGCTGTGCTGGCTGAAACATTCCCTTACCCACAGACTTCCCAGCCATGTGGTTCTTGTCCTTCTCAACTTGGAAAGGCATAAAGCCACCAGGGGTTGTGGGGTGGCAGCCTTCCCAGCAAGGTGGCAACGCGCATCTCGTGGTCATAGCATCAGCCACAACAGCAAGACCTGGAGGAGATAGATGTCCACAACAACCTGTATTCCCAGTGTGAATTTGCACTTAGGATTGGACTGAGCATGTTTGCCCTGGTGTTTCTACATGTTAAAGTTGTTTGTTAAACAAGATTTAAAGCAGTTCAAGATTTGTTGAAAAGAACAGGCTATTGCCCGGGACGCCTTTACTGCATCTTGAAGGTAGCTTAGGCTGATGAGTTTCATTTTGCAGGATCAGGCATGGGGAATGCATTGACAAGCGGTAGCTCAGTTATTGCTGACTGTTTATATCTTGTAGAGAAACAGGTTCATTTGGATGTTCTTATACCAATATAATGTGGTCTCAGGAAATCTACAACTGACAAAATTTCCACAGTGTAGAGTTAAAAGGCATTGAAAGCTGTATCCAAGAGGGACGTGTTTGAGCTTACACTTGCTTACAAGGCTCTTGGGGGAAATTTCATGTTTTGTTTCATTCACCCAGCTGGGCACTGCATCCAAAAAGGACAGCATCACTCTTCCATCCCCTCCCCATCTTGTCTCTGGTGTTGGATGGAGTGACCATGCGATCAGCTGGGAGCTGGATTTGTAGGGGCTCGGGCAGGCTCTGTTTTGGTGAGCTGGTTTCTGCTCAGATCCTGAACTGATGTGACCTGCAGAGAGGCGTACCAGTAACCACAGTCGGTGAGTATGAGGAGGATTTCTGTGGCAGCCATCAGGAGATGAAGCCTTTCATAACCTTGGGCTCTCGGTTACTTTTCTTGCCTGGGTTCCTTGAGGCGTGAGCTGTGTGATGTTAAATCCCTCTACACACCAACAAAGCAGGGTAACAGCATGCTCACGATACCCTGATGAGCTAAATTATGCAGGAAAGCAGCATGTGAATGTAGTAGCCAGGTTACATACGAGCAGAGTTAGGCTAAGCACAGAAGGCAAGTCGAGGCTGAAATAACATCTTGCAGTGCTGTGCAGGGCGGAAAGTCGCTGTTTCAGGCACGGCTGCAGTTCAGCTATCAGCCTGGCCTGTGGTGACACTGGAAGAGCCGTCATTTGCCTCTTCAATAATCTGTCACCCGCCGCTGCTGCCTGGAGTAGGGGAAGTTTAATTTCCTGCTAGTCATGGCGTCATTTGCAAGGTTTAATCCTACCTCTTTCCAAGCCTCTGTTGACAAAATAGTCGAGAACAAGTCTGTTGCGGCGTTCCTGCCTGCTTAGCTGCTGTTGGGAGTTGTCCTCTGGCCAGCAGCATCTCTGTCTGCTTCAGGGTCACCTGTTGGGCTAATGCAGCATCCCAGGTCAGTGGACTGGAGATGGTGGGAGAAGATTTGCTTGAGTTAAACACCAGCGTCTGATGTCAGGGGATTCCTGCCAGTCATTGTTCTGCTGCCTATGTGGAAACAGGCTGAACTCTGCGGTTTTGCTATGTAACATTCTTATGTAGCTGGCCGAGTCGCCAACATGATAAATGCAATTATTTTTTCCAATTGTTATTTTTGCCTAAAGCATGCAATTGACACTGAAGACTGCTGGGCAGGATGGGAATGCAGCGGCCGCTCGCATCCCCACGGCGGCGTGATGATGTGAAGGCATGAATCGCGGCGGTGGGAAGCAAAAGCTGCCCCGCGGCCTCGGCTGTGGGCAGGCACCAGCCCGTGCCCCTGTCAGTCCCACCCATGAGTGCTGGTGCTCGAGGACAACCTGCTTTCTTGGTGCCACTGTTGGGGGAAGGCCTGAGGTTTCTGGGGCAGCTGCAGTCCTTTTATTTCTCTCATGAAGGGGAAGCTGTCCCTGCGTGACTTGGGCCATCCGCGCCGCGGCCTACCCAGACGCACAAGGGGCCAGGCCGGCCGAGCTCCCACCGTGGTGGTTAAAGTTTGTTTTAGCCACCTTATCTAATCTCCCTCCCAACTTTTGCTGGGGGAAAGCGTTTATTGCTTGTATCGTGTTACTCCACGAGCACTCGCTGGCCGCGGCTGTTTGCGTGTGTGCATGTAGATGTGAAGGCAGATAACTCCAGGCCTCGCAGTTTTATGGGTCAGTCAATCCCGACTGCTTCCACCGGCAGATGTGGGGATGTGCTGCCTTCGTTACCTGTGGGCCATGCGCTATCAGGGCGTAAATCAGCAAAATAGGGCTCTGTTTATACACATAAATTGCCCCAATCTGACAGTTTAATACCCTTTTGACTTTTTACCCTCTGTGGGGGAGAGTCTGCCATGTCTTACGGCCCCAGCGGTGACGGCAGCATGAGGAGGCAGCCCTGTTATAAAAGCAGGGAGCACGTTTGGCTCCTGCGCCTCCAGGCTTGGCCGCCCTGGAGGGGACAGGCCCTTCCAGCAGACCAGTCCAGCAGGAAATTATCTGCTCTCCCTTTCCTAAATTGCCCACTGGGCAGCCAGTCGCAGGGGCCTGAAAATGCCAGCTCCATCTGTTCCCCTCTGGACATGATTCCCAGGCACGTAAGACCCTGCACCGGTGACTTGCTCACCGGGGGGGCGAAGCCACCCGTCCGTCCCCCCCACGGCGCCTTGCGCAAGGCTGCGTTTCTTCGCCTCCATGGGCACGCAGTCCTGCCCTGCCGAAGGTCAGCTGGGGGAGTTCTCCCTGAGCAATGGCATGGGAAAGCCTGCCGGGCTGCCTTCAAGGTGTTGTGTTGCTCCAGGAGACTCTGTGTTTTATTTATTTATTTATTTTAGCAGGGTGTTTCTGATGAGATAGCAAGGGGTTGATGAGAAGGGATGGGGAAGTGCTGGGACATCACAGTGAAATGGGTGATTGTGATGTTTTGAGGAGATTCCTAAATTTAAAAGAAGTGGAATCAGGAGCAAGACTTTTGAAACTGAGACACTCCCCTTTGAAATGTCCTTTTATCTTCTCGCTCCTCTGCCTACTTCCCTGGCTCGGACAGCAGGCACTCATTGAAACAGCCAAAAGCCTTGGTAGCTCCCTTGGCTTTTTTTTCCCCTTCATTTAGTGCATCCTAAGTCTGCCCACACTAAACCCCACCTGAAAAAGTAAGGCTCTTAATCAGATTTTTTCCCTTGTGCTGGCACTGAGCAGCCCGTGGTGGGGGCTGTTAATTCACCCCTTTTGCTCCCCAGCCCCTTCTGCCTGCTGGCACCCGATCTCAGTAGGAGCAGGGCAGCCCCCGCCGCAGCCAGGAGCATCCCCATGCAGCTGCAGAAGCAAGAGGTGCTTGTAGTTGCTGGCAGCTGGCCATTCCCAAACTGATGTTAAAGCACAAGTTGAGGCTGAAAACTGATGCTGTAGGAGATTGACCTCGTGGGAGCGTCCGTCCCGCCAACTGGTCCTGAGTCAGGCGTGCTCGGTTTACAAGCTGCTGACTCCCACGGTAGCTGGGCATCTCCGTGCCCAAGCAGGGCACCAGCCAGGGCACTGCAAGAAGCAGGGGGTGCCCCTCAGTGCACGGGGGGTGGCTTTGGTGCAGGACGTGTCAAGGACCAGCTTGGGTATCCGGAGAGCTGGTGCTGGTGCCAGTGCAGCCCTGTGGCTGGAAACGCCTCGTTTCACCCTGCTGGCACTGCTTCCCTTGCTATTTGTTGGCATTTCTCAGGAGCAGGGGATATCAGTTGCCACACGTGCTAAATTCTCAGTGCAAAGCAGCTCGGCTGCTGCTGCTTCTACAGCACGCTGAGCTGGGGTAATTCAGGGAAGCTCAGCCTCCTGTGGAGAGACATATAAGATGGCTCAAGGTTGGATGCTCTGGTGTTTAATATCAAACAAGCGCATGCTGCAGCCTTTCTCTCAGCATGGGCTCGCCTTTCCCTTGTCTGCCCAGCCCCGGGAAGGCTCGTAAGCAGTGAGTTTCTTTGAGGACTCTGCCCTTCTGGCAAACTTGGTTGAAATTGGCTAGCAACTTCAGAAATTTTATTAGGGACAGAAAGACAGACACACCCACGGCGCAATCACAAAAGAGTTGTTTCTCTAGGAAACCAGGCTGAAAAAAAAAAAAAAGTGGTTGTTTAAATAAGCAAATACGTTTCTTGGAGACAGCAGGGCAGGGAGGTGGTAGGGGAAATGCTGTGTGTTTCTGCACCTATTGGCCTAATCTCTTAAGCATTAGCGTTTCTCGTTTTAAATCTCTTTATCCCTGTTTATGCCCATTTTGTGGTTGGGTTCTCAGGACTTGCTCTGCCCTGTGCCGCAGCCTCGCCTCGCAAGCTCCCATTTTGCTGCAGGGCTCCACAGGGCACGTTCCCGAGAGCAGAACAATCTCGTCCCTGCAAACAATGAACGCGGCGAGGGAGCGGCTGGGCCGCGCGAAGGCGAGGCATGGACGTGAGCAACACGCAGCGGTAGCTCAAGCTCTCCTATAAAGCTCCCATTTCGGGATTTGCAAACTGCCCGTATCGGCACCAAAGCATCAGAGCTGCTAACCCTAGGGCAGTAAAAGCCCTTTTGGTCTGAGCTGTCAGCCAAAAATTCAAGAGCCCATGAGTCATTCTAGTTTTGCTGAGAACTGGTGCAGCAGTCAGGTGTTATTTGATGCTCTCCTGTTAACTTACAAAGAGCCCCAAAAGTCCCATTCCCCCGAAGGTGGTAGGAACCAGGCAGGGAGAGAGCTCAGTGTCTTGTCCTTCTTGCCCAGGTCAACCCCAGGCACGGCGCTGTCTCAGCACCCACCCGTCCTCTTGCCTTCCACCCCCGGGTGCCCATGAGGGTCTCCCTGTCTCCATTTCACTTTCCTCCTGGCCAGCTCAAGGCAGGAAATCTGGCTGATTTTAAAAAAAAAAAGAAAAAACTGAAAAATGTGTTTCTTTAAAAAGAAGGGGGAAAAAAAAATTAAAGATCATTTTAATTAGGTTTGAAAAATCTATGGCCGAGCTGACAGGCCAGCTGACAGGGCTCCCTTTCACCAGATCGCCCAGCTCAGAGCTTTTCATCTCGCGTGCAGAATATTTTGACATTCCTGCTTTCTTGGCTCCGTGTGTAGAGCCCAGTGGAACCTGCAGCCTAATTAAATGTAACAATTCCTGAAAACGAGGGTTGTTATTTTTTTTTTTCCTCGGGATAATAATAGAGGTTTTATTTAAAAAAGAGCTAATCTATTTACTCTAGGCTGCCTGCTTCCTGACCTGGCCTCAGCACCTGAGGGGACGGGAACAGAGCGGATTAGGCCGGGACTTAGTCACTGGAAAAGCTGAGGGCGTTGGTGCGTGCGTGCGTGTGTCCCGCATGCGCCACTCCAAGAGCTGAGAGGCAGAGGGTTAGGAGGCCAGGATTTTCCCTGGCAGCTGACTTTTTTCCTCATTTCTGCAGTTTGGTGCTGTTCTGTGCAGCACGGGCCCCGCCGGTCCCCCCTCCTCAGTCACCGGTCTGCGAGCACGGAGAGTCAGCAGCTTTCCGAACGTGGGGCCATGAGAGCCAACGGGTGATGACAGAGTCGTTGTACCGGGAGCTTCGCTAAGCAGGGTGGGAAAGGAGAAGGAAATACAGGTCGGGGTTGCCAAGGTTTGGATGAGCCAAATGTGCTCCAGCAATGTGCAGCGTTTGGTGCCCACAGCTTTCCTTCCGGAGCTTTTACCGCGCCATTTCATTTTGGCCACAGGGTCAGTTGGCCCTCAAGCAAACCCCTTCATCCCCGTGGCTGAACTCCAGGACAAAGTTGGGTCACTGCTGCACCCAAAGGTGACGAGGCAGGGCACAAGAGATGCAAACCACTCCTGGGCTGTCCCTCTCCCCGTTTCCTCCTCCCCATCTCAACCTGCTCCCCTCTGGCACCAGAAACCAAACCCTGCGTGCTGCCTGCCCCAGCTGGCCGTGGTGGGCTCGCCAACCGTGCCCAGCGCCTTTCCCAGCCGGCAGCCTGATGGCAGCAATGAATCAGCAGCCAGTGGACTTGTCAAAGGCATTCCTCCACTTTAATCCTATTGACAGGGACTACTGCCTGGAACAGGAACTGCGGGGTGAGCCATGTCAACAGCAGATTCTTATTACAGATAATATTGATGGGGCCTTTACTTGAATAATGAAGGGAAGAGCCCTCTGCTTTGACGTTTGTCTCCAAAACCTAGAATTACTAAGAGTTTAACCATCGGAAGGGAGCTTAAGATAGTTGCATCTTAAAGGATCTGCTTTCTTGTCGCATTCAAGGCTGGGGAAAGGAGTTTAGCCCATACGCTGGGAGCTCCGCGCTGACCTTTTCATTGCTCTTAATAAATGTTACAGTTAAATAAAGTCGGATGGATTTTTCTATCTACTGTAGTGTGTTATCCACTTTCTGGGAAGAAAAAAAAAAAAAAGGTAGAACCCCCCAAATCCCTGTTTAATATCACTGTTACTCATTATCTTTGCTAGCTGCAGGGCGAAAGGCAAGTAGGAAGGGCAGGGGCAGGACAATCCTGGCTGTATTATCAGGGTAATTCCTGCCATCGCACATGATTAGGTGTCTGTCTCTCTCCACGGGTGAATCAGGGCTGTATAAATTGGTTGTGATCTTATGGCCAAAGCTTAAACCAGAGTCAAGAGGTTATTTTGGTGGTGGTGGTGATGTTTCTGGTTGTTTGTTTTTTATATGTACTATTCTTATTGTTTTATTTTCTGTTGCTTAAAAAGAGAAAAAACCTCTGCCGGGTCTGTATCTCTTGGTTCCCTACAGGATCGGAGCCGCCAGAGCTGCAGGGGAGACGCTGCCTGGGAAGTCAAACGAGGGCAGAAGGCATCAGCCATTCCAGGGAAGAACCTGTCCTTGTGCATTTCCTTGTGTCTGGGCTTCGATAGCGTGATTGCAAGCACGTGGTGAGAGAAGGGAAGGAAGGCAGGGCAGAGTGGTGGTTCCCACTCTTGGATTTTTAAATGCAACCAGGAGCACACAGGTGTCCCTCTGAAGCCTTGTTCTAGAGCCATCCCGAAATAGGGTTTGGACCTCTGGCTCCAACTTGGACAGATGAGGAAGAGAGCAGGCAAATTTGGCTTTCAGCCACGCTTATACCTCCCAGATCCTAGCGCTGGCCCAGGACTGAACCGGCAGGTGGTTTAAGTTAGAGCAGCCACGGGGCTGCTCTAACTTAAGCCAGCTGGAATCTCTTCTGGGGCCGGTTCTACCAGCCAAGGTTTGCTGGATTACAGCAGGGCCCCGAAAAGCTCCAGCCCGCCCCTACATGGCCTATACAAGAGGACCAGGGAGCAGATGACATGAAAATGTCGGGGCAGATCCCAGCTGGTGCTTTTAGGATGGCTTTAATTCCTTCACAGTGCTGCAGTAAATTAGTATCTGGTCCAAGGGAGCCTGTTCTCATGGTATTTTTAGGCTGATTTTGAAGACCCTAGGAGTTTTGGATTGCCCTTGAGTCTCTGAATTTTGGGTTTTCTAACTTGAACTGTTAAACGTGTTCCATATATAAGCAGCAGCCACAATATTTCAGGTTGGATGACTTGTGTTTTAATTTTTTTTTTTAAAAGGCCAAAACAAGACAGAAGAAAAGTAAAATCTCTGACTGGTCCAAAGTTACTGTCCTCATCCGAGCATGCCTCCCTCTGACACAGGTTCCTGGTTCTTGAAAGTGCAAAGGGGAGACTCAGCAAGCGTGATCAAGCCCCATCCTTGGGGTCAGTGAAGGATCCCCCACTACATGGGAGGGAGGTGTGAAAAGGCACTCATGTTCTTGCTGCGTGCACCACATACCTCTGAGCATCTGTATCCACAGACAGCGTCCTGACCTTCCCAAATCTTCTGCTTTACTGAGAAAACCATATGGTGCACTCATTTTCCTGCAAGGATGGACCCTCTGGCACCGTCTCATAGCGCAGCTTCCAAAACCCGCTGAACTGTGAGCCGCCTTCTCTCCCAGCCGAGATTTATGCCCCTCTGCTTCCTGATGGCCGAGGTGTGGCGCAGACACAGCCCTGCTCCTAACGCCGGGGACAAGCAGCCGGGCCAGGCTTGGCGTCAGGCGATGCTGTTTCACCAGGAGCCTTTCCCAGGATGAACGGCCTAAGGGGTGACTGCGGGGGACACCTGCAGCTCGGGCACCCCGTGCTGGGCAGGAAGCAGAGCAGACATGGAGCCAGGCGGGGAGAGAGCATCCGACCAAGGCGTGTGCCTGGAAAGGACGGTAAAAATGCCCATGGATGTGTGGCGTGCTGCCAGCCAGCCTGCTGTTCATTGCAGGGTGTGTGTGGTAGGGGGGTGTTTAGTGCAGGATGGTGCTGAGGTAGCTGGGATGTGTGCTGGTGCTCCAAAATCAACTCATTTGGCTTGTGCTTGCTTTGCAAGGTTTTCCAGACTGGTGGAGGCTTGCAGCAAGGAGAGGATGTGGGTATCCCCTGGAGGTGCTGATTCAGCAGGTAGGTCTGTCCCAGAGCCCCAGTCCTTTCCATATCAACCAGGTGCCCATGAAATCTCTCACACCATGGTGGGGCTCTCTGCAACACAGAATCTGGGGTCCTCCCCAGCCTGGGCAGGGCAGGGAGGAGCGCCTGCCATTCGTGGTCCTGCACTGGGTGGGTGGGCAGAGCAGCGTGTGGCTCTGAAACCCCATGTGCTGGGGCAACACCATCCCCTCCTCATCCCTACGTCACTATGCTGTGAGTCAAAATCTGGGCAGCGCAGGCCAGAGGTGGTACGTGTGGAATCAGCTGAGCCTTCACATAACACACACATACCCCACCAGGGGCTCAAAAATCTATTGGGTCTTTCAGGACAAGAAAATGGATTAAAACCATGATGGTTTTTGTTAGGTTTTTGTTTTGTTTTAAAGAAAGAAAAAAAAATCACTAATATAAACATTTGGTTCCCCAGTGCTTGCTTTTTGGGTTTAGGGGGTGCTTTGGTGTGCGCTGGGGTTGTGTTTCTCAGCTTTTCTCTGGGACCTGGAAGCCTGTGAACTGGTTGCTCCTTTTCTCCTCTTTTTAAAATGAAATCTGAGATTTTTGCATAATATGTCGGAGCAAGGAGCCGGGGAGGGGGTGAAGAAAAACATCAAGTACTGTGGGACTAAAATTGCAAGAGCTGGCAACGCTGATATTTTTTGTTTTTCTTTCCTTTTTCCAGAGAAAAAGAAAACACCCCCCATTTTGCTGAGCCCCAGCAGGGTGAACAGAGGGAAAAGGTGCTCCAGGGCAGGAAGAAACTGTGAAGAAATAGGTTTGCAAACTCCATTTGTACTGGATTGTTTGAAAATTGTCCTGTGAGCTGCCTTCTGGGGACAGCTGTCCCGCTCTGAAGGAGGGAGAGCAGAGATGTGTGTGGGGAGAAGCTGCGTGTGGGGCTCTCGGGGCTGGGCCAGGACTCAGGTTGCAATCGCCTCTGGTCGCTCTCGGGCCTGGGGAGGGCAGGGAGAGGCTGGGCATGTGGAAGAAAGACTCCACGAAACCCTTCCTCCCTGTAGGAGCTACATCTCCCACTGCAAACAAAGAGACCTCAGATGGCCAGAACCAGCCCTGGCAGGCGGAGAGGTGGAAAAGGGCTGGTGACCGGCACTGCTACGTGTGGGTCCCCTCCCTGCCGACCGACTGAAGTCACGGCAGTGCTGCAGTGCCCCTGTGCTGAGGGAGGACATGCCAAAAGGCGATGTGCGTGGGATGGTGGTACCCAACCCCAGCTCTGGTGCCTGTGGGACTCCCACGCTACCAGCAGCCGCAGGAACAGATAAATGGAGGCTGGGCAAAGCAGGACACTGCCTTTAATGCGGTGCATCCCAAGGGACGTTGTCCTTGGTGGAGGGAGGAATGCTGGTGTGGGTCTCTACTAACGCAGCCACAGCCGGTATCTGGTCTGGGCTGCTCGGCAGCAGAAACGAACACATCTATCTTGCCTTGGCTGCACGTGGCATGCACAGGGGGACTGTTACTTATTAGCACTCGCAGTCATTGGCAAGAGCTGCTGGAACGGAGGTTGAGCTCCAACTGCTATTCCTGCCTGTCCTCCTTCACTTGTGCTTGTATCTTTCTCAAACTCATTCCTTTTGGGTCGAAATTTTCCATGCTTCATCCCAGCCCAGTGACACGTTTTTGCTGAAGGTGTGGACTGCGCTGGTTGGAGTCGTCTTTGTAGAGCTCCTTGGTAATCTCTGCCCCATGGTGAAAGTCCATCTTTCGTGTCCAAGGAGATGTCAAGTTGAAGAAAATCTTAAGAGGATGGATTCTGATTTATTTACTTGTTTGTTTGTTTTGAAAACTGACTTAAAAGTTTACGTTTCAGTCAACTGGAACTTAAAAGGAAATCTTTTATTTAGATCTTCCCTAGTGGAAAGCTGCACAGCTCTGGCAAAATTGAAGTTTTTCCATGGAACATTCAGATTTTGTGAAAACTGCACTTTCTATTGAAAAAACATATTTTGATCATTAGTTTTTAATCTTCTCTACTTTTTAAGAATATTCAAAAACATAAAGGCAAAAATGTCTACTTCCAGTGTCTAATATATCAACATTTTTTTAGCCTGACTTCAATTCCATCTCCTTAGTGAGGAGGCTAGAAAAATTATTCAGCTTAAGGAAAAGCATTTTATCAGTTAGAAAGTTGTGGCAATTTAAAGTGGGTATCTTAGCGCATGTATTGGATTTCCAGCTTGCCTTTCTTCCTATCTGGGTCAAGGATGCCGGACTTAAAAAGCCAGTGTTAACTTAGTTATGAGCATCCCTGGTAGGAGGCTTTTGGTTTGTTGGTGGTTTGTTGGTTTTCGGTTGTGTTTTTTTCTTTCTTTCTTTCTCTCTTTTTAAAGGACAGCTCAAATACAGAAAAATCTGTTTAGAACTGAAGCAGCAAAAATTATGTCTTGGCACTGAGAAACCTCCATTCATGATGTTTCTGTAACAGCAATTCCAGGATTGAATTTATCATTTACAGGAGTCTTGTGGTTTAATGCACATTTTTTTCCTCTGGGTTTTCAAACTTAAAGATTGTTTTTCTTTGACAGCCTTCTTTTTCTTAGAAAGTCAGGATAACCAAATAGTAATCCTAACTAATTAAATCTTCAGAAGTTAGCAAATACCAGTCCAAGGATTTGTGGCATTACAAAGTTAATACAAGGTCATTGCACAAACGTAGAATTTTCTCCACTCCCTTCTCTACTCCATTGTGACAGGACAACTTGTTGAACGTCTGGAGATTGTCTCCACAAGAACATGAATGGAAATATTAATTTGGTACTTTCAGACATGCACATAAATGTATGAAATCGATGTAGTATATGTACTGAACACACGTGAAGCAGTTCCTTGAATGTGCAGTGTGTTCCAAATGGCTAACTTACAGAATTCCCAGAATGCATCGTGGTGGATGACTTGATTTGAAACATTCAAATAGGTGATAAGAAATTCATGCAATCGAATCATTTATATATATTTCAAATTGCTCTCAGTTAAAGGGGGAAAAATCTTTATAATTAACACAACAGATAAGAGCAACTGTGACACTTTAAATAAATGTGATGTATTTGATTTTGAAGTAGGGTTTAAGATTCTGGGGATGTGTTCAAGAGAGAAGGAAGATGTGCTCAGAGTTGAAAATGAAGAGATACTGTAGATCATCTTAAGAAATTAAGGAACCTCGCACAACTCCCTTATTGCTAATCGCCATCCACTTGGAGCTTCCTAGGAAATGGGAGTGCATCTAATCAAAAGAAAACTGGCAAAAGGAAGGCAGTACAAGGGAACTTGGGCTTCTTTTCCATGCCAGTAGCCATGCAAGAAGGCATCCAAAGATCTAGCTGTGGTTGAAGTAACTCTGGAGGAATACCACCTCTTTGCAGATCTTAAATTAAAATGCAGGGTAGAGGTCATTGCAGATGTTAGACATAATGGTTGTTGTGTTGATCACTCGATGGAGACTTGGTAGCCAGTTCAATGGACAGTTCTACTTAGTTTTAGGATGTGTGACCTTAGGCCCTGTGCTGGGCTAAGTTCCTACAACTCTTCTGTAGATCAGCGGGCAGGAGCTAGAGGTGGACAGTTGGATGGCAGAAAGGGGAATGGGTGTTTCCTGCCAGTGCCTTTATCTGCAGAATCCATCACTGTAAAGAATTATAAAAAAAAAAAAAAAAAACTGATTTCCATGGCACTTTCTTCTAATTTCTTAACTGTTGCTCAGGCAAAGCTGTTATTAATTCAGGAGGAGTCTGCCTGAGCAAGAACTCTCCAGAGTCCAAAATATTTTTCAGAGAGTAAATATAAGAATTATTCACCTACCACAGAACAGCATCAGCCTCTGGGTGGAATGCAGGAGCAGTTTAACAGTGTGCATAAATGTTTCCCCACAGGTTTGGACAAGAGTTGAAGGATTGTATGCCCAATTGAACCTACTACTGAAAGCAACAAGCTGGATGAGCCCTCTCCCTCGCCTTGGTATATAGGACGGGTGAGCAACACCTACCCGAGTACCACACCGCTTTCTCTAGGAGGCTGGGAGCTGTGCTGGAGCTCGCCCATCTGACCCAGTCCTCCACATGAGATCTGGCAAGATAATCGCTCCAAGCGTCTGGGTAAGTACTGCAAAATGCTTCAAATAAATGAATAGAAATCATCTGCTTCATAAATGCCAAGGGCTTTCAACATGTCGTTTCTTGGTAAACAAAGAATTTCAGCACGACAATATCTTAGGACGTTATTGGCCATATTTGTTCCCTCGTGCATGTTGAAGCGAACGCGAACACAGTCGCACAGCAATCCTTTACGTCCTCCTCTGGCTCGGAGATTTTCTCCCCGCTGCGGAGGAGGTGAGGGGAGTGCTCTGGCTACCGCTGGACAGACCAGACCCATCTGCCCCCAGCCCCCAGAACTCTTATTTCTGTGATGGCGAAGGGCAGGTGGAAGTTCTGCTGTTGCTTGGTTTTGCATGAAGTGCCATATACTACGAGCAGAAAACAAAACAAAACAAGTCTCTTTTTTTTTTTTTGTGGACATTAGAATGCAATAAAAATGTGTGCTTCCCTCCCACCCCCCAGCTAAATTGATTACATCTGGTGGCATGAAAAAAAATAGCCAAAATGTCAGACTGAGTCACACAGCCCCCTTGGGTGGTTATATTTATTTCAGGGTTGGAGCACTCATCAAAACAATTTATCCTTGGCTCTCCCTCTCTGCCTTCCCATCTCTTTGCTTACAAACTCTGCTCTGTTCCCTAACACTTGTATTTAGCCCCCAACCCACTCCTTCCCTGGACTTTTCTTTCTTTCTCTCTCTGTCTTTCCCCTCTCCAGCCTGGCTCTGTCTCCCTCCTTCCCCTTTGCTAAACCAACCCCAACAAACCCAATAGCTGTAATTCTCCGCTGGGGATAACAGCAGAGGAAGCTGGAGCACAGACAAAGCTTGATGTTTCTAAGGCTGTGTCACCTATTTAGTGTCTTGTTTCACATCGCTTGGGGTGAAGGGACATAGTAAAAATGTGTGAGTGAGCTCCCTGCTGTGGTTTCCATCGTTGCAGCCACCAGTGGGGCAGCCAGGGTGGGACGGGGATTGCCGTGGCTCTGTCTCCAGCCTCGCTTGCTCTCCCTTGGCTGCCCTGGCCGCTGCAGTGGTGGAGGTGGGTCTGCCAGGTCTCTTTTGGTGGATTCTTTTCCAGCCTCAGCTCATCTGTGTTCTGTCAGGGGGCAGCACCAGAAGCAAATGTAATGTGAAGAGAGGGCATGCTGCAGCAGGTGGGGAGGATTTCATCTCCAAAACCACAAAAACTTCTTTTTTACCCCTCTTCTCAACCCCATCCTTCTGCCCAGTTTGCAAGGGGAATAGCCACATCCTCCTGGGTCCCTGGGGACACCCTGTACATCTTGGTCCATAAATCCTCTTGTGACCTGCTGCCAGGTTGTGCCTGCCTTCATGTATTATGCCAGCCACGGTTGTAGAAGACTGGGTGCGGGTGGGATCCGTGTGGATGGGAACGGCTGCAGAAATGCATTCCTGCATTGGTAAAAAGTCCTGGGCTGGCAGGAACAGGGACTGAAGGTCTTGCTCTTGCTTTGGGGCTGAAGGGTTGCCTTGTGCACTGCTCTTTCTCCCACAGAAGGAACACCTTGCTTTCTCTGCTGCTCCTGAAAGAATCGAGGACAAATGATGGAGACAGAATTGCTCACCACCATCTTGGCTGGAGAAGACACAGGAAGCTCTTTGCACCATCACCTCTGAACCTACGCACTCTGCCCCGTCCCTTGTGCCTCCTGCTCCCAGCCTGGGCATGGGCTCCTGTTATACAGCGTGCCACATTTATTTCCTGCATTAAATCAGAGCCCCCTGGGATCTGGTATTGTGCCTTTTTTTTTTTTTTTTTTTTCCCCAGGTATTTTTGTCTGTGAACCACAGAAAGCTGAATAGCAGGAAATGAAGTGCAGATTGAGAACATGGTTGAGTGCACTTGCTAAAATAAAACATTGGGGGGGGGGAGGGAGAGATTCTTTTATAAATAGAAAATGAAGTGTGTTTATTTTTTATTGATGAAGCATTTAATTGCTCTGAGGGTTTGAGAGATGTTCATAGCAGCATCTCGGGCTGTGCATTGACTAGAAATGCCAATTGGTCTTTGGTACAAATACCCTGCTAGGTCAAGCTCACCTGCTTTGTGGCTGGGAAGGGATAAGGGGATGTCAGGACCTCTTGGTGATCTCTGACATGCTCCAGTTCTGCCAGCAGGGTCAGAGAAATCCACTGGTTTCTTCTCACACTGGACTACATTGTAGGAAGACCCAAAGGCTTGTTGAGCAGATGTGTTTGGCAGCAGAAAGTAAGTCTCTGGCTAGCGCACTTGAACTTTGGCCAGGCAGGCTTACCCAAGCAGTGATTTTGGACTGTGTTCAGGCTTTGGTATCTAAATGGAGTCCACCAGCAAAGCAGACTGCGCCAGACAGCATCTGCCAAGGTGGTACAACATATAAAGATACCTGAGCTAACTGAAATAGCCTCGCTGAGGAAGGCAGGTAACCCTCCTATCACCACACGGACATCACCGGTCTCTTTCTGGGGATGCTTCCCAAGCTAATTTGCTGAGCTCTGCATGGCATTGCATTGTGTCACAGAGCTGTGCCACGGAGCCCTAGAGCCTGCTCTCGGTTATGCCTCTATTTTTTATTTAATTTTTTTCAATAGCCATGCAAGTAACACATGCGAGTGGAGGATGTGGAGATAAGACTGTGACCTTTTAGATTATTCTGTTGCTCTACTACAAATGCTGGATGGGTACAGCCTGGCAGCTGGGCTCTTTTGTGAGGTTAAATTAATCTCATTAATTCAGCTGTCTAAAAGTAGCAACCTTTAGTCATTGGTGACCTGGACCGCTTTCTTCTGGGGGTGGTGGTGGGGTAAATCTCTGCAGTCCATCTCTCATCTCTGGAGCCGTCCTGCTCTCCCTGTGTCTCCTATTCACTGCCTGAAAGATTGCACTTTTATGTTGTTTGCTTAGATCCAGTGAAGGTTTATAAGGATTCAAAGACAGAGGAGACTGGGGTGCTTGGAGCCTCCATCACAGGTCTGTGCACCTTTGCAGGAATCATGGGTGTAACCAAAAAGTGAATTAAATGGGGCTGCTTTTGTTTAGGGTTTTGTTTGGTCTTAGCTATGCGAAGGGAAGCTTTTAGGCATGTGCTGAAGTCAGGGAGAGTTAACCATCTTTATCAAAGCTTGCCTGAATCAGATCCTAAATGTACAGAATTTGGACACCCTGGCTGCATTTTGGAGGGGTAGTTATTGATCAGCCAAATGTCTGTCGAGCAAAACCATCATGAGGGAACATCAGGTGAGTGTCCCTATCTTAACCAGCCTTCACCTCTTTCCAGCTGCGCCCAGGCAGGGAAAGCCATCGTTCCCTCTGGCCATCAGAGCCTGCAGTGCCACTTGCTCACACCCTTTGCTTCCAGGCCAGGTAGGAGCTGGGGACCTGATGGGAATGACACTTGCACCACCCTCTCTGCGGGGTCTGTGGTACAAATTGATGTGTTTTGTTCAAGTTCTTTCACCTGCCATGGAGTAGTGACAGTAGAGGTGATCCAAGCTTCTTTGTCTTATCTGTCTTATTTACACCAAGTCATTATTTCCAAAAGTCCTGTCTTGACCATGCATTCACTGAGGAAAATGTCCCGTTATGCAGCCTCCAGATGGAACCCACCAGCCCAGCGGAGGAGACCTCATCTGTGAGTGCACTGCAAGTTCGTTTGCCTTTCTTGGGGATAAAAACCTCTCGGCAGCTCGTTGAGTTCCCACCAGAAGAGCTGAAACCCACTGCATGGGAGTGGGTAGTCCCTGTGCTGGCTGGCATGCCTGCAGAAAGTGGAAGGGGGTTTCAGGCAGAGGAGAAATTCTAGAGGGGAGAAAATTCCTAGGAATGTTACAGAAATCAACATCCCCCCCCCCCCAGCTCCTTCCAAACCAACCCACCTAAAAAATGCCGTTTTGTGGGCTATTTTGGAAAGGAGTCCATGCCTGGGGAATTTTTGGCTGATGCTTATGGCTTTTAGAAGTTTCTGGGAGATCAGACGAATAGAAACAGGAACCAGATGGGACTTCTAGCTGCTGGAAAGAAAGGAAGAAAAAAAAAGTTAAAAAAAAAAAAATCCATCCCTTGTTTAAAATGTGAAGAGCACTTGTTCACTTTTGGGGAGTTTCCCCTTCACCCTGGATTTCTTATTTTAGAGTAATTTACCCCAGTTCCATTGTATTCTCACAGGACATCTATCTCTTTTGTTGTTGTTGCTAGGAATTTTTCTTTCTTTTGCAATAAAAGCCAGTTTATTCTTAGGAGAATTTAAGCCTTTGCCTTACTAGATAAAAAGAAAGTCAGCGGTTGGTTTTGTTCTTGCAGCAGCCTCAACATCCCCTGGCCATTTACTCACTGAGTTTATCTCTGTGTGGCTGCAAAGAAAAATTAAATAAGACAGTGGTAGTGAAGAGTAGAGCAAAGTCAGAGATGGCTCTGAGCTAGCAAAATGGAGCATGCATAGGTCCTATTTTAGGTAAATGACCATAAAAGGGAGAGTTGCACCATACTGGAATGTGAGATAGACCCAAAAGTGGAGCCTGGATGCCTGATGCCTGCAGTGACCCAACTTGTCAAGCTCGGTGTTGGATTTGTGGTGTCTTGACTGTTGGGTTTTGGGGGTTACGCATCCAAAAAAACAGCCTGGTCCAGTCCCAGGCTCCATTTTATCAGACCTTGGCTCTGGAGCTGGTTCATTTCTGGAAAACGTCCCAGAGGCTGAATAGGGGCCAAGGAGCATTTTCCAGCTCCTGGGTCCAAGCTGGACTCCGTGCTGGGAGTCACAGTCCAGCCGTGATCTGATGCTGTGCTGGGACCGGGCTCAGTTGTGCGTCGTCCTTGCAGCTTTTTCTTCCCAGACTGATGGGCCGTGGGGGATCAGTGCTGCGGGGTGTGTCGTGTAGTGCCCCTGCTCTGCTCGGCAGAGCCACGAGATCTTATTCCCAGCTGGTAGGAAGGAAGCAAAGTGGATAGCAGCTCATAGGCAAGGGTTATTATATCTGGGTTATTACTGTGCTTGCAAGCTTTGTCACTGATCTACTTTTAAGTGGTCTTTTAGTGGTTAATTTTTTTTTTCTTCATGCTTTTCCAGGTATTTACTACTTCCTGGAAAAAAAAAGTGCGCTGTTCCCAGGTACCTGTCTTGTTTTACAGTTTTCCACTCTTAACATCGTTTCATACTATTTCTCGTGCTCTCTAATCTGCATCCATTCCCAAGACAGGGTCATCAGCACGAGGCAATGACCCTTGATAAACCTTCACCCGTGGTTTGTATGTCAGTATGAGAGGAAATCCGTCCCTGGGACTTAATAAATGTGTAAACTGTATTTCTAGGGATCTGATTGGAGGCGCCACAAACAATATTACGACTATACAGTGTGCTATGATACTTATTAGTGGTGATGCACAAAGTCAACAGTAGATATTTTAAGACACAATAGTTGATCTTTTGTTCACATTTTCAAATGTGCGTGCATCTGAACACATGGCTTTGGTTCCAAGGTTTGTCACAGATGGACCTAACTAAGCTAGCTGCTTGAACCCTCTGTTATGGTGACCAATTGATTAGATTAGTTTAAATGAAAAAAATGCCCCCAAATGTAAGGGTTTGGGTTTGTACGTCCAATTTGAGTTCTGACTTTTGTGGCTTTCTTTTTTCTTTTGGCTCTGGCTGGTCCGGCAGGATGTCCCGTATTAGAATGCTGCTCAGTTGTTGTTGTTCTTTGTGGTTCCAGTGAGCTGTTTTTTTAGAAATGTCTGGAAGGAAAGAGACAGAGGGGACTTGGTTCACAGAGTTTGTACAAAAGCTTTTATTTTCCCTTTTTTTACCCTCTTTACTTCTCATGGATCTGATGTGCAAGTGCTCTCAGGAGTGACATGCTGAGATTTTAAAGCAAAGTGTTTATCACATGACTCAGGTGACTGCTGTTGCAGTTGAAGCAGTATCATCCTAGGAATTTTGTTTGAATTTAGCTGCCAGCTCAAACAAAAGTCATCTGAGTAGGCAAGCTTTTACTGGTTTCACTTTGGCTTCCCACATCGGTTTAATTTGGCCCATGCTTGCTCGAAATGTCTCCAGCTGTCTAGAAACTTGTTCCTAGCTAGCTGGAACACTCACAACCCTTTTGGCCAGTATGACCTTAGTTGTAAAGGCTTGATGTTGTTTATTTCAGATCGTTTTTACTAGCTCTATTATATATAAGGCAGCTCACATAATTGAAAGAGACAGATGCGTTGGTTGCTGTCCTTGGGTTCGCAGGTTATAAGTTACTGCTGTCCGCAACGCTCAGGCATGAGATCTGCCAGAGAACACCACCTCATTTTGTTCCATGGGAGTTTTTGCTAGTATCTTCTTTTATACTATCACTCTTGTTGTTTCTCTGTTGGAAACCTTCCATGTGCTTTACACTGAGGACCAAAGTGTCGGAAGATTAAAGGACTGTCTTTTTGCCCAGCTAATATGAATTGGATGCTGAACTGTGCACTACTCAGAAAACGAAATGCCTTCTAAAGTAGTGAGTGGCTGGAAGGAGGCAGTGAAAATCCATCAGATTTGCATGACTAATTAGCTTATCCACTAGTTATTATCCTTGTGTTTACTTGTAACGAGAATCTTCAAAGATTATTCTATATTGGACATGTAGCTTTTTTTTTTGCTTACATAATTCTCACCATACCCAGATATGCTGCAATGGTTGCTCTACCTCGACATAAATAATTCTTTCTTAGATCAGGTGTAAGCCTGTCCTCTGGGGGGTGTTGATCCTGCATCCGTCAGTAGGAGATCATGGACGAGTTCTGCAGAGCTCAGGCTCTGCTTAAGACCTTTCTTCTTTGCCCTGAATTTGGGTCTGATCTTCTGAACTTCATTGCAACCGGAGCTAAGCCTTGCTTCATGAGGTACTAGTGACTCTGAAAGTCACATCCCAGACTTCAGTAGAGTACCTCGAGTTATCCAGCTCCTCGGTTCTTACATAAGTGCTTCTTTTGTAGAAGTCATTAATGTATCATAGGGAGACATTTTCTCTGCATGCCGTTTTAAATTATCTCACCGTACTGTATGACTTCATAAGAGAAATGTGACCTCTGTGGTTGTTATTTTTCCAATCTTTCTTACTCATAAAGGTTGAGAGGATATGTGTTGTCTTCTTTAAAAAAAATATATAAAGGTCACCTTTAAATAGCTTGCAAAGTTTCTGCATATCCTACAACTAATTACACTTAATTACTATTGGAGCAGGGATTAATATTTGTATGCCCAAAGCAGGGTACAGGAAGTATGTTACCTTGGTGTTTTGAAGCATTGTGACTGAAAGGTAAAATTTTGAGGTGTTTTTTGGTTTTTTTTTTGTTTTGAAGTGTCTCCTATGTCCTTCTCTGAAAAGGGTGAGTAGAACTGAAAAGGGGGATTGCTGTAATAAAACTGACTTTTGACAAATCTTTCCAAAGGGCTGAATTTGGCACTGTTCTTTTCCTGTGCAAGCAGGTCGGTTTCATTTCCTGTTTTCTGGCATTCACAAACTTCCACTGGATACACAAAACTTTACATTTACCACAAAAAGTCACCAAACTTTAAATAAATAAATAAATGTCTTTTGAGCCCTGATGAGGCCTCTATCTATATAAGGAACAAATAAAATCTGTGTTTGTGACCTAATTTCTCAGCTTCCTTTTAAGAAACCTTATATCTGAGCCTGGTGTAATTGCAGAAGCTGGTTTTGCCAGCTCAGTGATATTTTTCTTTTGTATAAGAGCTGTCAAAAATGGAAACAGAACCCACAGGGTCATTCTAGGTGTGCTTTGCCCCAAATCAAAGTTCCTGATATGTTTGGGGCTTTTATCTTCACCTGCTCCTCCTTCAGACTGAACCTGCTCTTCTCTCCAAGCATTTGTCCATCATTTCTGTAAGTTTCTTACAGGGCTTCTAGGAAATATTATGTCTGTTGCCTTTAGCATGTCCAAAGCATCTGTCTTCTGCTGCCTGGACCATGGAAAGCGGGACGTTATATCCTTTAAATTGCCTAAATTTCTGCAGTGCTCTCCATGCCTTGTGTCTCGCAGGTTCCCAAGCCGGCGTTTCACGATGAGGACGCTCACCACCAGGACCACCACGGGGTGTGACCCCCACGGGAATAGAGAAGTGCTGAAGCTGAAAGCGGGTCCAGCCCCTGGTAAGCCAGGACAGCCCTGATTCAGCAGAGCCCACCCGTGCTCACCTCCAAGCACGCCAAGAGCCCCGCCACCCTCGCTGGGACGAGCCGCGTCCCTACGGCGTGCGCTAAGTGCTTTGCTGAACGGGGTCCAAGGTCCGGCCTGGAGCCACCCTGCTCCCGCCGACTCCCTCTTTGGCGCCGCACTGTGGAGTTGGCCCTCCTCTTGTGCTGGAGGACGTTACGAAATCCTGGCCCTGACAGAGAGCAGATGCATTATTGGGAAGCCCTCGGGTCATGAGAGGGCTAATAGTCACATTCCTGGCTGGGATGGCGAAAGATTTACGCTGGGCGCTCGCTCGCCTCGCCCTGCACCAGGCCGGCTCCCTACTTCACCAGCCCCCTCGGCTTTAATTGTTGTGTTAATGGCCCTTTTATTTGAAGCAGATCCCCTGGCTTACAGAGGAGAATGTCATTATGTCGTATTTTAGATGTATTTACATTCTCCTTGCCACAGGGATAACGTTCTAATTATTTTCTATAGCTGACAGCACCAGCGTCTCTGGTATTAGGGACCCCTTAGACCTGATTACATGGTCTGTTTTTCTTCAAATCACCCACAAATGACAGTGTGGAGCAGGTTTATTATCAATTGACGTACCTTTGCTTAACGCAACTCGCTCCTGAAACAAATGTCCTGAAAAGATAATACACGTTTAGAGCTTGTCTCTTTGCTTGCGTGGAGGCAGATGGGCTTAGGAGGTCAAGCCAAGGGTTGACCTCTCCTGACTCCTCAGACCCCGCCGCACACCCCTGACATGGGTGCACGGAGGCAGCACGATGCTGGGCCACATTTCCCATGCTAACAGCATCCAAAGGCCATCGGAAAGGACTGCTATAAATTATATGGCTACTGTGTCAAACCAAGAGCACGGGAAGGGAAAGGAAGAAGTGGACTCTGGGTTGGGTTTGCAGTGAGGTGTAGAGAGAGACTGGTCTAGATGGTGTGGTTGCGCCTGTGTGAGAAATTGCCTTTTTTTTTTTTTTTTTTTTTTAGAGGAGAAGAGGAATGGAGAGCTGAAAGGAACCAGGCTTCTCACTGGAGAGAGCTGTGCAAAGCGCAATGGCCTTGATGGAAAGGGTGGTGAGAGGAGACGTCTGGCAGCTGGGTGTGCGGGGCTGTGGACAGAGGCTGGGAACCGAATGGAGAAAAGAGTTGCAATAGAAGACAAGGCAGGAGAAGCCTGACAGCTTCATTGAGAGGAGGTGGGTCAGGGATTGTCACCGGGCTGGGACAAACACTGGAGACAGGGGTGGAGAGGGTGGCTGCAGGGCAGGGGCAATGCCCAGGATTTGGCCATGGAGGCGTGGGGGCATGCAGAAGTAGGGACAGCAATCAAGATAAGGAGAGTGAGAGACACAGTTATTAGAACAGAATGATTTGATTTATCCCAAGTCATTTATTCACCAAATTTTCCCCCTGAGATCTTAAACAGACTGAAGTGGTTTCAAATGTTGTCATTATTTAGAACAATTCAACAAAATGTTTGTTGCTTTGAAAAAAAGGGAGGGGTGAGAAATGGAGAAAAGAAAGAAAGAAAGGAAAAATAAAAGCCTGGATGGTCTGGTTTGCCACATTTGAATTTTATTGCCGAATTGGGATGGGTCAAGAAAATCACTCTTTCTGTTCTCTGAGCAGGCGAGTTGCACTTACAAAGCTGCTTCTGATGTGAATGCTTACCCAAAGCTCAGATGCAGTCTCCATGTGTATTCAAACATGAAATGACAAAAAGCAAGTATTTGTCCTAGCGAAACCCTGTCGAGGAAATGTTTGTTCACCAGGACATCTCAACACGGAGACAATTTCATTACAAAATTCAGGCGCGTCTTTGTGGAGACTTTTCTCCTTGCAGCACTAGAGATTATTTTATACTTGGAGCTGCTGGGCATGCAGGACATTTTTAAAAGCAAATAGAAAGGCAAATATGCTGCCCCAAGGGAGTTACAATTTAAGTCAGACTAAAGCAGAATGAAAATACTGGCTGCATGGTATTAAAAACCAGAAGGTGGGCACTTTTATTTGGAAATCTAAGGCTTCCATTAAGTTATTTAGTTTTTCTGTCTGCATATATGGCTTCTGTAGCCGTTTTTAGCTTCAACTCAAAAGAAGTGGGTCTCACTTCTTCCCCCAATAACTTTGGAGCCAACCTGCAAGGTTCAATGAAAAGTGGCAGGAGGGTGGACATCTCAAAGGTACCACGTTCATGTTTCATTTGGTGAAAATAAAAATCCAGGTGGGGGAGAAACAACCAAATCATTATTTCAACTGAAGGAAAAGCTTCTCCATGTGTAGAAGCAGTATTACTGATCTTCCAAAAAATCTGAGAGAAAGAGAGGGATAGATATTTTCTTGCAGACATTGTGGCTGCAGCCAACTGGAGAAATTTCCATCACAGCATGTGCGTAACAGTTGTACCCTTTAAGATGTAGGATAATTCAACCATGGGAACACAAAGTCCAGGAAGGAAAACAGGACACTTACTTCCATTTCTTCAAGTGTCTTCTTTGTTTTTAATTTACTTACATGGATTTTGTGGATAGCAGTTTGGGGATACTTCTTTTGGCTCAAAGAATGTGAATGAGCACAGCATTCCCCCCTTCTGCTGGAGAGCATTTTGGGGGTGGAGGTGCCAATGGGTCATCATCCAGTTGGCTATGGTGTGAACAGGAGAATGAGAGAGGATGAGTTATAATTTTCCTACTGCTGTTTTTGTGTTGGACTGAGTAATAGAACTGAATATCTGCTGCCCTGGCATGATTTGATTAATCCGTTGGTCTTGATATGGGACAAGGACGGACAAAGTGGGACTGGGTTTGTACCAGTGTCCGTTTGAGGAGTTTCACTTGAAAATATTCAAGTACATGTGTCCCGTATGGGTTTGTTGCCATGTGAATGTTTGAGTCATAATGCATACTAGTGGGAGCAAAAGTTTAATTAGCTCTGCTGTTTCCATAGTTTTCTGAAGTACATTTCAAACCATACATTTAGTTGTGAAATCAGTCCTCAATGCTATATTTGACAGTTACAGAGTTTGGGTGGTTTTTCTTAACTTTGTTTCATGGGAGCCCCTGATCACTTGGCTTAATTTTCAGAACGCAGCACAAAAGAATAAATTGCAAGTTTTCATTGCAAGTACTCTGTGAATTATTAAAGGAAAATATTATGAATAACTTAGAAGAGGAAATGCGTGCAGGAATTTTGTGTCATGCTGGCTAATTGTCCAGTAACAGAAGGGAAAAGAAAAGCTAAATCCATTAGTTCGGATTATTTGTTAAAAGTTGTTTGCTGATAACTTTTGGGTAGTTGTGCTTGGCAAACCCAATGTTAGTGTGAAGAGCATTCCAGAGATTTAGGTCTCTGGTTTATTTTTTAAAACAAAAATGATTGGATCACAGAACTAATTGACAGAAAAACAACATCGTATGCTTCTGTAGAGTTTTTCTGTAAGAGTGAGTCACAAGCTATACTGATACAATGCTCTTCTGAAGTGGTCAATATGTAGCACAACAGAAAGATAAGAAGGGCTGCTGTTTTGCCAGGAGCACTGAAAGACTCCGTACACGCACACCTGGCATGCTGGAGCAAAACTCTAGAAAAGTTTAGGGTCTATAAATCATTTCTGGTAGAGCCCAAGAGTGAGAGAAGAAGAGCAGCAGAAGCCATGGTGTGGACAGACTTGAAACGCTACGCCTCCGCTGCATAACGAATCCTCTTCTGTGCTGTAGGCACCACCATCGTTATCTCAGCTCCAGTGAGGTCTTGCTGGTGGAGATTCACAAGTCACACTTCTGCATGGAGCTCACTTTATCTTCATCAGGAGGTTGGAGGGCTGAGTCAGCCGTGCTGGGGTTTGCACCAGTGGTTCCAGGATGTCTGGGTATTTCAAACCTAAGGCTTAGACCTCTAATCATCCTCTTATCTAAACTGCCTAACATCTGAGTCTGCAAAACTGGGTTGGAAATCTCACACAAACATGCTTTCCCCAGCGGCATTTCTGCGTTTATTTGCCAGGGGAGCCCGGGACTACAGATGGGCACAGAAGATTCAGCTTGGAAGCCAAGGGTTTAATCAAAGTGTTGCGTGGAAGGTCCAGTCCTTGATTGATTGATTGGCTTGCTTACTGCTTGCTGACAGATGGAGAGGTTCAACCTTTGGGGCAGAAACCCAGAGGTAATGCTCTGCGAGGCAAGTGTTGACCCTCTTGGGCCATAAGATTAGAGGAACACAGCTCTTTTAAATAAATGTTTACATGCACTGCGGATGGAAGGAAGGGGGTGGTAGCTGTCTTGTACCTTATAAAGAAATAATCTCATCCCTGACACCCCACTGCTTGATTCATGCAGAAATTATTTAAATTACCTTAGGTGTTCAGGTTTTTTTCAACAGAAAAATCAAAAGACAAATGGTGTGAGGTCCTACATCAGCCCAGCATCTCTCTGAATCCTTCCGCAAGTAACTTTTTCAATGGCACTTGGCCACAAAGTCTAGAGAGCACGGAGATACAAAATGCTTACAGGTTTTATGAGAGTAGATGGTTGAACGGGGATGACAGACTGAATTAGCACCTCTATTACAAAAAGTTTGTAGTGTTAATTCATTCCTTACCAAACAGCAGAGGAAGATCCTCAGTGGAGGCTGGGTCAAGGGGACGCAAAGGGCTTTCTGATCTCCCCCAGCTGTGGAAAAACTCCAGTCAAAACTCTCACTTTATCAACCATCTCATTGTGCAGTGGCACCTTGAAAAACAAACAAACTGGCTTTTTGTTCCCCATCTCTCAGGGCTGCTTGCTTATGTGTCATCTTCATTGATAACTTATGTCCATGTGGAAGCTCTTCTTTATCTCCTCTTTAGTCCCATTACTGAAGGAAAGGAGTGTCCCCTGGCTTGCTGCCACGTTGGATGAGGTGATACAACAGAGAGGAAACTTTCCAGTTTTGTCCTCTAGTCAAGAAGGAGGGCTGGTGTAAATAATTCCTCGCGAGTGAGTGCTTTGATATGTTTGGCTTCTCTCAGAGTATCTAGGAGTAGATGCATGATGAATTTTTCATTTTAACTGATGTAGCAAATCTCTGGAGAAACCGACTGCTGTTTGCTGCACATCTATAGCAGTTAAGCCAGATTCCTCTGTTCTGATTTGTCAGATAGAGTGACTGATGATGTTTGTAAATGTAAATTTTAAGTTTCCTCAAATTTTAGTGTGTAAAGCTTCAAAACAGTCATTTTCTATAAACATTGTTGCTTGAAAAAGTCCTGCCACTTGAATATCTGGTGAAGATGAATGCACATTGCATGCAGAGTTGGCAACGAAGCACCCATCTATAAACATACAGTTACTATTCATGGAGATTTCTTTTATCCTCTTTCCAGTTGTACAAACACACCACCACCACCACCCCCGGCAATATTGCATTGTAAATTACCTTCCTTTTAAAAGCCCTCTCCCCTTAGTGCTTTTCATTCAGGAGATGGGAGACAGCCTTGGGCTTGTTGTCTTCAGATCAAATACAAGCTGCAGACTCTGGGTATTCACCTGAATTATATGAACCTCTGTGCTGTAGCTATTTACTTGTTGTGATACATTTCCTTTTCTTGATTAACTAAGCTCTGAAAGGACACATCTGCTTCAGCATTGCCCCCTCAAGGCAGTCCATCAGTGCTCTGTAGCATCTTTTTCTCCCACCTTTTCCTCACCTTACCCTCTGTGGTCTGTTATATTTTTTTGTCTTGTGTTCGTGATCTGTGTTAGACTGTGGAGTCCTGGGGCAGGGAGTGTGTTGTGGTGGCTGCCTGTGACAGGCTTCTATCGTGCAATGGATATGAGAAATATTTAGAAATATTTAGGGAGATGCAAGTGCTGCAGTCCATTCTGGGGGGCTGTAGCCCCAGCGGCTGGGTGGGTGGTTGTTTATAATTGTGTAGTGCCTATGTATAGCCTGCTATAATGCTCCAAGGTCTGGGTACTCCCTGTTTTTTAACTTCACTGATTTCAGCATCCTGGGCACTAGGAGGACTGGTCCCTGATAACATGCTGATGTGCCAGGACCCTTTAGCTTCTTAAATATATGTACTGAGCACTACTTTTAATAGAAACTGAACAGGACCCTGATTTGCAGTTAAAACAAATACAAAGTAGTTTATTATAATGCACCGTTGGAGTCGCAGCCTCTGCAGGACATTTCTGTCCGTTATACCATCCAAGCACCGGAGGTGTTTGCTGCACGGCTTACTACGTGGCATCCAAACCCCCTCCATAAATAGCTGTTGATTTGCACCTAGGAACCGTGCGAAGGGGGAAAGGAGAGCAGGAGCCTTAGGCTGACTCTTTGATCACGGGGCCCCCAGGAAGGGCACCGTCTCCCCACCACCCTGGGCCAGACCCAGCACCCCTGCCACGGCCCATCCCCGGGGTCCTCTCCTCTTTTCTCCGCGGCGCGAGCAGCGAGGGGCTCACCCGGCGGTGGTGGCGGCTGCCGCTGTGTTCTGCTCTCCGGCCCCTCTCACCCTTTGAAGATTCCCCATTGTTTGGGCTATTAACATACTTTCGGGGTGGATGTTTATCTTTTTTGAAACTTTTACGGCAGGCGCATTGTTAAAGAAAACCCCAAGAAGCTCTTTGCAAGCGAGCGCAACCGGCGCCCTTTGGTGAGCGTAATGCAGCTCCGAGCAGCTCTTCCCTTTATTTGATCAGCTTCTAATACCTAACAGTTCTGTAAGTAAACATTTATAGATCAAATCAAAAGCTCGCAAAAGGAAGCACTCTCGATAGATTAGAAGCTAAACTGATCTAAATTAGAAGAGATGCAGAGATAACCTTGCCTGGCTAAAAAGCATATACTATCGGTTGCACGCAGATAATTAAATGAATGAGCCCCTTTCTATTGAACAACTGATGTGCAATTGATAAACTTAATTAATAATTAACTTTTTAATTAAATATCAATTTAAAACAAGTGTGGTAATATGCCACTTGCATTTAATTTTGCTGCCTTTTCTTCATTAAAGAAGCATCACTGGAGTTACAGGTATCTGTTCGAGATGCCTCTGTGCACTGCACAGGGAATAAATGGCTCCACTGGGCACTTGCCAGTGAAGGGATGGTGATAAACAACAGCAACCAGAGACAACGCCAGCATGCAGCTTCTGAGAGGCAGAAGGAACTGCAGATAAAAGGCATGTCTCCTACCATGGCTTTCTTAGCAGCAGAAGGCCTTCCTGGGTTTCTGTATTTGTTTGCGTAAAAGAGGCTGCGATTGGTTTGGAAGAGCTGAGCCCTTGTAGCAGCTCTTTGGGAGAAAGGTCCCTCCATGGCTTTATGAATGAAGTGGCTGGATGAAGCCAAGACTGAACATCCAGTTCCATCAGTTATTGCCTTGTTTCAGCAAAACAATCCCTAATAAGCAAGGGAAAGCTGGGATCTTTTTGCATGTGTCTTCTCACATGATGCCTTAGTGTAATTCCTATTAGTGCTAATGGGGTAATTGGCTCCCCTCAATGTGAACTCCATATAATGCATCCACGTAACTTGATTTGAGAGTGTAAATCCCATTAGCCTGAATGGCGATCTTTTCTGCCTCTAATTTACCCATTTGATCCTGCGAGCACTAACAGCCGATCTCGTCTCCCTTTGAAAGCGATAAATAGTCATCCGACTTCCGCTAAATGCTGTTTGCAAACGTGCAGGGCGGTATCACACCTCCGGCATGGTGCCCCTCTCCGTGCCCCCCCTTGCAAACATCTGTGCTCAAGGGACGCCGCTGCAGGGCTGCCAGCGAGCGCCTGCTTTTCGTCTGGCTCCCTGGGCAGCCCCGGCTCTCAGCCACCTTCGGGATGGTTCCTTCCACCTTCCTAGCAAGCGTTTGCAAGGAGCAAGGCAATATGCAGACAGCAGGAAATAGGGTTTGCAAACTGCGGGGAAAAAAAGGTGAAAGGCTGCAAGAAGCATTTCCACCACCCCTGTGCCCACTAGCAACAGAGGGAAATATTTGAGCACCTCGCTGAGGATGTAAGGAAATTTTTCCGCTGCAGTGGAGGATCTGGGTGAAGATTAAGGGTAGCTATTTTTTCTGTTCGCGTCTTGATTTGTTTCCAACTGAAATAAGTAGGGTAGAGGATAATCCAATGGGCTTTACACTGTCTGTCTGAAGTGTGGGGCTTGAAGCCAATTGGAAATGACTCCTCAGAAGGTACCATCTTGGACAGCAGACACCTATCCGGTTGGAATACACCGCCGATGAGAGGATGATTTCTTTTCCTGCTCTGCCTCATAAGAGGATATTCTTGCTTCTCCACATGTGAAGGGAAGATGGGTCCCTCCCGTGGGGAATGTTACTGCTGGCCACCACTTCCTTTCTGAAAGCCCCATTTGAAAAGGAGGAAATAGTTGGTGGAGGAAGTTCCTGAAAAGGAATCTTTCAAATCCTTATTTTTGTCAGGTTTTTTTCAGGGGACACCCAATATGATGGAAATAATTGGTGTTGCTGCCTCAAGTGATGGAAAAATTGCAGAAAACTGCAAAGGGTGTGACAGCAAGAAAACCGGCTTATTCTCCATTTATTGTACAATATTTATCATCAACCCATTTTGTATATTTTGCTTTCTTTTGTGTAATCTTATCATCACTGGGGTTGAAAACGATGTGATTTTTGCTCCTTTGAGTAGTTGCCAAAAAAGCACTTACGTCGGAGTATTAGTGTATCATTTGGCTAGCACATCACATAATGGTTTTTTTACAGCAAGTATTTAACCGTGTTTTCATCCTGTGGGAAAGAATGATGGGTCTGTTTTGTAAAAATAAGACCTTGTGGCAATGTGGACATGCAAGAGATAGAAACATAATGCAACAAATTAGTTTCAACACACAGAAATGAAGTAGTCCAGGCTCCATATACATTCAGCGGTGCTGGTTTCTCTCTCTCTCTCTCTCTCCCCCTTTTGTCTCTCCTTTTGTCTCTTGTTTTGAAATATATTGTTGGATTTTATGGGAAGACTTTGCAAGCAGAACCTATTAGAATTCAGCCAGCCACCTACTTGGTTTGGGCATGCAAGAAGATGTTATACACATACATATGTTTGTGTATATGTATGCACACATATAGCTAAAATAGTATTTGAGTGCATGTAAGAGAAGGAATAGTTATGGATGCTATGCAGATATGATCAAATTCATCCATTTTGTGTGACTCGGTGCAAGCTCATGGTGTTATATCAGGAACCAAATTAGCTTTATTATATCTTCTTAGCAAGAAGATGCTTCAGTTTTTAGCAACAGACAGTATTGTGAAGTGGGAGAAATCTGATCGTCATAATGTCATCACAGAAAATGAAGACCTAGAGCAAAAAATAATTTGTCTTTAGGCACTTCAGAAATAATCAAAGAGTTCATCATTACAGTTTCAAGTGATCCCATCAAATCTCTTCCAAATAGCAGCTAAGTGAATCTCTATCATAACTTGAAACCCGCCATTAACTTGAAAACCATTCACGCTGCGATCTACATCTTCCCAATCTGTGTTTTATAACCTGCGCAAAATAATGGTCATGCCCGCCACTTTCAGAAGGAAAGAGGGGGGAAAAAACGTTGCTGTTATAAAGTTCTCCCATTTCTAAACTTTATTCTGTTTAATAAAATGTCCCAGTGAGTTGTGACTAAGATTTCATTTTCTTTGTATGTAAAAATTCATCTCAGCTTTTGCCAAGCAATTCTATGATACGTTTGATGTCCATCTTCCTTCTTCCTACCAGCTACTTACCCTTTTGTGCAGTTGCATGCACACTTGTATTTTGTCATGTCTGAATTCAAACCCAGGGTCTGGAAATGCCAAGTACGTGCCTAACTTTACTGAGTGAGAAGGAGTGGAGTTGAGCATATGGCTACATGATTTCTATGTAAAAAAAAAAAAAAAAAAGTGCCATTCAGCAAATTTATTAGGGCTTTGTAATGAGTTATCATCAGTAGCTGCAGTAAAATACAACTCAAAAAAAAAAAAAAAAAGTCCATACCAGAGACTTTGTGATGGAGCGGGCTTTTTGTGTGTCCTTTGCTTGCTATTTTACAACATTCCGTAATTCTGGCACTTCCAGAAACATCTACAACTTGTTCTCCAAAAGCCTTTCATCATGGAAGGTGCTGGACAGCCACAGTGCTTGATGCGAGCCAGGGTGCTCAAAGCCTGCCCTTTGGGCGTGCGGGTTGTTCCTTTGAACCAGTGGGGTTTTATAGCACGAGCATGCCTAGGGAGGGTTTCTCCAGGCTGTGTTAGTACTTCAGGACAGGGACTATCCTGTTTTGAAAAACAGGAAAGCCCCTTTTTTATAATGCCACCCTGTTGCACAACAGTAACAAGCCATTAGAAAAATGAGGTGGGAGAGGGGATGAAGACTGTCCTGTCCCACTGAGGAGGATGCACAAGCTACGGCTTTCAGAAGGAAGAAGTGCCCAATGGCCCAGCAGTGTTTTCCTAATCAGTGTGCTCTCCTAACCAGTTTTGCTCTGCTTGTGAGTAGATCTTCACCTTTCCTGTGCTGTAAGAAGAGTGATTAAAGGCAACTGAGAGAAGGTGAGTCAACAGTGACTAAAGACCATGCATAAATTCCTAACAAATGGCTAGCAGGGGAGATAAATAGCAGAAACATGAAGCAGCCTGACTTTACTTTGAGTAACGCTTTATCTTTGCAGAGACGTCACTGCTGTGTTATATCATTTCCTCTCCAGATATGGCAGTGGAGGAGCAAGACCTTCCCATAATGGGGCAGCGCAAGGTGATTGGGATGTTTTTCATGGCTGCCTTGGGAGTGCCATCGGCCATAACAGAGCAAAGACTTGGAACAGGAAAAAATACAGGGAGAAGAGCTAATAAATGACCTTTGCAATAGTGCGACCAAGTCAAGCCCACCAAAAATGGTAGTTGAGGTAAATGTTTGCTCAGGAGCTGTGTCCTGCCCGCAAGGCATAACCGGGCAGTCAGCTAGATAGGAGCAAACTTGCAACACTGGATTTTTTTGGAGGGCTTGTGTTATCCCTGATAAAAATCTTGTTGGTATTTGGGGCAGAATGGCTCTGCTGGACACTTTGTTTGGCTTTCCCTATGCCTTTCCATTACCGCTCTGACAAAATCACGGTGTTTAGTTATTCTTGCTTCAGATAAAATGCTCTGGCCCAGGTACCTGTCCTTGAACTTGTGGGTGTCCTTCTCTTTTGCAGGGTCAGATCCTGTGCAACCCCCAAATGCGTGCGCCACAAACGCAGCAGTGAGCATTGCCACAGGGCTGTGCATGTCTAGTGGTCCTTGTAAAAGTCTCCAAAATAGATGTCTTGTGCAGAAAGGAGTTTAAACAAAATGAGCTTCTAGAAGAAAATCTGCCTATTTGATTTTTTTTTTTTGGAGAAACACCCTCCTTCTCCCAATGAATTCACACTGATTTGGGGGAAATATGCTCTTTTGCAAGATGGCAAGAGCCGAAGGACTGTGTGGAGCCTTGTGTTCCATCAGAGTTCAAAAAGGTGAGTTCCCATGAGATGGAAAGATTGGTTTTCTTGTTTAATGTGGTCTCTTCTTTGAAGTTAAGGATTTGAATGGCCCATTTCTCATGATTTCTTTTGTTTTGTTTTTCCCCCTAAATATGTTTATGTTATTGGTTGAAATATTTTCTTAGCTTTGCTTATTTATGCCTGTAGAGGGTATCATTTAGGTAAGTTCTTATTTCTTGAATTATCCACCTACAATTATGAATATGTAATAGGAGGAACGTGCCTTGCTATAAAATAGTTATCTAACATAAAGTTACAGTGAATGTGTTTGCTTTGCCTGTTTCTTCTTTGTGCCGACTTTCCATGAATATTCTGGTACATGCACAAAATTATGTGTGTACATATATATATATATACACACACACATAGGAACATGGGTGGCAACAGATACAATAGGCTAATGGTAGAAAACGTTAAGGGGTAGGGGTCGGTTTTAATCTCTTTTTAGTGTATTTCTCTAAAATTTTGACCAACTAAGTGTGTGTGAGCAATCCCAGGACAGGTAATTTCACTCAGATGAAGGATTTAATTTCCAGTTTTCAGATGACAAATGCTCAGATGAAGGATTTAATTTCCAGTTTTCAGATGACAAATGCTGCAATGAGTGATGCCAGTAACAAAAATTAGTTGCAGAAAATTTAAAAGAAAAAAAAAAGTGTATCCAAACCATTGCACACTTCTTATTGGCTGTTTGCAGGGTAAAAGCAAATTCATTAAATAAATAATTTGATCCAAACGATTTGTCCAGTTGTTGATGGAGCTAACAGGGTGTCTGGAGTTGTCTAGTGGTTTGGTTAGAGCAATAGTGGTGAGGAGAGCGATGTAGAAAAGCTGTTTATTTAGAAAGCTGCTCTCCACTCTGCTGAGTAGGAAACACCAGCAGTCTCCCAAGATGCTATTTTCTTTCCTCAAAATTTCCGAGCCAGCATGGCCACACATGGATCCGACGTTCAGTGGAGAACAGCTACGGCCGATGGGCGCGGTGGGGCGCAATGTGCCACCGAGTGGCATCGGGGCTCTGCACGTCCCCTGCGAGGGTGTCAGGAGAGCTCCACGCTATCCCCTCTGCTGTGGTACAACACACTGGTTCCCCAGAGGGAAAGGAGATCGTGGATGATGCTCAGAGGTTTGTTTCGGTGCTTCACAGTACATGAGCCTCAAGGGATGGCTGTGGGCTCCTGGTGCTCTGGGGACATCAACCTCACCACCTGTGCTGGTGAGAAAAGGCTTTTCCTATCTGAAAATAACCAGCTGGTGTCTGGAGTCTGCTCATGGGAGCATGTGTGTGATGTGTAATTTGAACTTGATTATGAGGGCCCTGTAACCTCTCCTGGAGCCAGTGTTGCCTTCCTGGAGCCGGCTCCCGCTCCCCCAGGTGACTGGGCAGTTGCACAGCTGGGCACTGGTGTGCCTTGGACCTGCACCAGGTATGCTCCAGCCTTCCTCCAGGGAGTTATCAGGCAGAGGTGACTCCTGGGGCATCATCCTCTTCTAATCGTTCTCCCTTGATGCCTTGCATCAAGCTGCTTACACCCATTTGCTCAACAACAGGTGAAACTTGACACTGACTAGGATGAGCAAGGAAGGGAGAGACCTGTTGTTTCTGAGGCTGAATCTGCCTTGCAAAGCTTGATGCTTGCTGCAGAGCCCCTTGGGGAACCTGTCGCTGTCTTGGGATGATGCTGTTGTGAATGGGACCGGGTTGGGAATTTGTTTCTGGATCTTATCTTCCATGCTTTGGAAATATTTGGGTCCGCAGTGCTTGGTCAAAGGATGGCAAGGAGAAATTGTTCCTTGCCTACCACTTAGGTGTGCTGTATCACGAGACCTTTCCCAGTCCAGGCTTTGAATGCAGCTATTGAGTTAGAAGAAAAGTGGTACTAACAGGGAGGTTGGCTAATGTGTTTTGGTGTTGACGCCATCACCAAAATGCTGAAGCGCGAGTCATATTGTAACTGTGTTTGTGGGACTGGCTGAGAAGCATTTCCACACAGCTCCAATGAACTATGTTCATCTTTGGTCCCACTTCATAACACGGAAATCAGAGTGGTTTTGGCGTGTGCATTTGGAAAACCAGGTGCAGCACTGATCCAGTTTTCATTTCATCCAAATAACCAGAACTCAGAGAGAGAGGGTTTAGCAGAAATGGGTTTGGCTGACAATGAGAGGAACCCAGTAAAATTTCTCCAGCACCAACAAACTTCCCTGGCCTTACACATAGTTCAGAACCATCTCCCAAACTCAGGGACCCCCTTGGCTATGGGTTTTATGTGTCACAAAGGCTGGCTCTGACAAACATTTTTAGAATCACCATCTGTCAGCTTTTCCTTCAGGGATCCCCATTTACAATAGCTTGTATCCAGGCCATGTGCAAATCCCACTGGGCTGAAACTTGGCCCTGCGCTAGGTTGGCCTGGATGCAATTAACAAACACAAAATTTATTCAATTTAGTTTGGCCAAAAATATAAGATTCTTTTGTTTGCAGATGCTGAAGTTTAGATGCCTTTCCAAACTTATCAAGGACAAGGGAACTACTTTGGAGAAAATAACAGCCAACCCCAAAGTCATCCTAGAATTCAAATTGAACCAGAAACCTAAGCACTGAGTCGTTCGTGGAGCTCAGGAACAGAGACCGTTTTTTGATTAGTTTTCACTGCTGTCTCTGAACTTCATTGTTCTAGCTGGGCTTCAGACAGAAACATCGGAGGAAGACACCCAGCATTTGCAGCATCGGGGGGGCCAGCAGGAAGCATCAGATATCACCAGGGAATTCTTCAGTTCCAGGAGGTTTGGAGAAATGTCTGACCGAAATCACAGAGCATGGAGGCCAGGACTGTCATGGGAGCGCGTCTGAATTGCTTTGGTCTGGAGATCTGTCTGAAAATCTTGTAAGATCAGGATCTGTCCCTCTTGATTTTCCATCCAGGCTCTCCATTTTTTAGGTCTTATCTGCCAGACTCGAGCATGATAAACCTCGTGGAGCCTGATTTGTCTGCCTCAGAAAGATGAAGGGCTGAGTCAATCCTTCTGCTTTCACATCTTTGTTTCCCAGCTTCCACAGAAGCACCAGACCACTTAATTTATTCCCATCATCTGTGCAGGTACTCTGTGATTATAAAACAAAATTCATGCCTAGGACGCGGGCCTTCTTCGAGCACTTTTAACCCCTCACCACCCATCTCCTCCAGTGACCACTGGTCCAGGGAGGGAGCAGAGCCTCTAGCTGGGCTGAGTGGTGGGATGAGAAGCTAAAGGAGAGGTTCTCTGCACGTACCTAGCAGCAAGCAGGCCTGCAGCCAGCAGCTAACGCAGCATAACAAGGATTTCACGTAAGCACTGATCAGCACAGTGTAAAATCTTTGCGTGTATTACCTCCCCCAGGTCGCTTCACTCTGAGAGATAACACTGGAACATTTCACAAAGACCTTTTTTTGCTAATTAAGGAGAAGCTGCCCCAAACATCTCCACCAAAGCGAAGACCCAGAGGTGCTGGGGACATCTGGTCAACCCTCTCCGTACCTCCCAACTACCCCTGCCCCGCCGCAGGAGGGGGAGCAGGCGGGGTGCCATGCAGCCACCCGGCGCCCGCCGCTGCCGGGTTAGTTAGTATGCTGGGGCTGTGCGGTTCCTCTGCCATCTTCATTCACCTTAGAAATGTGGAGTTTGAATGGTTTATCTCTATTAATCACCAGCTCAAAAAGCTTTGTGCACCAAGGGCCGCAGATAATTAACTTCACTATACTGCTTGTCTTATCAGTATCAACCTCTTGTCCTCCTGTGAAATAGTTAAAACCATCAGCCCCTTTTTACTTTTCCATTTAACTCTAATGCTTTAACACTGATGTTCTAAATGGCCCCGCGATTCATACTTATTAGACAAACCTTTCTTTCTGCATCTCTTATATTTTTTGATAATTGGCCATGTACGTTTCTAAGGGGCTCAACAGCTTTTCATGCCACTATACTAATAATTAAAGGTTTCTCACAGCCTTTCAGACTCTCTTTACCTTCTTTTCTTTGATAAGTATAATTTGCTGTTTAATTTGGGGGCGGGGTGGGGAGGAAGAAAAGTAGTAGTGAAAGGCCAACTGAATAGGAAAAGGCTTTGTTTAACAAAATTCACTAATTTTAAACAAATCTTCACTGCTTCCCCATTTTTGTCCCTCCTCTCACTGGAGCTGCACTGCAAAGAAAGGAGAGGGGGAGGCGAGGTGTGGTGGAGGCAGGAGATGGGGGTTTGGTTCCTTCGGAGCTGCTTGGTTTAGCCCTTTGCTGTGCTCATGTCCTTTTCCCCACCACTCGTGCCTCCCCGGGAGCTGATGTGGGACTAGGCCCCTGCTCCACTGGGGACGGTAGCAATTGTACTGCCTGGTCATGCCAAGGGAGGCTACAGTACACGAGTCCCTCGCATTGTGCTGTTTCATCTCCATGTCCCAGGTTGTTTTTAAGAGACTTTTCCTTCCAGAGGCTTTTTTTCTTAGCTCCGTCAATCTGCTGTTCAACTCCCCTGTCCTACCTAGCTCTCAAGGGGCTGAATCTGGGTGTTTATGCACCTGATGCTTATGCTATCCAGAAGGATTGCTCCATTTTGTGTGGTTTTGTCCCTTGCCTGTCTCTCCCACAAACCCTTCCTGTTCCAAAGAGCTTTCCTCCCTCTGCTGCTTGCATTATTTGAGTTTTTCCTTTTGTGTCACTTGGTTTTGTGTTTGTTTTATTTTTAATCCAGGTTCTCCAGTGCCTTCTCTCCTCCTGTTTTCGGGTTCTTCCCATCTCAGCTCTTTTCTACCATTGTTCCTGCTCTGGGACCCCGCTGGGGGGTGACTTTGCTGGGGGCTATCCTTGGCCCAAGCGATAGAGCCATCCCCTGTGGAGAACAAGCCCAAAGGGTTCCCCGGGGCATTGTCCTGCATCCATGGAGAACACAAGGACAAAGAGGCTTTTGGCCATCCTGCTGGATCTTCTCTCAGTGCCAACCCTGGGTGAGTACCACCATGCCAACAGATGTGAGACACTGGGTCTGAGGGAGCCCCATTGCTGCCACGGCCAGCTCTGCTTCCCCAGGTGCCGCCTGGCTTGGGAGAGGTGTCTGGGGGCTCTTGGAGGCAGGGGCATGGGCAAGGATGGGATCTGGGAACAGAAACTGCTGCTATGACAGCCTGTTGGGCTGTGTTCGCACAGGTGAGGCCACTTGAACTCAGAGGCCTGTGTTCTCCACTAAAACTGCTCTGAAAAATGTTACCCAATAGCTCCCGTTCTAATTTTTAAATTAATTCTCTCCAGCTCCCTCTTTCCGTGCGTGTAGGCTCAGCAAGCATTATTGCTCGTGTGGGACATGTGCTAGTGTACATTGCTAAACCCCAGCTCCTGGAGTCGTGCAACGGGAGGCCCGTTAGCTTTCCTTCAAAAGAAACATTTCCAGTGTTTTGCAGAGAAGGATGCATGTGTGACCCCAGTGCTCTGAAGTGCTCGCTCAGAGGCAAACACCCAACACTTTGTTTTAAGACCTGTGAGTTTTACACCATCTCTCGATGTGGGGAGGAGGTGGGAGCAGAGGGAAGAGCTGATCATAAATTTTTTCCTGTCGGAGATGGGCAGCGTGGTGTTGTGCTCCTCCAGCCGACACACAGCGGCCGCTTCTTATCAGCCTCAGTGCCGAATTACAAAACAAGTTCATGCAGAAGTCACTCAGGTTGTTGTGCGTGGGTTTTGCTGTTGATGTTGGGTTTTGTTTTGGTTTGTGTTTTGTTGAGCAAAGAATTCATACAACCTGTGACCTATTCGGGATTTGTTCTCCAACAGGGGAGGAAGAAAATGGCCAGAGATGCTTCTGTAGCAAATAATTCATCCTGTCCTACTTGCATGGGTGCTAAGTGACCCCTTTGCTCAGCTCCTGCTTGGGCTGGGGAGGCGAGCGGGATGCCTCCCCTATCTCCGTTAGCTGCTGGGGGTTAATAGGGGCACTCGACACACACAGGCAGGCTCTAAGCAGGGTCAGGGGGCAGCCAGCACATTGCGACCTGAAATCTGACGGCTTTTACTCATTCTAGGTTAGCTGACCCCATTTCTCCCTGGGTAACTGCCTTGCCCTGTGCCCACCCTGGGGCACACAGTGCTGCGGGAGGCTGGCCTGTCCCCACTGAGCTCTGGGGACAGCAGCGACCCCCCTGCACGGATGCACTCTTCGCCCTCATATTCCGTATCCCAAATCACTAGCCACTATCACAAGGGGAAATAGAAAGCAGCAGCGGTTGTTTAACAGCTGGCCCCTGCTCCTCTGCCATCTCGAGCAGGACAGCTCGAAGCTGCTCCGCTCCGGATGATTTATTTGTATTTATACCCACCAGGCTCGGTGCTGTGCGGCAGCACGACCACGGGGACCTGGCAGCGTCTGGGGTGCTGCAGGGCAGGACCTGACCCTGACGTCCCCCTGTGTAACAACCCGTCCTATCCAGGGATTTATTTTCAGCAACTTTGTGATGCAAACAGCGGTAAGATCTCTTCCTGAGCTCCAACCACCATCCCTGGCAGTTCTCACTGATGCTTCAGTTTTCTCCCTTTCCCCTGAGCCCAGGCTCCGAGGGCAATTCCCTTATCTCTGCCTGTTTTGTTTTGGTATCTCACGCAGCAGAGTGTCTCGAGGTGTCTCTCCTCCTTCCTCCTTTCCAGCTGTCTGTCTCCCTCCATCACTTTGTCACCCTCAGCTGCTTGTTAGTCTCTGCTTCCCTCCTTCTTCTCCCTAGTTGGTCCATTCGTCATTTTTCCTCAGTAGTCCAGGCTCCTTTCTCTCCCACTTCTTCTGTGTCTTGTTTCTCCCTCCTTTCTCTCTCTTTCGTTTTTCCCCCCTAGTGTCGGAACTTCTTTCTTTGATTCCCCCCGCCTCCACCTCCCACCCTTTATAGTGCTGTTATCTGTGATTTTGGCAAAGAGCACATTTATTGGGGAGGAATATCCCCATGGCAACGCAGCAGATGGTGACTTTTGATTAGCTTGGCTTTTTTTTTTTTTCCCCCGACTGCCAAATCACAATCCGTCTTTGAAATTAAATCAGGCTGTGATAGCATCAGTTGTTCTGGAGAGGGGACGAGAGAGAAACAAGACTGAAGTATTACAGCGGGAGCCAGGATGTAATGCAAATTCGTGTTTTTTAACCCCAGCAATAAAACCCCCCTGTTCATTCCGGGAGCAGGAGGAACCACAAGAGAGGGAATAATAAAACTAAAAAAAAAAAAAAAAAAAGATTTTGGAAGAAAAACCAACATCACCCCACATGGGCTCCTCACTCTGAGCATGCTGGTGTTTGTCTCTGTAGGGCTGATGTCGCCCCTCACCAAGTCGCCAGTGCTGCCGGGCTTAATCCTGTGGCTGTTTGAACACTGTTGAGGATTTTCCTCCCGTCATGGGCAATGGGAAGAGGCCAGGTTCTCAGCTGAGCGATTTGAGCAGCTATTTATTAACGGGGTGCGGCATCCAAAGCGGGGATGAAAGCATGAGCAAGCAGCTCCTGGAGGACGGTGGAGGAGGGAGGTGAGGGGAGTTTTGGGATAAAGCGGGGAGGCAGAGGAGCTGAAAGGGGCAGCTGGCATCGGCGAGCCAAGATGTTGAGGGATGGAGGGCATGGGAAAGCGAGGAGCTGTCTGTAAGGGCACCGGGGAGGTCTGTGCCTGGGGAAGGAAGGGCACAAAGCTGTTGCCAGCCATGAAGAACGAGTTGCAGGGCATAGCCCCGTGGTAAGATGGGGAAGCAGATACCGGCACCAGACAGTAAAGAACTTTCTTGAACGCCTCAGAAGTGGGTGGTATTCGAGTCCCACGAGCTCTTTCGCCTTGTGCCTTCTGGAGGGTGACCAAAGGTGAATGCAATTGAGCGCTAATCATAGCCGAAGATAAAGGAGGGCTTGAAAATGAAAGCTGTGGAGAGGAGATGACTAATGGCCCGGCCATTTCGTGGGAACTGACGCGTCGGCTCAGGCTGCGAGTCTGCCGGGCTGCTATCTCCAATTACTCATGTTCCCCAAGCAGGAGTTCAGAAAGCAGTTGTCTGGTCTCCGTGCTGGCTCCTTTGGATACAATGAGGTTAGAAGTTATGGCTGAAGGTAAATAAAGAGTCACATCCAGTTTTGGTGAGGCTCAGCTGAGGATGGAGGGGTTTCATCAGAAGCTATGCCCTTGTGGCCTGCAAAATCTTTGAATATATGGGGTCATCCTGTTCTTTATAACAAATAATTGAGGTGTTCCCACTACACTTCCTGGTACGTAGTCCGTGCTCTCCCGCTTACTTGGAGCAATGGGCCTCCACCGTGACTCTCCCACTGCATTTTTAGTCAAACCAGTGCCTTTTCCTGCTATTGCTCCAGGGGACTCTGCAGGCTGTCTAAAGTTCTTCCAAGATAAGCTCTCTGGCCAACAGATAAAATTTTGCTGCAGATGTTGCTTCTGTTGGAGAGCTCAGCTCAGCAACGTTTTGTGTACGCCTGGTGTTAGATCTGATGTTCTTTGAGGAGAAGAGATGATTTGGGTGCAGGGGATGAGTCAGGTAGGGATGGCACTGCAGCTTAATTGCCAGGGGATATCCCAGGGCCTGATTCTTCCCCTTGAGATGATGGCACGAGGGAGAGCTCCAGTCTGCAGTGGCTCACATGTCAGTGGACAGCATGGGAGAAGCGTTTCCTGAGCACTCTGGGATCTAAACCCCTTACAGGATCTCAGGTGGCTACATAGGGGAGGTTAACCCATGGGCCACTCTGTTTAGATGGTAATCCTAGTTTAGACAAGGGTTTGTAGCTGCTGGGCATTGCTTCTGTCACGTTGGTCAGATGGCTGCTGCCCAAATGACTTAGCTCCTTGCCCCGGGCGCCTTGCCAGTGTCTGCCTGCCCTCAAATATCTCCCCCCACCATCTCCCCTTGCAAGCACCTTGCAAGCGTGCTCTTCTCTTCCCTCCCACGTGCCCCCAGCAGAAAAACAGCATCTGTAGGAACCGTGCGTGCCGTGCCTGCGTGCTCTGCCCCGCGGTGCTGCCCTGCCCGAGCCGGTGACCCCCGGCGGGGTGCGGGAGCCGCCGGTGGCTGCGAGCCCACGCTGCCCTGCGTCCTGCCAGCACGGCGTGCGTGTCCCGAGCAGTCCCAGCACGAGCCTGGCATCCGCAGGGCTGCGATCCAGGCCAGAGAAGCTGCACAAAACAAACCGGCTGTGACACCGCGGCAGCGCGCTCGAGCCTCTCCGGCTTGACACCGCATCGTTGTATATTGATGCCATGACACCAGCGCTCAAAATAGCACCGGGACAATTTGATTTCCTGCAGATCTCAGGATGGGGTCATAAAAACGGAGACTGTTCTGGAGAAATGGGATAGGGTGGAAATGTTTGTAGTGACATCACAGCCGCTTCCATGCCAATGGCCTCCTACTGCTGCAAACATGTGATTGTGATTTTGTTGCACGCTCCATCAGAAGAGAGCCAGGCTGGCCGGGGAGGGAGAGGGAGGAGAAGGGACGGAAATATTCAGTTCTTGTATCTTGATTCAAATATCTGACAATAGCCTTGCAGCCCGGGGTGCTGAGTGATCAGGAGTGGGGCTGTGGAGCTGCTGCCAGATCAGGGGTTTGCAGAGCATGACTGGGGGCTGGATAAGGACCTTTGGCTTTGTGGCGGAGGATGCTGCTCCGCATTGGGGTGCTTCGTTGGAGAGTTGGGTGGTCTCCTCGTGCTCACTCTTCCCCACTGGTCCCGGTTGCATTTAACGTCACTCTTCTTGGCAAAAACAACCTTGAGGCCTGAAATATGGCTGCAGAAGCCACCGCGTAGCTGTTGTCTTTTAGGGGTTCATGCTGTAGAGAGGAACAGATCCCAGTCTTGGAGCTTCACCCGTGGAGCAGGGAGCAGCAGTGGGGGGTTTTTAAGTAGTTCTGGGTGGAGGAGGGAAAAAGGGAGAAAGGAGATGGGGAGAGGGGAGAAACAGAGGTCAGCCCAAAAGGCAAAAGCAGTCTGTGTCTGAAGGAGCTCACAGGAGGAAACCTCGCTTCCATTGCCCCACAAAGGGCTCTGGTGGCTGCAGAGCCCAGCTTGGAGCAGTATCTGCAGGGGGATGGGGCAGTGAAGGGATCTGGTTAATGCACCCCTCCATCCGATTAGGCTGTCAGAAAACCAAGCCACTTTCATCACCGTCCGAGGAGAGACCCGCTCCCTGCTTAATGTGCTCGCCGTCCTGTCGTTGCCACTCCAGGGAGCGGGGCCACCGCCACCGCAGTGTGCAGCAGGCTGTGAGTTTAAAATCCTATTAGGCAGAGACTAACAGTTGCAAAAAGAAAGCAGGTATCCCCTAGTGGGGATTTAAAGATGTTTAGACATAATTGGATTTTCCAAGCAGATGTCATTATTGTTAAACCGTTGCCCACTTGATATGTTCAAGTTGTTGGCTGTAATTGCTAAAATTAGCAGGTCTGTATAGAGCAAAGGTCAGTCGGTTAATATTGTGATTCAGTATTTTATGAAGTAATTCCAAATGCTTTTATGTATGTTTTTGTTTTTGCAGCCTAAGCCCACATTAAAGTAGTTGTGGGGCCTGCTAATAAAATAATGACTCAGTCTCTCCGAGCCGGCTGCCGGCCGGGCTCGAGCCGCCTCCGCTGCGCGCTCCTCCTGCTGCTGCCAGGGCTGGGCGCCTGGGGCTGGGGCTGCCCTCGGGCAGGAGCCCTCCGAAGTGGCCCCGACCCGCTCCCTGCGAGCAGAGCTGATGCTTGAAACCAACCCCTTTCAGCCTGTGCTGGCTGAGAAAAAGTTCTGCCACCAGAGCCTCTGGTCCCTGTGGTGGATCAGCTGTGCCTGCCGAGCACCTTCAGTGAACGCCCCTGAAGGACGTACTGCTGGCCTTGCAGGTTCCAAAACACAGCTTTTTTGCAGGAAAGGTGCATTTCTGGAAGAGCCTGTCCTGGGACAGGCAAGGGTTTACTTCCAGGGCCACGTTGAAAGGTTTGCAGAGGTTCATTTATTTTTGTAACACGGGCATAACCCATTTCCATGGATGGTTTGGGTACACCTGGCAGATTTCCTGCTATGGCAGGAATGCAGAACTTTGATAATGCAGTCTGACCTGCTTTCTTACCACCAGCCCTTTATGGCTCTCTTTTTTTCCCCCATTTTCTTTTTTTTTTTCTTTTTTTTTTTTTAATCTCAAATCTTTTGCTTGCAGGAAGTGCTGAGAGGTGTTTTGTGGCCTGCAGTGCACAGGGAGATGTGGAAGAGGAGATCTGCAGGCCATCCTGCACCCAACACTTACTAGGTGAGCACGCTTGGGTCTCTTCCTGACCCATTTTCCTAACAGTGAGTTTTGGTGTGTGCAGCTGCCAGGGCTGCCACAGGAGCTCTGTGCTGCTGCAAGAGGTTACGGAAACGATCTGACCAAGGGATGAGAAAAGGAAGCGTTCACTCTTAGATGCTGCCTTACATACTGATACAAGGGAGGGAATTGATGAGCCAAGCAGGCCAGGTCTAAGATGTAGATCTGCGTATCTTGATCACAGATCAAGAAATCTTGATGGATGTGCACAAAAATATTCCATTAGTGGGTGAGATTGAAGCAAAGCTTCAGCCCTAGCAAGCTGAAAAGGTTGTGGAGCTGGGAATTCAACTCTGGTCCAGATTTCAAAACATGCTATTTTGATCAAAGACCATTTCAGTTTCCGATCCAAAATGTGCATTTTTTTTAAACCTTGAACTTCCTCCAAAGTAACGTAAGGTAAATTCAAATGGCCACCACACATGAACACAGTGTCCACATAGGGAATGTTGGTAGAAGTGTTTGTTTGCTCTGACCAAAACCATCATCTGCCTGCAGCAAACCCACAAATTCTTTGTGAACCCCAGTGTCCCAGTGCCTGCAGGGCTCCTTACAGCTTCCAGACCATGGAGGAGCAGTGGAGGCGGATCACCCCACTGGCTGTCCCTGCTCCCATCACTGCTGCCTTCCCTCTGTAAACCCACTGTGCCCTTAGGCTTCTTGCCTCCCGGTGCTGTGCCCTTTTCTTATGGGAGAGGGACTCACAGGGACTTAACAGCCCTTGATATAACAAATGCAGTTTTGTTCTGTTTTTCCAAAGCTGAACATGGCATCAGTTTGCTAAGGAAGGCAATTTTTGCTATGTTTCTCTTTTCAAAAGTAAAAGGTTTCGATTAAATCATGGCAGTATTCTGGCTAATTTAACTTAGCGTTGGGAGTCCTTTATGAGTATCACTACCTCACAGTCCCCTTCAAAGCATGGGAGTCTGTTATTCCCATTTTACAGCAAAGGAAACAGATGCAAAGACCTGCCCAAACACAGGCAGCAATTGCAATCTGGATTACAGTGAAAATGTCCCTGAAAGCTAGTTCTGCTCTCCAGGGAAACATCAATGGGCAGGACAAGCTGGGAAACTCAAGGGGACGTAGCGTGGGACCAAAAATGAGAGGCGTGTAGGATTTTAAATGCCTAAGGTGATCTGGCCAAGCAAGAAACGAAGCTCAGTGGTTCATGTCAGCACAGGGGAGGGCGGAAACGTGGGGAGCGCGTTCCTCAGCTCAGTGGAGGATGAAAGCAGCATGCTGCCAGGCTGTGCAAGAAATGCATTGTGAGCTGGCTCTTGCAGCTGTGAGCAAGACAATGAGGATGGTAAAGTACCATCTAACTCCCCGCATCCAGCTTTGCACAAAGAAGTAGCTAAATTGAGCCCCCTGGAATCTGTTTGCTCGTGGTTTGAATTGAGCTGGCTTTGTCTGAACAACTCCAAGCAGAAAGGGACCATAGGTTGTCCCAGTCCAAGACCCAAATTCACCTTCTTGCTCGCTTTCAGCCTCTGAGCTACGCAGGGGTCTCCAGTCATAGTTTGCTGGCATTCTCAAGGAACACATCATTTTCTTTTATGGTCTGTTAGGAACAACATTTTCTTCCTTCTCTTCCTCACTGAAGTCTTCCTTTGTTTTTTTCCTGTGGCAGTCCCTCTCTTCTGGACTCTGCCTGACCCGCTGAGCCTCCCTCACTTCCTTGCCTGTATACAAAATCTGTTGCCAGTGAGTACGGCCCTTGTGTGCCAATGCCCAAAGGCAGCACAGCCTTCGTTCAGCCTCAGGGCTGTGCATGAAGGTCAGACAAAAGCCTTTATTCTTCCAGCCAGCAGACTTCAACATTGGCAAAAGGGTCCGCTTCAAGGGGTGGGAAGAGGGCCTGTAGCCTGTTACAGAGCTCCCTTACCTGTTCACCAACCAGCCCATCTCTTCTTGCTCTGTTAGCTAACTTGGTCTCTTTGGCAAACCAGCAAGGTTCTTTTGTTTGTATTTACTGTACCTACTTAGTGAACAAGCAGTGTGTATCGCCTTACACTGGGTTAGTACAGCCCCCCTCCTTAGTTTAGCATAACTTCTTATCTTTACCTGTCAAGTATTTGTTCCAGGCCATTGAGAAGCTGGCATCAGTTGTGTCATGAACTCAGCATTTATTAATACTGCTCATAGTAGATCCCATCCGCTGAGCAATGAGGGCATGTCCCACAGCTTGCAGCTGACGCATGTGCTGGGGGACGTTATAATTTGAGGTGGTCTCTTCCATTTATCGTCACAGACCTCAAATGGCCGTCTTCTTCCACTTCTATTCTCTCCTGCCCGTTCTCAATGATTTTCCGGGTGGTGACCCTCTTGCCGTTGATCCCTTCAGTAGTGGTTAAGACTGACCTGAAACTGTGTGGCTCAGCCGTGTCCTCAGCAAAGGAGAAGGTGGGCTGCTCGCTGGGGCTGAATGGATTAAATGGCATGAAGGACTGCACGAAGTCAGAAAACAAATGGGAGCAGCTTCCTCTTCCACTTGGACCGTGCTTGTTTTCATCACCGTTTCTGATGTTGTCAAATGGGTCCCAGAAAACATCGACAAAGGGACCCATCCCTCCAAAGAAATCCCTAAAGATCTCATTGGGGTCTTGGAATACATAAGTGGCGTCAAAGAAGCCGTTATGGCCCATCGAGGGACTTCTTGCTCTGTGGGATCTGTTCTCCTTAAAAGACCTGTCATAGAGCGACCGTTTCTGAGGGTCAGACAAAACCTCGTATGCCTCAGCAACAGCTTTGAATTTCTTTTCGGCTTCCTCCTTGTTGCTGGAATTCTTATCAGGATGCCATTTTAGTGCCAGCCTGCGGTAGGATTTCCTAATGTCATCCTGGGAGGCGTTTTTTTGCAGTCCAAGGACTTTGTAGTAGTCCACCATCTCAGAGGTGAGGTGAGGCTGTTTGGAAGTTGCCTGGTGCCTCTCTCCCACCAAGGATTTGAAGCCTGGGGGTGTCCAGCTTCCAGACACAACTGGACACCCACTGCCACTGTGTGCCTTGGGGACAGGTGGACACTAGGTTCACCCCTTGCTCCGCTCCGTCCTGTGGTGTTACAGGAGGCAAGTCCCATAAAAATAGCCTTTTTTTGAAGCCTGTTGTTCCCAAATCGTGGGATTATGACCTCAGAGGCGGCTCAGCCAACCACTGCTCAGCTGATCTGACTTCATTCTGGGGTGGAATGGGTTGTCACCGGCCTTGCATTTTCAAGCAGATGTCGTACACGTGTTGTAGTCGCCCCATGGGACTGTGGTATCACAGCTGTGGCGTAAGGCTCCATCAGCTCGGCTTCTGCCTGTACCTGCTCGAAGGTGGGAGTCTCAGATACGCGCTGTGCTTTCGTGTGCCGTCCAGGGAAGCGCTGTGCAGTCAGGTCATCCTACATCTATAGGGTGTTATTGCCCTGTGGCAGCAGCCATAGGAAAGCTGTTTGCAGTTTGGCTTCCCACAGTTTAGGAAGAGTGTTGATAAGTTGGATAAGGCTCAGGGAAGACCCATAAAATGTAATTAAGGATTTGGAAAACATGCTCTGGAGTGATATATTCAGGGAATGTTTCTCGGTATTAAGAGGAAGTTCAACACTAGCTTCATCCTAGCCTCTAAGAACGTGAATGGGAACAGACAGTCAGTGGTACAGGGACCTTCAGGCTCTCAGGCAAGGCAGTGACTGGGCACGGTGGCACTAGCAAAGTCTAACTCTAAAAATGTTGCATGTCCTTCAGCGTGCAGGTAGTGAATCACTGGAACCCTCCTCATGTGGCCATTTTTAAACCTAGAGTGGACATTTTATCTAAAAATCCTGATTAGATGACCATTGTGGTCTCTTCCGAATTTATAGCCAAATCTAACACTTCATGAAGAGCTTTAACTCCCTTGTTAGTACCTGAATAAATGCCCAGGGTGAAGTTCATTGACAACCTCAGCCTCTTTTCTGTGTGCTTTTTGGGTGGTTGGCCCCAGGTGCATACACATACGGCAGGGATGCCACATGAGCTCAGTACAGACAGGTTCAGCCTGAGGAGCTGAGCTTCGCCGATCCAGTCTGTGGCTGTCCTGCATCTGTTTCTGTTCCCTGGATTTGCCATTCCTGTGGGAAATAACATATCTACGCAGGGAGTCGTTGCAGGAAGGAGGTCTCCGAGGAAGTGCCAGTAACAAGAACTCGGCTGCCTGTAACCCTGTCGTAAACACCTACTGGTGGCAGCACGTGTTGCAGATCACTGCCCTCATTTCCATCATCCAGCACTCGGGGAAGGAGTCGAGAGCTGGCCGTATGAAAGAGCATGTATGCAGTGTACGAGCTGGCTGCTTGGCTTGAAATCTTCACCAAGGGGCTCATTCATTTGGGCTGGTGCTTTTTGGTTTTTTTTATGATTGTCTATTGGACTTGAGTGCAATTTGAGCTTGCCACCAAAAGGCGCAGCAGCTCCTAGCCACTGCCACCATGGTCCATTTGCAAATGCTTGGCAGACATTTCGAGAGCAATTGCAGTTCCTGCTGTCTGCTATCCAGAAGGGAAAATGGGACATGAGAGGCAGGTGGGAGGCCTGTTGGAGGGTCCCAGGCCAGTTAGCCGATGCAGGGAGCGGGGCTGTGCACAGAAGGGAGGAGGTGACTCTGCCTTGGGCTGTCTCCTTGCAAAGCATCTCTTCCCAGAGCTGCTTTTGATGATGAGTGCCCATCTCAGACTGGCTGGTGCACTGGATTATCTGTCTTGGATTTAGCGCATCCTACCCATCTGAAACATAAGGAATGGTTTTTCTCCTGTCATCCCAGAGCGGGGGACGCTCACTGCCTGTCTGTCTGCTCCCTGCAGCAGGCGTCAGACATTAGCAGCCATTCGACAGGGGCCACTGCTGTGAGCCAAAAGAGTTTGCAAGGAAGAGAGAAAGGGTGGAGGAGAGATGGGGAAAAAGGGAAATGAGAGAGACGTGCACGCTTCAAGTAACTAGACCCAAACTAGCCTGGCAGCCCCATCCCTAGAAACCAAGGCTTTGAAATGAGAAATGTTTTTCGTATCTTAAATCTCAAGTACAAACAATAAAAACCAGCCTAGACTGTGTTCTTTGAAGAGAAAGTACGAGTGACCTGAACAGTGGTTATCAGCAGCGTCATTAAGATAAACCCTTAACATGATTTAAAGCATCCGAAACTGAAGGCAGCACTTTCAGATACTAACAAAATGGTCTGACATTGGGGATGAAAATCAATAGTAATCTGATGTCACTAAAAATACTCAAAAGTGTCCCATGGCTGATGGAGGTGAGATTAGTGTAAATATTTGTATTCTAATCAGTGGCACGCGAGGGCTGGAGGCGGCCTTTCTGTCTATTTAATTAATGGAGTGGCTTTTTAAAAGGATCCTAATCATATGTGATTGTATCTGCTTATCAACATTTTTGCTAATTAGATGATATGGAGGCAGTCACTCTGCTAATTCCCTCATCCAAACAGCATATCCTGCACAGATAAAGTACAGTCTCTTTTTAATAAGAAACAATCATGAGACAGACTAACCTTAATGGTGCTTATTATCCGAGGATCTTTGGGATTTTCTCTTCTACCCACCCCCTCCTTCCTTTTCCTCCAGTCGCTGCTTCAGTATGCCAGATGGATGCGGATGTGGCGGTCCCTGTCCCCCCGTGCTCCAGGCACTGCCACGTCCCCCTCTTCCCTCCCAGCCAGGCGTCGGGCTGGCGTCAGGCTGCAGGGGCAGGGGTGGTGAGCAGGTGGGGATGGGGAACAGAACAATGGGCACCCAGGGGCGAAACGCCCCAAGATTTTGGTACCTGGACCGCTGGTGACCCCACGTTTGTGGCCCCCATCACTGATCTTGCTCCTGACACCCTAAAATGTCCTGGTCCAGAAAGGAGAGAGTATCTCAGAGATGTGGATATTTTCCTCTATTATTGTTGTTGCTGTTATGGTTTCTCCTGTTTTAAAAGGGACTGGGGACGAAGAGAGGTCTCCCTGAGTATTTTCTTGCCAGCCCCGTTGATCCCATGACAAGGCTGGGTTTCTTTTATCTAAAACATGAGCCGGAGACATTTGTTCCAAGTCCTTTGGCTATCCAAACAAACACAGGTCGCACTTCGCCCTGCCAGTCGGGCTGTCATCGGCTGCCTGCCCCCAGGGCAGCTCCACTCACCCCCTGCCTGCTCCCAAAATCTGACTGGGATGGGTCAGGCTCACTGACCTCCTGGTGAGGGGACAGAGGGACCTTCTTGCCTTCAGGAGGAAGATTGGGACTGAAATTCTGTCACCTCAAAAGCATCTGGGTGCACTGGAGGAGAGAAGGAGGTAGGTGCCCGGTGTTTAGTCTGGGGAGGTTGTTTGCTTGCTGTTTTTGCAGCTGTGGGTGTTGGGCAGAAAAGGCTTAAATGGCGTGGATTCCTGCCTCTGCAGGCTGGAGGGAGGGACAGCGTGTCCTCAGTGCGGAGGCTGGCGGCAGGACAGGACAGGGGACGGCTCTGGGGAGAGACGCCTGGGAGAGACGCCTGGAGGCTGGCAGACGGAGCTGAAGGAGGACCCAGAGAACTGGGTTTGGATCCAGCTTTTCTGAGCCTTGAGGCTAAACCAAGGTTTGGGCAAGAGGACACAGCTTCTGGATGGCGGTAAGGGGCAGGAACCTCCCCAAAACTGCCATTTTTTGAGATAAGAAGCCAAAGAGGAGGCCTGATCCTACTTATTGGAGTCAAGGGGCCTGGCATGTTTTTGATGTTACATCATGCCCAGGGCAAGACCTTACTCCAGTCTTGGAAAGCACAAGCAGTGATGTAACTTGTCTCCACGGACTCTGATCCCAGCAGAATTCAGAGCACTTCAGTTTCATTGCCTGGGTCATCTCCATGTGTCATCTACAATATTCTCACCCAGGCGTGGCTCCGCTGAGGTTGAACTCAGCGGTAGGGTTGGCTGGTCCCTCTGCTATTCCTGCTCTTTGGCACGGTCCCGAACCTCCCTTCCTCTCTCTTCCACGCTCAGGAATTCATGCAATATTGACCGCCTTCCCGGAGCCGGTTCCCGTTGCCAGTTCCGTGGCTGAGGTCTACAGCTCGAAAAGAGGTGGGTCCTCTGGGCCAAGGGTTGCATCGCGAGCCGTTGAGTCCTGGGGCTTAACGAGGCACAGATAAGCAGCATGCTTATCAGGAGCCCGCCGCCGGGGTACCTGCTCCAGCCCCATCGTGAGCGAACATGTTTTACCACCCAGCTGCAGGGAGCTGGGAGCGTGCGCGCGGCCGGGCAGCGCGGCTCAGCCGGTGCGTGGTAACTCGTGAAGCCGCAGCGACTTTATCACTTCGCAACATCCATACATAGCCACAGCCTCGAGTCTTCTCAGGGGAAGAAAGGATGATGAGTTACTGTCCTGGGATTTTCGCTCTGTCTCCAGTCAGTGGGAAGTGGTATGCGGAGCATTCATTTAATAAACCAGAGGGGAAAAGCTGTAGATCAGCTTCTCATTATTTCAGTGCTGGCTCACGCCATCGCTTGGGTTTGTGCCTGACAGTTCAGTGTGTTATTTGAGGCCACTCGAGCATTCTGCAGAAATGATGCCACCCTCTTCTGAAAGTGTGGGGTTCGTCCAAGCAGGGAGGGCCTGCCTCCGTTAGTAGTTTTATTGGTGCCAATTCCATCTCAATTTTAGGTCTCAGTGTGCAAAGGAGGTGCCCACTTTGGAGATCGGTTCATGCTGAGAGCCACTGCTCCATCAGGAAACCTTCTGGAGATGGTTCTTCTGGTCTAGACCTCTGGAGTAAGGCAACTCTAGGTGGGTAAAACTGCACCTGTGGGGCTGGTTTGCAGGAGATGGCGGGGCCCCAAGTGGTGCAAGATTTAGTTGGTGATGTGCACATAGACCTGGTGCCCATCATTAAGGAAAGCAGCCCCCTCTAGAAGATAGGAGATATTGTAGGGGATCATTGCAAGTGTTTGCCCCCTGATATTTGTTGATGTCTTATAACTGTGTCCAGGACCCCCTTCCTGGGCAATCAAGGTGGTGGGTAGGGGACCAGCTGGTCACCAGTGGCTTTACTGGGAGCAGGGAACAGGAGGAGACCCTACCATGAAGCTGTCAGGAGACAAGTTCTGGCCCTGCCTACGGGCTCCTCATAGACAGGGCTGTGGGGAACAGTGAAATTTCCACACTGCCTCAGCAAAGGTTTAGTCCAAGTTTATTGCCGAGATTAAAAGACTGGAGAATATAAATTGTAAATGTGATGACTTAAGAGCTCATAAATTCAGTATACAACCCCATTCCAGAGAGCTCGAGAGCAGTGCAGGCACGCTGCCTTGGGCTCACAAGTTCCTTGCTCCCAGTGCCCAAACCTATGTTCCCCGAAGAGCCCTTCTGCTCTGCCCTGGCTCCCAGGCCGGTGTGTGTGCACATGTGCTTGTGAACACTCCTGCACGCTGCCCATCCTCTCTGTACACACTGGGGTTTTGCTGCCTACCTGCCACTGTGGCCGAGCTGCTGCTTCTTCAGGCACCAGTGGTGGTGCTGGAGCAGCATTTGCCCCGTCTGCGGTCAGGGAGCAAGCAGAGGTCTTGAAGATGATGTTGCATCCCCTGGTGATCACCTCTCTCTGGAGACCAGTTCGCATTTATCTGGGGCCCAAGTGTCCTTGCCTATTGCTTGCAAAGTAGCTCCATGGTCTCATCTATGTTCTCATGTGTGGGCAGTGTGAAATGGTCTCATGCGTGGAGTCTGTTGAAGCAGCCTTGCCTGTTTGTGCTGCCAGAGTGGGAAAGATGAAGGTTTCTACTAATCCGTAGGTCCTTCCACCAGCTTTCTGCATAGAGCTGGGTGACCCCTGCGAGCAGAGGGCTGAGGAGAGCTCTGGGGAGGAGTGGTGAACATGCCGGGCTGTTTCTGGGGTGAACTGTGATGAGGTTCCTACAGCTGGGTCATGGTTGTCACCGAGTTTGTCCAGTACAGATTTCCTTGAATAACTTGCCTAGGTATAAACACCTTTGGCATCATATATTTTCCCTGCTTTTCCAAGAACAATGGAGAGTTAGGAACTGTCCTGCTTCTAGGTCCAGAGCATGCTTTTGGGCTGGGAGCCCTGTCTGGAGCTGAGGTGGGGATGCAGCACCCCATGCCAACCTACTGTCCTGCTGGAGCAGAGCTTGTGACCATGCTGTGAGCCAGAAGAGCCAGGCAGATCCTGGGGGCACACCAGAAGATGCCATGGGATGCCTTTCTACTCAGTCAAGCAGATCAAGCAGCCGGCACTCAGTAAGTGTGAGGGGACAAGCTTAGCACGTGGTTGCCATAGACCTCGCGGTCCCCATCCTTGCACAAGCAGACCCTGACTGTAGTGGCATGTGTGGGTCGGTGTTGTGCACTCAGTTTTGGAGTACTGCTGGTGTGTGTTCATCTTGCAGACCCTCTCTTATCTTATAAGCAACCAGGAAGGGGGAGAGGTTATGTTTCTTAACTAGTTTTTAATTGCTGTAAAAACTACACTCCTACCCTGGCTGAAGTCCACTTGGCAGTGCTTTGGTCTAAGACCTCCTCCTCCTGCTTCCCTCCACCCAGACCCTTGAAAGTTTTGCAAATGTACCCAAAACATTTGCCACTCCTCAGCACCATGGTCCTGGTTTGTGTGACCCGCAACAACTGCCCTTTCCCAGACCTGGATTCTGAATGAGAGGAGGAGAGATAACACGTAACAGGCAAGAGCAGATGAAACAGAGATGAAGGAACAAGGGGGAGGAGGAATGCAGAGGTATGTGGCTGCGTGTGGTGCTGTGTTTATGCGCAAACAGGCAGGCTTATCGATACCCAGATGTAAGCCTCTGCACATGGTGGTGTCTCCCGAGACAACGGGTGCCCCTCGGATGCTGCAGCGTTATCAGGTTGCAGCAGGCGTTCTTGTCCCATTGGGATCGCAGCCCCCGAGCCCACATGAGGCTCTCAAAGCCTCTTCCCCCACTCCTAGGCAGGGAGGGCAAGAAGGGACGCAGGTGTCACCCACCAGGGCGTGGGAGCTGGCATTGTCCCTGCTCTTTGGTGGCGACAACAGCAGGGTGATGGAGACCTGGCCAGCTCTTGCCTGGCCTCTCTGAGCACCTGCCTGGTTAAACATGGGGCAGATGATGCAGAATGGGCCAAAGTGGTCATTTCACCCCATGAATTGGGCTGGACCTGGGCTGTGGCACATGCGGGACACAGCACTGGCAGCCAGGGGCCCCCTCTCTTTCATTTTCTCCTGTGTTTTTAAGGAAGGCTCCAAGAGAAAAAAACAAAAAAAAAAGGCATTTTAAAAACCTTCTTCCTACCTCTACTTCCCAGCACCACAACGCAATGACCACTAATCTTAACGTGGCTCATAACTGCAAATAGCTCTGGAACTAATTAATTTGACGGTGCCGCAGCTGCCTGCCTCTTTCACCAAAATCAATTAAGGGAGTGCACGTTTCCCCTTCTCCTCCCTCCCCGCTCGGTTTTGCAGAGGGGAGATGGGGCAGCGGGGACCGGCGCCGCTTTCCCAGGGCTCCTGAGGGGTGGGAGCACAGCAAAGGGGGATTAGCGAAGTGGAGGGAGAGACGCCGCTTCTGCAAACAGGAGCGGGGATGCTCCCCAGGGGCAGGCGGCGGTGGGAAAGCTTGATTGCCACATGCAGCCACGCAGCACCGTGCTCCTCCCTCCCTCCGTCCTTGTTCCCCAAAGACCCCCCATGAATTGTTATTGCCTGACGGTGCAGGGGGGGAGATTGGCCTTTGGGGTGCTTTCTTTATTTATTTGCGTGGGTCATGAGCCCCCTCCAGAAGGGGCTGCGAGGGAGAGGCGGGTGGGAATTTTGGTGCCGTTTCCTTGCGAAGTGATGGAGAGGTGTTGCTTAAAAAGGAGTCGGTGAGGAATTCGGGGAGGTGAATTTTGTGTTTTGTGGGAGACAGCAATAGGAATCAGAGAGGGTCTAAGGAGGTTTTAGAGGCTCCTGGCCTTGGAGGTGTGAAGCTGAGGCCGGGGACCAGAGCTGGTGGGGCTGTGGCTGCCCTGGGCTGGGGGCACAGTGTGAGGCTCTGTACCAGCACTACAATGCTTACCCCAAAAAGCAGTAGGGACAGGATCCCCAGACAAATGTCTTCCCTCCATACTCATTATTCTCTCTCCATTTCTGGGTCTGGGGGAGATGGATCAAGTGATGGCAGGGCTCTGTGAGCATACAGCTCCCCAAAAAGACCCCTTCTGGAATGGGAGGCAACCATCCCCAGGACACAGAGCTGAGACACCTGGGCAAACCGGGTAAAACCTCCCGAGCATTATTTCTGTAAAAGCCTCCATTTGGCCCATATCACCTCCTCAGATCTCTATTGAAATGCCCTTCTATTAATAAATAACTCTATTCTCCATTACCCCACGTCCACTGCTCACGTTGAAGCAACTGGGAATTTGGGTTTGGTTTTTATAGGCATCAGAAATAGATTTTTATCTTTGTCCAGGGCTCTCCCTCCACCTCCCCAACCTTTGTTCTATTGCACCAAGCACAGCAGTGGCTGGAAGCACCTCTCCCTGGTGTTGGGCAGGGGAGGATGGGTGTCCAAAGAGCCAGGTCCTTCCCTGTGCGCTGGTGACCTGCGATCACGTCTCCATAACGTGGTGTAAAGCACTCGAAAACACAGGGAAGAAATTTTGAATGAGATATATAAGAAATTCTGTATCTGAAGTGGTTGGTTCTCAAGGCTTTTTTGGTTTGTTTTTCTGTGAGAGGAGAGTAGTCCGGCTTGGGAAATACCTATAAGGAAACTTCCTTGAATGCAGCCATGATACTGAGCCACCGCATGAGTGTGGGGAAGGTTTTCTTTTTTTAAACTGCGGGCTGCAAACATTCCCTGGAAAATATTTGAGTTTTGAAGTGCATGGGTTGGTCGTGATTGGGAAGGAAAGTCACAGGGCAGTGTTCCTATCCCCGGGTTGGATGGGAGCGCAGTTTCTGGCAGGGAAATTGGTGCATGTAAATTAGGGTTGTGGTTTCCATGAATACTATCATATATGGATTTGAGGCTGATTTTCCAAGAGTAGTCATGCCAGGAAAACTTGCGCTCTCACATCACCCCAGGCAGCAAACACAAGTGACACAAACATGGTGAGGACGAGTTCCTTTACAACTGCAACTGCTAAAGAAGAAAAAAAAAAAAAAGGCATGCATAAAATCTGCTTTCCCTGCTGTTCCTCCTCCCCTCCTAAATATGTCGGAGCGAGCTTCGAGGTTTGGCACCCGTCAGCGCGCGGCAGCACGGCTCCGCAGGGATCGGCGCCGTGGCCAGTGCGCACCTGGGCGCAGGTAAGGCTGTGGCAGGGTGGGGGCTGGATTCCTTCCCGGCCCGTCTCGGCAAACAGCTCCTGCCCCGCAGCCCTGCGTGCCTTTGCCCTTATCTCCCCGCACGAGGCACTGTGATAAGTGTTGTTGGCCGGGAGTTATGCATCCCCTTCGAAGGCGCGCGCATGCAAAATATGCTCCCCTGCTAGAAATGGGAGCCTTCTTGCTACATGTAAGAGCTCGAAGATATTTTTTAAAGGAAAAAAAAAGAAATTAAATCTCTAAGAAAGAAGTGTGTTAACAAATAGTGACGCTAATAGTGCTGGTTCTGTATAGACCTTGTCTACGTTACCACAAGCAACCAACCACAGCTGGTTTCTGAAGAGGTAAATATAATCTTCTTCCCGTTGGGATGGCTAAACCAGGGCACGCAGCAGTGACCTGGCTGGTCCATGCAGTCAGCAGAGGAGGAGTATCTGGAAAAGTGACACACAGGAGCTCCAGCTGTGAAGTGGGGCCTCTGGAGCCCAGCCTCCACCATGGGCATGACTCGGCCCCCTTGGCCCCTCGCTGTCCTTGTCCCAGCAGCAGCCTCCATCCCCGTGGGATGCAGTGCCGGTCTGACCCGAGCTGCACATGGCAGCGAGCAGCCGGGATCAGGCTTTCAGAGCTCAGAAGATGCCACTACCTCCTTCTGGGTGTTCATCAAACCCATTCTGGTTCATGGCTGCTGTCATTTTAAACCCATTTCTTTCCAATGAATGACTCAGCTCCAGAAAGGAAGGCAGTTATTTTATTTTCTGGGCTCGCAAGGAAAATCTGGTGATATATAAAGGGATAGGAGCTCCGTTGCATCTCCCTGACCTCCAGCGCTGGAAGAAGCAGTTCCCCCATCTGTGGCACGTCTCCTGTTTTATTAGGCTTGCACATGGGCTAGCTCGCTGCATCGGCCGTCCCGTTTTCCACCCGTGTTCTTAGCGGCTCAGACCAAACCTCTGCAAAGCGCCCAGCCAGCTGGACACAGAAACCTCTGGACCCAGGCAGTGCTTTCCCATCTCTGCGCCCTGTCCCCCTCTGCCCTCCCAGGGGCCATGGGCCATGGCTTTTTTGGGGAAGCAAACCCCAGCTTCTGTCCCGCATTTCAACTTCCGCGGCCGACATCAAACAGATCGCTGCAGCCTGAGCCCCCACGGGCCTGATGGAGGAGCAAAAAGAGAGGGCTGGAGGCAGCAGATCCTAATCTTTATTAAATAAGAACAAAGCTTATGCCGGCTAATGAGAAAAACAAACCGATGAAAGATCCGGCGAGCTCCTCAGAAGGACACAAAGAAATTCTCTCTGAACAAGAGCATGCTAAAAATATTCCCGAATATTTATTTTGCTGGCGGTGGCTTCACAGGCTCCAAATTTGATGCTGCTGCTTCGGGGATTGGCATGGTCATGGCAGCGATTTTAGAGCAGGGTGTTTCACAACACGCAGCATCCAGAGCTGTGGCAGGGGCGGCCAGGATGCAATAGCGCCGTGAGATGGCGGCCGGTCCCTGTGTGCCACCGTTCCTGCGAGGACAACGGGGTGTGTTACCGTCATTTTATGTTCACCGTCCTCTTTGGAGCCCTTGTAAGGGGAAGAGATATTATGGGCAATTTCTCTACTCTTGCTCCCTTTCTAGATACAGGTCCCTGAGGACGGGGTGCTGAGGCGTGTGCTGATGCTGAGCACCCTCTGCGTCCCAGCAGCAGGGACAGCTGGCACAAACTGGGAGTACTGGTGGCCTTATGCAGCTGGAGTCCACGATGTGCCCCAGAGCATCCCGTGACTGCGGGGCCTTGACAGCTCCAGCTCTCCCCACAGCCTGCACAGTGCCTGCAACCAAACCCCAAACCACGTGGAGTTGCCCGGATAGCACGTGTACTGTAACGCTGGGGGGCAGCTGTGGGTGCTGCTCAGAAATCCCCCACACCTCACAACCAGCCCCCAGCCCCATCTGGGCTGAGCCCCACGCTTCGGCCCTGCCCGCCCCTGAACTTGGCTGAAAACATCGCTTCTGAAGGCAAAAGCGACGCAGCGACGAGGCCTGCACTTCCGCCTCTGCCATCGCAGGCCGTGAAACCTCAGCCTCTGCTCTTTTAATGTCCTGTGGCTGAACTTGCTGCCAGCGGGTCAAGGGGAACGTAATTCACTCGGGCTTTGATGCATTTGATACAGTTTGGTTCAAGAAGGGAGGGAGGCGAGGAGGGAAGGACGGGATGAGCAGGGAGATGCCGGAGCCCTCTGCTAGCCCAGGGGGCTCTGCCACAGCCAGGGGGGCTCTGGCTGGAGGGGGAGCTCCGCACCCTGGGATCTGTGTGGGCGTTTGTCTGCAGGCCCTGTCTTATCTCCTCCTGCGATGAGCAGATCGGGGAGGGGAGGGGAGGGCAGCGCGTGTGCTCTGCATCGCCTGAAGAGGCCTCCTAATGCTCAGGCAGGACCAGGGCAGGGGCACAGCTCCCTTCTCCTTGCAGCTCTCATCCCATTTGCATTTCCCTAACACCCTCCTCGTTTCCAAGCTGCGTCCTGAGCCCTCCCTGCAGGCCTTCCCCACAGGAAGGGGGCAGATGAGCCCACCTCCTACCATTGGGGCATTTTTGGTACAAGAAAGCAGAGGGTACCGATGGCCCAGTTGGCACCAGAGCATGGGGATGGGCTAGTCGTGCAAACCCCATAACACTGTAACCCCTCCACCTGCCCCTTCGTGTGAAAGTGACCAGCAGCAGCTGGGGGCCGTGTGCCTTTCCGTGTAGGTTTTCTATAGGTACCAGGGTCGTGTGGTGGGCACTGAGGTAAAGCAGGAGCCAGCAGCTTTTGCAAACAGCCCCTCCTGATGGCAAGGCTTTTGGGCTACATCCTGCACCTCGCTGCGAGCGCTGGGCCACAGGCTGGTGCCTCCCAGCACAGGTTGTTTCCCTCCTTGTGTTTTTTGTGTTTGTTTGTTGGGTTATTGTTTTATTTATTTATTTTTCAGGGAGGGGAAACAGAGGAAAAGGGCAACATCCCCTGTGAGAACCGAAGTGCTCCAGGTTTTGTCTTGTTGACCGGCTGGTGTTTACCAGGAGGAAGCGAAGCGATGTGGCTGCTGCGGTTTCGGTTCTCACTCCACCTCGCTGCTGAGAAACCGGACCCGTGGTTTGCTTGTGGTATAGGGGCACGGAAAGGTGGTCCTTGGATCCGACCTGCCCCAGGGGGGCTCTCCCTGCCCTGCAAGGGGGCTGGCAGCGCTGCAGGGGGCTTGGGAAGCAAGGAGGGAAAACCAGGACAGCCCTACAAGCCCCACTCCGGTGCATTAATATTCAGCGCAGAGCAAGGGGTGTAAATTCACTGCTATCTCTTCAGAGTTTGCCGTTTATGCCGTTCATTTCACATAGATGTCACTACTGCCTTATGAGCACTCCTCCGAGCCAGCCGCTTAAATGGACCCAGTGCATTATAGTAATGGAGTAACTGTATAAAAACAATGAAATCCAATCTCTTTAAACTGATTTGATGTCTGCCTGAACCACAACATTTCCTGCTAATGGCTTCCTTCATTTTGTAACCGTGATCTCCACCTGATCAGATTACAGCTGTTTTTAATTACAAAGCTAATAGAGTTTGTAGGCAGTGTCGGGCAGACGGCGCATGCCTGGGGCGGAGGGGAGCTGGCGGGGGCTCGGGGTGGCCGTGCTGACACGTTCAGCCCCTCGAGCCGACTGTCACAACACGGGGAGTGGGGGGCAGCCCGGAGGGACAGCGAGAGGTTTCAGCGTGGAGCCAGCTCTGCACGACGGCAGGCAGCCGGGGCTGAGCTCCTGCTCCAGTCTCAGGGTGCCCAGGAGATTTGTGGTGCGCCAAGGTTGGGGGCAAAGGTTGTTGGAAGGGAGGAGAAGGGCAGAGCTAGCTTTTTGTGATGATGTGGTGTGAAAAGAGCAAGGAAAGAGGAAAAAAAAATGTAAAGAAAACAACAAAAAGCAGAATGGGGATGTTGGTGCTCTGCAACTGATGGGGCAGGAAAGAGCATTGCGGATGACTGACAGTGGAAAAAGCCCTCGAGATTGATGTCTTTCTTATGGGATGGTGCAGTCAGCTGCAGGGTCGGCTTCCTCTGCCTCGGCCTGGGCAACGAAGCCCCAGGGAGGATCTGCATGGCTCAGCTTGGTCCCTGTGGCCTTGTTTTGTCCAGTGGTTCGTTTGTGTATTGATCGCTCCTCCTACTTGGGTTAGGGGCATGGATCAGAGTAGCTGTGGGGAGAGCTGCTCCCAAGTGATGCTGGCCAGGGACTTTTGATGCCCAGGAGAGGAAAAAAAAAAAAAAAAAAGTGATGTGTTAGAGATGGTGGTGGGATGGTGGGAAGCTTGTGCCCCTGCACGCTGCTCGCTTGGCCCCGCCGCTGAGGATGCTCGTCCCCTGCTGTCACAACACCAGAGCCGTGCCAGGTGAGGCACCTCCTTGTAAATGATTTGGAGTCCACATCAAGAGCGCATCAATTATGTACTCTGAGACCTAATTATTTAGCTTGACAGGAGTCTCTCGCCTTAATTTCATTGTCTTTTCAGTCTCCCCTTTCACAACGGAGCTGGGGATGATCTGCTAGGCATGGTGCATCATCATGTGTTTCCTTCCCAGTATTGCCCAAGCTCAGCTGTTTTCCTCTTTTCCTTGATGAACGAGGAAAATGAGCCCCAGACGTGATGCTGGGGCAGGTGAGGGTCGGGGCTGTGTGCCTGCTGCCATGCTCTGCCCTCGGCTGTGCTGGGCACCGTGCTCTGCCTCTGGCCTGACACTGTGTGGACCTGGGGAGCTTTGAGGGACGTGTTGTAGTGAGCTGGGGTGAGTATTTGTGGCGTACCATCTTTTTTCCACCTAGTCACACCAGCAGCCTGGCTCGGGATGATGCTGAAAGCCCTCACCAGCTGTGCCAGCGCTTCTCCCCTCTCCCCCCTTTTTTCCTTCTCCTTCCACCTCTTCCTTCGTCTGAACTTTTCAACCCTGCGCCCAGTGCAGATTTTTACAGTAACTCAAGCCTTTGAGAACTGTTAATGCCGTGCTATTTTCACAGAGACACTGACGGGCACTGCCAAAATGCCGAGCACCCAGAGCCGGCCGTTCACGGACGTGACCACACCATGGGCAGAGCACGGGCAAGGCTTGTGCTCGGCAGGATTTCCTTGAGCAACGTGACTTCGGTGTCGCGCACGAGGCAGGGTCGTCGGCCACGCAGCAAACGCTGCTTCATCAGCATGGTTTTAATAGCTTGGCAGAGGAAAAGAAAGCAAGGTTTTGTGATGAAACAGGAAGCTTCCTTGAGTCCTGGAGCCTTTGAAGAATTGTCAAAGGAATGAGAAGGCTGGATGTTTGAAATGGCTTCGGGTTGTGGGGCCGGAGGGGGGCAGGGGGACACGGGAGAGAGGCAGTGAGTCCAGACCTTCCCAAGTCCCACACTCTGCTCTTTGTTCCCCTTTTTTTTTAATTATATGAGGCTTTTTCATTGCTTTTTTTTTTTTTGGATGCGCACATGCACTCTCTGAGGTTAGCAGGAGTTTTCTCAGCGCAAGCCCCAGTCCTTGCCGGCAGGACCCGCCTGCGGAGCGGCGGCAGGAGCAGCCCTGCCATCCAGGCTCTGCTCGCGCCTGATGCAAAACCACGTGTTTGAGGAAGTGTTTCTGGAGTCTGAAAAGGTCCGGTTAGTTGGTTTTTTTTTGTAAAGATTTTTTTAAATTTATTTCTGCCCCATCTATTTTTTGTGCGTGGCACGGCTGCATGGCTGCAGGAGCAGCTGGGCCATGCCTCCTGGTCCTCAGTCAGCTGAGAGTCACCAAAGGCAATCTCCCTGTATGATTTCTGACCCATTTCCTCACCAAGGACAATCCCTGTATGATTTCTGACCCATTTTCTCAGCGTTTGAAATACAAACATGCCAAAAAATTGTGGTTTGGTGGTTTAACTGTTTAACTAGAGGGAATCAGGTTGCCACAAAACTACCGAAGAGAGGCTGGTGAGGGCTGAGCTCAGAGGCATGTTGCGTGGCTCTCGAGGGGACCGGCCAGGAGACCTGGACCAGCTTACACCCACCTGAAGGCTGGAGCTGGGGAGGATGCCCAAATTTATGACAGCGCTGCAGAGATGCCTGCGGACAGCAGGGGATGAGGCTCATTTTCTTGCAAAATCCAGAGCGGGGAGGATCAGCTCCAAGGGAAGGGGGCTCTGCCCTTCCCTAGGCGAAAGCTGCTGGTGATGGGCTGCCTTCCCCCTCGCAGGGTGCCCTTCCCAGTGCCCAGAAATGGCAAGGCGTGAGCACGGGGCGGCCGAGAGGGAGCACCCAGCTGCCTGGCACAGAGGGCGAGCCTGGCTAAGGGAGCCCGCGGGAAGAGCCAAGAGACTGTCATGACACTGAGCTCTCCTCCGTGCTAATTGTACACTTGGGACCAAATTTAGCCTGGTGCAACTCTGCTGAAGTCACCAGGGATTAATTTGGCCTCTGGTGGCTCCATTGTTTTAGCTAAATGAGTCAGAAGAAGCAGCCTATTCTTATCTGCGCACAGTGGGGCGGTGACAGTAATGGCTCGGCAAGGCAGACCCCAAAAGCAGTGTGACTCGGACCTGGGATCAGGGCTACCATGAGCCGAATGGGGTTGCAAGAGGAAATGTTTTGACGTTTGGGTTATAGATGGAGGCAGGCTCGGTGTGGGCGCGCTGGCGGCGCTCACCGCTGCTGCAGGCGGAGGGGAAGGGGGCTGTCAGGTTCCCTGAATATTCGGCGGTGCCGGTTGGAGTTCCTCAATTCTTTGGCTGCCGGAGAGGGAAGCTGTGGCTCTGGAAGGGGCATGTGGTGTCGAAGGGGACTTCACACCGCTTCCCAGCCCAGCAAGAAAGGGAGCCACGGGCTGGAAACAGCCAAAAAGCACCGCCTGCATCCCTTGGTTGCCTGTGCATCCGCTGGGTGCAGGGCTCGCACGGAGCTGGAGATGTCCTGGGCAAGTGTCAGCTGCTGGCCCAAGGTTTGGTGTGTTTCTGAGCTCCCTCAATTTCTGAAAAATTCAAGATGAGTTGGGAAGTTGTGATTTTTTTTTCTGCACCAGGTAGGGTGCAAGCTGTTTGCAAGCAGAGAGGGATTTTCTGGATGTGCTGCAGGAGCCGCAGGCCTCGGGCAGCCCACATCCAGCCTTGCAGGGGGCTTTGGAGAGGGAAGGTGGCACAGAGCAGGGCATGGCAGTGGGGCTGCAGACCCCTTCCCGTGCCCAACCTCCCTGTTCTGTGCTGTGCCCCCTCGGCACATAACCACAAAGCCTTCAGTCTCTTTGGCCATCAACCCAACCATGGCTGAATACGCTTTAAAATGAGCCCAAAATAACGCCAGGTGGAAAGTGGGGTGCTGCAGTGGGTGCATCCTGGGGCTGTACAGGGAGCGGGGCCGCAGCGCTATGCAGGAGGCTCTGACCCTGCCCAGGTAACTACATAATGAGCCTCTTGGAATTGCTCCCGTCCCTGCCAAAGGGGTGGGCTCGGGGGATGCTTTTGTTTGCAGTAATGAACCTGTAATTATGCTGCATTTCTTGGTTTTAGCCGCATTTTTTGCGTGTGTGCTGTTCTCTTTGTATTGACAGATTTATGGCTGGGATACCCCGCTGCACCCTGGCCGCGCGGCACTCGGTGGAGACCGGCTGACTGTTGTCTCAGCGAGGTGCAGGGTGGGGGCACGGGGCCCTTGTGCTGCCTCAGTCCTCGAAGGGTTAAATAAATACGTTAGAATTAATAAAAACGGCAGAGGCGCCGCCTCTCCAAAAGCCACTGTTTTCAGCAAGGTCAGGAGAAAAAAAAATTTTTTTGAGCTCCAGGTGAATTAAGGAAGGAAGGGAGAAAAAAAATTTAGGGAACGATTAAAGTGCATAAATAAATAAATAACATACACCAGATTTCAGCTCCGAGGCGCTCAATAAAATTACACTTTGAAATGCAAGGATTAAGCGGAGTAGGTGACAAGGTAACTTTGTTAACAGGCTAATCTCTCGCCTTAACAGAGACAGGGGATTTACATGTGACTGCACAAAACTGCTTTATGGTCTCTTTTTCCAGCTGGAGATGGTAGGAAGGGGGCAGGATGAGATGGGACAGGGCTGGATGCCATTTGTAAAATGGGTTTAAACTGCCTTTCTTTTTTTTTTTTCTCTTCAAAGCAAGACTGCAAGGAAATGTGTCACCAATAATCAGCTGTCTCCAACCAGTTCAGGTAGGCAGTGCTGAAGATGTCATGGGATGATGAATAACTGGCTAAAAGCATTGGTGGTGCCATTTTGTCCTGGATGGTTTTATCTGCCTTCTTTTAAAAAAAACAACCAGCAGCATGGTCTATTCAGTGCATTATATCAGGACTTCTTTTGCCTAGAGCCTCCCCTCTAAATTTCAGCATTTCTTCACCCAGGGATGTATGAAATCAAAATGCAGGTGACTTTATTTCACATTGTCCCTCTGTTCTTTGTGTGCAAAGGGGGGAAGAAAAAAAAAAAGAAAGAAAGAAGTGCTTCAGTTCTTTAAATTTCTGCCTGTCTGCCCATTACTTTAGTGATGGGAGGGTGATCCTGAAATGAGACCTGATTCTATCAGTGTGGGTTTTTTCATCCAAACCCTACAGTGCCCACCCCAGTGTGCCAGGGTCCAGCCACCCCCTGCTAGCCCCCTGCACCAGGCATTGAGCCCCTTGCTTTGCCTTTTTGCTCTTTGAGCATCAGCATGGCTCTCCAGTGCTGGCTGTTAAACCACCCATGGTGAAGCAGGGGGAGATGCGGGGAGCCGTCAGAAGTTCAGACCTTCTCCAGGCTTCTTTGTCTCTGGAAAAAAATGACAATGAGAAAGCCATCTCCTCCATAGTCTTCATTTGAAATCCAACAGAAAGCAGCAGGACGAGCATGTTCTCTGGTTTTAAATAGCTCTGGTGAAAGTATTTATCATGCTGTTTTCATTGCAGCATTGCTGGGGCGTTTGTGCTGGCTGCGGGTGGAAGGACTGATCTTGGAAGGAAACTCCATGTGAAATCCCCAGCCTGCTCTGCAGATGCACGTGCTGGGCCATTTCTGGACGAGCTTTCAGCTGCCACAGGTGGGTGAAGGTGGTCTCGGCCAGGAGGGCATGGGGGGCTGAGGTTTCAGTGCGGGGGCTGTGCTCCCCCCAGGTAGGGAACAATGCCTCTCCACCTGCCTGGATGCCTGTGCAGCAGGGGAAAGGTGTTTTCACCCACCGGGGCTGTGCACCTCAGCCGAGTGTGACTTTTTAAACATTTTCCAAACCATCAGCCCAAAGAGTCTTCTAACACTGCAAAAAAAATGATGTGGTCGAGCATTTCCCCTCAGCCTCCCAACCTCAGGGTTATGGCCGTTCCCATGCTTCGAGCCACCTTTGCAGGAAGGCGTGTGTAAAGGCTCGGCACCGTGTGTCCCCAGAAAAGCCTGCAGGACAGCTTGTGGGTGACAAAAAACAAGTGTCCCCTTGCTGCTGCCACGGGTCCGCGTGGCTGCCGTGTGCCAGGGCTCCTCGGAGGTGCCCTCTGTAAATATGGGTGGGCTGCTGGCTCTGAGCACCCTGAGCACTTTCCCAGCCACAAATGAAACAGAAAGCATGAACCACCCGCTTTAAACATCACGCACAATCCCAGCTCTGAAGTTTCTCCATCGTTTGGGCATTAAGACCTATTCAAACCAAGCAGCAGACACTTATTCTGTGCAGGAATCTGACCAATTGTTTCTCTTCCCTCTCTTGTCCTTATACCTTAAATCATTTTGACCTTTAATTGGCCCTAATTTGCCCACAGACGGCCCTGGGACCCTTCAACACATTTGCTTGTAATTGGGTCCCTTTGTTATTTTTCCAGAGAGCCGCTGCTGGTTGTTTCTTTTTGAAAACACTGCGGCGTGTCATTGAGAGCGGGGCGCTTTTAAATGAGCCCTGCTGGGGGCCAGGAGAGCCCTGTGAAAAGCCCAGCAGAGAGAGACAGGGCTATCTAAACGCAATTATCATATCACTGCGAAAACGTGAGACCAGCCCCAGCTTAAGCAAACACCGCCCGCCCCTCAGCTGCCATCCCACCGGGTCGGGATGTGGCTTGGCGGTGCCTTGGCTTTGGTGGTCCTTTGGCTTTGGCCACTCTGCTTAAATCCACCTCGTTTTGGGGCGTTGGTTTGCAAGCATGTCACTCTGGTGCAGCTCCAGGGAGGAATAGGAAAGTCTGGGAGAAAAGCTGTAAGAAAAAGCAGCTCTGCTGGTGAGCAAACGAACCAGCACGTCCCGACTCGGGCCCCGCGCGCTATTAATCCGGCTGTGGCCACAGCTTGCCCCTAGCCCCGCTCATAATGTCATCAAGATCTTAACTGTCCAAAGTGAAGTTATAACAGTGAGGGATAATACCGCAGCCAGATAGCATCTGCACTGCCTCCTGCGCTAATGGACGGTTGTTCTGTAACCGAGCCTCCCAGCTCCGCCAGCCCTGCAGCACGGAGACCTCGCTTTAATATTCGCTCCATGCAGACCTTAAAATCGAGTTAAGTTACAGTGCTGTCAAACCTCTGACCATGGGCTGTTGTGCTGACGGTCCTCATGTCACCAGCTGAGATCGAAGCTGGTGCCCAAGCAGCCAGGAGCTGCCGTGTGAAATCATTTTTAGTACCAGATCCCAAATAAGTTTGCCTTCCATGGCTTAAAGCATCCATGCGGGCAGCACTCACGGACTCGGTTAGCGAATTATATCTTGCATTGTACAGAAAATTGAGTGAGCATGGCTAGTAAAAGCTAAGGTGGCGTTTCTGCCCTGCAGAGGGGAGATTTGTACCAGCTCAGCCTGTGTGCAGCTCCAGCAAGGAAAAGATGCTGGTCTCTGTGAGGGTGTTCGGACACACGATCCTTCCCCTCCAGCTCTGAGTGCCCAGGATTCTTGCATATGTAAATGTTTGTAGAGTCGGGGCTTTGTTTGTATTGCCTGTTTACTAATCTAAGTTTATATTTAAGCTTCTGATATTCGGTTCATTTTTTTTTTAATGGTTCATTTTTTTTAAACCATCCATAGTTTTAAGGAAAGGTTTTTCGTTTTGTTTTTAGGCAGACATCCGAAACGTTCCTTGTGAGTTCAGGTTTGGCTTGGGGTCTCCAGTTTTGAGCAGTGATGGAGAATGAGAACTGTGCTGTACACAGACTTAACCTATCCGTGTTCCTGACACTCCTTTGTCCGAAGTGCTGCCAGGACACGCTGCTTCTGTCTCAGCATCCTTCGTGCCAGACTGTTTTATAGGTCTGTGCTCAGTGCTGACTCTGCAAGCTGAGCCTCTGCCCTGCCTTCAAACAGGGCAAGCACAACAGGGCACACCTGCATCTTCCAGCAATTCTTCCAAGCCCAAACCTTCCTGGAGGCTTGGACAGAACCAAAGCGTCATGTTGGGATAGTAGTCTCTAGGAAGGGGATGTCCATGCCGTGGAAGCCCTCTGACAGCACTGCGTTGGTGTGATCCGGGTTACCCCTCACTGGTAGGGCAAGGCGGCATGGGATTTTGTTCCTCCGTGCTCTGACCGCTGTGTGTGGAGGAGCAGAAGCCATTGGGTCTCAGGGCTGTCAGTCCAGCGCTAAAAAACTCTTTCAACAATGCCCTTTTTTATATTAAAAAAAAATAAAATCATATTTTTCCAGAATACTCAGTGATGAATTTGGGGAAGCTGGTAGGAGGCCAAGGAGCTCCAGCAGAGTGGAAGCTGGGTAACATTCCCGGGAGTGACCAGGGACGCTTTCAAAGCCATCCCCCCATCCCTCCCAGCTGCCAGAGCAGAGCGAGAGCCTTGGCGGGCAGGGGAGCCGCTGCCTCCTTTCCTTGCAACCAGATAAAGAGGACAGACTCTCCTTTTTCAGCCCATTCTGCTCACACAATGGGAGAAGGGGATCAGCGCCAAAATTACAAGTGTGAGCCCTTAATGCATCAGGTCGAACAATGGGCTTCGGAGGCGTCTGCCCTGTCGGAGGAGCAGTACAGCTAGTTCTGACTACCCAGGCCATGGAAAAAAACCTCATTGTCCTGGCGAAACGCTCCCCAGAATGAAAACACCCTCCCCCTCTTTCTTCAGCTTCCTAATGGGAAGCAAAATAACAAACTGGGCCCACAATTAAACAAACATGCCACTAACCGAGCAGAGCTCAAGTGTAACAGATGTTGTTGCAGTTGGACCAGGCTGGGGACCGGCAGCAAGCCGTGCTGGCTGCAGTTCTCAGGATGTGGTGGCTGCAAGGGTTTCGTTGCCGTGCCACAGCCTTCTCCATCCATTGATCTTTCCTCCTTTTCCTCCAGTGCACCTTTTCCTTGCTCTCCTCCTCCTCTTAGCGCATCCCTTCTGCTCATCCTGCCTGGCCGCCCCGCTTACTGCTTCATGTCTTGTTCATTGCAGATGGCGGTTTGCATTTTTTTTTAACACTCAAAAACACAAATAGGATTTTGGAAAATCTCAAGAGGTAGGGCAAAGGCACTTCAATGGACTTGTTAGGCGAGTATGAGTATGGGCGAAGGTAATTATTTTTCTCCAATTATTTTTTCTTGTACCACAGGCCAGCTCTGTCCCCTCACTGGCATGCTGTCCCCACGAGGATGCTCACTGCCACCTCCCAGGTCCCCGCACTCCTCCAAGCTCAACAGTTGACTCAGGTTTTGCTGCGGGACTGGAGATAGGCACAGGTGGGATCCCCCCGGAGCATTGCTGCCAGGCTCAGGAGGGAGCAGGAATGCACCTGTGCCTGCAGACCTGGCTTTTTGCCACTCAGTTTTCCAGTTAAAAACCTATTCCACCCAATTTGCCAGTGCTGGTTTTGCTGGGCTAAGGAGTTCTCCTCCCCAAAATCACGGACATCTCTACGAGAGATTTAGTGTTGCAGAGATGAGAGAGATGGCTGAAGAAGGGCAAGTATGAAAGGGAAGCTGTGTCCTTGTTTCTGTATTTGGCTGAATCCATCTTCTCTGTGGCTTCATAGCGCCATGATGGGATCTCTGAGGATTAAGGTCCTGAAGTCCACCTGGCATCAACTGATGCTTCCTCTGCTTTGCTGGGAACTCTTCCCTCCAACTCCATAGCAAAGGGACCAAAATAATTTGTCACCTCCTGGAGCCAGAGGCTGGTTTGTCTTGCTTGCTGCCCTGCAGAGCTGTGACAGCAGGGCCATACACTGCTGGAGGAAGGAACCAGAGGGGCTCGGTACAGAGGGAGCCCTGCGGGGTTGGGTGCAGTCTGAGGGTCCGGTCTTTGGGCCACTCGCTGGACCAAAAACATTAGGTCCAGAGATCCTGACCACACCAACCTCCTTCTCTCATCTGGGAGCCCTGGTCACCACCACCTGGCTTGTTTGGAAGAGGCACACCGGGCTGTGATGTGGGTCACCTACGTAAGTGCATGTTTATGGCTTATCTTTTGTTCTGCTTGCTCCTTCCAGCACAAGGACCTGTGCAGCAGGGTTTCGCCTTGCCTTTTACTGTTGTAGCACAGCGACTTCTGCAACTATTATTAGAAGCTTGGAGACATAAGAAAAGTTACTTCTCTTTCTCCTTCAAGCAGGGGAGCTGGAAGAAGTGGGGAGAGCCCTGAAATCTTCCCTGAGCTGTCTCAGAAGGACTGGACTAGCCTGAAGGCCACCAGAGCCACAGCCCAGCAGCACAGTTTGGGACACAGGCATCCCACACCCAGCATCCAGCAGTGCTGGGGAGTAGATCCAGGTAAGCAGCTCAGTGGGAAGCCTCACTTGGCTCAGGTTTACCCGTTTTGCTAGGTGAAAAAACCAAGGTGAATGTCCTGGTGGTTCAGCCCATGGAGGCACGGAAGGAAAATCACAGCAAAGCCAGCCAGCCACATATTGGTTTACTTTTCACTTAAGATTTGCTTCTTTTATACTGCTTAGTGAGGCAAAGCACCTCAGATGAAAAATTTTGTCGGGGTATTGGTTTGGACTTCCTTTTTCACAGTCGATACAAGCAATGTATGCACGTATGTGAGTGCACATTTGATAAGTACAGGAGCAGTTTTACAGGGTTGGCTCCATTAGAACAGTTGATGACATGAGCTAAAATGACCAGGAATTAACATCCAGAAGTGGATGTAAAATTATCAGACTTCAAGAAACTCAGGAGAAATCCTGTCCTATGAAACACTGGTGCATTGTTCAAAAAAGGCACCTCTTTTCTCACCACCCTTCATTCTTCACCCCACCCCCTTCTTTCTCTCATTTGAAACTCAAATTTACCTCTGTTCAATTCCTGCTCTGTTGCCCACAGCATCTTTTATTTTCAGAGCAGCTGGGCAATGCAGGTTTTGAGACTAAGACCTAGAAAGACACACCTTGTTATAATAATGTATCCGGGCTGTGGCTCACTTGATCCTGCTCAGAGCCTGCCCAGGATGCTCAGCGGCAAAAAAAATAAAATAAAATTTTAAAAAGTATTTTTGGTTGGGTTAGCTTTATGCCAGCTCAACACATTGAGGCAATTCTCTGCACAGTCAGGTGAGAAACAGAACGGAAAGAGGGACCGCGGAGGAAAGTTTGTTAATGTTCGTATATATGCATATATATATATATATATATATATATAAGTTGTATATTTTTCCTGGTTTGTGCTCAAGGCGTTGACCTGAACATGCTGTTTAACAACAGTTCTCCACTTAGTCCTGTCCCAGCAAAAACGCATGGGGTTCTGTATTTTAAAGCCTATTTAATTCAGATCTTCTCTAAGCAGGACTATTTTGATGGAACTGGGGAAGTGATGACACAAATAGTTATGCTGGCAGACGAGTAGAGGTGACAACCTTTGGATGGGAGCTGTGATCAGCAGATGTGGACGAGCCCCTCGCACCTCTTCACGGAGCGTGGCTACAGCCGAAACAGGAGGCACAGCCTAGGGCTTCAGTCACCATCTCACTAGGTCAAAGGAAGGGGCGGGGGAATCAGGACGGAGTAAATTAAAAGTATTCTGACTGTCTGCTTATAAAACCAATGAGAGATTTTTTTTTTTCTGAGATTTGAAGATTTGGCTAATCTTCCACCATTCTGTTATTTCTATTGTCGATCTAGTGCCTGGTTTAATTCCCATCCCAGACAAAAGCAGAAATACCAGGATACCACAAGTAGCTGCTGGTCTGCGTAGCTTTTCAGGCCAGGTAGAAGCAGAAGTAGAGGGGATTTCTCACGAATTTTCCAGTCCATTTCTAAAAGTGTGTCCATACAGTTGTTTGAGCGTCTCAGCCTCAGATGCTGTAAGGCACGAGCAATAGCAGTGTTTCTGGCTGTGATTTGGCTGCAACATCTCAGATGCCTCGGATGCCACGAGATCTTGAGGGACAGAGCCTCCGTGCATTGCTCTGGGTCTGACGGAGCATTTACTGGAAAGAGAAGGTAAAGCAAAGGGGGAACACCCTGTGTAACAGAGAGCAAGGCAGGAGTGAGCGAAGCCAAACGATGCTGCAGGACAGCGATTCCCAGCCATTGTAACAGCCCTCAGGAGAGCTGCTACAAACTCCAATAGTTTGTAACAGCCCTGAGGGACGAGGGCCAGAGTGAGGGAGATATCAGCCAGCTTTGTCCCCCTCACAGGGCTGAAGCTCAGCATGACTTGGAAAGCAGAGGATTTATATTTTCTCTCTGGGAAACGGGGATCTAACGATGCCAGCTGATTAGGGCTCCTCTGATGGGAAGTGCAAAATAGAAGGATCGCATAACCCTGCTATCTACTCGCCCCTAATCCACTGATTTCTTCTGCTCCTTCTTCTTCTGTCCCTCCTGGATGGAGCCCTCACTTTTACAGGGCACTGGCGATGCGGCAGCGTGTTCGTGCAGGGCTGGAGCAGCAGAAGGGGCTCTCACTGCTGCCAGACCAGCCCCGAAGGAGCCTGTAGCCCCCAGGCTGCTGGTGAGGGGCTGCCTGCGGCCCACCTTGGCCCCACAAGCACCGGGGACGTCTCTTTGATGCAAAGCCCCTTTGGCCCCGTGCTGCCGGGGGGAGGCAGCCTCCCTGCTCTTTGCATTTCAATCGCCTGCATCTAAATCCAATCGTCGGGAATCTTATCGTGACTTATCGTAAAGAAGCCCTCTCTGCTGCGTAATTACAGGGGCCAAACGGTGCGGGTCCTTAAACGCTTTGTGAGTCAGCTGATGGGGACGTGGCCTCGGGTACCAAACCCCCCAGCAACGAAGGCCATCATCATTAGCTAACCTCCTTCAGGGGCCGTATGTGGCAAGCGCTGGAATTCGCCACTTTTCTTCATCAGCTTTTGACAACTACTTGCTTGATATAATTACTTTCGGTGTTATTTAAGGCTCTGACTAATCGCACGGCAATGGCCAGGTTTATAATGCAACAGTGTGTAGCCTGGAGCAAATTCTGACATAATTACACTGTATAAATTCCCCCATTAGAAACGACACTGCATTGGCATTGTGTACAAAGCAGCCATGGTCCAGTCAACTGGCTCTGTGAAAATCTGTCTGACAATTGTTTACCCTGTTGGTGTCTTATTGACACTTTGCACAATGATGAAACTGTTACATGGCAAGGGATGGGAGCCAGAGGCTGGGCCCAGGCTCTCGTTTCCTCTCTCTCACTTCAAGTGTGGTCGTTTTCTTGCCTGGTTTTCTCTGGATGAAGCTTTGCTCGCTTCTGATGGCTCTGAAACAGAAAGAAAAACCAGTGGTTGCGGCACAAATCCCAACAACCCATAGAAATCCTGCTTGGGGTTGCACTGCCTGCCCTAAGGAGCGACTGCTCCCCAGGCCCTGACCCTGCAGGGAACATGCTACCCCCGCAGGATTTCAGTCTCCCTCTGGCCCCGGACACCTGAGAGCATTTGAAGTGTTGGGAATGGGATCTAGGGCCTTTTCCGATCTTTAATTTGAAGTTGGCTCTGGAAATCTCCAACACAGGAAGGCTTAGGGAAGCCAAAAATAAAGTTTTATGGCTTATAGCTGAAGAATTGGAAGAAGGTGAACACCTGTGTCCCTATTCATGGAGGATTGTTTATCACACTATGTAGACTATAGCAGTTGATTTATGAAATCCCAAAGGTTTGAGCTTCCTTATTTCCCTATGGAACAGACTATACTTTAATGGAGCTATTGTCATGTCCATTTGGAAACCATTGGGGGTTTTGTGCAGAATAAGTAACGTTGGAAGCACTCGTCCATTTTCACTAAGAGCCAAACCCATTAACCACCCCTCAAAACCTGGAGCAATAACCCATGTCTTTTTTGTTTGTTTTCAGTGTCACCAGGAAAGCCGTGACCTCAACAAGCCACGCAGGCTCCTTCCTGTGCAGTAAGTAATGCCCCTAAGAAAGAGAAGTTTTCCAAGGGTCCTAAGAGGTTGGAGCAACGTCCTGAGCTGCTGCCGCATGTATGGGAACAGCAGTGAGGTCCCTGCGTGTGCTCCCAAACCCCAGTGTCCCCGCACTGAGCGGGTCCCTATGGGAACACAGTGTTTTTCCCAGTCCCACCAGCAGCTCAGTGGGACCCAAGCAGCTCTCCCTCCCAGGGCTGCACGTCCTTGCCGGGGCGAGGAGCAGCACAGAAGAAGTGAGTGCTGCCATGGCACACCAAGCTGTGGCTGAAGGAGTATTCGGATACCCTGGGCTGCCAATTCAGAACTTTCCTAAAACCAGCAGTAAAATTCGCCTCCGATTCCTTTTTAGGAAAAGAAGGCTGTAGTATAAAGTCCCATTTTCTAGGCATTAAAAGTTTACAGTCTGCACCATTAAAAGCAGCATTCTGTGTCAAACTTTAATGTTTGGTCTTCAGGAACAGCTAGGAGGAAAAGAGAAGGTTCCCTGTTTGTTCTACAAAACAGGAAAGTGCTTGCTTTCTATACTGTAAATATGCATTAGGGAAGCTCTTATAGGCTCGTGCTGGGGATTTGATGTTTTTAACTGACTACATTCCTTACATTTTTGTATAACTGCCAAGAAAGCTAAATAAAATGGCTTTTTTAGTGTTTTCTCTAAGAATAGCCCTGCTTCTTTGTAAATATAGCAAAGGAATTGTTGATAATAATTCTTTGGGAGAATAACTGGTGTTATTGATGTTACAAGTAGAAAGATTGCTGTTTCTCTGTCTCAGAAACGCAGCTAACCAAGTGGGCTGGGACTTCAGAAAGCCCGAGCATTCCTTAGCCAGTTACTGAGATTAGACTGGTTTCATTCCTGTGCCAGAAGGTGTAGAAATCAGAAAGGGAAGACTGGCACTGAAACTAAAAAAAAAAAAAAAAAGATTTGCATTTTCTTTCATAATGCAAAACTGAACTTTTTTCCTGCTTGTTTGCATTTCTCAGTTTGCAGATAGTTCTGTCTTCTGCCAACTTGCCCAGAAAAGCTGAGGGTTAATCAGCTCAGCATGACTCAAATATGCACAATTAATACCTGGGCACCCCAAAACTTCTGTGGTATTAGGTCAGATCCCACCCTCCTGAGATACCAGGAGGCAAAGGCTGTCATTCTCACCTAGAGGTTGACAGAGTGAGCCAAATTTAGACCACTGACCCCTAGATGTTGCTGGGTTTGAAGCCCTTCATGTGCCAAGCCCTTAGATGGTTTTTGTAAAGCCATATGATGACTAGCGGTAAAATCAGTATTGTAGCATGAGAACTTGAACCAGTTTATGCCATGCTTAATGCTGCCGTCCAGGATTGCCAGAAGGTGGAAGGCACATAACCCACTTTTATGTCATGTCTAGGAAACAAAAAGGCTAACATTAATATTTTTAGGGTTGATTGAAAGCATCCGTCTTTCTTACAGCCGAGGGAACCTCTCACAAATGTTCCCTGTCACCAACCAGACCTGCACTTCAGACAAGCGTGCAGAGATTTGGTGCTTGTTCAAGCAGGCCTCATCAGGGCTGGTAGCCCTTGTTAGGATTATTTTTCAAAACAGAGACTCAACGGGGCCAGGCTGCAGTGTATGCTGCCCAGCTCCTGCCTTCTGTTTGCTCCAGCTCTTCCTCCTCCTTGTTTCCCCAGCCACTCCCTGTCTCTGCTGGAAAAGGCAGTAAATGGTTGCTCCTGGTTCACCTTTACAGTGTCACTCAGCGTTTATAGATCTCTGTTATATTCTCTCAGTTGTTTTCTTCCCGTCCTGAAGTGTCACAGTCTCTAATTGTGTTCCTCATAGAGATATAGTAGGTAGAAATAGGATCATATTGGGAAAAGATCAGTCGTGTCATGCTTTTTTCTTTCTCTGTTGTCAGTTTGGTTGCATGGTCTCCTTGTCAGTAAGAGTTCCTCTGTGCCAGATGGTGTTTGTGGCCATGCGTCTTGGAGTCTTTTGAGCCAAAGAAATTGTTCTGTGTTTTACCTTCAAGCCTGTGCTTGTGCCACAGCTTTGACAAGGTTTTCTGCTCAAAGTTCTGGTTATCTAGAATGTAAAACTCATGGAGGCTGAAAGGGAAATGCACATCATCATCTGTGTGAGCGACTTGGGAATGTGACGTTGAAGAAGGGTGGAAGGCAGAGTTCCTACCCGGGAAGAGTTTTCAAGATCTGAAAAAATCAAAACAGCCTCCAGTGTTCCCCTTATCTATCAATTAAAATAAAATCATTTTTTTTATCGAGATTGAGAGATGCCACACTGACTGACTGCAGTATTAGCGAGGTTATCTGTGGTTTAGGAAATCCAGATTCACATGCTTCACCTCTCATCTCCAGTGCGCTTCTGGGCTGTTGGCTGCTCTGCTTGTACTCCTAGATCTCTTGTTGTCACTGTTAGCTCTGAATTCAGGTTGAATCTTACGCAGGTCAGACGTTCAGGTCCAAATACCAGCCAACTTAACAGAGAGCAGCCAGGCTGACAGAACTTCAACCCGGAATGAGGACCAAATGATGAAAATTGCATGTCCTGTGAAGTTTCTGTCATTCAGAGCTAAATCCACATGCTAAACTTGAGTTGTCTATTCCTTTCACTGCTTGTTGGAAAAGTCGGAGTACTCTGATAAAGAGTGTGTGGAGTACAGTGAGAGAAGAACAGGTTAAATGTTGCAGGTGTGCTCAAATCAGGGCGGGGGGAGAACCCAAGAGCAGAAGTATCAGGGATTTAAACTCTGTGACTTGTGCAAAGCTGGAGAACACAGCCCTGATGGGATGCAATGTGTGTTTGCCCATAAGAGGCCCAGCCCTCCTCCAAGTTACGCAGGCCCCAAGAGATCTTGTTCTTCGTATGGGATGACCATGTGCCTAAGACGTGATGTCTTAGGGGATGTGAGTGAGGGCTGCTCCTGGGGTGGGTGCTGGGAGCACAGTGTGAGAGCGTGTGATGCCGTGCAGAAACACAGCTTAAGGTCAGACTCAGCTCTAAAGCTTCCCCAGAATCCCAAATCCTCTTTTTATATGAGTTTCACTCAAACACAAACAATTAAAGAATTTCATATTCTCCTACTATGGTGGAAAAGCCTGGATGCTTCTCTAAACTTTATTAAATAGCTCCAGAGAGTGCCCTAGATGAGGGTCCTGCTTGGCTTCAGACAGCCTGTATCTTTGTCTTTGGTGTAAATAGATCGGTTGCCAATGCCAGTTGGCAGCGGGGAAAAGAAATAACACAGCCTGTTGAAAAGAGGAGGGAAAAAAAAAAAAAAAAGCAGCTCTAAGCCTCGTCTCTGCTTGTATGACCGGAAACATTTGACAAGGACCCCGGTCAATGGCAGCTTTTCAGAGACCTCTGCGTGGGCTATTGCACATCCCTGCTATCTGCCTCCACTTACGTTTCCTCTCCGAAGGACGACCCCCGTTCCAGCTTTCGAGCTTAATCGCCATACGTTCTGATGCCTGCCTGGAGCACAGGAGATGCATTTTGTAGTTTTAATTTTGGAATTCACCCCATTAGTGGCAGCGGTCTGGTGGGACGGGGGGGAACCTTCCCCTGGGCCGGATCTCTCTGGAGGCCAGCTGCTCTCTCATCGCCAGGGGTTTGTCAGAGCGTGCAGTATGCTAACATCCTGCCAGCTCACCTTTCGTAAGCTGACTCGAAAGCATTATTCCCACCAGTGCAAACAAGGCGTCTGCCACATGTCTGCTGGTTTCTCCCTGGTGCGCTGAGGCAAAGCAGCCCTTCCTTGTCAGTCATTGACCAAAGCTGTTGACTCTGGAACGGCTGACCGGCTGACTGTGCTGGTTGTAAGGGATGCCAAAACCTCCTGAAAGCTGGGGAGGCAAAGGTGTTTTCTTTTTAAATGAACTAAGCTGTAGAAGGAATTTCCCTGAGAGCTTGTTTGATATCTGGAATAGAAATGGCTTTCCTTCTCCATCTCCACCTACTCAACGCTCCGTCGCACCCAGAGAGCCTTCAGACACATCTCTCCAGACTGCCCTGAATCGGAGCTCCTCTGTGTTTTGTTAACAGCTGACAAATACTCCAGGTGAGCCTGTCTCTAATGTGCTTGCTGGGTTATTGTAATGGCCTTAGTTTAGCCTAGGCAGTATGTAGTAGTCGTAGAGCTCATTTTTTGTTGTATCAGGCATTTCCAACAGGGCTGAGCTGGAGGAGGAGGTTTGGTCCAGTTTGGTTAAAATCACAGCCAGTTTGAGTTGTCCGTTAACACTCAGGTATGGTACACCTCGTGTTACAAACGTGTTCTGTGCTTCCACAAGGAGCCACCCTGCTCAGTTCATCAGGGAGCTCCCCCCTTCCCCTTCTGACCCTGCTGTGCGAGAGGCATTGTGCAGACGGACACACAGCAGAACAACCCCACAGTACAAGTGTTTTTTAAAAACAAGCCTTGTTGAGAGGAGTGGTAAAGCAGCCCTACCTAAAGACACAGACAACACCTGGTGGCACCAATAACGCGCTGGAGCTGTGAGCCTAATGCCCTTTGGCTCCCACAGGAAACAGGACCTCTACCAGCATCCGTAAATAAATATCCCCCTGCGCCTTTATACACTTAAATACCTTTCCAAACCTGGCTCCTTGCCTGTTTCCCGTTCTCTGCTGTGGCTCCTTTACTTCTGCACAGCAGCGGGAGCAAGGAGCTGGGCTGTACAGAGGTTGTGTTGTGCTAAGTGCTGTGCAGGCACCGAACAAAAGCCCTCCGACCACTTCCCAGCATCTAGCTGCTGTTGTTTTAAAAGCAACCCTCCCTGGCTCTTTTCTTTTGTCTTTTATTCATTGTTTCCTTGCTTCCTTTATACACCTGGTGCCTTCCAGCTAGAATACCATTGCTGTGCTCCTGTGTGAGCCAGGCCACGTTGGTCACATGGGAAGGAAAATTTACCTGTGCCCAGCCTATCTGCAAGTGGTAAGCGTGGCGGGGCTCAAGCTGTGATGCTTGAACCAAGGGTACTAGGGGTAATGCAGCACCACAAACTTAGCGTGTCAGGGTTCCCACTGGGACTGGGGAACGTCAGCACCGCTGGGAGATAGAAAATGCAAGAGTTTAGACCATGGAGAACTGAGCAGATGCAAACATGTGACACAACCAAAAAGCTGTGCTCCGAGAGAGGCAAGTTACCCCAGCTGTGCCTGGCGCGGGTGGGTCGTGCTTCTCCCCTGCCTAGGCTGTTTGTTTGACAGCAGCTACCACAATGGGATTGTGTTCAGGTTTGTGTCAAGGAGCTTCATTTCTTGCATCTTGAAGCTTATCTAGGTAAAAATGATTGTATTAACAATCAGCTGACCTTGGGTTCAAGCTCAGAGTAGCAATTTCAATCCACCCTTGAGTTACATAAATCCAAGCCACTATATTTTAAAGAAAAAGGTCTTGAGCTGGTGTTTCTTGTGAAATCCCAAGAGGAGAAGTGTGTTTTCTAGGTGCTCTGGTGCATTTCAGGTTCATTTTGGGGCTCGGCATTCCATGGCAGCTGGTTCTCTGATTACTTTATATTAAGGACCAACTTCCAGTAACATCAGTGGGAGCAGGATTTTAGCTCTAAAGCTATTATTAACTAATACAGCACAACAATGCCTGGCTTTCGTTCTGTTTTGTTTTCTCCCAGGGTCGGAACGTGTGTGTATCCCATTAACTCTGTCCTCGCTGCTCTCAAGATGTTCCACACAAATGATTTTATTTTTTTTGTAAGAAAATATATTTTACTAGGCAGTTTTATGAGAGCTGACAAAATGCCTCGTAAATAACCCAGCAGGAAATATGGGGTAAATAAAATTTTTTACAACTTTATCATAAACCTGAGAAGTCTTTGGTTCCTTTTCGAATGGAATGAGCAAGGTATTTCATTAAAGGAAAAGACATGCTCTCTAAAGCCCAACAATTACAGACACAATGCCTTTTTAACCTGCAATTCAGTCAAACAGGTTTGGTGGCAGTGGAAAATGTAAAAGGCCCTGTTTTGACACTTTGGGTCATGCTCCCCACAGATAAACTTGTGCTGTGGGTTCCCTGCACGGCAAATCTGGAGAACTGGTGTGCGCCTAACCTGCCCTGCATTAGCCAGGACCTCCAAGGAACCACATATCTGGGGGAACATGCCCAGGACAGGCTGCAGTTTCGTGTTGCCTTTGTAAAACTCCTAGCACGGGGGGCTGTGGTTGGGCCCCTGAGTGCAAGGGGAATGCAAACAAATATGGTCCTCAGGTCTTCGGCACAGGCCTGAAATGAGATGATTTGGTCAAAGACCAAGTGTCTGAAATAGAAACGCTTGGAACAAGCCTCAGTCCTTGAACTTTGCATGAAGGGGGAATTCAGCTCTCACCATGAGGATCTTTGACGTGTGATATTTTGGTACTGTGGGAAGATGGGAGGGGGTGTCTCTTTTAAGTCCTTTGCACTTGTAAAAATTCATGTTGGTATCCATGACTATTTTCTACTTAATGGTGAAAACAGATCTGGCAAAATACAACCTGTTCCTGGGTGTACGAGAGGTATGGAAACCACCTTCAAAGGGGATAAAATGCCATTGTATGCCTACTTGATCTGATGAAATACAAGAAAATAATCCGGAGTGGAGGTCTTCACCATTTCTAACACCTCTGGTTCTCGGATCCACCCTCCTTGCAACTCAGGGTTGGCTGAAATGGAGAAAGGACCAGTGGTGGGAAGGCTGAGCTTCACGGAACTGGCGATGTTCAGGTATGCACGTTATCTTCCCTGCGCTGGGAGCAGGGCTCCCCAGCTCATCAGGGGAAGACTGGAATGGTCTCCACCACCACGGTGTCACCTTGCTGGCACCACAGGTTGTACTGCACGGCAGTGGCCCCCACCTCTCCTTCAGGGCATTGTTGCATAAAGCCCACCACCTTCCCTTCCAGGCACTGTTGCATTCCCCTGCCCTGGCTCCCATCCCTCCAGGCTACAGAGCCCTTCTCCACCCAGCTACCCACCTGATCACACAGGTCCTTAGGACATCTCCAGCAACTTCCTGCAGGAACGTTACATCAGGGAAATATTTAAAGCCTTTGTAGCTCTAATACCTTGTAAATAGGAGGTAAGCCCACCCCACCCCACCACTCCTGAGCACTTTTGATGTTGGTTTCTTCTGCACTTTGGGAATGGGGCACCTTTGGGAGAGCTGGGTCCCTGCCCCAACAGGTCTGCGGTCCCGCAGCCTGATCCCACACCAGCACTCAGAGCCCCAGCTGACATTGAAGCCAAGTCAGGGTGTCCCTGGGAGCTTTGCTTGTATAAGGGCTCCAGCCTCTGGTACATTGTCTGGAAAGAGCTGAGTAAATAGGAGAGACAATTATTGTAGCCCTTTCCCGAAAGGAAATTCCATATTGGCACCAACCAGCGCGTTGTATGGCAGAGCGCAGCCCTGACGGAGCAGGCTTCCCCGGCAGCGACTGACAGCATGTGGAGGGAAATTGGCTTTTCGGTGGGACATGTGCTTCAGTGAAAGCCCATATGTTAGGGAGTTATCTGTTGTGAATCCCCCAGTATTATCCCCACGCCTCTGTCACCACCCCCCTGCCTCTGCCCTCCCCTCAGGCCCCCACCCCGACGCAGAGGTTAAATAAAATATCATTTCCTCCTGATTTAGCCTTTGTCTTTGGCAATCAAAATGCCCTTCAGGCCCCTGTGGAGTCAGCCTTCCAGGTCAGGGTAGGACATGGGAAACCCCTTCCCAGGCATTTCACTGCAGATAATGTCATGGCTGATTCATGAGATCATTCAAAGTGCTGCCTTCCGCCACGGCTGCTTCTTTTGGTGCTGATGCTTCTTGGCTTGGGTTCCCTCCCTGTGACAACACCTCTCCTGCTGGCTGGATTTTACAAACTGATTCCTGTGCAGCTGGGAGAGAGACAGGAGGGGTGCTCAGAAGGAGAAGAGGAATAAAGGGGAGTTAGGTCGGCTGCAGCAAGGCTCTGTACAGGGCAGGAACAGACTGGGAGCCAGCAAACCCTGCCCTGCTCCAGGAAGGGACAAGAAAGGGGGGAATGTGTTTACCTGCCTATAAAGGCAGCACTCAGCATCACCTATGTATCATTCCTCAGCTTCAGGGCGCAATACCAAACGATGGCATATATTTTTATTCATTATAGTTCCTCTGATCTCCTGCTTGGCATCTCCCTGGAGAGTCCCACTAACATTAACACCCGATAGAGATCATGCTAGCAAAAGCACCAGTGGTGGAAAGGGAAGACCTATAAAGGTCAGTATATTCCCTTTATTTTACTATGGTCTGCTGTTATTTTAACCTCCCCTTGTGCAGTTTTACATACTTGGGCTGAAAGTGTAAAGAGGCAGCAGGGAGATGGAGAGCGCTGTCTTCACCCTGAAATGTGCAACACAGGTAAAATGAGGGGTGGGTGGGGGTGTTTTTGTCATTTGTGGGGACTTCAAGGTAAGTAGGGTGAATGCAGAAGGCATCTCCAGGGTCAGTGTCCATCCTACAGAGCCATATGCTGAGCTGGCTGGGTTTGTCCATTTAAGTGTGCAAACGTGTGCATGTGAGGGGCATGCTGCTGTTCAGCATCACGCAGGGATACATCTTGGGAGAAAATCAGGCTGGTGCAAACTGTCAGTTGTCAGCCGTCATCCCCAAAGCAGTGTTTGTTGGCATGGCTCAGTTACTGAGCTAACTGCCAGGCCTGTCCTAGGACTTGGCGCCGAGCATCTCCTCGCTGCCTGCTCTCTGCAGGAGGCATGGTAGGGAGGCAGGAAAAGGCAGGCACTGAGTAAAGGACAAGGTATGGGTTGTGTATGTGCATCCACCTTACCACGGGGTGATCCATGGGCCAAAGCACCCTGTATCTGTGGTGGACGGAGCTGTAGGGAATCAGCTCGCAGGAATTTAGGCATTAAGGCTGTTCCCTGCATTCCCTTGCAGAAATAGAGCCTTATTTTAAAATGTAAAAATTTTTATTCTCTAGTCAACAGCCTGCTAACTAACTACCTAAAGCATTTCAAAAAAACAAGACTTGAAAATCAGAGGGAGACAGCCCAAGTGGCGGAAGGGAGGGGAAAGCGCCTGAGAGCCGGGAATGGAGGACAAATGGCCCCCGCCCCGCGATGGTCCCAGCCCCCCATTCGCACCCAGCTAACATCCCTCCCTTTGGTAAACAGAGACAGGCAGGTTGGCACCTTGTCTCCTGCCACAAAGGCGCTGGCCCTTTGTTTCCCTGTGTGACTCCCTGGCAGATGGGGGCTGGAGGGTGCCTGAGGGGTCTGGTTCCAGGAAAGCCTCCAGTATGCAAAGCGTGCCCACAGGCAGGCAGGCAGGAGACTGATGGAGTTCCCCCTGCCTGCGGAAGAGCAGGGCGAAATAGTTTCTATCTCTTCTGATGGCTTTTTTTTTTTTTTTTTCGACTTTGAGAAAACATAATTACTCTGTAGTTTTCCTAACTGAGCCTCCTGTTTGTATAGGAACTGAGAGGGAAACCTGGGATTTGGAGCCAAACTTTATTTCTGGAGTGGTAGAAAGCCAAAATCCTGATGGCAGGAATGTGTGCATATCTGAAATACTTACAACCCTTGCGCAAACTTTCTTAAAAGGTTAGAATTTGGCTCAGGAGTCAGTGAAATGCAAGTTTTACAGAGTCCTAATGCATGCCGATCCCTGCTTCCAGCCCCAAGGGATTTGTTGGGTGTTATTCTCGTGTTTTCGGGGGGAGTGGGGGAGTGTTGACCATGGCAGACAAAGAGGAAATAATCCAGCTAAGGCCACAAGAGTCGATGAAAAGGCCATAGTTAGCTGGTCAGTCTATCTATCATCCACTGGTGTGTTTTAGCAAGGCCACTGCACCATGTATGCAGCTTAACCTTGGTGCATGTGCTGCCTCCAGCCTCCTACACCACAGAAAGCCAGGCAGTTTCTCCTCCATCATCCCCCGCTGTTTTAATGTATCAGCCCAGCTTAGCTGAGGCAATTAAATCACTGAAAATATTCATATTGATTTCTGCAGGGAAGGTGTCAGGTGCTGCATGGGGAGGTTCGTGGCAGATTTCCACACCCAGCTCGGATGTGTCCTTGTGGATGGGGAGTCTCTGCCCTGAAACCTGCCTCAGCCAACAGAGACTCGTCACGCTGGTGTGGAGGTCTCTGGCCAGCTAGTAACAGGAAGATGCCCACACTGCTGTTGGCATGATTTGTCCCCTTGTTCCATTATTTTCCTTCCCTACTCTGACCTATTATTAATGGACCCACCTTCTACCTAGTGTTTCTGTTTCCCCTGATATATTTGTGAAGGCCTCTTATTTTCCTTAATCCCTTTGGCTATAATTAACTCATTCTGCATTTTTGCTGCCCTTATCTTTTCCCTGCAAGCCTTAACTGACTGAATATTCTTGTTTGGTTGCCTCCCTGTTTTCCATTTCTACTAAAGGTTTTCTTTTTAATCCTTAGATCTCTGAGTGGGCTTTACACACTCTTATTTCTTGCATTCTTCTTCTTTATTTACTCTTCTTTTTCTCTCCCACTTTAGTTTTTGTGCCATATAAGGATACCATCTTCCTTACACCCGGGTAGATTTCAGGACAGTCTCATGTGGCACGTTACTTGCTCTATTTCTAAATTCCTCTCAATGCATTTGCCTTTTTCCTTTGGCACTACACCATTCTTTTGCAATATTGAATTTGTCCTTCTCACTCTGGAGATTCCCACATTCTCAAGCAGTTACCTTCTTTCACCCAACACCTTTTGTTCTACAGGAAATGTGGAAAGTAAAAATTACATCTCATTTTATTTTGTGTAAGGTTTATTTTTGACCCAGTAGTGCCCCAAAATTAGCAGGACTGAACGTGGGCTCAGCTCTATAAGGAAGGTGATCTCAAATCTCAGTGCCAAAACCACCTTCAGAGTTTGGGCCTTTTATAACATCCCGGTTTTTCTTCCTCTATGGGAGGAGGAAATTTGCAGCACATGGTGCAGTTCCAGTGTATTTACCTCAGGGAAAGGTGCCAGAGAGGTGAGAGAGCGTGTGGGGGACGGTGGAGGCCCGTCTGCCATCACAGGGCAGACATAGCCTAACTCAGCCGCCATTTTAGGCTGGAGAAGAAGAGGACTTTGGCCACGCTTTTGCTACTTGGTCCACTGATATCCCCTGCATCAGGAATGAACACGGTGAGAGGAAAGCTTTGCTGCTAACAAAGAGCTGTAAACAGAAGTGGTGTCTGCAGCCATGCTTTCCCTTCTCCAAACCCCGCGTGGGCACCCTGAGGAGCAGCTGCCAGCCGTGCAGGTATGCTGTGTGTGATTTGGTGGCTGGGAATGGTGATGAACAGCCCTTCTTTTGTCACCCTTTTTGTGGAAATGGGGTATAAAAGAGAGCCCTTGGCAAAGAGTTGCAGGTGAACTTGTCCCAGCTGGTGGGACATTGCCTCTTGGCCCACACTGCTCATGCAGAGCGGGCAACCAGCTAACTGTGGATTGATGAGGGAAGAAGGAAAACCAAACTGACCATTTTTACCCCACTACCAGCTCCCTTTGTCCTCCCTGCCATCTTCCCCAGGCCTGAGCCTCCACGGAGGCATGGGCCATGCTGCTTTGACAGCAGGATGGCAGCAGGAAGAAAGTTTTATGAGGGGTGATGGACGGCTGCCTTTCCTCCTGAGGGTCTCCCTCCCTGGTGTCAGGCAGGTCCCAAAGGAGATAGGGACCGGCTGCCTACTGCGGACTGTGCTCAGGCCATTTTACTGGCCTTGCCCCTTGGCATCACTCTTTGGAGCAGCCACCTTTGTTGTTAGCGCCCTTTGCTCTCCTCCAGCGTCATGTTCTGCTGCTCTGACACTGTGGTTCAGCAGGGCAGGGCAGGGGAGGAAAGGAGGAAGAACTGGGGGGGCTGCTTTACAGAGAGGAAAAAAAAAAAAAGAAAAAAGAGAAAAGGCAGTCATTTGGGGCCTGGGCATGGTGGTGGTTTCACCGCTTCCGTTGCCTGATCCACCTTGTCAGACACGCATGAGGAGACTTCTGAGAAACAGCCCTGGGCCGGCCCCAAGCGCTTCAGCGTAACTGTGCACACGTGTGTGCAAGCACACACCCCTGCACACGTGCTCCCATGCTGGGAAGGAGCCCACAAGGCCAGGCTGCTCCCCAGCACACACTCACGCCTGCACACCTACCACCCTCCTTCCACAAAAGAGGTTTCTTTCATTTCCTGCGAGAGGAGGAGGTGGGAGAAAGGGAACTCGAAGGCTGCAAATTCCTCAGCCACATATCTTGCCTCCCTCTCCTTCCTTATGCTGCCTGTCAGCTCCATGTCCAAGATCCGAGGCTCCCACTTCCCATACAAATAGGCAAGGGTGGACAACTGTGGTTTTTTGTGTTGTGAGAAGTTCTGTTGCTTAGGGGGGCAGGGGAGTGTTGTTGAAGCATTTGTGTCTTTTTTTTCTTCCTCTGTCAGAGCCACCTCAGGACTGCTCTAGTTCTATAGGACTAAGCTGCTGTTTGGCTGGTTATGATGGGCATGCCTTGTGCTGTGCTTATAGTATTTTTCCCCTACACTGTCCCCTTCTTGCCCCTGGCCAACACCAGGAGGCTTGTCTTCATGCATATTGACAATTACCTTTTCCAAGTTTTTTCCAAACCCTGAAATACCCAAATGTGGCATTTCAAAGGGATGTTGTTGTCAAGCACCCAGCTTGTCACAAAACTGTGAGCTAGGGCCGCTAAAGCAGCAGGGGGTACCCAGGTGTGTTAGGTTCATCCTCAACTCTCCTAAACCTGAATTACTTTCCCTTGAGAGTAATGAAGACAAGCATGCAGGAGGCAGAGAATGTAGCCCTGATTGTTTCACAGTTATTTGGTGCTTGCAGGCTTTCCCTTATTTCTACAGGGGAGGTAGTATTGCTTCTCCTGTGTCATAGGTGATGACATTAAGGTAGTGGGTAAGGTCTTAACTCTTTCCAGAGCTGCAACAAAGCAACTTACATCAGCCATCCCAGGGCTTCCAGGGCCTGTTCAGAGCATCTTGGTGCTGTGGTTCAGGTAGAGCTGCTGATGGTGTAGGGGGGAGTCCAGCTGGCACTCCTATTTCTTTGCCTGACGCTGCCTGCATAAACAAATAGTATCAATCAGAAACTGCGTGAAAGGCAAGTAGGTTTTGTCTTCGTCTAAGTAGGGGAAATCCTGTGCACGGAGATTTCAGGACCTGGTGGCTGGAGTGCAGAACACATGGAGAGAAAGTCTGCTTTTGCAGAACGTTTCCCAAGGCATCCAAGGACTCTCACAAAGCCACAAAGCCTGCCCTAAAACCACAGCTGCATCAAAAGAGGAAGAGTCCACAGCAGAACTCGGAGCATATTAAACCTTGCAAAATAGGTCTCTTTCTGTGGTGGGAGGTATGTGTATAAATACATACGTATACATACATGAAGGAAAGAGCTGGGTTTGTTCAGCGCTGGGGCTAAAAGTGAAAGCAGCCTGCAGGAACGCTAGGCAGGGCGGTGATTTCAGGCAGGGCACTTGTGCAGCAGAGTGACCCACCTTGTTGGCTCCACAAGGAGAATGACCGTCTGCCCAGGCCCTCTACACACTGTCATGCAGCAGAAGTAAGGGTATATGTCTGGTTTGTGAGCCACAGAGACAAATTCAGCAAGAATGTAAATGCAGGATTGAGACGTTACAAAGAGTGCATCAAGAAGGAGAGTACAAATGAAGAGATGTCCAGCTGGTGCCGCACACGTAGGCCAAAAGAAGCATAATTGCCGTGGGGCACCAAGGAAGAACACACAGGAAAAAAAGTAAAAGGAGACTTAAAATGGAAGCCTCTCTAGCACACTGGTGCCATCTCCATTCCTGTCAGTCCTTACACAACAGAGTGCAGTTGCTGTTAAGGTCGGAGTTGTGCAGGCTCCCATGAAGGCAGTGTTCAAGGCTGGCCCCGGTGAGACTCCACCTGAGGTGGCTGCATTCCTGTGCATTGAGTCAGGAGCACATGGTTAACTCTTTCGAGGTTGCAGGACCTTTGCTGAGCAGGCGTGGGTCCCTAATGGACAGCTTTGCTGGAGCTGGAGTGACACTGACCGAAGGGATCTCACCAAGGCAAGGAAATTCAAGGAGCCTGTGCCTGGACAGAATGCTGTGAGAGATGTTCCTTCATTTGGACAAACCTCTGGCCCGCAGTGTTGGTACATTCTTTGTGAACGTGCCTGTGGCGTGGTTTGCAGTCACAGCTGCGTATTATGGCTGCTGCACGTACCTACCTTCAAGCTTTCATTCTTTACCACGTTGCCACAGCCCTAAGTGAGGGTGGTAAATCCTGCCTTAGCAGCGTGGGCAGAGGCACTAAGCCACCTGGATAAGCAGGTGTACAGCCCACTCTAGATCTCGGGATTCTGTACCTCCCAGGCCAGCAGAGTTATGTCCTGTATCACTTCAGAAAGCACAGAAGAAGGAAATGCACTGGAGATCCCCGCTAGTATTATCTCAGTTCTTGTGAGCACAAGGTCAGCAGAAGAAATGCCACTCCGTGCTATGTGTGGACTGCAGGCAGACAGGCTCTGCTGGGCAAGTCACAAACCTCATTCCCCGGTCATCCAGGCCAAGGTTGTGGTTGGAGCTCCCTAACCTCCTTTAGCCTGCACACCCATTCTTTTTTCCCAGGGAGTCAGGACAGGGCAGCTGCAATCCTCAAGATGGAAGGACCGAGGGGCAGCTGAGACCAGGGGTTACAGTAAGTAGTGTTTCCTTCCCTGAGATTATCTGCATCTCACCCTCCACTGGAGCAAAATTCACTTTCATATCCCTCAAAGTCAGCCTGCTGTGGAAGTGATGGAGAAAGAGATTAAAGCAAGCAGATAATGCAGTGGGGAAGCATTTCTTTGCATCCTTCCTGGGTAGAAGCATTGTCTGTGTTCCCATCACTAGCAGGACCAGCTGTGGTTTCTGGCAATGCCAGACACAGACATTACCCCACAGGTTCCTTTCCCTTTCATTATCCCTCTGGAGAACAGGACTCTTGTTAAAAAGCCTGGATGTATCACTGGGAGCCAGCTCTATTATCCTCCAGCCAGTGAAGCAAGATAGGCATACTCTCCCACAACCTAGGGATGCCCTATTATGATCTCTGACCAATGGGAGTATCTTTAATGGGATCAGAGCCTGCCCTTTTCCATATCCCAGTGGGACAACACCTGCCTACAAGAGAACAAAGAGGAAACCTGTTGTGATGGGAAAAAAAGAGGTCATTTTCCCCAGAGGGGGAGCGAGGCTGTTTGATTAAGAGCATCTTTCTCCCAGCCAGCTCGTTTGTTAGCAAAGCAACCTTAATGCAAGAGAGAAAATCTTTGAGAAGCAAATGCCACGAGTCCAATTTGACTCGCCCATATACATAATGAGAAATCTTAGTAAATCGTTGCAGAAAAAGACTGTAGAACAACCAAAGGGGAAAATATTTCTGCCTAAAACCGGTATTTAAAATAGAATTGTTTACAAGTAAATTCACAGCGATGTTTGAAATGCTGCAGCAAAGAAATCTTACTAGAAGCTTCATCTCTATCTTGTCCTTCTCAGAAGACCTACCAGTCACCCACTTCCGTATGTTTCTCTCCAGCCCCTCTGGAGACCCTGTTCTACATGTGCACGGTGCCCCAGCAATGCCTTTCACCTGCAGTGGTCCCAGCCCTGGGGCAAAGAACCGGGATGGGACAAATCAAGCCACGTTGCCACAGTGGTGCTAAGCTCCAGCTCAGCCTGCACCTTCTTTTTCTCTGCCCCTTTCTCAAATCAGAGACCACAGGGCTTGGTTGCTGGTGCTTATCCCATGATCTGCCCAGAGCAAAACTGGCTTAGATGAGCATAGGTGCAGGCTCTGAGGGGGTCAGAAGAAAGTTATCTATGGCCCAGGTGCCACTTTGTGTCCCATGGCTCGTTAGTCCTGTTCAGAGCTGGAGTGGAAAGACTCGGGCATGGCTGGATGTCTTTGTGCATCCTAGTTTCTTTGCAGTTTGGGGGATTCTGGCAGAGGTGTAAACGTGAGCAAAACTTTATTCCAGTGGATGCGGCACGTAACGAGAAGTTCACCTTCAGTTAGAGAGGATCTTAATATGACCTTCTGTAAAAAAAAAAAAGGGGGCATTGTTTTGAGTTGTTAAACAGCTGCTGTGTTCCACCCCGCTAATGGTTGCAATTCAGTAGTGAATAGTATAAGCCTTAAACAGCCGGTAAAATAATTTGGGATCTTTCCTTAGGGGGGGAAGCAGGCAAGTTACTCTACAAAAATAAATTATTATTCTCTCTTCCTAGGAAATGAAGTGTTCTCCTTTTCATCACCAAGTGGGCTGTCGCACAAGATCTCTTCCCGCCCTTCTGTGCTGGAAACAGCCCAGCGCTGTTTGCGCCGCTCTTTTGCCACCTTCACCTTCCTAGGAAGCAAGAGGCAGTTTCCATTTGGGTTCGTGCATCTTCTCTGTTTCCTCCTACCACCCCAGGCTTTTTCTCCACCTCATCCCAGGTCTTCTTAAAAAACAACCCTTCCCAAGCTGCTCATCTAGTGTTGTGCACAGGCACAAACACCGTCCCCTCTCTCCAAACAGCCGCGACTTGCCTAAAAGAGAAGCAAAACTTTTGCCTAACCACTCCCTCCTGCTGAACGCCGGGCGTCCGCTCGGTACACGCTGTGTCTGCCTTTGCAGGGGCAGGACTGAAAAGCGCCAGGCCTTGGGTCTTGGCCTCCATCGGATGAACAATTTCCCCTTGAAGGTTACTCACTTCCTGTTTTCCGTATTTAGACAATCTGGGCCTATAGGGAGGCTTTGATTTGTTGTAAGCTTCAGCTGGTTTAAACGTTAAGTCGGAGGAGACCGAGGTGGGAGGAGGAGGGGAAAGGCCTGGAGACAAATTAGGGCCATTTAATACCGTGACTGTGTTCTCTCGCAGTTTTCTAGTGACCATTAGAGCATGTGAAAGGAAGGTCAGGGGCTGACAGCATGGGAGATGGAGTCAGGGCTGCTTCACAATGGGCTGGGGCGAGCGGCAGTGTGTGTGTGGGGCTGCGTAGCAGTTGGGAGCAGCTGGGCGATGCACGCCGATGACTAATTTCTCCAGTGTGTCACTTTTGCCACACGCAGCTGTATGGAGAGGCCAGCAGCACTCCAACAAGGACAGGGAGGAGCCTCTAACCTGCAGAGGAGAGCGCTGTGCCCTTTCTGAGTGCCTATCAGCACACACCACGTGCCGATGTTTGCTCAGACTTGCCCAGAGGTCTGCTAGGCCGGAGCGAGTCAGCACTCGTAGGCAGCTGACAGGGCAGGTCACGTATTTTCGGTGCCTGTTCTGCAGAGGGGAAACTGAGGCACGGAGTTCTGCCGCTTTGCCTGTTATCAGAAAGTGAGCGTGGGAGGGATCGTGGTGAGTCCTGGCGGCAGCCGAGCAGTGGTCTGTCTCCTGAGATGTGCTTCGTCCTAAAGAGCGTGTTCCTGTGCTGGTGGGATTTGTGCTCGGCTAGAGAAAAACTGCATGGGCTCAATATCCCAGAGGGGCTGTGGGCACGAGGGTTACCTGAATGACTTTGGACTGCTCCTTTTTGTTCAGCTAGTTCCCTTCTAACAGATCAACTGCCAAATGGGGTGCTTTTACAAGGGTCTACCACAAAAAGAAAAAAAAATGTAGAGAAAGGACTGAAATGCAATGGGAAGCGGTAAATGAATGTGAATTATACCGCAAAATCCTGTAGGAGTTTCCAGGGGCACCTGGAGATCACTCCAGCTGCATAACCTGCTGCTAAAAGCCGGTGTGGGCAGGTGGGATTGAATGAAAGAACCAGAGAGAAATAGTCACAAACAAAATGCCAACCAAAAGAAGAACATAATGTTCTTCTGCTCCTCTGTCCCAAGGAAAGAAATCTGCCACATCCTCTCTGCCTGACAGAACGTGGGCAGGAGGACTTGAGCTCCAGAGGAAAATAAAATCACCGAGGAAGACTCAGGTGAAGCACTGAAGAGTTTAGGAGAAACAAGAGTCCATGTTCACGCTCTGGTGTTGATAGGCCCGACTTCAAATGATTTACGCATGCCTTCGACCCTCCTGAGCCAGAGCCAGCTTTCCTCCAGGTAACTCCCCGCAGCCCTGAGTGCAGAACCACACAGAGAGACGCGGTATATAGGCAGGTAGCTGTTTTCTCTTCTCCTTGGCACTGCTGCATAGGCTGGGTTAACATTATACTTCCCTGATTCAGTTTTTATAGACCAAACAGTAGCAGTTCCCTCCCTCAGTGGTATGTAGAAGCCTTTCCCTGAAGGAGGGGTTAGTTCTCTATTGTGTTACTACCTGGTGGCTGCTTTTTTTTCTTACTTTTTTTTTTTTTTCTTTTCCCTATATCTCCTACCCTGCTATAACATTTTGCTCAGCCAAGCTTTTGGCGTTCAGAAATGCAGCTGAGTGCAAATGCAGTGTAGTTCTTCCTGTAGCATCTCCCAAAAGTTTCGTCTGGTGGGGCCCTCAACCTCCCAGCAGCACTTTTGTGCAATCTGAGCCCTGGGCTGAGGACAGCTCTGTATCTTACCGGGACACATCAGATTGAATCAGGATTGACTGCAAAGCTGACACCACGGAGAATTGCACTCAACGCCATTCAAGCAAATGGTGCTTCTGAATCGGCACCAGCCGGCTGCCCCGATGCTGAGGTTTTGATCTGTTAGATCCAGAGCAGCCTGGTTTGCACTCATATCACCACGCTTAAAGAACAGTCACTTAATCTCACTTAGAAATGTTTACTCGTGAGGACCAGATGGCCCAGGGAGTTGAGCTAAACAAAGCATTTTACTTCTAGGTCACGCATTCTAATCCAGTCCAGGTTGGCAATAAATGAACATATTCACCTGATAGCCGCTTTTGGCTTCATTTTTGGTGTTTTTCAGGCTGGTTTCCAAGGGGAGATGTCACACCACAAAATCTCCCTCCGTGCCCTGCCACAGTTGGTCCTGATTTGACTGTCTCTGTGGAGAAGCTGAGGATCAAATGCTCCGTGGCGCCAGACTGTTTTCTTTTGCAGCCTGCAGGTAAGGGGAAGTTGTCCTGTGTCTGGCTGTGTCGTGCCTGCTCTGTGGATGGGCAGGATTTCAGTTTGCAAAGCTGCCAATCCAATCCCCTCCACCACCATGAAATTCATTTAAAAAATAGGGAAATGTTTAATTGCAGTTGACATATAGGCACTCTCTGCTGTGAACTCTATGCACAATCACAGATAACAGTATCAAAATTAATGCCTGCTTCCCACTTGTCCTGCTATAAGCAATAAACGTTTGGCAAGTCAGTAAATAACAAAATTCTCATGTGGCCATCTACAGGTCACCAAGATACTTAAGAAGTTTGCGTTAATTATACCACGTTTGCCATCAAAGAGGGTCTATTAACCCTTTGAGCTGTTGTAGGAAAGCTGTGGAGTCATTTGGAAGCAAATAAATGAAATCTTGTCACTAAAAGTGCAACCTTCGCAAAAAAAAAAAAGAAAAAAAAAAGTTTGAGGCAAAAAACCTCACTAGACATCATGGAAAATAGGCTACCTTTTCAGCTTTCCTTTTATTTATTTTGTATTTTGACATCAAACACTCCCTGTAACCTAATCTTCTTGGCTTTTGATGTGGCTGTGGAGACATGACAATTAAGCACGGCTTAAAACAATAATCCCAACAACGGGAACCAAAGGCAAGTAATGTCAGGGTCCCCCCCTCACAAAAAGCCTGTTCCCCCAGTATCTGGTGGTAGTGAAAGGACCGTAAATCCCAATTTGTTGCCTCAGTATCTGCTGTGTGCTTACACTTCGCGTTGAACTTTACACACTTGCTCCATTTCCATTCCCTGCTGTTTGTTTTTCTTCCGCTATGCAAAATGTCTGGAGACAAACACGATACACACGTTGCAGAGAGATGGTTTGATCTTTCGCAGATTAGTGCCACCTGACAAACACGGGATTATTTGTTATCTGTGTTGCAGGAACCGCTGCTGACCCTGGTCAGAAGAGGCACGCTGCTCCCTGCGCTGGGGGGGCTGCAGCACCCCTCCTGCCAAGCTGATGGATTGCGGCCCCGATTCTGTGAGCGGATCGAAATGACCCCGTGAAAAGCCTGCGGAGAGGCAACTCCAAGGTAAACCCTAATCAAAGCCTGTACGTGTAATGTGCAACCAGAGCAAATGGCTTAATTATTTTAAATTATTTTAAAATGGTGTGGTTAGTTTTCCCATTCTCTCCTCCAAAGACTGACTCAGTCCGAGTTTAGTTATAACCCCGTTTTAAACCTGTCTGAGGATGAACATGTTTCCTCTTAAATGAAGCTTGCACGGTATGCCATAAACTCCTTTTTTTTTTTCTTTCCTTTTTTTTTTTAAATGGGTGTTTGCACTAAGCCTTGCTAAACAAGTTAGAGAGATGATTAACTCGTCTGAAATGATGGAGGAAGGTCTCATCCCGGTTGTGTGTGCTTTCTTCAGCACATCTAGAGCTGCTGCAACTCCTTGTCATTTGCTAGCAGGGCTTGCAAATAGGGCTGAAGAGGAGGCTGCACAGCCCCGTTTGCAAGAAGCAAAGAGAAGCAGTTAGAGAAAGGGCTGGAATTTGTACGCATTCACTGAAAAAGGAACTATTTTTTTTCTTTAATGAGTAAGGAGTTATCCCCAGGCTGGCTTCCACAGAAGTGAGATGCAGCTCCCACTGTGTCAAAGGAGGAAACCCAAAGTTCATTAGCAGTTTTCTAGAAAATATTGTTTTAGTAGGAGTGGTACTCACCCCCACGCATGGCAGGGCGACTTGCAAGTCTCTTTCAGTTTGTAAGGCCCCAAGGAGTTCCTTGTGTGGGTCACACTCGACCATGTGTTGAAAGCAACCGCCAAGTTTTGGTCTTGGGAGCCCTGCCTGGTAAACCCTGTTCTCCGTCCTCATGTGCCAGACCGCACGCACAGCCCCCACGTCTACACCCGTCATCCCATTTCCAGAAGAGCACAGGGCGGCTCCAGGCTGGCTGTCCCTCTTGTTCCTTTCGTGCCACGGATGATGCCAAATGGTAAGAAACAGTTTTTAGGTTCATGATGTTGCCTCTTACACTAGTGCAAGAGCCTACAGAGAACTTTGCCCAGCCTAACAAAGGCTCAGTCTTGAAACCAATTAGGCAGCTGGATGCTTTTCCGTGCTTTTAAAAATTGTTTTTAATTGAAAAGTATTTCTCTAAGCACTTTAAAATAATGATAATAAAAACCTGCAGTCCATCATTTGCAAAGTTGCTGCTGCCTTATGTTTTAAAACTGGTTTAGAAACTTCAGCGCTCTTAACTGCATGACCTCGTCACCCCAGAACAACACCAGAGAATGAGCTTTTGTACCTGAGCATTTTGTACTAAATCATTCACCAACCACTTTTTTTTGTCCTACCCTGCTAGGTTTCTGAAATAGCAATAGCCCACTCTATTACATAAAGTTTAAGCTAATAATTCTACTAGCTACAATGACAACAATAATTTTTCCTCTCCTAGTTAAAAGCAGCCTTTAGGACATGAAGCTGGGCACGAGTAGTTTCACAAAAAAGGTATTTTATTATTCTTAGCAATATTCACCTTGAAGGAATATGAGGAAAGCATACACTTTTTACAGACAATATATAAACATGTTGTACATAATTAACAATAACTTAGTTCACTAATCCAAAAATAAGCAAAATAAAAAAATTAAAATAAAAACAGAAAATACTGCAGATTTTTTTTATGCTGATACAAGTACAAAATAATTTAAATCTCAACTGCCGTTGTCTATGCTGCAGTGACTGACAATATATTGCACTTTGTCAACTGTATCAGTAATCCCTGTCTTCCACCCACATCCCTTCCCCACCCCCCCTGCCCAAATCCTACAGAAATTTGAGTCGGGTACAAATAACGTACAACTGTACCATTGTAAAAGGTAAAAAGTAAAAAGGATCCAAATTTTTACCTCAGTAGATTAAAAAGCCTTATGATTTTTCCTAACAGATTTTGTTTCCTGTTTATTTCCACTTCTATACAAAGTGCACCTATATGCCTACGCAGACCAGAAAAAAGGACGAAAGCAGGATTTTCCAGGTCTGCTTGGTTCTTAAATTCATTATCAAATATTTGAATTATGTGTTTAGAAAAAAAAAAACCAAAACATACATCCATTTTTATTTGTTTTGTTGTTTGTTTTCTTTAAAGCAGGACTTTTGCAGTAAAGGTACAATTGGCTTGATCCAAAAAAAAACAAAACAAAAAAAACCCCAACAACAAAAAAGTTAAAAGTTAAAAAATAAAAATAAAAAAGCTTGTCACAGAGTTAAGCTTACGTGGTTTACATTATCAAACCCCTCTGCTCATTGGGGCATTTTCATCAGAAGTATAGCTAAATATGTACATTGTATGTTATACTGGAGCTTGTGTTCACGAGAGGCATCAGATCATTACAATCAATAGAATACACTTCACATTGGCAATAGCTTTGTTTTCGGTCATTTACGTACAACGTGATTTAATAATGGGAGGTTTAATTTTTTTTTTAATTTTTTTTTTCTTTTCTTATAAAATGCACTACGGAAAACACGACGTTCCCCTTAGAACGGTGCTTTCCCTCGTCTCATCAGCTGTCGCTGCGTCTGGGATTTGACGGATGTGTGAAGCTCAAACTGATTGTCTCTCTCTTTCCCCTCTCCAGTGATCTCAACCTCATTTCTGCCCTTCCTCCCTGTGAAGTCCACCGGGGCCTGGATGCCTGAGACAGCGCACGCGCTGGCTGGCTGCGTGTGGACATGGTGGCCACACTGCCGTAAGTTTACCCAAGCAGCTAATCTGCATTTTTAAGCAACAGCTGCCGACACAACAGAACAAAATGCTTCAACCTCTGAAGTCTGGGAGTTGGATGTTTTTATGCCCGGCGATGCTTTTTGCTGTGCTGCAAGCTAGCTGCGACAGTTTCGTAAATGCCTGTATTTTACCCCTTGCTAGTGCAGGACTGCCTTCCCAAAAGTATCTCCCCAACATTTTGTCTGACATAGCTATCTGTTTTGAGGAACAATGGGGTAGCCGGGAGGGGGGCCATTTTTTTTTTTTAAATTAATTTTTCACGTTAAGGAAAAGAATTAAGAAATTGTGTCAAAAATAATCACCATCTTGGGCACACTGAAATCCTGTACTACGGCTGCAACTTTGCTTACCCTTTCTTTTCCCCCTTGCTAGCAGATATTTTGATATGGAAGATAGATGGAGCTAATCCAGGGGGGCTGCTGAATATTGTCCCTCCCCCCCCTTAGTTATGAAGGCAGCTTTTCTTACAGGGTAGCCATTGCAAACAACAGCACAAAAACATGCAGTCAGAGGGGTTGAGGCTTTTTGTGGAAAACAAGAACAAAATAAATATGACTTTTTGTCTGATTTCATTTTAAAAATTAAGTTTTTATAAAGATGTCTTTTTTTTTTTTCCCCTCCCCAAAGTCCACGATAGAAATCCAGCATGTGTGGCTTCCAGTGAGCCGATTCCATCCTGGGAGGCTGCTTATATCTCTTTACAATATTCACAGTAATAACAAAGAGAAAAAGGAAAGCCAGTTCCAGCCTCTTCCTTCTGCTTCTGCCATCTTTTGCTTTCTGCTGGACCACTGAATATCGAACAGGTGAGTTCTTCTTTTTCCTTATACCTGAGGGGGCAAAGTGCATTACAGGCACCACTACGCGTTTCTGCAGAAGACCCATCATTTGCAAGGTTTTAAGTCCAGCGTTAAGAGTTAAACGACATGGGAGCAAAGATCCCCTTTTGCCATCCCTACATTCTCTTCTTGGCAGAACATTTTCTTACTTGGTGTCATCTTAGGCAAAGCCCCATGTTCTTAATCTCTGGGTGGGTCTCTTGGTCATCAGATTTTATCCCATGGCTGTAACCATGCTGGATGGGTGTGGATGTCCAAATGAGATGCTGGAAGATGGGTGGATGGGGGTGGGTGTTGGTAGGATGTGTCCAGAGTGGCTGAAAGGTGGCAAATGCCCCATGGGAGCCATGTGGCTAGCAAGGGCAGCAGCGCTGAAAGGAGACGACTTCTCTTGCATGCACTTGGACAGTTCCTCAAAACACTCAGAGCCTTTCTTGCTTTTCTTTGATTTGTTGGACATTTTCCTATTTCTGGTCTGAATTCCTTCCTTTTTCATGGTCAGAGGCCTGTTCACCTGCAAGAAATGAGAAAATCAGGCTCATGCAGACAAAATGACCTTATTGTGCAAAAATGAAAATATTTGGACAGCCCCCGTGTGTTTTTCCTGGATGTAGACCTTTTTCTGGCCAAAAAAAAAAAAAAAGGTGTTTCTCTCTGCAGAACTTGTTTATGTTGATGTGTTTAATAAAACCACAAACACAAAAAACCCGAGACATGAAAAACAAATTGAACCGAATTTGGCATCTGATGACTCTCTTTCCCGTCCTTTCAGTCCTCATTCATTTCCTAATAGGAAAGATCAAACTAGGAGGTACATGGTGACCCAAATTCAGTCCTAAGACATGAACAATCTTGTATCAATAACCTCTGTTACTTATGGTTTAAATAACTTTCTAACATGACAAGCGATTCCTGCTTGAAATTAATTTCTTAAAAAATATATATAATAAGACAAAGCTTTAGATATAATGGTAGGGGTTTTGGTGGTGCATTGTTGTGGGGTTTTTTGTTTTAAATCAAAATGAACAGGCCCCACCGAGATTAATTTCTGCACGGAGCCCATTCCGAATGGCCCCTGTGTTTCTGGAGGGAGACGGCACACAAAACACGCTTAGTTAAAACCAAGTGTTGTAACTCTATTTTGCCTGATTTGCCCAAGCGTTAGAAGCCAAGCTAATGCATTGTAATGTCACTGAACTTAGCATCACTATGCCGACAAAGAATGGCTGTCACTTCCCAGGGGAACCTTAGAGACTGGGGGGAAGGAATAAAACAACAACCAAAACCCTGAAACCTATAAAAGCCTAGTGTACACCATGCAGTTAAGACATCAGTCCCAGCTAGGCAAGCAGCGACACATGAGATGAGCAAATACTCACATTGTGCAATTTATAGTAGAGTCCGCAGGCATTACAAACTGGGTCCCCGTTTGCATTACGTCGCCATAAGGTCGTGGTGGTGGTCTGACAGTTGGCACAACAAGTCCCTGCTCTCCTAGCCGCTGACTAACCAAAAGAAAAAGAAAATTAAAAATGTGTCAGCAGGAGGAGGGAGATCATGAGAAAGGTCAAGTTAGGCTCAATATCTAGGTCGGGCAGGATTAATAACAAAACTGTACACAGCATCAGGTCTGAAGGAAGGCTCCTGGCAGTTTTGTATTCTGTGGCGTTGGGTTTTTGTTTAAAAAATGCAAGTATTCTCCTTTGCAGACTGCAGCTTCCAGCCCTGTGGCACCGTGTGTGGAGGGGAAGTAAGGAGGGAAGCAATACATCTCTAACTCTCCAAAGACAAAAATTTTAGGAGGGGGACATGGTGTTTGATTTGTTCAAGGTTCCCTTTTACAGGATTCTAGAATGCGTCACAAAAAATGTATTTTTTTCATTTTTCACTTTTCTTCCTTTTTTTTTTTCAGTGACCAATTTAGTGAGTGCCAATGTTGGGACTGGGTTTCAAAAGAGGTAATGATCTTAAAGAATGTGATTTTTTTTTACCCCTACTCTGTCCCTTTAAAGATGGCTACAAAAGAAAACCAACCGCATTACTTAACTGGGTGCAGTATTTATCAGAGCCATCACTGAAAATTCAGTTTCCATTTACAAGTGAAAGGGAGAAAACAAAACCGGCTCCAACTTTCTTTAAATATTTAGCAAACCAAATTTCATGCCTTGCAGCAATGATTCTGCTGACCCGTCTGCCGCCTCTGTCCCTACTCACAGTTCCTTGGCTGACAAGCCCTCAAACAACCATCTTTAAAAAAAATAGAAAAGGATCTTTTTAAACCATATTGTTCTGCTGAAACCAAGGTGGGGGGCAGTAAAATACCCCAACCGTTCACCCACCTCCCAGAACAAGAACAGGAAAAGCAAAACAGCAGGTAACCAGTAATTTCTGGATGGGCCCTTCTCTAGCAGACCCCACAACATAATACACTCCTTGTGCAAGCACGGTATCGTTGAAACTATTGTGGACAAGCTAACTGCACCCCGTATTTGGGGAAAGAATTTCTCATTAGAAAGCTTCAGCCCTGCCTCTGGAAATGGTCAAAATACGATCTATTTTGCACGATCAGATTAATGCAGAGGACTCATTTTTTTTTCCCCCTTAAATTAGCACAGTTTTACTTTCTAACGCTGATCAATTGTACTGAATTTCCCCGGGGCCTTACTCTCGGGGTATTTTTGCAATTAGCCATGAGAACCATCGGGTGAAGCAGCAGCAGCGAGGCTCACATTAAGCGCTGGGCACCCCAGCGAGGCGACAGCGGAGTCCCGGAGCAGCGGGGTTCCCAAAAGAGCCTGGTGCGCTTCCCTGCCGGCTGGCCCCACTGGGAGCTGGCATGGCTTTCTCAAAGCCCAGACTGACCCAGCTCACAAGTGGGGAGCACCAGGTTCTGTTTGCACTTGCCGCTGATTTACGCCGTGGCCCTGTAACTTTCCCAAAGCTGATGGACGACGGTTCAGCAGCTTAGAGCAAGAATCAGGCCCTCTGAGACTCATATATTTCAGTCCCTTACTCGCTTGCGAGAACAGGCCACAGGCAGAAAGAAGGGGTACCCCCTACTGCAAGTACACTCATGCAACCCAAACACAATTAATGCCAGACCTCCAAACACTGACATTATTAATATGATCGCTTTGCTATTGCATGTGAGATGAACAAATTCCCAAAGATGGCCATCTCCTCTCCCCTGCAAACAAGCAAACTACAGTGGAAAAAAGGGGCAATTAACAAAGCTGTAAATCAATTTAAAAAACAACAACAACCACCATTAAAACATCTAAACGAAAAGAAAACCCCTCCAGTTCCCCCCAGATCCCTCACAGGGAGCTAAGTATAACAGTCTCCCAACGCAGGGGAAGGTGGAGACCTCTGTTTGCATATTTGAGATGGCTTACTGATATTCACCCGTGCTGCTTAACTCCACGGCCTGTCCCATTCAGGCTGCAAAGCACTTGAGCCTGAGAGACGATAATGTTACACTGTTGTCTTAACATTTTTCTATATGTCAGTCACTTTAGAAGGCAAGTCATTAAGAAGCTTGCATAGTTGAAATTCTGACTCCGGACAGAAATCTTCTGTATCCCATCCCAGTGTTAGAGCAGTAATGCCAATTTTTCTGCTCTCTGCTGGTCTCCAGACCTCATTTAAATGTGCCCACGAATAGCTAAGAGTCTTAGGCACCATAAATCACAAAGCTCCAAAAAAAATATATTTATTATTCTTAGCATTTTACACATTATTTGTGGAATAGAGTGTATTAGAAATTTCAAAACAGCAAGCATGACTGGCAAGGCTTGCCTATAGAAACTCTCTAAAGCTTTTAGAGTCAGGAAACAGATACACAAAGTTTCCTTATCTTTAACGTACAGATATCCGGATAGGAAACTACTACCAGGAGCTTAGAAAGGACATTTTTTTTAAATCACTCAAATGAAAATACAAAGTATAGGTGACTCCATGGAAAAATAATCGGATTTTTTTTTAAACAGTAGGGGATTGTCTGGGGAGGGAACCAATATTAATATTGCCAGAGAATATAAGAGTGAAAATTACTTCATGGCTTTTATACAAATAATTATTAAGTAGGGAGCAGTAGCTTTGACTCATCTGATTTGTTTTGCTTTTTTAGAGCTGGAACTTTTTTTTTAGTCCACAGTGGAGGACATTCACGCTCATAACCCTTTCGCTCCCAGTACGCTCCCAAAACGTCCCAAGAGGCCAAATAAATGAGGAATTAAATTAAAAGCTGTCATCCGAGGATAAACGGGGAGATGGATACGCGATACCCCACATGCATTTGGCACGGCAGGGAGGCTCGGGACGGAGGCACGCTCGCCGGGCTGCGGCGGCAGGGATGCCCCAGCCAGGGCAGCGTGCGGGGGATCTGCCCCGAGGCACGGCAGTGACCTCGGCGTGACTGAGCCCCATCCGCGCAGGGGCTGAGCAGCACTGAGACACGTTTGCCTTGTGCCTGCGTGTGGTCCCTTAGCCCGATTTATCCCCAAACCCAGGAAAGATAGAGATACCTACCAGCCTCCGTTTAGGTTTAATGAGAGGTCGGTTTTGACCGTTCATTTTGTGGTAGAGCCCGCAGGCGTTACACAGGTAATGCCCGGTGCCGTCTCTTCTCCAGAGAGGGGTAGCAGTTGCTCCACAGTTCACACACTCTCTGCCTTCTAAATGGAAACACGAAGAAACCGGATTTCTTTCTTTAAAAACAAATTCACAAAAGCTTTTTGCATTGTCCTTTAGGCATTTTCCACAAGTCAAAACAGTGTGTTAATTCAAGCACAATCAGACAGCAGTGACATCTACAGCACATGCAGCAAGGACCTCAGCGTTTCGAGAACGCCCAGACTCCGGTAAGTATTTTATGTCACGAGCAGAAATAGGCAGCTCATGCTCTGCACAAGGTGAGAAAGAATGACACTCTTATTGTGTCAGATGGAAGTTATCGTTTCAGTAATGAGAACTCCCTTAATCTGCAGCGGGCACCGCTCCCCTCCCGTATCTATTGCACGGCGATGGTTAGATTGCATGTTCCCCTGCCATGAATACGCACACACATGTACACAAACACACACCTGCAAGCTCACAAGATGTTAAAAAAAAAAAAAGAAAGAAAAGAAAAAGGTTAAAAAAAAAATCAAAGAAAGGGGTTTTCTAGAATTAAATCTAAGCAAAAGGAGCTCCTTTTCTGTGCTTTCTGTTTTTGTTGCAAGCACTACTGGGTAAGAAAGTAAAGCCGAGCAGACTGGGAATAGATACACAATGCCAAAGGCTCAGTTATGATTTTTGTGCTAAAGGCAGAAAGCCGCTGTTAATGCTGATCTTTAAAAGAAAGTTCAGTTTCAGCAAGCACTCTGGAAATTACTGTAAAAAAGAAGCTGTGAGTTCTTTTCTGTTCCTGTGACTTTACAACAATGCAGTTTGGATTTGGTAGGGAACAGTTTACCATATTACTGCTTTATTAGTAGTTTTAGTAGCACAACAACATGGGAAACAGCACTGTAGAATGGCTCTATTAAACCCAGCATGCAACTCCTAGATATGTTTCTGCCTCAGAAAGCCCTCTGCTAAAAGTTCATTTGCCTCCGATGGTTCGAAGGCAGGTCTGCTTAATATAGAAATCTCTCTTAATATAGTTTATGCAAATCCTAAAGTATTTAACTGGAAAGGAAATTCTCTTTTTGCTAATAACTGAAGCAGGCCACGTTGAGTTCAACAGGGTTGTGTCTCCTTTAATCTAGGGAGTGGGTGGCTTTTAAACAACACAGTCTACAGTGAAAAATGAGGGGAGCTCTGCGGCGCTGCATTTGTAGCTTTTGTCCCTCCTAGGGCAGGAAGCTGCAGGAGTCGTTGTGTCGTGAGTCTTAGTTTTCCTACAAAAACACTGAGTGGTCACGAACTTTCCCCAGTTCCTTGCACAGGGGGCTCCCTTACAAAAAAAAAAAAAAGCACGCACACAAAAAGCTCCCCTAACACCCCCATTTAATAAAATCATCGGCAACTGCCGGATGAAAATAAAAAAGCTGCTTGAGATCCCTTTATCTGCAGAGACCTAGGTCATGAATTTGCTTCCAAAATCAGGAGGCTCAGGCTGCTAATTGCCTTTACTTACTAGTCTCTACACTACCAAAAAATACATACGCATAATGGTAAATAATGGAATGCATGTAAATAATGGGAGAGTGTGTTTTTCCTCTCAGAGTAGCCATTTGAAACAGATCTGATGAGACTGTAAAATACCCGATGTTTTTGTTGCAAAACTCATAAGAGATCACATTTCTAAATGAGTCTGCTTTAAAAATAAATGCATGTGGTCTACTCATAAGCCGATATATGCAATGATATGTAAGAATTCACACACCGACACATATAGCCACTTATTTTTAAAGGGCTGTCTCAATTCAGTACCAATACACATTCTTTCATTTCCTTCTGTTGCTGAGGATGTTAAACCGGGAAGGTTAGTGGACTTAAGACAAATTTCCTTAATTCATCTGTCTAGTTGTACAACTAATGTGATTTCAAAGTGGGATCAGGATTTCATCCATCACCTAATTTGCTAATTTAGAACTGCACTCTTAGGTAGAAATGCAAGAAAGGGTTGTGAGTGTGGGAAAGGTCTGCAGTCAGTTATTAGGAAGCAGAGAGATGTCTGGTTCAGGAAAAAAGGAGGATTTTCTGGACTTAGGCTGGCGTAAGTTAGCGATGACTGGACACCTTCGTCTTTTGCACTGGTATGTAAACTATATTTGAACTTTTGTTCCTGTAAATTGTGAAGGAAATAAGGCCCTCCGCGATCTGAAGCGGACCGGCCGAGTAAGTTTCGCTTTCATCCTGCGCTGGGGCCTTCTTTCGTATTAACGAAGAGACGTGAAAATTATTGCAGGAGAAATATCTATGGGCAGAAAGTCCCCACGTGGAATTTGGGGCGGGGGGGGGGGGGGTTAACCGCTTTGGGAGGGCAGGATCAGGCCTGAGTCCCTCGGGGGGCTGCAGCCTGTCAGGGGCTGCTTTTACATTTTTTCCTTGTATAAATCCCTCTTTGTACGATTCAGGCTGCCAGCTCACGCTGTGCCGGCTCCCGCGTCCCTCGGCCCCATCTGAGCGCCCTGAGGCCAGCAGCCACTACGAAGACGATGGCACCCTGGTACAACCCCTATTTCCTAGTTTAAAAACCCAGAAAAGCGGGACCGAGCAGTCACCTGCCCTCCTGTCCCAAAGAGGGCTGACGAAAACACCCGGCCCTGCAGCTGCCTGCGACTTCAACCCCAAAGAGCAAGCAAAGCCACCCCCAACATGCATTCCTGCACCCGGCAGAGTGGCCCTAACCTCGCTCCTTCCCCCCCAGGGCTAGAGCCAACGTGTGGCGGGGCAGGCCGCGGGAGGCAACACTTACCCGAGCAGGATCTGGCCTTGCTTCGCGGCTTGGGGGTGAAGCTGGATGCGGGGCCCCCCAGGAAGCTGCCCGGGTGGAAGAGGCTGCTGCTGTAGTCGTGGGCAGCCGGCACGTAGGAGGGGTAGGTGGGGATGGGGTGGTGGGTGGAGGGCTGGGCCCCCATGCTGGTGAGGCTGCTTCTGAGCGGGCTGGCGCTCTCCATTTTCATCCCTTCCGACAGCGACACTTGGTACTTGATGCTGTCTTTGTCCTCCTGCCGGGCCCCAGCGGAGGATGAAGGGGAGGCAGCGCTGGTGGAGTTGGGGTCCGGGGACACTTCCTTGGGAGGGGTTGGGGGGAAGCCGAAGAGGTGGGAGCCGGAGTGCGAGGCCGGGGTGAGCGAAGACACGGAGGCGGTGCTTGATGTGCTGCTGCCGGGGTACACCGAGATGGCCCCGGGCGCTCCGGCTGCCGAGGGGTGCAGGGGTGTCTTGGTGAAGGGGTTGACGGTCCAGGGGTTGTGGTGGTGGGCAGACAGTGCCGCCTTGCTGCTGTCCAGCCAGGGGATCCCGGGGCTGTGGATAAGATGAGGCCGGCACATTTGACTCCCGGTCAGGCGGGCTGTAGGAACACAAGAGCGTTGGGGATCAGCGTGGGGCAGCTCAGCCCGGAGCGGCTCCGGGAAATCTCCCGGCTCCCGGCCCGGGGAGCTCCCTGGTGTGCGGGCAGCCAGAGGGGAACCGGGCATGGGGAGAGATTTCACAACCCGGGGAAGAGCAGCCAGCCTGGCGCAACAGCCCCTTCTCCCAGACCCCTCTGAGGGGGACACCGGACAGCCCAGGGAAGCTCGGTGAGAAAGAGGGCAGCAGCACAAGGGGCAGGAGTAAGGCACCCCCTCTCCTCCCGCCCCACCCTGGCAATAATTAGCAAACCCCCTTCTGCTCTGTCTTCCGAACTGCTGCAGCGCTCTCTCTTCGGCTCCTAAAACCACCCCCGATTAAAATCCATCGCCGATTCAAATTGGTTTGTATTTTGCATCCGGGAAGTAGCCGTGTCTGCGAAGTTTTACCCTGTGCGCGCACTATTTCCCCTTCCTCTCTCACCCTCCCCTACTTTCCCTCCCCTCCGCCAATGCTTGGTCATCGCTGGGGTTAAAATCCACCCGTGCCTCCCTTTCTATCCTGTTTTCTTCGAGCTCTTTTCCCCCTGGCCCCGACGCACCAGAGCGGCCCCCGGGTGAAACTCCTCGCCTCCACGTAGGACATCCGCCGGCCCGCACGGAAGAGCCCGGGGGGCGCAGGCAGAGGAGGGTGGGGAAGGGGCTGGGGTGCAGAGGAGGGCGGTGAGGGCTCATTTACCGTGTGCCTGGCTGTAGGAGACCCTGGCCCGGGCATGGGCGGAATTGGCGTAGTAGGGGTTGCCCTGGGAGTCCAGGTGGTTGAAGAAGACGTCGACTTCGTCCGGAGGTAGGAGCTGCGCTGGTTCCATGTAGTTGTGAGCCAGTCCGGGGTGATGGCTCTCGGGGTGCTGCCCGTTGAGCACGGCGTGGTGGGTCATCCAGCGAGGCTGGTCTGTGGCCACCTCCATGGCCTCGGGCCTCCCCTCCCAGCCACCCCCGAGACCGGGAGCGAGCAGCGCTCGGGGCAGGGGGCTGCTGCCCGCGGGTGGCTTTTGGAGCTACCGGTGGCTCTTAGGAGGTGGGGATGGCTTTTCTGGAAAGAAGGCCGTCGGGGGGCTGGAGCGTGCCCTCGGAGGGATGGGGGGAGACCCCCGGAGGCGGCGTGTCCCTCTGGCAGCGGACAGGTCGAGGAGGCAGGTCCGGGGACAGCACCTGTAGGGAGACACGGCCGGGTGAGCGGCTCGCCGGCCCCGAGGTGCGCTGCTGGTCCCGGCGGTAAAAGGATGGGGAGGGGGAAGCGGAGCCCCTCCTCCCTCCCCAAAATATCCTCTCCCCCCCCCCCAAGTCCTCGCCTTGCGCCCTCCCTTCCCATTGCCCCGCAAAATAAACACAGATCCCATTTCAAACTTTACCAAGAAAAAAACGGGGAAAAAAAAAGCAAAAAATCTTCCTTTTTTTTTCCTCCTTTTCCCCCCGCTCTCGCTACAAACGTCAACAGGAGTTTTTCCAGCTGGCTTCAAAAGGGGAGGGGGGGGGGGGGAAGGAAGAAGGGCAGATCTAACACGGCGCAGTTCTAGCAAGAACTTCGCCTGACACAAAAGGAAAATTGGAGGGGGAGAGAAAGAGAAACGGGAGCGGGGCGGGGGGGGGGAAAGGGTGTTTAGAGAAAGCAGCGAGCGCGCCCTGGCAGCGGCGCGGCGGCCCCCCCGCGCCCCACACTTACCCGGTGCGGGAGGCAGGGTGCCCCCGCGGGGTGGGCGCCGCCGGCTGCCTGCCTGGAGGGATGCGAGTGCGGCGGAGAGGGGAGGGAAAAAAAAGGGGGGGAGAGAAGAAGAGAGGGAGCCGGAGAGCAGAGTTGGGGGGGGGCTCGGGAGGAGGAGGGGGGGGGGGGAGCAGGGCGAGCGCGGGAGGAGGAGAGGAGGCTGGCTGGAGGGTGTTACTCAGATGGCAAAGCCGCTGCTCTGGCCGGCTCGGTCCCATCCCCGCGCATCCTATATGAGCGCTGGCGCCAGCTGGCCGCGGCGCCGCAGACGGGCCGGGGCGCGCAGGGCCGGCGGCCGGGCCAGCCAATCCCGCCGCCCCACACCGCCCCCAACCGCACCCCCGGCCCCAAAAGGAGCCGGCCCGGAGGGGGGGGAGAAGGGGGAGCGAGGCGCAGACCCCCCCCCTCCCTCCTCCTCCTCCTCCTCCTCCTCTTCTTCTCCCCCCCCCGCCCCCGCCCGTAGCATCCTCGCCCGGCAGCGCCGTGGGGGTTTTCCCCGCCCGGGCGCTGCACGCCCCTATAGGGCGGGGAAGGTGAAATTGGGGGGGTCCCGGAGGGGTGTGCGGGGTTGGGGGGGGGGGTTGGGGGATGGAGTGCGGGAAGGGCTCGGGGGAGCGGGGGGTGGCTCCGTCGGGGGCTGCCCCGGAGCGGAGCCGCAGGGATGCCCGGGGCTGGGGATGGAGAGGGGGGGGGGGGGGATGAAATCGGCACCGAGGGGACAAACGCGCCCCAGCCCCCCCGCGGGACAAACGCCGGCGCGCTCGTTGCCATCCCGTCCCTTGGAAAGAACCGTCGGAATCGGCAAAAAAAAAAATAAATAAAAAAATAATAAAAAAAATAAACGCCAGGCTCCGCGCCGACCCGGGGGAGCCTCCTCGGGTCCGGGCAGCGGGGTCATTGCGGTGCCCCCCCCCCCCCCCCCCGGGCCAGATCGTGCCCCCCCTGCCCGGCCTGCGGGGCTCGGGGCCGGCAGGAGGCTGCTGCAGCGAGCACCGGGCCCGGCGAGCCGAGCCGGGCCGTGCCGGGCCGTGCCGGGCCACGAGCAGGGCGCCCGGCAGCCGCGGCATCTCCCGATGGTTTTATTTTCCTCTCCCCCTCGCTTCTTTTTTTCTGTATTTTTTTATTTTCTGGTAGTGGTTTTGTTATTCGCAGTGGCTGGCAGGCTTTTCAGCGGGCAGGGAGCGGCGCAGCCCGGCTCAGCGCGAGTTTGCTGCGGAGTTTGGGGCTGCAGCACCCGGCGGGGCTCGGGCTCTGCTTCGGCCCCATGAACCCGTCCGCTTTGGGGGGCAGAAAGGGGAAAAAAAAATAATAAAAAAAAGAAATCCACCAACAAATAAAAAAAAGGGAAAGTCACAAGCGAACCCCCGCAGCGCCATGGGCGCTGCTGCGGGTCCTGTTTCCCGGGGGCTCCCCTCCCGTTCCTCAAACCTCTGCTTTTTGGGGAAAACGGGAGCGTTCGCTGCAGCCCCCAAAACCTCCGAGCCGGGGCGGGGGGGGGCTGCAGGGCCAGGACCCCCCCGTTTTGCGGGGGGGGGCGGCTGGGAGCACAGCCCCTGCCCGACGGGGCGGCCGGGCCGGGAGCCGCTCGGTGCCGGCCGGGCGGTGCCGGGCCCCGCGGGGGGTGCCCGGGGGGGGGCTCCTAGGGCCGACCCCCCCCCGGCATGGGGGCAGCGCTGGGGTCGGGGGCTGGGAGCCGCAGCCGGCCTCCCCCCGGCCCGGCCGCCCCAGTCACTACGACGCCGGGGCTCTGACGTCACCCGCCGCTGCCAAATTCGCCAGGAAATGAACTTTTTTTGTGTGTTTTTTAAATAATAATAATAATAATGATGATGACGGTAATAATAATAATAAACTCCCTTTCCTCGCTGCGGAGCACGTCTGGCCGGAGAGACGCGGGGCTCCCTCCCGTACCGCTGCCCCCCCCTGCACTCGCCGTGTCCCCCCCCCCCGGGGACCCCCAGAGCAGCCCGGTGGGGTGGGGGGTGCGGGATGCTGGGGAAGGGGGACCCGGCATGCCCCCCACACACACCCCGCACCCTTCCCTCCGCGGGTGTCCCGCACCCCACACCGGGGTCACCTCGGGGGGGGGACACGGCGGAGCCCCTCGGCCCCTCCTGCCGCCGGGGGGGGGGTCGCAAGCGGCGGGCGGGCGGCGGCTCCTCCGCCGGCTGCAGGGCACGGAGGGGGCGGCGGAGCCGGCTTGTCCCGGGCCGGGCTGGTTGGCCCGGGAAGGGCCGGGATAGGCGACGGGAGCTGGGCCGGGCTCGGGGGGAGAGGGGCCGGGGAGGGCGAGTGCCCCCCGCGCTGCTCAGCTGCGGAGCGCGCTCGGGGCGCCTTAGGCCGGAGGTGCCAGGGAGGAAAGGGAAACAAAGCGAGGAAAAAAAAAAAAAAAAAAAGTTAAAAGGCAGAGCGAGAAGCAAGCGAGCTTTCTAAAAATCCGGCTTCTCCTTCCACGTCCGAAGCGATTCGCTTTCCACACGCAAAAAGCAACCCACCAAAAAGCAGCCGAGTATTTCCCCCAAACGGATTCTTTCTTTCTGTCTCCTTTCTTTTTTTTCTTTTATTTATTTATTTTTAAAGAGGGGTGAGTATAAAATAAACCCAGGTAGGTCCCGCGGCTCCCTGCTCTGACCGCAGCCGGGCCGAGCCGTGCCCGCCGCCCCCGGCCCGGGCCACCGAGCATCTCCCGGGCAGCTGCTCCCTTATTAATTCCTGGGGATGTTTTAATTATAATTACTGCCCGGCTGCCAACAGCACGGGGCCGCGGTTCTTTTTTTTTTTTTCTTTTTTTCCTTTTTTTTTGGGGGGGCGGAAGGTGGGGGGGGTTAGGGGGTGGGCTGTTTGTTTTAGGCAGGTGATAAAATCGCAGTTAACGAGCTGATAATTCGTTCGTGTTTGTTTTAAAAGACAAATTGTAAAGATTAATCAGGCGGCTTGATTTATGGCGAGGCAGACCCCGGAGCTGCCCGGCAAGGGCTCCCTGAAGCCCCCGGCTCGGGTTACCCGGGGGCCGGCAGGAGAAGCAAAAACAAAAGGGGCGAGCGGGCAGCGCCGGCTCCGGCTCCGGGCCCCCCCCCGCCTCGGTCCCCGGCCGCCCGGGGGGGTCCGGCCGCCCCCGAGCTGCTGGCACCGCGGCCGGCGCCTCTCGTCGTGCTCCCGAGCCCCTTTGCAAACCCACTGACCCCTCCGGCAGGGAGAAACGATTCCTGCCGAAGGAGCGGCTCAATTCCCGCAGCTCAGCCCGGAGTTCGCCTCCCGAGATTTGCTTTTATTTAAATTTATGTATTTTATATTTTCATTTTTTTTTTTTTATTTCCCCCCCCGCCGTATCCCATCCCCGCTGCAGGCGAGCGGCGGTGCCCGGCGCTGAGCTGGGCTGGGGCTTTTAATTGAATTAATTCCCCCGCCGGGAGCAGCAGCAAGCCCAGCAGCTTAGCTCCGCTCCGCAGCCCGCTCCACACGGCTGCTCGGGCGGCTCTCGGGCAATTTGCTGCAGCCCCCCCGGGAGCGGGGCCCCGCAGCCGGGACGAGCCCGGGGGTGCCCCCACCACTTTCAACCCCCCCCCCCCGCCGCTCCTTTTTTTTTTTCTTTTTTCCTTTTTTTGATTCCTGTCCGAGGGGCTCAGTTTTATTAACTTTATTTTGTTATCGTCGTTGCTTTTTTTTTTTTTAATAAGAGATTTCCCACATCTGGCAGCACAACTGGTTATTTTGATTTGATTGACAAGTGATGTCATATCGCGGGGGGGGGGACGACAGCATGTTTTAGCAGCACTTAGTAGCGCCTTGTGATGGAGTTGACACCTATGCCCGGGCAGACGCAAAGGCAGAAAACAAATATCCCCAGCCGTACACCCACGCTATTTATTTACACGCCTGGAGCGGGGTTTGTTTCTTTTTCCTTTTTTTCCTTTTTTTTTTTTTTTTCTTTTTTCCCTGACCCTGGGAGCTCGGATCAAGGGAAAAAAAAAAAAAAGTGTACCTGAGCCGACGGGGCTGGGGCCGGCAGGATGGGAGCCGGAGGCGCTCCCCTCCGTCAGCCCCTTGCCGGGGAGCCCCCGGCAGCCCCCCCGGGGCCCCCACTCCCCCCTGCCCCCCCGTTTAACGCACCCCAAGGGGACGAGACCTCCCGGGGCGACCGCGCATCCCCTCCCCAACCCCTCCGCCGCCTTTCCCCGAAGCGCAACCCCCCGGCGGCCGCAAGCGGGGAGGGAAAGAAAAAAAAAAATATATAAAAACCTAATCCAAATAACCCCCAACCTTAGCGAAAAGGAAGGAAAAGAGGCAGAGAAGCGCTCGGCCCCGGGGCCGGGCCGCGGTACTCACGGCAGCCTGGTGCCGCCGGTGCCGGCGGGTGGTGTGCGAGCCCCGGGGCGGGCCGGGGAAGGCGGCTGCCCCCGGCGGGGAGGGGGCTGGCAGGGCCGCCAGTGGGCGTAGCGCCGACCCTCCCGCCCGCCGGGGGCAGGTAGAGGAGCAGCCAGCCGGGGGCCGGCTCCCACCGCCCGCCTCCCCCAGGTACGAGCCCCCCCGGGCGGCCGGGAGCCCCGCACGGCCCGGCTGCAGCCCCCCCCCCCCCCCGCGTCGGGCCCCGGCTTTATTTCCTTGGGGTTGTTTTATTTTTTTCTGGGGAGGGCAACTTCTTGCCTTCTGCCTATTTTTAATTATTATTATTTCTCCGGTTTTTTTTCTCCCTCTGGTCTCGTCTCCGCGTTGCTCTCCCCCCCGCCCCAGCCCGCCCACCCCCGTCCTGCGTTAGCAGCACATATTATGGCTGCTGATAGGGGTAGAAAACGACACTGGTACCTCCTAGCCACAGGACCCTATTTAGGCTGCATTAAAAAAAAAAAAAGTCTGTCTCGGGGAATAAATCACGGAATACCTTTTTTTTTTTTTTTGGTAAATCGTCTAAAAGCCTCCTCGCTCTCCCCCACCCGCAGAAAATTTGTCCCCAGAAAATTGCCCCCCAGCGTGGGAGCCCCCGGTGCCACCCTGCGTCCCGGTGCCACCCCTCCTTCACCTCCTTCACCTGCGCTTTGTCCGCAAGCCGCCCGGTGCCCCCCGCACGCTGGCGCAGCCCCCCCAGCTGCCACAAAGCCGAGAAAAAGCCCCAGGTTCGCCACGACACCGTGGTTTTTTTTTTCCTTTTTTTCAAGTTCCCAAAGAAAAACTCGTGCGGGAGGTTTGCGCACGCACGCGTTTGTCCAGAGGAAGGTATAAATCTGATTTTCAGGCGCTGCCACGGAAGATTTCGTTCGCGGGAGCTCGCTGCACTTTGTATTTTTTTTTTTTTTAAGGTTATTTCGGGCGCAGCTGTTTCAGGATCGGGGAAAGAGGCCGGGCCCGCAGGTTACGGTTGGTTCTCCGCAGGCAAAACTTGGCTGGGGCGCGGGCTCGGCTCGCACCGGGCACCGGCACCGCCCGCGGCTGCCCCCCGCCGCCCCCGGCCGCCTTTCCCCGGGGCTTGAACCAGGCCGGGGTTTTTACACTTCCGACAGTTTATTAAAAAAAAAAAAAAAAAGCAAAAAAAAAAAAAAAGCCTTTAATTAATAAAGATGCTCTCGGGAGAAACAATCCCCGAGACCAAAACCCGCACCCCTCTTATTGAAATCGCTTTTCTTATTGAAATTGCCTCAAATCCAGGCAGGCTCCGCTCCTGGTGGATTTTTTTTTTTTTCTCTTTGCCTTCCAGCTTCTGCACCCCAAAGCAAAAGGAGGATAAAGAGGGGAACTTTGCACATACAAAAAAAAAAAAAAGAGAGAGAGAGAGGGCGGTGGAGGAGCCAGCAGAGAGGAGCGGCCGGGTCCCCGATGTGGCTGGGTAGTTTTAAATCATGCAAAGCCCCGTAAAGCTGCCGCACGGGACTGGGACGGGAGGACTCCCCGGCAGGCAGGTGCAGGGGAACAGCGGCCGGGCCCTGCCGAGCCGCGGCTTTCGAGAGCAGAACAAACCCTCCCTCTTTTTTTTTTTTTTTTTTTTTTAATTTTTTTTTTTATACCCAAATCTGCCAACAATGGGAGCGAGGAGATAGGATGTGGCTGCGGGGAGGGGGCTTTGCACACCCTTTCTCCGGGATGCGTCTGCCCGGGCCGCCCTGGGTGAAATGCAACTTTCAAAGATGGAGATTTAAATAATTATCCTGATGACAATGAGGGGGGAAAAGAATTAAAAAAAAAAAAAAAAAAAAAGCGACACCAAGGACGGCGGCCCGGTGGCCCCGCTCTCCGCAGGGTGCCGGTGCGCCCCGGCGAAGCCCCCGCGGCTCCGCCGTGCCTGGAACCGGCCCCGCGGGAGGGGGCTGCCGGGGGGGTGCAGTGCTTTTTTTTTTACGGGGGGGGGTGTCTTTTTTCGTTCTTTACAAAACCCCACCACTTTGTCCCCGGTGCCGGGGGGGGAAACCGCCCGGAGCGCTGCGCTCCGGCGGCGGGACCCCGGTGCCCCCCGCCCGCCCCCGGGGCCGCGCAGAGTCGCGCAGCCGCATCCCCTTACCTTGCCTTTCTCCCGTCCGGGGTTTTTCTTTCAGTTTTCCGCCCGGTGCCTGGAAAGCCCCTGCTCTCCCCTTCCGAGGGCTGGGGAGGGGGCGCCGGCCGCGGGGAGCCTCCCCCGTCTGCCCGCTCCGGTGGCGCGGCCGTGCCCCGGCGGTGGGAGCGCGCAGCCCTGCGGAGGGGCTGCCCGAGGTGCGCTCTGCTTAAAACTGGCAGCAGTTTTCGAGCTGAGCCCTTTTTTTTTTTTTTCCTCTCTCTCTCTTCTCCCTCCTTCCCCCCTTCCCTTCCTCCCTCCCTCCCTCTCTTTTCCTCTCTCCCTTCTTTCCCTCCCCTTCTCTCTCTCCCTCTCCTGCATTCAAGGATGGCACAGCGAGCCACTGTGTATTTATGTACATAATAAGGCAGCTCGTCCCCTCCACTTCATTTGCATCATTACAATATCGGTACAAGCACATCACATTGTCTGTTGCTTGCACCTTTTGTTACGGTTGCTGTCACAGTCTACGCGACTTGACTTTCATATTTTAAATGAATTGATATTACACCAACAGCACGCTCACATCCCAGGCGCTGGGAAGCCGGGCTCCGGCACGCCGGGCGCCGCAGCCCCGAGCCGCTCGCTTCTGCCTCCGGATCCCAGGGAAGGTGGGGTGGGGGGAGCCGCTTTGTACTATCAATTATGGCTATAAAATATTACTATTCGTATTAATTTAGTTTCCACTCCTTGGTGACGGGGGTGATTTTTTTTTTTGTATTGGCCAGCCTGTTTTTTATTTTTTTGTATAACCTCGTGTCTCTTCTCCCCGCTCTCCCTTCCCAAACTCAGTCTTTCGTGCTATGCACCTGCACCTAAGAGAGGCAGCGGGGGAGCTGGAAGAGGCACAAGCAGATACCACACGACGGAGTCAATTTATAGGTGGAAAAGAAACGGTAAAAACACACATTTCGCAGCCCACCAAGGCGACTCAGCCAAAACGAATGGGTTGGGAAACGTTTGCTCGCCCCAGCCCCGTCTTGGCATTCCTCACCTGCTGTGCCTTTTCCTCCCGCTGCCCGTGTGTGTGTGTGTGTGTGTGTGCGGGGCCGGAGCGGGGGGGGGTCCCCTCGCCGAGCCCCCGGAGGCTGGATGGGGTCGCGGGCGCCGGGGTCGCGCCGCGGGGGTCGCGCGGCGGGGGGCAGCGGGGGCAGCGGCGGGGCGCTGCGGGGCGCGGCGCGATTCTCCGGGAGGGGGCGGCGAGCCCCCCGCCTCGGGGCTGCGGGCAAACCGTCTTAATGCCGAGACAAAAGGCCGGACCGTCCGGCGGGGGCCCTGCGGGAGCGGGGGAACGAAATACGGTTCGGGAAGGGAAGGAGAAAAAGTTTCGCGGGAGAGGAATTATCATCATAATGGAGGTAAAAATGTGAGCAGGGGAGGGGTGGGGGGAATCCTATTCTGCTGGCATTTTCTGTCTGTCTTTGTGATATGGTTCGGGGGAAAAAGGGTCCTTGATATGCGGCAGATAATTCTTATCAGCCCCACGCAGCCCATTTCTAAAGTAAGTGTTTTAATTACTCCTCCTGTATTACCCTTCATCCTCTGAGAGGAGATACATCCCCAGATTTATGCAGGGGAAAAATACAAAAGAATGTGCTATTAAAATATACACATATATACAGATCCCCTTCTTTTTTTCCCTTGCGCCCAGGAAGAGGGAGACGGTGCCGCCAGCCGCGTCCTGGGATCGCCCCGCACGGAACGACTCCAAAACGAGGGAGCATCGCCCAGGCGGAAAAACTACGGGAAAAACGGGGTTTCGAAGCCTGCAGATTTCCCCCGGAGCGGGGACAGAGGGGGTGTCCGAGTAGGGGCTCGGGGCGGAGGTGGGGGGAGAGACCCGCGGAGGAGCCGGGCTGCGCAGCCCAGGCTCTTGGCGCTGCTGTCCCGGGTTGTCCCGGGTTGTCCCGGGGCCGGGGCCACCCCCGAGTGCCACCGGCGACACTGGGGGCAGGAGGAGGGGTGCTGTTTCCCCCTCATGCCCGCTGGAAGAGAAGGCTGTTTTCCTCTGCTGTTTAGCTTCTGTGCTAAAGATGTCATCTGAAAGTCTGGGAGGAAGGGGGGACCGCGCTCAGCTCTCTTCCACGGTAACAACCATATTCTGCAGAGTAAAAATATGATAGACAGCAAGGAAGGCGCTTTTTTTTTCCTTTAAAAAAAAAAAAAGGAAAAAAAAAGAAAGAAAGAAAGAAAAAGAACCAACCTTTTCAATATTTATTCAACAAAAAAAGAGAGGGAGAGAATTTAAAAAAGAGAAGAAGCAGCACCAGCAGCAGGGAGAATATAGGCTCAGCAACTCTCCAGGTTCGCTTCCTTATTATTACTATCCAGGGGTAATTTTTCATCTCTGCTAGCTAATCTTTGTTCCTTGTGAAGATAATGAATAGCCCAATCCTTATCTCCTGGGCTCCTGGAGGCTGCTGGAGAATGGGGTTGAACAGGGTTGAAAATTGGTTCCAAAGTGCTGCTGAATAAATGGTGTTCCTTATCTCTCGCTTCCAGATTATCGGAACCCTTTCAAAACTCACACAACAAATACAGCCACCACATCTAATGCATCATTTACCAGAGCAGATCTCCGCGTTTGATCGGCAGATAGGCAAAATCTATGTGTTCCTTGCTTTGCTTAGTATGCACGGACGCCGGGCTGCGGTGCGTGCGGGGTGCCCCCGCCGGGCCTGGGACACCCCCGGGGCTCTCGGCACACGCAGCCCTGCGCTGGGGCGAGGAGAGTGTCCCCAGCCCGTCCCCGAGCCGGGGGAGCGGCGTGGGATGGCCAAAACCTCCTTGCAAGGTGCCGCTCTGCGATATTTGGCTTTGCTGGGCGCGGAGGGAGCGGAGCGGGGCAGGACCCCAAAGTGGGGAGCCCCCCCCAGCCGCGGGCATCCTGAGCCTGGGGAGCGAGCGGTGAGCATGGGCGAGAAAAGAAACCCCCCCAAAAAGGGAGTCCTTCTCCCTCCTGGGGTCACCACGAAGTCTGCTCAGGGCAGCATCAGCCTTGTTTCTTTCTGGCTTTGTTTTTCTTTTTTTTTCTTCCCTTTCTGTTTCCCTTTTCTTCTTCTTCCATTTTTTTTCCAGATTTTCTTGTTTCTTCCCTCTCTTTTTTATTTTTATTTTTTAATTTTATTTTTATTTTTGCAGATACCAACATAAAAACCACCGCCTCGCAGCCCGCCCATGCAGCTCCTGGCTCCGGGGCAGGTGATTCTGAGCCGGGGATAGATGTCCCCGCAGCTCCTTCTTTCCCTGGCAGCCTCTAACCGGTGCCCAGTCACCGAACAAGGCAGCATTTTATTTTGCACACCCCTGTGTCCCCAACACTGCCCCGTTAGGAACTGGATGTCCCCGGTGTCCCAGTCCCTTTGCCTGTCTGGCAAGGGCAGAGGGGTGCCTGGCTTCTGCGGTGGGCGAGGAGGGCTCGTCTGACCCCTTCCTTCTCCTGGAAAAGGAGAGAAACTTTCATGGGAAGTTGCAGGCGAGCAGCAGCCCCATCCAGCCCCTGCCCGTGCTCAAGAGTTTTGCAAATGTTCAACTTGTACTAATTTTTTTATGGCTGTATTCACAGTTGTTCCCCATAAAAAATGGACCTGTGTTAGTTTATTAATAACCTAAACATTACGTATTAAAGACCTATGAGTGACACAAGATGACAAAAAGCTGTATTTTTCCAATATACACAAGCACACATTTAATAACCTTCTATTGCATCTCAGCTAGGCCTTCTCTCTGATGGTTCCCATGGCAACTGAGATAAAAAAGCAGCCATTTTCCATATCTCTATGAAAGTCTATTATATTGCAGGATTAGTTCATCTTCTGCTAAGGTCAAACACAAAGTCATACAACCTGAAATATTTAGAATCCATGTACATTCATTTTTTTATATGCCCTTTCATTTTCCACAAAAGACTGGGCTCCTCTGAGGTTTTATTCCCCAGAAAACGCTAAGCAAAGCAATAAAAAAATCATGATTAGCAGCTGATGAAAAGTTCAATTGTTTTTTTTTTTTTTAAAAAAAAAAAAAGTTTTTTTTTCCCCCCCTTTAAGGAAAAAAAAAAAAAACCCACACCACTATTGTCGCGCAGATAGCGCCTTCCCCATTTATCTCTATCAGCAGCCGTGATTGCAGCCGATAGCGGCCGCCTAATTGGGCTGGCAGCAATTTGCGGGCGGACGGCGTCACCTTCTGGCGGACCGGGGCGAGGCAGCGGCCGGGCAGGGGCAGGCCGGGGGGGGCCGGCCCCCCCCCCCCCCCCCCCCCCCAAGCATCCCCCGGGGACGCGCAGCGCGGCCCCGCTCCGCCGGCGGCCGGAGCTCGGGGCTGGAGCCCGGGGGGGGGGCGCAGGGGGGCACCGGGAGGGCACCGGGGGGGCACCGGGCGCCCTGAGCCCTTGGTGGGCTGCTGAATATTTTGGGGGGGGCCGCAGGTGCGGTGATGAAATATGCCCGATTTAGGGTCGGGGATGGTGTCCCGCTGAGGGGCTCGGAGCCTTTCACCCTCTGGTTTCACGCAAAAAAAAAAAAAAAAAAATATATATATATAAAAATGATAAAGGTAAGTGGAGAGGTCTAAGCACCGGTCTCCAGCGTGCTGCGGAGATGTAAAGCAAAGTCACTTTTTTCCCCCTTTTTTTATTTACTTTTTTATTTATTTATTTTATGATGGAGTTGGCAGAGTAATTCAGCTGGGTTTTGGTGACACCCAGGAACGCAATAAAGTAAAACGTGGGCAGCCCTCAGACAGCCTGCACAGTGACAAACGGGTTATCACCCTCGACATGAAGAACTACGGCTCTTCCTTTTTTTTTTTTTCCCAAGGTCACTCCTGAAAACCAAGAGAGGTAATTTGTGCGTGTGCCCGTCCACACCTGTGGTTCTGTTCACAGCCCTTGCTTCCCCACCTGCCTGGCCCACCCGGGACACCTGCGCACCTATAAAAGCCCCCGCCTGGGCTCTCCTCTCCTTTTGGTCTCTGTTTCCCTCTGCCCCTCTCAGAGGAGGGCAGAGAGCTGCATTTTTAGGGCTAAAGCTTCGTGGTTTTAGCTCTGGATCCTGGGACTGGATGCCTTACCTGCCTTTAGAAAGAAGGTAGCTGTGTTCCTGCTTTCGGTTTTTTTTATTAAAAGGAAGAAGCCTGGAAACGTGCCCTGAGCTGAAAGTTTGAAGAGGAGCACAGAGTGTCCCCGCATGTAGGTGGTTTTCTTTTTTTAAGCCTTGTGGTTTCTTTTCTTCCCTACTGCATCCTCCTCACCCCGGGCAGCGGCTGATGTGGTGTTTGTGTGCCTGGGGTCTGCAACCCTGAAAGCCCCCCCCCCTAGAAATCTGGCCATAACCGTGTCCCCTAGCCAAAAAGGGGTGGTCCAGCTGCTCCTCCGCTCCTTGGGGTGGTGATGTTGGACTCCCCCCGTGGCTCTGGCCTTCCTGTGAGGTCTGCCGCTGGTGGCCAGCAGCACAGGGGGGGCTGAGCACAAGGATCTGTGTCCCAGCGGGGTCGGGGAGCTGCTCGCTGCACGGCCACCCCCTTGTCCCCGAGGAGCAGGGAGCTGGGCGCTGGCTGGGGCTGATCCTGACGGGAGAGCTGGTACGGAGGAGATCCTCCACCCTGTTCCCGAGCACAGCAAGAGGCAAAGCATGGGGAGGGTGAGGGGAACATGTCTCCTTTGGGCTGTGGTTATTTAGATGCTTTCCAGTTGCTGGGTACTGCTGGGGCTGCTGTAAGGTGGCTTTTTGTGGGAGCAGCGCAGCTGCTTGTGCCCAGGAGGAAAGGGCTCCTGCTGGCCCTGGGTACCCAGGGATGGCCCGTGAGGGGTATTGCTCACCCCCTACACACACGCCTCAGGCAGCTCAGTGCGGTTTGGGATTGGGGGCAGTAGTGAAATGCCCCAGTTTGGCCCCCGGTTGTTTTTCTGTCTCTCGGCGACATCTGGCGCGTTGCTGCAAGTTCCCAGAAAGAGGCCCTGATGGAGGATGTCGGGGTAGGAAGAAAGGAGCTGACCTTGCTATTAAAAGGCAACATAAATGGAATTGTTTCAGACTGCTTCCAGCAGACGTCTCCGGGAAGAAAATCTCCTTGTTCTGCTCTGCTCCGTCGGGCCCTCGTGGGCAGCTTTGTCTGCTCATTGCTCGCTTTGTACCACACTGGAGGTGTTGATTTATCCTTGCTCCTCTTGCTGTCTGAAAAGATCTTGTGGAGTTTGAGGAGGATGTCAGCCCTGCTGGTCCCTCGTGGCTCCCTACGTTCCCGATCTCGTGGTGATGCCAACAGCCCTGATGTGCTTAGATCAAAGACGCTCATCTCGAGCAGGAAGCTCAAGAGTCCGGGGCCCAATCCTGCTCCAGAGCAATCCTGCTGAATCCAGCCCCACGTTCCCAGCCCCGTCTCTTAAAAGGGGGGAACTCTCCTGCAAACCTCTGAGCCCAGCTCTGAGCAGGGTCCCGGGGAGGAAGGAAACCTTCCCGCTGCACGGCTGCTCTTCGTGCTGGGGGAGAGGCAGAGTAATTACCTGATTAGCGAGAATCAGCCTCGCTTGCAGCTCGAGATGAATGAACGTTTGAAGCCCTCTTGGCTTTTTGGCTGTGATCAAACGTGGCATCAGTTTAACATCTGTACCCTTTATCTGGGGAGGGGGAAGGCTAACCTGTCTTGACACAGGGCACGAACTTGATTTAGAAGGGCTCTGCTTCGATATTTTTGTCTGTGCTGTGCGATCTGGGTAGATGATACTGCGGGGAGCTGATTTGCCTGCCCGGAGGAGGGCAGGGATGAGGACAACATGTGAGGCTGTGCTGGAAATTTGGAGAATGATGAGAGGAGCACGTGTGAAGTGCAGCGCAGGGTGGACCCATGGACTTGAGGACAGTGTGGGCACGGTGACAGCAGGCAGCCGTCGGGATTGAGACGTAGGGATGGTCCCTGCTGGCCGCAGGGCGGTCGGCTCCCCAGGCTCGGTCTCCTCTGAGCCAGGGCTGACAGCATGTCTTGAAAAACCCAAACAATGCATCTGCTGTGGAGGCATAAATCATCCCAGGTCCCGCTACCTGTGTCCTGGGCTTTGTGCTGGCAGTGTGGGGCTGACAGCCGGCGGTCGCCCCGCACGGCGGTGCAGAGGCGCACAGGGCTTGTCAGCAGCCCCGGAGCTAACAATTTAGATGATGAGCATGAGGAGCTACCGACTCCAGCCCAGGTGCTCCCTTTGTTGGGGCAGGTTGTTCTCCACCTGCGGAGATGCCACTGCTCCAGGTGAGGGCTGCAGCAGCGGGATGTGTCGGTGGGGTGTTTCTCCAGGAGCTGTGGGCAGGGACAGCCGCAGGCTTTCTGAGCTTTGTCTTAAAATCCAATGCCCCCCAGCCACCCCAGGCTGGCTTTTTGGTGGCAGAGACTTTCACCCCCTCAGGGGCGAGGCCTTGGGACCTGTTTGAAAAAAGCAGCCTGGGCTGGCTCTGCCTGCCCTTGCCAAGGGAGCCTCCTGCATGCTGGACGGAGGCTTTGGATGCTGGGCCAGGGAAAGCGAAACACAATCTGAGAACGGGGCTGGAGCCCAGCTCACCCATTATGCTCTGGCAAGCAGTGTATGTGGCAGCAGAGCTGAGTCCTGCACCCAGCTCCTTGCAGCAGCCCCATAAATCTCCAGCCCCGCAGTGTGTGCCGGGTGGACACAGTGCCCGTGCCTGCGTGTCTCCAGGAGGGTCCTCTGCCCTTCAGAGGCCAGGACAGTCGGTGCTGGGCGGCAGAGCAGGCTGTGTTTGGCTGCTGCAGGCTCTTTACACCTCCCACGGCATCTGGCTGAGCCGCTGTCGGGGACAGGATATTGCAGCCGGGATATCGGAGCCGCTCCGCCGGCCGGTTCCTGCGCTGTGGATGTGTAATGCACACCGCCACGGCGTGCAGTGTGTGGCTGTGGGCGCAGTGTTTATTTAGGTGTTGAAGGAGAAATGAATCTCTGCTGTTTCCCTCTAGGCTGAATCTTTACCTGCTCCCGCAGCTGAGAGCCACTGACGCTGTTCCAGAGCCCAGCACCCTGCTCCCAGTATGGCGGGCAGATTTTTCCCAGCATTTTGGGGAAAAGCCCTTTCCCCTCCACCCCTAATGAAGCACCCCCTCCCCTTACCCATGAAGGATTTTGCCTTCACCTCCAGAAGCTGGTCAGGCTGTGCTGCACTGCCCTTCCCCTTGTTTTTCCCAGCTCTGTTTTGGAAACAAGTGAGTGACTTTGGGCAGAAATCTGCCCAGCCCACAGAACCATAGCAGTGCTTCCTATGGGACTGATAAAAGCATTTTTTTCCTCTGCAACCCAAAATAGCAATTTCCAGTGCACCAGGCACACCAGCACAGGAGCTGAGCATCCTGCCCTAGCACATCCATGGCTCCATGGATGCAGGTGAATTGGGAGCAGTGCTGGGAGCATCCCTCGGGGCTGTGCTTTCCTTAACCCGGGGGTCTTGACCCTTTTCTGCTGGGCTGTTCTCAAGGCTCCTAAACAAAGACCATCCTTCATTTGGTAATGTGGCTGCATTTCTTGGACGAAAGGATGGATTTCTCCATAACCCCCTTTTTTTTTCACCAAATTAAGAGGGAAGAGAAGGGGAGGAAGGGAAAACCCCCAGCCCTTGTCCTGGTGGCATGTCATGCTTGCCTTTAATTGACAGACCTTGTTATTAACGTTTTCCAGCCGCCTCTCATCCAGGGCTCAAACCTCCCTTTTAAAGCCCTGTCATGTTAAAAATTGACATGTGTTGACTTTGGCCTGGGAGAAGCTGGGCCCTGGCTGTAGGTAGGAACTGCATGTGTTTAGTCTGGCTTACGTTTTATTTTCCCCTTTCATCAAATTAGTTCAGCTGTATTTTTTTTTTCCTAAAGGAAAGAAAATAAAAGAAAAACTGTTTGACAATCTGAGGCTCTGGGTTAGAATCGTAGCATCGCGTTAAACCAACAAAAAACAGCTCACAGACGTGGGCCGAGGCAGCCGGGTGGGGATGGGGCTGCAGGGGCAGGAAAAGCCCCTGTGAGTAAATACGGTCCCCAGGGAGGTGCACAGAGATGCCTCCTGCAACCCCACAACCCTGGCTGTTTGTTAGTCTTACGTCTTCCAGTTGGGGTAATTGCGTTCAGGCTCACTAAAATTAGTGCTGTCCTGCACTGGGCTTTGCCTTCCTTGCCTGCCCTGCAGCAGCCTTGCTGGGGGCACCTGTGTTTGGAGGTGGGACCTGGTCCCTGCAGGGCTTGCAAAGGCTCTGCCTTGTGCAGGGGGAGATGCTGGGGGAGAAGAGCCTTGTTTTGAGCTTCCCATCTAAGTACATTCACCACTAAAGTCTCATCCCATCCGTTTGCCACCTCCTTCTCTGCATTCACACCGCGTTATCTGCCCATGCACACAGTTGGGCTGCACCAGGACATGCCCTGTGGCATCCACTAACTCCTGTTACTGGGCTGAGACTTTTTGGGAGCGAGCTGTGAGCCCAGCAGGGTGCCCACCAGGCTGAACTGGGACCGGGAAGCACCAGGAATGCCAATGGGGTGCATTTAATGCAGACCGGACTCCCCCTGCCCCAAGTCACCGAAGGCCAGGGAAATGCCAGCTGCTGTTTTGGTGCCAGGTGGAAATAAATTGATGAAACCTTTTGGGTTTTTTTGGCCTTATGAGGGGCTTGAACAGGTCCCATCCATGATGCTAGCTGCCCCGCAGGTGTCACTGCAAACCTGTGGGGCTCCTGGCTCCACAACAGACCCCAAATGAAGTCCTTGCACCCAGGGAAGCGTGGAGGAGACCGGGCACCACAGCCTCTCAGCCATCGTCCCTCTCACAAGGGTCCGGCCCTGCACAGGGGGGCTGAAATATTTCCTAACAGCTACTTTTGTAACATTAGTGAAATCAAAGCAAAACGTGTCAAAATTCCCATTAAGACACATTTAACTTCCCTTGTTCCAGGACAAAGTGCCTCTGCCTGGAGGCAGGTTTCGGGTTCGCTGCGGCAGCCGTGGGAGACTATTGGATTACAGGGCAGCCCGGAGCCAGGTTTTGCTCTCTTCAGGGTAAAGGCTTTTTCTAATCAGGATCAGTTTAATTCTGTCATCTGAATTATTAGCTTGGCTCCGCTTCTGGCCCGTGCAGGAAGGAGACGAGGGGAAGGAGCCCGCTGCTGCAGGATGGGAGGGGAGAAGGGAGACAGCCCCAGCCCCGAAGGGCAGATGCCTGGGACCTGCTCTTTGCACCGCAAAAACCCCGTGGTCACCTTTTAGATGATGATGGATGATGGAAGGTGTGAAGGCCTCCCAGGGCTTTGTGGATACACACTAAGTTCTGCCATAGATGAGAGTTATCCTGATTTACAGCTGAGGAAACTGAGGCAGGGCCAGTGGCTGCCTGCCAGCGAGGGGGGTGAGGGGATGTGGCACTGCCAGCACCTGCCCAGAGCTAGGATGAATTAAATCCTCATTGACTGGAGGAGATGGTAAAATCCCTCCTTTCCTCCTGGAAAAGCCAGCATCTCCACATCCTGGCTCGCGTGTCAGGGGAGGCTGTCGGGCCCTCACCACATCCTTGCTCTGAAAGGGATATTTTTTTTCCTCTTCCTTTTTATTTTTTTTCCAGGAGTGGGGGGTGGAAATTGGAAAGTTGTTTTCCCTGTTATTCCTCCACATCCTTGCTCCCCATGCCGTGGGCAACATCTGTGGCAGCATTTGGTTTATTTAACCTTCCCAGCAGGCACTAGGCAGCAGCAGTAATAAATAATAATGAACTATTAGCAGGTATTGCTGATGGCATCATTAGGTGAGCATGGTGGGTAGTCAGCACAGTTGGCTGTGGGTGAAGGGGCTGGCAGAGCACACCCAGCAGCCAGTGACCAAGGCTTGGTCTATCAGCATCTCAATGGGGCAAAATCTGGCTGGATTTGAGGCGTCAGAGGGAGTTTGTTGCTTCCTGGGGGCAGCAGCCAGCCTGGGTGCTTGGGCGTTCCCAGGTGGATTCTCAAAATGAGGGCTGGTAACACTGAGATAGCCACGCTTTTGTTCTGTCCATGCAGCTCGGAGCAGAGGGGAGTTGGATGCCTGCCTGCCAAGGCTGGCACCAAGACACCCAAAATGAGAGGACATGGGCATGGGTGACGTGGGTTTAGGGTTAACCTGCAACAGCCAAGGGCTCTGGTGCCTCTGGATTAAGCAGGTGAGCAAATCCCCAGGCAAGGGCACCCAGGTGAGCGTGAGCAGTGCCATGTCCTGGACAGTCCCTGCAAATTAGCAGGAGGCAGAAATAAGGCAGCAGGTGGACCCTGCTTGGTGCGAGCATTGTGGGGTCCAGTCCCCGTCTGGAAAAGGGAATTGCTTCCAGCTGCCTCCAAGGAGAGGAGCGGCTGCCAGAAGGTCAGGCAATTGCTGGGTTAGCCACGGAAAAATACAGCCTGGTGCTTCCTCCCCTCATGCCAACGTGGGAAGCAGCTCTTACACGTGCTTAACCTGTGGGGGGAGGCATTTCTGTGAGCTCTTCCCCATCCCGTGGCACTGGGACACCTCTGCTCCTCGGCTAGGGTCTGAGCCTGGCTAGGGCTCGGATGTGCTGGCAGAGCTCAAGAAAACGGCTGAGTTGCAGAAGGGCTGGGCAGTCCTTAGCTGGCCTGCTACTGGGTCATGTTCTAATGGGTTTTCGTAAGGTTTCCTTAACATTTGTGCAGTGCCGGAGAGATCTAGCTGGTACATGAAGTGTCGTCGGCCCACTGGGTTCAGGGACAAAAGAGCTGCTCGCTCCCTGGCTGGGAGCAGGGAAACCCAGCACGGGGCAGCAGGATGACACAGCACCATGTCTGGCTCACTGGTGTTGGGTAACCCATGGCTGGCCCCGTATCAGCCAGCTTTTTGGGGTCCTCCACACGGCAGCACTCAGCTCCAAGCAGACGGAGGCTGACGTGATGTTTTTGGCTCGGTTCGTTGCTGGCATCATCAATCTTCCACAAGAGATGCTCTCCGCTCAGCATCTCTGATGTTATCACATCCCCACTGTCAAGTGCAGGCTGAAAAAGTGTCCCAGCGCTTTCATTTTCAGCCACTTAAGCCCTGAGCATCTCCGAAGCCTTGGCTCCGTGCTTCCTTCTGCATCCTCACCACCCTGCATCTTGGGTGCCCTGCCTGCAACATCTCGGGGGGTTCTGAAGTCTGTAGTGGGTGCCCACCGTGGGAGGGCAGGGCTTTGTCTTCCTCTGTGCACTGATGAGGTGGGATATCCAGCACAACTACTCGTGCAGAATGCCCCTTCCTGGCTCTCCGGATGTGAATCAAATACAAGGACCGTGGTTCACACGCTGCGGGCACTGACTCGTCTTGTTCCTTTCTCCGTGGTCTGCTTTAGTTTGTAGAGCCCTTCAGGTCCTCTGTGATGGAGATTGTCCTTCCTCTTAAATTAGGGGCTGACAGCTGCTCGTGAGTCTGGGAAGGCAGCAGTCCTGGAGTCCCCTTTCCTTGGCCTCCTTCATCTGATGGAGTCAACATGATAGCTCTTTGACCGAGCCCAAAAGCTTTCCAAGGAAGGCAATTTTATGGGGATGCTACTTTGGGATGTGCTAGTTCGTCTGCACTTGGCGCTGCGCCATGTGTTTAAGGCTGTTGAGGGTTGTAAGATGCAGTGCTAATATACGGCATCAGCCGGGCTGGTGCCTTCACCGACACCTGCTGGCCTGGGCCGTGTGTCTTGGGCTCCTTTTTCTATCTTGTAGAGAAAGGCTGAGGGGATGGGAGATGGCATGAGCCACCAGGCTTGGCGGACAGGGACAGCGCTTCCCAGGGCCACCAGCTGGCACAGCCCGGAGCTGGCCAACACCTCCACCGTGCTTCAGCAGCACTTCTTCCGCAGGGACATCGGACCTGCGGCTGCTCTCGGCGAGCACTGGCCATCCCACAGCCCTGGCTGAGCATTTCAGGGCACGCTGCCACCCACACACGGGAGAGGTCTTCTCCTGGCCGCTGCAGTGGGGCAGAGCTGCTGGGCTTCCACGCCTCCGCGCTGGCTGGTGCCCGCTCCCCTCACCCCAGGGTGCCTCACCAAAATAGCTGCTATGGAAAGGGGTTTGTTGACTTTTTTTTTTTCTTTTCCTTTCCTTTTTCTTTCTTTTTTTTTTTTTTTTCTTCCTGTGCTCAGACTTCCCCAGGCCTCCTCAGAAGGCTCTGGCATATCATCCTACAGATGTGGCACAAAAGCCCTGGTTGCAAAATATATCCGGCATGGCAGTTGGTAGTGTTGTGCAATCTCCATCAACTTACGGAAACCACCGTGAGATACTATTAAAGAGAGGCTCCGGCCCCATCCATCACTCCAGCCGCAGTCACGTGCCGCTGTCAGGCAGGAGGGCACCGGCAGGCAGCGCGGGGGCCGGAGGTACCGGGAGCTTTCCCTCCCCGTGGGTGCTCCACCGCAGGGACGGGCAGGATGGGACCTCTCTGCTGGCAGCTCAGAGCAGATCTGTTGTGCTGCCACTGGTGTCCTGCCATTGCACGCTGCTCTCCGTCATCTGGTGGTGCTGTTGTTTTAATGCTGTAGGTCAAAATCGGGGTGGTTTTGAGTGGTCATGAAAAAGGCGATGGCTACGGCAGCCAAGGACCAGGCGTGGGTGGGACCGTGCAAGCCACTGGTCAGATCTCAGCATGTTTCATTTTTCCTAACCCAGCAGAGACCTTCCCTGGGGAGCGAGGGACAGCCCATGGCACCGCGTCCGAGGGCAGCACGTTTGTGTGAGCAGGAGCTGCAGCAGCGGACCCCAGGTCAGCAGAAGGGAGGCTGCAGGTCAAGGGATGCTGCAGGGACTCCGGGCTGGAGGAGGGAAAGGGATTGCAGGTGGTTGTGGGGACAAGGGCGTTCGGGCTGTTCCTACACACCTGCCTGGTTTTCTTCACCTCCAGGGAACCCTTTGGATGGGGGCAGGATGCCACAAGCTCAGCTCCCACGTGCAGGGAGGCGACGTCTGGCCTGGTGATGGGGCCGTCCCCTTCTGGGCTCCGTGGCTCTTGCTAGTCCCAAACAGGTGGGGCCTTGGCTGCAAGCGGACCCATGTATGACAACCCGGGTCTCCTGGGTCAGCAATCACATCAAGGGCTGTGGGGAGGGACTGGCAGCCTTTGGCCATGGGCTGACCTGGGCTAGAGGATGTGGGTCTCCCCAAAACCCCATCCATCCGTCCCTGTCCTCGGGCACCTTCCTCACCAGCCCCAGTGTCCAACTGTGAAGGGACATAAGCCAACGAACCTGCTCAGCCCAGCAGGCTCGTTATCACCCCGGCTTTATTGCACCTCCAGGCCCGCTCACCCTCTCCCCTCAGTCACGTCTCGCTCTCCGCAGCATATTAAATCCCCGAGGGCTGCCCGGGCAAAATTGCCGCTGCTCCATTACTCTGCTGTCAGCATCCGCCACCCTCATGAGAATCAGGCTCCGCATCAGAAAATAATAAAGGCGATGTTATGAGCAGAGGGGAGAGGAGATTAAAAACCTGTTTAAAGAGCCTGCCGGTCCCTGGGCTGTTTATTGCACGTTGTGGCTTTGCGTTATTTTTGTTGTCACCAAAGTTGGACTTTTAATTTTCCCCTGATCGTGAAGTGACTGCCTTGTAATTTCCCTATGGCTCTGGGGATTTAAAAATGTTGTTTAAAGTACCTGTTGCTCCCCAGGATCAGCTGGGGATGCTTTCACTGCATGTTGAAGGGCTAATTAAATCCTTTATTCCCCCTGAGGTGACAAGCACTGGGGCTGAGCAGCTCGGGGGGGGCTTTGTGCACCAGCACCGGGCCGGCTCTGCACTCCCTGGGACCTGGCCATGATATATGCGTTTATCCAAGACCTTTTTTTCTTACATGTGATTTACTTTCCAGGGCGTTTTGGTCAATTTTCACCCTTAATGCCTTTGGCTAATGAGCCTGCTGCATTTCACAAAATGGTTTTCATGCACTGACACGCTCGTGCTACGGGTTGGCAGCACTATAAAGGGAAGGTATTTGGGTCCTGAAGCCAAAAATGCCGTGTCCTCCATCCCCATGCCAAATGTTTTCTGTGAGTTGTTGTTTTCCTCTGTGGTTATGTTAATTAATGGGTCGCTTGTGTCAACGCAGAGCTGCCCAGGTAAATCCTGCAGGGATTTACCCCGCTGGGGTGATGCCAAACCAAGGGTCAGCTCCTGGAGGTGTCCAGGCCAGGCCAGGGGGATGGTCACTGGTGTTGGGTTGTCCCAGCTTTGGCTTTGCCCAGCAATGTCCTGCAAACCTCCATGGATGGGGTTCTGCAGCAGGAGAGCGGGGCTCTGCCTTGCCTCTGGTCCATCCCTCTCCCTTTAGGTCTCAGGGAACCAGGTTTGGGACTGTCCCACCAAGAGTTTGCATCGGCAAGAAAAAATAAAAATTAAAAAAAAAATAAAAAAAAAAATCCACTTGTTTCTAAAAGAAAACTCCAGGCTGAGCTTTCCCAGCTGGAGGGTAGGGGACGGTTGCTTTGTAATCGCTCCCGGCTTACTGTTGAAAACATCTTGGTCAGATTTTTATCAGCGCCTGAACAGGAACAGCCCCGAAGGACTGGCTCTGGGGAGATTAGGGGGCTGCTGGTGCAGCACGAGGCGCTCCCGCCTGGCTGGGATGCGCTGTACGGGACACTGATTTGGTGTCTGCCCGGGGCACTGGGGGTGCTCATAAGGAAGGTGGGATGAGTTTTCTTGTGCTCCGAGTGGTGTGGAAGGAATAAGGAGGCTGAGGGCTGCCTCACAGGGACAGCACCGGTGTTAGGGTTGAGGCTTGAGATGCAAAGAGGGAATCCAGTGGGAAGACATCGCTGCTGAGATGGGATTGAGATGTGGCCAGGTGGTGTGTGGGGGAGGCTGGAAGTGGTGAGATGTGATCAGTGGTGTTTCTGAGCAGTTTGGGGTTAAGGTGGGTCCTTACAGCATCCCCTCAGGAAGGTGACCGGGAGAGGAACCTGTGCACAAAGAGGTGATGCTGAAGAGCAAGAAACTGTGGGTCCGGGCTGGGCTGGCTGTGCAACGGGCAGGGAGGAGCTGGAGCTGGGGCCTGGCAGCAAGCCTGGATTTGGGTCTGGGAGGGAGCACGGAGGGGAAGGGGAAAGAGGAGCCCCCCAGGCAGTCAGTGCTGCTTGGGGAGCCCAAACCCTGCTGGGACAAGCCCTCTGCTCAGCCGACATTGCCCACTGGCTTCTACATCCTTCCAGAAAGAAGACAAGCCCTGCTCCCGCAGGAGCACAGGCCAGAGGGGAAGGAGGACGGCGTGGCAGGGGCTTGCACCAGCCCTGTGCCACCTGGAAAATGCTGGCGGCCGTGCTGGGCAGTGCTGGGGGTTTCCAGTAAGCCCCGGGCTGGGGCAGGAAGCGTGCCGTGGGTGGCAGGAAGCTGGCCGCCGCGCCGCCCGGCATTCCTGCGCGCTGGAAAGCCGAGTCACGCTTCCTGCGGCGTGCCTGGAGCACCTCCGCCCCGAGCAGCGCCTGCTGCCCCGCTGGACGCGGCCCTGCAGCACTCATTGTCCTGCTCTTTGGGTCAGGAGCAAAGCGATGCTCGGAGGCTTTGGTCCTCAGCACGGGTGTGATGCAGCCCGGTGTCTGTCCCGAGGATGCCCCGGGCACAGGCTCCAGCCATGGTCCCTCCGGTGATGGTCACACCGCAGCAGGGAGGTGGTCACGGCGAGGTGAGGTGACAGCTAACTGCAAGGGTGCATGGCATGTGTGTGTCCTAGGTGACCTCAGCGTGAGATGGGCAGTGCCGCACCGTGATGGGTCAAGGCAGAGCCCCGCAGCCCAGGGCAGTGCCCTGTCCCTCCTCTCCCACCGCAGGCTCATCCCGGAGCATCTCCCCCATGCCGCGCAGCCATGGCCAAGGAGACGGCCCCTCACCGTGCCCCCTTGGTGGGACTGCTCCATTTCCAGGCAGGCAGATGAGGCCTTGGGGTCTTCTCCTAAAACCTCCTCCATACTCATGTTTTGGGTTATTTTCTTTAAGGTGCTTCAGCTTTAGCTGGTAAGATCTCAGCCAGCTCCTCGTTGTGGTTTCTATTTGCTTTCCTCTTAGATCTCTGCAATTCCCCTTTGCGTATGCCCAAGCCCAATTAACCAGTGTGCCATTTAACCAAGCCTGGACGATGTGCTGCCTCCACGATGCTTCTCCAGGAGAGTTTTCAGCTTTGTTCTCCTCCGATAGTCCACCAGGTGAGCCCAGTCCTCTGCAGTTCCAAATGTCTAAGTTTGCTCATGTTGTTGTTCTAGTTTGTCACTTTGTTTTTGTTTCCTTTTATTGTATTTATATTGTGTGTTATTGGCTTGCATGGGAAAGTCTATCCGGGGTCACATACTGGCTGCATTTCATCTGGCATCTCGCAGTCACGCACAACCACTGCTCCAACACTGCTGGTCGCAGTGGGTGCTGCTCTGCTGCCCTGTCCCGGCTCCTGCAGGTCAGTGAGATTTTTTGGGGTATGTGGTGTTGGCAGCCCCAGGGATGGTGTCTGTGTTGTCAGTGGAGGCGTCAGCAGTGGGACACGGCCTGAGCAGCCCCGCTGGCAATTTGTTTGGTAGGAAGAAGGCCCGGGAGCTCCTGTCTGAAGCTGACACGTGCCTTTAGCTGGGCAAAATCTCCCTCCCAACCAGCATTGCCGGGCCATTGCAGAGCTTCTCGTAGTCCCAGAAAACCTATTTTTCTGCTCTTTCTCGTTCTGGTACGAGTCTAACTGCTGGCATAACCCTGGCCCACCAGCAGCCCCTTTGCAGCCATTCACAGCACACATGGAAGCAGCCTGGTCCTTTCCGAGACCCCATCCCCACCTGCCAGCTTCCCCAAGCCCATCGAGTGCCGTCGCAGGCTTCAACATCTCCAAAGCAGCTCACGGCGAGCCTCTTAGTGACACCCACATCCCTGCCCTGTCCAGCAGTGACCCCAGTGTGCCCCCCCCCCCCCCCCCCCCCAAAAAAAAACCCTACGGAGGGGTCAGCCCCCGCTGTGGGAAGCAGCTGGTGGCTGTGGCTCCCGACGGGGCTGGCGAGGTGGCAGTGATGGGCTCCCCATCCCTCCGAGCCTGCAGCAGCAGAGCAGAGCCAGCAGGGCTTCCAGGGAAGGAAATCCCAGCGCTTGGTGAGCTGCAAATAATCGCGGGCGGCGAGGGGCAGGAAGCGCTTGTTAGGAAGGAGCGAGGAAACGGAGCCACTGCCTCAACCCGAGCAGGCTTTTCAGGACCGGAAAGTGGGAGTAGGAAGGCGTAAAAGCGCTTTGAGCTTTGGCAGAGGATCGCAGAGGGCAAGGGGTGAGGGGACAGGGACAAACAGCGGTGCGGAGCTCAGGGAGGGGGCAGCCCGCGTGTGCGTGCCGTGGAGGGGACTTCACGGTGGAGCTGCTAATTAACTAAGAAAGGCTCGTCTCCACGCTTGTTAGGTTAACTCAGCGGGGATATTGCAAAAGCAAATTCCTCCCGGCAAGTGTAATTACGGGGCCGGAATTCCTCCGGTTCCTTGTCCTTGCCGCGAATCCTGCTAAAGCCATCAGGTGAGGACACGGGGTGAGGGGGCGAGGGGGAACACGCAAGCCCTTTGCAATAACAACCCTCTCCCAGCGTGGCAAGGATTTCACATCAAGGCTTGACGTTTTCCTCGCTGATTATTTCGGGGTGGAAAATACACGTCGGACTAAACCGGCAGGGTCGCAGGGCTGCTTCCCCCAGGGCAGCGCGCTCACGTTAGCGGTGGAAAGAAGACAGTGAGGGGTCTGGGCAGGGCACCAGCAGGATTTGGGAGGTACCCATGCACGGCACAGCGGCCCTGGATGGTGCAGGGGAAGGCTGCTGGCCCGCCAGCATCCGGCCCCATCTGCCTGGTAGAGAGGTGCCGGGCTCAGAGCGCCCCAGCCCAGCGCATCACCGCAGCGGGGTGCTTCGGGGCTCCCCAGGCACATCGGGCACCCTGTGCTTGTGCCACTGCTACCTCTGCAGGAGGGGAAGGTGCTCGTGGGGTGTGTGAAGACGTGCCTTGTCTGGGACGCCAGGTACCTGGGGACATGGGGACAAGGCAGACGGCGTGGGTCAAGGGGAGAGTCTGGGGATGGAGGGCACGGAGGGGGTGGGAGAGGAAATGTGGGGGGAGGAGAAAGGGCGAGCCTGGGACCTTAAAGAGCAATTAGTCAAAGCTGAATTGTTTTTCTAAACTCTTAATGAAAACAAAGAGTGGGGCATGGCCCAGATGGTGCCAGGGGATCAAATAAATGTCGCACTCAGGAAGCAGCTGCTACTGGGAATGTTTCCTGCCAGCCCTGCTGCTGCTCACAGCCACTTTTATTATTTGTTATTTTTCAGGACTGCAGCTGGGGTTTCCCTCCAGCTGTGTGGAAATATGCTTAAGGCTGGTCCACGAAGGGCCCGCGAGGGCTCGTCCCTGCCTGCAGCATCCCTGGGGTGCGGAGCATCCCTGCCCGGTGCCCCCGGCCCCCTGCGGTCCTGTCCTCCAGCTCAGGTGCTGTGTGCCTGTGTGTCTGTGTAGGGTTTTATCCAAGGGTAGTGCCCTGTTTCCCTGCCAGACCCTAGTTATCTTCCCATGGAGGGTTCAACCTGTCCCTGCTCCAAAGCAGTGGCTGATGTGATATAACCAAAGGGAAGAAATTTGTTCAAAAATGAATGTTTTGGGTTGTGTTTTCATCTGTCTGCTGCTTTTTGGGAGCTATTTTTTTTTCTGTAATCCCATGGGCTAAAAAGTCCTTGCTTTTAGGAAAAAAATATATAAAAAAATCATAAACCACAACTAAACCAAAAACTCCTTGACTCCAGCAGATGAGGATTTAAGGGATCCTGTCCCTTATTAGAAATTTAGGAAAATTTCTGCCCCTTAGTAGCCAGCAGACTCCACATGGGAGCCACATATTTGCGGCACAAAGCAGTGAGAAATGTGGCCATGCAGGGTGGCTGCTCCCAGACCGATGTGCACACAAGACAGAAGGACTTTTTACCAGGGTGTGTTTTTTTCCAAGGGCAGCCCAGCTGCGGGGACCACTTGGATGCCCCCTGAGGAGCTGTATACCCGTTTCCTGCCCTTGGCTTTTTATACACGGAACCCCCCAATACACCCAGCAGGGCAGGACCCTCGCCACCCAGCCATGCCCCAGGAGTTTTGCTGGAGCCGAACCCCCAGCTTTGGCCATCGTGGGATTTGGAGGTGCCAGCCTGGGTTTTTTTGTGGGTCGGGTGGGATCGGCTTCCCGGCTGTGCTGGCCGGGGCTTCGCCAGCTCCTGCTGGAGACGCCGCTTCCCCGCCCGTCATTGCGTGCCCCGGGGTTTGCGGTTACGTCCTCGGAGCCGTTTGATCCCTGAAAGTTGCAGCTGATCAAAGGGGCAGCTTACGGGAACGAGCTGCTGGGAGACTTCCTCCGGTGGTGCCAGGGGCAGCGCTGGGGAGGCGAGGGAAGAGATCTGTTAACTGCTGCGGCTCTGCTGCTCAGACAGCCCAGGCAAGAGCCGGGTGATGGAGAGTTTTGAAGAAAAATAATAATAATCTGATGGGTGGCCTTGAGTTTTCCCTTCTCCACATAAGCATGTTTTAAAAAAATGTGAATTCCAGCAAAAGCCCAATGCGCTCCTCAGGTTTGGGTTTTGCACATTGGTTGGGGAAGGGAAATGACGACAAAAGCTGGGGGCACTGCCAGCCGGCCGCAATAGCCCCATTCCAGTCCCATGTTTCTTTTGTTTTTTAGCATACAATTGAACTATTTTTGCTTGTGCAGGGGAAGAAGGAGCTAGCGGTGGTGGCCCTGCTGCAGTGACCGTGTGAAGCCCTCCCGTTGGTGCATGGGGGTGACACCAGCGTGGGGACAACTCAGCCCAGGTGGGTGCTGCCAGGCTGTGCCTTGGCTGCAGGCTCCCCCAAGGTCCCCGTAGGGCCGTACCCCAGGCTGGTGACCCTACAAATCTTCCTGAGGGGCTTTTTGGCTCTTCTACTCAATCAGGAGGCTTGTTGGCAAACATGACCTGTGTTGGGCATTGTTCGTGGAAGAAGGAACATCCTCAGGTACGGCTGCACCCCACCATGTCACCTTGGGAGGGATGGGACGAGCTGTTTGGAGGGACCACATAGGGGTGGCCACCGCCCCAAGTGGGACCTTTCTTAGCAGATCCAGAGCATCCAAATGCTGAGCCCCAAATGGGTCCCATGGCCCTGGGGTGGGAGCAGGCTGGCAGGGAGCAGAAAGCCACCAGGTGGTTGCAAGCATCAGAGAGGGCTGGGAGGGTGGGTGGGTTGGTGGCTGTTTGATCCCACACAGGGTGCTGGAAATAAACCGCTTCCAGGAAAAGGAGGAGGCTGTCAGGGATGAAGCTCTCTGTGTGTCACTGTGAAATCAGGGAGGCTATTTATAGGTGGCTAATTGATTAGGGCGGCCACACTGGAAGGAAAGGACTTTCAGGAGTGAGCACCCAGCCAGCTTTGGAGAGGCATCAGGGAGAGCAGAAAGTCCCCAAGTGATCAACATGCTTTGGAAAGAGGTGTTTCTCTGGGTGCCTGGCTTTTGGGGTATGTCCTGAAGAGAAGTCATAAGTCTGTGCTGTTCTTGGGGGCCCCTTGGTAGGACAGAGCTGCTGTAGGTCCAGGAAGCCCCATGCAGATGCTGGTGGCTGTGCTCTGCACCGAGGCAGGAGACAGCTCTTGGCTCATAGACTCCCCCCCCACCCACCCCAAGGGTACTTTTATCATTTCTGAGCTCCAGTTAGGCTTTGTCCACAGGAGAAGCTCTCAGCTTTAATATGTTGAAGGCTTCAGAGAATCCCTTAAAAGCTGCACAACCTCCTCCTAGGTGGGATGATTTTATTCCTTGGCTTCTTGAGCCAAACCCATTCCCTCCAGCCAAGGGCTGACCTTGCTGTTGGCCATCGGGCTCCTGAAATCAGTGTCTCAGAGTGACAGCAGCTCTTCCTTGCAGCCTGGAGGACACCAAGCTGATCTCCAGGCTCAGCCTGGGCAATGCCACGTGCCCGTGGCAGGGAACAGCCCGTTCCCCAGAGGTCAGAAGGTGAGATCCCAGCAGGCGTGGATGCGGCTCACAGGGAGCCGGACCCGGCCGTGCCCGGGGACCGTGCTGAGCCGGTGTGAGAGGCAGGCATGCAGTGTCTCAGAGTCTGCTCGTTTGGAAATGGAGCTCTTTTCAACGGTTCTGTTATCAGATGGAGCATTTCCTTCATCAGTGTTAATATCCATGTAGTGAAACAATGAAAGGGCTTCCTATCAGTTCCAAATAGGACGTGAAAAGCTCTCAGCGTTAAGAGTAGAGGATGCTGGAATAGGGCAATGGGAAACGCCTGAGTCACTGAAATGCCTCTTTGATTCCATTAGGCTGATATGTTCAAAAGGGAAGAAGAAAAAAAAAAATGAGTGAGAGTGGAGCTAGTTAATGATCTGAGAGACAGAGGGCAGGAAGGGCCAGTGCTTGCAGCGTGGTCTCTGCAGGGAGGGAGGGCACGGAGGGATGTGCTGGCACGGGCTCTGGAAAGTGGAGAGCACAGCGGGGAGCTGTGTGCAGGGAACAGCGCGGTTTGTTTTCGGAGAGAGGGGAGGCTTGGCGGGGAAATACAGAAAGCTTTCACCCCCTGCACCTTGTCCTACTGCCGTGTGCTCCAGCTTTGTCCTCTCTTGCCCAGGCACTGCTGTGCCAATGGTCATGTGCAGCGCAGCCCGACTTTGCACAGCACGGGGCAAGGAAACGGGTTGGGGCGATGTTCTCCAGCAAAAAATGGAAGGGCTGAATATGTCCCCAGTGCTCTGTGCAAAAGCTGTGTGATGTGGTGCTGTATTTTTTTTCCACAGTTCCCTTTTGCACTGGCTGGGGCAAAGCTGCTGGATGGGAGCAGGGTGCTGCTGTTGAGCTTTTGTGAACAGCGTTGGTAGCACCGCGAGGCTCTCTTGGCTGCAGAAATTGAAAACGTCCGCCCCATGTGCAGGAGGCTCTGCCCCTAGGCTGTCCAGTCCTGTGATTTAAAGATCCCTCCAAGTGCTGCTGTGGACTCAGGACGGGAGGGAAAAGCTGCTTGGCAAAGCATCCACGGTCACCAGCCGCAGCAGGGAGCAGCGACCCTGCCCATCGTCCCGGCCAGGAGGATGCGTGGCAGCCTGTGCTGGAGCCGTGTTTGCGGGCAGGAGCGAGGGGTTTGCTGAGGCTGGGCAGCACCTGCTGTGCTGGGGCAGAGCGAGCAGGATATCCCGAGCCTGCAGAGATCCCTGGCCCGGAGTGGGGCAGGCGGCCAGGGCGGTGCGGTCGCTGGCTGCTCCGCTGCGGGGAGCGAAGGGCTCGCTGCCCGGCCCCGCCAGCCAGGTGTAAACCCCAAGGCCGCTGTACAAACACGCGGGCTCTGACATGTGCCAGGTCAGGGGCTGCGAGCACATTTGTTGTTGTTACAGGAAGAGCTGCGAATACTTTGGCCGTAACCTGTTTTCCCTCAGCGTTGTGAGCTAGCCCCAGCCTCCTGCAGGCAAACACCCCATGGGGCATACCAGCAAATGCCCCGCTGTCCTCCCTGCTGCATCCCAGTGGAATTTCCCAGTGAAAGGAGGTCAAAACTGCTAAGAGAAGGAGCAGGGCGCACCCAGTAACCCCTTTCCTGGCTGTACATCCCCGTGCCTGCTCCCCGGGGAGGTGAGCAGCTCTCTGTGCCTGCGTGCCTGGGAGCCCCATGGGGCTCCCCGGGACAGGGCTGCCCTTTGTGGCGGGCGTGATGGGAGGTGTTGAAAAGCTGGGGAGCCGTGCCAGCGCTGCTGAGAGCCCAGCGCCGGGAAGGGCTCACACACAAAGGGCTGTCCTGTCTTCACACCTGCAGGGAGGCCGGGGCGCTGACAGCCTGGGGACGATGGCAGTGACAGAGGCACATCGCGGGCAGGTAGTGGCAAGGCGCTCGGCATGAAGGCAAGCGGCGCGGTGACAGGAGCGGGCCTGGGCTCGGCCACCGCACCTGGGGATGGACCAAAGGGGATGGGGGAGGCCAGGAGGCTGCTTCTCCTCCTGTCCATGCGATGCTCAAGGCGAGGCAGACATCTGGGATTTGCTGGGACGCAGCTTGGCCAGGCTGTTTTAAACCACTGTAGGAGAAATTGGTGCAGGCAGTGTGAGCAGGGGCTGGAGGGGCTTGGGTGAAATGCTTGGAGCATTTTTTGGAAAAATTCCACTCCACCTCCCCATTCATGGGAAACACGCAGCATCCCTTCGGTGGGATCTCTCCGAGACCTGTCTCCAATCCCAGCTAGGAACTGCTGCGGGTTTACGGCTGCTTTTCCCCCTTTTCAGGCAGAAAGCCCCTTCCCCACCGCCACGCTGCCTTCCCTTGGCCGGTCCCTCGGTGGGGCTGGGGTCCTGTGGGACGGGGTGTGAGGGCTTCAGGTGTGCTCTCAGCAGTGCTTCCCCCCCCCCCTCCGTGCCTCGGTGGGCTTCAGCAAGGGGAAAGCTTGGCCGATGGTGCCCTCCTGCGGCGCAGCGCTGTGCGGCGGCTCGGGGGCTGCTGGGGAGCCCCCTGGGCTGGGCAGGCGGCGGGTGCCCGCAGGGTCCCCCCCAGCCTGGCAGGCTCTGGGGTGTCCACAGCCCCTGTCCTGGGGTGGGCAGCGAGGGCACGAAGGGATGGGGTGGTCCCGGGGGAGCCGGTCAGGGGTGGGCACCCTGGGGTGGGCTCCGCTCGGAGCTCAAGCATCGTCCCCCCCCCCCTTGCAGCTCGGGCCCCGAGCAGGGGACAGCGTGTCTCTTTCCTGTCCCAGCTGGGAAGGGCTGGGTCCCCGCCAGCTTTCCTGTTTGTGTTCCACCCCGCCGCTCCCCGGCAGCCTGGCCCTCGCCCGTCCAAGCCCCGCGAGCCCCATCCTGCCCTGGCCGCTCTGCGGGATGGTGCTGGGCTGGGTGGGCAGCTCAGGACCCACTCTTCGTGTCCCTTGGGGGCCATGTGGGCAGGAGAGGATGGATGAGTGGCTGGGCTGTGCAGATTGGCACTTTGTATGGTCAGAGGAACCCTCGTGAGCCCCCAAGTCACAGCCTCTGGAGCCCCAAGTGATGTGAGGGGTAGGTCCTGCCCCTTTGGCAGTGTTTTGTTGGGCCAGGGGGAGGTGAAGGGCTCCGCAGCCCCTCCGGCAGGCTGTGCCAGCCCCTCTGTGGGCTCGCAGCGGTGAGAGATGCCTCCTGGAGCTGTCAGGACATGAGGACAGAAGTTTCCAGCCCTGCCCCGCAGATGGGCTGAGGCAGGGCTGCTATCAAAGCAAAGCCCGGGAGCTCCCAGGATTAGGAAGTTAAGGGCTCACATTGTTTTCCCAGGTCCAGAGGGGGTGGGTACTGGGCAGGATTAGTCTGGCAGAGCTTCCCAATGCGCTCCAAGGGGCACAATAAGACCTTGAGGAGAAGAAGCTGCGCCGATGACAGATGAGAGGCACATCTCTCAGCAGCCTCTGCCTCCTGCCGCACGTGGGATGTGTTTGGGGCAGGTGCTGCTGCTTCACAGCTCTGTGTCTGCCAGCAAACCCCTCCCCGTGCATCCCCACTGGTGTGCGGGTGGGCTCAGGGGTGCAGACCCCTCTGGGGCATGGGGAGAGGGGATGGTGGGAGAGATACAGGTGTCCCTCTGCTGCAGGCAGCCACCCCAAGTCCCTTTGTGTCCCCAGCTTTAAATGGGACCGAGCCCTTGCCCGCAGCCGGTGCCTGTTCACAGAGCACTAAGGTGCGTCTGTTGCAGGCCAGCAGCAGCCCGGGGCAGGCTTTTGCTTCTCACATTATGGATTTTACAAATGATATTTGGCCGAAGAGGCCCTAAATGTCCTGTTGAATCTGGGGGGCTGTGACAGTAGCCTGGAGGGCAGGGGGAGCTCGCTGTGCCACGGGACATGTCCTGCAGCAGTCGGCTCTTCCCTGGGGCAGCTCTGTGCCACCCCGGGCCATCCCTGCCTTTGTGGAGCTCTGGACATGATGGGATGGGGTGGAATTTATGCCCAGGCATCAGCAGTGCCTGTGAAAAAGTGTGTGCAGGTAAAAAGGTGATATATACATTGAGTTATTTTAATAGATTTTTTTTTTCAGATGGAAGCAATTAGAAGCTAACACCCAAAGCCCCTGCCTTGACATGTCGCTGCTCCCCAGCCTTCCCCCTGTCCCTGAAGACCTGCACCAGCTCTGTGGGGCTGTCGGACACTCTGATGCAGCCGTACACGGTGTGGTCACACAGGGAATCAGGCAGCCAGCCGCTGGGTGGCACCTCCTTCCCAAAAACGTGTCCTTTGTGGGTGCTGGGTCAGGGGACAGCAAGCTGGATGCGGCCCTGGCTGCAGGCGCTGCTCCCCCAGGGCGCGAGGCGATGCTCCGAGCACAGGATTTATCCCAAAGTGCTGTGCCTGGTCTCGGCGTCCTGGCACAGAAGGGTGGTGGCACTGCCCGTGTCTGTCCTGCTGGTCCCCAGCAGCAGCGGGGTGAGGACGTGCCCCCTGCCCTGCCACCTGTCCCTGCACAGAAACAGTGCTGGGGGTGCCTGGAGCTGGTTTGGAGCCAGTTCTTTCTGTAAAGAGTTAAAGGGGAAGGAGGGAGGAGAGGCCTTCTTGTCTCCCTTCTGTCACTGCAGCAGCCGCACTCCTGCTTCTGATTTTTGCTGAAGCCTGGATCACTGAGAGCCAAATCGAAGTGAATAGGTGTATCCGAGCAGAGCTGTGAGGTCGGCCAGGCAGAGCCAGGGGGGTTTGGTGCGGCGCAGAGAGGCCCCGCAGCGAGTTGCAGGGATTGCCCAGCTCCCTGCTGAAACCACAGCTTCGTCCGGCAGCACGCAGCGCTGGCCTCGTTCCTCTGTGATAACTCATGGCTTGTGATAACGCGTGAAGTGGAGGGGAACATGAGCACGTGCCAGCACCCAGCTCCTCCACCGTGGGTCACCCATGGGCTTAGCGCCATCCTGCATGTGGCTGGGCCCAGCGGGGCAGGCATGTGCTGTGCTTGGGTGCACCCAAGCTGCTGGCAGAAGGCAGAACGACACTGCAGAGCCGGCCTGAGGCCTCTGCCCTGCCCACGTCTGGTAGTGCACGACCTGCAGTGCTGCAAGCCAGGCTGAGAACCAGAGAAACTCAGCACCCCTCGAAGCAGGCCAGGCTGGGTTGGGGGAGTCTGGGGGGGCATCTCGCAGCCGGCATGGTCCCAGGGAGCATCCGTTAGGCTGCGGGGCCAGGCCCCAGCCCGTGCCGGGTGGCGTGCCGTGTTTGTGAGCCCCCCCCGTGCTTGCGGTTGACCAGAGCGCTGAAATAAGCCCGGCCGGAATTGGGGCACGGCTCTGTATCCTGATGTGGTGAGCAGCTCCCACCGGTGAGGGCGGGGGGGGGGCAGCCCCTCGGGGCGGCTGGCGGCAGCGGGGACGGCGGGGCTTGGCACGAGGAGCGCGGCAGGGCCCCGCCAGCGCCCGGAAAGCTCAGCCTGGCACTAACGGAACTGTGATAAAAATGAACGTGAGCAGGACAGCAGCGCGGGGGAGATTAATGCCTGATTGTCAGAGGGGAGGAAACCCGGGCGGACAGCGCTCACCCAGATACTGGGGCGGGCTGGGGGGGCGAGGAGGGCAGGTGCTGCTTCCCGGTGTTGCTCCATGTGTAGTTCTGCATCCTGCCCTGCGGCCTCTATGGAGAGACAATGGGATGAAGGGTGCGTGCATGGCCTTTGCCAACCCCTATCCACAACTCCCCCACCTTTGCCCCTCCATATGGGCCTAAGCAACATCAGCAGTGCTTGCACATCTCTTTTGAGTCCCTGCTCGGGCCATATTTGCTGGGTGCTCCCTTGCAGCGGCCCAACAGCTTCCCATCCCCAAAGCCTTATGGAAGGCTGTTGGCTGAAGGTAAAGTGTCTTGCCATGGCTGCCTGCAGTAGCAAAGCCCCCTCGCTATTGCCATCAGATGCCCTGACCTTGCCAGCAGCGCCTGCCTGTTCAGCGCCTCCTGCAGCTCCCGGTCCCCTGGTGTTACCACAGCTCCCCCCAGACGCCACAGCTCCCCACAGACCCCACAGCTCCCAGATGCACAGGTACAGGAGCCCCTTGAAGGTCCCATTTGCTCCATCTCCCCCAGTGATGCTTTTTGTCCCCAGCCCTCCTTTCCTACCCGCCCCTCTGGGTGACGGTCACCTCCGACGGGTCCCGCTCTCCATCCCCCCCAACAAGACCACCCGATCCTCCCCCGGCTTCAGCTCTGTGCTGACCCGGCCAAGCAAGGAGCGGGCGAGGCCACTTCAGGAGGTGTCCCCGCTCGTCCCCTCGTCCCTCCGGCGAGCCCCAGCCCTGCCAGCGGCGGGGACAAGCGTGGGCTTGCAGGGACACCTGGTGGCTGCCAGCCTCACTGCGTCCCCGAGGCTGGGCCAGGGGACCCCCGCGGGGCACGAGGTCCTCCGGGGGGCAGTAGCACCCTCGGGGCTGTGGGGGGCCCGATCCTGCCTCGGGGGGACTCGGTGGGGAGCTGGGGAGCCCCCCGGGGTGCGCGCTGCGGAGCCTTGCTGGATGGACGGCACCCCTGAAGAGCCACTGCTCCTCCTTTTCTGTCGTAACGAGAGGAAATAAAGGCTTATTAAATAACGGGAAACAAAGAGAAACTGAAGTCTGCTTGCAAATGATTAGGAAAAAGCAAGGAAGAGAATTTTGGTGTTGCCCTCCGGTAGTTTTGTTGCCTGTGTGTAAAGCTGCTCGGTGGGACGGGGGCCCGGTATCCTGAAGGCACCACGAGCTCCTGTCCTCTCCGCTCCTCCGGCACAGGGACATCGCAGGGCCGAGGCCACAGCAGCTTTGTGGCAGGGCTGGCCTGGGGCACAGCCTGGCCTGTGCCAGCGAAGGCAGGGGGCACTGCGGGTGCAGGAACCGGCAGGGAGAGGGCGAGGAGGGACGGCGGGGAGTGGGCAAGTCAGTGTGGCTGCACATGGGACATCCTCCTCCTCCTCCCCTCCCTGCGCTCCTGCCTCCCAGGGACGGAGCTGATGGCTGCTTGTGCTCTGCCCTCCTGGGGCAATGCTTGCCCCTTGTCCCTGCTGCTAACCCAAACCATGTGGATTTGGTCTTTCAGCACCTCCTCTCTAAATCTTTCTCCTCAGGCCCCTCTGGATGCCCCCAGCTTGTAAGATCTCCCAAATGTTCCAAGTTTATGAAAAAAAAACCAAACATGCTGACTTTACCAAAGAGATGCTGAGCATCCCTTTTCCTCTCCCTGCTCCAAACTGCTGCCACCATGAGGCTGCTCTGTGAGCAGTGACTGGGAGACTTTCACCCTGGCAGCGTATTTGGGGTGCCAAGGTCTCTGGTTGTGGCTCCAAGCCCCGCAGGACCTGGACCCCTCCAGTCTGGATCAGTTCAGAGCCAGAGGGCAAGAAGTGCCAGGGCCCCATGCCCAGACCGACAGCTTCCTCTCTCAGTGAGGAGGTGTGGTGTGGCTCCTGCTCTCCCTGTGTGCTCACTGCTCCTCTGCTGCCTTCCCCACTGCTCTGGGAGGCGTTAGCAGGGGCTCTCCTCTTTTAAATGTCCCACACGACACTGAACATCCCTCTGAGGCTGCTCCTAGCTCGGGGCAGCGTTCTGCAGCCCGTGGCTGCACGTGCATAGCACAGCCGCATCCCTGCTGGCCAGGCGATGCTCTGCACCCGCGGCTCTGCCGCACAGGCCACCAACACACACAGCCCCCGTGTCCCCACGAGGACACGTCCCACATGCTGCAGAGCCCCTGGAGCAGCGGTGGCTTTTGGGGAACGTTGGGAGATGGGACGGACACCGTGTGGGGCCACACAAACAGCGTTTGCTGGGGATGTTTCTCAGCTGGAGCCATCGAAGATGGGTTTGTCCCACGATGGCAGGCAAGGCCCGTGCCATCCCGGCTGAGCTCCACAGCCTCCACGTGCACGTTCACGGCCCTCAGGAGGAGGCAGCGCCTCCAAGGCACGACTCAGGGCCTGGCACAAGATGGCAGCGGGGCCAGCCCTGGGGGCCAGGGCCGGCAGGGGGTCTGCGGTGTCCCTGGCGGGGTGGGCAGCCTCCAGCAGGCCTGGAGAGCCGAGCAGCCCCGAAGGAGCTCCCCGGGGCCGGGGAAGTTTCCTGTTTGCTGCCCGCGCTGAAGCATCGGCCCCGCAACCGCTGCCGGGCCCGCGCTTCCGGCCGGGGCTCCCGCCCGGAGCCCCCCTGCACTATCAGCTCGCCAGATGCCTTTTTCAGGATACTGTGGTAAAACTGTGCCGGGCAGGCGCTGTCATTTGGGGTTTTCTCTCGTGTCAGCCTCGAAGACAAATTGGGCAAGGAGGAGCAAGAGGGGAAAGAAAAAATAAAATTTAAAAAAAAAATAATAAATAGAAGAAAGGAAGATGCCGGCTGCCATCCGTCGGCGGGGCCGGCCCGCGTGGCGGCGTGGCGATGGGTCCCCCAAGCGGCGTGGCGGCGGTGGGCAGCGTGGTGGCAGGACCGGGCGGCCGCCATGGCGGCATGGCCTCCCCGGGCGCTGTCGGCCTCTAGTGGCGGCGGTGGCCGCGTGGTGTCATGGCGGTGCTGCAGGCCCCGTGGGTCCCAGCAGCACCACGGGGCCTTCTGCCTTCCCTCCTGGTGGGGCTGTCTGTTCTGGATGTGGCCTCTGGGTGCTGCCACCTCCAGAACGTCATCCTCCACCAGGACATCATCCTCCACCAGGACATCGTCCTCCACCGTGATACCATCATTCATCATCCATCACCCTCCAGAGGGACGTGGCTCACCCTGCGATGACAAGGGAGCAGGAGCGCCATGCACCTGCCTGTCCCCGTGTAGCACCCAGCAGCACCCAGGCAGGACAGGGTGCCCCAAAGCATCTGCAGTGCCCTCATGGCTGCTGCTCTGGGGCCGCCTGGTGGTGTTGGGCATCCACCGTACTGGGCAGACTGGGAGCTGGTGGTGGGAAGGCAGCGGTGACAGTGCAGGGAAATCTGTCTGTCTGCGGAGCTGCGCAGGGGCCTGTCAGAGCCACCGTGGGGCTGGGGGGCCCACAGCGCTGGCACAAGCATGGTTTCCACTGTGGGAGAGCAGAGAGAGCCCAGGAGAATATGTCCTTGGGGACCCAGAGGTGCAGAAGTGCCAGCTGTCCCTACAGCAGAGCAGTAGACGGTGTGAATTGGTGGCACTGGGGACAGTGGGGACAGCAGTGACCAGCGGGCAGCACAGGCAGCCGTGTGCCACCCCTGCCAGGCAGGCAGCCGTGCTGAGCCAGAGACCCGAAATCATGGCTGCTCGCTTTTGCTGGCAAATCTTGCATTTGTGTGGTTTCCTTTTCCTTCTCCTACGTACTCCTTTTTCCTTCTCTCTTCATGTTGTTCCCTTTCCTGTGGAGGCGAATTTCAGCCCTTCCAACCTTTGGGTTCCAAACTCTGCACAAGAGCAAAACTAATCAGGGAGTCCCAGCAGGGCTCAGCGTTAATTACCCATGAGATGCTAATCTGCTGGAGGGTCTCGAGTGCTCCTTCAGCCGAGCCGTCCTTTTCCTTCTGCTCTGCAATTCCCCTGGCAGATGCCTGCCGACTCCCCACAGCCTACCCAGGCAATTTGTGCTGAACAAGATCACGAGCTAAATTCCTAGCCCAGAAAAGCTCCTGTGCAGAGCAGCAGAGACAGAAAAAAGCCCAGCCCTGCTGCAGCCTCTGTCTGTTTTCAGAGGCAGCAGGAGAACGGGAGTTGTCTTCTCCATCAGCCAGAGCTTCTGCCTGGGATTCCCCATGCCCCCAGGTCCCAGGTTAGATGGCCTGAGTGTAGCTGAAAGAAATAAGACAGGGAATGCTCCTGCCTGGATTCCCTGGTGGCAGTGCCTTCTTGCCTGCCTGGTGCTGGCTGTGATGTTCTAGGAACCTTCCTGGCTCCAGCTCCCCACGCTTGACGTGCAGACAAGCCTGGAAAAAAATAAGGGATATCCTTGGAAAGCAGCAGCTGGAGTTCAGGTGGATCCCGAAACCAGCCAGAAATGGTGCCAGCCAGGTCAGCCTGTCCCTGGCTGGAGGCCTGCTGGACGGGCTCTGGTGGCAGAGGTGACACTGGCTGTGGCAGAGGTGGCAGTGCCGAAGGACACAGTGGTTGCAGGAGGAAAGTAAGCACAGCCTGAGCTACCTGGAGTAGAGACTGAGCTCCCCGATGGCTCTGCTGGTGGGGACGCTGTGGGGCTGCCCTGCAGCAGCTCCTTCCTGGGCTGTCCATCCTCTGTGGGCACCCTGCGACACGCGCCTGGAAGGGGACTGCTTCTCTGCTTGTGGCTGGGGTCTGAGCAGGGAAATCATTTTGAAACCTCTTTGGATGCATTTAAGGTTTTTCCAACCCAGCCACAAGAGAGATTTTGAAGTCTCTGAGATGAGGGAGAAGACAGCAGGAGCTGGACAAGCTGCCAGGACAAGTATCCTGCCAGGATCAGTCACACAGGCAGAGTGCAGGGACATCCCCTCCAGCCCCCTGGTGCCAAGGGATTTGTGTGATGACAAGCAGCACATGAGGGGCACATGATGTGCTGGAGGGGTTTGCAGGGTCACAGGGGCTGAAAGGTCCCCTGCTCATTCACAGACATGGAAGCAAAAACCAGCCTGGCTTTTCCAACCTTAATGTTTTTGATTTCTCAGCAGGACTTGGCAAGGGCTAGCCACTGGGGGGCGAGGACCCTGCGAGCCGCAGCCCTACGTGCAATGGGGCCATTGCAAACCAAATCAGCCCTTTTTCTCCTCCCCCACCCCTTCGGTCGGGGGCTACAACCTTTAAATTTGGAGGAGGTAAACAGCTGCAGCCCTAATTATCCTGTTTGCAGCCATCAGTTGCCGTTTCTCTGACTCTCCTCCAGCCCCCGAGCTCCTGGTAGGTGGTGTGTTTTTCTTCCTCCTCCTTTTATAGTGTATTCTCGAGAGTAAATTTGCAGGCATCCAGAAATTACTCTAGTTTCTAGGTCACTCTGCTGCTGAGTGCTTGTTAAAGGGGTTCCCTGATGTACGTGCTGCTGCAGGCTGTTGTCACAGGTTGTGAAAACTCAGCTGCCCCTCTAGTGGGGCTGCATGCTCTGGGGTACGGGGTGCCTCCTTACTGGGGGTCCCCCAGCAGCCATGGAGGCTGCAGGTACAGAGGAGCAGGTACAAAGCTTGGGGACCTCCTGGGAGGACGCAGCTCACCCTGGGTTGTCACAGCGTGTGTCCCATCCTATTTCATAACCCAGCTGAAAAGTGTGTTGTATTAATGGATGCATCAGTCTGGTTCACCTGGGCTGGGGTGCAGGAGCATAGGGGCAGAGTCTGCCTCCCTGGGGTCTTCTGAACACCTCACAAACCCTCACCGAGCCCCGGAGTGGGGACATCCCGGGCCACCTGCCCTCTGTCACCCTCCCCTACATGTGAGCAGCGCTGGGGCAGTGAATGGGCTCGGTTTGCACAGCGCTGGGGCAGCAGCTGCCCGAGGAGGGCAGCAGAACGGAGCTGCAGGGAGAGGAGAAAAGCATCTCCCCTTGCAGAGGCTGCTTTATTTTCAGCCCCTGGAACTGGGGCAGCTCTCCTTGGGGACCTGAGGCCTTTTATTCTGGGGCTGTCTGCGCTCATCCCTATTTATAGCTGGCATCTCTACAGCCGCAGCCTCCGTTAACAAGCGCGATCTGAAGCTGCCCAGCAGGCACGAGGGCTGAGCTGTGGCGTTGATCAAGAAATCGGGAGAGGGACGGATGGATGCGGAGGCATAACATCCCACCGTGCCCCTTTGATGCGATGGGCACAGTGAGCTCCCTGTACCCAAGGGAGATCGGGCTGCTCGGAAGCCAGGCACAGGGTGATTGGGGCAGGAAAGGCACTGCCTTCCTCCTGTAAGGGGGAAGTGGGAAATTAAGGATGCCTCTGGAATCAGTGGCGTGCTCACTCTCTTCTCCTTCCCCCGGACCTGACTGCCTCACCTCAGATGCAGCAGGCAGTCTCATCTGGCTTCAGGTGTCCCTGGCACCTCCCCAGGTCCAGCGTGTGTTTTGGTATGATGGGTGAATGGGGATTTACTTGGTTTTTAGCTGCTTGTCAGCCCCACCTCTGGCAGGCAGGATGCAAGTTTTGAGGTTCCCAACAGCAGCTGCAGGGGGGTTGGAGAGGCAGGGGATCTAGGTGAGGTGCCTGCTCGCCCATCCTGTTGTGGGGTGAGGTTTGTGGGCATGGGAGGGAGCTGGCACCGGGACAGCACGGTGGGTGCCTGCGCTCAGGCCTGCAGTAAGGCACTCCACTTCTTTGGAAGCTCTGTGGCCTGGAGCAAAGGGCTTTCCTACTGACTGTAAAAAGAGCAAAGCAGCCCAGAAGAGCATGAGTAGTGTAAGGACAGTTCTTACCCAAGATGGCAAGTGACAGGTGCTCTGGCCCCAGCCTGGGAAGATTTACTTTTTCCTTGAGAGGACCTTGAGAGCAGGCCAGGTGCCGGCTCTGGTCTGAAACACCATGCTCCTTGCTCTGGGGGCCCTGCTGGAGGTGCCACAGGGGCTCTTTGACCCCATCACTGTGACCACCACCATGGGATTGCCACCTTGGGGTGGGAACAGAGGGGTCAGGGTGCCTCAGGGGTTCTGTGGGGTCTGGATCTACTTGCTCACCCAGGGAGGATTTTCCTACTGCACCTGAACAACCTGAGGCCACAGAACTTGGGCTGAGGGTGGTGGTGGTGGTCCTAAACCCTCAACAAAAAAAAAAAAAACGATCTGCAAGGATCTGGCTGCCCAAGGTTTGATCAGCATCCGTGGATGCTTTCCAGGCTCCCAGCAATGCCAAAGCCACCTCAGGCTGAGAAGCCCTGAGCCAAACACCCTCCCTGTGCCCCTGTCCCGTGTGCCTGGGGCTCTGGGGCTGGCCCCAGCCTGGGAAAGCCCTGGGGCAGGCAGTGAGGCTCCAGGTAATTAGGGACGAGGAAGCAGGACTTCAAAGTGGGCCGGGTGCAGTCACTGTAGGGGTGGTGAGGCCGCAGGGTTCTCCTTCTCCACGCCTTGGCCCCTTCCTGCCCAACATCTTTTAATGAGGGCAGCAGGTAGGTGCTGTTTAATTGGCACCTTGAAAGCCACCTCCACCCCACAGCTCAAGGCAGGAAAGATGGAGGGACACACACCCCGTTCTGCTCTTTTCTGTCCCTTTCTGTATTGGGATTTCAAACCACTTTGGCACACGATTAAGCCATGCAATTGCAGCAGGGAAGGCCTACATTGCAGTTCATGCAGCCAGCTCAGATTGGATCAGAGGGTGTTTAACTGTGCACTGTAGCAGAGAGGCACAGGAAAAAGTTTCTTACATGACTGAAATTATCAGGGAATTGCACGTGGTTGTAAACCCTTCCTCCCACTCGGAGGTCTGAGCAGAGAAGGGCTTCAGCGATGTCTGATTTGAGAGGCAGAACCTGTTTGAAATGGCTGCAGGACCAGCTGCACCTCCAAGGCTTCTCCTGAGAAGCTTCCCTAAGCAGTGCCCTGCCTTCTAGTTAGCATGAGCGTGTTCTGCTGCAGCAGCTAGAGGCAAGAGCCTTGTTTCTGGGAGGGTGTGATGAAATCCTGGGGCTCTGAAGCAAAGCACAGGATTGATCCTCCTGCTCCTCACTGCGGAGGGAAAGCATTCTGACCGGGAAGCAGGAATGGGCTATAGCCTAATTACTTCTGGTTGCTTCAGGTCTCCTGCATTTCCCTCCTTGTTTAGTAAGTGAGGACAAGAGGATCCACTGATTGAACCTGTATTACCTAGAAGGAAAGACAGGGCTATTTGGGCAGCAGCTGCCAGGGACAACGTCAAGCAGGACAAGTTTGTACTTCGTGTGCTGTCTTCTGCTTCCTCCATCCCCTGTGCTGATAGCAGGGACTGGGGATAAGGGCGGACTGAGAGAACTGCACCGCCTACCCCTCACATAGGACTGAGGTGGTGCAGGACCTGGAAAAGCAATGTGCTTAGTGCATGATGCAAGGGGAATTCTTATGTTGGTCTAGATGAGACAGGCGCAAGGGCTGGTCCTGCTATTTGTGAATCCTACAGAATTCCTTCTAAATAAGCAAAAGACTGCAGAGGGGCAGGGACAGCCAGCTCCTCAGCCTCCCCCCCCACCCCGAGCCCAGCATAAAAAGGCGAGGCAGTGGCGGTTTTATTTCAAAGTAGAACAAAGGTGTCTTTAATTCTTTCTGGAGATGCAACATTTGGATTTGCCATGAGCGTGTCTGTGCTCAGACTAGCTGTTTGTGTGCGTTTAGTCAGGGCACATCTGTACAGGGAAAACTGAAAGCAAGAGACTATTTTATAACCAGGCTGAGTCTGACCTCTGGTCAAGAAACCCTGTTACCCAGCCAAACAGCATGACAGTGTGGTCCCTTGCACAGCAGATGTTGCTGAGCAGATAGCCTCTAGAGAACAAAATGTAAAAATAAAACATACTCGCAGGTATTTTTCACGTCAACTTTTTTCCCTAATTTTGCTGGGATGGAATTTTGGCTCAAAGTGTATCCAGTCCCAGGCTTCTCATCTCCCTTCACACTTCTCCCCTACACCCGACTGCTAAACCGGAGCGTTACAGTGCGTCAAGGATGTTGTCAATTTTGGTGACCAGATCCTGGCGCTTGTTGGAATGCATCTTCTCGTTCTCAATGTAGGTGTCCTTCTTGAGCTTGCCAGCTACCAGCCGCTCGGCTTCAACTGAGGACTTGAGAACAAGCTCCTTGACTTGGCCATCCAGCTTCTGAATCTCACTTACCTTACAGGAGTGAGAAAGGAAAGGAATATGAGAGGAGGAAAAAAAACAACAACAACAAAAAAAACCACGCATCCTTAAGTGAAGCTGCAATAGAAGAGATGATTGAGCTGGAGCAAAAGATGAAGTCAGTGCTAAATGGAAATGTCTCCAGTCCCTGAATATTGCCTCCTGAGCTGCTGCCTCTTTCTGCCATCATGTTATGAGGAACAGCTCATGAATGGATAATTAAGCAGTGCAGATAAAAGCAGCTCTGAGGACCCAGGAGCCATACTGGCAGGAAACAGATGCGATGACTGTTAAAGAGTGCTTAATGATGGATTTTAAAGGCTGTAAGCTAAATCACAACTATGACAGCTGGAAGATGTGCCCCTGCAGTTAATGTTAATGGTGTGTGAGAAGCAGCGCTATTAAAGACAGAGCTACTCCTTGAGATAACAGATTAAGATAGGTGTCTGTTGGTTGAATGGACCTTAGAGATTAAAATGTCCCATGCTTGGGGTTAGGTGGATGTTCCAAGTAAGTGTTGAAATAGAGTGGATGGAGGGAAGGACAGTGGGTGTGCTCACTCTGTCACAGCTTTCAGCATGGTGCAACAAAATACCCCGAGAAGCATCGTGTTACTAAAAATCTGTCAGCACCAAATTCACACATACAAGAAAATAAGAGATTAGGGAGAAGATTTTGGTTTGGCTGCTGTGAGTAGTAGAGTCAGAACTGATAATGTGTTGATAGTTTCTATTTTTGCCCAAGTGTCACTGGCATGAGCTCAGTAACAAGCATCAGGACTTCGTTACAAAAGCATTAACCTGTACCCATGCAGCAGGTTTTAGGGGCTGTTTAAGGAACAGCTGATCTTCACACCCTCTGGCAGGGATCAAGGTACTGAGGGGTAAGGGCCAAGATACAAGCTGCAGAAATTAAACCTTAAATTAAGTTGCCTAGAATATTTAACAGCCAAAAGCAGGAGAACTTAAAAAGAATAACAATATCTTACTTTATCACATAAGTCAGAGCCTTCTGTCTTCAGTTTAGATTGCAGAGCAGCTATTTCATTAGTCAAGGCCTTGTGCTCAGTCTCCAAAGACTTCTTACCACTGTTCAGGGTGGAGATGTCTCGTGACTGCTTGTATTTATTCACTGCTTCATCAAAATGACGGTACAGCCCAAGTCTCTTGTTCACCAGAGTAAGCACTTGCTCTGTGATGCAGGCAACCTTCATCCTAGCTTCAGCAGCTGGATCCTGGAAGAGGACAGAAGAGGAGATCAAAGCAGTCGTATCTTTGATCCGCATCAAGCCATGCCTGCAATCTGCCACACAACTATTACAGAAAGTGCACCCTTTGCAATTAAGTCGACTGACAGCGATTAGGCGAAGGGTACAAGGACTGACTAAGGCAAGCACCTTTCAGAATTCATCCTGGCCCAGCAAATAGCTTGACAAAAGGTAAGTAAAAAAACATTGCAGAAAGAGAATTGCAGATGTCCCTGTTTATCAGAGATAAATTTGTTTTTAGCTGAAGGGCAAAACTCGGATTAGCCAGAGTATACCAAGTCAAGCCCTGCATGAGTATCAGCGCACAGGTGGCATAAAAACTGGGCTCCATTTAAACGCCTAGCAGAGTACCCAATCTGCAGAAATATTCAGGGAGAGTTATTGGCATGAAAAATCTCCAACCAGCAGCTGAGTAACCTATTAACATTCCTAAAGGGTTCTTCCTCATACAGTACCTTAGTGATGGAGAAATCCAGCCTCACATAGACAATCACAGTGAAGAACAAAATGTAAAAGGCTCCAACCACCAACAGAGGTTCCTGCAGCATCAGTATTTTATTGAAGGTGTAATGAACCTAGGAGAGAAGTTCAGAACATTGAGTAGTGATCCACATTACTACAGGGGAGAAATCCTCAGGCAGCAGCAGAACTGGCTGCACGGTTCAGGAGGTTTTTATTTCTGACACCCAACACGGATGTTTTGACCATCATGATGAATACAGAAGAGGCCCAACTGGTCATGCTAACCATGCGGAGAGGCCACACTCACCACTATGTCTTGGATGTGCTGCTCTACCAGGTTGCTCTTGTGTGCCACTATAACAGGGCGTCCAAAAGTGTCCAGGTATGTGTAGTGAAGCTCGTCTGAAGCACGATTGATCTCGTAGGGGCTGTCCACATGGATATTCCTGTGGATAAAGCCAGACAGTCCTGTATGATTCTACACTTTCTGAGATGATGTAACCTAGCACTTGGCTGGCCAACTGTGGCCTCTAGCACAAGGCCAATTATGCGGTTTAAACAACACTCTAAAAGGAAGGAAAGCTGTGTTCCAAGGTCTCCTCTACATGCATAGTCATGATGTTGTTTCGCTGTCTGCAGGCCACTAGAGCAGGCAGGAGAATTGCCACCAACACAGCATCTTCTGCGGTAACAAGGCAGGAGTAATGACACTTACTTGGCACCTTCTGGCAGGACGATCTTGACAGTCAGAGAGTCCGTAACTTGCTCATCGAATACATGGTCAACAAACCTCATTTTCAGAGCATACTGATCACCTAGGAGAATGAAGACCAGAAGGTGGTTACAATTCCTCGAAGAACAAGGGCAATCTTGAAGCTCAGCTCCTAACACAAGCAAAAGCAGAATTTGGATGGATACATCGTGCAGCAGGGGGCACTAGTTCATTCAAACTGTATTTTAACCAGATGTCTACAAGAATCTGAAAGAAGCACAGAAAAGGGGGATGGATTTCCATATTCTAGAACTAACTCCTAGCAACTCTTGTTGCTAAGGTGCAGTGTACCATGGCTCTGAATACTTTACTGTACAGCAACCACCTTTAAACACAGAGAAAAAGGTTTCGCACTCCCTTCCCCTGCAACACCCACCGAGATTGTAGAGGTATTCATAGCTTGGCAGGTTATAGCCGATGATGTAGTGGGTTTTCCATCCCCCAAAAAGCGGGAAGCGGGGACGGATCTCCATCTCTACAGAGTCATCCAGGACAAGGAGGTGGCTGGTGGAGATGTTTCCGATCTCATCTCTGTAATAGACGTCCTGAGCAGCAGCCGGGAGAATGGTCTGTGTGGAGAGAAGCAACAGTCAGTGCACTGACTAGGAGTTACTTCCAATGGAACTGGCAAAAACCAGTAACAGCTGTTAAGTGTCAAGAAAACAGTGCTGCCACATGAGACAACAAAATGGCCATTCAGTTTCACTGAGTGGTGTAAAATTGTGCTATTAAAAGAGATTGGCCACAGAATTGACTGCCAGTACTAAAATCACCTGGCTTCTAAGTGAATGTGGAAAATCAGCACTTTCTCCAGCCCAGTTTCAAATATACCAGACAGCAGGGGATTTCATCTTGCCCACCAGGACAGCAATTCTCCTTTCACTCCAGCCCACTGCTCCTAGATCACTGAGCTTGCTGGCTTTACACTCAGCAAAATGAGATTTCTGTCTGGCTGCACCACGTTAGAGAATTACAACAATCAATCCTGAAGGCCTCAAGCAGCGAGGAAGGTTTTTGGTTCAGATGAAGACACAAATGCTTTTCATATCTGGCTAGTACAGCCACAGCTTTAAGTCGTGTGGAGTGCTTTGTGGGCAAGGAATGAATGGGTGAGTTTCCAACTATTACTGTTCAACATGATATGATGGAAAAGGCAACCCTGAAAATGTGAGGGTAAGGAAAAGGATGAAGGGCCCTTGTACGGTGGAAACAGGAAAGCAGAGCTGTCAATGCAGATCGAGGGGTTTAAAGAGTCCCTGAGACTAGAGAGGTGACAGCATGGAAGAACAATACATGCCCCGGTATATGCAGTTTCTTTGGTCATCAGATGCAGTAAGGCATACAACTTCCTATTTCTACCTCCAAAAGCCACTTTTGGCTTTTTGGTATGATCCTTCTCTGAAAACAACCAGAGCTTTAATATTCCTTTACTACTTGGGTATGGTAGAAGAGGACAACTGTATTTTTTTTTTTAATCTTTAAGAAAGGGGAAGCCATGGTAAAAACAAGTAATGTAAAATGCCAACCTTAAAAGACTTAACAGAAGAGATCCCACTGTCTGGCTGTCTCTGGTAGTCGTATCTGGAGAAGGGCCCTTTCAGCACTGCTCCTGTGTGCTTTAAATCAACTGTCTCTTCAACCGCAATGTTCCCCCAGTGAGACACCTCGATGACTCGGGTCATGCTGGTGATGGTCAGGAATGGACTGTTGTTTTCATAGTGCACCTTCAGAGTGTCCTAACAAGGAGAAAAGGTAACTTATTAGCCCCAAAGTAAGGAGCAACCTCCCCTCCCAACTATGGGTCTCCATGTCCCCAAGAGAAACTTCTTTGACAAACTCTGCAGAGAAGGCTGCGTGGGAAGCCTGGAGCGACCCCAGCCCAATTCACACAGGACGCTAGAGACCATGCTCCCAGGTCACATCCTGCACATCTGGCAGAGCTGTAACAGTGAGGGGGGATAGAAATGCCCTCCTTCCCCCACTGCAAATACACCTCTGGGAGAACCATGCACAAACCACCTTGGTTTGTTCTGTGGACACCAGGGAGTGGTCAGTACTTGAAGCACCTTGTCAGGGAGCATATTCCCAGTCTCAAAATGGGCTGACCCAGACTTATCTGCAGTTCTTACAGCAAAGCCTTCCCATTCTCCAGCCTCTGAGATTCAGATGTTTGCATGATGCTCACTGCAGAGCCACGACCTGTCTGTTCGGACGTTTACCTGGCTGTATGGAGGGATGTCCTTGAAGGGGCCATACTCAATCACGTCTTCTGTGCGGGAAGGGTTGCCCAGCTTGGTGTAACTCTCCACATTCCTGGAGGCCAGTTTGACCCGGGTTGTTTGGGTCTTGGTGAAGTATGGCGAGTAGAAATAGTGATTTCCTTCAAAGACCACAAACTGCTTCTCGCTTTGGGTAATGTGGGTGGGGTAGGGCTGCAGGACATGTGTGAAAACCATTTCAACAGATACACGGACCTTGGCTCCTGGTGCCAGAGGAGATGGCAGCTTCACAGAGAAGAATTTTCCACTAGAAGAGAGAACAGGTAAGTCATGTGAGATCTCCCTGAGAGTACAATCAGATCCAACCCCTGCAAAATCCCCTGTGGATGGGAACTCTGGGATTCTGTATCGCGTATACAGTGTGCGATAGCAGCCACTGTTGTATTTGCTCCTCAGAGGCCTACAGATGTCTTATCAAAGAGGGTGTGTTTATTCTGGATTGAGGAAACAGGACAAGAGGCAACACAGGGTGAACTGTGTTCAGGCACAATTACAGCCTTTGCTTCACAAAGACACCTGGGTCCCATTTTGGAAATGGAATGGTGACATACTTCCCTCCCTACTTCTGCATTTATAAAGCATGTTTCAGCAGGGTTTTTCCATTCTTCTTCCGACGACAAGAACAATCAGAATCAGAGGAAGCATGTGCAAATGTTCAGAAGACAAACCATAAACATCTTAAGCCCAAGTTCCCACAAAATCTGTTTATTCTCAGTTTTTTGCCCACAGGAGCTGAAATTAAGGTACAGCCTGAAAATAAGCATGGTTTTGGACTGAGGTACTACAGAAAACCAGTAAGAATGCACGAGATGGACCAAGGTGATGCAAGCAGAGGATGGACTTCCAAGTCATGCCTGGTGGCCCACAAGCACGATCACATGAAGAAGCCTGGCATGTCTGAGCAAGGTAACTCTGCCGTTACATTAACTCCTTAAAATTCAGCAGCATCATGCTTCCAAGCCACTTTAAAAGGACCTTTTATTTCTCAGCAATCATGGCTCATAAATACATGCCTGCCCAGTCTTACAACATGTGCACAATATCCGAAGCTTGGCAGAGCAGAGCCCCAGGCATAAAGCCAGCATCCTCTGCTCCTGCAGCAGGGACCAGGCCCATGCTGGGCACAGCATTCAGCACACTGGAACTCCCTGATATCACAGACTAAAAGCAGTGCTTTGGGGACACAGCCAAAGAGCACTTCCTCTGTCATCGTCACTGCTGATCATTTGAGGCCCCAGATGGTAGCAATAAGGAAGAGCATGACTGTAGCTATAATGCTTCTCTCACCTGATGTCCCTTAATGAAGGAACAGGACATTATTTAAGGCAGAGAGGACAAGAGATTGAGCACAGCTGAACCCCCCTGAAGGCAGCTGAGCTGCATTTACGAGAGACATTCTGGCCCTTGTAGGGCTTTCTTCTCACTTAGCAGCCTTGGGTGGCTGTGGGAAGCAGGTACATACTGCTTGTGTTTGGCTCAGTGCATAGAGCTAAAGCCATGTACATTACTTCCCAAAGAAAGAGCCTCAGAGGGAGGGGAACGACGACTACTAGGGCCTTTTGGGCTGCAGGAACTGGGCATGGCTGCTCGTGTGAAGTGTGCTCCCTGGCTTTGAAGCACCCTTGGGTGCAGCCTGAGTACAGGTTGATCTTTTCAGAAACAAGAGACTCTAAGGATCTCCAGGTATGCAGGACTACAGAATACTTCTACCCCACCCTGAGGAAGGTGGTGCAACACAGATGCATAACTCCAGGTACTGACCTCAGGGGGTGACACTCACCTTTTGCCCTTAACTTTAGTCTCTCTCACTTCCAAGGTGTTCTCCTCTTCTTCCTCACCCTTTACCTGTTCCAAAACAGATCGATCAGTGTATTGCTGTTTAAAAGAGTCAACATGACCAGGATAACCCCCACATAGCTCCTTTATACTTTTTAAGGGGATACCCCCACAGAAAGTACAAGCTGCTACAAGTGCAAGTGAGTACAAGAGAGCTTGCACGATAAATACTTTTTAATTTTTTATATAGTGCCTTCATAACTATTTTCATTAGTACGATGTGGTGAGACTGCCAGAACTGATGCTGGCGTCTTATAAACTTGTCACATCCCTTGGTCCCCAAGCCAGCGCGGTGACTGTAATTTGTGCAAACGAGCATCTTGGTTAACTGCTTTCTCTACTTCTCTCGTGTGCTTTTTATAGGGACTGAGGACTGAGAAGGCCGTGGGAACCTGATGTGGCCAGCAAGCCAAGAGGCGATCGGTGCAGCCACCTGTGGGATTGTAAGAACGCTTGTATTGAAGTCCCTCGGCGAAGAGGCTGCACAGGGCGCTCCGTGGGCACCCGCTGTGGTGAGCACCGCCCGGTACGACAGAAATGAGCCTCTCACGGCTCCCTCACCCCTCGGTAGCTCCCGGCCTAACCCCCCAGCCCTACTTGTCCCCCCTAACCCCACAAACCCTACAGTTTCAGGGCGCAGGGACGCCGGGGGAGCGGCAGGGGCGGCAGTGCCGACGTGTCCTGTGCGGGCGGCGCCGTGCCGAGCCGTGCGGTGCCGACGTGGCCCTGCGGCCCCGGGGAGCCCCCACAGTCCCCCTGAGACCCCCGTTATCCCCGGCCGCCCTCCGCCCCGCGCCCGCTGCCCACCTGCACGCCCAGGTAGGCCAGGCGGGGCTCCAGGCCGGGCTCCAGCGCCAGCAGGAAGGTGGAGGCGGCGGTGCCGGCCGCGTTGGCCAGGCTGAGCTCGGCCGAGACCTTGGCCAGGTGGGTGCTGAGGTCCAGGGTGCGCCGCGCCTCGTCCAGCTGCAGGTCGGCGGCGGCGGCCGCCAGGCAGAGCAGCAGGCGGCACAGCAGCCCCGCCATGGCCGCCACACGGCGCGGGGAGGGCACAAGATGGCGGCGCCCGCGCTGTACGGGGAGGGCACAAGATGGCGGCGCCCAGTGCGGGTGGGAGGAGGCGCGTGATGGCGGCGCCCAGCGGCGCTTGAGGACCCCCGCCGGGGTAAGGCGGCTGAAGGAGTGCCTGAGTAGAAAGGCGGGGAGGTGAGGGTGGGCTCTGGTTTTTAGCAAAAGATGTGTTTTGTCTGAGATCCAGCAGGGGAGGCTGGAAAATGGCTAAAGGCTCCAAAACCCTTTGTTCTCACCCCATGGGCACGGCCCCTAGCCCCACTGTGCCTCCTGGCAGAACTAACCAGCCACTCATTTGGATGGTTTGTCTTGCTGGCCTAGGGAGCAGATTGATGTTGCTCTGCTAGGTGAGGTTTAACACCAGTGGGTTTTAAGCTGAGTTCAAATCTTCCCCTAAAAATTATCAGAAAGAATTAAATGAAGACAGAGCAGGGTGCCACAGGCAGCCAAGGCACAGTGGCTCACCCTGAACTGACCTGGGCAGAGAGAGATGGAGAGTGGAAAATGTTAGTGGTTTAACACACGACTGAGGAAGGGGGAGCTGACACTTCACTCCCAAACATCTGAAGCAGATAAAAGCGAGGATCGGATGTTGTCTGCCACGGAGCAGGGCTGTAGTCTGCGAGCCCTGTGGGACAACAGACTTTTCATGTTTCCCTAATGTGATCCAGGGCTTGGCCTTTCTTTAATATCTTAATATGAGTCACAAAAATAATCCTCTGAGTTGGTGTGAGATTGCCAAGTATCAGAAGGGGATTTCCTACACGTTGTGAGTTTGCATCTGGAGTCAAAAAGCCCCTTGGCAAAGGCTAAATAAAATGGGGTGTTTCTTTGCGTTATGTTCAAAACAACACCATCTTCTAACTGGCCTTCCCTTTCTGCGCTCTCTGTCCTCCCGAAGTGTGGAAGTCTTCTTGACTTCAGTCTCTCCTAATTTAGGCACTAGACCTGTGAATTTGGCGGCTGGCCCTGTTAGTGTCCTAGTGCAAGTGGGTGGTTTTGTCAACATGTTTTGAATGACATCTTTCCTCAGCACAGCAGGAGTCGGTTGCAGGGATGGGTGTCCAGCTCCTCTGGCTTGTGCTTCCAGCTAGGGAAACGTTCCAGGTCCTTCTGCTCTCCAGGAAAAGCGTGCTTATCTTTGTCATCTTCTCCAAAGAGCCAGGCTTAGGGGCTGCAGGAGCTGGGTAGGCAAGTTAGGGGAGAAACAACTGTAAAACATGGATGGCTGAATCCTGGTTTTAATTTAAGTTTGGCCAGCAATGCTGCATCTGGAGGCTCCCTCTGGTTGTCTGGGTTGGTTTTGCTGTGGAAAGCTCCTCTCCTAGGAACGGCTGTCACTGTCCTTCCTCCAACCCCAGCCTCCATGTCACAGGGAGTAAATGAACTCCAGACTGCGGCTTTAATAACACACACAGCTCCAGCCTTAATTTCCCCTCTCTCCCTCAGGGAAATTTCTTCTGGCAAAGGGAGGGAAAGAAATAAATGCACATTCCCCTTGTGTCTGGAGATAATTGGGCTTCAGTTGTTACATCCAGGGCCAAAGGTTGTTCTCTGATGGATTCAGCCCAGATCCTGGATCTGAGCTCACCAGCAAATGCGACGTTTCAACATCTGACCCATCTCAGACCCTGGCGAGCTCTGAATCAGGCTGTTATATGCTAAACCCGTGTTCAGATCCATTTCTAATTGTGATAATTGAGTCATACTGAGTCTGTATAGTGTCTGTTCCAAGACTTCAGCCCTGCCATGTACTCTAAATTTATCTTTAGGTTGAAAAGCTGTCGCCTTTAGAATTCTTGCTTGTAGGACAAATTTTGCACTGCAGGCCCCTCTCGTTGCTGTCCTGCATGTGCAGTGGATGTTTAAGTTTGCAGAGAGAAGGTGTGAAATGGCATCAGGCTATGGTTACTTGTGCACGGGCTCAGTTAATGTGCTAGCAGAAGGCATCAGAGAAGCAGGCCCCTGGCTGGGTTTGCCGGTTACGGCTGTGAACAGCTCATGGGCTGCGCCGAGCAGGAAGGGAGAGGCTGGTTTTAAACATGAGAAGTCCTGCAGGGCCCTCGCCAGATGCTGCACTCTAATTGTTCCAGGCTGCAGTGCCGGCGTGGCTCCGGCATCCTTTGCCTCTCACACCCTGCCCTGACCCTGTCCTCTTGCCTTGGCTGTGGAGGCAGCATGAGGGAGGTGACCAGACCCCTCTGCCATCCACCCGTGATACCCCAGCCCCAGATGATGTGCTGCAGGGAGAGCGTGTGACCCTCAGGGACAATGAGTATTTGGGAGGGGAATACCCCCAACAGAGCTGGTGCCAGCCAAGCTGTCTGCCAGGGATGAAGGATGAGAGTGGTCTAATAAATGCCTCTGGCAGGATGAGAAATGTACCCAAGGAAAAACCCTACGCTTTTCAGTTTGTAGAGGGCTGATGCCAAACTCAGAGCTGTGTCATCTTGAAGAGCAATTTGTTCTCAAGGAGGAAAGGAGTGGAAGTTATTTTCCTGAAGGAGCATGTTTTCTGTGACCGCAGGAGCACGCTGCAGCCTGTAGCAGCAGGGAACAGGACTTATCCCAGCGTGAGCCTCATAGCAGCAGGGAGTTTACACCAGGCATGTAGGGACCATGGTATAATGGGTTGCTTTCTGAGGAACCCGGGTCAGGAGCAGATGTGAAACAGGGCTGTGCATGGGCCCAGACAGCAGAAGTCATCCTGGCACCACCTGAGCTTGAGGATGTAGTTGTAATACAGATCTGACCATGATCCTAGAAAATAAATAAATAAAACCACAGACATGTGGCTGTTGTGATGACTGGTATAAAACTTGGTGCTTTGGATTTTATTGGTGTTTCACTGTCTAATCCCGTATGTGTAAAATCAAGCCTTCTGTCTGACAGAGGGATGCAGATGGCATTTCGGTCTTGCTGCTATCGGTCCCGGGCCAGTGAGGTTTTGCATTCCCCAGCCACAAGGGTGCATGTAAGATCTGTTTGACTGATGGCAGAGTTTACTTAGCCTTGCTAAGGCCCTTGAAAAACAGCTGGAGAAAAAGAAAAAAAAAAAAGTCTTCCAGTTTCATTATTTTTACAACCTCATTTTACAGCTAGTCAGCACGCGCTGAGCCTCTGCCAAGCAAAACACGCTGTGATTCTTGGTTTGGGCTCGCCTGTGATTTCCATGGGAGCGGAGGGCCTGGAAGGGGGGCTCTGGTGCTCAACTGCTGCACTGTTCATCTGCCTTGGAAGTGTGTCCTGCCTTCTCACAGAGACAGTGCTGAAGGGTCACTGTCTGCTCGAGGGCTGTTCCTCTGGGGTTTCTTGAAGTTAGATCATGGATCTGCAGTGGAGTCTCCCGTAAATGTTTGCCTTTCTTTAAAAGTACATCTTCCTGGATTTAAAAAGAAAACCTGCATTCTTAGCCGGGTTAGAACATGAGACTCAGAGGAAAAAAAAAAATGGGGAAAACTGTCTGCACACAGCAAGTGGAGAAACCAATTGTATGAAGTGTTGGGAAGCACACAGTAAAGCCTGCCAGAGGAAAATGAGAAAGCATCTGTGAGTTTTGTACAGGGGTGAGACAAGTATGCTACAGGTGTTGTGGCAATAGTGCGGAAAAGGTTGCTGCAAGGACTCTTCATGGGCAGGAAAAGAACATTTAACTGTTTTTAAAGCTTACTGGAACTGTAACTGAAATGGCTACAAGCACTGGTGGGTTGCTAGTAGAAGAAATCTGCTACATGTGTACAGATTTTGTTACAGGATCAGAGCATGTTTTGGATAGAGGGAACTGAACTGGCTTAACTGTATCAGAAAATTAGGGTGTGATCGCAGCTGCCACTGAAGTACCTACAGGTACTGTCAGGGCCTGGGTACAGCACCACCTTCAAATCACCCATAAAATGTAATCTGGCCCTTCCACATCACAACCCAGCTCAAAAATACCTCTGGCAGGTTGGTTTCTGCGAAGCCAGAGAAGGCATAAGGAGGACAAGGGTGCGAATCTTGGCTTGAAAAGACAAATGCAGCCTTTCACAGGGACCAAGCAGGGCAGGGAATGGGCATGCTCTGAGGCCAGGGGTCGTGGCTGTGGGGTCCTGGCTGCCGTCTGCAGGCAGCAGTGCTCAAACAGAGGGGCCCTGCGGCTGCGCTGGCCACTTCTTCCCCTCATGGGCCGGGAGATAGCGCTAGTTCCCAGCCCAGAGAGGTGTCATGGAGCTGTGTGTCCCCCCCAGACCCGCAGCGTCCCCCTCCCGGCCCCACACCCCGGGGTGTCCACTCACACCCCCCAGTGTTCCCCTTCCACCACCAGGGGGCGCCCGCGAGCACGGCGCTGGCGGTGCTGGCGCGGTAGCGTAGCAGCGCCCCTTGGTGAATAGCGGGCGCTACGGCGGTGGCGCAGCGTGAGGGGGCACGGAGAGAGGAAGGGGCGAGTGGGGGGGGGGAGCTTTGGGGCTGCCGCCTCCTGCCTCCCCCTGCTGGCACCGCCGGCCCGGGCAGCTCCAGCAGGAGCGATCACGGTTATTAAAAGCGAGGGCCTGGTTCCCTTCCTGCTGAAGTGGCGTCCTGTGGTTATTCGTGAGGGGTAAAAGTCACCCCGGTCTGTAGGGTGCGCGTCACGGGGACCCGCTGCAGGGATCGATGGGTCTCAGTGCACTGTCACGGTGTCATCCCCATCCCGTCCAACGGCGCCTCTTTCTCAGCTTGTTCTTGGAAAGGAGAGCACTTGCAGGTGTATTTACCTTGGAAGCCCATCATTCACACGGAGCGTGCTGAGCGTGGCTTTTGAAGCCTCGGCTTGGCAGGGTCTGCCACAGACGGTGGGAAGCCGAGGATCCTGCTAACAGCACGAGGGGGTCATCTGCAGCTTGGCAGCTCTTGCTGCATCCTGTGTTTCCTGCAGGAGCCTTGTGTTTGCGCAGCGCTTGCTGTGAGGCAGTGCAGATTTCCCACCAGCTTCCTGAATTTTTGGCATCCGCAGTCGGGGACTTCACTGGATCGTGCCCTGCAAACGGGGGGTTGCATTTCTGCAGCAGAGGCAGCCCCGGTCCCACTGCCAGGGTGAATCCAAACCTCTGCCCCACACCTGGTTTTCGGGAACCTCAGGGCAGGTCTGTACGTGGCTGTCTGCGGTGGCCCCTTCACCGGAGACGGTCCCAGTGCCCCCTGCCAGGTGGCTGGCGGTGAGCACAGGCTGCTCCATGTGCGACCAAATGGGGAGCACTAACCCTCTGTGAGCAGCGTTGGTCTGCAGCAATGAATGCAATCGCTCTTTTCTGACTAGAAAAACATCGATGATAAGAGGAAAAAGAAACTTGAGATTAAAGACCATTCCTTGTTATTCCTTTTTTTTTTTCCTGGTGGGTCTCAGGCTCCTCACAGACAGCTCACCTTCTTATCTGCCTGCCCAGAAATGCCTGATATGTTTTTTGTGGTGTTTTTCGCTGAGTGGTAGGTACTGCTCAGGGAACTGATCTACTCAAATGAAAAGGATGCCAAGCAGGGGAGCACGCAGCCCCACACAGGTCACCCAGAAAGCGGACTGAAAGACGGCCTTCGCCTCTGCCCTGCACTCCAGCAGGCCAAGCCCAGTTCTGATGTTGGGGTGGCCCCGATGATGTCTGAAGCAATTTGGCAGAGGGCAGGAGTGCAGATCAGGCAGAGCGGATGTTCCTCAGGCTGGTGTTGAGCTGGTCACTGAAGGAGACAACCCAGAAAGATCCCGTTCATTTAAACGAAGTAAGAGGTGTTGTTTTCAATTTGCCAGAAATTCAGGCAGGGTTCCGGAGCCAGTCCTGAGCACTAGGACGGAATAATTGAAGCTTTACCTCCCACTTATAACCGTTTCAGTTTTAGGTGGTTGTGCTTTGCGGGACATACCTTCAATTTGGTGGCTCAAGGATTTGCAAACAGTGAGTCATAACTCCCTGGGATCAAAATTGCAGCTGCCGGGGCACCAGGCATTGAAAAGTGTTGTCCAAGATAAAGCAAAGCAAACCTCACTGCCCACACACACCCCTTATCCTTCAAGGCTGAGTGTCTTTGCAACACTCTTCAAAAACATGCACACAAAATTATACAGGCTTCTTGTGGTTGTCATTGATACAGAATTTACTTCTTTTAGAGCAGATAAGAGAGGATTGTGAAAATCTGTGATTTGGAAGAGCTGAGGCAGATGGATCTGAAGCTCATATGCAGCACCCTGTGCTTGCAGAGAGGGGGGCTGGATTTTGAGGAGTTGCACTAAGGGATGTGTCCGTGTCCTTCCCAGACAGAGCCCTCTGGGCCTCTGCAGACCAACCCTGTCCCTTCACATCCAGGATGGACCTGCAGGCCCTGGAGAGAGTGCATGCATCCAATTTGGCTCCTACTCATGGAGAGCTTCCCTCTCCGAGCTGCCTTTGGGATGCTTTTCAGCACTGACTCACTGCTACGGAAGAAGCGACCTGCGAGTCACCTGTACCATAAAGTATCCCAGTCACAGTGTTCACGTGGCACTGGGCTCCTGTCCTGTGACACATTCTGGGTACAACAACAGCATGACACGGCCACCTTTGCCACAAAACTGCGTGGCTGCAGAGCTCACGTGGCTGGTCCGCCCCGTCGCACAACACCCCGTGCAGAGAGGAGCAACGGGACACAACCCATGGGTCCTGCAGTGTTCCTGGCACCACCAGCCATCAGCCTGTCCTGCCCTGTGGCTTCAAACCCACTCATGTCATGGGCTGGGAGGTGTCAGGCTCACCAGACCTTCACTGTCATGGCTTCAGAGCCTAGGAATTAACAGCTCGGGGAACCTGCTGCTCTGGTAGCACGCTGCTCTGACAAAAACTCGATTCCTGAAAAAAGGTCAGCCTGAAAAGGCCTGCGCAGTTCTGTGCTGGCTGTGTGCATAGCTCTCTATTTTTATAGAAGTCTTATGGTTTAAAAAATTATTCAGAAACGTCTCTATTTAGAGGGACCCAGATCTAACAAGGTAACTGACTCACTGGCCTCAGGGAAGTTACTTCACCCCCTGGATCATCTTCTTCACTTGAGTACTGAGACCAATCATATGAAATTACCCGGCGTGCTGCCAACGCAGCTGTAAAAATTAATTAGCTGCTATTACAGCACCGGCTCTAAAAGTGGGAAGCTGCTGGTGTTGTCAGAGAACCTCTGTAGCCAGGTTGGCCAGCTGGGAGTCCCACAGGGGCCTCAAGTGATGGTCACTATTTGTGGGACAGTCTCTTGGCATAAATAGGGTATTGGCTCCTTTCTGCCTCTAGACCGAAATCCGGACGACAAAAACACCCCTTTGTTCTGTGAAACTTGAGCTTCTTGTGGGCTTTGGCTTCCACCAGTCCAGGCTCAAGGTAACTATGGTGGTGCCAAAGGGGTAAGCGCAAGGCTGCGTGGTGGCCATTTCACGTGGTGGCCATTTCACACGTGGCCCAGCAGCACGTGGTTGCTTCTCCCTGCCTGCCTTGCCGTGGCCAGTGTAGGCGCTTGTTCAAGAGCATGTCCCCTGCACTCAACGTGCTGTCCGTGACCAGAACACCTCTGCAGGAGGCTGTGACTCAAAGGGAGAACAAGGAAGAGGTTTGGACCCTCAGCTCAGGGAGTGAGCTGGCATTGAAAGTAAGGTCCCAGCATTGCCTCCCGCTGGTTTTGTGACTTGTGATGGAACAAGGGGAAGCCATGAAACGAGTCCAAAGCTGTTTCTTTTAGGTATTTGTCTCCTGTGTTTGGTATGAGAAGACATAACAGAATCTGCCTTTGTGGCACCATAGGCAGGCCCCCACCCGCTGCGTGGGTCTTGGGCTTCAACAGTTACATTTAGACTCTTTATCAGTGCTCTGTGTTTTAAGATGTTCAACCTCCAGCAGCTGCATTTCATCAGCGAGCACAGATGCTTGTAATCCCTCGTGCTATAATCAGTGTCCTGTGCACCTCAGCAGAAGCGTGGATCAGAGATCTGGCACGAGATAACGTGATTGTAGTTGCTTCCTGTGGTTGGTGTCTGGTGATCAAGTCTTGTCCAGAGCTGGTGCTTTACTTTCGTGTGTTGCTGCTGTAAGACTTAGAAATCAGCTGAGTGCAAAGGAGAAAGCGTTAGCAGATTACCAGTGGTATTTGTACTGCAGGCAGGGATTAGAGATGAGGGCAGGCAAAAGACTGCAGCTGTACTCTTACCAGTGGAAATGCATGTGTGGTCATGTAATAGCAGAAGATTTGTAGTGAACAAAATGCCCAAAGAAGCAGGGAGAATCTGGTTTAGACTGGAGTAAAGCAAAGCGTGACAAAGCTCAGAGTACAAAACCAAGATAGAGTGTTTGCTGCATCTTAGTTCCCTTTTTGCTTTTTAATTTTAGTAAGTTGTATCATTATAATGATAATTTGAGGAAGATGGTCTGGAAAGCCAAAGATGGCAAGGGACAAGCACTGCAAAGCTCTTGAGAGGACGGCTTCACACAAGGATCATGGCACAGTCAGTTTTCACTGAGCAGTTACGGCCATCGCTAAGCCAATGTGCACGTTGGGTCCCTGGACCTTTCTGCACGCCCCCCTGAAATCAGCACGCAGCAGGTGTTTTTGTACCCCTGCTATTTCTGCTCACTCTGCCATTTTACAGACTGGGAAGAGTAAGGGAGGATCCCTTTTGGTCCAGTGATGTGTAAAGAGATGGTGTAAGACACACCATGTTTTATTGTCTCTAATTGGATCAGGCAGATTAGTAAATAGAGATTAGATGTCACAAAAGGAACAAACTCAAAGCTGGACACATTCCTACTTCCTGGTTTAGCGGGATGAGTGCATGAAATATGTTAAGGTTTACACAGTGGTAAATGTCTAAAGACTGGTCACTCTAATATGATGGATCTGCTCAGCTCTGTGAAGGTCCCTCAAAGGCAGAGAACTTATTTCTTCTGAGCAACATTAGTGATTGGGAACAATTGGCATTGGAATTCAAACTGATCCATTTTTACGAGGTTTCATTGGGTTCTGATATTATCAAGTGGTCACCATTTGCTTCAGAGGCTACTGCAACTAGCTGTGCTGCTCACTCAGGTTTCACACAAGCCACGTGTTTTTCTGGTGGGGAGGTGTACATAGGTTTGTCTGTATAGCCAGGCAAAACGCAAGAGCCACTGCTCAGTACTTCTATTTGCCACTTTCTTACCACTGTCTTTTCACTTTCAGCCACAGCAAATATAATTGTCATTTGTGCCAAAATACAAGCATCCAGGCTGGATAGCAAGGACCTCTCTGCTGACATCTGTTCTCCCAAGTGCCGGGATTCATATGCTCAGGGCAGCAGGATTTTGCCTTGTCAGTCTGAGAAAATGCAGGATTCCCACAAAGGATCAGAAACTCATCATGAACAGCTATTGCATGACACAGCTGTTGGTCATGCCAAGAAAGCTAGCAAGTGACACAGGAACTCGGTGCGAGGTTATCCTCTGTGTAACAGAAGTATGTATTAGATGGTGCCAGGATTGCTCTGCGCTAGAGAAGGAAGGAGGAAATCTCACCCACAATTTGTGATTGTTTTTTTGTATTGTGCAAAAAGAAAGGAAAAATGAAACTTTTAGGAATGAGAGCAGATGAACACTTTGTAACTCAACATTAATGTCTGCTGGTAACAGCTCAGCACGTGGGTCTTTGTTACAGGAAATAAGGATGGGAAAGTGAGTGGTGGAGCTCTGTCCCACCGGCTGCTGGTGTGCCCATGAGCCCAGGGCCTGCAGTCCTGGGGCTGAGCTGAGTGAGAATCATAAAATCATTTAAGTCGAAAAAGATCTTCAAGATCATCATTCCAACCATCAACCTGACCTACTGAGTGCCGCCACTAAACCATGTCCCTAAGTGCCATATCCACACATCTGTTGACTATCTCCAGGGATGGGGACTCTGCCACTTTCCTGGGCAGCTGGTTCCAATGCTTAACCAGCCTCTCCATGAAGAAATTCTTCTTAATATCTAACCCAAACTTCCCTGGTGCAACTTGAGACTGTTTTCTCAAGTCTTAACACTTGTCACTTGAGAAAAAAGAGACCGACATCCTCCTCGCTGCAACCTCCTTTCAGATAGTTGTAGAGAACAACGAGATCTCCCGTCAGCCTTTTTTCCAGATTAAACAACCCCAATTCCCTCAGTCACTTCTCATAATTCTAGCTCCTTCACCAGCTTGCTCTTCTCTACACATACTCAAGCAACTCCGTATCCTCCTTGTAGTGAGGAGCCTAAAACCAAACACAGTATTTGAGGTGATCTCACCAGTGCTGTCAGAGAAGTTACCATCACAGAATCACTGTCCTTCTCATCCAGAGAAATTATGCACCTTTGGGAGTTTTTTTCTCCATCATTTTACTAAGCAATGCTTTTCCTCTTTGGTCTAGTCCTTGCTTTAACCAGTATTGTGTTCTGCTGCTGCTCTGTGTCTAATGGAGCACCTTAAAATCAGTCATAAACTGGATATCATAAGCTCCTGACTTGTAGGATGGATTGGTAATGGTGACACAGTCCTGCAGATGGGAAAATGAGGGTACAAAACTGGTAACGAACTTGGCAGCATTATGTGAGAGCCCACCTTCTCTTAGTCCGCATTTCCACAGCTATAACAAGCGTCTGTGTCCTGCCTCCCACTTCCCCTGCACGAAGCCAGGTCAGTGCATTCAGCTGGCAGGAACGTTTCCTACACTGCTTTAACTTTTGGCAGGTGTAGTGCCCGAGTGAGGCGGGCAGGGTCGGACAGGAGCCAGCAGCAGCACGAGGACAGGAGAGGCCGGGCTGCCCTTGGAGCTGCGCGGCTGCTGCAGGCTCACAGCCTCTGAGCGGTGGGACACCATAACTACCGCACCCACGTGCTCTGCGACGGACAGACCTCAGAAAGGACTCATTAATACTATTCAGGCTCATTAACGATATTATGAGGCGGCGTGCCATCATTTTATTGATCTCAAAGTGTTTTGCAAGTGTCACTGGGTCGGAGCTCACAGCCTGCCCAAGGCGTGCTCCCATTTTCAGGTGACAGGGAGGTCGTGGTGCTGCTCAGGCGGGCCCACATTTGGCTCACTTTTTCATTAATGCTTGGTTTTATACACCCCTTTTTTGTAAATGCTTGGTTTTATACGTCCCTTTTTCATAAATGCTTGGTTTTACATGCCCCTTTTTTGTAAATGCTTGGGTTTACACATCCCATGGCCAACCAAAGCCATGATAATGGGGTGACAGGGTGGGCACAATGCAGCACCCGGTTCCTGACGGTAAAACAGAGAGGCTGCGACCCCGTAAAACTGTGCATGGCCCCGTGTGCCCGCAGCTCCCGGTGCCGGTCCCCTCCCGGTGCCAGCCCCGAGCCGCCCCCGCCCCCGCCCCGGGCGCCCCCCTCCCGCCCTCGCCACCACAAGATGGCGGCGGCCCGCGGTCACGTGACGCGCAGCCACCACCCTCCTCCTCTCCCTTCTTCCTTCCCCCCCCCCCCGCCGCCTCACCGGGCGGCGTGCTGACGTCAGGGGCGGCGGGCGTGCCCCGTGACCGGAAGTTACCGGAGGGGGAGGCGGAAGTGAAAGCGGGGAGGCGGAGGGGCCCATTAAAGCCGAGCGAGGCGAGCGGCGGGCGGCAGCGAGGCTGAGGGCGGGCGCCGCGGCGGCTCGGGCACCACACGCACCGCGGTGAGGGGCGCCCGGGGGCACCGGGGAGGGCGGGGGGGGAGCCTCGCGGGCCTCTCCCGGTGGCTGTGGGGGGGGGGGCACCGGGGTTGTTTCGGGGGGGGGGGCGCGGCCTTTGTGCTGCCTCCGCCTGGGCCCGGCCTGTGGGGGGGAAGGGAGGATGGGGGGCAGGCGGGTGGTGTCGCTGGGAGCCGGGCCCGGCGCTTCCCCGGGAACAAAGGAACCGGGGGAGCCCCGGGGGCGGGCTCCCGGGGGCGGCGGTGCCGGGGCCTGGCGCGTTTGGGGAGGCTTCGGGGGGAGCCTCTGCTCCGGGGGGGGGTGGGAGGAACCTTGTGGGGAGGGGGGGTGCGTTGTTAGGGGGATGTCGGAGGCGTCCCGGGTGTGGGGAGAGGCCCGGGGGTGCTGGGGGCCGGCGGGTGCTGGGCTCCGGGAGGGGGGTGCTGGGGGCCGGGGGGTGCGGATCTGCCGAGGTGGGGGGGGGCACTGGGGGCCGCTTGTAGGGTGAGCGGGCAGCCCTGGGAGCGGTTAGTGGGGCAAAGCCGGCGGCTGGAAGGCTGGCAGTTATTGCGAAAGGGGCTCTCGGCGTGTGTGAAGCCTGAGTCAGGTCTGAGAGGGGATGGCAGGAGCACTTCTGGCTGCCGGTGGGTAACAAGGTGAATTCAGTGATAGGTATGTTATTAATCTCCAGGCACATGGAGGGTAATAAATATGGAAGTGCCTGATCGTAGCGTTTAAGGTAACTGTGCTTTCTTTCCTGTAAATAGTGGAATTCTTCTAGTAGTAAAACTGCTAAAAAATACTCCCTTAATCCGCAGTAAGAGAGGCAACCTCAGCATCTACATGAGTATGCGTTGCCCAGCGACTCCAAAGTCTTTGAGACAGAGCTGGAATTCTCAGTGCTGTTTCCCAGAAAACTAAAAACACCCGCTGATAAGCAGAGCTGTTGGGATGTGTATCAGCTCTGTATATGTAAACTGAAAACACATGACAGAACAAAGTCCTCCCCACTGTAAGCAATCTATCCGTTGTTTGATAACTGCTAATTTGAAGCTTTAAAGCTCCCAGCACCTGCCACCTCTGGCCTGGGCCTGGGACTCAGCTTTCTGGCGTGGGCCTTGGGCCGGGGTGAAGTTCCCTGTTTGGGGCAGTAGTACCTAGCCAGCTGGGAACAGCGCCTGGCTGGCCGTGGTTTAAAGGCTCTCTTGTGGCTGTTCTGCGTTGAGCTGTGGTGCTACCAGGAGCATATGAGAGAGGCTGCAGCCTTGCCGTGCTTCCAGCAGGGCTGGGCTGCCCGAGTGAACGTACTCTGTTCTTAGCAGCTGTATTTGAGGTTGCAGTGGGTGGAGTCATTTGAATATTTCTTGTTTAATAATCAGGGCTTCATCGCCGTACTTATTCAGGAAGAACAAGTATACTTGTCTCTCCCCCCTCCTTGTGACTTCCAACAGCTGACTGAACACATGACCTGCTCTCCGTGAGCTGTGAGCAGACCCACCATGCCTGGCCTGAGTCAAAGTAGCCCTGAACTGCTGCTCTAAGGGCTGCCCTTCCTTCTGTGTGCTGTTGGGTTAACACTCCTGGCGTAGAAGAGCTGTAAGATGGGGCTAATTTTCCCCGTTAATAGGGGAAACTTTTAACATCCAGTAGCAGTTTCTTGCTCTTAACTGATACAGCCTGAAACAGTGGTTGTATTTCATGCTGCTGCTATGTTAGACTTCCCTCTTGCCTGTGGTGTCATGCAGTGGTCCGTGTCCTGAAATACCCTACAGATAGGGTGAGACTTGTACCTTAGAATGCAAAGGGGCCAAGTTAAATGCCTAAATAACTGTTGCAGTGCCTACACTGCAGGCATCCTTGCCCTTCTGCCAAATCTGGTGGGTCAGAGGCTACTCCGAGCAGCCCAGATAGTCAAGGAAACATCCACACTGTAACCTGGAAGTGAAAACCATACCAGCTCTGCTGTAAGCTCTCTCCTGAGTTCACCTACAGAAGATAATGTTTTCCTTGCTTTGCTACCCAAAATGAGTGCCCGGGGACAGGAGGGTTATCAGGTCGAATTTCTGAGGCATCTTCTTAGAGCTCCTGCTCTGAGACTCCTGACTCGGAAGGTCACGCGAGTTACCTGGCAGAACAAATCTCAGGCAGAGCTTGTCCTTGAGGAAACATGACAATTAGTATCAAACCATCTGTGCAAAACTATTTATAGCTTTGTCTCTAACATGTATGGGATTTTGTCTGACTTCTCTGTGAAAATGAGACTAGTTTATGCAGAACTTAACATTTGGCTGTAAACAAAACTGCCTGTGCTTGATTAGGATGCGCTTCTAAATGCTTCATCCTGAGATCGGTGCCTGGCAAGCCCAGGCTTAGGAACGAAGGCTGTAGGACAGGGCACCGGGATGTTTGCATCCTCTAAACAGGCTGCTGGGTGTCTGGGATCACACACTTGCTGCTGTCCAGCCTGTTACAATAACCGGTGTTTTCAGTAGCTGAACTGATCACTTGACAGGCACAGGACTCTCACCTTGCGTACTGATGTTCCCTAATGTCTTGTGGGCTTCTCGGCTGTGACCTGAACTGCTCTGCAGCCCTTGCTGCTAGGGCCTGCTGGTGCTGAGATCCCCTGCAGAGCTGCAGGGGGCTTGGGGCTTCTTGCCTCGGTGTAAAGGGGTCCGGGCGAGAAGGAATTTCTGTGCTGAATCTGGCTGGGCGCTAGCGTGCCTGTGCCTTGTGCGCTGCGTGTCTGACAGCAATCCAGCATCCCTGATACTGAAATATTTCCTCACGCGGCATTGTTCTGATAATTGCGGTTTAATTGCTTGAGTTGGAGTTCAGTTGGCTTCCCCCTGCAGCCTTCTGAAGCGGTCTCCTGGAGCTGCTGTGTAACAGCCTGCCTTCAGACGGCTGAGTTGTGACACGGGGCTGAGGGTAACAGGCTCGTGTTCCTCGGTAGCGACCCAAACGTGGGCAGTGCATCGCAAACACGGGCTGCGCACTGCGAACTGGATCGGGCCCGGGGAACAGGCTGGGTGACAGCAGCCAGCGTTCCGGCTGTGCTTTACTGAAGGGCTTACTTCCTTTCGAATACGATTCAACTAAAACTTCCAGTCGGGCTCCCAAGGTCAGCGACTCCACTTGCGCTGCTCAGAAATAGCAGGTGGTGCAGGGATACCCCCGTATCACATGGCTGCTTGCTGGCTCGCGGCGTGCTTGTTGCTCTGGCCCTCGGCGTGCCGCTGCGTCCTGCGCTGCGCTGATGTCATTGCTGCTGCCAGCGCCGCTCTGCGAGACCGCTCCTCCTCCTGGGTGCCAGCAGCCAGCGCTCCGTGCGTGAGGGAAGCTGTGTCAACACCGCTGCTGCTAACTCATGGTTGGTGACGGGGAAAGGAGCCGGTCAGGGCCGCAGGAGTGTGTTGGCTTGCAGCTGAGCTCGCAGAGCCCTGGCTTCCTGCACTAGGAAACCTGTTCTTGAGGCCGTGGCCGTTCTCGGAGGCGGTGTGACTTCGGGAGGGGCGTGCTGTTTGAGATGGATTGAAGTGTAAACTTGCGGCGGAGTCCTGTTTGTGCAGCTTAAAGGCACTCGATGCAGTGAGTGCTTTGCTCTCCTGCCCATCTGTAACTACTTAAAATGTCAGCTTCAGGTGGCTTATTATATCTAACTGCACCCGCTTGAGTTTCAAGCAGAAATTCCTGAAGAAATGGAGTAGATCTCTTCTGCATAAAAATCTTTTCTGCAGTGCCTGGGGCTTGACGGCTGGCTCTGCCCCGCAGTGAGTCTGCACAGAACCCTTGGTCTGTGCTGGGCAGCAGCATCTTGAGCGGTAACCTGCTTCGTGCTCGCCTCCTTCAAGTGGACTGAGTCACTTGGCTCTGCAGGTATCTCCTCCTCTTGGCTCCAGACACTGATAATGGTGTCTGAACTACGATCTGGCACGGCGATAACATTGTCTCAAGCATCAGCAGCGAGACAGCTGCAACGAAGCAAGGTATCTCCAGCTCTCATCTTCCCCCTTGCGAGGGGATGCAGTTTACCAGCGCTGCACTCCGAATCACACCCTGCAGGTCCCTTCAGTGAGGCTTTTCCAGTCCTCTGTGGAGGATAAAGAAGTGGTCTGGCAAACTGTTGTTGCAGGAGCTGTGCAAGAGGCGCTAGTGTGTGTGAAGCACGAGCCTGAAACTGAGGCTCCGCAGCAGAAATTCCTTGTTAGGCCCTGACTCAGCTGTCGCGGTGAGCTGCCTGCTGCCCTCGCCGACTGGGACTGAAATACTCGTCCTTCCTGCTCTGCCAACCCTGTTAGCACAGCAAGAGGTGCGGGGCATGTGCAGGATCGGGGCTGTGCACGCTGCTCCAGGCGCAGTTCTTAGATTGCGGTGTCTGGAGGAAGGCACCTCCAGGAGCAGGCTCGGTCCTGAGAACGCAGACCTGCAGCAGCTGCTCAGGAGTAAGGCTCTGTGTTTCTCCGCATCTGCCTGGCTGGGTTTGGGTCTCCTGTGAGCTTTTTCCCTCTCTCCTACTGGGCTCCTGGTGCTGAAGGAGGGTCAATATTTGTGTGGGGTCCAGCAGCCCTTCTGAGGCCCTTCTTTGGCACTCGAAGGCCTGAACCTGTGAAGCTTCCCCTCAGTCACTTGTTTCCTGCCCAGTTTCTAGGAACTGGGGAAAACTACCAGGAGGAGTAGATAAATGAAGCTTGTTTACCACCGGCAAGGTCTCAGAGCTGTGCCTTCGTTGCAAAGGTTATCTAACACCTCCTATTTGTGTTCCTAAAACTGAAAGCACGACAGGAATGCGTAAAATCTCAGCGAGCTGGAGACAAAACTACAAGTTAATCCGAGCGCTTGAAAAATATTGTTGGCTGGAGAAGACCTAACAACTTCACTGCTCCTCGTGGGCCTGGCCAGCCCGCAGTTTTGACTTGCTCAGGCTTCCCTTCTGATGGGAAGCTTCAAACCCAGCAGCGTGCATCTCCCTGGTGTGGGAACGGTGCTGGGCTGTCCCTGTGTGTGTAGGGGCTGCTGGAACCCGTTTGGCTCTCCTGGCTAGGTGGCCGCGTGCCAGCAGCCTGGCAGCCGTGGCCGTACGGACCAGGCTGTATGGGTGCCGTGGCTCGGTTGTATAAGATGTGCCTCGCTCGCTTTGGCAGGGCTCCGCCGAGGAGCCTGCTCTGGTAGAGGCACGGCAACGTGGACCTGTGCTGGTAGAGCTGAACTGCTCTGCGTAGGCAAGGCCCTTAGTCAAGACACATGGCTTGCTGCCTGGTGTCTCCCGGCAGCCAGCAAATGTGCTCAACTCTCCTCCCACATCCTGAGATTGTCTCCCCCAGGGCAGAATAGGGGAAGTTGAGCTTGCTCTGATAAAGGGGGAGGGGAGTTAAAGCAAGCATGCCTGCTCTTGTACCAGCCCGGGCCCTGCGGAGGAGCAGTGTTGACTGGGAACTACCTGAAATCCTGGAGGGCTCACGGGGGGCTGCCTCCCCCTGGAAGGAAGGGGCACAGCAAGATCCCTGGGTGGCAGCGTACCTCGAGCCTGCAGAAGGAGGGCAGCTGAAGATCTCCGGGTGCCTGCTTTCAGCCTGTTAGGGCTCTACGTGTCTCTCCCTGCTCCTGGGAGAAAGATGCCTGCAGCACGAGGCACCTTCACCTTCTGGAGGAGCTCCAGGTGAGGTGGGCTACAGCTTCATGCCTGGAGACATCAGTTCTCGGTGAAGCTGTTGGCTGCAGCTTTTTCCCAGGGCTGTCTTCACTCAGCCCGGGGACTGCTCCTCCTGCAGCCCCTGTTCTCTGCCCGGGTGTCCTGGACCTGGTGCTGTGCTGTTGGCTCCCAAGAGGCCTGCGTGCAGTCCTGCCCTGCGCACAGCCGTAGTCTCAAAGTACCTGCTGCTTGCTGTGGAGGTGATGGAGATCATCCTCAGGCTGCTGAGGAGCAGCATGATCCACCTGGGAAGGCTGCCTTCATCGCCGGGAATGCTGCGTGCTCCCTTCCTCGGGCTCAGGGCATCCCTCACCTGCAGGAGCCTGCGTGTGCTGCTGATGGCTCAGGCTGAGCAGCAGCCTCGGCAAAGTCTTCCTGTAGCTGTCAGACCTTTGCTGCCACTCCTAACCACACGGGAGGTCTGACTGAACGTGGGGAGACATCTGCCTTGGTTCTGTAAGCAAATTGTGCTTGTTTAGCTCCCACTTTCTAACCATGTAATCAGATCAACGTGGTACCTTCGTGAGAGGAGATGCCTAAACCATCAGAGCTCAGTTTCTGTGCTTCACTCCTGGGTTGTGGAGGTGGGGGCTTGTCCTGCCTTGTCTGGCCTTTTCTAGGGCAGTGACAGCTCTGGAGCAACAAACTTCTTCGGTTCCATATCTCGCACCCAGACGCTGCGCAGGCACGGAACAGCTCCCATCTGGGAAGTGCCGGGAGGTGTAGCAGGGCCGTGAATCAGTGAGGCTTGGACCGGAGAACTTGGCTTTGAGAGCTCGGGCTTTGAGCGTGACTAATCATGTGCATCGGTGCCTCCCAGGAATGCTGCGCTCTGCCCTAGCGGAGCTGTGCCTGAGCTGGGACCCCGGCAGGGAGGGCTGACCCCTTCTCGTGCAAGCCCCGTGCTTCCTCTGCAGGCATCACTACTACCAGTGCAAGCAGCTTGGCGTCTGCCCTCCCTGTGTCATCCTGACCCTCCGGCCGAGCCGGCAGCTGATGTGTGCTCTTCTGAGGAGCTCTTGGAGCCCGTGCGCATGGCTGGGGGGAGGCCTGCAGCCTCTAGAGCTGGGCGGTGAGGGTATGTCTGCGTGTAAGTGAGCTTAAACCTTATAGCCAGTGAAAGGAGCAAAAAGCTGCTCTTGCGTTCTAGCTAGGTTTCCTATGGTTTTCCCCAAGCTGTGTCACCACCATTCTGTCTTCAGCACGGAGCTGTCGTAGCCTGTTATTTAGGATCAGGCTGCAGAGTGTGCACAGGCATCGTACCCACCGAGCAGCTAGCTCACAGGCCAGGCCAGTTGCCTTCTTGCCCCAGTGTGGTGCTCCCCCTGACACAGCCAGTGAAGGGAGCTGGGGCTGGCTGGTTCTTCAGCTTGGTCCTAGAGCAGCTGTGCTGGAGGCTGCAGCTCCACCCTCAAAATGAGGGGAATTTACTGCATCTGTAGTCTAAAAAGCTAGTTCCTGTGGGTTCCCGAAACGTGTTTTAATATTGTTTTGATCCCAGCCATGTCAGTGTGCTAGGCAGCATGTGGAGCTGTGGGCTTCCTTCACAAAGGTGAAGCTTCTGATTCTCAGGGGTAGGAAACACTGCAATGTGCCCACACCTGACAGCTTGCCATGTGATGTTTTAAACAAGGTATCAACAAATAAATTGGAGCTGAGGCTCCCAGCTCCTTAAAGAGGTAACTCCTGTCTCCCAGGACTGGCTGGGAGAGGCACCAAGTGGACAGGAGCCTGCTCCTGATGAAAGTGCAGCAGGCAGCCTAGCTGCTTCTCCTGAGCAGGGAACGAGGAGCTGTGCTTGTGCTCTTGGCCAGGCACCAGCAGGAGGGAATATGTTGGTTAGAACAGCAACACAAACGTGTGGGGAGGAAGCAGGTGGGAAGCAGCTCTGAGATGCTACTGATACAGCAGCAAGTGGAGCGTACCCTTCTGGGAAGCTGTCACAGCAATATCTCGCCAGCTGCTTTTGCTGTGGGCTTCGCTTTGGCTGCTTTGTGGTGGGTTGGTGGGGCCTGCAAGCACTGCCGGCTGCACAGGCTGTGGTAGCCCACTGGTCTTGTTCCACAGGAGCTTGTCTTCTAAAGGGCAGCCTGTTTAAAGAAGTTCTTGTGAGCCGTCTGCCTGAACGGCGAGGTGTTCCTGACTGCTGCTCGGGCACAAAGCCAGCACGTGTCCCCACTAAATGTGGGGCTTTCCTTGATGGGTTCTCTCAGCCAGCTGCGGAAGCCGAGCTCTTGGTAGACCCGTCATGGGGGCAGAGCAGGGTAATGGCCTGCCTGTGCAGCCTCAGCTTGCTGGTAAAACCTCCTGTGCTTCTGCATCGGTCCTCAGTGTGAGGCTGCCGGTGCTGCTTCTACTTACAGAGCTCCCCTTCGTGAGGAAAACACCAGCTTGGCAGCTGCCACGGGACTGAGGGGCTTGTTTCTAGCTCCTTCCTTGAAGACAGCTTGGCATCTCTTAAGCCATGGCCATATACAAGTGCCAGCCCCTGCTTGTGGCTCTCCTGTTGCTCTGGTGAGATGCTGGAGGCTGCCTGCCTGACGCCGGGGGAGGTCAGCGTGTGGAACGGCTCCTGCTGTCACCCGCAGCTCCGCGTTAGTGGACACTGCGCAATACCTGCGTGACCAAGTGGGTAGAACCAAGCTGCTGTTAAACCGTATTGACACAACTTGTTCAGCTCCTGCCTGAGGCCCCAGCGTGAGCGGAGACCCTCAAGACCGAGGGTGTCTGGGCCACTTGAGCTCTCTACAAGCCAACTGACCCTGGCCGCTGCTGGCAGCCCCGGGCTGCCTGCCTCACCTTGCCATGAGGCCTTGGGCTTTCGGTGGGGCTGAACAGGAACAAACTTAACGCCTGCTTATGGTAAGTCCCAGCAGGGCTCAGTGTGAGCATGGGGCAGCCCATCTGTGCCAGGCTGGTGTGCTTGGTCCTGTACGAGCAGGATAAACACCCAGGGAGCATCTCACGTGAGGGGATGGAGGTCTGAGCAGGCATGGCCTCCTGAGGTGCCGAACATCCCGGGGAACTTCCTGCTTCTGGGAAGAAACTGGTTCAAGCTGAGCTGGTCCTGAATCATTTTTCTAGCTTCAGCCTCCTTGAAGAAATGCAGAACCATTGGGAGGGGGAATAAAAATAACTCCTTAGTGTAGTACAGAGACTTAATGCTTCGCAGCCTCCCCCATGCGAGAAGAGAGTGAGCAGAGGTAGTGCTGCTGTGTCGGAAATGTGTGGAGCTGTTTTTCAGGACGCTTATCCTGCACCCCAGGACTAAGCTTTTTTTAAGAAGGCTTTTTTGGTACTCAGGGATGGCTCTTCCTCTGCACGGTCTGGTCAGTGTGGTGAGCCCGTGGTGGTGTCCATACCTTCATGGGGTACCGCCTTGTCCAGATTGACTTTTTTATGGTGTGGCCTTTTGCGGAAGGCCCTGTGGTGCCCTGGAGAAGGGAAAGAGTGGAACTCTGTATTTCTCAGTGCTATGAGTTTAGGCCTGCTCAATGTTCACCTACTGCTTTGCCCCTTGTCTGTGTAGTGTTAAGTGCCCCTGGCAGAGGGCACAAGGAGAGCAGTGCGGTCCAACAGCCTTGCTTTGGCTCTGCTGGTTTCTAGTGGAAGGAGCAGCGAACTTCTGATCAAATGTCCCCGTTCTTCTAGCTTCTGCTTGGGGTTGCTTTGCTTTAGCTAAGGTTGTGATTCGAACTGTTTAACAGCAAAGCTGCAATGGTACGGCCTGCTCCAGCAGCTTAGCAGCAGCTTTAAAGCCAGCGTGCAGGGAGCTGTTGTCTTCCTTCCATGGAGGTGAGTGTCCTCCCCTGCCCAAGGCTGGCTACTTCTGTGCCCCCACTGCTCCTGAGCACCTTCAGCAGAAGCAGGCCTGGGATAGGAACATCCTGTCAGGTATAACCTGAGATCTGGTGGGCCACCAGTGCAAGTTCCTGCAGTTCTTTGCCTGTACCAAGCTAATTGATACTGAGGTGCCTGCACTGTCACTTGACACATGTGAATGCCTCTAAGGAGTCCTTAACCATCCGTCTCTGCTTTGAGTTAAACCAGCTGCCTTGATAGAGCAGAAGAAAGGACAACTGTTGTGGCCTTTGAAGCAATGAGGGAAGTCTAATTAGGTTTGGCACGGACTTCCTTTGCTCTTGCATCTGAACAGTTGGTGCTGCAGAGCTTCATCGGACAGTTCTGGATTCTCCCCCCAGCTCAGCTAAGCCAGTAACATGCAGGTCGGATGTGAGGGATTCTCCTGTGCTGCTCCAGCAGGCCAGGTAATAATGTTACTGGGAGTGTGTGCTATACCAGGCTTCGTCTCCTGAGGGTCACCACGCTGCCAATGGCTTGCTTTTTTAGAGGGGCAGGCATTGAACACTGAGCAGGAGGACTTGTCTGCTGTGCTAGAGGCAGCTGTGTCATTCCTTTGGCACCAGTAAGGCCAGGAGGAAGAACGATGCTGACTGGTCTCTGCCAGGAGGCTTCTGACAGCTCCTGCGCAGGGCTGGATGGGTGTGCTGGAGGCTGCTGGGGGCAGTCATGCAGGTGACTTCCCTCCAGGAGACTGCACGGTGTAAAACAAAACTGGTGTCTCGGATCAAATCTTAGCAAGCAGGTTTTTCTTCAAGATTTCTCTGAAGAGGAAGTGTTTGTTCAGAAATGCTCCTGGGACTGGATGGGAGCCCCGTGTGAGCTCGCACACTGCCATCTTAAGGGCTTACGTGACTCTTGCAGGATGCTGCTCTAGAATAATCATACCATAAAGCAAGGCAAGCTGCACATATAGTGCAAAATAGTCTGGGACTTGGACACCACTGACTTGGCTGAGATCAAAACTGGTGATGCTTATGCTGAGCTTGCTGTGTGCAGGAGCAGGGGGAGCCCTGCACAGCCCACATCTCAGGCTGACTCAGTAACTCAGTGTTTCTGGCAGGTGTGTCTGGAGAAACTCCTCATGTGAGCTCACAGCTTCAGGTATTCAAACCTGCCTCGTCTGTTTTCCGAAGCTGTTATGCTGAGTCTCCCTTCGTCTTGCACTAGCAGTGCTCATCAGAAATGAGATCTACGTAGCTTAGAGCAGGAATGTGGGCTCTGTTTCTGGGACACAAGGCAGTAATGAGCCTGACTACTCAATGCTGTGCCATGTGAAAAGCAGCCTGTGTTCCCACGTGAGCAATCCCAAATTGCCTCTGACTCCAGGCAAGCAAATCCTTGAATGCTGAGCCTGGCCCGGGGTCGGTTGTGTGCCCTGCTGTACTGACACAGCGATGGCACCGTAACCGCGATCAGCTGAGGTAGCTCTGGGCTTTCCTGAGCTGCAGTGTGTGGAGGCGTCCTCTGGCTGGAGGATGTTGTGTTTGCGGCTGGCTTAGTATGGGCTGAAGACCCCAAATCCTTTGCGTGGTGTTACAGGAGGCTGTGGTAAGGCTTTTCTTACTAGTGGGGTGGGCTGAAGGTCCCGTGTCTTCTGATTCCAGCTCCCCAGCCTCTTTTAGAAGCACTGTGCCTGGAAACAACACTGGAGGATGTATGGTGTCCTGTCCTTGGAGTAGTTTGACCTTTTGGCTTGCTTCATCAGAAACCCCAGGTAAAATAATGGGGTTTCTTCAATCCATCTGGATCTCAGATCTTGCTGGGATGAGTCAAAGCTCTGTTTAGCACAAATAGCTGCTCTAAGGCTGGGGCTGGTGTTGGAGACCTGCTCAGCCATGCAGGCTGTGATAAGGATCAGGGAAACAGCAAAAGCAGTGCCGTAGAGAGCAACTTGACACTACTTAAAGTAGAAGGGTTTTCTTCTGTAGGAAGGCTCCAGGAGATGCGGTTTCCTCTTGTAGCGGCAAGAAGCAACTCGGTGGTGGGTCTGCTTCTACCTGTGATGAGAAGATTAATAAAAGGGTTTGGTCCTTTAGCTGACTAGGCTTGAAAAGCGTTGGGCAGGCTTAGTAGGATGGGGTGGGGAGATTGGGCACTGCGGGTCTGCAGCAGAGCCGAGCTCCTCGTGCTGTCTCATGGCCCAAAGCAGGCACCGAGCTGAGCAGCCCGGCGGTGCTGTGGCTCACATCCGTTGCATCACCTGGGGTGGAAGCTGCGAGCCTCACCTGAGGTGTTTGTCAGGCAGTAATGGCCCTTCACACTGATGGGGTGGCCGGCAAACTATGACAAGCAGGCGGTGTCAGGTCTGATTCAGCTTCCTTCCTCAGCTGAGCTGCTTCCCAGGCAATGAGACTCGACGGAGCAGCTTCCCCTCGCCTCGTAGTGGAACTTCGTGCCACGTTGGATCTGGGCACTGAGGCTCCCCTGTGACCGAGTGTTGCAATTCGGGGCCCTGCAAATCCCTCCCCGAGCACGGGAACGAATGCCAGCTTGTCTAAAGCTGCTTTGAATGCCAGCAGGCAGGGAGCTGCAGCAGCTGATGGCAAGCAATGCTGAAAACACTCGGAGGAAAAATAGAAGCAGTACGTGCTGGGTTCTGGCGCAGTCACCTCGGGGTGAGTTGTTTACCCTCTGTCTCGAGGGAAACAGGTGACTCTCACCCTGGGCTTGGACCTGTGCAGATGTTTTCCATGACGGCTCACTGTGCGTAGTATCTTGAAGTGGTTTCAGAGCTCTGCTTGCTTTTCTTACTCCATCTGGGCCAACTGTGCTGCAGGAGTCTCTGGCTTGGCTAGCACAAGTGTTGCTTGTGCTACAGGCTCTGAAAACACAGGAGGTGCTGTCTGCTTGGAGGAGTTTACATGGGCTGCTCTCCCCACTGCTATCAGTGGGATGAGCTGGAGGGGGGCTCTGGGCAAGAGCAGGAGCTGGACTAGACGCTGGGCATGTCTGGCAACCTTCAGCTGGTTATTTCGTGGCTGAGGTAGCTGGGCCCTTGAGCAATGCAGTCCTGCACAGCGTAGACAGCCTTGGAGAGGTGTTAATGCTTGGAGTAGTTGGCCCATGCAGGCGCTCTGGCATCTGTTAACCACCACCTAGAGACAGTCTGGATGGCCTGCCATTGCTGTCACTCGACAGCCTTTGGCTGTTACCTCCCGAACAGTTTCACACCCAGGCATGTCAGTGGTGCTTGAGGTGGGCGCAGTCCAACAGGGCGGAGCTGTAAGTGCCCCGCTGCCCCTAACAGCAGCAGGAGGCCTCCTGCAGCCTTCCCTGATGGGGAGGTCTGAGGTAAGGTGTGCGCCTCTACCACTCAAAGCTTGATGGTTGAGGCTTTGTGCAGCCAGATCCTTTTCTAATAGGAAGCTTCTGCAGCTTGGAGCATGTTGTTTCCCCCATCAGTGGGATGGAGCAGGCTGCAGTTCCCTCGCAGCCTAGGCTCTTGCCTGTCCCAGGAAGTGCATAGGACCAAGCTGCTCAGAAGACGCTTCTATCCGTGCTGTTGTCAAAGCAGAGGCCTCCTTAGCTGTGAAAGTCAGGAATAGCTCCGAAGAGTAGGAGTTGTGTAGTAGAATGAATGTGAGTTGGTGTGGCAGGATGAGTTTTAGGGTAGCCAAGTCCCTATTTAAGGGATTGGAACACGAAGCCTGTGTCAAAGGTCTTTGAATTCAAAGTAGCACAGCTATAATCATCTTCTGGCTCCTCTCTCTGTAGAGAGCCTGCAGAGCTCCCTAGGGGAAGCCAAGGAGAACCAGACTGGAATCTGGGATCTGATCAAGCCTGAGCAACTAAGAGAGAATGCCTTGTCCTATCCCTTCCTGTAGGTGGGGAGAAGGGCCTCATGGTAGAAGGGCATGCTGGACTGCAGTCACGCTCAGCTCCTGATAGCGAGGCTTCATTCTTGTTCTTGCTATACTAAAGCATCCAGAAGTGTTTTGGGGCCTGCTGTAGCTTCACAGATCCGAGGGAGGCCTGGGGACAAGTAACAGTGACTCTCTGGAGCTCAACTCCCCATCCTGCTAATTGGATGGACCATTAGTGGCAAGTTCAGAGCCGCTTGCCCATGAAGTGGACTGGAGTAATGGCAGGATGCGGCTCATGGTGTAACAGAGCAGCAGGCTGAATGTTAGAGGTTTGTTGCTGGTTTTACTCATCCTTCTGCTGGAGGTGGGCTGGCAGCAGTTAGCTTCGTATGCTCTGTGAAAAGCCCCGTGGTCTGGTAGCTGTGTGCCTCGTGCTTCAGCCTTTTGGCTGGCCTGTAGGTCGTGCTGTGACCGCCTCACCTGCAGCGTGTTCTGGGGACTCTGCCCTCACTGAGCACAGCTGCTGCTTTTCCAAGCTGAACCCAAAAGTTGGAGGAACCCTATTTTTTTCCTACTAGGAGACTACTGAGCAGCGTAAATAAAGCTTGAATGCGGTACACATCTCTGACATCTCTGCTGACGTCTCTCATAATAGCACGTGTAAGAATTAGCTTGTTTTGTGAGCTTACTGCCCTGCCTTCAGCAGGCCTAAGGCAGGTGGCCTCAGCCAGTGTACCCAGAGAACAGCCTGGGAATGGGGTCTGAAATGAACTTGGTACTGTGAAGGACAGGTATGTGGCTCATTTACTGGTTGTTGTTAAGTTGCTATTGCTGGCCTGACGTGGCCTTGCCAATGAAGTGGGCAAACACCTGGTTACTGCTCAAGTGAAGCCTTGAATCAAAAAGTCCAGCTTCACGAGTGCAGGGCTCTGCCAGCTGCTGGTTCCTTGCTGGGAGTCTGGCTGCCCAGCCTCCGAGCTTACTGCTTGCTGCCTTGAGGGATGATGTGCCAATGGAGTCTGATGGGATTGTTCCTCTTCCTTTCTAGTTTAAAAGATGACTTCTAGGAAGAAAGTGTTACTGAAAGTCATCATCCTTGGAGACTCCGGGTAAGTGGGGAGCCTTTAAGCCACCAATCTGCATCCTGCTGGAGCAGCGCTCTGAGCAGTGGGAGTCTGGATGTATGGTAGGAAGGTACAAGGAGAATCAGCATGGTGTTAAAATAAGCATTTAATTTTATTAGGAGGGAAAAAACAAAACTAATAAGCAATTTTGGGTGACTTCTTAAAATTTTACCTCTGTCAGAGATGAAGCTTATACTGAGCCACCTGCCTAGCTTCTGTCTGATCCAGGTAGAGCCAGCCCCTTGGAGTAAGGCTTTCCTGTTCCCTTGAGCAAGGAGGCTGTTCCTCTGGTACAGGTGATGGGTTTGCTGTGCAGGCTGTAACCAACCTGCTCCCCTGACATCAGGCTTATTTATACCTCTGTGCCCAGCAAGCTGTTGATCAGGGAGTGCTGCTCAGCCACAGAGTGCACGTGAACCCTCTAAGCTGGTTCTCAGGAGGATCTCCAGCTCTTGGCCCCTGCAGATGTGTGTGTCAGCTGTTACCGTGCTGAAACTGCCCTGTTCCTTCAGCTCCTTCTTCTGCAGAGGCCAATGCTTATTTTTGGTGGGTTTCATCATTTGGTAGGGCACCTCATCTTCCAAGGTTGCCCTCATGATATGATGCATGCTGTTTACCAGTGATCAGATTGCTGATGGGGAAGCAGGGTTTCTCAAGACCTTAATTCTTCATATCCTTATGTGGCTCCAGCATCTGTTGCTGGGAAAGCCCCTCCTTGCGGAGGTGGGTGTGTTTCCCCTGACTCCCCCTTCTGGCCAGGAGTCTGTGATGGAAGGTAAAGGGCAGAGGGATGTTTTGTTCGGAGTGATTAATGCGAGCTCTGTTGTAGAAGCAGCCTACCTAGTCTTTTTGTCTTTCTGTACAGGGTGGGAAAGACATCGCTCATGAACCAGTATGTGAACAAGAAATTCAGTAACCAGTACAAGGCTACGATAGGTGCAGACTTCCTGACAAAAGAAGTCATGGTGGATGACAGGCTAGTGACAATGCAGGTAAGGAGCGACTCCTGCTGTGAGGGGTGTCTAGACCACGCTTGTGTGGAAGCATTTGCTCCGATGTAGCCCGGGGCAGCGCAGGGGGCAGTGTACTGGGTGTGAATCCTGCTTGCACTGAACTGCTCCCGGCCATAGCTGCTGCTGGGCTTCTCTACACATCTGTACAGGGGCTCAACAAGGGAAGTCAAAGATCAGCTACTCTGTGCTCAGCTAAGGGTTTGCCAATGCCCAGTTTAAAAACTAGCATTTGTTCCTCTCAGTGTACTTTCCCTTGGTAGAAAGGTGCGCTTCCCTGGTGTTCAGCAACTGGGAAGGGCTGGGAAAGGACTCTCTAGGCCATACTCATGCCACCCTGATTCCTGTGGGTATGGTGTTAACCTGCCAGCCTGTGTATGTCTAGTGTCTGACGCTTTCATCTCTCCATGGTGAGGCTGACAGCAGGGCAGCAAAAGCCCTGTTGTAGCCAGCAGAGGAGACTTTTGGGCTGTGCGGGTACCCCAGTGCTGCAGGCAGATCCCTGTCTGCCCCAGTCCCTAGGTCCTGTTTGTCCAAACAATGATCCACTGATCAGGCTGGGCATGCAATTCCGTTAGTTATCTCTACTCTTAGAAGGGTATAATTCCTACACAAGATCCCAAACCTTTAGGTGCTCCTTTTCTTTGGAGAGGTAGGGGCTCTAGATGCCTAGTAGGGAGTCCTGAAATGAATGCCCTCGTTGTGGTCTGAGTGTCTTGGAGCAGAGCTGGCTTACCTACCCTGTCTTTTGCTGCAGATATGGGATACAGCAGGACAAGAACGGTTTCAGTCTCTGGGAGTTGCCTTCTACAGGGGAGCAGACTGCTGTGTGCTGGTGTTCGATGTCACGGCCCCTAACACGTTCAAAACCCTAGACAGCTGGAGGGATGAATTCCTCATTCAGGCCAGTCCAAGGGATCCTGAGAACTTTCCTTTTGTTGTGCTGGGAAACAAGATTGACCTAGAAAACAGACAAGTGAGTACTGTGACTTGGTAGCTTCCTCTTAAGAAATTGCTGGAGTGGGAGACCTTGTAGGAACATGTGAGAGTTACCTGAGCGGAGGGTGCATGTGTGGCTCTGCTGCTGCATGGCACTGGGGAAGAGTTTCTCCAGGTTGTTCCTGTCTACCTGGAGGGGTTCGACCCCCTGTGCATAACATGCTCCTGCCCAGCAGTAGAGAGCCTGCAGCAGTTCCCTGGGCAGATACAAGGAGAAGATCTGATTCTCCTCTGGTATTGCTGAGTAACCACCGTGGGAGCAAGTCCCTGTGCTGTGGATGCCTGAGCAGTCTGTGCCCTGTGGTCTCATCTTTCTCCTTGCCATGGGGCTCGGCATACCTGGTGGCAGGCAGCTGTCTCCTGTGCTCCAGTGGGAGCTGGGCCTGCCTATGACAGGCTCAAGCCTGTGAAAAAGCTGCTCAGCCCTTGTTCTGCTTTTAGAACTGGGGCTGTTGGGTGTGTGGAACAGCTCTGCATCAAGGCTATAGCTCTAGTGAGACCAGAACCCTTGTCCTAGCTCAGGTTGGGTGCCTGGGGGGGATCCCTGGCCTTGACCTGGAAACAAAGCCCCCTCTCCGTCAGGCTGAAGGTGGTGATGCTGCTCTCTGTCCACCCAGGTCACCACAAAACGGGCGCAAGCCTGGTGCTACAGTAAAAACAACATCCCCTACTTTGAAACCAGTGCCAAGGAGGCCATTAATGTGGAACAAGCTTTCCAGACGATTGCACGAAATGCACTTAAACAGGTAGGAAGGGGGCTGGTGGGTGCCCTCTGCTGGTGCTGGCTCTGCCTCGAGTTCAGCCAGTGCAGGCAGTTGGGGAGGGTTGGGCTCTCCCAAAGCTTTCCCCAGCTGAGAATGGCCCCGTGCATGCCAGGGGCTGTCTGTAGAGCTGCGGCACTAACTCTTCCCTTTCTTCCCTTCTCTCCTGCTAGGAAACCGAAGTGGAGCTTTACAATGAATTCCCCGAACCCATCAAACTAGACAAGAATGACCGAGTGAAGGCTTCTGCGGAGAGCTGCAGCTGCTGAGGGAAGAGGGAGGGGTTGAGCACAGTCCTTCACAAACAAATATCACACTTAGGCCTTCAAACACACAGCCCCTCTTCTGTGTTTAAAAACAAAATTAAAAAAAAATTCCATCTCCAGCTGCCAAAATCCACCCATCTCCCACGAGCATCTGAGAGTCCAGCACTTCAGAGCTCACATCCCTGCACCATCCACATCACACTTCATGGTAACAGACCTTTCTCTTAGTTTAAAATGGAAACTCTTATGTATGTTTGGAACTGAATCTGATTCCAGGTGTCCAACGGAGAGAAACTGTTTACAGGTAATCTGTGTAACAAGTTACATACATTTTTAACTGTCTTGTGTTTTCCCCTGTGAAGGCTGCAACTGGAAAGGCTGATTACCTATAGTTCATTGCAAGCTCAGCACTCAGTCCAACTAGGTTGAGTTTTGTATGTATCTCTGTTAATGCTTGTTACTTTTAACTAATCAGATCTTTTTACAGTATCCATGTATTATGTAATGCTTCTTTAGGAAAAATCTTATAGTACATGTTAATATATGCAACCAATTAAAAATGTATAAATTAGTGTAAAATTCCTGAATTACATGTTCAAGTACTGAAACACAGATTGTGTAGAAAGTGAGGAGGACACTTGTGAACTGTGGTGTGCTAGCAACACAGAGTCCAGATAGAGGCAGTATTCTGTACAGTAGAGATGAACTACATAAGCCTTCTTGTTTTGAGGCCAAGAGGCTTCATCTTCTGGAAAATCTGTCTGGCTTCCTTGTATCTAAATTCTCAGATTTGCATAACAGCATTGATATGCACACTGGATTATTGGATTTGAAATTAAATACAGCTATGAAATGACCTCATTTGTTCACCTCCCCTACTGCTTAACTCCTAACATCCTGGAGCGAATGTGAGAAGGAGCCAGAGCTGAGTTGTTCCAGTGGCTCTGTACTGTGGAAGGAGCTCCTCTCCCACCTGGGTTGTGGTAGCTGTTTCTCAATGAATTACCTGGACTACGAACCTTCCCTTTCTTCTTACTGACTGCTAATCTGGATTTTTTGGTATGGAAAAACTTGGCAATCTAGTCCCTTTCCTCTCTTCCTTTCTTCCTGGTATTTGTTCTTGCGTTTGTAGCTTGCTTAAATGGAGCCCTTCTACCTGTTTTCCAGAGGTCTACATTCTAGTACGTAGGCTGAGCTCTTCTGTAAAGAGACAAACATGATGCCAATAAACTTAACAAGAACAAACCTCCTTGTTTACTCCTGTTTCTGACTCTCTTTTTTTTCCCTGCACTAACATACTTCCTTTCCACTGTTTGGTGACCCTTTTAGCAAGCTGATGCCTGCACATCAAATGCTGTTTGTGCTTCTTCCTTACTGTGATGTCTGTGCCTTCTAGGTAGCTTCTTAATCTAGGTAGCTTCTTAAGAGTGGGGTTGGCAGATGCTGTTTCCTTGGGTGACCCTAGAAATGGGGGTAGGGCAAACACCGCTCTGCTGTTCTTGGAGCTGCTTGCAGTGGCAGGAACTGTGCTGCATCTGGTCATTCTCGTATTGGCACAGTCCCACATCCCTGTCCTGGGCATGCAAAAAACCCTTGGCAGGGTACAAAGGAGGGCAGTGGTGCTAAAGCTTCTCATGCCACAAGGTGTGAAGAGCAGCTCACTGGTACCTGCTACAGCTGGAGGGCTTCCTGCAGGAGCAGCAGGCTGCCTACAGGGGCTCTGCTCTAGCAAAGCCTCCAGTGCTGGCTGCCCTGGTGTGCTTACAGCTCACCTGAAGGCAGCACCAGCAGAGGGGACAGAAGGCTGGAGGCTGGCTCTCAGGCTGAACCATCTGCCCTGCTGTCACTGCAGGATGGCTGGAACCTCACCTTTAAAAAACAGATTGTGGGGGGGAGATGCAGCCAGCAGTTGCAATGCCTGGGCTAGCAGCAACCCCAGAGGGAGCAAAGGACCCCTCCTTGGTACAGTTTAGTCAAGCTTAGGCCTTTAATTCCCGGTGCCTGGGCATGACCCTCTGCTTGCACTCAGCAATGCCTAGCTCGCTGCTGCTGTGCCTGCAGTGAAATGGAAAACAAAGCGTAGAGAAATTAGGCCAGTTATTTCAAGAGCCTTTTAACAGTTTTTGTGCTCTGTATCCTACTTTATGGCTTCATCCTTGTACGCTTTTCTCTTGCTTGACTGGGCTTTTGCTGTCCACACCCATTTCAAACAGCTATGCTGCAGTAGCACTGTGTCCTGGTGGGGCCACTTTCCTCTCTGCATCTTTTTTGAAAGACTCTAGCTTTGTGCTCATCTCCACTGAAAGCATCGCTCTGCCTTTATTTTCCGTACAGTTCTAGCAGGGAGAAAGGCTGAGGGAGGTGGGAGCAGTACCTACGCCATGATATTTTGGGGAAAGGATTGTTAATTCTGCACGTACAGCCTGCTGCTTGGGCCTTGGGGCTTCTGGAGCCAAGGGACAGGCTGGAGCATGAGAAGGGCTGCGCGTTGCAGCTCTGGAAGAGCCCTGTACAGACACTGTGTAATCTCTATCACATCAAACAAACAGGCAGCTGTGCAGAGTAAACAGAGCTCCACACAGGTAGGTCAGCTGCAGTACTCCTAGCCACAGGATGTTATGGATGCTAAAGGGGAGGGGAGGATTTGATACGCCACCTACAGACCAACAGTTTTGGAGGTGGGAAGGTGATATGTATGCACGCAAGCGTACAGAACACAGTACAGGAGGTGAGTGGCTTGAGAAGTGGTGCCCTGAGCTTGCCCTGCTGTTAGACATGGAGAAGCTGATGCTGGCAGACATGCTCCTGCAGGATGGAGCCCTCACCGTGGTCTGAAGGAGCTCAGGGACGCAGATGCTGCTTGGACTGATCGTCCCTGCAGGGTACAGCATGTTTCGGGCGAGCCACTTCTCTGCTCAAACCCTTCTAAAGCACCAGCACAGCCTCATGGCTTTCACTCCTTCACTGACCTTTTTGCCGGATGACAGGCACAGTGATGTGTGCAGCAGAGACTTGTGCTGAGCAAATGGCAGAGGAGAACCCACCCAGGAGGAGAAGGGGGCGTCGGGCTGATGCAGGGGGGCTGGCCCTGGGCTTGCTGTTCCCCAGGGTGGGAAGGGGAGACCCGAGGAACCCCCTGCTGGGAGCGGGAGGGCACCAGCACTTCCATGCAGGAGGCACGTGCAAGACAGCGTTTCTTTTAAATTTGCTTTGAAGCGAATTCAAAATTCATTCAAGCTTTTTGAAAAATACCACCCTCCTATCCCTTCCCATCCATAGCAGCGTCAGGCAGCTGGGAGGAGCGAGGACCCTATCACCACGGGCAGCCTCCCGCTCGGCCCCGCTGCAGGGAGCGGGGGCAGCAGCTGCTGGTTGCACAGCAGGTCCTCGCCCCCAGAGCCTCGCTCCCCCTGCTGCCCTCAGGGGCAGAAATCGGGCAGAAATGCCACCACCCCCACCACTGCTACCACCAAGCGCAGTGAGCGATGTCAGCCCCCAGCACCTTCCGCTCACAGCACGGCGCGATGCCGGGGCAACGTGGAGCTCGCGGGCAGGCGGTGGGTGCCTGCGGCCCCTTTTTTCTCCCCGGGGGGCTTTGCAGAGGGCAGCTGGGCTCTGCGGGGCACCAGCTTCACAATGGCATTGGCGCTGTGTGTGTGTGGGGGGGCATCATCGGAGCAAAGAGCAGCCAACCTCCGTCCTGGGTGCGAGGCTGCCGCCCTCCCTGCCGGCACAAAGGCCAAGCTGCGATGCCAGGGTGGGAGAGCTCGGCCCGTGCCTTGGCCGGGAGCCAGCCCCGGCCCTGTGCACCTGCGGCCCCAAACGGCCGCCAGCCCCCCGTCGGCAGCCCCCCACCCGCAGCCCCCCACCCGCAGCCCCCCCGTGCCCCAACCGCAGCCCCCAGGTGCGTGGGGGGGATGTGGGCGCAGAAGCACAGAAACCCTTCTTGCAGCTGTATAGGTGTGCAGAGCTGGTTTTAGCTGAATATTTGCGTATGATTTACATTTACAAATAAATTTACACGGACTATAATGTGCGTATATATGGCTGTGCATACTTGGAGAGCGAGGGAGCTCGAGGAAGCAGGGCGTGGGCAAGCCGGCAGGTCCATGGGGCACACCTGTGTGTGTTTGGCCCGGTACACTTACACGGACACAGCCCCGGTGCCAGAGAGCACAGCGTGGTTTAGTTGTGGGCAGGCATCTATTTACTGAGCTACAGCGACACAAATACACTGAGGGGGCTGCAGGCTTACCGGTGTACACACATCCAGTGTATAGTTGTTTGGTTTTTTTTTTTTTGGTAATTACATACAAAGAGATTAAATATATATATATCAATATGGCTACCCTCATAAATTTTCTATTTGTTTTATTTATTTTTATTTCTATTTCGCTATAAAAATATTTAAATATGAATAGATACACACGTATTAGATTTATACGTACATGTGGGGGGGGGGAGTGAGAGGTAGAAAATACAGACACAGTTACATAAATAAGTAAATACTTAAAATATATGCGGAGGAGGGTATGGGGATGTTTCTGTGTGAACTCCCTCTCTCTCGCTGCACATAGAGAGAAAGTGAGAGGGAACACTGCTTGTGTGTGAGCCTTCTCTTTCTCTCTCATTATATATGTCTGCTGAGAGAGAGGGGTTAGGTTCCCTCCCCTCATCTGCAAGTCTGTGTGTACACATGCATTTACAGATAGATATATATACACATATGCTTATACACATATGCATACATATAAAAATCGAGAGAATTATGTGCATGAACAGCTATGTAGCATGTGTATATATGTTATGCATGCATATAGATACAGCAAGAGAGGAGTATGTGAGAAGACCTCAGTATGTATGTGTACATGCATAGAGACGTGTGTACAAACAGCACTATCTCTATGCATATATGCATACAGATACATCTAGGTAGCTATAGCAAATTGCATGCATGAACAGCCTCTGTGTTTATATATAAAAATATACATGTATATATGCATGTTTATGTATCTATAGCAAGACAGTATTTGTGTGAAAACAACTCTCTCCCCCCCCCATATATATATACACACAGAGAGAGAGAGAGAGAGAGAGAGAGAGAGAGAGAGAGAGAGAGAGAGAGAGAGAGAGAGAGAGAGAGAGAGAGAGAGAGAGAGAGACTAGTTACCGAGAGATACATATATGTATGCCCCCCCCCCCCGATAGTATGTGTTGCTACATGCTTGTATGGGGGGGGGGGGGGGTAACATACACGTGCACACACACACACACACAACTACATATATATAAATAAAAAGTGTATCTAGCAGATGATTCTGTATGTGGTCTGAATATAGGTGTATATACATAGTAACAGGGAGACTAATGTGTTACCAGCACTCACGCTGTGTGTGTGTGTGTGTGTGTGTGTGTGTGTGTGTATATATATATACACACACACACACACACATGCAGAGCGGGCAAGAGAAGCGTGTGTGTCTGTGTGTGAACAGCTCGCTCTTGCTATCTGTATGTGCACATACAGCCATATGGTGAAAGGCCATGCTGTGTGTGTGTGAGAACAGCGCTCACTTTCCGTGTATATGCATTGTACAGAGAAAGAGCTCTGTGTGTGTGTGTGTGCGCGCGCATGCACAGCACTAATTATATATGTTTGTAAAGTGTCAATAAAGCGATTTGTTGAGGTGTGAACAGCTCTCAGCATGTATGTGTATGTGCATACATACAGAGAGACGTGTGTGTCCAGGTGGCTGTGGCCTATTCTGTGTGTGTGTACATGTAAGTACCTCTTCATATAGCATAGCTATATAAAGTAGTGTGTATATACAACTCATTATATATGTGTATAGAGAGAGAAAGTGTGTGTATGTGTGAACAACTCCTTAGCATACATGTATATATAAGCATGCTTACATTGGGGGGGGGGGGTGCCTGTGTACATTCTCTGTGTGCACATATATAGGTGTGTATAGCTTTATTGACAGACTAGTGTGAAATTAGCAGGCATTTTCTCTATATATTTGCAGAGTGAGACAGTGAACTGTGTAAGTATGCTTCTGTGTGAACAGCCATATTCACATATACAGTGAGAGCATTGTGTTTGTGTGAACAGCTCAGCATACATGCACTCACACATACATAGCGAGAAGTGTGTGCGTCTGTGCTCAGTTCTTTCTTTATATGTGTATATATATATATATGTAAGTCTAGATGTATTTGTGTACACACAAAGAACAGTGTGTGAGACCAGCTCTCACACAGTATATATGACATATACACATATATATTTACATAGAGTGAGAGGGAATATTGTACATCTATGTGTGTGTGAGCATCTCTCCAAGGATATGGAGAGAGAGAGAGAGAGAGCGAGAGAGAGAGAGAGAGAGAGAGAGAGAGAGCGCCTTTCTCTCCCTCTGTGTGCATGTATAAATGTAGATACATCTATGTATATAGCCAGGGGCAAAGAGAGAGGGAGAGCAGGGAAGAGAAAGAATGTTGCTCACATTCTCTTTATATGGTATGTGAATATATATATATATATAAAAGGACATATATACACACAGCTCCTCCCCTTCCCCACGTATTTTTTTCAACTATGTACAAATTGATATATTTATACTCATTTGTGTCGTTTTCTATTATCCTTTTTTTTACAAACAGACCCTCACACTCTCCCCCCCATATTTTACTTACATATTTACACCCCCATATAGAGACACCTTTGTGTTCCTGTTCTCAGCCACCTCTTCGGGGCGTGAGCGTGCTCACACGGCTGCCCCAGCCGTCCATCATACGTGTGCATGCGTGTGCTCGTGTGTCTCGTGCAGGTCTCCTTGCACTCGCTGCAGGCACTCACAGCCACACGGGTGTGCGGGTGGTGTGCTGCCTTGCCTGCCTCGCACACAGGCACAAATTATATCCCCCCGCTACGATTTATTTGTACTCTATATGTAGGTACCTATAAAAAAATACACCTGGGTGTGCATGTGTATGTGTGCACGTACATATTTTTCTTAATGTACACAGAACTAGCGTGTTATAAGCGCCACACATCGCACCTCCGACCTGCACACCCCTAGTTACCCTCTGGCGGGCTGTGAGCGCCCATTTGCTCACGGTCTGTGCCCCCCCCCCCAGCCGCCCAGCCCCGCGCCCAGCACCCCGCAGGCCCCGGCCCCGCCGGAGGCTGAGCCCGGCCGCAACTCATCGCGGGGATGCTGCGGGGGGGCCGCGGGGAGGGGGCTCCGCGGCGGGCACCCGCTGGTGGCTGGGGGGGGGCGTGGGGCAGGATCCGGCCCCAGCGAGGGGCGGAGGGTGCTGGGGACACCCCCCCCCGTGATTTTTGAGCGCGGGGACCCCCCGGGGACCCCCCCCCGGGAGGGCTCCAGGCAGCGGCTGGGGGGGGGGGGGGGGACGGGGGCGGGGAGCCCCCGGGCCGGCGGCGGGGGGCCAGGGCGAGGGAAATGGCGGAGAGGAGCCGGGGGATGGGGGGGGGGGGGGGAGGAGGAAGAGGAGGGGGGGGAGGGGGGAGGAGGGGGAGGAGGAGGGGGAGGGGAGGAGGCGGTGCGGGCTCGGCGCGGCGTGCGTGGGCAGGGGGCGTGCCGCGTGTGCACATGTGTGTAAGCGCGTGGGGGGGGCGCACATGTATGTGTGTGGGGGGGGGTGGCTGTGCGTGGAGGTGCGCGCACAGCCCTGCGCGTGTGCCCCGCGTCCCGCCACACGCGGGGGGCCTCCCACGGGCACGGGGGCGCCCCCCGCGCACCCACACGCCCCCGGCCCGGCAACGTTGGCGGGCACACGGACGCCCCCCCCCCCACACACACACCCCACACAACCCCCCCCTTCGCTTCCCCAGGTGCTGGGGCGAGGGGCCCCTCCAGGACCGGCCCGCGGCTCTGCAAGGGGGCCCCATTCGCGTGTCTTCCCCCCCTTCCCCACCCCCCCACCCCCCCCCGCATCCTCGTCTCCCCGGTGGGATTTGGGGGAGTGGGGTGTGTGTATAAGGGGGGGGTCGGGTGGGGGTGTCCCTAGCACCGCTGTTGCCCCCCCAGCCCCTGCAGAGCTGCGGCCTGCAGCGAGGAGCCGCCCCCCTCTCCCCGCAGGGCGGAGGGGCTCCCGAGGCGACAACGCTGCGCCCCCCCCCCCGCCCCCCTCAATCTGAGGGTGCCCCCAGCCCCCCCCCCCCCGCTAGCCCCCAAGGTCCCGCCGCGCTGCCCCCAACCGCTCCGCTTCGGGGCGATGCCCGATGGGGGGGGGGGGGGGGGGTAACACACGATACATGAGACCCGCAGGACACCCCCCCTCCGGGGGGCCCCGTCCGGGCTGCAGCGGGGCTGGGGGGCGGTGGGGGGCGCGGCCCCCATCGTCGGGGCGGGGACCCCCGCTCTCGGCTCGGCGTCTCCGCGCTGCTGCCGGCGGCCGCGGGAGGGCGTCGCCTGTGTTAGTTCCCTCCGGAGAACCCGGGGCCAGCGCCGCCGCCGCCCCCCCCCCGCCGCCCTCCGTCGCCCCCCTCCCGCGGCGGCCCCTTTTCGGCTGCGGGCGGCGGCGGCGGCGCGGGGCGGGGGGGGCCGCGGTCGGGCTCCAGCGGCCGCCGCGCCGGGCGCCCCCCTCCTCGTTCCCTCCGCCGCGCCGGGCGCGCTCCCGAAATCGCGGCGGGGGGCGGCGGGCGGCGGGCGGCGGGGGGCGCGGGGGCGGCGGCGGGCCGGGGGGCGGCGGGGCGCGGGGCGCGGCGCGGGCGGAGCGGCGCGGGGGGGCCCGGCGGCGGCGCGGGAGCCCCGCGAAAGGGCCCCAAGAAGCACAAGTCGGGGCTGGCGGCGGACCGCGCTGTTGTTGTTCTCAACGTGGTCCGCGCCGCGCCCATATAAAGGCGGGAGGCGGCGCCAGCCCCGCCAGAGCGCGGCGGCGGCGGCGCGGAGCGGAGCGGAGACGGAGAGCAGCGCCCCTCCGCCCGGCCTCCGCCACGCCGCGCTTGCAGCTGCCCGTCCCCCCCGCGGCACCATGTCGGTGGAGCTGGAAGAAGCCGATCTGCCCCTGACCGAGGCGGAGGAGGTGCCGATCGCGGCCGAGAAGAAGGCGGCCTCCAAGAAGGCGAAGACCGCCGGTGCCGGCGGCGGCTCCTCGCTGTCGCCTTCGAAGAAGAAAAAGAACAACAAGAAGAAGAACCAGCCGGGCAAATACAGCCAGCTGGTGGTGGAGACGATCCGCAAGCTGGGCGAGCGCAATGGCTCCTCGCTGGCCAAGATCTACAACGAGGCCAAGAAGGTGGCCTGGTTCGACCAGCAGAACGGCAGGACCTACCTGAAGTACTCCATCAAGGCGCTGGTGCAGAACGACACGCTGCTCCAGGTCAAGGGCACCGGCGCCAACGGCTCCTTCAAGCTCAACAGGAAGAAGCTGGAGGGCGGCGGGGACGGGGGCGCGGGCAGCAGCGCCCACAAGTCCCACAAGAAGGCGGCGGCCTCCGCGACCCGGCGGGCGGAGAAGAAGCCCGCGGCCAAGAGCAAGAAGCCCGAGAAGAGATCCCACAAGAAAGGAACCAGCAGCACCGCGGCGGCGAAGAAGGACAAAGGCAAAGCCAAGAAGGCCGCCAAGAAGGGAGCCGCGTCCCCGGGGGGCAAGAAGGTGAAGAAGTCCGCGAAGCCCAAGGCGCTGAAGAGCAGGAAGGCATGAGAGCGGGGCGCGGGGAGCCCCGGGCGGGGGGGGGGGCGGAGGGGCCCCCCCTCCCCGCCAGGACTGGGAGCCCCACGGCACGGACTGCTCTGAGGACAGACCCCCGGGGACCCGCTTTGTGTCGCCGACTCGGCTCCGCAGCCGCCGCCGTGCGCGGTGAGCGGGGCTGCGGCTGCCCCAGCCCCCCCCTTACCCCCCCCCATCCCCGACCCTCCGGCGCCTTTCCACCCCCCCGCCCCCCAACCTCGCGGCTTCCCCCCCCCCCCCATCGCGCCCCTTTGTTTTCGGCCGTGCCCCTCCCCGCTCGACGACGGTGTCTGGTGCCCCCCCCCCTTCCCCCCCCACCCCCCGGCCCTCTTCCCGCCCGGTTCCCATAGCAGCCGCTCTGCGGCGCCCCCGCGCCACGTGGGCCGGCTCCCGCCGCCCGCGCCCCCCTCCCCGCCCCGCCCGCCGGGCGCACCGTGCCTGCTCGCGGCCATTTCGAAAAGCCACGGCGCCCCCTATTGGCTCCCGGCCCCCGGCGCCATGGCAACGGCCCGTCGGGCGCCAATTGGCTGCCGCGGCGTCTGGCGCTCTTAAAGGGCCGGGGCTCCCCTGCGGCCTCCCGCCCCTGGCGGCGGGCGGGGGAGCCCGGGGGGCCCGGCGCAGGGCCCCGCGGCTGCCGTTCAGGTCGCCTCTCCGATGGCCTTTACGTTCTTTTTTTCTTTTTTTTTTTTTTTTTTAAAGCGTTTTAGGGGTGGGTTTGGTTACGTATTTTCGGGGGTTGGGAGGTTGTTGTTTTTTTTAATTTTTTTTTTTTCTCTTTTCATTTGTCGTCGTTTCAAATAAATTGTTAAAAAAAAAAATAAAAAATAAATGGAGCTGTCGTGGGGAAGGGGAAGGGCGGGGGGGGCAAGGGGGCTCCGCAGCCGGAATCGTGCACAGGAGCAGAGCTGGGGGGGGGGGGGGCTGCAGCGAGGGGAGGGCAGGGGGGCAGCGGGGGTCTCCTGGCACGGAGGCAGGAGGAGAGCAGTCCCTGGGCTGCTGCAGCTGGCAGTGACACGGAGGAGCCCTCGGCTGCCCCGCAGCCAGCCTCAGGGTAGCAGGGGCACCTCCCTGGGCACCGCTCTGAGCCCCCTCGCTCTGAGCCCCCCCCCCAGGAGCTTGGGCTGCCTGCTGCGTGCACAGCCGCAGGCACGCGCGGCTCCAGCAGCATAGCGCATCGCACGCCCCGCGGAGCCACCCCTCGCATCAGCCGCGCCTATTTATAGCTCGCCCCAGTGAGGTTGCATAAAGCGCCGCCAGGGAGCTGGGCCATTTTGTTCCACCTCCGGCGCGCAGGGCAAGGGGCGAGCCCGCAGCTCGGGCTCTGCGGGGGGGGTGGGGGGGTGCGCAGCTCCACCAAACCCCAGCACCCCCGAGCGGGGGGGTTGCAGGACGGGTGAGGGCCCCAGCGCATCCCGCTGCAGGGGCAGCGAGGGGAGGTGGAGTCGTGCCATACCTTGTAGGGCTGCTGCGGACAAGTCCAAGGGGCCCTGCAAAGAGGGGATTGGGGGGGGGGGTGGGGGCAGCAGCTCACTGTGCCCCGGGGGGGCCACCAGGCTTCCAGGGGGGTGGGTGGCACCTCGGGCACCCCACCCTGAGGCATTCCGTGCCCACCTCCCTGCCGCTGGAAAAGGAGCAGCCTCCACCCCCCCAGGGCGCAACTGCCTGCGGAGCTGCTTTGTTGCTGTGCTCAGTGCGCAGGCAGGAGGGAAGCAAGTTTCACTCCCCGAAGACCCGACCATCAGCTACACCCAGCAAGAGCTGCCAGCAGCAGGCCTGGAAAAGAGCAGCAGTGCCCTGACTCCGGGATGCTGCAGCCTCCCCCGGGCCTGTATTTAGGGCACAGCCGCTGGGGCAGGCCAGGCACCGTCCTTCCACCCATGCAAGTCCCACCAAGCTCCAGCATCTGCCCCCAGGCCTGGTACTGTGGGGGAGCCGCCGCGCCCCGGCAGCGACCTGCAGCTGTCTGCAGGCAGGAGATGACACTGCAGGTTTTGGGGGCTCAGGGGCTGCCAGCTCTGGGACCTGGCTGGGCTCAGGCAGAAGCAGAGCCACGCTTCGGGCTGGCTCAGAGCTGGGGGCTGCGTGTGCTGGTGTGGGGGGATTCCCCCCCCCCCCCCACTTCCCTCTTGCCACAAGGGAGCAGTGGCGGTGCTGCTGCACGCAGACCGGAGCGGACGCAGAGTGGAGCAGCGGCTCCACTTCCACTGTCCCGCACCCACCCCGCCTGCAGCACGCCCACCAGGCAGCGGTGGAAGGGCCCCGCAGACCCCAGCCCTCCCCGCCCAGGAGGCAAGGGCTGACACCCACCTCGCAGGCTCGCATGATCTCTGCACAGACGAGTCCTTCATGTTTTCCGAGCTCTGCTCTGGCGCTCTGAGGCATTCAGCAGAACCAGGACCCGCAGCACCGCTCCAGGAAGCCACCAGGCCCACCTCCACCAGGCCCGTCTCCCCAGCTGCAGGCGTGAAGGGCTGTCCCGGCCATCTAAGGCCGGTGGCACAGCACCCGCGTGCTCCCGCTGCTCGGGTCTGTACGGCGCTCACATCTTCGGCACTTGAGCAACGCCTGGCCAGGCAGACAGGGCTTCCTCCGGTCGGCCACGCAGCAGTCAGGCTTGCCCTGCCACTCGCTCGTGCGGCTGGCAGAGGAAGTTCACGACCCAGCCGGAGCTCGCTGCTGAGGGCACCACGCACAGCCCAGCTCCCAGGTACAGCTGTGGGCACCACCCCACCAGCCTGGCCAAAAACCAGATGGCCGCAGGGCTGCAGTGCCGCACACGGCTCCTGCCCAACCCAGCCCCGCTCCCTGCCCTTCCCCAGGGCACCCCCAGCCGCACGTCACTGACCCGTCACTGACCCGTGCCTTTCGTTATTTGGGTTTTCACTCTGCTGGTAGGGCAGGAGGCGTATCTCCCTACAACAGCCAGCCCAGCACCACCAGTCCTGAAATACGACTTTGATGGCACAGCTCAGGTCTTGTCAGCACCCGACCCTGACAGTGCCGGGCACCGGCTGAGCCACCTGGAGCCCTTCCTGCCCGGACCCAGGCAGGGAGGGCACTGAGCAGCTCTGGCAAGCCAGGACACATCCAACAGAGAGGTGTGGGAGCAAGAATCAGCCCCATTAGCCCCAGGCCTCCAACCTCCCCATCTGGGTCAGCTTTTCCCATCTGACCACCGCAAGCCCATGCCAGCCCCACCGCCCTCTGCCTGCTGGGTCACCCCCAGGGTCCTCAAGGGCCTCTGGTGGTGAGAACACCTCCAGTACCCAGGGAAGGTCCTGGGTGCACTCCTCACTCCCAGAACCTCAGGCTTCCAGGCGTTGGCAACAGAGTAACCAGGCAATACACCACTGCCAGGGCAGGCGGAAGAGCTGAAGAAGGGCTTGACCTGCTCCCGGGCTAGGAAAAGACTTTGTAGGAGCAGAGCGCAAGCAGCACTGGTTCTAGGCCTGATCTGCTCCTTTCTGCTTAGAGACAAGCAAGCCCAGCCACCCAGCTGCCACCAGAGCCTGCTCCTGCAGACCAGCACCAGACCGAGCGGCGTTGGTGAGGTGACAGACACAGCACGTCCAACAGCATTCGACAGGGATCCAGTTTAATCAGATATCGGGTTTGCACCATTCTTTTCAGTATCACAAGTCCCGCGTTTTCTAAGAAATACAAAGCACTCTCGAGATGTACAGAACACCAGCCCTGGAGAAAACAAGAGGGAGAGAACAAGACCCTTGGATGCAGCCACGGAGACCACCACGCCAGGCAGCGCCCCGCGTGGGAAGAAGCCCCTCGTCCCCACCCCACCGCTGGCAGCGGTCCCTTTACAGAAGGAAGGGGGACCCCAGCAGGTCCGTGCTCCAGCAGGGGGGCTGCAGCCGGGTGTCCCCCCTACCCTGAGGCCAGGGGACCACAGCACAACCGAGGGACACGTCTGCACCCCCATGAGCACAACACGAACGAACACACCGCTTCCACGTCCTACAACAGAGCGTAAAACCCCTTCGTAAAACCGGCTGACAAGCATCCAGGTTCTTCTACTCTAGGTAATAATAAAGTCAGAGCCAGGCTAAGTTACATCATCCACACGATTAACAGCGGAGTCAATAGGTTGAACACATGCTACTTACAGCACAGAAATATAAGTTGCCCATTTTACTTTAAAAAAAAACAGGTTATGAACAGCCCGATTGCCCAGACACTGCTGCATGCACATGACAATCGGCCTCCACAGAGGCAGGCTGCTCCGGGCAGCGAGGAAAGCTGTCTCTGCATCAGCTATTCCTGGTGTCACGGGACAGCCAGCCTGACCCCATGCTCATACATTATCCACACAGCCATTAAATAAATACCGTACTAGCTAGGAGCGGGCTTTAATACAAATTCTAGCATTTTTTTAAAAAATAAATATTAATCCATGGAGGGTTACAGTTAACAGATAGCATCGTCACTTTATTTCTCAGAACCCCAAAATCATGTTGAACAAACAGAAAGGAGACACAGCATGTCATTTCCAGAAGTGCAACCAGGGTGCAAGGTAGCTCTCAGTGACACGAAGGGCTTCTGCAGCCGGGAGCCGCTCCGCGCCGGGAGAAGAGCGGAGCCACGGCAGAAGATGGCAGCTCCCGCTCCCCGCGGCAGGCGCCTGACCTTGCGACGCTCCGAGGGGATTTGTCACCGCACCCCCCCCGCCGGCAGGACCCACGGCACCACGGAGCCCTCGGTGCCCACCAAGCTGGGGGAGCTGCAGGAAAGTGCCTTGGCAGGGAGGGACCCCAAAATATGAGAACTCAAAATAAATAGGACCAGAGCTTCTTTACAGTAGGCAACGCACGAGCTTTACCATGAACAGAACTAAGACTAACAGTCACTTCTTGCTGATGGAGAAACTTCTCCTTTCACATTTTCCAGCCCCCTGCCCTCTCCACCGCAGTGCAGCCGGGATGGTGTCGATGGGGGTGCGCAGCGGGGGCAAGTCCCATCCTTGCACTGGGGTGAGCAGGGCCAGCCGGGGGGGCCCCGCAGAGCCCCAGGGCTGCCAGAGGCAGCTGTGGGGACCCACGTCCATCCCCACGCCAGCCAAAACAGTCCTCAGCAGCTAGCAGCAGCTCTGCACAGTGACCCGACCACACGGCTCCAGACACCACCAACGGCCACGCTCTTGTCATCTCCTCCAAAAACGCTTCTTCCAGAGGGAAGAGGGGTAGGGCGGGGGCACAAGCAGACCTCACCCATGCTCCCCCAGCACCCCACCGCAGCCCAGGACGGGGGGCTAGCAGAGGGCTGGCGGGCTGCAGCCAGGGCCGGCCGCCCAGCCGGGCTGGAGGGGCAGGAAGGGGACCCCCATCCCCACGGGGAGGGCAGGGCAGGCAGCAGCGAGGCGGGGGGGACCAGGAGCAGGGGAGGGGCGCACAGCGCTCACTTCTTGGAGCTCTGCGTCTTCTTGGGCAGCAGCACGGCCTGGATGTTGGGCAGGACGCCGCCCTGCGCGATGGTCACGCCGCCCAGCAGCTTGTTGAGCTCCTCGTCGTTGCGGATGGCGAGCTGCAGGTGCCGCGGGATGATGCGCGTCTTCTTGTTGTCGCGGGCCGCGTTGCCCGCCAGCTCCAGGATCTCGGCCGAGAGGTACTCCAGCACGGCCGCCAGGTACACCGGCGCCCCGGCGCCCACCCGCTCCGCGTAGTTCCCCTTGCGCAGCAGCCGGTGCACGCGGCCCACGGGGAACTGCAGCCCGGCCCGCGACGAGCGCGACTTGGCCTTGGCCCGCGCCTTGCCGCCGGACTTGCCGCGGCCCGACATGGCCGGCAGGCAGCGGCCGCTCAGCCGCCCAGCAGCGCCGCGCACTGACGGTCCGGGCGCCTGCGGAGAGACAAACGCCGTTAAAACGCGCCGGGCTGGGCCGTACCGAGCTGTGCCGGGCCGTACGGAGCGGTCCCGGGCCGCGCAGCGCCGTCCCCCCGCCGCCCTTACCGCTGCTGCCCGCCGCCGCCGCCGCCGCCGCTCCGCCCCGCCCGCCGCCCGCCGCCGCACTGCCCGCGCCGCCGCCGCCGCGCCGCGGATATCGCTGCCCGCCCCGCCGCCGCCGCTCCCCATTGGCTGGCGCCGCGGGCGGCGCGGCTCCCATTGGCCAACGCGCCGATCCCTGATTTGCATAGGGCTCCGCGCGCCCCGGCTCCGCGGCGGGGCCGCTCGGGGCAGCGCCCGGCGGGGTGCGGCCGCTCGGTGCCCGCGGGGAGCCCCCGGGTCGGCGGGGCCGGGTCGGAGCCCCCCCAGCGCTCCCGGCCGGTTTGTGCCCGGGGAGAGGCTGGGGCTTCTGGCGGGGTGGCGGGGTGCGGAGCCGCTGCGTGCCCCGGTGGGGCCGCTCCGCGCCCGCCGCCCCTTTTGCCTGACCCCTCTGGGTCCCCCTGGGGCAGCCCCGCCCGCAGGCCCCGTAACGCCGCCCCACTGAGCCCTCAGCAAAGGTTTTAGGTGGTGACGGCGCTGCCCGTGCTCACGGCCTGCAGGGAGCTGCCTGCACGCTCGGCTCCCCAGGGAGCACGGTGCCCCCGGGTGTGGGGACGGAGGCAGGGAGCTGCCGTCCTCCTGCTGGCGGCTCCCAGGGGCAAGAGCAGGGGAAGGTGAGCGTCCTCCTGTGCTCAGAGCATCCTCCCTGCCCGCACGGCACCTGGGAACCTGGCCTAAATTTGCAGTGAGCCGGTGACCTTTGGAAATGCCTGCCCTTTGGAAATGCCTGCTCTGGGGCTGCCTGAGCCGTCTGCTCGCCCTTGGGGAGCTGTGGGACGGGGAGAGAAACCTCCAAGGGCAGGCGCAGAGGTGACAGCCCCAGCGGTGCAGACTGATTGATTCTGCCAGGAGCTGCCAATGCAGCGACTCTCTTGCCTTGAGTCACCGTGGGAGCGACGAGGAGCCAGCCAGCAACCGGCTTTCTGGCTGGAAATCCTAATCCCAGCCCAGCTTCCCATAAGCCAGGAGACCTTCTGGGCTCAGCCGCCTCCGAGGCACGCGAGGGATTCGGGTACGGATTTGGCCCTGAGAGCCCTGTGGGCTCCCTGGCTGCCTGTCCCGGACAGACCCCTGCTAGGACCACCCCTGCTGCTCCCCAGGGACAAATCATCGAGAGCAGCCCCGAAACGGGTCCCCAGGGAATATTTTTCACTGGCAAAGAGCAGCTCCTCAGCAGCAGCATCCTGCCCGTGCCCTGGCAGCTGAGCTGCTGCTGGCTGCTGTCCCCTCGGCAGCTGGCAGGGAAACACGGTGGTGCCTGGCAAACGGAGGCAGCGGCGCTGCGGTGGGGAACGGGGGCGCAGACACGCACACATCCACCAGTCAATCCCATTTTACTGATTCCAGCACAAATTAAGAACCGCTTTCCAGCAAGGGCCCCAACACGTACGGCTTTTGGCCTGCAACATCTGCCTCTGTTTACAAAATCCCTGACCTCAAAACCAGCGGCCCCGTGCTGCTCTGCGGTGGCACTGTGGTTATCTGGGCTTTAACGAGTGACCTTTATGGGCAAGGCAGAGCGCATCCATCCACAGATCAAGAAAATCCTCTCTAAGTCTTCCAATCCCATTAACAAAATGATTGTACAAGCAACGTGACCGAGACGTTTGCCCACCCCGCTCCCTGCAGGGAAACCCAGGCAAAGTCCAGTTCCTCCAGGGAGAATTTTTAACCCGTTCCCTGAGGCCCATGGATGCCGGCTGCAGCTCTGGACAGAGCAGGATGCCTCTGGGAGAGCCTCCCGGCCTTGGGTTTCCTCTTAGCACTTATCGCACGTCTCTCTGCACTGCCGGCGCTTTTTGAGGGTGGGAGCATTAGAAAGGAAGTTTGTACAGAAGCAATATGGAATTAAATGGAAAAGAGGAATGAGTTTAACACAAAAAACAAACAAACAAAAAACCACAACAACAAACAAAAGGAAATGAGAGGAGGCAAACAGTAGCCCTTTCAGAACACACAAAGAACAGAGACAACAACCCAGGACATCAGATCAACTCCTGAGAGGCTTGGAGAATCTCAGCAGCACTCTGCGAAGCCTTCCAACAAACATTCTTCGTTCTGCTCCGGGAAATCAGGAGAGAGAGGGATGGCCAGCCATCCCAGCTGCTGCTAAGCCTTGCGTTTCTTTGCAGCCGGCTCTCCCTCCTTCCCCAGCCACTGCTGCAGGATACCCGCGCTGCTTTTCTTGGGCGAAGGGCTGGGGATGAACTGGCTCGTCCACCTGGGCAATTCATTTTCTTTCTTCTTGGGGGAGGCCTCCTGGGAGTTTTTTAACCAGCCCAGCATCACTTTGCTGCTCGCGGTGGCTTTGACCTCCTGGAGAGACAAAAGACAGCAGGAGAGGAGTGAGATGCCCAGCGAGGGCCGGGAAGGATGCGCGCACAGCAGCCAACTCAGAGCTGGTCCAGAGCGGGATGCGGGTGCTGGAGCGAGGGCAGCCAGCATGTCTGCAGGAGGCTCCCGGGGCTGCTGTGAACAAGCTTGTCCCAAGCCCCGTTTCACACAGAATTCACCTCATTTGGCAGAGAGACCCTGGCACAGGGCGACACGGTTTATTTCTGGAAGCGGAGGGAAGGGAATCCGTTCGGGGCTGCTGCTCTCCAGCATCCCACACGTGCCCGTGTGGTGGCTGCAGCCCCTTGGGGAGCCTGGCAGCACCGTCCCTGCACGGGGACACCCCCGGACACCATCTCCCCCCCGGCAGGTCCTGGCCGAGCCCACCCCAACGCTCACCTTCTTGGCTCCCAGCTCGATAGGTGCAAGGCACTCGGGCGTGTCGTTGCGCACGCTGTTGACAAAGGTGGAGACGGGATGGAAAACGATGTTCTCCGTGGGCTGGATGAGTTTAACCGCCTCCTGGGTGGGCACTTCAGCGAAGTCCAGCCATTTCCTGATGGCCTCTTCTCCGTCCAGGATGGCCGGCATCCTAGGCACAAGGAGAGGACCGGGCGGTCACGGCACTGGCGAGGCCAGCCGAGCACCAGCACTGGTGCGGCAGAGCAGGGCATCAAAAGCAAGATTCGTGAGCAAGCACGGAGCTGGCAGCGTGGCACGGCGCTGCCTTTCAGAAGCCACATGGGGAAAAATCATCTGTGGGATGCTCGAGGCAGAGCATGCATGCATTGCCCAGGTGGAGAGGCAAAGGGGGAGATCGGCGGGTCCTGGCCAGCCCGAGAGCAACTCGACTCCAACTGTTCCTCGCCAGGGTGCTGAGATGGGGATTTATGGAAAGGGCGCGAGGCAGTGACCTGAAACGAGCTGGTAATGTTGTAACGTTTGGCTCTGAGGGCATCAGGAGGAGGCAGGGCTCCCTGCCCACGTTAGCAGAGGGGTGTTTAAAGGCAGCCCCTGACCCCGCCGTGCGTCTCACTTGCCTGTGGTGGATGAAGCTCAGGTCCTTCGAGGCGTCCACGGTGATGATGGTGTAGGTGTACAGCGCTTCTCCTCCCGCCGGCGGCTCCCAGCAGTCGAAAATCCCAGCCATGGTGAGCAGCCTCGAGCCCTTCCATTCCTCGTCTCCATCTTCCCCATCTTCTCCCTCGGCCTGGAGGAGAGACACGGCCCCATCATTTCCACCCCACACCAGCTCCTGGGCAGCCAAAGCACCGCAGCCCTGCGAGTCGTTGCCCTGCCATCTCGTTCCTGATCCAAACTAACCAGGGGCTCCCCGGGCAGGACAGTTATCGGAGCTTCACCTTCCCAAATTCAAGCCTTCCTCCCCCTCTCTGCATCCCGGCCACCAGCCCGGCCGAAGGAAAAGAGGCAGTGAAACTCGCGGCCGAGTCCCCTGGGAAACACATCACCCGCCCATGCAAATAGGGGAGCAGCCAGTGTGACGGGGGGACGCCGCGGGACCGGGTACGGCCACGGGACTGCAGAATCAGCGACCCCGCAGAGCGGGACCCCACGAAGCCTTCTGCAGCTCCGAGCCCTGCTTGGAAATGCCCTGGGCAGCCCGTGGCAGGGCTGAGCTTCCCCTCGGGACAGAGACCTCAGCGTCAGGGTGGTTGTCCCCAAGCGGTCAGGGCTCACATCTCTGCAGGGCTGCCGCGATTCGGGGGGACCAGCAGCGAAATGCCCTCCAAAGGGAATTCCCATCTGCACTTCCCAGTTTCGTCCCCTGCAACACCCCGTGTGCCTCGCCAGGTAAATAAGGGCTTCTCATTCATATCCCCAGGCCGCTCAGAGGGAGCAGGGGGGCAGAGCTCAGCGCTCAAGCACCAAGAGAGGCTCAGTACCAGGTTGTCCTTGGTCTGGGGGAAGTAAATGAAGTAGGGCTGCTTGCCCCCGCTGCACTGCTGCCACTCGTAGAAGCCATCCGCCAGCACCACGCAGCGCTTGCCCTTGAGGAGAGGGCCCTGGGGGAGAGAAATCACAAGAGAGACATAAACCACAGCCCCGGGCAGCATGAGAGGGGGGACGGGCACTGCTGCGACCACCGTCCCCCTGTGCAGCGCAGGGTGCACGTCGGAGGATCGTCCCCGTGGGATCGGTAACGGCAGGGGGGGAGCAGCGGCTCACCCACCTTGTAGGAGAACTTGCTCAGCATGGTGTCGCTGCGGCAGTTGGAGGTTTTAAACTGCATTTTGGAGGGGTCGTCCTCTTTGAACCAGGAGGGAACCAGGCCCCACCGCATGTCCATGAGGACCCGCTCAGAGGAGTCTGCATCCTTACAAACAAACAGAGAGACGCCTTGTGTCAGCGTGCCCACAAATGACAACATTTTTGGTGATGTTCACTCTAAGAATTCGTATGTACCACGTATCTATCCAGAGTAACAAATGCAGGTTTTCTGCAGCAGCGAGAGCCCAGCGATAGGAGCACTCCGTCCCTTCTGTGTTTAACAAACATCAGGCCGGCGCTGAGGTTCTCTAAACTTCCCTATTTAAAGAGCGCGTCCCAAAGGGCCTGAATCTCACCTTCATTTTAATAACGTGATTTCTGCTGACCCGGTTCACTTTCACTCTTTGCATATTGTCTCAGTTTGGACAATGGAAACGGCTCGGTGGCTTTCACTTCTCCCCCAGCTCGCTCTCGCTTTCTGCCCGCGGCCACCAGCCCCCGCAGGAGGGCAGCAGGGGCGAGCGAAGCCCCGGGGCACGACTGTGCCCTAAGAGCTACGGGGTGGTGCGGGGCGTTTATAGGAGTATTACAGGACCTGCATTACGTTATTATATTTATATTTTATTATTATATTTTTATTATTATATTTATAGGACCCCTATATATATATAGGATATATATAATATATATATTTATATATATATCATATATATATGTAAATATATTTATAGGGCCCCCCCTTCTGCTCTGGGAACTCAACAGCTGCTGCAGAGGAGATGCAGGACCCCTGAGGCAGGAAAGCAGGGTGCAAAGAGTGCTTTATGGTGTAAAAGCAATACTTGCGATTTCTCCAAGGAAGCCCTGGATGAACCCAGCACATTCCCGGTTTGGGGCTGCTGCAGCCGCCCCGGTGGCCGGGCAGGAGGAGCGGCAGGAGGGGTGTTTCAGCCCAGCGCCCCCGGCCTTGCCCCGCTGAACGCCGGAGAGCAGCAGGTCGGTGGGCACCCGCCCGTGCAAAACCCAGCGAGATGCACCAGCAGTTTCACCGCGCAGGCCGTTGGGACGGGCTGTTGAGGCTTTAATTAGCCGGCTAACGGTCAGCACAGGTGTGGGGGCATTGTACAGCCCTGACTCCGAGAGGTTTTTTTTCCTCTGCTCTCCCCTACGAAGCGAGGCGGCCACTCGGCAGCGCTATGAAATGAAAGCAAGTCTCGGCACAGCACAACCAAAGCCACGGGGCGACTTCAGAGAAGCCGGGACAAAATCCCACAGAGGCGAGTTACTCGCACACAAACTTGCTCTAAAAAAACATCACGCCGGCAGCGACCCCCCACCCTCCCTAGGAGCAGGTAAACATTGCCGAGAAATCTGCAATTAGCCACTTCAACGTCCGGGCGGAACAAGAAGCAAACCAAGCGGCTACCACCCAGCCCAGCACCCCGGGGAGCGGCACCCAGACCCCCCCGGCACCCCCCGGCCGCAGGGACCGGGCGCTGCACGCAGCACCCCCCGCACCCCCCGCAGGGGCAGGATGCGGCCGGGCGCCCCCAGCCCCATTCCCACCCCCCCGCAGAAAGGCGAAGCCTGGCTCCCGGCCGGGGGCTACCTGCTGGAGGTGCTTGCGGGACAGCAGCACGGGGCCGCTGGACTGCGGGCCCTTGTTGTAGGAGGGCCGGTACCGCTCCTCCCGCACCCACTCGGGCTGCCGCCGCCTGCCCCGCCGGTCCCGGTAGGCGCAGGCCCGGCGGAGGAGGTCGGCGCCCAGCGAGCAGGCGGTGCGGCCGCACATCCCGCCGAGACGGCACGGCACGGCCCGGCCCGGACCGGGAAAGTCCGGGCCTGCCCCCTGCTCCGCCCCGAGGACGGCCGGGGCCGGCCCCGCCGCCGGGGAGGAGGCGAAGGGAGGCCCCGCCCGGAGCCGGCCCCCCCCGGGCCTTACCGGCGGCTCGGAACCACAGCAAGGGGGCAGGGGAAGGGGCAGCACCGGTGCCGCCTCCTCTGCAGCTGGCGGAGGGGTTGGAGGCGCTGGGAGGGGTGATAGAGAGGGCCGGGAGAGGTTTTGGTGGAGAAAAGGGAGGTGCAGACAAGCTGGGTCTGGCAACCGCCCCTGAAAGGCTCCAGCGCAGGGACAAAGGAGACCTTAAAAAAAAAAGGTCCGCTTAAAAAAAAAACAACAGCTGCTTAATAAAAATAAAACCAGACCTTAAAAACAGCATTATTTTTAATAGACAGAACCCTACATCCAGCTCCTAGGTGTAGTTAAGGGGACACAAAAGCTGCTGTAGTGAACACGATCCCTATTCTGCTGGCAGAGGGGAAGAAGCAGTGCCCTGCTGGGGGCTGGGAGGCGGGGGGCAGCAGTGCAGGAGGCAGTTATCCGACAGAGGCCATGATCACGTCCACTGGGAGCTCCTCTCCACTGCGGGCAGTGACCTGCATCGTCACTGTGTCCGTCAGGACGAGACGAGACCGTACCAAGAGGTCATGGCCACCCCGAAACACACCTGGAAGGCAAGGCAGAAGGAAGGAGTGAGTAGTCCGCAGGCTGCGCTCCCCAGCACGCTGAAAGCCCCAAAATGAAGGCTGATGCTTGGTGGATGTAGGCCAGCAAATCCCCAGGGGGCCAGAGGAGACCCCGAGTGGCAAGTGTCGCATTCACTACACTGTACCTGGGACTCTGCCCTGTAAAACCTCATGAAAGTTTATTTTAAACTCTAGCTGAGAAGAGAGCCAGGCACCTGTTCAGCAACCAGTCACCCACCTTCAACCTCCAGCACACATTGACGTTGCTGGGCAAGGGTACTGTACTTTTCCCCTCAGCCTCACTCCAAACCAGAATGCCAGCTCACCAAGACAGCAACTTCCACCCAGCTGAGCTTGATCCTAACATCCCCCCACCCTAGCACCCTCCTGATTCCAGTACCAGTTGCCCTGCACTTTCAGGGACGGAAACCACAGCAGAGACAAGCCTCTAAATCCTGCCCTGAGCACAACAGGTTCCATCACGACCTCCTGTTCCGATTTTCAGTCGGTTCTGTGCAACCTCCCAGGGCTGCTGCTTGAGCGGAGACCTCAGCCCACAGCTCACCTGCCAGGTACAACGTGTGGGAGTTCTTGTTATCTGGCACCTTATCCGATCGTTCACAGGGCTGCATCCCCAGGAACTTCACAATATTACTAACTGCCTCTATTAAAAAAAAAAAAGTAAAACAGATTCCATGTCATGAGTGTCTAGACAAGGACACAAAGAGAACACCAAAAGGCGATAAAAGCCCTGCTTTAATGTTGTAGTTCATGTCCTTGTCCTGAGGCATTGGCCAGCGTTGTGCTTTAAAAGGCCATCAGGAAGGCAAAAGCAAGCCACACAAGCAAAAACAACAACACAAAAAGCCGCCACCACACGGCAGTTCTGTTATCTGATGCAGCAAAGGCACCACTGCAACCGAAACAAGAGAATGAATGAGTCAGGAAATGGAGTGCAGCTGGCTGCACGCTTACTGCACAGCCCTGACAGCAAGCTTGCTTCCCTGGAGATGGATGCAGAAGGGAGACAACATCTGACAGGAATTACAGGTCTTTAAGAGGAATTTGAGAAGGCCTCGGGGAGGGTACTTCAAGCCCAAGGTGCTGTGCAAGGAAACAGGACAGGGCTACAGACAAAGGACACCTTTCTAAGTCATCAGAAGGACCGTGTTGTTACAGGCTACTCGGGAACAATAAATCTTTAATAAATGGTGAAAGAAGAGGGCTTATACTATAAGCCTGCCCGCCAACCTCGTATCTTCTGCTTTTTGCATCTTTTTTTCTTGGTCTTGAGTCCCAAGGTCAGAGCAGCTCTTCCTTTCACAGAGGGAAAGTGGGAGCTCACAGGTTAACTGATCTGTTTGGGAGGGTACAGTGCAAGTGTTCTCTTGCCTCCCACAATCCAGCCCGGTCTCCACAGGGCCCAGAATACTCATTTGTTTGTTGAAGCCTGAACTATCTTGTTATCACAATAACTGCAGGCCCACATTTAACAGCTGTGGTGGAATTACTTGTGAAGGGTTTTGCCCTATTTGCCTTTCTGTGAGAGATGTAATACGAACCAGACTGCATCTCCACTCTGTGCCTGCTGAAGGGAGAGAGATGTTAAGAGCCCTGCTGGGTTCAGACACCACCTTACCTTCAAGGGTTTTAATAGCAGATAAAGTAAAGGTTTCCTCCTTTTCAAACTCATCACCCACTTCATCCCACGCTGCTCCAAAGTTTGGCTTCAGAACTCGCTGGATGTGATCAGCCACTGTTACCTCGAGGTCTTCAAGCTGATGATAAGAAGAGGCTCAAGTGAAACATATTTGTTACTCACCCTGCTCTCTCTAGAGAGAGTTTTAGACAGGATTCCGTGAGATCTGGTGAATGTAGGAGGCAGCCTCCGCTTCTGCTCATGAGAATGTCAGAGCAAGCCCTGCCCCTTCTAGTTTGCTCAAGCAAACAGTTGGTTGAGCAACTGCTTGGCCTGGGAAAGCCACGTCATGCCATTCCAGGGTTTACAGAGCAGGCTTCCATTCCGAGCACAGTCCTTGGCCTGACAAGGATCAAAGCACTAGGCAAACATCCAAAACAGAGGGCAAAACGAAACTAATAAATAGTTGTTGGTGCTCACTCAGATGTACCATTTGCCCCAAGCTTGTATTTTGCCTTTCTAGCTTGTTTTGCAGCTGGTAAAGTATAGTGAGACGCTGTCAGATGCTTGCTGTCACCTAATACCACGTGCCAGGTTAGCTGAACTGCTGCTGCGATGTCTTTGTGAGGCGGGAAGGACAAACCTAGTTCTGAGTATGTATCTAGGAGCAGGCAGTGCCAGAACTGGCTAGACACCAGCCTGCACTCATTTCAGCAATTGCTGCTGAGTATAGTTGAAACAGATGGAAGAGTTTGTTTAAATATCACTTAAATGCCTTGGTGACTGGTGGGAAGCAAGCAGAGGGGTCACCCTCGTGTGTTCCTTTGGAAAAAACCCTCCCCACTCCTGGGAGGACGCCGTGTCCTCAGTGATTCACTGCACAGCAGTGCCTCTAATCAGATTCGCAGCAGTGACAGGCAACGCATAGAGAACAGCTTCTGGAGCTAACAGGACAGGCTGAGGTTGTGTCACAACATCGCTTTGTCTCTGGAGGGTGAGCACCACCCTCTGAGAGGCAGTCCCAGTTTCTGATCAAGCATAAGCTGAGCTTCTTCCTGTGTGGTAAAACAGCCAACAGAGGTGTTTTCACAGCATCAGTGCTTTCATCGGTCTCGGTGCTGGGGAGAGAAAAGCCCAACCTTCCCCAGAGGAAGAGCACAGCTGGAAATCTCCCTGCATCAGGCAAGCCACCGGGCAATTAACGGTGCAACCACAGAGAACAACTTGCAGAGAGCAAGAGATGGCCAGCAGCCCAGCTGAGACAGACAACGTCTCCAAACCCGCATCTCACACCTTGGGACAGATGCCACAGAGGCAACGAGACCCTCCTCTTCTTGTCATTCTGTCCACAGCAGCGCCAGTGGTTACATCGCTGCTTGCATGGCACGTTAGTGGGCACAGATCACAAAGTCCCCCAAAACAACTGCAGCTTCCATGACGGGGTACATGCCCAGCTCCTTACCACATACTCATCCTCGTAACCCTCGTCGTCCGCCTCACCCGTGTTGGGATCACAGTCCTTGACAGTGAACTTCATCATGCAGCTGAACGTACAGGCCACTGGAGATGGGGGAGGCAAAGGCAAAGCTCACGTTACCACCAGATCTGCGTTCCTCTGGCACAGACTGGGGCCGGGGAGCTTGGGGCAGCTGGGTTTTCCTCCTCACAGCCAGCAGCACAGGCTTAGCACACGACCCAGAGAGCACTCTGACTGCTTCTTTCTCTCAAGGACAAAGTATTTCTTTGTAAGTCTAACAGTGATAAATACAGGCTCCTGATAGCTGTACAAAACCATAATCCTCAGATCAAACACTGTTACTGATGAACCTCAACTTGCGTTGGGAATATTAACTAAACATGTCCCACCAGCATCTTGCAAAGGGGGCAAGATCCTTTATCTAGGGATCAGCTCATGCACATCGGAAACGAAACCAGCTTGCACCGTAACACAGCAGATGATTAATACCACACGGCTGGGAGAGGAAATGGCAACTCATCTCTGAAGACAGGCACTGCTGGATGAAGGGCAGCCACACACAGGTGAGCAGCCTCAACACAAAGCAGCAAGACCAGAGTGCAGGTAGAGCCTGGTTCGTGTTCAGTTTGAAGAGGCATCACTGAAGTTCTGGCCATTTGTCTGAAATATTCTTTTGCTACCCGGTGTCTGGGCACTCGTAGCTCTTCACAGACAGGCAGACAACCACCCACCTCCCCACATACTAACGCAAAGAACAGGCAGGCTAAAGGACGTGCCAGGGTGCCCGGGAGATAACTCAGCAGATCTGAATGCTCAGCTGCCAGTTCCCACAGCCCGACTCGACAATGCCACAGCACGAGGGAACAAGGAGAGGAGAAGGGAGGCCTGACAGCCCTCAAACAGCGAGGAGAAGTCATGCTCAGCATCACTCAGGGCTGCACCCACACACAGGCTAAAAATATCTGGCTAGGATGCAAGGTAGAATGTCTGTGGGCGTGAGCAATACGGTATGCTTCGTTTGGGGGATATCAGGAAAAATAGAGGACAAACTGTTTACCTGCTGTCGGATCCTCTTCAGACAGTGCCACCAGCGTGTAGCAGGTACCCGGCTGGTTGTACACCAGGCTTTTGGCAGGGACGTAGCCAATGACCTCATAGCCCTCCGTTGGCTCCATCTGCACCGTGACATTCTCCAGGATCTGATCGTTCAGGGTGTTCGTGCAGTCAAACTAAACGGGAGGGGAGAACAAAGCCAGCTTGAAGCTCTCAGCTATAATAGCAGGTTCACTGTAGGCATAGCTGGAGCATGGTGTCAGCTTGTGAACTCCTGCCTCTATCTCAGCAACCAATCTGGCTATCAGTAGGGCTCACGTTTCAGTTTAGTCACAGAGGAACTGGCATATAAATGCTTTAGGGGAGAAGCTAAAAACCTTCAGGGTACTCCAATGCTCAAGCATTTTTTATTTTTTATTTTTTTAAAAGAAAATGACACTTATACCAGCACAAAATTATCCAGTGTGTGACCTCTGCAACCCAGGCAGGAACACAAATCCAATGAGGGCAGGGGTGTATCAGCTTCTGCTTGTTTCAGTTCACCAATCAGCGTGGAACTTTCTCTCTAAATGTACTTTGTCCTTCCTCCCAGGAAGATAATTCCCAGGTTAACTCTTTGCTGTAAGGCAATATTACTACTCTATTCCCTACATCTCCTCACATACAGCACCAGGGTGGCACAGGCAAAGCCAAGACTCACAGAAACAAGCACCTGTACTGCAAAGGCTGAAACAAAACGCAGGGGGTGGGAGCTCTCTACCACCATGTGTCTTTCTCTGGTAATGTTTTCAGCCTTTCAGATATGGTAAGCTTCACCCTCCTATGTCCAAAGCACATGCTTAGGTCCCTGAGGAAAGAATACAGCTCCTCTTGCCAAGTACTCAATGAGAACAGCCCCACCTAGTGCCTGTCCGATTGTTATTTTGACCATACATGTGTGCATTGCTGAACCAAAACTACAAACACTCCCTAAATTTTTTTCCAGGGCTCTGCTGCCCTGGGTGAGAAACTAAGGACTCATTCCAGTGAATGCTCTGAACAAAGATAACCCTGAGGTATTTATTCTGTTTTGTTTTTATTTGTTTTGGGCTTTTTTTTTTTTAAACTGGTCATGAGCTTATTTCCCAATCCTCTTTTGGCACCGCATGCCATAGCTACCCACCTGGAACACCATGTGGCTGACAAACGTGTGCTTGGTGCAACGAACCACATACTCTGTCTCCAGCTCCGTCAGGGCAACAGGCTCTGGGGAAGACTTGAAGAGCGGGCCCAGTCCCCGAAACTCTGGGATTGCCCCCAGTTGCTCTGAAACAGAGGACACGAACCATTGCCTTCCCCAACCCACAGAAAAGCGTTAGTAGTTTCAAAGCCCTCAGTTAAACAGCCAGAAGCTGCTGCAGCAAGGAACCATTCACCAAACACCCGTAAGCATTCACTAGGGACTTCTAAAATTAAAAGCAGAGTCAGCTGCCATTTGCCCACATCTACTGCAAGCTGGACAGAAGAGGACTACAAGCATCCCCACAACCTAGGGGTCAACACCTGACTTACAGCTGGGTGCCTGTGTCACTCCCCAAGAGGAGGTGGGAGAAGTTAGAGGGGCTAGGCAGGCTCAGCAAGAAGTAGCTATATGGTTCTTACACACAGGCGTGCAGGAGAGGCCTTGCCATCAGTTTACCTTGGAATATTTCTTGCCGTGTTGCTGCCACCTTCTCTGGCTGTTTGACTACAGCAACAGGGACGTTTTCTGCAAGGGAAAACAAAAAAAAACCACAAACAAGATGTGAAGGTGAATAGTAATAAGTAACTAAACCAGAAAATAAATCAATATCTGGAGAGAGATTTGACTAAGGAAAGGAAGGCAGCTCATTTCTCATCTTGCTATGGATTAGAGACCTGTATTTAGCTTCCTAAATACCTTTTGTAATCCTCACCAGAGCTACGGCAGTTCCAACTATTACTATTATTAGCAGCTGGACTAACTAGGAGTTGAAATACTAATGTGGGAGCAACTAAATTTGCTGGCCTTAGTCTTTACAGAAGATAAAATTCCACAAAATGTAAATAGGATGGATCTCAGCAACTCCCAGCAAGCCCGATGTGGACTACTGACCAAGGGCTTGGGCCAGCACTCAGGGGACTGTGCCTTACCTGCCCTTTGCTCAACAATAGGAGCTGTCGCCAAAGGAACGGACTTCAGATCAAAGGGTTTTTCAGAGGGCTCCAGGGTGTACTGATGCAGAGCCCTCTCCAGGCCAGGGATGGACACTGTTAAACCTGGGGACAGAAGGGACAGGTCACTGAAACCAGAGCTAACACCAGCTCTTTGTGGAATGTTAAACCAGGAAGTAAGTGCAGGCTTGTTTGAGGACTTCTTGTATTACCGTTCAGGATGTAGCCAGCATTGAGGGCTTTCTGCTTTTGCTCCAGAACATTCAGGTAGAACGTGGCTCTGTCTCTCACTTCGTTGTCATCATCCATCACACACCTGAGAAGAAAGCAGAAAACTTGCTTCAGCACAAGGCAGCAGAGTCCACATGAATGAAACCAGGTGACTAACCACCTTACAGGGCCAGAAAGAACATGCTATAGGGACAAGTAGCCTACTAGCAATTGTATCAGACAAGCAATCATCCACCACACTGTGCAGTGCTGAATGCCGTTGGTGATCCCATCACAGGATCCCAGGTACCTGCTGCACCTCCTCAGACCCACAGACAGAAGAGTAGACAAGCATGCGGATGCTGACAAACTCTTTCAAGCCAACAGGAATGTTCACCTAGGATGCTGAGAAACCCTTGAGGTACAACTCACGGTACCCCACGCTCCTGACAATAATGTTAGCATAACCAATGCCATTTTTGGCAAGTAAATGCTCATTATTTGTACGTGAGCTGGTCACGTGTCAGCTTCCCTTTTCCCCCTCCTCACCAGCCCTGAAGACCCTGGGTGCCAGGCCAACTTTCTCCCTCCCCACCAGCCTCGAATGTTGCAGGCACCAGGCCAACCCGGACGTGGTGGCTGTCACAGAACAAGGAAGTGTAACTGCACTTGGAACACTGCCTATACGGTCAAGCAGCTGAAAGTTTAAGTGGGACTTGGATGGGAACTGCTGCTGGATGGCAAAACCTGTGATTCCCCAGTGATCAGGGGTGCCTCTACCCTAAGCAACTGGTATTCCTTCAAGCATATTCCAAGTCTAGATTATTATTATCTTGTGCGCCAAGAATTAAGATTTGACTTGACCTGCAGAGGGTTCAGGTGACTAGAAAAAATACTAAACCATGATAACACTGATCGTAAAATCCTGTGCTACTATAATCTTTATTATTTCAGAGAGTTCTAATTATAACTACAACTTCATAGCATCCTCATTCTGAGCAGGATCCCTAAAGAACCTGTTTGTCCCCGTAACATCGGGTGACACTCACCTTTTCAGTAACACCAAGATACTGGGTAACATCTCCTCATTCTGGGCTCCAAATTTGGCCAGAGCACTTACAGCACCTATAGCGCAAGTCAAAAAAACAGAATTAGCAAACAAGGAAATCAGCTGAAGTTTCTACCGTTTCCTGGCTGTGTTCAAATGTCACATCAGAGACGCTAGCCCCAGTATAAAGCATTGCTGTAACTAGAGAGAGAGGCAGATGTATCATAGTGAAGTGCCTGCAAATCTCCTCTGTCTAGTTCCATGAAGTCACCGCATCCCCCCCTCCATTTCTCAGCTGCAGGCCAACTCTTCCATCAATATGACTGCAGGGTCTTTGCTGTGTAAAAATATCCACTCAGGACTACAGCAAATCACAATCCTCAAAAGCAGAGGTGTTCATGCACTATATTTCCTTGACATTCTGTCATAGGCCAGACAGCTTTTCCAGGTCTGTCTCTTACCTGCCCGGACTTCTTCATGCTCCAGGACAACCCTGTTGTAGATGAAGCGAATGTATTTAGAAGGGTTATTGGTTTTGGGCCCTTCCTGGCCCAAGAGATGGAGGATACGAGTAGCCAGCACGGTGAATTCGCAGTCCTCGATGAATTCGCAGAGGTGAGACAGGCCTGTCTCTTTGCTCTCCGAGTTCTCCTCAATAATGCTGATGATGCAGTCCACAATGGCTCGCTTGTACTCAAAGCCGCCCTAGGGAGCAAAGGGAACGGCTCAGCTGGAAAGCTCAAAGCACGTTAGACACTCTGAATTAGCCAGGCAGGAAAAAAATTCCTTTGAAAAGGTCACTCACACCCAATGCTTTTAATCTGTGTTTGAAAGGAGAAGGGCAGTAACGCTGCCCACCTCTTCTGACCCTCTTTAGTCCCAGAGGACCAGCTAATATTCAAGCTCGCCTGCCAGCATCCTTCAGAATGGCTGCAGTTAAGAGAAAAACAGATCGTAGAGAGGGAAACGGAATCCATCAGCCTGAAGGGTTTATATCTCCTTCAAAATTCTCTGCTGCTAGAATTAGCGCATAAAAAACAGCCTTGTGGGAGGAGGAGAAAAATTCAACCCTCTCCCCTTTAGCACCAGACATCTGAGGATGAATCACAAGAGAAATATATTAAGGATCATATCTGCCACAGCAGGACCCAGTAAATGGCCCTATTAGTGTGGGAAGACAGGCAATCAATACCTCCCCAGGCACACCCTATAACCTGACATGCCATTAACACTCAGTTATCTTCAGACATTATTTACTCGTGTCCTCGATACACACCATGGGATTAAACTGCACATTATCCTCTGCCAATTATATGCACAGTTCTAGGCATTTGGGGGATCTTTCTGTAGCTACTTTAGATTTAAAAAAAAAGTAAAACAGAATGGTTTGAACTACAAAACCACATTCGAAATGATGCCATCCACCCACAGAAAATCTGGGAAAGTAGAACAGTCCATTTTTCACAGGAGCAGAGCAAGGGGCTCTGGTTTGTTCCCAAACAAGAGGCTGTAATTGGCAGAAGGTGACGTTAGAGCAAGCAGCGGTGCCAGCTGCATTGCATGCGTTAGCTCATTTAGAAATGAGCTTCAGCAAACCTCTGTAAAGCTGTCTTTCTGCAATTGTCTGACTGAATGCAGTGAGTGGTTATAGGTACTCGTGATCCCTTCACTGTCACAGCTCAGAGAACAGAACAAAAGCGGTCCTGTGTCATCAATAAATAAGGTGTTACATAATCTTTTGGTACAGGACAAAACTTCTTGGAATTTGCTGTCAAAGTATAAAAGAAGGCTGGTTCAAATGTGAAACACACATGGCCTGCCAACAGATCTGCTGTTGCCTGCATTTGCTTTGAGTTAGTAAACCCCCAGAAAAATTAAAGAATGGGAACCACATTGAAAATATGCTAGGATGTGTACACTGTCATGCACAGCTGGTCATTTCTGTCAGACTGCAAGCCTTTTAGGACAGGTAGAGAATCTTACTGCACAGAATGATCAGTGAAAACTTAACTCTCGCAGAGGCCACCGTGCAGTCCTGCAGTTCATGCATATGGTGGTGGTAAAATTCCTGTTAAGTTCACAATTAATAAAAACCTTCTGTCTGACATGTACTAAGCTGTACTTGCATTATTATGCATTTGGGAGTCCCTAGATCTCTGACAATACAAAAAAGAAGCACAAAGCAGTTGCTTGCAAACTTACCTCTTCCCGAAGCATAGTGAAAAGAAAGTTCATGAGGACGGCGTGTTTGCGAGGGTACTTCTGACACAGCGCGTTGATGGCCTGCACTACTACAACCTAGAGCAAAGAGGGGCAAGTCAAAAAGAGGACTGTCAAGCTGAGCAGAAAAAAGAAAGATTGAAATTTGTCAATTTGGTGCTGTTCCCTGGCCTGGAAGCTACAATTTTGCCTCTAGTTATCCAATAAAGGCAGTTCCAGGAGGATATAAACTTAGGAATTAGACAAGAAGATTGGTCTTTAATGTGCTGGTCAGCCCCTAGCAAAAGCCCATGTCCACTGGGGGGGCAAGAAAGAGATTTAATACTCAAAGGGCTTCTCCCCAGACTTTGGAGCTGGGTACTGAATGACTGACGCCTGGCTTGGGCTGATAGCCTCAGATTCTTTCTCTTCCCAGCAAAAATGCTGCAGCCCAGGTGCTGGAAGGGGCTCCATCCAAGGTTTCAAAGCGCACACACAAACATGGACAAAGACCAAGGGCAACCTTCAGGAACCTGTGTACCACCTCCTCATACACACACATCCTTACTTTGAACTCATCTGAGATTTCTGACATGAAAGAGGAGATCTGCTTCATGAGCCGGTCAATGCTGCTCTCACTGCCGGTTTTCAGCAGCGTGGTGATGGCCAGGGTGGCTATGCTGCGGTTGGAGTCTGTCACGAGGTTCTCCAGGTCTAGGTTACAGGCAGTCACAGCGGATGGGTGTTTCATGGCCACCTGGAAAGGAAGGAGAAAAGTGGAAGGTCACTGAATACATGCAAAAAGCCCAGCTGGCAAAAAACAAACCTTGTCAAGGTCAAGGGAAAAGCTGGAGCAAAGACCATCAGGGAGCAGTCCAGTTAGCATCAAGGTTTGATCTACGTTTTTACAAGGAGCTCCTTCACCCTAGGAAGCTCAAAAGGGCCAGGAATAACACAAGACCAGTGGCACACTCTCACAGACTTGTGAACAGGGTCGTTTTTTTTCCTTCTGTAAAGTGCTCCTTGAGGCTTTATTCCACTCATAAGCTATGACAAGAAAGGCTGTATCCCAGGGTAGAAGTTACTTACACAAAAATCATAGCCCAATCTGACCTCCCTTCTCTATTAAAGTCTGCACCTCCCTGTGCATGAGAAATGATTACAGCTCCAAAGAGACTCTGCTCCTACCTTGTTGAGGGTACGGACGGCTGCGTATCTCAGCGCTGCCTTCGGGGAGCTGCAAAACAGCTGCAAAACTGCAAGGTGGGGAAACCAACAAAGGCAGACATTTAGAAAATCTATGATGGGAAGCATTTCATACCTAAAACATGAGATTAAACGAAGAAACAGCTGCAAGCAGAAGATAACTAGAAGCATACTTAAGAAGCAACCCTGAATTTACCAGCTTCCTTTCTTTCTCCCTCCCTGTTGTTCCCTTCACCACATGTTCCTGCTGACATCCAGCCCCCACCCATCTCCCTCTTTTTACCATGATGCTGCTATCCTTTGCTCCTCTGGGAAACCAATTTCACCATTTTATCATCTTTCCTGTTGAGTCAATTTGAACTGCTGCTTTCTGTTTCTTTGCAAACCCTGTTCCTTTCCTAGGGCTTGCCCATGAAAGACACCCTCCCTACATGCCCACGGTCCCAGCTCAGGAGAACCTCTGGACTGGGCTGAGCTGAGCTGGGAAGGCAGGTCCCCAACACCTTGGATTTTTACACAGTTACACTCAATCTAAAGCTGGAAGATTTAGCAGTTAGAATCCAGCCCTGTTTCACAGAAAAAAAAAAAGAAAAACAACAACAAAAAAACCCCAAACCTTCAGTAACCCACACCTGAACAGTTCAGGCAAATACCTTTACAGTAGCAAAGCTATTCGTACACACCACAGGCTTTCACTACCAGCATAAAACAACCAGGAGCATGGCAGCTTTACAAGCCTGAAACTACATAAGGGCCTTTCCAGCAGGCATCACCACACCAACCCATAACTCCCTCGCTATTGCTGTGAGCACCGCATTTACCTGAGACAGCCGGTGCCAGCTCCTTGGCAGTGCAGTTGGGCAGGTTAACGATGGCAGAAGCAGCTTCGTAGACCACCATCTCATGCTTGTTTCTTAGGCAGCTCTCGATGAAGTCGAACAGGGGGCTATCACGGCTGAGGGACAAAAACCACAAGAATGAATTAAAACAAGGGTGCTAACAGAAACAAAGAGTCCTGCAGCAAAACTGGACAGGTACCATTGCCTCTGGGAAGGTAAAAACAGACACAACCCCCCCCTCCCATCTTCATATTTTGCAGTAGTCATTACATTGTACTTCCAGCATGTTTGGCTGCCACCTGAGACAACAGCCTTTGCTTTACAGGCTAACAGGAATCTCCCTTAACTCAGTTACTCAGAGCTCACTGTACACACCAGAGATCTTATCCCCCAGGAAGCCCCAGCGCACACATGCTAGCCACGGTTACAGAAGACAACATGAAAGAGATTATCTCGATAAAGAACAGATACACAAAACAGGAAAGAGAAGCAAGTATTTGATGTGCAAGCACATACACAGACAAGACTTGCAGAAGCGATCCCATAACAGGAAAGCACCCTGTCATTTATTCTGCTGCCTTTTAACCATCAGTAAGTTAGAAGTCACACACTGCTCTTCAAAAACAGAAATAATTGCTCTCATCAGATGAAAAGTTAGCCCACAAGAGGAGATGGAAGCAGGACCTGAGGAAATTCTTCCAGCAGGGCAAAAGAGGCCCCTCACCTGCCAGCCTCCTCCTCCAGCAGCTTGCTGGCTACTCGAATCATCATGCAGTAGGCAAACGGCGACTTGAGGCCATGGCGCGTGAACTTGCTGAGCATCTTGTTGACCGCCAGGCGATCATTCTTCCGCACGTGGTAGAGCAAGCCCAGAGCATGATACTGTGCAGGGAAACAGACTGTCACAAACCCACGTTGGGCTCTTCACTCCCCTCTGTGGCCTGGAGATAGCTGGCTGAGCACCAGCAGGTGGGTTTCCTACCTGCACCATGATGTTGTCACTGGAAGCTGCCTCCTGAGCCTCGTTCACCCAGCGTTTTACCACATCGTAACTGGTCTTCAGCAGGTGCTGGGTAGAGACAAAGTCACAGACAGCCCATGAGAGAAGGATGGAGGAAGCTTTGGGAATAACAGCTCATATTAAGAAAAAACAAGCCTTCCCCATGAGGGCGCTGGAGGCAGCAATTTATAAAGAGCAGAGGACTAGGATGCAGAGACCTGCCCATGTCAGCTGTGGCCTCAAGAGGTTAAACACCTCCTGCAAAGTCAGCACCAGTTCCTCACTTCACAAAGGAAGGGGATAGCAACAATGAAACCCCAGCCTGCAGAAACACTCCTGGATTGTATGCAGAGGACAAAGGAAACAGTTTGACAAGAAATAACACTGTGATGCTTGCACCATGGTCAGAGTTGGAGTGGCCATGTACCACAAAGACACACAAACCCTTCCAATCTTGCCTGCAGATCTTACATCTCTTAACAAGAACTCAACAGACCAAAGCTCCTCAGGCTACATTTAGCACCTTCGTTAACAGGAAGAAGAGCATGCGCGCTATCATGAGTGTTGGACCACCAGCATTTTTGCCACAGTGCCTACACAAATATCGTGCAGCCCCCGCAGTTCTGCAATAGTCAGGGACAGCTTCCCTATCCAGGTTACTACCACAGAAATGCCATCGGATTCTCACACCCACATCCCATTTTAAACCTTGAAGTTCCTAAATCTGCAGGTTGGTGTTAAATAGGACACTTGAGAGCATCACAGAGACATTTGCACTTATAAGCTGGTCATTAATTCCCCTCTCAAAGATGCACCCAGCCACAAATCCACTTAATTAACTGGAGAGATCCAAAGACTTGTGGCCATGGTATTGCTTTTCCTAAGTGCAGCATGGGTAGCCCTTGGGCAAGCTTCCCCCCTCTGCACACTTTGGTGCAGACAGCAGCCGCCCTGCTTGCTGCTCTGTGCAGTGCGTGCACGCAGCACCTCTCATCCTGCATCGCCTGTACCAACACACCGACAGCCTGGGCTCCTAGGAGGCACTGCCAGCCACATCAAACTGGTGATAATTTTTTTTCCCTGAAGACAGGGAGAAAGGGTGGGCTGTTTTCTAATGGAGCGCTAAGTCTTTGGGATTAAATTACTCTGACACTGAATCGTATTGCACCGCATAAAAGTAGTTCTCTCTTTCCTCCCCTCTTTTTCTCCCTCATGTATCCTCTACCAAAGGATAGCTCCCATGTGAAACTCCCAAGATGTGCAGTCCCACCACAGACCACCACTTCCCAGTTAGACTGTCCCTCAGGCCCACCCCACAGGGAGTACCTACCAGGGAGGACACCAGAGCAGAGCTGGATACACTTGGCACTTTGTCAACAATCGCCTGCTTCATGTAACGCTCGATGGCCTGCAACATGGTGCTCTGCAGGGAGAGGGAAACAACAGCTGATACAGAAAAGCTGTCAGGAGCGTGAAAGAGGAGACGCAAAGGCATGGGAAGCAGGGTGAAAGGTGGGGTGAAGGGCCTAGGGCAGCCCCAAAAGAAAAGCTGCACTTACATCGGTGATTTGACAGAGCGCTCTCACTGCAGGGCCTCGATAATTGTCATCCTTCCCGGTCATGTCTTTGGTTAAGCTGGTTGGAAACAGGAAGTTCTCAATGCTGCACTCCTGAGCCAGCAGCTCTTAGGTGCAAGCACAGTGCCCACAGAGCAGCAGGCAGACAGGACCACAGCCGAAAACCAAGCAGGCAAGTGCAGGACCCAAGCAAGTCCCATCAGAGTGGGAAGGCAGGAGGAAAAGATCCTCTTGCAACAGGGGAGAAGAATTGCAGCACTGCCACATCTTTTAACCAAAAGTGACAAAACAAATACCCAAGTGTACGGGATATGGGGACACAGCACATTTCAAATACATCACCAGTAGTTCAGTGTCTGTATTTTAATAGCCTCTTTTAAAGGAGATTTGTTTCCTCACCAAGAGCATTCCTTGTCTTCACATTGCTTGGGGACTACAGTTATCTCAAAGAGGCTGAAAGGGCATTACTGGAGAATGCATGAATGTAAGAGTGGGAAAACCAAAGCGACTGACCTGCTAGTAACAATGATTACATCTTCTGCAATAGAAGACATCTCTTTGATAGTCAGGTAACACATCCTGCGAAGAGTTGGCTAGCAAGGGAAGAGGGAAGACACATCAGTTGAGGGAATCCCAGGTAGAAGGGATCTCAGTTTTTCCTCCTTCCATGACTTTATCACAAAGATCAATAACCTGATAGTTTCAGAGAGCCACAGCGCCTGAGCAAAAAAGGTGTACAAAACTCATATTCATTAACAAAACATCCCTTCCTTTTCTAAACCCCTCAACCTTGGGATGAAGCGACAGGGCTATTCTCTGTTCCTGAGGGAATACTTGAGTTAAGCTGCTACAAGGGAAGGGCTATGAAGCTGACCTGTTTCTAAACTTTCATCCTATTCTTCTCACTTAGATCATGTAGCGGAAAATGCATCCAGGCAAGATGGAAAAGTTGATTCCATAAAAAGACACCTCAAGGCTGAAAAAGACACTGTTGACAACTTGTCCTACCAGATATACACAGCAGAAATCAGCGAGCAGACTTACATCGTTGGACTGAAACAGCTTTGTCATGGCAAAGAAGGATTCGGTGGCTTCCATGACACCAAGGTGCTCCCCCTAGATGGAAGGAAGGAAATCCCAGTTACCACAACCAGAGTCGGGTCTGCTGTAGGTACAAGACTCAGCCTCACACGCATTAGGAAAACAGGCACGACGTGGCTGGAAGCACGGCAGGTCTCTCCCTTGCCAGTGTATTTCAACAGAGTAACATGCTGCCTGAGAAATCCCCCAGCCATGGCTGGAATCGGCTTAGTTGTTGATCCAGATGACAGCATGGTTTATTACGTTACCAAAAAATGACTTGTGACAATACAGCTTCCTTACGGGGGAGAATTGGGTTGGATTTCCATGGCTTATGTAAGGAAAGCTTATGTCATACTCTCCATAGGCACCACAGCTAGGCAGAGCCAGCTAGTTACTACATATAAGATACAGAGGCCCTGGGGCAGGGAAACCCCACGAGATCAGTAAATGCCTTTACAAAGTTGATCCTTAGAGCACGCAGATTTTAAATTCTGAAGGCTAAGAACAGGATTCAAAACCACCTTTGGCACCACAGCGTTGTAAGCTAACAGCTCCCAAGTAATAATAAATCATAGGTATCAGCCTCTCTGTATTTCCTCATTCCTGCCCTCTATAGCCCACAGAACTTCTTAGACAAGAAAGTGAGCAGGAACTTGGCAGCACAGCAGCTTTGCTTACTAAAAATTTGTACTGGATATGCATTAGAATTGTTCTATACATTAGAAATATTCAGAAAAGTTTAGTTAGAGAAAACCTAATAAACAAAAGTGCTTGTCAGCTCATTTTTTCTCCCTTACCTGGTTTATGAGATACAGAATCTTGGTGAGGATGTGAGCACATTTTCGCGGGTTTATGGGAGTCTCATTAAACACCCGTGCCTGGAAACAAAGCACAGACAAAGATGCTGATACCAACACCCCCCAACAAACCTGCAACAAACCCCCACTTCCTTGCTAAAGTTCTGCAACGACCTGCTTAAGAGAGGAAGAGACTCTACCCAGAAAGGGCGACACAAAGGAGAGCTAAGGGTTTACCTCTTGCAAGACTGCACTCTTCTCCAGGTGCTGGAACGGGTTGGAACCCCCACCTGCAAAATAAAGATAACAAGAGTCTTTACAGGAACAGCGCTATGGGAAAGCTACTTTCTAAACACGCCTATAGCTTAATAATAGGCAGAGCACTTGGGGGTAATTTTTGCATGAATACCAAGCAATCAGCACTCCCTCTTTTAAGCAGCATTGATGGAATGACTTTAGAGCAATTAGGGAAGGCAGAGCAGACAGGACAATCTTTGATTTATCACCCCAAGGAGTAACCAGCCACGAGCTGAGGCAGACTGACTAGCTGCAAAGTAACTGCGCTCCACCACTATCCCCAAAGACCTATCTCCAACTGCAGGGCTGGGATCTTGTGCCAGTGAGAGCATCACCAAGGCAGGCCTAGAAACAAAAGCTCAGAGAGTTGCAGACAAGAGAAGACACCGCTTGCCAGGCTGGCGAGTCAGGAGTGCTTTACCCCTGTTATAAAGCAATGAGGAATCCACCAGTAATGCATTCTTTGTCACTAATTAAGAGAACAAGACAGCAGACAAGAGAGTCTGGACACAGAATAACTTTCATTGTTCCACTTAATAGAATAAATTATATTAAATAAAGAAAAAACTCACCAATTAAGGACGAAATAATCAGAGGGAAAAGCACTATTATTCTGCATGGTCCCTATTAACTCGCCTCCTGCTAAGCATCTGCGAGCTGCAGCTTCTCAAAAGCTGCCAGTTATTGATGACCAGGTTTTAATTAGTACCTATGCTCAGCCTGACCTGGGACAGCACCGAGCCACTTGCAGTGCTGCTCCTCCATTTAACAAGCCTGACCGGGAGAGCACAGCCCCAGGTCCAGCTCCGGTCTGACCTGTGCTTGAAGCATCACGCGCTGCTGCCAGGAGCCTTTGCAAAAGTCTTACATTTAAAAGGCAAATGCATCTGCACCCTGGCTCCTTTCAGGTTCAGTAACTGCCCTCCTCTGGCTCGGGATAAAATTTGCAAATGCAGCAGGTGGCTGAACGAAGCATGGGCACTTAGGCGGCATTGGGAAGAGATGAAAACGAGGGGAAAGGAATAAAAACAATGTTTCTAGTACCAGTTTCTTAGATATTTGAAGAAAATGGTTGGAAAAAACCTTCCTAGCAGCCCAATATGCCTACAGCCTTGAATCTGCCATCAGCAGAGTATCACCTCTGCAAATCTCATAGCACTAGGCATCTTGAAATACATTGCACAGCATGTCTTGATCTTCACAGCTTGCTGCGTCAAAGCGCTCTTCTGATCAGAGAAGGAGAAACAGACAGTGAAGGCAGAGGCAGCATCTCCAGAACGCTCCCAGCATTAGATGACTAACAACAATTTGTACTGATTTGCAGAGAAATAATCACTGACCAAGCAAGGGTCTTACAGCAGTTACATGCCCAAAATAACATCTCTGAGTGCATTGCTGAGAGTCAATGGAAGCAGCTCATCCAAAGCTACCTAAATCATCCACGAAAGGCAGAGAAACAGGACCCAAGCAAGCAGACGCTCATCTCAACTAAAAGACTGTCCCATTAGCCATGCCATGGAATAGACAAGAAATAGACAGGCAAGGCCCATGAATTCAGGGATGAAACACTCCATGGAAGACCAGCAATTACAAGGGTTACATGTGGGACACATCGAGAACCCAGCAGAGAAAAGCAGGTGCAGGAAGGGCTGGGTGCCTTCATTCAACACAGAAACAAGGGATCAGAATTAAACGCAACAGTGAAGGAGAAGCATTGGGATGTGCGCAAGCAGCGAAGGCAGTAAGGAGAGAGAGCTCTGTGAGCTTTTGGTACGAACACAACCAACACGAGTCGGCCCCACGCTACAAGGAACTGCCTCTCCTGCCAGCCCCGGCCACAGGCACCACCTGGAGACCTGTGGCAGGTGCAAAGGGAGAACAACCCCACAAAATCCCCCACGAGGGGCTCCCCCCGTGAAGCTCCCTGCTCATCGGAGATCGTGGCAGGCTCTGGACGAGGCCGACGGAGGCGATCGCCCCCTTGTATTCTGCTGGACGTGGCGCTCGGGGACAGGGCTCGGTGGGCGACGGTGCTCGGACCGGGCGATGCCAGGGATCTCGCCAGCCCTACCGATTCCGGGATCAGCGCAGCGCAAATCGAGAAGCGAGCACACCAGCGGGTCACAGCCCCGGAGCCCCGCGGGGACCGGCTGCAGGTCCACCGGGGGCAGCCCGGGGAGGGCCGGAGGGCTGCGAGGAGGCACGGCCGGGAACAGCACCGAGCCCTCGGGGGGGGGCACCACCACCACCGGGGGACCCACCACCACCACCACCACCGCCGCCGCCGCCACCACCACCGGGGTGACCCCACCGCCACCGCCACCGCCACGGCCCCGCCGTTACCCTCCGCGCCCGCCGCCCGGCCCCGGCGCCCGGTCAGCGCGGCGGCCCCCGGGGAGCGGCCTGCAGGCTCCGGACACGCGGCGGGCCCCAGGGCGATCTCTGCGGGGGGAGCAGGCGGCGGGGGGGGGGGGGGGGGGGGGGGGGGGCGGTCAGGGCGGCGCCGGGACTCGCCTCACGGAGCCCGCACCGGCACCGGGAGCGGCACCGGGGCTTCCCCTCCCGCCCCCCGGCGCCCCGCCCGTCCCCTCACCCGACTCCTCGTCCTTCTTGTCGAACTTCTTCAGCATGGCGCCGCCCGCCGCACCCCGCTCCCGGTGCCTCTCCCGGTCCCGGTGCCCGTCCCGGTGCCCGCCCCGCCCCTTCCTGCCAGCCTGTCACCGCCGCCGTCACCCGCCGCACTGCGCAGGCGCGGCCGCCCCCCCACCCCCCGACGTGGCTGCTACCGGGAGCTGCCCCGGGTGGGGCGGGGCTAACGGGGAGGGGCGGGGCGGGGCGAGGGGGGAGAGGTGGGAGTGATTGGCGTGAGGGGGGCGGGACCCGGCGGGGAGGGAGAGGCGTGATTGGTGGGGACGGGGAGGGGGGCGGGGCTTGGGGGGTCCGGGGCTGGGGCTGGGGCTGGAGGGGCGTCGGGACTGGGGGCACTGGGGTGGGGATGGGGGGGGGGCACTGGGGTGGAGGGGGGGCACTGGGATGTGTATGGGACCCTTGGTGGGGCTGGGGGCACCGGGATGGAGGGGCACCCCGAGATGAGGGTCACTGGGATGGACGGGGCATACTGGGACTGGGGGCATACTGGGGTGGAGGGGGCATACTGGGACAGGGGGCACTGGGATGGGGGGCACTGGGATATGTTTGGGACACGTGGTGGGGCTGGGGGCACTGGGATGGAGGGGGGCACCCCAGGACCGGGGACACTGGGATGGAGGGGGCACACCGGGAGAGGGGGTACTGGGATGCAGGGGGGCATCCTGGGAATGGAGGGGGGCATACTGGGAGCAGGGCACAGTGGGCCTGGGGAGGGCACCGGGCTGGGAGACACCGGGACTGGGTGGGGGGGGGGACACACAGAGGAGAGGCCGCACGGGGGAGATGCTGGGGCTGGGGGCACTGGGATGGGGGCAGCAGGGACAGCGTGGCACTGGGCGGCAGCAGCAGGGACAGCGGGGCGGGGGGACCAGTGCCGAGCCCCCCCTGGGTCCAGCCCTGTCACCGGGACATCCCCGTGAGCAGGGCTGCAGGGCACCCCTCACCCCCATGCCCACCACCGCTCCCCCTCGCCGGCTGCCCAAGCAGCGTCCTCACCACGCCGTGCGGGGCCACGCTCACCTCCCCGTCCCCAAAACCGTCCTGGGGCCACGCTGACCTCCCCCTCCCCAAATCCTGCCCCCCCCCCACCAGCCGGGCTGCCCCCGCTCACCGTGGGCCAGGTACTCCTCGAAGAGCATGGCCGCGTCCGCCGCGAGCTCCAGCGGCCCCGCGAGGCCTTCCCCTGGCCCCGGCCGCCCGTGCGAGCCCGCGGCCCTGTACTTTGCACGGGGCGGCCGCCCTCCGCCCGCGTCCCGGCTTATCTGGGCCCGCGAGGCGGTGGCTGCGCAGGGAGCCGGGGCGGCGCTCCTGCCACCTTCCATCGCACGCTCGGGGGGGTTTGGGGAGGATTTTATGGGATAGAAAAGCATTGTAGGTGTACAGACAGAAGGTACGTGGAAAACCCGTGTGTCCCTGGTGCGGATGTGTCCTTTTGGGGCACGCCAGGACATGGGGACGAGGAGGCCACCTCGCCCGGCGTGGGGGTGCCAGCCCCGACTGCTCCTTTCCCCGATTTTGGGGCCATTAACACACCCCCTCCGTGGCTGCTGCTTGCTCACCGCCAGCCCCCGGGCAGCACGCCCCGGGGATGAGTTTGCTCTGAGGTCGGGGCTGGGGCCGGTGCCGGCACGGGGACGGCCACCGGTGCCGCGGGTGCTCTCTGGGAGGCTGGGCCGTCACCTCCTGCGCCCGATGCGGGCCATCAGCTCGGCGTTGGCGGCCGCCTTGGCTTGCAGCTCCTTCTCCCTGGCCAGGTCGAGCAGGATTTTCAGGATGTGCGTGGGGACGTCGAGGGACAGGGACACCTTTTTCGCCGCGCTGCTCTTTTTTACCGGCGCGTGCCCGCCGGCCCCGGGGCTCGCCAGCCAGGGGAAGGCTTTTCTCATGGACTCCTCTAGCAGCAGGGTGGCTTGGTCCGGCTCGGAGCCTTCCACGGAGTTGTGGTCGCTTCTTTTGGGGAGACCCTGCAGCAGCCCCTTGGTGCCCATGTTTTCCCAGGCGGCCGGCTCGCCCCCGTCCCAGGGGAAGCGTGCCGGTGCGTCGGGCACCGCCGGGTCCCACGGGAGGCTCAGCCCCTGCCCGGTGCTCACCCAGGGCAGCAGCAGGACGGGCAGCAGCACCCTGCGGCACAGCGCAGCCTGCGGGGAGCACAGAGCCCGCGCTCAGCATCACCCCCCAGGACGTGTCCCTGTCCCCCCTGCTGCCCCCATCCAGATGCCCCCGTCCCCTCCCTTTCGGCCCCCCCCCAGCCCTTTGCCACCCAGGGCCGGGCGGTGGCAGGGGACACCCAGGGACAGCGGCGTCTCCTCCCGCAGCCGCTCCCCGTCCCGCAACACCTGCCCTTTGGCCGGGGACGCGTGACGTGGGCAGCGGGGCTCACGCCACCGCCACCTCCTCACACGCTGTCCCCAGTGGGTGCCACCCCCGCGGGGGGTGCCCAGCTATCTGGGGCAGAAGCTGCCCGGCCGGATGGGACATGAAGCAATTTGGCTAAAATAAGCAGCGGGGTGACGAGGGCGCGAGCGCGGCCACGTGCGCCGCATCCTCAGCATCCTCCTCTGCCCGGGACCCCGCGCTCCTCCCAGGGCTGGCTAGAAAAAAAGCTGGAAGGAGGACAACAAAAAGCATCCAGCCTCCTGCAACTCATCTCCTGGGTGAAACCCTTTGGAAAGCACCGGAGCAGGCAGCCGGAGGCAGCTGGATTGTCTGGAAAGAGGGTGGCGAAAAGCATCCAAGCCCCCGTGACCCATTTCCCAGGTAAATTCCCCCGAAAGCAGCACCGTGGGGTGCAGCCTCACCATTTCCAGCGGGTCCTCGTCCCCCTGAGGCTCTCGGGGTGCAGGGGTGGCAGCTGGGGGTTTGCCCCGGTCCCCGCCGAGCCCCGGCTCTTATCCTGCCCCAGCTCCACCTCCCGCCCCCCCGGCGACACGCGGCGGGGGATGTTATTAATACATTTTGCCTAATCACAGATGAAATCACCCCGGACCGGGAGTGGGTGGTTGCCCCCCTCGCGACACGAGGGCTGGGTTTGGAGGGGATTCCAGGGGCTTGGTGCGGCTCAGGCATAATTAGCTCACGTCAGACACGCGAGGGGATGTTTCTCCAGCTAACCGAGCCCTCCCGTGGGCTGAGCCTGATGTCGGAGGGAGGCTCCGGGGGCACCCAAGGGTGCTGAGGCTGGGGCTGGCCGTGGCACGGAGCCAGCACAGCAGGGCTGCCCGCCCAGGGTTCTCCCCCTGCCCCCTGCCCACAGGCTGGCGGAGAGAGGAAATAACGGGGGCTCTGTTCCTTCTCCCGGAGACGGGGCAGGAACTCAGCCCCCGGCTGGTCAGAGCAGCCAAAATTAGACGGAGGCACTGATTCACCCCACACATCGCGCAGAACCGCAGCCCCACGTGCCCGCGTGCGTCAGCCACGGGCAGGGAGCGGGCACCGGGGTCCCCGGGGTGGGGACAGCCCCTTGGGGGGGTGACACGGGCTGCGAGGGGAGAGGCGACGCACTAAGAAGCAGGGCGCCTTTCCGTGAGCACACCTTTACTGTCCCGCCGTGATACACATATACATTCGCTGTATACAGATATACACAGAGCAGCAGCACGCGGAGGAGCCCGCGTCGCCTTCCCAAAGCCTTCGGGGGCGCGCAGGCGGGCAGGAACCTCCTCTAACATAGCACCATCCTCAGGGTTTCCCTGACGGCTCCCGGGTTGGGGGCAGGCGTGGCGCTGGCAGGGTGCTGCCAAGCCAGCGCACCCGCCCAAGGGGAACCAGGTCCTGGGCGAGGTGAAATTTATTCAAATGGAGCGGGTGGCTGGGGCGGGCAGGGGGTTGTGCAGGGAGGCACCGCCTCGGCCGGGGACGGAGCAGGAGGCAGTTCCTGGAGGGGCAAGGGGGAGACGAGGGGAGCCTTCGACCTCGGGGATGAGGGTGATGGAGGCGGGGAGGGGGCCCAGCCATGCCCAGTCCCAGCTCCAGGCAGCCCAAGAGGGGACACGGGGCCAGGAGCTGTCCCAGTGGCAGCAAATAAGTTAAAACCCAAACCAGCAGCAGCCTGAGAAGGCTTGGGTTTGGAGGGGGGGGGGCGAAAGGCTTGCGAAGGGGCCGATCTCCAATTTGATAAAGATTTCACCTTAGTGGGCGACAAAACGAAAGGTGAAGGGAAGAACCCATGAGCAACAAAAAAGAGACGTTAGAAATAGCACCAGGTTCCTGCGGGGGGCCGGGGCAGCCCAGCTCCATCCCGAGCAGCAGCCGGGCAGCCCTGGACGAGGGGACGCTGCCCGCCCTACGCCTCCGGCCGCCCGCCCGCAGCGCTGCCGGCGCTGCCCCGGGGGGCACCTGCGGAGAGAGGCGAGGTGGCGTCAGAGCATCGTCCCTGCTCCATGTTAGCACAGCCTGTGCTGTGCCGTGCCGTGCCGTGCCGTGCCTACCTGCCCCCGTCTGCTGCCCGCAGCGCAGCTCGCACTCCCGGCGGCTGCCGAAGCGGTTGGTGTTGCCCCCGCAGCCGCTGTAGACGAAGGGCCGGCACTCGGCGGCTCTTTGGCTGTAGTACCAGCGCAGCGTGTAGCGCTCGCAGCCCCCCTCGTCCAGGGGCTGCCCGCAGGGCGAGGCTGCGGGGACACGGGGCGGCGGTGAGGGCGCACGGGGTGCAGCGGCGCTGGAGGCACGGGGCAGCCCCGCACCGCGGCACCTCCGGCCCAGCTGCTCTCCCTGTGGGCAGCGGGAGCTCACCGTCAGCGGCAGGCTGCTCCGAGCTGTCTGCCTCGTAGTCCTCCTCCTCTTCATCGGCGTAGGTGCTGTCGTACTCCAGGTCGTTGGTGTCCATGAGGACGTGCCTGTCCTGCCCTGCAGGCAGCACCCGCCGTGAGCAGCCCCCGTCACCCCCCCACCCTGCCCTTCGCAGCCCGGTGGGGATTTGGGCACCCCCAGGTACTGGTGAGCAAAGGGCTGGGCACCCGCAGAGCAGGCGTAAAAGGGACAGTGACAAAAAGCAGAGGGATGGCACTAACCCTCCTCCTCCTCCTCCTCCTCCTCGGCGTGTGACAGCTTCAGCACAGGGACGAGGTGAGCGCTGGGAGCAGGGAGCGGCTGGGTGGGGGGGTACTGGGAAAATAGACCTGGGGGGGAAGACAGCACGGGCATCAGTGGGATGCGAGGGGACCCTGGGGCACTTTTCTGCTGCTCCCCAAGGGAAACCCTCCCCTTGAGGGTGCAGAGCAGCCCAGCACCTCCCGGGCACTGCTGCAGCCCAGGGATGGGGTGCTGGGGGCACCGCATCCCCCAGAGGCTCGGAGGTCCCTGCTGCCAGCCCCGGGCACAGCAGGGATGCCACACGGCTCCTCTTGGGAGCGGGTTCCAGGCTCTCCATCACCTGTTTGGCCGCGTTCCCTCTCCTGGCGGACACTTCTTCCTCCTCCGTGGGCAGCGTGAAGGATGCTCCTGGCCTGGCTCCCCCAGCCTCCTTGGAGACAAAGCCCCCAGCTCTTCCCGTGCCCCCCCGCAGCCCCCGTGCCCCATCCCACCCATCACTGTGCCCCCATCCCCAGCCAGCTCGCCTGTCCCGGCTCTGGCTCCCAACACCACAGCAAGGACCAAGGGGTTCCAAGGGGTCCCAGGGGGTCCCAGGGGGTCCCAGTGGCCTCCAGACCCCCCCAAAATGGTGGCCTATCTGGGAGCGCAGCCAAGAGGGTCAGGGGCACAGGGAAAGGGACGGGGACACAACCTGAGTGCTCACGGGAATCCAGGCGCCGCGGGAGCTGCCCTCCGCACGCTGTGGGACAGACGGGGCAGGGGTTAGGGGCTGGGGGGGTCAGGGTCTGCGGGGATTAGGGGCTGTGGGGACAGACCCCCAGCCCCGGGGCAGGCAGGGGATGCTCACCGCAGTGCTGGCTCATCTCCTGCCTGACGTAGGCCCGGATCTCCTCCTCCTGCCGACGAGCAGGGGGGGAAACGATGTGTGTCACAAGGGAAATTGGGATTAGAGATGCGGAAAACTTTCCCCCGGGCTCACGTGCTGAGCAGAGCCCGGAGGTGGGGCATGCTCCTCCATCATCATCAGTGGGACAGATGCGGTGCCCTTCCCAGCCCGTCACCCCCGTGCCGGGGTCCCCCAGCCCCTTACCGTCATGCCCGGCTCCCCCTTCTCCCCGCGGAGCCCCTCAGCACCAGGACTGCCCTAGGGACAAGCAGAGCAGAGGTGGGAGCCGCCCCCGGGGCTCCCCGGGGCAGGGCCGGGTGCCCGCTCACCCACCTGCTCTCCTCGCTCGCCGGGGATGCCGGGCACGCCGCGAGCCCCCATCACCGCCTGCCCGGGGGGGCCTCTCTCCCCCTGCAAAGGACACGGGCTCAGGGTCTGGCCGGTGGCTCCCCTGCGAGCCCCGGAGTCTCCCTGCCCTCCCCGGTGCCCTGGGTCCAGCCCAGCCCCAGGAGAAGGGTCCCAAACCTCCCCTCTCCTGTCCCCTCCCTGGGCAGGGGGACACAAGGGAGGTCCCCAAAGCCATGGAGCTGGCAGGGCAGGTACGGAGCTGGGACACGGCTCCTGATGCCGCCGCCTCCTTGGTCTCTCCGGGGACAGGTCCTGCCCCCACCGCAGCATGGACTCACCTTCTGGCCCTGCATGCCCTCGGGACCTCGTGGGCCAATGCTGCCTGGGGGGCCAGGGGGGCCGGGAGCCCCGTCACTGCCCCGGGGGCCGGGGGCACCGATAACGCCTGGAGCACCCTGCGGGACAGCAGAGGGATGGGCTGGAGACGTCCCAGAGCAGGCACCGGGGCCATGCTCTGTCCCCACAGCTGGGGTGTCCCCAAAGCACCGGCTTTTGGGAGCATCAGGCTCCGATGCCCCACGGAGCAAGGCTTGATGCTGGTGAAGCCAAAGCGGTGCGATGGATACGTCCCCTCCCAGCCCGCTCACCCGGTCTCCTTTCTCCCCCTGGTCTCCTTTGGCTCCCTGCTGCCCGTCGAATCCCCGGTCGCCCTGGGGAGAGGAAGGCGCAGGCAGTGGGGGATGGAGGGGAGCAGCCCCAGGACCATCCCCAAGGTCCCAGCATGGTTCTCCCTGCCCTACCTTGGGTCCCATGAGTCCCTCCTTCCCGGGGACCCCCGGCACTCCTGACAGCCCCAGCTCTCCCTGCGGGATGAAGCAGACATCGGTGAGCCCCCGCTGTGCATCCGCACCCCATCCCAGTGCCACCCTGGCGCTTACCGGCTCGCCTTTCCTCCCCGGCAGTCCCGAGCGCCCCGGCAGCCCCGGCTCTCCCTACAGCAGGCAGGAGAGAGGCAGGACGGGCGTCAGTCCTCGCCCTCGGGGCTCACCCCGAGCAGGGGACCCTCACCGGGGTCCCTGTGACGCCTCTGTGGGGCTGAGGTCCGGGCTCAGCCATCCCCGGTGGCTGAGGGACGGACGGAGGGGCTCCGCAGCGTGGGCACCCGCTCACCTTCTCGCCCTTGTCCCCGTCGAGGCCGCAGGCGCCTTTCATGCCGCGGTCACCCTGTGGGGACGGGGGGAGTCAGCGCCCTGCCCGGCCTGCACGGGTGCTGGCCGTCGTGCAGCGGGGATGACCCACCTTGGGGCCACGCATGCCCAGGTACCCCACGTCTCCTTTCTCTCCCCGGGCTCCAGCGATGCCATCCCGGCCGGGCTGGCCCTGCGGGAAGCGCACAGCGTGATGGGGACCCATCCTGCCCCATCGCAGCGTGGCGGCAGCACCGAGACGTGTCTCCTCACCGGCTCTCCCGGCTCCCCTGGCACGCCGACTTCTCCCTGGCGAAGGCAAAGGAAGGGCTCAGGCCAGGGGACGGTGACCCCAGCACCCCCAGCACCCCCAGTGGGGGCCCAGCCCCTTACCTTCTGCCCGCCGGGGCCGCGTGCCCCGGGGAAGCCCGTGGAGCCCTTCTCGCCCTGCTCGCCCCTCGCCCCCTGCAAGCAGAAACGTGGGGCACGGGGACGCCGACGTGCCTGGGTCCCTCCAGCCCTGCGTGTCCCCCAGCCCTCCAGTCCCCCGTCCCCCAGCCCCATACCTTCTCTCCGGGCATGCCCTGCTCGCCCTTGTCCCCCTTGTCCCCTTCTGAGCCCTTCAGGCCACGCTCTCCCTGCAGAGGGGGAAGCGGAGGGATGGGGTCAGGGAGATGCACGTTGGGATGGGGGGAGCCAGCTCCCCAGGGCAGGACCGTGGGGACAACGCGCCCCCCGGCAGCGAGGAGCCCCCCATCTCTTACCGGCTCCCCCTTGCTGCCCCGCGCCCCGGCGGGCCCCTCCACCACGACGCTATCACCCTGTGAGAGATTTGGGTTGAGCAGGGTGGGGGCACGGCACCGCTGTGCCCCCCCGCCACCACCCCAGCCCCAGGGTCTCACCTTGTCTCCCTTGGGCCCCATGGCCCCGACGTCTCCCTGCGGGGACGGGACGGTGAGATGTGGAGATGGGAGGGGGCAGCACCTCCCTGGGGAGGCGTCCCCCCCTCCCAGTCCCTCAGCCCCCGGGGGGGGTCCCTTACCTTGTCCCCGCGCTCCCCTCGGGCCCCAGGCAAGCCCTGCAGGACAGAGGAGAGGGCTGGTTGGGGGGGGGGACACACACACACAGCTGGGGGGGGCAGCGAGCTTTGGGTACGTACCGTCGGCCCGCGATCGCCTGCCAGCCCCGGGCGCCCGTCTTCACCCTGCGAGGAGGAGAAAAGGGGATGTGAGGGAAGGGGTCTGGGATGGGGGCACCCCCAGCGGCACCCCGTGCCTGAGGTGGGGACATGGGGGGGCTGGTGGTGGGATGGGGGGGGTCTGTGGTGGTGCCTACCCGCGGTCCTGGGTCGCCACGCTCGCCTCTGGCTCCTGGCAGCCCGGCCCCGGGGTCACCCTGCAGGGGGAAAGCAAGATCTTGTCCCCGTCCCAGCTGCCCATGGCCCCAGCTGTGCTGTGTCCCCCCCCCGCCACGCCAGGGGACATCCTGTGACCCCCCCGTACTGCCCCAAGAGCCTGGCACAGGGCAGGTGCCCACGTGCCATCGTCCAGAGCGGGCTCAGCACCACTCGAGGCGGGGGCTGCAGCCCCACATCCCCCGTGCTATAGGGCCGTCCCCAGACTCACCTTGTCACCCTTCTGGCCAGAGGCCCCAGGTGTGCCCTAAAAGAGAGGAGAGGGTGAGCGAGCCACGGGAAGGTGGTGCCAGGGCCCCGTCACCCCGCCTGGGCCAGGATGGGACCAGGGACGGATCCTGCCCCCGCCCTGGGGGCACCACAGTACCGGAGCCCCCCGTACTCACCGCTGGCCCCGGGGGTCCCAGGGGTCCTGGTGGTCCTGCGGCGCCGTCCCTCCCGGGAAAGCCGATCAGCCCCTGGTGGGGACACGGTGCTGAGCGGGCAGGGACCGGGGCAGGGACTGGGGCTGCTGAGACCCCGCTGGGGCTGCCCGAGGCCGCCCCGTCAGCGAGGCCAGGTGCTGGCCGCTGCCGTTACCCGCTCTCCCGGGGGACCTGGCGCGCCAGGCTGCCCGCTGTCCCCTCTCAGGCCCGGCTGTCCCGGTGCCCCGGCGATGCCCGCTAAGCCCGGGGGTCCTGGGGGTCCTGGCAAGCCGATGTCACCCTGCAGCGGGGAGAAAAGAGACGTGGCCCAGGGAAATGGGAACGTGCTTCTGCCTTGTCCGGCTGGGCCAGGATGGCATCGGGCACCTGGGGCATGGCGAGAGCCGGGGGACACAGGGACAGGGACAAGGGAAGGGGCTACCTTCAAGCCCGGAGGCCCGTCCTGTCCTGGTGGTCCCCGCACACCGACGCCGGGAGAGCCCTGCGTGATGGGGCAGAGAGCACGGGGACGGTCACCCCTGGGGGGCACGGGGTGCCCGGGCAGCGTGTCCCCGCGGCAGGGACACTTACCTTCTCCCCCTTGGCTCCGGACGCCCCCTTGGCTCCCTGCAAGGACACGGAGCCGTCAGGGAGGGCTGGGTTTTGCGGGGTGGCTGGGGCATGGGGTAAGGGGGGGCTCCCCTTGGGAGGTGACGGTGCTGCCCTCCCCCCAGTGCCCCCTACTCACATCTTCCCCGGGGTCTCCCGGCTCTCCGGATCCTCCGGGCTCCCCCTGACAGGGGGACACAAGCAGACAGCAGGGGGGTGTGACTAGGGGGGGGCAGCGGAGGTGACCGGACCCCCACGGCCCCCTCCGTGCCTGGGGCAACTCCTCACCTTCTCTCCCTTGGGGCCGGGCAAGCCCCGGGCACCCTTGGATCCCTGGGGAGGGGGAGAGAGGCATTAGGGATGGGAGAGCAGCACCGGGGGGGGCTGCAGCACCCCGGGGGGGCACAGTGCAGAGGTTGAGGGCACCAACTCACCGGCTCGCCCAGCAGCACTCCCTCCAGCAGCGCTGGCTCGCCCTGCAGCGACACGAGGCTCAGCACCCTGCGGACCCCTGCCCGCTGCGGGGTGGGGGCCCCCCACGTACCCCAGCTCCTTACCTTCTCGCCCTTGGCACCGGGGGGGCCGGTGATGGCCTGGGGCGCAGGGGAGAGAGGCGTCAGGTTAGGAGGGCTCTGCTGCGTCCCGGCGAGCAGGGGAGGCTGCGGGGAGCCCTGCACTTACCTGCCCCGGGGCTCCGGTGTCCCCTGGCTCCCCTTTGGGGCCGGCAGGGCCCGAAGGTCCCGGCACACCCTGGCACAAAGCACGCAGCTCTCAGCCGCGGCCGCCAAAGCTCCGCAGCCCGTGCTGAGCCCCTCAGCCCCGGAGCGATGGCACCGGGCTGACCGGCCTCGTTACCATCTTCCCTGGCATCCCCGGCTCGCCGTCCTTCCCCGACACGCCGTCCCGGCCCGGCACGCCCGGCTTGCCGCTCTCCCCCTGCGGATGGCACAGCAGGGATGGGGCTGTGCGCACCCCGCAGCCCCCCAGCCCCTGGGGGCCGGCATCCCCGCGGGACGACGGGTGGGGAAGGCACGCTCACCACTTGTCCTGGCAGCCCGGGGGCACCCTGCGGACCCTGTAATGGGGGCACGACCAAAAATTAAGCCAGGACCCAGGCACAGGGACGGGAAGCTCTCAAGGGATGGGTGCCTGCGGATACCTACCACCAGGCCGGGGGGGCCAGGGGGGCCAGGCAGTCCCATGCTGCCCTGGGGACCGGGCAAGCCCTGCAATGGAAAAAGCGGGGTCAGAGAGGAGATGCCACCCTGGCACATCTCTCTGGGACAGCCGGGACATCAGCTGTCCCCTGGGAAGGGCTGTGGGTTTGGGGACCAGGCTGGCGCTGGTGGGGAGGGAGTGGAGGCTCACCCGGATGCTGGCACCATGCTCCCCCGGGTCACCCTGTGGAGACAGCACCTGCATCGGTCCCCGTGCCCCGACGCCCCTGCCACCGCAGCCGCACCGCGTCCCCACGTCCCCTGAACCCCCCAGGGGCTGGCTCCAGCAGGGGACCAGCCCCACATTTTTCCCCACGGCCCCCAGTGCCAGCAGGGCACCGTGCTTTCTTCTGCAGGGTCAAATGTGGTGGTGGTGGTGATGATGATGATGTACCTTCATCCCGGCTGGGCCCTGCGTCCCTGGGGGGCCAGCGGTGCCCTGCAGGGAACAAGGTGACATTATGTCCTCGTGGTGCCTGCTGGTGGCACGGCTCCTCGGGACGAGGAGGGGGCAGCAGGACAGCGCGGTCCCAGCACGGGGACACGGGGGGTGTCCTTACCGGAGGTCCTGGTGGCCCCGGCTCTCCCTGGTTGCCCTGGGGGGGAGGAAGAGATGCGGTCAGCGGATCCCCGGTGCACGGTGGCTCTGGGCACCCACACCAAGCAGGGACAAGCCCGGCCAGATCCCACCAGGATGCGCTGTGCCAAGCGCCCACGGAGCAAGAGCCAGGGGGACGGTGACATGCAGGGGGACGGTGACATGCAGGGGGGGGCGGACACCTACCGGGCGTCCCAGCACGCCGGGGAAGCCTGGCAAGCCCTGCAAAGAAGCATGTCAGAGCCAGGGGGTAAGCGGGACCCCGGCACCTCCGAGCGGCCCCGCTTGCCCCAGAAGCTCCCCAGGGGATGAGCACGGTGCCACTGCGCAGTACCCGGCTGCGGGGTACTTACTGGGGGGCCGGGGGGCCCTCTAAAGCCCTGCGGGCCCTGTGGGGGAGGGAAGGAGGCAAACAACATGTGAATGCTCCCGCTGGGGCTGGTGGCAGCTGCTGTGGGACCACGGGACCTTCCCACCCCTCCCAGAACACATCCCCCCCGCATCCCCACTCACCGGCTTCCCCTCGGGGCCAGCCAGACCCCTCTCTCCTGGAAGGCCCTGGAAGAAGAGGTGGAGACAGTGGGGTGGAGATGGGGCCACGGGGATGGTGGAGATGGAATGGAGATGGAGACGGGAATGGAGATGGAGACGGGAACGGAGATGGAGACGGGAACGGAGATGGAGACGGGAACGGAGATGGAGACGGGAACGGAGATGGGGGATGGGGAAGATGGAAATGGAGGTGGAGACCATGGGGATGAGGAGGATGGGGATGATGGAGTTGGGGGTGGAGACCATGAGCATGAGGATGAGGATGGGGATGAAGACCATGGGGATGATGGGGATGGGAATGGAGACTGTGGGGATGATGGGGATGGGAATGATGGAGGCAGGGATGAAGACCATGGGGATGAGGACCATGGGGATGAGGACGAGGACCATGGGGATGGAGACCATGGGGATGATGGGGACTGAGGTCCAGTGCCATACTCACCGGGGAGCCATCCCTGCCCTTCTCGCCAGGCTCTCCTCGCTCGCCCCGCGGCCCGCCTTCGCCCTGCCGTGGGGAGAGGCGCGGGGTTGTGGGACCTGCGCTGCAGGCAGGGCCGTCCCCGTCCCCGTCCCCCCGCCTGGCCCCACATCCCTCTTGCACCCAGAAAGGGGCGTCCCCAGCTGCGCCCCTGCCCGGGGCTTCGCTGGCAGCACACGGAGAGGGGAGAGCAGAGAGCTGGTGCCGAGCCCGGAAAGGGAGCGCAGGAGGAAGAGAGAAGCGGAGGAGCCACGGGAGACTTACTACACGCAGACCTTATCTCCTTTGGGTCCTCGCTCGCCCTCGGCACCCGGCTCACCCTGCAGGGAGGAGGAGGAGGAGGAGGAAGAGGGGATGTTGCCAGCCTCACGTGCTGCAGCTGGGATGCCCACCCGCTGTCCCCTGCCCCGGCCCAGCTCGTCGCAGCTGTGGGGTTGTCACATCGTTCCCAAACAGCTCCAGGGGGGCTGGCTCCGTTGTCGCCCTGCTCCTTTCTCCCCGGGCACTCACCTTCGCTCCCTTGGGTCCGGGGGGGCCGCGCTCCCCTGGGAAGCCCATCAGGCTGCCCTCCATCACATCTGCCTGCGGGCACAGCGCCGTCAGGGCCGGCACCCAGGGGACCCCCGGGAGGTCCCCCAGTGGCACAGCCCTCCCTGAGCCCCTGTGCCGGGGGGCCAGACGTGGACGCCCACCACAGAGGCACCAACTGGCACCTCTTGGAGAGGGTCCCCGGCAGCATCCGTCACCTACCTTGGGCCCTGGGGGGCCTGGGGGGCCTGGCAAGCCATCTCTGCCCTAGCCATAAGGAAAATAGGGGGAGCATCAAAGGGACAGCGGAGGAAAAGGGGGCAGAGCCAGCCCTTGCGTGGCTGACCCAGGCCCCCATGGGGCAGCCCTGTGCCCCCCGGGGATCTCCCCATCACAGCACCGGGGGACAGAGGGGGGACACTGGGACGCTGTCCCGGTTTGGGCTCACCTGCTCACCCCGGTCACCCTTCTCACCCCGGTCGCCCTGGGGAAAGGAGGCAGTGGGAGGTCACGGAGCTGTCCCCAAGCACGGGGGCCAGGTCCCCCAGCCCGCACCCCCTCACTCACCTTCTCGCCGGGCCGCCCGGCCTCCCCCAGCTCCCCGGCCCGGCCCGGCACCCCCGGGATGCCCGGTTTGCCAGGCTCCCCCGGCTGCCCGGGCGGCCCCTCGGGGCCCCGATCGCCCACAGCCCGGCCTGCAGGGCCCTGGGGGCCGGGGGCGCCTTGGTCCCCTTTGTCACCTTTGGGTCCTCGCTCACCGGGGAAGCCTAAGGAGCCCTGCAAGAAAAAAAAACACGCAGGGCTGCCAGAGCCAGGACCGTGCCAGGCTGTGGGGTGGGCACCCCAAGATGCACAGATCAGAGCTAGACGGGAAGGGGGACACGGGGCTGTGAATTTGGGCACAGCAGGGGGGTGGGAAGGTGCCCACAGGAGCCCCCGGATCCCAGCAGCTCTCACCTCCCGTCCTGGGGGGCCCCTCTCTCCTGGCTCCCCCCGGCTGCCCTTCTGCCCCCGCAGCCGTTCGGACACGGGCAGAAACGAGTCCGAGCTCCCGTCGTAGGCACCCGTGAGCTCCTTAAGGGATGAGACCTGGGAGGGAGGAAAGAGGCACGGCTCAGGGGGTCGTGCTCCCCAGTCACGGCGCCATCCCCAGCCCCGCCAAGCGCAGGGCAGCTCCCAGCCTGCCCACCTTGATGCCGAGGGCTTCCAGGCTACGCTCGACGTTCTGCAACAGAAGGACATTAAACAGGGAGCTGGCGTCGTGCCGCTGCCACCGCTGGGGCTCTGGGGGCTCCTCCAGCCCCGTGGGGTGGTGGTGGGGAACTCACCACTGCAGTCCCGGGGTCACCGCGGATGCCAGGTCGTCCCTATATTTAGGGTGAGAGGGAATGAGATGTACGGCGGGCAAGGGGAGCAGGCTGGTGCTGCCCTCAGTAGGTTTCAGAGTTAACATCCACGAGGTGCTGCCTAGGCAGGGCTGCGGTTCTCTGGGGTGCTCCCAGCTTCCTGGGCTCAGTGCTGGGTACTCACCGGCTCCCCTCGCGGTCCAGGCTCCCCTGGGTCCCCCTGAAATACAGCAGAGGTGTCGGGGGGAGCAGGGGCCCCAAAGGACTCGTCCCTTGGGGCGTGGTCCCCCCCAGAGCTTTGCCATGGAGGGCTGGGGTCAGGAACACACCTACCTTGGGTCCAGCAACCCCGCGGAGGCCCGGTGACCCCTAGAAGACACAGAGGGGACACGATGGCACCCACGGACACGGGGCAGTGCCCCAAGGGAGCCGTGGGGCAGGGGTCCTGCTGGCCCCAGGTGGCACCGAGGGCTTGGGGACTACAAACCTGGCCTGGGGGGCCGACCTGCCCAGGGATGCCGGGGAGGCCAGGGGGGCCGGGGGGCCCGGGCACGCCGCTGTCCCCCTGCTCGCCCTTGGCACCGCTGCGGCCCTGCCAGGAGAGCGGTGTCACCCCGGGACACGGGTGCCCAGGCACTGTCCCCAGCGGGGACACCCCACCGCCACGCGGGGCAGCGGGGGAGCCCCAGCTCGGAGGTACTCACGTCTCTGCCAGGAGCCCCGGCATCGCCTTTATCGCCCTGGCATCGGGAAGGGAAAAAAAATAAAAAATAAAAAAAGAGAAAAAGAAGAAAAGGACTCAGAAGGTTGCGTCCCCAGCCCCAGAGCCCAGGGAATGGGGTGCCCACTGTGGGCACGGGGACGGCCCAGGGCTCTGCTCCTCACCTTCCTCCCGTCCTCTCCTGGTGTCCCGTCTTCTCCCTGCAGATGGAGGCTGTGAACCAGTGCCAGACCCCAGTGCCCGACCCCAGTGCCCCTGCCATGGGCACTGGGTGGCACAGGGCTGGGGCCCTTCGCCCCACACCCCCCTCACCCTCGTGTCTGATTGGGGTTTCCAGCCCTCGGGGTCCCCGGGGGTGCCCCGAAGCCAAGCCCCGCTCCCCTACTCACGTTCTTGCCGTTGAGGCCAGGCTTGCCATCGTCACCGGGTTTGCCCTGGTGGGAAGCAGAGGCGGTGAGGGACCCCCCCCCCGAACAGGGAGCCAGGGGGGAGCCAGGGGGGTTCCAGGCAGACAGAACCAGCTGGGAGCAGCCACAGAGGGCACGGGGCAGGGCACGTCCCCGCGGCGCAGGGCGTTTGGTACTCACGGGGAGGCCGGGCGGCCCCAGGGGTCCCACGGCGCCAGGCGGGCCCTGCTCCCCACGCAGCCCCGGCAGCCCCTGCGGGGAGAGGAGACAGGGGGAGGCCTCTGCAGCCGAATTTGGGAGGAGGGAGCAGGGCCGGGGACGGCGGCGCTGTACCCGGGCTGGGGACGGTCCCGCTGTGCGGCCCCAGAACAGGGAGCACAGGGCAGGACCGCAGTGCCTTGTGAGGGCGATGTCCCCAGCAGGAGCACAACCCCAACCCGCGCTCCCAGGAGGTACTTACATCCCGGCCGGGGTCCCCCTGCTTCCCTGGGTCCCCCTGCGGACAAGAAGGATGTGAGGGAGAGCCCTTTGCCACAAGCATCTCCATCCCGAAGCAGAGGACGTGCAGTGGGACGGTTCCTCTGCTCCACCACCTCCTCCAGCCCCTGCAGCCCCCACTCCCGGTGCCCCCCCCCCCAGCTCCACGCTCACCCTCAGCCCGGGGGGCCCTGGGGGCCCAGGTTTCCCTTCCAGCCCGTTGCGGCCGTCCAGCCCCGGTGGGCCACGCTCTCCCTGTAAGGAGAAAAAAGAAAAAAAAGACTCAGGATGCTTTCTCCAGCCTGAGAGCCTGGGCAGGGAGGTGCCACCACAGGCAGGGACGGGGGTGTCACAGGGCAGCCCCCAGCCCCTCACCTTCTCTCCTGGCAAGCCTCGGTCCCCAGGGTCACCCTGTGGGGTGGGAAGAGGAGGGAGTAAGCCCCTTGTCACCCCCAACAGGGGGCTGAGTAGGGCACGGACCCCGCCGTGGGGAAGGGGGCACTCACCCGTGTGCCAGGGGGGCCGCGGGGGCCCTCGATGCCCTGCAAGAGAGAAGCTGCTCAGGTGGGGCAGGGGGAGCCCCAGTGCCCACCTTTCACCCTCCAGCTCTCCAGAGCACTGCTCGCCTCAGTGCCCCATCGCCCCCCGCACCGGGCTCCCCGCACGTACCCTCTCTCCCGGCAGGCCGGGGGGGCCGGTGTCACCCCTGGCACCCTTCGCTCCGTCCTCGCCGGGGTCCCCGGGGTCCCCCTGGGGGGGAAGGCACGGCAGTCAGAGAGCACTGCCTGGGGCCAGCACAGAAGGCACAGGTCCCACAGCACGATGCCGAGCGCCAGGTGCGGGCTGTTGGTTACCTTCTCGCCCTTCTCCCCTGCTCCTCCGAGCCCCGCATCCACCTGCGGGGCAGAGAGGGGCCATCAGAGCGGGCATTGACCCGCCGATGGGGAAAGGGGTTTGGGCGGATCTTACTGTTCGTCCCGGGGGTCCAGGAGGCCCCTGTGAGAAGGGAGAGAGGAGGGGGTCAGCGGGACCTGCTGCATCCCAGGAGGGGACAGCAGGGCTGGTGGGGGACAGGCGGGTGGCTGCGTGCCGCCGGGGGGAGCGTCACTCACCGGCTCGCCACGGTCACCCTTGTTCCCTGGTGCTCCTGGGGCGCCCTGCAGGAGAGGGGATGGGCAGGGAGGGGATGAGGGTGCCCCCATGGGATGAGGGTACCCCCACGGGGAGGGGACAAGGGTACCCATGGGGAAGGGACAAGGGTACCCAGGTGGGGACGGGACAGGGGGTACCCCCATGGAGAGGATGCCACGGGCACGCCCACGGTGGTACTCACGTTTCTGCCTTCGGGACCCGGGTCCCCGAGGTCGCCCTTCTCCCCGGGGGGGCCGCGGTACCCGGGCAGCCCCTGGTTCGGGGGGCAGAGGGGGGCAGACGTCAGCCTGAGCCACCCAGGTGTCTCGCCCAGCCCCGGTCTCCCCGCCAGCCCGGCACTTACCCGCGGGCCCCTGTCTCCGGGTTTGCCAGGCAGGCCTGCTTCGCCCTGTGGGACAGATGAGGTGAGTGGGGTAGGGGGCAGAGGGGGGGCAGAGGGGGGGCAGTGCTCTGGCAGGGCCCTCACTCACCGGGGTGCCTTCGTCACCTTTCTCTCCACGCTCGCCCTGAGGCACAGGTCAGCAGCAGCGGCCGGGGGACAAAAGGACAAGTCACCAACATCCCCATGTGCTGTCCCCCGCTAGCCCACCCCAAATCGGGGCCACGGCATCCCCCCCCCAATGTCCCCCCGGCCCCCAGCCCCACGTACCTCCTTGCCACGCAGCCCCGTCTGCCCTGGTGTGCCCGCTCGGCCCGGCTCGCCCTTCTCGCCCGGCTCCCCCGGGTCCCCCTAGGTTGGGGATGCAAGTGGGGAGTGGGTCAGGGTGCCACGGAGGGGGGGGAAAGGGGGAAAAGGGGCTCAGCACAGCACCCTCTGCTCCCCCAGGCACTACCCCTCCAGCGCCTGACGGATGGACAGACAGACAGACAGACGGAGGGGCGATGCCTCCTGCAACGCCCTTACCTTGGGGCCGCTCCTGCCAGCAAGGCCAGGGATGCCCTGGGGGTCGCAGAAGGACAGCACGTGTTACGGGGGGCTGGGGTGGGTGTCGGGGTCAGAACCCCCCAGCCCCAGCCCCGCGGGCTCACCCGGACTCACCCGATCGCCCTGCTCGCCTTTGGGGCCGGCCGGGCCCGGGATGCTCAGACCAGGGTCACCCTAAACACAAAGGGGAGCAGCTTGGAGCAACGGGACTGGCACCATGCGACAGCAAGGGGGTGCCCGGGGGGGCTGCGTGCCCCCATGCCCAGCCCCGGCAGTACTCACACGGGCACCTCTCTCTCCCACATCGCCCTTGGGGCCAGGAGCCCCTTCTGGTCCTGGGAAGCCTCTGTCACCCTGCAGCAGATGAAGTGCCACCATCAGCCCCGCCAGACCTCCCCTTTCCCCACCGTGTAGCTGGGGAGCAGCACGGGCGTCCCCATGGTGCTGACATCCAGCCCTGCCGTGCCCCGGGGACACCAACAAGGGGCAGGGACAGGGACAGGGACAGGGCTACCTTCTCTCCTCTGGCACTGGCCACGCTGGTTGCCTGGGGGAGAAGCGTTGGGACAGTGCTGGGCGCTGCCGCAGCTCCCTGTCCCAGGGATGGGGCGAGGTGCCGGGCAGCACCGCTTACCGGCTGGCCGGGCTCGCCGGGCGCTCCTGGATCACCCTGGGGAAACACGGGCGTGAGTGCTGGCCCCCTCCCCACGGCCCACAGCCCCTTGGCACCCTGCTTCTCCCTCACCTTCTCGCCCCGTGGTCCGGCTGGTCCCGGAGCTCCCTGGTGAGGAGAGGAGACCTCAGGGGGCTGGCGGTGCCCGGGGACACGCACCCAGGGCACGGCCACCCCGCTGTCCTCAGGGCGGCATCGCCACCGCCCATGCTCACCTCTCTGCCCGATGGCCCCGGCCGTCCTGGGGCTCCCACTTCGCCCTGGAGGAAGAGAGAAAGACGAAGAGGAAGGTGCCAGGGACTGCATCTCCTAGGGAGGGCAGGCGTCGCCCCAGCATGGCCACGGCCCCCCAGCCCGCCTACCTTCTCGCCCTCAGGACCCGGCGCGCCACGGTCCCCCTGCGGAGCGAAGCAGAGGAGCGTCTCAGGCAGCCTTCCTCCCGCCCCACACGCTGCCCCAGGCCCCACGGATGAGGCAGGGAGCAGTGCTGATCCCCAAATCCCACCCGAGACTCCTGGCGGTCACCCAGGGCCACAGCCTCCCCAGTGCCACGGGGACCCCAGAGGTCACCGAAGCAGGCAGCCCCCGTCCCCACCTCACCTTCTCGCCCATCTCTCCCAGCTCGCCTGGCGCCCCGCGGTCTCCCTGGCACAGAAGATGGGGTTGGGGGCTGGCAGGACCCACAGGGGGTGGCACGGGTCCCCACACAGCCCCCGGGCCCCTTTTCTCCCCCCAGAGGGGCTGGGGGATGCGGGTGCACCGCGGGAGCGCCCTTCGGTCTCGTACCACTCACCTTCCTGCCCTGCTCCCCCGGCAGTCCCCGCGGCCCCTGCAGAGGAGGGCAGAGAAGATGTCACCTCCCGTGGGGGGAGGATGTCACCTCCCACCTTCCTTTGTCCTGGGACACTCACCCGGTCCCCTGGGTCCCCTGGGCGGCCGGGTGGCCCTGGCAAACCGTCCTCACCGTCACCCTGGGGGGCAGGAAAGCCGGCAGCACACCGTGAGATGGGGACGTGTGTCCCCGCCGCAGAGCCGGGGGGGGGGCCCACCACCCCCTTACCTTCTCGCCCTTGGGTCCAGGGGTGCCAGCAGGCCCCCGCGGGCCGGGGTCCCCAGGCAGACCCTACAAGAGAGCAGCGAGGGGACAGCTCAGCCCCTGGGGGCACCCGGCTGCCTGCGGCCCCGCTCCCCTTCGCTGGCCCAGGGGCCGGACTCACCGGGGGGCCTGGCTCCCCTCGGGGCGCTGCCCCATCCACAAGTCCGGGGGGGCCCTGCAGAGACAGGGGTGAGCCTGGTGAGCCTGGCGTGACAGCCCCACGGCTCAGCCCCTCCCAGGGAGGCTGAAGGGCCCTGGGACATCTTCACCCCCATTGAGGCACCGAGGGGGGCTGAGGAGCCAGGGGCACGTGGAGCCACTTACCCTCTCCCCTCGGTCACCCTTCTCCCCCTGCAAGGGTAAAAGCAAGAGGGTAAGGGTGGGTCTGGGCTCTCCTCATGCCTCACCCCACCCCCAAATGATGGGGCAATGGCTCACAAGGGGCATGGATGATGGAGGGGGGCACGGAGAGCGAACACGGCAAGGAAGGAGCCGCGCAGCACCGGGAGCATCACGTTAGGGGAGCAGCTTCAAGCTGCCGGCTGTCCCTCTGTCCCCATGCAGCACTGGGGGGCACGTACCTTTACAAAGTCTCCCGGAGGTCCCGGTGGCCCCATGGGCCCCGTGGGACCCAGAGGGCCTGGATCTCCAAAGGGCCCCCGTGGGCCAGGGCTGCCGGGGGGGCCAGGGTTGCCCTGGAGGAGAGAGATGCTCCATCAGCTGGGGGGGCACGGGGTGCGGGTGGAAACCCCCTCAGCATCCACACCCCCATCCATACCGGCGTGCCCGGCTCCCCTTTCCGTCCGGGCAGACCCTGTCCTCCATCCACAATCACCCTGGGCTCTCCCTGAATGAGGGGAAAAATATAAAATAAAATAAATCGGCGTCCCCACGGATCCCACCATGTCCCTGGGGCAGGACAACCTGGGGTCTCCCCAGCACCACGCCCAAGGAGGTGCAGGTGGTGAGATGTCCCCCCACAGCCCCGTGCCCCTCACCTACCGGCTCGCCTTTTTCCCCCTTGAGGCCAGGAAGCCCCGTCGGTCCCCGCGGCCCCTGGGGATAAAAGGTGGGAGTGAGCAGGGGTTCGTGGGGGGCGCGGGGTTGGGGAGGATGGGGCCATACTCACAGGATCCCCCCGGGGGCCGGGGATGCCCTGGGTGCCCTGGAAAACAACAGCTCAGGAGGTGAAAGCACATCCCTGCCGGGATGGGGAGAGGGGATGGGGTGGGATGGGATGGGGATGGGGATGGGATGGGGACGGGGGCTCCAGCCAAGGCAGGACGGTCAGTACCTGCCCAGTACTCCTGGCCTGGGGGACACGCACTGGGGACAGCGGTGACCCCACCAGCCAAGGAGACACCCTGGTGCCAGGAAGGGGTGAGCAGAGAGCTTGGAGCAAGCAGGAGAGGCTGGGTGATGGACAGAGCCATCAGTCAGGGCTGGATCGGTGCCGGGTCACCCACGGGGACACCCACGGGGACACCCACACTCACCGGCTGCCCGGGGGACCCGGGGTTCCCGGGGCGGCCAGGGCTTCCTGGCCCCCCATCAGCTCCAGGGAATCCCTGCAGGGGAGAGAAGTGTCACAGCAGCGCCACAGGTGTCCCCAGCAGCGCTGGCCCCAGTGCCACCTTCCTTCGGCACACCGAGCTGGGGTGTGATGGAGCAGTGGGGCTCCCCCCAGCTCCCTCCTCACCAGGTGAATTTTGGGAGAGAGGATGGAGGGGCAGAAAGAGGCCCCCGGGGGCCAGGTCCCTGTGCCTGAGGACCCCGGGCTGTGCGGGTAGGGGGTTACTCACTCTGTCCCCCTTCTTTCCTGGCTGCTCGACGCTCTCTCCTGGTGGACCCCGTGGTCCTACAGGTCCTGGGGGGCCAGGCAGCCCGTGGCGGCCCTGGGATAGCAGAGAGGACAGGCTTGGTGGCAGGTGGTGGCCAAGGGACGCTTGTCCCCTCCACTGCTGCGGCAAGGGCTGTGCCTATCCCTGCCCTGGCACCCACCCGCCGGCAGGACAGGGGGACACGGGGGCTGTGATGTCCCCCACCTCCCCCCGCACCCCCAAGCAGGACATTACCGGCTCTCCGGGAGGGCCCGGCTGCCCCGTACGCCCTTGTGGCCCCTGTGGAGACAAAGCCAGTGATCAGCATCCGCTGCGGGCTGTCACAAGCAGGATTTGGGTCACAAAGACCCCCCAGCTACAGGGGGGTACCCCAAAACACTTACCGCCTCTCCAGGGTCCCCTTTATCGCCCTGCAAGGGGACAGAGTAAAGGGGTGAGGGGCTGCACCCCTCTGCCAGCCCCACGCTCAGCCCCACACTGTGCCGATGCTGTGGGCACGACGAGGAGTCCCCGGTGCCCGCTCAGCCCCCACAGCACGGGGACGCTCACCTTGGGGCACTGCACGGCGCAGGGCTTCGGCTCCGGCTCGGGCTGGTGAGACAAGGGGAGGACACGTCAACCTGGGGAGGAAAAGCCCTGCACCCTCCCCATGGCGGCTGCTCCCCCCAGGCGGCCCGGCCCCTCACCCTGGTGGAGATGATGGTGCAGAGGTCGTCGGTGAGCTCTCCCTCCAGCTCCTGCAGCGCGCCGCGGCTGGGGAAGACGAAGCGCGGGTCCTCGGCCGTCACCATGCGCCGCAGCTGCTCCCGGTCTGCCCCCTCCAAGCCCACCGCCAGCACCCGCACCCCTGCGCCAGCAGCACCCTCAGCACCTGAGCTGGAGCACCCGGGGGGGCCCCAACCCGTGGGGATCCCATCCTGCAGGGACCCCGTCCCCCCTCACCCGCAGCCTTGATGTCCCTGGCCGCAGCGATGGCATCGTCCCCAGAGGGGCCGTCGGCCAGGACCACCAGCACCGCCGGCACGCCGGGCCGGCGCCCCGCGCCGGGGCTCAGCAGGTAGGTCCTGGCGAAGGTGATGGCTGCTCCTGGGGAGGGAAAAAGGACGAGGGGGTGTTAACAAGGTCCCGCGGGCCGCTGCCCCAGCCCCAGCTCGTCCCCTCACCGATGGCGTTGCCGCTGGGCTCCTCGTAGCGCATGGTGCGGATCTGCTCCAGCACGGCGGGCAGGTCGCTGGAGCGGTTGAGGAGCAGCCAGGGCAGGCTGCGGTAGCTGTAGGTGGCCAGGCCCACCTGCGGGGTGTGGGAACCACAGAACGGCTCGGGTTGGGACCCTAAAGACCCCCCCGGCTCCAACCCCCTGCCATGGGCACGGCACCTCCCACCAGCCCAGGCTGCCCCCAGCCCCCTCCAGCCTGGCCTGGGGCACCTCCAGGGATGGGGCACCCCCAGCTCCTCTGTGCCGGTGCCTCACTACCCTCTGAGCGAAGAATTTCCTCCTAACATCTAAACTCCTGGTTAAAACCATTCCCCCTTGTCCTATCATCATCTGTCCGAGTAAATAGCCGCTCTCCACCTTTTTTATAAGCCCCCTTTCAGTATCAAAAGGGACAGGGGTGGCACCACCGCCCCCCACCACCACGGCAGCCCCGTACCTGGGTGCCATCGGGGCCCAGGCGTCCCAGGGCAGTGACGGTGTTGGAGAGGAGACTGCGCACGGCGTCGGCGCCGGAGGAGCTGTCACGGGTGCCGTGCACCAGGAAGACGATGTCACCTCGGGCGTCCCTGCAGACTGCCAGAGGAAGGGGTGAGGCAGCCACCAGCACAGGGCCATCACCGCCCCGCATCGTCCCCCGGCACCCGGCGGTACCTGGGCGCTCGCTGACGGAGGTCTCGGCCCCCGGCGCACTGCCGAGGAGCGGGCGGATGGTGAAGGTGTAGCGCTGGCCCAGGCGCAGCCCGGAGACCTGCTGGGAGCTGGCGGTGCCCGGCAGTGCCCGCTGTGCCTCGCCGCCGGCTGCCACCCATGGAGAGTCAGCAGGGATGGGGATGGGGACAGCAAGCCTGCCCTGGGGACAGCAAGCCCCCCCTGGGGACAGCAAGCCTCCCCCCAAGCCACGTGCCCGCCTCACCTGCAGGAGGGCTCCAGGACAGGACGTACCCAGAGGCACTGGGGACAGGGGTCCAGGCGAGCGTCACGGAGTCTCTCCGCACGTCGGTCACCCGCAGGCTGGTGACACGGCCGGGGGCAGCTGCCGAGGGAGAGAATGGGGTGTCCCGGCCCCATGGGGTAGCCCCCGTCCCTCTCCCGACCTCCCACCCACCACCCTTCTCCATCCTGAGACTGGGTCCCCGTGGTGGAGGGGCGATGCTCCCTCGGCCCCACGCAGCCCCTTACCGGTGACGGCGGTGACGGTGACGGGCGAGCTCTCCCGGCCGCCCACCACGCTGGTGATGCTGACATGGTAGCGCCGACCGGGCTCCAGCCCCCCCAGGTCGTAGGAGCTGGAGGCGGCCGGGAGCTGCTGGCTGCGCTGGGGCCCTCCTGCATGGGGACAGAGAGATGAGGGGCCGGGGGACGGCGTGGCCGTGCAGGACGGGGACAACGCCGCACTCACCCTCGGCCGGGCGCCAGGTCAGCCGGTACCCGGTGCTGCCGGCCACCGGCACCCAGGCCAGGCGCAGGCGCTGCTCCGAGGCCTCCGTCACCTGGAATCCGCTGATGGGGGGCACCGGGGCTGCCTCCGCTGCAGGGAGAGGGGCAGGCATTAGGGCAGGGTTTAGGGCACCCTGCCAGAGTGCTGTCCCCGTCCCCCGGAGCTCACGGGTGGTGACGATGATGGAGACGGGATTGCCCTCCCGGTTGCCGACGAGCGCCGTGACCTTCACGGTGTAGGAGACGCCTCCCTCCAGGTCGGGGATGTCGAAGGAGCTGATGTGGCCGGGAACCCGCTGGCTGCTCTCCGAGCCCCCTGCCGAGGACCACGAGTCAGCCCCGGACCCTGCCACCATCAGAGCCTGTCCCCATCCCCTGTCTCCGTCCCACGGTACCGTCCCTGCGGCTCCACACCACGCGGTACGCGGTGGCTCCCGGCACGCCGACCCAGGTGACATGGGCAACGTTGCTCCTGGACGACTGCACCTCCAGCCGGGACACTGTCCCCACCTGCTCGGGCGCTGTGTGACAAGGGGAAGGCCACTGTCACTTGTGCCCACGGCAAATGGCACAGCTGCCATCAGCAAGCAAGGGGCTGCCTCACCTGTCCGCCCCGTGGTGGTGACAGGGGGACCCTCACGGCCATCGACGATGGCAGAGACACCGACGGCATAGACGGTCCCAGCTCGCAGCCCCTCGATGGTGAAGGTGGTGGGGTCGGCAGGGAGGAAGCGGGATTGCTCCTGGCCTAGGAGAGACAGCCGGGGTGGGGAGGGCTCCCACAGCATCACCACCCCACCCCGCAGCCCCCACACTCACCGTCACTGGCCCGCCACGTCAGCCGGTAGCCCCCGGCGCCCGGCAGCCCCCTCCAGGTGACCTGCAGCTGGCTGGGACCGGCCTCCGTCACCCGCAGCTCGGAGATGCTGCCCACCGCCGGGTACTCTGCAGTGCCCGATGGCACCGGGGCATCAGCACGGGGCCACCCCCAAGGGCCCCATGGCCACCCTGGTGCTCAATGGGGACAGCACAGCGGGGGGAGCAGGCAGCGTGGACTTACTGACGCGGATGTTGAGCGTGCCGGCGCTGCCCTCCCGGCCACCCACGAGGGCTGAGACACGCACCAGGTAGGTGACACCTTCCCGGAGGTCACCCAGCTCCAGCGCCGTCTGGCCGCCTGGGACACGCCTCGTCCTCTCCGTGCCATCTGCCGGGAGCAGGGCGGCCGCAGGAGCCTCAGCACCGGCCGAGGTCCCCAGTGCTGTCACCCCAGTGGTGCCCCCCGAGCGGTGCCCCCCCATCCCCATCCCGCCAGCTCACCCTGGGCGTTGCGCACCGTCACTTTGTACTCGGTGGCGCCGGGGACGCCGGTCCAGCCCAGCCGTACCCTCCTGCCCATGTCCTCGAGGAGCCGCAGGTCCGTCACGGCGCCCACGGGCACCTCCACGCCTGCAAGGGGACACGGTGAGCTGGAGCCAGGTGGCATTGCTGTCACCCTGTCCTCGGCCCGGGCTGGGACTGGTGATATGGGAGTCGTGTGGCTCTGGTCCCAGCTTGAGCATGCCACGAGTGATATCTCAGTCCCAGGGCACTGCTAATGAGGCTGGGGACAGCCCCAGGGCCACTCACCCGTCTGGAAGGTGGTGACAGGGGTGGCCACCTCCCCGCCATCGTAGAGCGTGTAGAGGGTGATGCGGTACTCGGTGCCCGGCTGCAGCCCCGTCAGCTGGTAGCTGCTGACGCTGCTGGGCAGCGACACCGTCCTGGGGGGCTCCGGTCCTGCGGGGATGGCAGTGTCACCGTGGGCTGCCAGCCCCGGGTCACATCGGGGACCGGGCGCCCCGAGCCCAACCTGTGGCTCTCTTCCACTCCAGGCGGTAGCCGCGGGCCTCGCGGAGGGCAACCCAGAGCACCTGGATGGCCGTGGGGCCCAGGATGTTGGTCCGCAGCGTCTGCTCCGCACTGGCCTCTGCAAACAGACCCGGTGGGCTGTGTCACCCTGTCCCCTTGTCCCTGCCCCGGGACGAGCCAGAAGCCAGCGGCGAGCAGGGGCCGAGCCCACCACGTACCCGTTCTCTGCCGGACGGAGGCCGCGGGCCCCTCCAGCTGCCCGAAGAGCGGGGCCACTGTCACCACGTAGTCCGTGCCGGGCTGCAGCCCCCCCAGCACGTGCGACGTCTGCCTGGCGTCCAGCTCCACCTTGCGCCGGTCCTGCCCTGCTGGAGGAGAAGGAGCGCCGGTGCCACCACCGCCCTCCCGTCCCTCTCCCTCCCTCGGGGACACCGGGGTTGGGGCCGGCACCTACCTGCGAGGGCAGCCCAGGAGAGGCGGTAGCCGGTGGCACCGGTGACGGGCTGCCAGGCCAGCAGCATGCTCTGCGCCGACACGTTGTGCACGGCCACGTGCTGCACGCCCGCCGGGCGCTCTGCGGGCAGGATGCGGCCGTCGTACCCACGGGTGGTGCCACCGAGCACCACTTTCCTCGCAAAACCGCCCGGTTTGGGGCGGCGCAGAGCGCTGCGCCCCCAGGTGCCGCACCGCCCCGCAGAGCTCCCCTCCCGAGCAGGCGGTGCCGGGCCCCCAGCGCCTTGCTTTTAGGGCCTGGAATGCTTTCTGCGGGTTAAGGCTGGCTGGGGCGGCTGAAGGGGTTGGGTTGCCAAAGTTGGAGGCTTTCAAAAGGTGTTTCCCCAGGGCCTCATCCCCAGCCCTGCCCGGAGATGCTTTCACCACCCTCTTCCCTTGTGGAAACCGCGGTTTCTTCCCAGAAAGCTCAGGACTTGAATTAAACAAGAAACTATGGGGGTTTTCATCCCCATTTTTACGTCACTTGGGGGAAAGCTCCTGTGGAGACACCTCCAGAAAGCTGCGAAGGAGCTGAAGGGGTGCGCCAGGAGCTGAAGGGGCTCAGAGCATCACCCCGCAGCCACCAGCCGTGCTCACCCCTCACCACAGAGGCAGCGACAGGCCAGGGAGGAGCCCTATCCACCCCCGGGGGCCCCCGAGGGGACCTGAGGAGCTGTCCCCGCTGCCCCCCGCCACTGCCGCGCCTGGGGACGGGCGCACGGTGCTTACGTGTCCGCGCAGTGAGGGTGGCCGTGGCCGCGGGCTGCTGCGCGTGGCGTGCCCGCAGCGTCACCACGTACTCGGTGTCGGGGCGCAGGTTGCTGAGGGTGGCTGACAGCGCGCCGGCCCCCAGGCTCCTCTCCTCGCCCTGGGCTGCTCCTGCAGGGGGACACAGAGGGGTATGAGCAGGGGCAGGGACACGGCCCGTGGCGGGCCCGGCAGGGAAGGGGTGTCTGCGGGCCGGCTCCTCGCCCTGGGGATGCCAGGCAGTGCCAGGGGTGGGGAGCACAGGGCGAGGCTGGGACGGGGGCCAGGCACGGGCACTGCAGCACCTGGGGGCAGGGAGGGCCCGCCAGGTGCAGCGGCACGGCTGGGGTGGGGGTCCGCCGCCCGCCCCCCACATGCGCCCGTGGGTCACGAGCGCCCAGATGCGTGCCCTGAGCCCTTCGGGGTGAGGGCCCTGCCTGGAGCTTCGGGGTGCGGGAGCCCCCACCCAGCCCCTGTGCGCCTGCGATCCCGCACACCCCGCAGCTGGGGCACGAGCACCGCCCGAACGCACGCGTGTGCACGCCCGTGTGCTCGCCGCAGTCCTGGCACACGCCCCAACCGCTCACCCAAGGGGGTCCGGGTGGCACCGTCCCCTCGTGGGGGGAGGACCTGTCCCCTCACCTTGCGCGGTGTAGCTGAGGACGTAGCCCTGCGGTGGCTCGGGGCTGGGCTGCCAGGCCAGGCGCAGGAAGGACGCTCCGGCCTCCACCACGCGGAAATCCAGCACGCCGGCACGGCTCTCTGGGGACGCGCGGGGGCGGGGATGAGCCCCCATGGATGGCAGGCACCCAGCGCCTGCCTGGGCCCCACCGTGCCTCCCGGTGGGTGCTCAGGGGTACCCACGGGTACTCAGGGGAATTAAGGGGTACTCACGGGTGCGCGCCCGGCCCGACACCGACTTGCCGACGCTGTTGGCGTACTGGGCGATGACGGTGACCAGGTACTCCGTCCCCACGCGCAGCCCCCGCAGCACAGCGCTGGTCTCCCGGGGGCCCAGGCTCACCTGGGCAGGGGCAGAGTCACCCCGAGGCCAGGCAGGGGACCCTGGGGACCCCAAGCCAGCGCGGGGCTCACCTCCTGCCTCTCGGCCACGACGGGCTGCCCCAGCCCCGTCAGCGGGACGTGCTGCACCCTGTAGCCGGTGACGGGGCCGCTGGCTGGGGTCCAGCGGATGCGCAGAAGGTCAGGGCCTCGCTCCAGGATCTCCAGGTTGGAGGGGCCAGCGTGGCCTGGTCCGTCTGTGGGGGACAAGTCCCCGGGGGCGGCGAGGTCCCCAGGGGGGACCGACCCACAAGGGATGGGGATGAGGGTTTTATCACAGCACCACGGCAGCTGCACTCAGAGCGGTAGCGAGCTCTGCCAGCAGCCCCATCCCAAACGGAGGAGGACGCGGGGGGGGTCCCGTACCCAGGGTGCGCAGGGTGCCCCCGGAGCTCGTGCACACCCGGCGCGTCATCAGCGGCACCAGTGTGCCCAGCAGCTTGAAGTCACCGACGTAGTAGAAGAAGAAGTCGGTGGGTACCGAGGCCACGCGGACCAGCTCCTTCTCGTCGGCGTTCTTGATCCCTGGGGGGGTCGGGGGCAGCGGGTGAGGGCGGAAACCCCAGCCCCCACTGGGAGACCCCCTCACCCGGTGGTCGGGGCAGCAGCTGGCACGATGGGGACTCGCTCACCCACGGCGAAGACCTTGATGCCCTGGCTCTTCAGCTTCACGGCCGACTGCTCAGCATCATCCTGGGACTTGCCGTCCGTGATGAGGATGCAGATCTGCAGGGCCAGGGGAGAGCCATGAGACTCAGCCCAGGCCCGTGCACCCCCTGGGACATCCCAAATGACCCCCCGTGTACCTTTGGGACCGCGGGCCGCACATGCGTGGGACCGAAGAAGTTGTCAGAGATGTAGCGAAGGCCAGCACCGGTCCGTGTGTTGCCACCCTTGTAGCTCAGCTGCTGGATGGCCCTCCGGACACCCATGCCGTTGGCGTGCTGGGAGAAGGTGAATTCCACCCTGGGGGGCACAGGGGGACAGGTCACCCCCCAGCCCTGCGGTCCCCCAGCCCCACACCGTGTCCCACATGGCTCACCGCGGCTCGTCGCTGTACTGCACCACGGCGAAGCGCACTGCCTTCTCGCCCACGGCGTGCACGAAGGGTGCCACCAGGTCCTCCATGAAGGCGCGGACGGCACGGAAGTTGTTCCTGCCGATGCTGGATGAGCCGTCCACCAGGAAGGCGATGTCGGCCTCCAGCACGTCCTCGCACACCACTGCGGGACAGCACCGGTGCTCAGGGCACCTGCCCCCTCCGCACGGCTGGAGCGTGGCTGCCACCCCGGGTACCCCACGGCATGGGACCCCTGGACCTGTCCCCCATCCCTGTGCTCACATCACACCAGTGCCCCTTCCACAGCACTCCCCGTGCCCAAGCTCTAGGGCTTGGGGTGCTGCAGGGCCCTCAGGGAGGAGAAGCTGGGCCCCTTCTGCCCCTCTGCAGCCTGGTGCCCAGCGCTCAGCACCCACCTTGGCTCCTCTTCTGTGCCACGACAGCCGGGGGGCCCAGGAGCACGGCGAGGAGCAGGAGCCGGCCGCTCATCGTGGGAGCCTGCGGGACAGCGGGGACAGGGTGCTGCCGCCACTGCCCCCCGCCTCTGGGCACGGCGGTGCTGGGCGGGTGGGGCAGAAGCAATAAAAAGAAGTAAAATGCAATAAATGACAAACACGGAGAGCTGCAGAGCTGCCTGCTGCAGGATGCGGGCAGGATGAGCAGGCAGCGGATGGGAAAGCTGATCCGTGGGGAAAACCACGTTAGGGAGCAGCCCCGCGTGGGAGCGCACAGCCACGTGCACGCCCAGCGCCTGGCCCCGCTCCAGCCCTCCCCGTGCCACCCATCTGGGCCCGGCCGTGGCCCCGCTCGCTGCCCGGTGCCCAGGACCAGCAGGATGGTGCCCAGACCAGGCGGGAGGCTGCCAGGCAGGGTGCAGGGTGCGCTCGGGCTCTTGCCTCCACAGGCCCGTCCCGCTGCCTCCTGCCGCGCGCCTTCCCAGCCTCGCCGTGCCTCGGTGCCGCTCGCCCCGCTGCTCCTGCCCGCCGGCACCCCGCACCCTGCCTGCGGCGGGGTGGCACAAGCGGGGTGCTCGACCCCGGGAACGGCAGTGCTGGGACGTGGGGTGCCCACGAGCACCCACACCCCGCTGCTTCCTGCGCTCCCAGCTGGGCATGGAGACGTTAGGGGTGCTGGGGTGCACAGCACCGACCCCGCACCGGGGCACTGCACCCAGCCTGGCCCCGTGGGCCACCACCACGACCCGTCCGAGCGCAGGAGGCACGAGGAAGGCGAGGACCCTCGGATGCCCAAGCCCCCCGCGCACCTCTCCGCGGGGCCAGCGTGGGAACCCCGGCAGCGGGGGGCAGAGCCCGTCCTCCGCGGCCCCCCCGGCACCCCCCCGGTGTCCCCCCCGCCCTCAGCACCCAGCCTGCGGGCTGCGAGCCCCCACCTCCTCCCGGGGGCGCCGTGCCGAGCCGCTCCGTGCCGCTCCGTGCCGCTCCGTGCCGAGCCGAGCGCAGGCGGCCCCCGGCGCTCCCGCCCCCTTTAATCGGGGCGGCCCGGAGCTCGGTGCCGCCGCCGGGGGGGGGCAACGGAGGGGGAGCCACGGCCCCCGCCCCGTCCCGCCTACCCCCCAAAAATAGGGCTTTTCCCACCCGCTCCCTTGGGAGGGCGGGGGCGCAGGGGGAATTTGGGGAGGAAGGCGGCTTTTTTTTTTCTCGTTTTCCACCCCAAAATGCCCTGGGATCGGGGAAGGAGCAATGGGAACAGGCCCCCGCCGCCGCGCCCGACCCCCCCGCAGCCGGGCCGGGAGGGGTGAGCCCCCCCCCCCCCCCCCCCCCCCGAAGGTTTTTTTTCTGGGTTTCAGCAGCCCCAGTGCGGAGCTGGAGGGGCTCAAAGCCGTTTCCTCCCAGCATCTCCATCCCGGCTGGTCCCAGGGTGGTGGGGACAGCTGTGGGACAGCTGCTGGGGGGCACCGGCCCCGGGAAGCACCCTGGCAGAGGGCAGGGTTGTGGCAGCCTGGGCACAGCTCTCCTGGAAGGGCCTTGGCCAGGACCTTACCAGCCACAGGAGATCTGTGCCACAGCCCGTGGTCATCCCGGGGGGCTCAAACGCCTGCCCTGGAGCCAGCCGCGGGGTCCCTCCTGCCCCACATCTCCTGGTGCGAAGGGCAGAGGATGCTGGCGGCCGAGAGCTGCCCCAAGGCTGCTGGAGAGCCCCCAGCAGGGCATCTGCAGCTGGTGGGAGGGGGCAAAGCGAGAGGATGCCCAGCAAGGTGGGCAGGCTGGGGGACCTGGCTCTGGGGGACCCTGGTACCCCACAGTGCTCCAGCCTCACCTCCTGCCCACCGCAGGACCACGCATTAGGGTTTGGGCTCAGGTCCTGCCCTGATGGATGCCCTTCATGAGACCCCAGCTTCCCGTTGGTGCCTGTTCCTACCCAGGCGTACCCAGGCCGATGGGCACCCCGTGCCCCGTGCAACCTCCCCCAATGCCGCACGTACCTGTGCCCTCGCTGCCCCACTTGGGGACAGCGGCCCAGGGGCCCCCCTCTGACTGCAGGGGGGCAGCGGGCAGCTCCAGGGGCATCTTCCTGCGGGTGGCGAGGGGGTCCCCGGGGCCGCCTCGCAGCTGGGGGCCCGGGACAGGGCCACCTGCCACCCAGCGAGGATGCTCCAGGGCCGGCTGCAGGCAACTTTCCCAGGCACAGGCTGTTCCCAAGCAGGGGAGGAGCGGCGATGCCCCCTCTCCTCTTAAAGGCGCAGCAAGCAGCGCATCCCCTCCTCTTCATCAGCCATCCCCTCGTTGGGCCCCAGCCCCGGCCCCAAAACCTGGCCAAACTGCTCCAAAGACCACCGTGGCTGCAGGTTTCCCCCTGCCCGGCCCACGCCCGTGGGTCCAGCCGCAGGTCCGGCATCCCCTGGTCAAGACCGTCCCCAAACCCTCCTCCCGCCAGAGCTCACTTAATGAAGGCAGGGCGGCCTGTCCCAATTAGACAAGGGGCTTCGTTAAACAGGGAGCCGAGGGGGCTGCCAAGGGCTCCGCGGCTGGCCCCGGGCCCGGCGCTGGCGGAGCAGCGGGCACGGGCGGCTCGGGGTCGCCCTGGCACACGGGGTGATGCTCGGAGGCTGCCCCAACCCCGGCAGCGTGGCCGGCACCGGTGCAGGGTGGCCAGCAAGCCCTGCTGGCACGGGGACCAACTCACCAGCAGCATCCCCTGTGTGTTAACACAGGAGGGGGACACGCAGGGGACCCCAAAATCAGGGCGTCCCTACCTGCAACACAAGGGGCTGGCGGCGCGCCCCGCATACCAGGGCTGGGGAAGGAATCTGCCTCCGTGGAGGGGCAGCACCAGGTGCGAGTGACTCACGCTGCTCGGGCTGCCGAGGGGTGCGCGAGCCCCTTTCCCCCCCCCAGGACCCTGCTGCAGGCAGCCCCTGCACCCTGCACCCACCAGCCCCACGCAGCTTTCTGCTCCCTGCCTCCTTCCAGCCTTCGTCCCCACAGCCCCCGGCCTGGCCTGCGCCCCACAGCCCCGCTGGGATCATCCTAGAAGGCTGCTGGTCCTTTCCCAAACCACGCAGGCTCGCAGCCAGCGCTTGCTCCTGCAGCCCACGCCCGGGGTTCCCCATCTCGCAGCTGGGCTGGCCCCAAAGGGGAGCACGTGGATCCCCCTCCGCTTGCGTTGATCAAAATGTGCAAGGCTGACCCTAATTCTAACCCCGATTCCAACCCAAATTCCAATTCTAATTCTAACCCTAATTCCAACCCTAATTCCAATTCTAATTCTAACCCTAATTCCAACCCTAATTCCAATTCTAATTCTAACCCTAATTCCAACCCTATTCCTAATCCCAGCCCCTCGCCCCTGCCCGCCGGGCACCGGTCTGAGAGCAGACACACGGAAAGCACCGGAGCGGAGCCTGCCCTGCCCCGCGCATGCCAGGCAGGCAGCCTCACCGCCGCGTGGTGGGAAGCGAGAGCAGATCTCTTTTCTGCAGCCCCAGGTGAAGTTTCAGCCCCAGGATTAGTGACTCACGCGGCACAGCTGGATGGGGCCGTGCAGGCTCGGGGCGCGGAGCCAGCTGCGCCCCTCTGCCCACCCCATCCACGGCCCTGTGTTCACACGCTGCAGGATTTGGGGCTTTTGGCTCCAGGACGAGGCTGAACCGGGGCTGTGGCTGCTCGGGGCTCGGCTACCAGTGGCCGAGGCTGGGTGCACGGGGCTGGGAGAGCTGCGGCCCCCCAGCAGGGTGCTGGGGGCTTCGTGAGCAGGGGCCACGGGGGCTGCGGGGCTGGCGCCGAGCGGGGAAGCAGCGCGGGGAGGAGGAGCTGGCCGGGCCGCAGGGGAAGGCGCCCGTGGCGGGGCTGGTTGGGACACGCTCCAGGAATGTCTCCCAGCACCGGCCCCCCCAGCAAACCCCGGGCACAGCTCTTCCATGCCCGAGGGGGCATCTCGGCGCACCCCGCCTGGTGTTGCCGCTCAGGTGGCAGACGGAGAGCCCCCTCCCTGCCCGGCGGCTGCGGGATGAGGGATGCACCCGTTTGTGGGGTCATGGGCACCCCGGGGGCAGCACTGGGATGTGGGTGAAGGGCAACGGAGACGTGGCCCCGTTTAGGTCCCCGTATGCCCGTGTCAGGGCTCCCCAGGGCTGCAGCAGAGGGGACGCCTGTCCCTGCCCATAAACTGTTGTGTCTGGAGGCTGCAGCCCAGATGCTGCCGCACACCAACCTCTCACGGAGCTGCGCTGGACCACGGCCAGCCCCCGCCGCCGACGTGGACGGGGCTCACGGAGGGAGCGGTGACAGCGCGGGGATGTGACCCCCCCCGTGGCTGAGTCAGGAGGGATAAAGCAGCCCCGGTCGGGCTGACCGCAGAGGCGTGGGCTGTGCCGGCCCTCCGGGACAGCGAGGGAGGGGAAGCCAAGCAGCGATGGGAGCCTGCGATGGTCCCGCTGAGCACCAGCGGTGCTTTGCAACGGGTGCTGGGAAGGGAGGGTGACAGTGGGGACAAGAGCAGTGGGCGCTGGCAACCATCTGTGTGCGGGGCAGCTGCCGCACGGGGCAGGAGGGTCCCAGTGTCACAAGCTGTCACCAGCTGCTTCCCGCAGGGGTCTCGGGGGGGTGCCGGCAGCCGTGGGGACGCCCGGAGAGGCTGCTGGGGCTGGGGGGGGGCACAGGGAGGGTGGGAGCAGGCAGGGGCTGAAGTGTCCCAGGAGGGGACGTGCCCACGCTGCAGGGAGCGACCACCTACGCAGCCTGGCTCGTCCCAGAGGAATCCAGCTTGGGGCACAGGCTGCTCCCCTCCGCTCCCGGCCCCGCAGCCCCCACCCGCAGCAGGGAGCGGGCTCTGCAAAGTAACCCGACTTGTTCACAGGGATGGGGATGTGGGGCAGGGGGGGACCGCAGGGACTGGCTGCAGCAAAGCTCCCCCAGCACCTCTGCACGGAGCCGGTGCTGCCTCTCCCCGAGCTGACAGGGCCGTGGGGCGCACGTCCCCAGCCAGCCTGGCACACCTCGCTACGTGCAGCCCCAGAACGAAACCTCAGACTTCTCCGCAGCAGCAAATTGCCTGCCCTGGGGGCACTCCAGTACAGCTGGGACTGCCAAGCCCTTGCTGGGTGCTTGCAAGCACCCACTGGGGTGATTTTGTGCACGATAAGGGACATGGGGACCCATCCGCGGTGCTGGAGCTGGCAAAGCAGAGCACTTTTTTCTCCCAGCTGCCTGCAGAAGGAGAAGGAGAGCGGGGGGGGGGGGGCGAGCCGCCAGCCCCCGGCACACGCAGGGCATGCAGGAGCGCGGCCGCGATGCACTGAGCGTGACTCGACACGCCGGGCGGCTGGGACAGGCCGTGCCCGCCGGCACCGGGCTCCCGCGCACGCCAGCACCGCCCTGCCCCGTGCCGACGGTCCCCAGGGCACCGTCACCGGCAGCGGGACACGGGGCAGAAGGACGGCACTGCTGCGGGCCGCACGGAGCCAGGCTGGGTCTCCTGCAGCACCCCTGTGTCCTGTTACAGCAGCGCGTGGCCGTGGCTGCTCCATCCCTCCTCCTCCAAGCCCTGCAGCGGGGAGCAGCCAGTGCCCAGCTATTCCCCCCCATCAGGACCCAGAAAACAGCTCTCCCCACCCCAAAGGTGGCCGTGGGACCCCACAGACCTGGGAGGGAGGAGAAGACCCCTGCCACATGGCTGCTCGCTGGGCATGGGGATGAGCGGTGGGAAGACGGCTGTGCCCCGGGTGCTGCCAGCCGAGCAGCAAGCAGCAGCTCCTCGAGGAGGGGCTGCATGGTTTCACGTGGCTCTGAGTGTTTGTCCTTCCTTCAAACAACAGCAGAGGCCTGAGGCGCTTACTGCTGGGGACCTGCTCTGGAAACACACAAGAGCTCGTCCAAACGCCGCTCTCCTGCATGTCCTTCCCTCTGGGATAATCCTGCTCTAATTTCCCCGTTTTCCAGTCTGGGATGCAGATCTAAGTGCTGGGAGGACGGGGTAGTTGCTCAACGCTTCCTCTCTGTGTCTATTAAAATGTTTCACAATCTGCACCAACACCCCACGCCCCTCTAAAATACGGATTTCTGGCAACGCTCATAAAAGAGCCCCCGTCCCCCTCTGCCCAGGGCTTGGCTGCTCCTTGCACAAGGGCCCCCCCCGTGCAGCATCACCGGTGGGAGACGTGAGGGGGGACACCACAGCCCGGCGGGCAGGCACTGGCACGCGTTTGGGTGGAGAGGGGCCCAGAAAGGGGCACGCACCGCTGGAGAGCCCAGGGCAGAGACTTTTGTGAAGGAGACATCTCCAAGCACGCCTTGGGTGAAGGCACTTTTACCAAGCTCCTTTACCCGCACGGTGCCGTTGTGCCTTCCCGTACCAGTCACACCAGTTACCGGCACCGGACCCCAGCAGCAAGCCCGTCTGCTGCAAACGCCGTGCTTCCCGCAGCAGCCGAGGGAAGGATGGTGCAGGTTTGGCCGCGGCCCTGCTGGGGTCAGAGGACGGGGGCTGGGGGAATGGGAGCAGCCCTGCCTGCGGGGCCGCCGCTCGGGCGCAGGGGGACTGCTCTCCGGAGGGATCTGTGCAGCTCACGAGACCAGACTTGTCCTCGGCGCTCTCCCCCGAGAGGCTGTGCCATTGCTCCTTCGGCTCTTTGGCTGGGTGCCCGACTCCAGAAGAAAAGAAGAAAAAGGACAAAACATCCGCCCTGCCCCGCCGGGGCGAATCGCTGTCTGTCACCATGGGAACTCCTCCCCTGCGCGGACCCATCCGAGATGACTTCACATCTCCGCGAGCAGGAGGCTGCGTCACCGGCATGGCACGGGGCCGCCGGCCACGCGGCTCACGCAAGGACCTCCACGGCCAGCTCCGTCACCCTCCTGCGGAGGACACGGACAAGGTCTGCACCCGAGCAGGTCGACCCCAGAGGAACAACCCAGGGCTGTCAGAGCTCCAGCTGGTTGCAGAAAGCTTTCCTCCAGCACCTCGGCGTCCCTCCTCCTGTCCATCCTGCGCCCTGGATCCCCACCAGCTTCAGGAGCCACCAGCCCGGGACCCTCAGCCCCCCCCGTCCTCCTCGGCAAACCAAGCCAAGTTCACCTGGGAGCCACAGCCGCGCGTGCGGGGCGGTGACAGGAGATATTTGTGTTCCCATGTCACGGGGGCTCCGGCCAAGCGCGGCACATCTGGAAGGTCTGTAAACAGGGGAAGCAGGAGAGCCGCAGCGGAGCGCAGCTGGGCACAGAGGGACCTTCAGCCTCGCGGCAGCCAGCGCAGGGACAGGGGGTGGAAGTGCAGAGCTGCCACGTGGAGCCCAGGCACAGGACACGCACGGGGCTGGAGCACGCCTCCTCTTCCTGGAAGTCTCCTCGGCACGCCAAGGTGCTCCTCCATGCCAGGCGAGCCGAGGCAGCAGCTCTCTGTGGGGACACAGCTGCTGGGCTCTGCCTGCCGCTCCAGTTCCCCGAGTCGCTGCTGCCTGTCCCTGGCCACTTCCCTGCCCCACGGCACAGCCAGCTTTCCTGCTCCGTCCCTGCTGCCCTCCCAGTGCCAGCCCTCGTTCAGGCTGGGCCCTCGCTTCCCCCAGCCTCCCCCGAGGAGGCCTGGCTGTACTTCCCCTGTCCATGGGGAATCATCGTCTCACAGCTCCTTGTACCTGGAAACTTGTTCCAGCCCTGATGGGTAAAAGATTCAAAGTCCACATCTTGATGGCTACGAGTAGCGCTCAAGAGCTACGCAATCTAGATGGAGAGGTGACAATTTTAGCATACATAAATCTGTGCACCGTGAAGTAGTACACAGAGGTCAGAACGTCAGTTTTCTGAGGCTGAATATACATCAAATCCTAAGTCTCAAAGCAGCACAGATGTTAATTCCCTAGGTGAATCTTCGTTATTCAAATAATGCAGGAAAAAATACCCCCCTCCAGCCAACCCCCCAAAAGTATCAATTCACTCTTAACCTAAAGGTAGCAAATAAAGGGTAGGCAGCACATTTCCTTCACAGCTTTATCCCAGTGCCTGCTCCGAACACATCAGTCGGAAATAGCGCCCAGCACTGTATTACAAACACATCGCCCACCTGAATCACCGTGCTGAGGGCAGGGCACCCAGAGCAGCTCCGTTTGCCTATCACGCTTTGAATGTCGCCATCCCTCTGGACAAAGCAGTGCCCGGACAAGCCAAAGGCTCCACGTCCCACTGGAGGCTCCTGGAGAAACCAGGAGCAGCGCTCGAGTGCTCGGGCTCCTGTTCCAGTGTCTTAATTACACGATTAGCCTCGCTCAAATCAGGTCATGTGGCGTTCGCTCCAACTTCCTTTGCTGTCCTTGTGTGGTCTGTGCTATGTAATTCTCATGCCAGAATAGTGTACGGAGCCCTAAATAATCCAGGAGCACGCGAGAGGCTCAGCGAGCACGCAGGAGGCTCATGCGGGTGATTCAGCGCATCCAGAAAACACGCAGGGGAAAGGAGACACATGGAAAAGTGAGAACCACTCATCCTCTTTGGGTGGCGTGTGGGGTAAGGCAGCTTTTAATGAGGATGCCCAGCGCTCAGTCTCGTCCCCTTCCACACAGGCTGTGGAAGAAAGAGCGGAGACAATGAGGACCGGTGCCGTCACTGTGCCCCACTCAATCTCATACCCGTCTGGGACGGCTGTCGCTGGCAGTCAGGCCTGGATGGGCCCTTTGTCCGCTTCTTTTCCGAGCGATGAATGCACTAAGGCTTTAGATGAGCCGTTTCCATACTGGATTTCTGGATACGCATCCAGATACTGCTGCCTCCTGGCGTGCACAGGCCCCACGTCGCACAGAGGGGCGAGGAGAAGCGCAGGAGGCCTGGGCAGGCCAAGCCTCAGAGCCTGCCAGGCACCAGGCACCACCCTCACACCAGTAACACTGAGCCCCACTGTGGTGACACTTCTTCATCAGGAAAACTAAGCCTTCCTCTGAGCAAAACACATCACACAGAGGATATTTTGGGGAGCAGATCCCCGGTCGCAGCCACGCCACTGCCTCGGTTCCATCCCTGCACCAAGGGGTTCAAGCAGGACGCGGATGCGGCCACACAAAGCACCAGCAGAGCCGCACTTCTACCCCGTCCTGCAAACCCCGCTCACCTACTGCGCCCCCAGCGATTCTCCACTGGCCCCAACAGGAGAGCTGGTAGGGAACCAGGCCCGGAGGGCTGAGGGCTCTCCTCCCAGAAGCTTGCTGGCACCGACGGGAGGCATGGCTCCAAGTCATGTTTGTGTGAAAGCCTCTCCGCAGCTCCCTGGTCCCCTGAGGACAAGCTTGGCTCAGCACCTATGATTAGTATCAACTGTACTTTCCAGGTGGGGGGGGGGGGGTAATTAGTTCAGGTGAGGCAACTACCGACAGTTGGCTGCTGCGGCCCGGCTCTTGGCAGGCGCCCGGCTCCCAAACGAGCAGCTCACATATCAAAGGGGCTGCCTGCTCCACGGGCAGACCCACCCTGAGCATCTGCCCCGGCCCCGCAACCCGGTGCTGGGGGCATCGAGAGCTCTTCCTGCGGAGACCCCGAGCACAAGTCTCTAATGAGCGCTCCCCGCTTTCGCTGCTGGATTTTATGCTCCTGGAAGAGCTCCGCGTGGTAGAAAGTCGCTGAAGTACTGCGCGGGTGGCTTTACGGAGCCGTGGACGAGGGTGCACAGCAACGCACAGCATCCTCCTTTCCGAGGCTTCCTCTCCTCCAGCCAGGAGAGGGGGAGCCAAGGTGTCAGGGAGGGAAAACGATTGCCTAGAGGTAGGCAGAGGGGGTAAGCTTCAAAGAGGGAACTTCACACAGAAAGGATGAGACAGTTAACGCTGTGCGAAAGGGGAGGGAGCAAAGGCCAATTCGTACACCAAACTAAGTTTATCGGCGCAGCCTAATGGGATCCCAACTAACCTTCCAAGGGAAGTAGCAAAATAAAACACTTAAGCCATTGAAAACTAGACTGGTCAAAGAGCCCCGCTGAACAATTCTGCATTGTCTGGGCAGCTAGGAAACAGATTTATTAGGTCACCCAGGCCATCTCCAGTTTCAGTGAAATTGCCCTGTTCTAGGGATGGTTCCAACTCCCTCCTTTGGCACTGCCACTGCCCTTTGCTGGGCAGAGGCAACCACAGGAAGGGGAGGGGAGAGCTCCAGCAAAGGATCTCACTTTTTCAAGGTTCAGGAAAATCATTTAGGTAAGACACTTCCTTCGTGCCAGACGTTTCCCAGTTTGGATTCCCTTGGACCGAGGCTGCTCTGATGGAGGAACAAAACCACACACCTACAGCTCAAACAGCAAGAGACCTGCCAACTAGATTAGAGCTTCGCTTCCTCCAGCACTAAGTGGCTCGGCTGCCAAATACCTGACGACTCTGCACGAACTTTATGCTTCCCAAGCCCCTCACTAAGGCTCAGCGTGAGGGTAACTTTGCCAAGCACTAATACTCCAGACTCCTGAACGGGTTTCCCCTCCTCACCTCCTAGATCCCCGGTCTGGCTGCTTGCAAAGGCTGTTTACCAGGGAAAATATCACCTGTGTGGCACCACAAACCTCGCGCTTCTTGAAGTTGGTGCGACGCCCGTGTTTCTGGAAGCGCAGACTTCCACAGCACCCAAACACAACAGGCACTGCAAGGCAAAGTGCCACGGGAGCTGCAGCCAGAAGATGCCAACAAACGCGAGGGCACGGCACTGCTCAGCCAGCAACCCCCAGCAGCTAGCGGACACCCAACAGCACCCAACGCTTCTCACCAGGGCACTGCTCCTAGTCTACGTCAGCCCAGATCCTCAGATTTTTGCATGGATAAGAGCATCTAAGAAAATACCTTCTGGTGCTGCATAACCCAGCCACCCTTGCAGAAGCGTGTCCTCTGGGTGTTAGTCCTCGCTGAAGCGCCAGGAGCACATTGCCCTGTGCAGCCTGCCCCTTTGTGCACAGAAACACAGCACTCTGGAAAGCGACGGTTGCAGAGGGGGCTGAATCTGTTCCTCAGTACAAAGTAGTTCAGGAGGGGCTGGGGAATTATACAAGAACGACCAAGATACCTGCAGAGAAAACTTGTAGGAAATGCTGAAGCAAGGATGCACGCCTTCCTTTCCTTGTATTTCCCACCACCTTTAAAGTGCCCTGGAAGCTCACCGAGGAGTAAAAGTGTATCTAGCAATGGAAGACAGGATTACAGTCTAATTGCGATCACAAAACCAAGACAGAACCATTTACTGGTTCCACGAGGCTTAAGGCGTAAATGAGCTTGTTTAGTTTTTCAGCCCTCAGCGCACTTACAACGAGCCAGAGCTTGCGACGATAGTTAAATCCAAATTGCATCAAGAACATTTAACAGTTTCAAACTTGCCTAGTATACGCAATGAGTTCAGACACACTGACTCTCTCATCAAGAATCCAGATTCAGCACAAATGATTTAGTACACTGGATTAGTCTCAAGTGCAGTGACTAACTCTTAGAAACTTTTACACTATTTTTAAATCCCACTTGTCAGGACAGCACCTGGAAATTAAAAGAGAATCCCTGTGAGATTTGTTCCAAAGATGAGAATTAGAGGAGCACCTCGCAGCGTCCCGGTGTAGCTGTGACAGACTAGTGCCACCTGGCGGGAAGCTTTTCTCTGAAATCCTTGCTCTGTTTCATCCTGTCTGCATTCTGTTCCACGTTCCAGCTTCCCAGAGGCAGGGCACGGGAGCACCCACCAGAACGCCACCAGACAAAGCAGAAAGGGCTGCAGAGCTCTTTCAAGCGCTCAGAGATTATCTTCCAGGTATAGGACAAGTCACTCTACACTTCAGCCAACAGCTTCTAAGCTATTGCACTGGTGGGACTGACTGAGTGGACGGAGGCTCATCTCTCACCTGCAGGAGGAACGGGCAGACAAACACCAACCAGCTCCACAGCAGTCCCTGCTTGTCACTGAGCTGCCGTTCAGCTACCCAAGAAACTGAAGATGAGAGGTACCATGTCCCAGTACAGGCTTCGGAAAGGTGTCTGTCTAGCACCAGGACGCTGCGAGGAGCCGGAGCTGACTCTGCTAGATAGCTGCCTCAGTTGCACCGAGGCAGTATCAGGCGAGGCCAGGCGGATCACCATCAATTTAAAGAGGTGATGGGAGCCCAGCTGGCCAGTTTTACCTGACAGTGATCAAGGAGAGACATTACACAAGCTGTCCTTTCGGGAGTTTACCGGCACACCCCAGGGAACAGGAAGATGGCAACCTTTCTGTAGATGCATTCTGATCCCCTTGACAAGGGGTAGGGAGAGCACAGAAGTCCTCTCAGATAAGGGCCCTTCGTTCTCAGGTCTGCACAAACAGGAATGCCACAACCCCAGCCCGACCATGCTGCCACTCCACAGAAGGGCACAGAGGAATTGGCCAGAGCTACCTCAGCAGTCTCGTACCAAGGAAGAGAGTTCCTTCAACCAGCCTAAAGCAAGGGCCTTGGCCTGGCAGGACAGAGCCAGCTCAGGACAGAGGGAAGGGTGCAGACAGACAGGGTTCTAGCACGAGCCCTGACAAACCAAGACTTCCTGGTCCATTACCTCACCAGTTTGACAAAATTAACAATGCTCACACACACGGCCCAGCAAGACATGGTCTACACCCAGCAGAGCCAACTCCACATAGGATATGTTTATTTTTTTATTATACATTTAATACCGAGAAGACAGCCATTTTGATGGGACTCCTCCTTGCCCCGGTACACAAGACATTCAGAGTCAGACAACGCCGGGAGCCTTGTCATGGTCCACAGCTTCGTTATGTCCATCCAGCAGGTACACGTCCTAGAAACGGACCCAGTACATGCCACTGCGGATACGGTTGTAATCCAAGAGCTGTTCAATGGGACCTGAGTGAGCAGAACAAGTTAATCACTGGAGTTGTAGTTAAAATCACTGTGTGATTTTGCATGACTCTGAAGCAGATGGTGGCAGAGCAGACTGCGCTCACAATCCAGAGCAGCTACGCACAAAAACAGGCAACTTCAGCTCAAACCTAAATCAGGGAAACTGGCAGATGCCATCTCCTGACATAAAAATCCTTACTGGTTTCCTCAGAGTAGGTTCACATACAGGGAGCCACCAAGTCACACAGATTTTGACTAATTCATTCCATCGGGAGATGGTTTCAAAAAACCCTTTCCCCTTTCCACTGCTTCCCTTTGCACTGCTCCACTTTGAAGGCCCAGACGAAACAGCTGCACGGAGATGGGGAATCCACAACACACAGGAAGGAGAAGGCAGCGGAGCGGAGCTGAGCTGCTCAGGCAGGTTTCCCGAGAGGAATTTGTCCTTGGCCAGACAGACATGCCAGAGCAGCACAAGAGAATCGGGCCCCTTCACTTCCCTTACATAAACCACCGTGACCCCAGGGTAAGGACACCTGGCAGATACCTCCGGGCCCACGCCCAGCTGTGGGACTCCCAGTCTTAGTCACAGCTCCACAGCGAGCAGGGGTGGGAGGACAGCCAGCAGCTCACTGCCACTGCGCCTCCATCACCTGCACCTTTGATCTCCTGGCAGACGTGCCTTGGCACACCTCATGTTCAGATGTAGGAGGGTAACAGCAAAGAACCAGAGCGGTTAAGAGGCCAGAACAGACATGTAAGAAGTGCCTGTACCTCGCTTCCGCTCAGCTCTTGACCACCTCTTTTTTTTTGGGCTATCGTGCCTGGTCACTTACCAACTGCTGCAAGCGCAGGGCATTTGTCATAGATGTATTTACTGCAGACCTCCCTCACCATTCTTGCATCAACAGCCTAATGAGTAACAAACAAGCAATTAACAACTTACATTTCTCAAAGCTGGAAGTTACTATTGCCATGACATATCAAGATCATTAAAAACACGCTGTCAGACTCTTGGGAGGTATCTGTACCAACAGTCTAGCCCTTGTCTGCAAGGATGGCTCATGTTCTACACAGCGCGTTCCTCTGAGGGTACAGAAGATGTGGCAGTCCAAAACCTGAAGCCTTCCAAGGGATACAATGGCTGCAGAATTACACAGACTAGATGGTGCAAACAGAATTATACAAACTAGATTACTGCTTCACATCTAGGGAAGCTGTCAGAGGGACTAGTTGTGCTGTTTAACACAGCTGTATGCACTGTTCCTGGTATGGGCTGGACCCAGCCACAGGGACACGATACACCAGCCAGCTATTCTAATGTACTCCTATCAGCGAGACGACTGCCTGGGCTCCAGGCAGCTTGTCTAAGGGACAAGTAAACCTTGCACTGCTGTGGTAAATTAAGGCCGGAAACCAGCAACGCCAAGTGTGCTCAGGACACCCACGCAGAACAAACGGATACCTACAGAAATCCTGGCATCCCATTCCTCCAGAGGGATACGGCGTCCATAGTTTAGGAGATGGCTTCCAATAGTTTCACACACCGGAGTAGTACCTAGATGTTGAAGATATCACGCTGTCAGCAAAGCAGAAACATTTCTCAAATTTTACAGACTGATCATGAGTCAAAGCAGACAGAAGCGACTCTAGCCGTTAACCAGGTTCTAACAAAGTCTCGGTCATCGTTACTATACCAAGCAGCTCCAACAGAAACTAAGCAATACAGACATTCTCCCTGGTCTCCGAAGTGTTACTGCAAAAGCAGACCATCTGGCAGATCTCAAATTCTAAGTTTACCAAGCAGCATGCAAATGATTATTCACTCGCAGCAAGAAAATGACCAGAAGTTTAGAGTCAGACCTAGCCTGGAGCACAACAGGCTGTGATCAGCTACTTTGATAACGTGGGAGAAAGAACAAAGAGCAGGGGAAAGGGAATTTTGCACAGCATTTACTAGTAGTACCATAACACCTAGCAGAGCTCCTGCTTCCCACTAGAGACATCAGTGGTTAACCCTCTGAAAGCTGCACAGTGGTCAATCCATAAACCAGAACATACCATCCAGTTGAGCTACCATGGCATTTCGGAGATAGTTCTTGGCTCTCTTCACCTCTGACTCTGTGGTGCTAGTGCACAGATGCATCCTGCAGAAGAGACGGGATGACCATCAAAGCTGTTAAAGATGTCTGTGTACTCAAACAGGAAAAGCATTCCTCCCTTTCCCAAGCCTCTGCAGAAATAAGCTACTAACACCACTCGTCTTGCAGGCCTGAGATTCATTCCTGGCCACTGCAGAGCAGCTAAGAACTGGGGAAGCAATGAACAGCAGGAGGCAAGAGAAAGAACTCAAGCTCACAGGTGGGGAACGTCAGCCAGCAGTCACGTGCTGAGCTACACTCACAGAGGACTAAACAGCTCTGATGCTGACTCTGGATTGCCCACCAGGCACAGCAGCAAGCTATCTCAGGAGAAGAAAGGCGTGTCAGCTATTCCCAAACACAGCAAGCTGCTATGGAAACTGACGCTGAAAGAATGAGGCAGTTCTAAAGAGCCTGTTTGGACTCCAGCTGCTAAATCCCTTTCTCCCCTGCCAACTGCAACGTCTCTGGGGCAAGGGCTAGCTCCATCTGCTCCATACGCAGCACGGCTCGTCTCGGCTCTGAATCTCAGATGTAGCCCTGAACCACCACTGGGATGTGTGAGCATAAAGCCGGACCAGCAGAAGGCCCCTGAACGCTGGCATGGCTCCAGCAGCACGGCACACATCGGTCACAACACAGCCGTTTGGAAGGCAGGGACTCTGCCGGCTTCCCTCAGACTTAACAGGACAATGGAGCTGCATCTGTTAGGCACCCAGGGGAGCCTCGTCTCTAAGGAATGGTCTCACTTGGATATAAAGAACCAAAGCCTCAGTGTTAATATGTGGAAGCCATGAGCCAAAGACCTGAAGAACCCTAAGGGATCAAACTAGCTCCTCACAAGTCACATCCTGAGGATTACAGAAAGCACTGACAGGATCACTCAACCAGAATGCGAGTTACCGAGACATTCACACAGACACAGCACTCTGAGGACCTAACATGACCTCCACCAGCTCAATCTCCTACAGGAAAACCAGATCTTAAACAGAAATGCTTGCCAAAGTTGTACTTACCACTCGCCCTGAGCACAAAACATCATATCATCTACGGACAGAGGATCAGAAACAAAATGGAAACCGAAGAGGCCAGTATCAGAGTAGGAAGTGTTGAATGTCTGGAAACTGTGGCAGAGTTTATGCTCCACTGCAAGCGCAGCTAGCCTGCTGGACAGATGCTGTAAATAAGGAGATACCATCAGCCGCTTCAATCTGACAGCTTCCTCAGAGCTCACATTCTTTCCAGCTGAGCTGCTTTCACAAAGACCGCAGACATGACGGAGTGTAACGCTTTTCAAAGGAGAGCTTAATTTAGGCCCCTCAGGTGGTCAACAGATGAGGGTAACAGTTGGAAAAGTCACACACAATGGCCTAAGAGTCCATAGAGCAAAATCATTTCCCTTCCCAGCAGCAGATGAGGAGCTGGTATACATAGCAGCGTAGGAGTGGGAGAACATGGCAAGTACAAGGCCTCTCAGCAGGGGTTAGCACAGTTATGCAGACAAAACAAGTTATAGACAAGAACAGATGTAACAGTGGGTTTTAAACAAGTTCCAACTGCTTTACAGTTGCAAGGCATGCTTGCACCATGAGAATACAGACTTCTCTGCCCTGCTTCCATCACCATCCCCACTGACTGGTCAGCTCACAAAGGCAGGAAAAGCTGCTGAGAATTCATCACCTGAATTTCTTCCGAACTTAGCAGAGAAGGCTCAACTCATCTCCCAGCATTGCATCTCAAGAACTGTCCTGGACCAGCCTCGACTATACTCCTGTCCTATTTTCCAGGTTCCTATCACTCCATGGTTGGAAGCTAACCACAACAGCCTCCCACAAAGCACCTTCCCCAGGGTCTCCACAGTATTTCACAGTAAAAGGCTCCAGGCTCTCTCTGTCACATCCCCAGGTCTCTCACCTTGCCACCTCCAAACGTGCGGTCGTAGCACCCGATGATGGCATTAGCCACGTGGAGGACAACGTTGTCCGGATCAGCCCATCCGGGCCCCTCCACAGCAAGAGCAACGTGGGCAACGGGCAGACCATCGTCTCTGGCACGGATCTGTAACGTCACCAAGGAGCAGGGGAGAACTGAATGAGCACTGGTTTGGTCTGCAGGCTGCTGCAATGCCAGGTTGGGAAATTGGAGGGCTTGATATTATCCCAGTGAAAATCATCTGACATCACTGCACACAACCCAGTTGCTCCAATACAAGTTTTACAACAGATGATGTAAGCAATAGCTTCACATTCTTAGCGTGATTTTTGTTTCTATCTAAAACCCAACACGTTGTGACAACAAGCCTAAAGAACAGAACGTGAGGGCACTACTGAGATACTGCATCATCAGCTTCTGAGATAAACGAACAGATTTTTCTCCTCGGAGACACCTATAGCTGGTTTCACATCCATTCAACAGTTTGGCAACATCGGCTTGTTAGGGACCAGAACAACTTTACCTCACTCCCTGTGAAACGACAGCGCGGCAGAACAGGCACAGCATCCTCCTTGTACGCAAAGGGCACCCCGCTGAAGTGTTGCCTAGCTGCATCCACCAGCTCTTTGTGGGAAATACCTGGCAACAATGAGAGAAGTGTACAGTTTTAAACAGCTCCATTAAAAAAAAAAACAAACAACAAACAGGCTTCCCAGCACCACAAGGATCTAGGTCTTACCTCCAGCAGCTGCCAGGACCATACGAGGTGCCTTGAAGTGAGTTTCAACATATGAAGCTAGATCCGCCCGAGTCAGATGCCTAGAAAACACACGGAGAGACCTAATACATCAGCTTCTCAGCGCTGGAGGGACGAGAGGCTTAGTTCGCAGCGCAGAGACAGCAGTGACGTTGATTTTATTTGTTATAGGGTATCAGTACTTTTTAGAAGTATAACTGTACTGCCTGTTTTCAGCTACACTGCCTGGTTTCCCTGTACTCTAATCCCACAGCACAGAGAATGGAAACAGGCGGTCAAAAGGGAAAGTTAAGGACAGAGTTCCAACTGACTAGAGAGTATCAACCTGTGGCCACTGGGCTACCGATACCCAAACAGGTGCATATGCTCAAGGCCACTGCTTTAATGAGCACTCCCAGCTCTTAATCTCTCTAAAGTAAGGGGAAAGGTTCATCCAGGCCCTACCAGCATCAGATCTTGCCTGAAGATGAATTCTACAGAAGAACGTGTGCAGCATTACACATCCACCAGCACCAAGGGAGAAAACACAGTCAGGACAAAATGAGTAGCCCACAGGCACAGACCTCTGTGTACAACACCATTTGTTCCTTGCACACCCCCTGGACTGGTTTCCTTGTGTGGCCAACACTACTGATGAAGCTACATCACCACTGAGAAGCAGAAGTAACGCCAGGACAGGACCCACAAGCTGTGCAGTGCATCCAGTCTATTGCTCACTTGATGTTCTCCGTGGTCCCCTCGACGGTGTGGGCCAGGGGAGTGCCCTGGAAAGCAGTGGCATGAAGGTAATCAAAGGTAACATCCGTCAGGTTGCTGTCGATTTCTTTCATCTCCTGCAGGATGACGCCACGTTCCTTCTCAATCTGAGACTCCTCCAGCGCACAGTTCTGCACAATGTCAGCCAGAAGCTCCACCACTGCAACACATTCACTGCGTTAGCAATCCTGCTGCCTGACTGCTACCCGGTGCAGAAAGGAGAAAAGGCAGGCAGGCAGCAGGGACACACAAAGGGGGGAAAGAAACCATGCTGGGGTGGGGCCACTGTGTAACAGTCAGGAGTACTATCCGTTCCCACAGCATCAGAGAAGGAAAAACATCCCTGTTTTAGCATGAAAACATCTCCAAGTCAGCTTGTCAAGTGCCACTACCAGCACAAAGCAAGTAACAAACACGGAAGCTGTAGCACATCAGAAACAAGGTACTGTTGCAGAAACAAGTTGAGCTCTTGCAGAGGGCTGGTGACAGCTATGGTGTGGTCCTCATCTACAGTGGAATTACACTAGCTCTGACTCAAATCACCACCTCTGGACAGAGCTGATGCAAACAGGAACCTGCACACGGCAGTACAGAGCACAGGCAACACCTGCAAAAGCTGCACTGAGCACTCCTGACACAGTAGTTGTTGCTGACCTTATTTTCTCAGCTCCATAAATCCACACACTACTGAATCCCCACTCCACGCCTCCTCCCTTCTGGCATACAGTGCAGACTGACACAAGAGCTTTGCAAAGCTGGTTTTAGGAACAAGTGAGCTTGAAGCCTTGAGGCACCATTTTTTGGCAGTGCTCTCTGCAACTGCCAACTAGAACCTCAAATTTACTGCTCAGCCACAACCTCACTCCCTGGTCAATTGTTAGAAAGTATGCTGGTGGGGGAGAAACAAGGCTTTATCCTTAACCTCCTTAACTTTGCCACCCTACCTTTGGGCATGTCCTTGGACAAGGCTTTTATGTAATAGGCAGTCTGCTCACGCGAGGTGTACCCATTAAGGTGAGCACCCATGCTCTCCACTTCCTTCTCAAAGGCAGCACAAGAACGCTTCTTTGTGCCCTAAAAGAAAGCAGGAATACACAATTATGAAACGAACAGATTTCCCCAGGGGCAGAACTAAACCAGTAAAAAGAACAATAAAGACCTAAAACAATAAAAGCTGTCATTTGATTCATAAAGCCAAGAGCAAGTACAGAAAGCAAGAGATTTAGAACTTGGTTTGTTTACTCTAGCTAAAGGTAGACTGAAATATATTTTGAAACACCATCTGAAACCCAACAGGGAAGGAGAAGACGTATGCCAAAGTATAACAGTAGCTGAAGATCACATCAGTGCAAACAAACCAAGAACAAGCCAACACCGCAAATAAGAAGCAGGTTTCTAGCTATTCAAATAGAAATATTCTGAGGAAGCCAGAACAGGAGCAGAAAATGACTTCTACAACATAGCTCATCCCTTAAGGAGCAAACCAGATGCTGCAGTTGCCTGCGATGGTGTGGACTGGATTTGAGTCAGCAAGTCCCAGGTTCAGATGCCTTTTGTCCTAGGCCTGTCCAGCAGACACTTTATTAGCAAAGTAAGAGGTGTAGTCTCCAAACTTTGCTGATCCACTAACAAAGCCAAAGATGAATAAACGGCTATAATGAAACGCTGCTTTCAGCTCTGCCTGCTATCCTAAAGAAACGTGCTTTGTAATCTTATGAGCGTGCCAGGTAGCAGCTGGGATAGTAAGGAACCACAGCATCAGAGGTTCAGTCTTACCTGTTACTCACAAGTTTTTTCCTTTATGGTGGGAAATACCAGCTAGTAAATAAGAGCTGCTTTAGTTCATGTATGTTCAGAAGTTGCTGCATATTCAAACGAAGAACACCATATAGAGTAGAAGTCCTTTTACGTTTATCTTTATACTATGTGCAAAGTCTCTGGGATTCATATGAACAGATTTACAGTCCCTTTTAACACCTAGAGCCCCCAAAAGCAAGAGCTTAACGTGTCAGCAAACATCTAGAACACTGCCTCCACGAAGTCCTATGCCAGACCTAGCACACTGCCTTAAACTTACCTTAAATGCCAGATGTTCCACGAAGTAACCGGCCCCATTGTTCTTCTCATTTTCATAGCGGCTCCCCGCCCCGATCCACACGCCCACCTAACAGCAAAGGCATCAAGCACACATATTAGAAAAGAACACAAACTACATGTTCAAGCCTCACACCATGAATATAACAGAGAAAAAAGAAGTCCACTCCACTACTAGCACTGAAAAAAACAACAACCACCAGCAAGTGTTTCCAGCACGCATTTAGTCTTTTTACCTAGCAGCTTAACAAAAGCATTTGAAACTTTTGCTAAAGATACAACTATTTCTGGTTGGTCACTGGTCGCATACGAGACTATCTTCATGTAAAAACTGTACAGCTGAGGAAACTGGTAGAGCATGAAAGCTTGACTATAGACTTGCACAAAGCCTGGCCAGGCTTTCTACTGCTATATCACTCTGACCAATTAACAAAGAGAATTGGGATGGTCTCTGTCAGAAACTTCAGTTCAAATGCTTGCTTGTCACTTCTGGAAAATCAGGAACATATTAGATAACGATGATTGTTTCAAGCAAGTCCTTCACCTATGTTAACCTTACCGTACACGTTGGCTGGCTAGACTCTTCTGAAGCCACACGGAGGCCATTGTCCAGAGTGGTGACTTGTGTCTCGGGAATATTCTGGAGTGTCTGCGCGTAGGTGGCGGCACCTCGGTTCCTCGTCAAGGTCAGTAAGGGTGCCTAGAGGAAAGGCAGCCGTCACTCACAAACACCAACTCCCCTCTTAAAGCAAACCTCCGGGACGCAGACTACAAGTGAGCAGCCTCTCCTAGGCCCACGAGTGGTTAAAGCCGGGTGCGAGGAGCTGCCCCGCGCCCACACCGGGCGCTGCCGCCTCACCCCGAGCCCTCACTCCGAGCCCTCACCCCCCGCTAACCGCCGGGCCCCGCCGCGTCCCCGTGACCTTCCCCGGCCGGGAGACGCGCTGCGCCCCGCGCCCCCACCGCACCGCACCGCCGGGCCGTGCCGGGCCGTGCCGAGCCGTGCCGTGCCGTGCCGAGCCTCCCGGCCCCGCTCCCAGCCGCCGCACCCCCGCCGGCCGCGGCCACCCACGCTGTGAGGGCGGCGCACCAGGGCCCGCCCGGCCGCCCGGCACAGGGAGGACGCCGCCATCTTGTCCCTGCCGCCGCCGACCGGGCTGCAGCGCGCCTGCGCGGCGGAGGGGGGGCGGCCGGTGCGCGTGCGCGCTGCGCCTGGGCGAGCCTGGCTGGCCCCCTGAGCATGCGCACGGGGTGTACGGCGCCCCCTGGTGGTGGGTGAGACAAAATGGCGGCGCCCTCTGGTGGTGGGGCAGACAAAATGGCGGCGCCCTCTGGTGGTGGGGCAGACAAAATGGCGGCGCCCCCTGGTGGTGGGGCAGACAAAATGGCGTCGCCCTCTGGTGGTGGGGCAGACAAAATGGCGGCGCCCTCTGGTGGTAGGGGAGACAAAATGGCGGCGGGGCCGGGCTGGGGGAGCCCCAGGGTGGAAGGAGCAGCCCTGGGAAACCCTGTCCTGTCCTGTCCCCACCCGCCCTTCACACAGAGACGAGGTAGCGCTGGCTGTGACTCTTTTATTGAGCAAAACTTTGCCAAAACGGGGCTGTGAGCCCACTGACAGCCCGCTGATAGCCTGCCGCCCCCGTCGGCTGGGGGCTGTGTGGTGCCCCCCATGACGGGACCAGCCCCCAGGACAGGACAGGCCGTGCCGCTGTCCCCTTGCTGTCATGGCCCCTGGGTCCCAGCACCCGGAGGGGCTGGCAGTGGGATGGGGGCTCCAGGCCCTGGTGCAGGTGAGCGGCGAAGCCTCCCCAGCAGCGTGGCCGTGCTCCTCCGGGAGACATCTCCGCTCACAGGGCTACATTTTGGTGCTGAGGTGCGCCTGTGGGGACGGAGAGGAAGAAAGGGGACGGCTGGGCTGCCCTTCTCCATGGCGGTGGTGGGGAGAGCCGGGACAGGTCCTCACCGGGGCTGTGTGCTGCTCCCCAGAGATGTGGAGCACGGCATCGTGCACCGAGGGGAAGAAGCATTGCTTGGTGATGGTCGAGCTGAAGAAGTTGCCCCGCTCCAGCTGGGCGAGGACAGATGCTGTGCAGGAGGAGAAGCACCCAAAGTTATGGCAGCCAGCTGAGCTCTCCAGTCCCCACCTGAACATGCCTCCCTCCCCCTGTGCTGTGAGGGACACGGGGGGCTGCAGAGCTCAGGCTGCATCCTCAGGACAACCTGCAGCCTGGCACAGTGGCACCCCCCGGTGTGGCTCTGCAGTTGCTGGCTCCTGGGGGAAGCCTGGGGATGAGGACACCACCGAGGGGAGAGAAGCCCTGTGGCCAGCAGCTGTGTCCTAAAAGAGTGGCTGTGCCCAGCAGGGTATGACAGCTCTGCAATGTCTCCTCACCTGGGCAGCTGGCAACAAAAACGTCCACTTCTATTTCACGGAAATCCCTGAAGATCTGCAAGTGGCAGAAAACATGTCAGGAGAAAGGGACGGGGCGGCTGCCATCCAGCTGCCCTGCACCAGCGCTAGGGACGCCCTGGCCCCTTACATTCTTCACGATCTTGATGGAGACGGTGTCCACGAAATTGAGGGAGCTGAAGTCCAGGATGACAGCATGGAAGTCGGGCTGGGGCAGCCCCAGGGAGCGCAGGGTGGGCTCAGCAGGCGCGCTGCTCTCCTCCCCGCTCAGCTCGATCACCGCAACACCCGGCCCGTTGCACTCAGCCTCTGTGGCCTGCAGGGAGGGAGGGAGACGTGGCTTCACCATGCGGGTGCTGGTTGCCCCCTGGGCCAGGCTGGCAGGGTGGTGTCCCCCACAGGACCCCAGGTTTGTCCTGCCCTATAGAGCAGTAGGGTTTGGGCAGGCTCTGGCTGCATTAGGGCAGCTGGTGGCCCCTGGAGCGAGCACCTTGCTCACACCCATGCCCCACTTCTGGGCTCTTCCTGGGTCTGCTGTCATCTCAGGGTCTCTCCCTAATGACTCTCTCTGGAATTTGCCTCATTAGCCTGCTGGCCTAAGTCAGCCTTTGCTCTCACACTTAATTCTGATGATTAACTTGCCACAGACTGCTAATGACTCACTGGGCTCCACTACTTAATCATTAATGACTGTAGCCTCCCCTGCCAACCTTGGAAGTGACGCTGGTGGTGCAGACCTGTGCCAGTGCCTCTCCCTGCTCAGTGGCCATAGACCAAACCCGGAGCCCCAAGTACGGGCAGGAGGGCTGGGGCTGGGCAGCTTGGCGGTGTGGGTGTGCACCGGAGGAGTGTGCTGGGGGAGGCAGGGAAGGCCCCATTTATTTTTTTTCAGGGAAGCACCTTTTTCCTCTTTGCCTTCTCCTTCTCTGCTTTCTTCTGCTGTTTCTTCAGTTTCCTGAGCACCTTCTTCTTCTTCGCGATCAGGCGATCCACGTTGATGCCACTCTGCGAAACCATACAGCACCATGGCCCCAGTGCTGGCCCGAGGGGCAGAGCCCAAGGGGCTGGGGGAGCACCAGGGGGGCTCTGCCCTTCTCTCCCCCCAGAGCAGTGCTGGGGCCCCAGCCATGGCAGTGCAAGAGGGACCCCGCACTGCTGCCAAACTGTCCCTGACGCCCAGGGCTACATCCCCGTGGCAGGGCTGCAGGGATATTGGGGTTGTGCCCAGGGAGCAGGCTGCTTCTCCTACCTTCTTCTTCAGCGCCTCGGCGTACATCTCCACGTTGGCAAAATAGAGTGTGGAGGAGGAGCGGAAGATCTTCACGCCAGGGATCTCCTGTGCCTGAGGACGGATGGGGAGCACGTGCTACCCTGGGGACGGAGATGTGCCCCTTCTCGCCCTCCCTCAAAGTGCCCCCCAATCTTCGGTGCAGCACAAAGCCCTCAGGAGTGCTCCAAACCACCCCTGCCTCTCCCACCACCACCCTGGCACCTCGGCACTATTACCTTCTGGTATTCAGCCACATCCTTGTAGACTTCGGTGTCGGCAACGCGTCCCAGAAGGGAGTAGTGAGGGCTGCGGGGAGCAGAGCAACAAGCCATTACTGCGGGCTTCCCCTGCCCTCGGGAAGCAGCACCAGGTCCCCAACACTGCCTCCCCTCACCACGTCCCCCCGGCACCCAGCCCGGGGTTACTCACAGCTGGGTCCGGAAGATGACGGTGAGCAGCGCGAAGGCCACCGAGGCCCCCAGGCCAATGTCCAGGTTCAGCAAGAGGGTGGCCACAAACGTCACGATCCAGATCATCTGCAGAGGGGACAGTCAGCCACGGCACGGTCACCCCATGGCACCACGGTGTGGAGGAGAGCAAAGAGCAATAGCAAAGCCCCAGGGCCAGTTGGTGCCCTACCAGGTCCACGCGGTTGGACTTCCAGAGCGTGCGGAAGTCTGTGAACTGCTTGAACATGCCCTTGAGGTTGACGATGATGATGGCAGCCAAGATAGCCTAGGAGAGAAGGCTGCAGCTGTGAGGATGCTGAAGGCACCTCTGAGGGGCACTTTGCTGTGGCCCACACCCAGGGCTGCCCCCGGCTGCATCCCACCCCGGGACAGGCAGGGGGCTGGGATGGGGCACGGAGGCCGTGGGACCAGCCGCACCTTGGGGAGGTCCCGGAAGAGCTCTCCAATCTTCAGGATGGTCACCAGGATGACCAGGGATGAGAGGACACCAGCCACCTGGGGGGAGAGCCGGAGGTGAGGGTTGGGAGGGATTTTGGAGAGCAGAGGGAGGCCGTGCCGCCCTCACCCACCTGGCTGTTGCCCCCCGTGCTCTCCTGCACCAGGCTCCGTGACATGGAGCAGCTGATGGCGAAGCACTGGAAGAAGCCCCCCAGGAAGTTGGAGAGGCCCAGAGCGATCAGCTCCTGCAAGGACAGAGCAGCAGTCAGGGAAGCGCTGCGCATCCCGGGGCTGCAAGCCGTGAGCCCCCCCACGGGGAAGTTTCCGCACGTATCGGAGCATCACCTGGTTGCTGTCCACTTTGTAGCCATGCTTCAGGGCAAAAATCTTACCCAGGGAGATGCAGATGGCGTAACCCACTATGGCGATGGCGAAAGCGTTGCCCACCACCTGCCCAAAGTAGGTGGTCTTAGGGACCACAGGAGGCTTCAACCTACGGCCAAGGCAGGGAGATGGAGCTCAGGAGGGGGTCCCGTGGGCAGCGCGGTGCCCCGGCATGGCCGGCCTCGCTGCCCGGCCCCGCTCACCCGCTGGGGATGTCGCCCACCACGGAGATGCCGAACTTGGATTTCAGGTCGACGCCGTAGGAGATGCCGGTGGAGATGATGATCTGTCGGGGTGGTGGGGTGAGGCAGGGTATCCCTGCACGGGGACCATGGTGCAGGAGAAGGAGGGGACGCATGCCCTGGAACCCCCTCACCAGGGTACCCTGTCCCACCCCCACCAACCCTGCAAGGGACAGGGCCACCCGTGGGTGATGGCACCAGCCCCGGGCCACATCTGCGTCCCCACGGGGAGCTGGGACAGCTGTAGGTACCGTGATGAGCTCGATGGGGATGGGCATGGGGAGCTTGGAGGCGAACTTGTGGTTGAGCTCCTTCACGATGAAGATGGCCACCATGGCGATGATGGCTGTCACCAGGGTGCCCACGTTGGTCTGCGGCAGCTTCCGGCAGATCTCGATGAAGGTCTGGAAGATGCAGGAGGGAACAGGCTCAGGAGCAAAAGCAGACTCCTCGCTGGTAGTTTTTTTTGGGGGGGTTTCCATGAGGCCAACAGGTAAGCATGCGCCCCAGCTGCACCACGGGGGTCCCGGGGTGGCAGTGAGGCCCTTGCTCACCTTGAACAGAGAGAGTGGCCCCGAGTACTCGCCCACGGAGACCCCAAAAACGTTCTTGAGCTGGGAGATGAGGACGTGCACAGAGGCGGCGGTGGTGTAGCCGCGCACCAGCGGGTCCGAGAGGTAGGTAACCACGAAGCCGAACTGCAGGAGCCCCAGGGCCACCTGGAAGGAGAGGTGACAGGAGGAGCTCCCACAGCGCGTGGCCACGGGGAACCAATGCCCCTCGGTCCCTGCCAGGCTGGGCTGGCACCAGCCCCTTACCTGGAAGACGCCCGACAGGATGGTGATCGTGGCCACCAGCTGCACCCTCTCTGCGTCCCGCTTCACCTCATCAACTATCGTGGTGTTGCTGCCGTTGACAGATATAAAGAATTTCTCGCTGGGCAGCAGGGATTCTGTCACGCTGCCGATCATGACGGAGATGACAGCAAAGGGGCCTGGGGACGTGCAGGGTGCAGGCACGGAGCCCGAGGTCAGCACCGGCACCCAGGCAGCACCTCCCCGAGGCACACAGGCACCCGAACGCCTGGGCTGGGTTCAGTATGCCTGTGGTGCTTTGGCTCTGGTTCAGCCAAATGCCTTCCCCATGGGGCAAAGTAAAGGCAGAAGAAAGTCCCCCCCCCGATCCCCCAACTGGCGTGGCAATGCTGTGGTGCAGATGAAGGCTCTCCCCCCTCATCCTCCCTCCCCTCCATCCCCGTGGGAGCACACCGTCCCTCGGCTCACCCACGGAGTTGTGCCTGGATGTCCCGAAGAAGAAGTAGAGGAAGACGGGGTAGAAGGAGGAATAGAGGCCGGTGACGGGTGGCAGCCCGGCCAGCAGCGCGTAGGCGAGCCCTGGGCACAGCAGAGCGGGGAGAAACATCGTGGATGGGTGAGCACCAGCCCCCCCGGCTGTGGGGGGAGCCCTGGGCAGGGCACGGTCTGGGGACGCCTCACTCACCCTGGGGCAGGTGCATGATGCCCACGCTGAAGCCCGAGGTGATGTCCCCCAGCAGCCAGTCCTTCACCGGGTACCGGGGCAGCCAGCGCAGGACGGGCAAGAAGCGGAAGAGCAGGGACTTGGCGGTGGAGGCTGAGCATCTGCCGGGGGAAGGAGCAGGAGCTGAGCACCAGCGTGGGGGCACCAGCGCTGCCAGGGAGCGGAGGGACCCAGGGATGCGGCCCCGCGGGGAGCACCCAGCTCCATCCACCCCAGCCCTACCTCGCCTTCCGGAGACAGCCGCGCACCGAGGTCTTGCTGGGAGGTTTCCGCTGCGCCAGCTCCTCCAGCTCGGCCTCGCTCAGCACCTCGCCGCGGGGCACCCCGGGCCGGTGGCTCAGCACCATCTCCGTGGCCATGGCCCCTGGCCCCCCACGCTGCGGGCAGACGAGCAAGGGCTCAGCCGCGCCTGGGGAGCCGGGGCAAGGAGCAGGGAGGGCTCCAAGGTCACAGAAAGCAGCGCTAACGGGAATGGTGCCGCTGCACGAAGGCGGCGCTGGATGGCACTGGGGCGGTGGCACCCCATCTGTCACCCTGGGGTGCAGCGGGGTGTCCCCCTCTGCCCACCTGCACAGGACCCCCCTCAGCACCGCCTGCCCTCCTCCTCCATCCAGCCCAGAGCCCGTACGTACTGCGGCACGGCCAGGGCAGCGCTGCTGCGGAGCAGAGCCCTGGCCAGCCCCCCAGCCTCGTCCGCAGACTTTGTCCCTTTACACATGAGGGGAGCAGGAATTTCAACCCTTGGCAAGCGTCACGGGCTCGCCGGTGCCCCAGCCCCCTGTGCTGCAGAGCGGGGGCTGAGCCGGGGGGCACGGGGTTGCGGGGCAGGGACGGGGGAATCTGCACGGCAGGACAGAGGTGTCTCCATGCACACCCGCAGCTCAGCCCTGCTCGGGGCTCGTGCTGAGGTGCCTCCATCCCAAGGATGCTTGCCCGCTCGCGGCTGGACACACGAGCCACTCGTGGGGGGCCCAGGGCTGTGCCAGCCCCAGTCCCCGCATCGCCCCCGGCCCTCCTACCTGCTGTGCCCACGCCAGTCGGGTGCCACCAGCCGGGCGCACGCTCTGCTCCCTCCTATTAATACCTTCCTGTGATCTTTGAGACACCGCTCCCTCCCTAATGCCCTCCTCCTGCCCTGCCAAGGAATTGCCAGCTTCCTGGGAAGCCGTCACCCTCCCGTGTCCGCGGAGCTCCCATGGGTGCTCCTGCAGCCCCAGCACATCCCAGAGCAGAAGCTGCGGCCAGGCGCAGGGGTACCTCTGGCTGCATCACCCCGAGTGTTTTGTGCACGCTGCAGCCCCCGTTTACCTGCGGGGGACGGGCGTGCTGTGCCCTGTGGACTGCCCCGCTCCCCCCAGCGTGAGCAGAGCCGGCCGTTATCTTGTTCCAAAGTTCCCTGGCGGGCACCTGAGTACCGCTGAACCCTTTCACACCTCCCTGCTCTCTGCCACCACCTCCTATTGCCGTTATTCAGGAATATTTCTGAGCCACGCCTGGCCCGGATTCACCGTGACGCAGCAGTGGGAACGCAGGCACCTGTGGGCTGGGCTGGCCGGGCCCCGCTGCATACCGGGGGGTCCCGGTGTGCCTCGGTGGTGGGACGGTGCTCAGCACCCAGAGGGGCTGGTGCGTGACACGAGGTGACATACGGGACCGCGATCCCTGGGGTCGGGGCCCATTTGGCTGGGGGGGAGGCAGCCCGTGGGGATCCTGGCCCTCCCCAAGCTCAGCACAACCACGGCCATCGCACGCAGCCTCCTCGGCTGGCGTTCAGCAGCAGGACCGAGCCCGCTCCCCTCCATCCCTGCAGCACCCCCGGTGCTCCAGCCCGGGGCAGCGGCTCCTACGGGCCCAGGGCAGCTGTGCTGGGGCCGGGCAGCAGCCCGCCGGGGCTGGCAGAGGCAGTGCTCAGCGCACGCTCCCCCGCTGCCTCCCCACGGTTTTATCTGATCACCTGGCACCAAACCAGAGGCCATCACAGGGCTCCCGTTCGGTAGCAGCTGATAGCAGCAGGTACTATTTACTGCCTCCTTATCGCTGCTTCTTGTACCCCAGCTGCTGACCCTGCCCCACCCTGGCACCCTCTGCCCACGGCCACCCACCCGAGCCCCTTGGCCATGGCCTGGCCACCCGACCGTCCCCAGCCCTTCTTTTTCAGCCTCAGGACCACCAACGTGGGAGTCCCCGTGGGATGCCCAGGACCGTCAGCGCGGGGCTCCCCAGGGGATGCGAGCAATGGCAGCGCCGCAGGCCCGCAGCTCGGGGGCTGCCTGGGCTCAGGCCAGCGATAAGGAGGGTGTAGGGAGGGACGGCGCTCGTCGATAGCAAACCTTGCTCAGGGTGCTTGGGTCAATACTGCCCTTTGCTCACCTGCTCTTTCCCCTCCATCAGTAAGGGAGGGACGGAAGACACGGGATCGCGCTCGGTGCCTCCTTTCCTTCCTCGTGGCCCAAGACCAATGCCGTTGCCTTCAGGTTTCCTCCCACTGGCCTCACCCAGGCTGCTGGCTGCGAGCACAGGCTGCTGCCAGGGCCCCACGGCTAACCACACACACGGCAGCTCCGCAGGCCTGCGGGATGCCAGCCAGGGCCACGGGGCACCGGAGCAGCTGACTCCATCTCCGGGTGACCTGGCCTGAAGTCCTCCGCCCGCTGGCAGGGCCTGCGGTCCCCCATCACCTGCCGTCACCTCACCCAGGGCCACCGAGACGGCAGCGCTGGCTGCGAGCCGCTGCCAAGCCCCTGGTGTGGATCCTCTGCCGCGTGCCCCGGGCGCAGGGAGAGAGAGCAGGGAGCCCGCTGCCGTTTTATAGACTTTTTATTTCCAAATCTGGCGCTTCCATGATACACTTTTACACAGCCAGGGAGGGAGTGCGGGCTTCTCCCTGCCCACAGAGTCGGGATATGGAGAGAGAACAACAACCGAAGAAAAACAAAAACAGAAAAAAAAAACAAAAACAAAAACAACCAAAAACCCCCAAAAGGAACAAACCCAAACCCCAGGAGGATGCTCCCCGGAGCCCAGGCCACAGCACCGCAGTCAGGGACCGGGCCGCAGCCCCACAGGCTGCCCCCTGCTCCCTGCCCAGACGCCACCAGCTCCGCTGCACGCTCTTTTTTTTTCCTGTTTTTTTTGGCACTTGTCACTTGCTCTCCGTTTGGCACTAGCAGGCTGCGGTCCCCTTGCCTGAGCTGCAGAGAAACGTGTAAACGAGTGGTCCCGTAGGGTGTGTAAACATGTCGGCGAGCCTCCCCGCCGCGGGGAGAGGGGCCGCAGCCCCCCCGGGCCCACAGAGCCGCTCAGCTCCGGGCCGGGAGCGGGCTGGAGGCCAGCCCTTCCCTCTGCTGCCCGGGCAGAGCCCCGGAGGACGGTGGCACAAGCACGAGTTCCCCCATGTAAACATCCCGGGCGGCGAGGCGAGGCGGCAGTAAGGCAGCGAGGGGCGCGCGGGGGCACGGCCCCGGTAGCACCGCGGGGACACGGCCTCGGGGGGGCCGGGGGGAGCGTGCCGGACCCCCGAGCCGGCGGCCCCCGCTCCCAGGCCGGTGTAGGCACAGAACGAGCTGCCTGGCAGGGGGAGGCTGGGGACGGGGCAAGCCCCCCGGCTCACAGAGAAGCCCGCAGAGCGGCCTGGATTCCCAGAGGGGGCAAAGTGCTGTTTTTCTTCATCTCCTGAAATCCAGGCTGCTCTGAGCTGGGAGCTTCCGCCGGCAGGGGAGCGCAGGGACGTGTGCGTGCATACACAGAGCCTGCAGGGAAGCCGCCAGGAATAACTTTTGTGGGCAATGCCAGCACCGGAGGCCAGAGCCATGTCTTGGTCATCCTCTGCAGGGCGAGCACCGGCTCTGAAACAGCCTCACCTACTGCTGAGCTGCCCCAAACGGGGCCAGGGCTATCCAGCTCCTTGCCCAGAGCCCTCTCGCTCATGCACAGCCCTGGTTTGCAGACGGGGGCAGCCCCAGTGAGAGCAGGGGGAGGCCTGGCTGCGGGGCCAGCAGGGCTGCAGGGGGCTGAGGGACACCGCGGCAGCAGGGGGACCCCACTGAGACGCGTGGGGAGCTGCAGGGCAAGATGGGCAGCAGGGCTGGCTGGGCACTCGCTGCCTGCCCTGGGGAGGGGAAGCAGTGGTGCTGGCAAAGCCCTGAGGGCTGCCCAGTGCTTTCTATCCAGCCCTCTGGTCCCTGGTACCCCAGGGATGCCAGAAAAGGGTGAGACAGGTGCCCCAGGTCCTGGGAACAGACCATCCGCAAAAATAACCATAGAAATTTCTCTTCTCTCTGATTACAAAGATACAAAAAGGTAGAAAACCCTCCCCTGCCCCCATGTCCTGGGCTCCCTTTCTATCCCCCTGCCCGCACACACACACACACACACACACACACACAGACACACGCACGCACATACGTGCCCCCCGCACAGAAACGGGTTGCAAAGGAAGAGTTCAGCCCCGGGGGGTCGGCGACGCGACCCTCGCCTGAGCGGGCTCCTGCGATACCTCTCACAGCGGGCAGGCGAGGGGAGCACAGCAGCAGGGAGCCTGCGGGCTCCCGGAGGCGGGTGGTTGGGTTGCTGGCCCCTCAGCCCGGAGGGCAGGGAAAGGCAGGGTTGGTTTTGGGGCCTCTGAGCACCATCAGTTCTGGCCCCCGCCCCTGGGGACACCAAACCTCAGCTGGCAGTGTCCGGCTAGGCGAAGGGCCCTGCCTCTTCTGTTTCTCTTGTGGACGGCTTCGGCCCCTCAGGAATGGCCCTCATTTCTCATTATTCTTCTCGGAGGAAAGAAAAACAGCGTTAAGCCACAGCACCTCCCCAGGGCTCCAGCTGCGCTCCCTACTGCCTCCTGGCTACGTCAGATGGGGACAGAAACCTGCTCCCGGGTCAGGGCAGGAACCACTGTGTCCAAGTCCCTGCGTTCAGGGAATAGGAAAAGGGGGATGGAATAGGAATGGATGGCGGCAGTGCCAGCAGGGCACAGAGCTGGATGTTTCTGCTTGTGCACTGCAACGGCCTGGAGCTGCCGCAGCCAAGGGTCCTCCCTACACAGCCACCTTTCAGGGCCAGGAGACATCTGCCACCCACCCTGGGGGCTCGCCTATACACGGCCCTCCCCTCCAAGCAAAAACCCCGAGGGAAGGAGCCAGGCAGCCGCACGACGCACGAGACCTGGCTGAGGAAGGGACGCACTTACTCTGAATCTGGCGACAGCTCCGAAATGCTGTGGGAGGTGGTGGAGCAAGGCGTCGAGGGGCACATTGCGGAGGGCGGCGAGGAGGTCTGCACAGCAGAGGGGGTGGCGGTGGTCTGGGGGCCCGAAGGCGTGCTGGAAGATTGCACCGAGGACAGGACGGAGGTGTTAAAAGAAGCAAGGATGGAAGAAAGGATATCTAACTGTTCAGTGGAAGGATGGCGGCTGGGGATGGCCTCCAGGTTCTCTCTGGAAGGCTGCCTCCTAGACAGCGGCTCTAGGCTTTCCCTAGACAGCTGTCTCCTAGAGAGACTCCCCAGATTCTCCTGCGAGGGCTGCCTGCTGGGCACCGTACCCAGAGGCTCTCTGGAATTAGATCTTCTGGAGAGAAAGTCCAGCTGCTCTCTTGAAGTTTGTCTAGCCGATGCTAGCTGGTCCCTTGAAGGCTGTCTTCTAGAAAGCAAATCCAATTGTTCTCGAGAAGTATCTCGACTTGGCAATGTATCTATTCGGTCTCTGGACACTTGCCTACTTGGCAATGTGTTTAGCCACTCTCTCGAGACCTCTCTTACCAGCCCACAGTCCAGCTGCTCTCTTGACCCAAATCTGCAGGGTAAAGTTTCAAGGTGGTCTCTGGAGCCCTGCCTCCGGGGCAGCGTGTTCCCGTGATCTCTCTGACTGGGCCGAGGAGCAAGCAGATCCAAGTTTTCTCTCGACCCATGTCTGCTCGGGATATTTTCTAGGTGTTCGGTAGACCCATGCCTGCTGGGGATAGTGTCCAGCTCCTCCCTGGACCCGTGTCGGCTGGGCACAGTCTCCAAGCACTCCCCCGAGTTGTTCCTGCTCAGCTGCTCCCGGGACATCTGTCTCCTCATCAGCATGTCGAGCTGCTCCCGCGACGAGTACCGGCTGGCCGGCTGCGACAGACTGCCCGCCCCGGAGTAGATCCTGCCGTAGGAGGCAGCGGGCACAGCCCTGTGACCCAGCGTGGAGGTCTTGTACCAGGACAGCTCGTTGGTCATCCTGCCCACGGACGGCAAGCCTTGGATAGCTGGAGGGTACTGGAGGCGGTTCTTCAAAATCCCTGCGCCAGACAGAACGAGAAGTCAGATCTTTGCAGAGCAGAGAAACCAGCACGGAAGTTGTGGGAGATGCATTGTACCTCCCCGGGGGCGTGACAAGATGGATCTGATGCTGAGCCTCTGGGGCCACAGTGACTTCAGACAGGCCAGACCGCGCTCGCCCGCCTGCTGCAGGCTGTTACCTTTTCTTTGCCGCTGGGTCTGGGTGAGGGAGTTCTCATCCCCGCTGGTCAGGGCCAGGTCCGGCTGGTTATTGTTGGCCGCATCCTTGTTGACGTCGAACCCCAGCTTCCTCTCGGAGCCCCACTTCTGCAGGGAGCAGGGGTGAACCTCGCACTCGCCCAGCGCCGGCCAGTACGACATCAGGTCGTTGCCGTCCACGTCTGGTGGAGGACGCAGCGAAACAGACCCCGGGGAAGAGGGAGAGAACACTTCTGTGAGGGGTGGACGAAGTCACAGCAAGACATGGCCCAGCCCCGTGCCTCCCCGTGGCACAGCAGACCCGAGGCCGCCCCTTCCCCTGCCAGAGCCCGCGGGCCTTGCCTTTGGGGGTGGTGTTGGCGGGGTTGGTGAGGAGGCGCTCGCTGTGCGCCGCTCGCTTGAACTGGCGCTGGAAGCGGCCCCGCAGGCGCACGTTCTCCTCGCTCTCCGAGGACGGGATGGAGAGGCTGCGCTCCTCGTCCAGAGACAGGTCGCTGTCCGAATCCGAGTCCTGGTCTGGAGGGACGTGTGTGGGGGAGACATTCGGGAAGAGGGTGGGTGAGGAAGGGCAGACTAGTGCCTGCGAGCAGTTAGGTGACAGACGCTGAGTAACAGAGGCAGGGAGGGACCAGGGGGCTCTGCTCCCAGGGCAGGGCCAGCTGCAGCAGCGTGACCAGCGCCTCAGCCAGCTGGGCTCTGATTGCCTCCAGGAACACAGAATCACCTGCACCGGGGCCGACTGCCCTCTCACAACTTACTGTCCGTCCCTATGGTGCAGCCTGTGCCTGCTGCCTCTGCCCTACCACCAGACACCCATGAGAAAAGCCCGGCTCCATCTCTCCACTCCCTTCAAGGGAACTAAGGTCCCTTTTGCCCCCTCCTCTTCCAGGCTGAGCAAACCCAGCTCCCTCAGCTTCTTCTCGTCCTGTATCACTGCCTGGGAACAACACATGTCCCCAGGGACCCCTTGACAGCTCCCAGGGCAATTCTTGCCTCCTCCATCTTTAGCTCCCCGGAGGCTCATTATGCCCTTTCCTATCTGTCCAGGGAAAGGCTGCGCTAAGCGACACAGGTGCTGCCTCTCCCTCATATCTGCAGCCTGTTTGGGAGTCACAGCCAAACACGGGCTGGAGGACACAACCATGCAGTCGCAGCCTACCCAAGGAATGATTTCTTTAAGCCCGAGTTAATTCAGGGCATGCTGGCTCAGTCCCAAAGCCTCACCTCCCCCAGCATCACGGTGGAACATGGCCACGTCGATGTCCGTGGGGCCGGCGTGACCCAGCAGGCTGTGATCCAGGGCCGAGCCCTGACGTGCCGTCATGTTGTCTCTGAAAGACACAGGGCCCGAGTGGTGACACTGCCACGAGCCCTTGGCTCTGCCCAGGCGCTCTGCGCACCCCGGAGCCCCGTGCCGCTCCCCTACCTGAGGTACCCCCGCTGGCTGGAGTGGGTGCGGGCAGAGCGCACGCTGCTCACCGATGAGATGGTGGAGGCCCCCAGGGTGATGCGGATGAGGCCGCTCTCCTCAAATAGCGCCGTGTTGTTGTAGGCGTTGGGGCCCTGTTAAGGCAGGGAGAGAAGCACGGGCTCTGTTAAGGAGACGCAGCCCAGGGGATGACCTTCCCTCCTTCCCACACCTCCAGGCGCCCAGCCGGGGCTGCTCTCGCTCTCCCCCACCTGCGTGCTCCGAGCAGCCTCCTCGCTCTGCCCCTTCTTGCCGAGACAGGCCAGCTTCCAGGCCTCCTGCACCTCCTCGTTCAGCACGCAGAAGAGGACCAGCACGGCCAGGCCCTGAGGGGAGACAGCGTGAGCCTGCGGGCCGTGGGGAGCCCCTGGCAGCGGGCTTGTGCTCCCTGCGGCAGGGGCAGGAGGGGTGGCTGGCTGCTGGCCTCCAACGTGGTGGCCCTCTTGGGCCCCCGAAGAGTCATCCCCACAAGAGCTACAGGCACAAGCCCCTGGGCCGGTGGCCGTGGGTGCGGGAGAAAGGGATGTTGAGTCCCCCAGGCAGGCAGTGCCCGAGGAGGGGCTGGCAGGTCCCCTGCAGCCCCACCAGCCCCACGCAGGTATCCCCAGCAAGGCGCCTCAGAGTGACCGTGGTGGTGGCCGTGGTGTTGCTGTGGGTCATGTTTGGGGTGCGACACCTCTTTTTGCAGGCTGTTCTCTTGCTCTGCCCTCCGAGAGCAGGGACGCCCCTTCAAGATGGCCCTCACTGCCCCGTGGGCGCCAGCTCTGAGCTCAGCACCTCGCGCCCACACGCGTGCCATTCCTGCCACCCCAGCACCTCCTCCCCGCAGCGGCACGCGGGGCCTGGAGGAGCTGCGAGTTCGGTGGCAGGGTGCTCCCGCCCCTCACACCCCAGCCTCACCGAAGGCCATCGCAGTCTCTGCAGGGGACCCCCCGCAGCCCCAGAGAGGGGTGGGGGGCACAGAAAGCACCTTCGCCCCCCAGGCCTCCCCTGGTGGAGGCTGGGCAGTTACCTGGAGGCTGCAGAGGACAGTGTAGAGGTAGTGGAAAGCCAGGACACTGTTGTTGACAGCCAAGAGGCCAAAGAGCCAGGTAGTGCTAATAACTAGAAGCAGAACAAAGGAGCTCCGTAACGTCATGCTGGAGGGAGAGAGACAGACAGACAGGCACACACACACACCCAGAGGTTAGTGCGTGTTGTTAATCTACAGTCTAGCGCTCGCAGACAGAGATCCAGAGGGGAAGGTGTGTCTCCTGCCCGGCCCTCCTCGCTGCCCCACGGGCTGCTCCCCGCTGCAGGCACGTCGCCACGCAGCAGTTCTGCTCCCCCCGTGCCCGGGGCCTTCCCTTCTGGATCACACGTGGCAAACACAGGGCCCAAACGACACAGGTCATTTGGAGCTGCAGAGAGCTGAGCCAAGCTCCGGGGCTGGCCCAAGAGGAGGGTGAGTGGGGAAAGGTTTTGCCAGGAGCATTTAAGGAGCAGAAGAAGCTGGCGCTGAGAGCTGGCAAGAGCAGATGTGACGGGTGGCTGTGAGGGCAGGCAGGGAAGGGGACAGACTGTCAGGACAGTGTGAAGACAGGGATGAAGGAACAGGAGGAAAGGACAAAGTTTAGGAAGAGTTAACATGGCCACCAGGTGGAGAGGAGAGCAGCTGCAAGGCTGACACTGATGCGCTCTGCGATGGTGGAAGAGGAGGGATGATCGCTGAAAATGCTGAAAACCATGAGCCACGGGAGCTCTGCTGGGAACTTGGCCACTAATACTCACAGAACCGATTTCTTCTTGGTCTCCTTTTGGCCTGGGGAACAGGACATCTTGGCCACAAGCAGGAACATCACCCCATTCATCTGAAAGTGTTGGCACTGATTAGAAGCTGTGCCAAGGGCTGGCTCTGACCCAATACACCCAGTACAGAGCATGGGCAGATTCCAGGTCCACCAGGCACACATGAAGCTCCCCTCCTTTCCCCGTAACGCCCAAGCCCTGGCCTCCCCCAGGCTTGGTTGGAGCCAGCAGGGACAGAGAGAGGGGCTCTAGCAGAGGGAGGAGAATACAGAGAAGGGCAGGCAGTGCCCGTGGTGCAGAGAAGGGAGGTAGGAGAGGGCTGTGGGTGAAACAGGACAGGGTTTTACCACAACGACGACAGTAATGGGGCCTGCAAAGCTCCAGACCAGCTTATCATGAATGGAAATCCAGCAGAAGTCAGGGTTCCCGTAGCCCTCAGGATCCAGGCCAACAGCCAGCCCTGGGGAAGGAAGGGAGAGGCCGGCTCCAGACCCAGCAGGCGCCCCGTGCCCATCCAGGGGGCCACAGAGAGACGCACCGAGGGATTGTTTGTCCCCGGGAAGCAAGGCAACAGCCCGTGCTACACATCCCCAGCTGGACAACGCGGCACTCCTCAGTGCCTGCACACTCTCCCTATCACAACCATATCTCCATCGCTCCTACCGGTGATGATGGCGGGCACCCCCCAGCCGATGGCGTAGTAGAAACGCATGGCCCCGAAGTTGACGTTGCGGGCTTCGGTCTGCATGCGGTAGATGTGGAGGCCCTGAACGAAGAGCCAGGCGAAGGTAGAGAGGAAGAAGCAGTGGAGGAGGATGGCAATCACAGTGCAGAGAAACTGGGGAGACAAAAGCCACTCAGAGACAGCCCCGCTGTGCCAGCGCTCATTGCCCTCACGGGTGTGCTTGTTCAACCCCACGGACCTGGTTCTCGGTGCGGTTGATGCCCAGGAGGAAGAGCAGCTCCGAGAAAAAGAGGGTGACTGATATGTTGGAGTGGATGCCACGCGTGTTGGACTTGAGGCCTTTGAGGCAGGTCAGGAAGGAGAAGGTGAGCAGCAGGGCCACCAGGGAGAGGGACACCAAGGAGTAGGTGACAATTGCCAGCGTCTCCAGGTCACCTTCCAGTTGCTGCAGCAGCAGAGAAGCAAAGGCAAATGGCAGCGTTAGGGGGAGACGTGGGAAGCTCTCAAACTATTTGCGTCCCACAGGGAATTTTCTGCCCGTGCCTGCTTATTCTGGTGGCTAAGTTCCCCCCGCTGCCCCCAGCCCTGCAGGCTGAGGTTACCTCTCGGTGCGAGCTGTCCATCAGAACCCCAAAGGTGCCAAACTGGGAGCACTGGCAATGGACGTGCGTGGTGTTTCGGTACACGAGCTCACAGTCTCTGGCTGTCCAGAAGCCCGACGGGTTGGTCCTGCAGCCACCAAAAAGCAGAGCGCGCTTAGGAGAGAGGGCAGATGAGCATGGTGCTTGGGGAAGGAACTGCAGAGGGACCATCAGCAAAGTTTTTCTACCAGCAGATACAGCTGCGCTCCCGCAGCTGAAATACTGGAGCCAGAGCCCTGCAGGGACCCCGCCATGCCCTACCAGCAGGAATGAAGCCCCTGGGAGAGGGCAGAACCCCCACAACCCAGTGCTGCCCAGGCACACAGCCTGTCACGGGCAGAGAGACTCTGGGAACTAGGAGCTGCCTGCGGAAAGCAGCTCAAAGCAAGCAGTTTGTGGGGCAGTGCTAAGCCCAGTCATGCCCAACTCACGGGCTGGAGTGGTTCCACTGGACGCAGAGAGGCTTGCTCCTGTTGGCCGTCTCCAGCAGGCGAAACTCCAGCACGAGAGGGGTGTCCAGGGGCCCCCGCAGGAAGGTGTGATTGCTGAACACGGACACGCTCACGATGGGGGAGTTCATCACGGGATTCTTGGGGAGCCTGCAAGGAGCGACAGAGCTCTGCCATCGCCGTGCCTGGGGGCTGCAGGGCTCCCTAAGGCCCCGTGCTGACACCTCGGGAGGAACAGCTCTGCCCAACCCACACCAAGGGGTCAGGAAGCATGGGGCAGAGTGCTGCGGGACCAAACCCCAGGCCCAGCACCCAGACTCGGGGGAGTCCAGGCAGCCTCTCCCCGCCAGTGCTCACAGAAGGTGAAGGGGAGGAGGACGTACCTGACGCTGCGGCGATCCACCTGGTAGCGCGGGGGGAGCAGCCCCCCCAGGGTGCGGTACATGATGAGGATGATGACAGTGAGGGAGGGCTCGGGCTCCGGCAGCGCCTGCCTCGGGGAGGAGCTCTCCACGGTGTAGTTCCCTTCGCCCCCACCAAGCGTAGGCACTGCCGTGGGGGCAGCTGAGGCACACGAGGGGACAGTAAGAATGGGCACACACACACACGGCCTCGAGCCTTCTTGGGGGACCCTAGCGGTGCCCTGGCCTCTGGGCCAGAGCCAGGCTGAAGGAGGCAGCCAGTGCCCTCTGCGTTCACTAGCCCACGGGATCTGGGGGCTTTTCTCCACAATCTTCACCCAAGGCTGGTGAGGACCGCAGAGAGAAGCGGTGCTGGCGTTTGCTGGCAGCAGCAGGGCTCCCAGGCTCGTGAGACCATCAGGAGCTAGGTCTCAGCGGGGGCACACATCCCCTGAAAGCCATGCCTGTACGCGCTGTGCCCCAAGCGATGCTCACCTTCAGCTTTCGGGGGGCTCAGCACCGACAGCGGCAGCACGACGTGGGTGTGGGGGTCCCAGGCGGGCTGGCCGCGGAAGAGGCTGCTGTGGTAGCGCGGGTAGCGCCGGCGGATGTGCGAGTGGTTCTCCATGCGGTCGATGCTGAGCACTGCGGAGGAGATGTTAGTGAACGCCAGCTCTAGGATGGCCACCTGGAGAGCAACCACGCTCCGGGGCACCCCAGGGTTGATGTCTCTGGCAAAGGGACTGCAGGAGCCACAGCTCTGCACCACCCCGGCCAGGCCCCACCGCCAGCCGGCTCCGACTCACTGATGTTGGGGGTGACGACGCCGACAGGGTTGAGGTAGGTGAGCTTCATGTTGCTGGCCAGCGTGCCCGAGTAGTCCCGCAGCTGCTCCATCAGGCTGGCGCTGCCGTGCTCGCTGTGCGGCAGCATGGCCCAGTGCTCCCGGTTCTCGGGCGCCAGCACGGAGCTGCCCGCGCGCAGCAGGTTCTGCACGGGAGAGACGGGGCACATGGGAGCACGGGGTGAGGGAAGCAGAGCCTTTGGGACACATCCTGCCCCCCAGGCTGCCAGCACCGTACCCCTCTGCCCAGCGCGGTAGTTTCCCTTACGATGGACATCCACCTTAATGTTCATCAGCGAGTGTCCTGCAGAGACATCTCTGCACCACCCCGTTAGGGAATTGGGGACAGCACTGAGACCCCTCTTTGCCTTCCCTCCCCCAGGCTGAGCAAACCTATCTCTGCCTCTCCTCATCCCTCCTGTGCTCCAGCCCTGGCCACGCAGGCGGCCTCCGCTGGTCTCGCTCCTGGGCCTCGATGCCTGCGCAGTGCTGGGGAGCCCAGCACCCCGAAGCGGCCTCACAACCTCCTCAAACCCCACAGAGACACGGGCGGCTGACAGAGGAGCAGCAGCAGCAGCCGCCCCGATGCAGGGGAAGGCCTCACCTCGTTGAAGTGGGCATCCTGCGTGGCTGTCAGCCCAAAGCCGCGCTGCCGGCTCTCGAAGGCCATCAGGCGAGACAGCAGGCGGTAGGTGATGTGCACGTCGTTGCCGAAGTAGTGCTCCATGTGGTCCGTCACCGCCCGCAGCCGGTGGGCCAGCTTCTTGGCTTCAATTGTGTTGAGCTCGGTCTCGTTCCTCTCCAAGCCCTCCAGCTGCCAGCAGGGAGAAAGGAGGGGGTTAGCCCGCAGTGGTTCCTCCCTGGGGAATCCCGCAGCTCCCAGGGAGCGGGCTGTGGGGTGCTGCGGGTCCTGCAGGGCCCAGGAATGACTTCTGAAACCACAGCACGAGCTGAGGACACTCGCAGCAGTGGTCACTTGGGCAGGGAGAGTCTCGGGCAGACAAAGGGACACGCAGCAGTGCATTACCAGGATGGAGAGCTCCTTGAAGGCAGGCGAAGTGCAGTTGAAGAGATCTGGCTCCAGCCAGCCTTTCTCCTCATCACAGTGTCTGACGGCTGCGCCTGAAGGCAGGAGGAAGATCGCATCAAAGGGTGCAGGACATGCAGCTCCCCCCCTGTGCCCCCCAGCAGAACACTGCACCAGGTAACCCCAAAGAGCAGCACCAGCAAGTGATGGGGAGGGCCTGTGGCACCCCAGAGCTGTCCTCCTGCTGTGCACCACCATCACCTCTGGTCTGCACCACCTCTGCAGGCTGCTGCCAGCCCCTCTCTCCGTGAGCTGGTTCCTCGTGTGGTTCACGCAGCCTGCATGGCAGCAGGCACCGTCACACAGAGTGGTAAAGAGCAATAAGTGACGTGGCAGGGCTAAGGGTGAACCCCCTGGCTCCTGGTGGGGCCGTGTCCCTGTCCTCAGGACACATCTGACCCCAACCTACAGAAGCCCGCGCAGCCCCAGGCTTCCCCTGGCTCAGTCTGCAACGCCTGCTGAGGGGCTGCCCCCGTCTGCATGGGGGAGCTGCCCTGGGACGAGAGCCCTGCAGTGGGACTGGTGAGCCTGCTCCAGGGGCTTGTCTTCCAAGGCAGTGGGGGACAACCCATCCGGCAGCATGGGTACAGCACCCACTGCAAGACCCCGTCCCTGGCTGGGGCCCGAGCACTGCTGGGCAGGAGCAGAGACACCAGCAGGGAACGGGATCGGCTGCTAACACCACCAAGAGCACTGCCAGCGCCCACACCGGGAGCGTCACCGTGCGCGCCTTGAGCACGAGGGAGCAGGGTGACCCCAGCGCACCAGTCCCTCCTGGGGAAGGTGCCAGGGCAGGGGAGCTCACCGAGCGCCCATGGCTGGGAGAAGGCAGCAGCGTGCCCAGGGAGGGGAGAGGGAGCCTGGGGCAGAGCCCAGCTCCTGCCTGGACAAGCCCCGTTGCCAAGCCTGCTCCCTCCCACCAGCCCCAGCTCCCCACTGCGCATCCCCACCGCCCCCTCCCCAGCTGCATAAGCACAGGGACCAGCACCACCGCAGCTGGGGGCAAACAGAACAAAGAAACCTCCTTGCTGCCGGCCTTCCCCCGGCAGAGAACAGGCCTTCACCCATGCCTGTGGCCAGGCTCGGCTGCAGAATCCGGACCCCGTGTGCCTCCGCCTTGCCTGCTGGGCAGCAGGAACGGGACCTTGCACAGCTCCTGCCCCCATTCCACCACACCAAGCAGCTCCCCCTTCTTCCGCCCCGCAGCCATTCCTCCCCACCTTGCCATCCAGCGCTCATCACCAGCTCCTTCCCCTCCCAGCCTAAGCAAGCAGCCCAGGACAGTCAGCAGCCATCCCGGCCGGGGCACAGAGCGCAGACCCCGCTCAGCAGCCCCCCGGGGCCACCCAGAGCCCATGCTGCAGGCTAAGGACAGCGGGAGCCAGGTTTGTGCTGGTTAGTGTGCTGGGAGCAGGGAAGCGACGTGTAGGAGCGGTGAGGCCAGGCAAAGCGTTGGGGAGACACTCGGCAGCTCCAGAAGCGGCAGGGAAAGCGCAGGGGTGTGCAGGGTGCCAGGCAGGGAGCAGGGAGGGAAAGCCACGTGGCACAGTCCTTAGAGCAGGGGAGGAGGGAGGTGGGAACAACCTTACCTGCACCCCTCAAACCTGAGCACGGATGGCGAGAGAACCGGGGAGAGAAGCGACAACAGTTAGGAGCCGAACCTGCCTCCTCCCGGAGCGAACGGCTGGAGAAGGACAGGGTTTGTATTGTCCCCTGGGGCTCGCGCTGCCCTGCAGTCCCAGACACCCTGCTCGCACCTCTTGCCGTCACCCAGGACAGCCTTCTCCAACCGGGGCCGTGACTTCTACCCGAGGCACTCACCAAACGCCGTGCCTGCTCCCTGCACAGCGCTCGCTGTGCCAGGCCTGACCCCAGCCTCGATGAAACCGAAAGGCAGCAGGGAGAAGGTGGGGACAGAGGCTGGGTGACGGCATTGGCCCTACAGCCTGCTCCCAGCCCCCTGTGCTCGCCCTCGGGCTGGGTGCTTTCTCCTCCACCTTCCTGCTCCCAGCCCTCCAGCCCAGCTAAACGGGACCGGCACAGTACTGCGAGGGGGTGACCTTGCTGGGGCTGCAACAGCCCCCACACGACGCCCGGATTCTCCCCTCCCCACTGCATCCCCAACTCACCCAAGGAGCCTTTGGGGCACAGCACCACAGCCGACAAGCCAAACTTGGTCTGGGGCCACCACACGCCTGCTTTCAGGCTTTTGGGGCATCCGTCGTAGAGCACTGCGGAGACAGGCGGCCCGGGGCCGGTCACGGCGGGGCAGCTCGCACCCAGCCCCGCGGTGCCGGCGCCCTGCCACGTCCCCGCTCACCCTCGCAGCCGCTGGGTGTCACCTCGGCAAAGGGGCTGTCACAGCTGTTGCACTGGCGGCCGATGACCCCGGGCCTGCAGTGGCAGCGGCCGGTCTCCTTGTCGCAGGAGCGCGAGGAGGAGCCCACGGGGTAGCAGTCGCAAGGCAGGCAGGTGTCGCTGCCTTTCGGGCGGTAGTGGAAGTCCTGGGGGAGACGGGGACGGCCGTCAGACTGCCCATGGGGACAGCAGCCCAGGCAGGTGCTTGGGGAACTGCTGGAGCCAGGGCTGCCCACTGGGGACTTGTCACAGAGATCCCCACTTGCAAGCACCGCTGGCTGGCCCCATCGCCACCTTGCTGGGCCGGGAGGGCCACAAGGAGGTGAGCAAGGGCCAAGCACACAAAGCAGCGCCCAGGCAGCTGCCAGGCCTGAGGAGGGGACAAGGCACAGGCGGGCCATGTCCCCATGGGCACAGCTGCCCCTCACCTTGCAGTGGCACTGCCCGTTGGTTTTGTTGCAGTCAGGATCGAAGCCCTTGTTCACATCGCAGTTACACGGCCCGCAGCTGGGGTTCCCCCACCAGCCCTTCGGACACTGCTGGTCCATCCTAGGGACAGAAACGTTCCCGCCGTTACACCGACCACATCTCCTGGGCCTTCTCCTCCCAGCAGCCCAGCAGCTCCAAGGAGCAGGGTGGCAGCGAGGTGTCACACAGCTGGGATGAGCGAGCAGCACGGAGCCAGGCACTGGAGGCCAAGGCCCTGCTGTGCGCCCTGCATCTCACCTGTGTTCGCAGTACTGCCCGAAAAAGTTCCCTGCGCACTCGCACACGTAGCCCAGGGGCGAGCCCGGCTTGCGGCGACACACGGACTTGTTCTTGCAGGGGTTGAGGTGACAGGCATCCACGCAGTCCCCTCCATAGTACCCTGAGGTGCAGACAGAGAGCACCACGTAAGGAAAGCACCTTCTCCACAGGAGCGGCCGGAGAGCCCAGGAGTGGATTCAAGGGGCTCAGGGGAGATTTTGCCCTCCACAAAAACCACTGCACGCCTGGCAGGGGTTTCTGGGCACACAACTTGCCCAAGGAAGGGGCAGGAGAGCAGTCACAGGCAGGCTGTGGGAGCCCCAGGGGCAGAGGAGAAGACGCGCAGTGTGGAGAGCCAAGGGGTGGCAGGGCTCTGCAGGCCCTACCTGGCAGGCACACGCACGAGTAGCTCTGCCACTCGTCCTTGCAGACGCTGTTGGCTGGGCAGGGGCTGGAGTCGCAGGGGCTCGGCACGCTGCAGCCAGCCTCCACCCTCAGGGCATGGCTGGGCTTGGGCAGCACGGTCCCGGTGACGCTGTCACCCAGTCGCACACCCTGCAACACAGGGGAGAGTCACACAACGCTCCAGTCTGCCTAACTTCCACAACCCCTGGGTGCAGCCACCCTTCCCCATTGACCCCGCTCCGTGGATTTAAGGCTGCCTCACAGCACCTCGGAGCCCTGAATGCTCAGAGGGGGAGCATCACCAGCAGGAGGGATGTTGGCAGCAGCTCCCAGGCCTGCGTTCCCACCTCTCCACCTAACAGACCCGCTTGAAAGGGAAGGCTCAGAGCAATGGACTCACCTGTATGCAGCCCCTCAGCCCGTTCTGCACCTCGCCAGAGCCCAGGACTCCCCCCACGTGCAGATGTTTCACCTTCAGGCCATGCAGCTCATTCCCGACAACCACCGTATCCTGCAGAACAAAAGGGATTAACGGGGGCCAACTGCCACCATCCCATCCCTGCCCCCTCTGAGGGTGCAGGCAAAGCATCCCCCAGTGGTTCCCGTCCCGGGGCTGGGGTCTCGCATGCAGCACGTACCTGGTAGAGCCCAAAGTCCAGGGTGAGGGTGATGACGTAGCGCGAGTCTCGCCCACTGCGGACATCCCGCAGCTCCAGCTGGAGGTCGTGCCATCGCCCGTCGCTGAGCTGCAGCTGGTCCAGCACCAGGCTGGTGCTGCGCCCCGAGCCCCTGCTCACCGTGAAGGAGAGCAGGCCCCCCGCCAGCTGCAGGGAGGGAAGCAGCAGAGGCAGCAGTGAGCCAAGCGAGCTGCCTCCATCCTACCTTCCCTGCGCACTCTGAGCACGGGGAGGGAAACCCAGCCCTGCCGAACACCACCCTCTGCTTGGGCTGGGGTCAGGGAGGAGGGCAGGGCCGCCCTGGGGAGGATGGTACGGGTGCTGAGGCCCTACCTGGCAGAGCAGGGTGGTGTACTGGCCGGCGTGTGCCTGCAGGAGCACCCCGTCGGGCTGGCGCGTCCGAAACGCCAGCCCCAGGTACCACGGCACCGAGATCTTCACGTCCGTCTTGAAGTCCCAGGTGAGGACACTGTTGCCCTGGAAATAGTGGGCATGGTGCATGGCTGGAAAGGAAAGTGGAGGTGAGAAGGGATGGGGAGCACCTTCTTCTGCCCTCATGCACTGCAGGACAAAGGGCCGTTGAAGGCTGAGGATGGACAGCAAGCAGCTCGTGCTGCTGGCTCAGTGACACCAGCACCCGCACGCAGCCACCTTGTCCTCCCTGACGCCTCCTGTGCATGGAGCCACAGCAACTCCATTTTCCAAGAACTGGTGTTGCTACACAGGGATCAGCAGACGCAGGGACAACAGAGCCAGCTCTCCCCACACGTACCCCCTACCCTGCTGCCACAGCACCACCCTGCCCACACCCACCCTGCCCGTGCTCAGGACCGCCCGCTCACTCACTGTGGCGGCAGTCTTTGCCCCCGAAGCCCACAGGACAGAGGCAGGAGTAGGTCCCCCAGCTGACCGAGCAGGTGCCGCCGTTCTTGCAGGGGTTGGAGTCGCAGAAGGTGTGCTTGGCGTGGCAGCCTGGAGGTACCAAAGGTGCCTATGTCAGCCTCGACCCTGTCACCCCCTCCCTCCAGCCCGCACGCGAGGCACCGCCACCCCCAGCCCTGCCCCGCTGCCCGAGGGGCAGACCCAGCCGCTCAGCACAGCCCCTGCTCCTTACGGCAGAAGACAGGCACTGGCAGGGGGCAGAGGCACCGGTACCTGTAGTGGTCCCGTTGTTGGCGATGTAGGAGGCCAGGTCGATGCGTTTGCTGTCGATGTACAGGTCTCTCATGCACCCCACAAAGTCCCGGTGAGTGACGGGGAAGTTCTCCGGCAGGTTGGGGACCCCTCCGAGGAGCAAGGGACCTGTGAGGTCCAGGGACCTGCAAGGAGAGAAGCCCAGTGACCTCAGGCTGGCCGGACGGCTCCCTTGGCGAGGGGCTGGGAGGCTGACATCCCCGGGGACAGGCACACACAGCTGGGGCCCCTGATGCTACAGCTGCCCCAGATGTAGGGCAGACTCTGCAGGGGACCCCATTGCCCTGCTCCTCTCTCCACTGCAGCAGCACCCGGCAGCCCCCGGGGAACTCACTTTTTGGAGCTGGTCTGTACTCCCTCGGCGGCACAGGAGTAGTTCCCAATCTCGCTGCCGAACTGCAGGGCCACCGAGGCGTCGCATTCGTCCACTGTCAGTATGGCCACCTTGTCCTTGGAGGGGCCCTGCACCACCCCCAGAGCGCTGACCTTGGGCTGAAACCAAAGGCGGGGTGTCAGCAGCTCACGGCCCCCCGGAGTCGGACACCCCACGGCTCACACTACAGCAGGGAAAGGGCGGGTGGCCCTGGCACCACCGCGCCGGGCACAGGTGAGCCACGAGGGACACGCCTGGCTGAGGACAGCACGTGGTGCGCGACGTGGGTGCAGGTGAGGACGAAGCGGGTGGCCCCACGGGCAGACAGACCCACACGCACAGGGGGACAGCAGGGGACAGTACCTTGTTGTAGTAGCGGAGCTGCAGCGTGTGCCACTGCCCGTCGCTCACGCCCCCAGGCAGGTAGGGGCTCACCACCGTGCTGGACTCCCCTGCGGAGACAGGGATAAGTGCTGTGGGGAGCCGGGTGGCCCTGCGGCGTGTCAGACCCTCCGGGTAGGGGACAGCAGCCCTGGGACGGTGCCCAGCAGCTCCAGGGCCCGAGACCTGCATGCAGGCTGTGCCCAGCGCTCCTAACTGCTGATCCTGGCACCCCCCGGGGCAGGCAAGGCAATGGGACCAGGAGGACAACCAGCACCCACCCAAGAGGGTCCTCATCCCCAGACCGGCTCGTGGCCAAGGCTGGAGGTGAAGCTCCCGGTGACACCCCACATCCCGCGACAGGCAGGGCTGAGCCTACCTGTGGAGTATTTCAGCTGCACCTGCCCCTGGATGATCTCCACCGCCAGGAAGTCGTGCCGCTCGTTCAGGCGCCCGTTGTAGAGCAGGAGGCCGCTGGGCTCCACCGTGCTGAACCTGGGCAGGGAGGGAGCGGGAGCGCAGGGTGTGCACGGGGCGCGTGCAGAAACCCCGCTGTCCCAGCACTGGGACGAGGCGAGGTAACACAGGGTCCCGAGGAGGGACCAGCAGAGGAGGGAGAGCACTCACGAGAGGGCGAGGGTGAGGTGGAAGCGCTGGCGCAGGCCCCGGAACATGACGAAGGAGCGGGGCGGGAAGGAGCGCGCGGACACCTCGCAGAAGGGCGCCTCGAAGCCGCCCGCCGGGCACTGGCAGCGGAAGCCGCCGTCGGCGCCGTTGGTGCAGGTGCCCCCGTTGCGGCACACGCCGGGCTGGCAGCGCCCCGAGCGGCTGTCCACCTCGCAGTTCTCGCCTGTGGGAGCACGACAAGGGGTTTGGGACACGTCCCCTCGGCCGACCCTCGCCCCGGGGCACAGGCCCAGCTGTGGGGCGGCTGGGGCAGGCGGAGGACGGGAATGATTCTATGAACCGGCTTGCTCAGCTCCAGCAGAGGGCTGGGAACTCCTCTCCCTCTCCCCCACACCCACAGCTGACCTCAGAGCCCAGCTTGCCACCTTTCCTTGGCCTCTCTTCAGCTGGCTTTGTCCACCCCAAAGGCCCCTGGTGAGGCTGATGCAGCAGCGGCATGGCACAGGGGGCTGTGCTGGCCCCACAGAGGGCCATGAATTGCTCAGCCGCAGTCCTACACCCCCGGCCCAGCTCCCGTTACTTGCTCAGAAGCACCCAAGGAGGAGGATGCAGGGACAGCACGAAGTGACAGGGAAACGAGCTCATTAACCCTTCTGCTAATGGCTGTTCACGCTTCAAACGCCAGGGGTTAATTACCACTGCCTCTGCTTATCTCACCAGGAGCCACGGTGGCTCCAAGGCAGCCATCTGCTGCCGCGCTCCCCTGCCTCCCCAGCACCCCTCCTGGCGGGCAGGGCAGGGCAGGGCCTCCTCCTCCTCCTCCCTGGTAGCCACGGGCCTCCTTCACCCGACCCCAAGCTGAGGGTGGCCAGCACGGCTCTCGGCAGCCTGGTGGGGGCTCGTGGCAGTGAGGCACTGGCTGTCCCCTGGCGTTACCCCAAAGCCAGGACTGGATCCCGCCCAGCGGGGCAGCGAGGCCCAGCCTCCCCTTCCACGCTCAGCGGGGAGGCTGAGGCAGCAGCTTCCCCATCGCCCGCAGTGCCAGCATGGGGTGCGCAGCCCCGCCACACCAGCCGGCACTGGCCAAAAAAACAGCGCCTCAGACAGTCCCGCAGCCCACCACAGGGGGAGAGGGCCGAGGACCCCGCACCCCAGCCAGGCGAGGCCCAGCTCGCTCCTCCCGCTCCGCCAAAGGTCCCCGGGAGCCCTCCATCCCAGCTCCCCGCACGGCACATTTCTATGGCAACCTCAGCCCTGCGCATCCAGCGCCATGGAAACAGGAGAGCGGGGAGCGCGGCCGGACCTCGGCGGTGAGGCCGAGACCCCCCCACCCCCCCCGGCCCGGCACTCACCACTGAAGTGCTGGCGGCAAACGCAGGTGTAGCCCCCTTCCCTGCGGGTGCAGGTGCCGCCGTTGAGGCAGGGGTTGGAGTAGCAGAGGTTGATCTCCGTCTCGCAGTAGTCGCCGGTGAAGCCCTGCGGGCAGCGGCACCGCAGGCCGGTGATGGGGTGGATGGGGCGGAAGAGGGTGGACGGGGAGGCGATGAAGGGGGCCGAGCTGTCGAACTTGAGGACGGAGATGCACTTCATGTAGTTCTGGCAGGGCTCCCGCAGGCAGACGTTGTCGTCGAAGGGCAGCACCTCCAGCATGGAGGCGCCCGTCAGCGCCATGCGCTTCATGTACAGCTGCTCCTGCAGCTCCTCCGAGCTGAAGTAGTGCCCGCCCCGCGGCGCCAGCGCCGAGAAGCTGACGTTGAGCACCGTGCCGCCCACGTCCGTGTCGTTCTGGATGTTGAAGATGAAGACGTCCTCCTTGGGCGTCGCGAGCACGGTGGCCACCCCTTCCAGGAAGGTGGCCAGCAGCGGGGAGAGGAAGCGCTCCTGCCACATGTTCTCCAGCCGCACCGTGATGCTGTTGGCCAGCATGTCCTCCGTGATGATGATCACCCGCAGGACGCACTGGGCCGTCACGCTGTGGATGCCGTCTGGGGGAGGGAACAGGGACGCGCTGCAGGTCTCCTCCTTCCCACCCCGGGCCATGCACCCGAAAACGGCCCCCGAAGGCCCGGGTCTTCAGCTAAGGAAGCTTGAAGCCACGGCCCAGGGAGCATCCAGCTGCCATGTGCCCCAGGGCGTCCCCACATGCACGCCTGAGCTTTGTCCCCCACGCCAGGATCTCCACTGAGATAACTCCCAGGTTTCCATCCAATCCTGGTTCTGGGCAGCAAACTGAGCTCTCGTCAGCAAGGATGGTGGTGAGAAACAGGCAGAAGGAGGTCCCAGCAGGAGGCTGGGCAAACACCGGAGCCCGATGCCAGCACCCGGGGTGTTTTCCGCCCCCTCTGCGCCCCGTGCCCCCTGCACGCTGCCTTTCCCCACGCTCTCTTCCTGCCGTTTCCTTCCTCTCTCCTCCAGGGCCTCCGAGGCTTTTGTACCCAGCTCCCTGCTTCCCCCTTCTCACCATCTGCTCCGCATCCCTTCCTCCCTGGGCCCATCTCTGGTTTGTTTAATTCCCTTTAATCTTTATTTTCCTTGGAAACAAACTCCCTGCCCCTTGGGACCCCGCACCACGTGAGCCACCTCCGAGCGTGGCTGCGCTCCGCCAGCGCCGGGGCTGTTGGCAGCAGCTTCGCCCCTGCCAGGCGTGCTGAAAAGCCACCGGCAGCCGCAGCCATGAGTCCTGGGGAAGGGGGACAGCCCGTGCAAAGCCACCGGGCCTGCCGTGACCTGCTGGGTTGCCTCCCAGCACGTGGCCATCCGAGCCTCTCACAGCCACCAGTACTTTGCAAAACACCGGTGTCGCGGTGCTGGCCACGTCTGGGTGGAAGCACAAGGGCTGCCAGGACAGACAGACAGAAGCGACCATGTTCCGACTTCCTCTAGGAGAGCCTGCACGCAGCACCTCTTCCAGCAGGATGGAGAGCCAGGGGTGTGCCAGGGCAGCGAGCCCCAACCCCTGCTCAGACACAGCCATCCCAGCTCGTTCCCCTGCCTCACCAGGTTACACTGCCCCAGACTCCAGCGCCTGGCCCTTTGCTGGCCCCACAAAACAGCCAACATCCCCCTCACTTGGGCCACCCCAGAAGCACCCCACCCGGGGAGCCCACCGCCACAAACGCCTGATGAGGCTCACCAAGAGCCCCACCGCTCCCGAGGAAACGGGGCGAGCCACCTCCCAGCCCATTCGCACCATCCCCACGTGCGTCGGCAGCACGTGGTGGTCACCCACGATTCCTTCTCCTACCCCGCACGGAACAGGGAGCCTGAAGCCTCCGAGTTTCTTTGGAAAGCCAGCTCTCCATCACCACCACCACCCCAAAACAGCACTTACACCAGCCCATCCCATACACACGGCCGACGGGTGAGGAACACCAGCCACCTCCTTCCCCTGGGGACCCAGCCTCCACCCCCTGCCCACGCCACGGCTCCATCCTCGCTGCCACGCCGCCTTCGCTGCTTCACACGCTGCAGAGCCTTTTGATTCCCCCCCGACCCCTTTTGAAGTTTGCGGTGCTGGAAGATTTAAGGCCCGAAACATCTCCCTTTTCTCTCGCTCCGTCTTCAGAAGGTGACGGCTCTCCAGCGACCCTGCAAATCCCAGGGCTGGCGCTCCGCAGATAAGGCAGGCGCGGGGCTGGGAGCGGGCGAGCAGAGGTGCCAGCAGCCGCCCGGGGGCTCATCTCCTGCTGAAGGGGGGGGCGCCTCCCTCTGAAATCAAACTGCTCCACGCTGACGTGGAAGCCGGCAGGCAGGCGTCCGCCTGATTTATGGCCGTTATTCAGCCTCAGCTAACGCCACGCTAAGGTCTGAGGCAGGCGGGGGAGCAGCGAAGTCTCCGAGGAGGATGGAGGCTGCAGCCTGGGAAGAGGTCGTGCTGCGGGGTGCCTGGCACCTCCAGCGCCATCCTCCACAGGGACGGGGGGCAAATCCCCCTGCGGTGTGAGGTCCTGCCCCAGCAGCACAGCTCTCCCCTGTAACTCCTTGCCCAGCCTCCACCCCGCACCCAGGGCTGCCTCCCCGCTGGCTCCGTGCAAGGGGAAGCAGATGGCTGGGAGAATGACCCTCGGTAAATAAGGAGGAAAAAAAAAAAAAAAAAAGGGAAGGAAAAAAAAGGCTACCAAAAGAAAGCCCAAAGCTGGCTGGAGGCACCGACCCCCCTGGGAGGCATTTTAATCATGGATGCTCACCCTTTCTGATTAAATCCTGGGGCCGGAGAGCTGGTGCCTGGTGAATATTCATGCGGCAGAGCGAGGAGCCCCAGAACACGCCTACAGGGAGAGAGGGGCCGCGGGAGGCTCCGACCCCGGTGCCGAGCAGCACCAGGTCATCACGGCTGCGTGTCCAAGTGTGACGCCCACCAGCTCCAAAAGCAGCAGGGGGGGCAGCTACAGCCAGGGCCAGACCGCATCCCTCCTGTCACCCCCCTTCTCCTACGTGGCACAAAGGCACGGGATCCAGCCCACACACCCACCCCGAGGACCTCGGGGTCCCCGTCACTGTCAGGGAACGCTGCGGCCCTCAGCCCCTCTCCTCCATCCCTCAGGCCTCAGGACAACTCCAAAACCATTCCCTAACCAGAAAGGAAGCCCACACCTCCCACCCTAACTCATGGTCAGCTCCTCCAGCCGTGATGGACCTAACAGGGGAGGAGGCTCCTGGATGGGGCTCCTCGAGAGAAGAGACACGCAAGTTGTACAGGGCAAAGGCAGCCCTGGGACCCCATCCCTGACTTGAAATGAAGGCTCGGAGCTGCTCAGACACAGGAGTGGGGACACACGTGTTCTGGGGGGCAGCCTCCCTGCCAGGAGACATCGTGGGTGAACGAAAGCACCAGGGCAAACCCGCCCAGCAGCCAGGAGGAGCCCAGGCCAGCACGGAGGGACACCAGGACAAGCACTTGGGCTCCTCTCAGCACCTCTCCAGCCCCCAGCCACACACCGACCCCACACCGCGCTGCTGGCCGCGGGCACAGCTGTTTAGAGCAGACGTCGGTGCCCGCACGTCTGCGAGGAGCTGCAGGCGGTTTTGAGCCCGTCGGTCCCCCAGAAAGGGGCCGGTTTCTGGTGGCCCCCTGCCTCTGCGAGGCTCCCCCTGCGGAGGACCCCGTGCCTTGGGTGCTGAGCCCTGCAGCACCCAGCTACGTGCTTTTGTCACCTTCCCGCAGGAGGCAGGAGCCGGCCGGGCAGACAATGCAGCCGGGTCTGGGCCACCCGGCCATCCTCTCTGCAAGCCCCCACCCCTGCACAGAGCCACAGCACGGGGGCTGTCGGCTGGGAGGTCTGATGGTAAAGAAAGAAAAACCCAAGCCAGACCCCTGCAGCTCCACCAAAGCCAACAAAAGGCCTGCTTTCCACTGCCTGGCTGCACACATCCCCCCGGCACAGCTCTTCCCCTCCATCCTCCCCTCCGCTGGCGCACCTCTCGCACTCTCCCTTCCCGCTGGAAGATGACGACACGCTAATTGCAGGGGCCCTCTCGCTGCCAGGCGGCTCAGCGCAGGACTTCAGGACGTGATTTTCTCCTGCCTTTGTGCGGGGTTAAGTGCGTGAGGAGGCAGGGCTCCTGTAAACACCGGGGCAGAAGCTGGAAAGGTCAAAACCGGCCCCCATCTCCGGCAACCCGCACGCATGTAGCACATAGCGTGCGGTGCCAGCCAGCCCTGCGGCTACTATTAGTCCCCAAAGAGCCCCGATCCACCGGCAGGCTGGAGCTGGCCATGCCGGATTGCCTTGAGCAGGTCTGCTTCCACCCCTCCATCTCCTGAAAGAAATCCTCCCCCTGCTCAATTAGCTGGATGGAGAGCGGGTGGAAGGGTGTCAGCTGGCGGCCAGGGGAGAACCGCGATTTAACGCACCGCTCCCCAGGCACGCTCGGGAATTTGGTGCTTGGTCCCTCCGAAAAGGGCTCCTGCCCTCCCTCCCCCAGCACTGCTCCTCAGTTCAGCCAGGGATGGATGGAGGGAGGGAGGGATGGATGGATGCCTCCATTTCAGATCACACATCCGCAGGCAAAGAAAGGCCCGTGGTACCGGCAGAGCTTGGGCAGCGGGGGGCTCCAGGTGCAGACCCCGCTCGCTCACAGACCAGCCCTGTCCATCTTCGCCCCATTCCCAGCTTGGCTGGAGGCAACCCTAGCACTTCCCCAAACAACCCCGGGGAGCTACCACGAGCATTCAGCTACCCCAGCAACACACACGATGCAAGAGTTTTAAGCACCTGAGGTCTGTTACAGCCGTCATCCGCAACACGAAGTTGGCTTCAGAACGGCGGCACCGCATTTTGGAAGCCCCAGCCACCGCTAGGTACCACGGCCAGCACCCAGACCCGAGCTGCTTGCTAACAGCACCCTCCAGCAGCCCGGCTTCGTCGCTCCCAGGCACGGCCGGGAAGCGCACCCGCTGCCGGCAGGGAGACGGCTCATTAGGGGCACGGGGAGAAGCGGCCACCCCAGGAACCCGCTGCTCGCCTGGCCGGCGCCCCACGGCACAGCTTTGCCGGTGACAGCACCTCCAAAGGTGCCTCGCTGGCAGCTGCACGCGATCCTCGCAGCCGAGTAACGATGCTTTGTTCTTACAGACCACCACCGACCTCAGCCCCCCTTGCAAAACGCTCTCGTACAGCACATCTCCCCTTCCACGATTCCCAGACTCTCCGGGATTTCCCGATTTGAAGCAAGTCCCCATCCAAACCTTGTTGCCAGTCCCCAACACCCCAGGTGCAGAACAGGCTGCCCATGAGGACCACGCAAAGCCCGCAGGCGTTATCACCCCAGAGCAACAAGGCATTTAAAGATTTTCGCAGCCTACCTGTGACGGTCACCAGCATGGAGGCCACGAGCGGACGGTTGTTGTCCAGCTTGCGGCTCAGCCTCAGCTCCCCGCTCGACTGATTTACAATCAACAAGTGCAGTTCGTTTCCCCGTTCAAAGGTGTAGAAGAGGCGGTCGGACACGTCGGGGTCATATGCTGGGACCTTCCCTATGACCCCTGAGGGGAAGGTGTTGGACTTATTGGACACGTAGTTATTGAACAGGATCTGGAAGTTCTTGAGAACAGGGCTGTTGTCGTTCTGGTCAATGAGTTTGATGTGGACCGTGGCTCTGCTGACCAAAGGGGCAGAGGTGGCTTGCACTACAATCACATACTCTGGTTTTGTCTCATAATCCAGGTCTATCAAGGCTGTGAGCTCCCCAGAAAAGATGTCCATCTGGAATATCTCGGGGATGTTGCCTTCCACAATTTGGTACATGATTTGGGCATTGGGTCCCTCATCTGGGTCGATGGCTGTGATCTGGGCCACGACAGAGCCTACGATGCTGTTCTCCTTTACCAAGACCTCGAACTCTTCAGCTGGAAAGACAGGGGCATTGTCATTCACGTCCTGAATGGTAACCTGGATATGGACAGGAGTTCGCTGAGGAGGAATGCCCCTGTCCACAGCGTACGCAGTCAACTCATAGACGGGGACGTTCTCACGGTCCAGCCTGCGGACGGTGCGAATGATGCCTGAGGTGGGCTCTATGGTGAAGTCTCCATCCCCGTCATCCCCGTTCTGGAAGGTGTACTGAACTCGCCCGTTGGTGTGGGCATCCCGGTCGGTGGCAGAGATCTGGAGCACACTGGTGAAGGGAGGTGCGTCCTCAGAGATCATGCCCTGGTAATGAGGGCTGACGAACTGGGGCGCATTGTCATTAACGTCATTCACCATGATTTCAACATAGGTGGTGTCTGCTTTCTGAGGGATCCCATTGTCCTTGGCAGTGATAGCCAACGTGTAGGTGACCTGGTCCTCGTAGTCCAGTTCTGCCTGGAGAGTGATGGCCCCGGAGTCTGGATCGATGCGAAACTGAGGGACATTGTCTTCTAGGTAGTATGTGATGCGGGCGTTTTCCCCCACGTCATCGTCCGTGGCACTGATCACCACCACAGTGCTGCCAACAGGCCGGTCCTCGTTGATGCTCACAGAGTAGTGGGCGCTCTGGAAGACGGGCCGGTGCGTGTTGGCGTCAGTGATGTTGATGTGAACATGGCAGTTGTCACGCAGGGTGCGGTCGGAGGCCGTCACGGTGAGCACGTAGCGCCTCTCCTGCTTGTAGTCCAGCGGCAGGGACAGAGTGATGATCCCCACCCCACCCTGCGTGCTGATGGAGAAGCGGTTCCGCGTGTTGCCTCCCGTGATCTGGTAGGTGATGGCGCTGTTCACGTCCCGATCAATTGCTGTGACACTGAGGACGCTGGTCCCCACAGCCGCATCCTCGTTCAGGCGGATAAAGTACTCTTTCTGGGTGAACTCGGGGCGGTTGTCGTTGACATCCATGACCGTGATGGTGACACTGGCAGACGCAGACAAAGACGGGGAGCCGTGATCCCGAGCCTCTACCCCAAAGAAATAGTGCTCTACCAACTCCCGGTCCAAGGGCCCGCTGACCGTGATCCACCCTGTGGCACTGTTCACCACGAAGGGCGTGTCGGCCGAGACCCCCGTCAGTTTGTACTCCAGGCGCGCGTTCTCGCCGTAGTCCGCGTCCACGGCCTGGATGTGGATGACGGAGTGGCCGAGGGGGGCGTTCTCCAGGACGGAGATTTGGAAAGGGGTGCTGACAAAGATGGGGGCATGGTCGTTGATGTCCACCACTTGGATGCTGGCCATGCCGGTGTTGTTGGAGAGGGGAGGGCGCCCTGCGTCCTGCGCCCGGATCCTCAGGGCGTACTCCCGCTCCACCTCAAAATCCAGTGGGGCCACCACCTGTATCTCCCCAGTGACGCTGTCGATGGAGAACTGGCCCCGGCTGTTCCCGCTGATGATGTTGTAGTGAACGAGTGCGTTGTTGTCCTTGTCCAAGTCCGTGGCGGTGACGCGCAGGATTTCCGTGTGGGGCCGTATGTCCTCCCTCACCTGGACGATGTAGCGCTTCTCGCTGAACTGTGGGGTGTTGTCGTTCTCGTCCAGCACCGTGATGTAGACCTTGACAGTGGCGGAGCGAGGCCCCGGCTCCCTCCCCTGGTCGTTGGCCTCCACCACCAGGGAGTACCTCTCCATCTTCTCCCTGTCCACCGGCCCGCTGGTGGTGATGAGGCCGGAGCGGGGGTCGATCTCGAAGACGGCGTGGGCGGCCCGCTCGTTGACGAAGCGGTAGCGGATGTTGGCGTTGGGCGGCGAGTCGACGTCGGTGGCCCGCAGCTGCAGGATGGGGTAGCCTTCCTCCACGTTCTCCCGGATGGTCTCCCGGTACTCGCCCTGCTCGAAGACCGGGTCGTGGTCGTTGCGGTCGGCCACGGCGATGGCCACCATGGTGGTGGCGGACAGCCGGGGCGCCCCGTGGTCGGCGGCCGTCACTCGGAAGTAGTGCAGCTCCATGCTCTCCCGGTCGAGGGCCTGGGTGGTGGTGATGAGCCCGGCCCGCGGGTCGATGCTGAAGAGCTCCCGCGACCGGCTGTTCATCAGGGCGTCCATGGAGTACACCAGCCGCCCCGCCTCGCCCCCGTCGGGGTCCTGCGCCGCCACCGCCACCACCGCCGTCCCCGCCGGCTGGTTCTCGGCCACCTCCGCCTGGTAGTTGTACTGCGGGAACAGCGGGTGCCGGTTGGGGGCCGCTCGCCTCCCCCGCGATGCCGGCGGCGGCGGCGGGGCGCTGCGGGGCGGGCAGCGCTGCGGGGACCGGCGGCGGAGCCCCGGGGGCAGCCCCGGGGGGGCGGCAGCAGCCGCCGCCACCCAGCACGGCGAGGCGGCGGGGCACCCCCCGCTGCCCGGCGGCGCGGCGGCCCCCAGCCCGGGGGGGAACAAAGGGAGCAGCAGCAGAAGGAGGAGGAGGAGAAGCGGCGGCGGTCCCCGCTGGCGGCGGCGGCTGGGGGCGGCCGGCGGCTGCTGCCGCTGCTGCTCCTCCGCCGCCATGGTGGCTCGGCGGCCGCCGCCCGGGCCGGGCGCTCGGCGGCTGGGCTCGGCGCCGCCCCCGCCTAGCGGCGGCGATGGGCGCCCCCCGCCCCGCTCCGCTCCGCCGCGGCCGGGGGTGGCGGCGGCTCCTCCCGCAGCCCCAACATGGCTCCCGCCGCCCCGCCCCGCCCCGCCCCGCCCGCCGCCGCCATCTTGAGGAGGGCGGGCGGGCGGCCGGGGGATCCTCGGCTTCGGTGCCGCCGGGTTGTGCCGAACCGACAGCCCTCGTTCTCGTTGTCACCTCGTTCTCGGTGCCGAACAGCGCGGCCCGAGATGCTGACGCTTGTAACGGGCTCCCCGGTAATGGGCTTTGTGGTCCCGTTAGCGTCCAGCACCAGGGAAGCGTGAGGTGCAGGTTACGGGGTGCGCGCTGGGGAAGAAAGGGACACGTCGGGGTGAGAGTATGTGAGGGAGCGGTGTGTGGGGAGGAGTGGGGATGGAGCAGGGCAGGGAGCACCCTGGGTGCACCCAGTGCCGCCCTGCACAGCCCAGCCCAGCTGGGTGACACACCTGGAGGAAGGCGAGGAGATGCTGTCAGCCCCTGGGCACAGCGGGCTGGGGGCCACCGAGGGGTTTGGGTCCCCAGAGGGGTTCAGCAGCCCCATACCGGCTGCAGACGGGGCCACAACACCCCACATACTGCTGCTGCAGCGCGAACCCCAGTGTCAAACCCACCTCTGGCCCCCGACCCTGCACCCACCAAGCGCAACCACCACCACTCAGGACAGCATGTGGTGGGTGCAGGTTGCTAAGCCCCGGAGAAGCTGGCACGAGAGCTTGTAACGGGCCAGTGTGTGTGTCAGCACCGAGCTGTGTGCGTGCGGTGCCCGGGGGGGATTCACATTCTCCGGGTGCCTGCCCCAGCCCTGTTAGCCTAACAGCAAGTGGCAGAGCAGCCCTGGCCCGGTGACAGCCTGACCTACTTCGGGGAAGTGTCACAGCCCTCAGGCCAGCATCGGAGACCGGGCGCTGTCACCTCCCCCCCAGGACGTGCCAGCTTCACGCCAGCCTCTGCCACCGGCTCCTTAGGCATCGTGCCTCCTTAACCACAGCATTTCCCATCAAGAAATCCAATCAGAAGAGAGGTGATGCTTTTAAAAAAATTATGAAAGCTTTCAAGTTTATTTGCTCTAATTACGCAGCTGGCAGCTCGGGAGGATGAGGAAGTCATCGGGGTATTACTGCCACAAAATAGTCATAATTGAATCATTCCAGACAATAAACCAGAGGTGGAGGTCGCAGACTGCTTCTGCTGCACCAGGCCCCCAACACCCCGAGCTGCCGCAAACACGCTGATACGAGGAGATAGCACCCTAATAACGGCCTGAAACGGCTAATGGAAACTCGTGTCTCAGTGCTGGAAGCCAAGTGTGGGAAAAGTGACTGCAGCACCACTCCCATTTGGGGTGAGCAGCCGGTGCTTTGCTTTCCAGGCAGCAGACACCCACCCCACAGCCGGCACCCAGCCACCCCTCTGCCTCGGTCCCCCCCTCGACAGGGCTCACCCACACCATGCTGGGACAGACAGAGCTACATTCACACAAGTCCAGTTTAAGACATTTTATTCCTCTGCATGTTACACTTAGTGTTTAAGAAAATACAGGACCCCTTTTGACATTCATACATTTTTACAGGGGAAAAATAGGTTTCTCTATTAGGGCGGTTATTATGCTTTGGACGCTCCCAGGCTGACTCGAGGGGGTCCTCACCCCTCTGTTCCTGAGCATCGCTGCCCCTGTGCCCAGAGCCCAGGCCTGCAGAGCAGAGCTCAGGTGTTGTTTCCTCAAGCTATAAAACACAGCGCCCAGTACTTCCAGTTCCAAATGCCAATAGCTCCTACCAGGATACTGCAAAGGAACAGCTGGGGACAGCGAGTGACCAGACTGCGGACACCAATATTTAAGAGACCCATGTTAGTGTGTGTGACCATCTGTAACAGGGAAACAGGTTAATCCCATTTGCTAGAAACATAGAGGAAATATAAATAAGGGTTCCCCACACTCGTGCATAGTCACAAACAGCTACTGGACACCAGGCTCACGCTGCCTCTGAGCGCTGCCGCATGGAGAGGAAGGGCAGCGAGGCAGAGCTGCTACAAAGCTCAAGGCAAGAAAATCCACAGGCTTTACAAAGAGAGTGCCCCTGCCCACACGCAGCCCCTCTGCCCGGGGCAATGCTGCTAGAGAGGCAGCAAGCAGCAGCTTCTGCTTGGCAGGACGTGTCTTTGCACTGTGTCCACGCCAAAGGCTTCCTAAGAGCAGCGTCGCCCAGGCAGCCGTTAGTTCTAGGCTGCCACAGTGGGCAAGAAATTCAGATTTAAACATCACTATAGAAAGCAGGTTGAAAAAAGCAGCTGCTGCGCTAAGACCTCTATGACCCTACGTGGACTGCTACCTCTAGTCAAAGCTGAGGGCCAGGAGGGAGGGGAAGGCTCACTAGACAAGGCGTTAGACAGCGAGCAGGCTACCTCCCTTGGCAGGGCTGCAGCACATTGGCACTAGCAGCAGCGAACAAAACAGATGTTACAAAAGCTTCTTCCAAGCACCAGCGGACTCCACTTGGACACTGCAGGGAGATGCACATGGAAAAGAAGTGATACTCGAAGGCAAAGGCCTTTCGCTTCGGGACCTCAGGACACCAGCGCAGCTGAACGCACACCGCCACCCTGGCTAAGTCCCTCTCGAGCTCTCTGCCCCTCGTGCCGGTTAAATGCCTCCTGCCCGAGTGCTGGAGGCAAACCACGTGCCAGCGCCCACCCCGCTCTGCCCAGCGCCAATCTCCCGGAGCGCCAGGCCCCAGGGCACCCCATGCCCTTTCTGCTGCTTGCGTTTCTAAAGGGCCGGTGAACACTGTCCGAACCTAGGCCTCGCACGGAGGAATATAAGGTATGAGCTGTACTGGAAGGAAACGAGGAGAAAGTGTCAACAAGAGACGTCTTTGATCCAAGTGGTTCGAACTCCAGTCCGAGCCGAGGGGCAGTTAGCTGGTACCAGGAGAGATTTCTGGGAACTCCTTGTAAATCTCCAAGATGATCAGTTTGTCCATCTGGCACTGCTGCCCCTCCTCCTCCTCCCCTAGGATGCGCTGCAAGATGCCCTGCAGGTCAGAGAGGCGGTGCTGGTGCTGCAGATACGGCGTGGAGCGGATGATGGCGTGCATCAGAGACAGATACTCCATCCTCAGCTGCCAAGTGGGAGGGGAGAAAAAACAGAGAGCACAATGAAAGATTCAAAGTGAGATAAACAAGCATGCCAGCCTCCATTACAGCATGAGCACAGGAACAGCTGCTGCTGCACGACCAGCCAGAGAGCAACTCCAAAGGCACCTGCTTTGCTTAAGGACTCAGTGGTATGGAAAACTGCACTTTTCCCACAGCACCTTAATATTGCTCTTGACCAACTCAAACAGACACACCCCCTCCTCTTGCACTAACAAAAAACAAGAGGTCCCTCCTACTTCTACGACTCACAGAGGGGCCCAAAAGTTGCTGGACAGAAGGGTGCAGACCACCAAAAGCCTGGCAGATGTTTCTTCAAATACACCTTTCTACGACGGTGTGCCAGGCAGGATAAATCCCCCCTCCTCCTCCCCAGACCCCAAGACAGATTTGGGCACCCAGAAATGTTGTGCCCACCCCAGGACTCCACTCCTGTCTGCATCAGCAGGCCCTACAGAGGACAAGGAAAAACACTATTTCTTAGGGACTGTGCTCCCTTTTTCAAAGCCTACAGCCTCCTGCGAGCACCTTGTCTCCAGGGGAGAGATCAGCGATCTGCCGCACCAGGATGTCTATCAGGACCATCATGTCTGTGTGGTAGAAGATGCTGGCTGTATCCTTGCTGGCAAAGATGTCCTGCAGAAACTTCAGCACTGAGTGCGGCGGCTGAGGCTGATGCTTGAAGATACAAACTGGATCATCTGGAGGTGGCAGAGAGATTGCATTAAGGCCAAGCACTCCTCCCACCTCCTCCATCTTCAGTGTCAACCCCTGCGTTAGGCCCTACAGGATTTGGAGGAGGCTGCCCCTGACCTCTGTGAGCTGCTCCCTGCCCTACAGCTAGCTTTTGTGCTGGCAGACCTCCGTGCCTCACACAAAGCTGTGTAATCAGGATGGCAGCTCTGCAGGGCACCAAGCAGAGTCCAAATTCATTAGCATTAGCATTAATCATTGTTTATGTTTCACCTAACATCCCAGGTGAAAGCTCATTAGTGCATCACCTCCTCCCAGTGCCTCCCCTCCTTGCTCAACAGCTACCACTCATTTTCGCCCTGGTTTATTAAGTCTGGTCGAATGACCCCTCTGAAAAGCCCACCAGGGCCTGTGTCAGAGACACGCTTTCACCATGGAGACAAGGCTAGTACCATCCTGGAAGCACGAAAAGAAACACCTCCAAGTTTAAATTAGCCGTCATGTCCTGTTTTCTACCAAAACACGTCCCTGCAGACCCCAAGAGGGGCTCTAGAACACTGCAGGACCCTCCAGCAGAAGGAGGGCACAAGAGAAGCATCTTCATTAGGTTTTCACCCCCCCCCCCCTTTCTTCCCCCAGCCCCTCACAGTAAGGTGATCCCTGTAGGGAATCTGGCATGGAAAAGGCTAAACAAAGGCTTTGGGACGAGGCCAGACAGAGGAGCACGGATATCCAGGCTGTCCTCAAGCTGATATAGCATGGAGACTGATTTGCAACCCCAAAGAGAACTAAAGCCTGAGTAAGATGAGCTGCAAGCATCACAGGATGAGTTATTTACCAGCAAATCAACAAAATGAATCTCAGGCAGCAAAGCCCCTGTGATCCAGAAGGTATTAGAAAGCACAATAGTGGCATGCAGCACAGGCAGAAATACCTGGCACTGCTCTGCCTGCAGCGATCTCCAGCTTTCTAACAATCTGCCGTGCAAAAGCTCTGCACATACAGCGGCTTTCACTCCACGCCTGGAGCAGGCACGGAGCTAACCCTCTGCTGGCAATTTTGAGATGGGAAGTTTCACTCTAAGCGGCCTGTCGGAAAGCAGGAACTCCCTCTGGATCTGTCCCCCGGAGCAGCTGACTGCCAGCACACGCTGTGGTTTGTGTGCCAGCGCTGACGGAGCCCCGTCTGTCCGAGGACAGAAGTGGCCCAGCACCAGCTTTCCTCCCGACAAGAGCTTGCCTAGAGGCAGCTGCACTGCGAGACGGGGCTGGTCTGACACAGGAACACCAGTTTGCATGGAAAAGCTGGCCCAGAGGCCTCTTCTCCCTTCCCTGCTGCAGTCAGTATCGCTTCATTCTTTATGCAGCTCCGTCCTCAGCAATGCAGCCTGTCACCCCCACAAACTCACCGGGAAGCACCGCATCCTGCCCGAGCCCCCAGCTCCTCAGCTACCTGCATCCGACACATCCCAGCCCTTCAGGAGCACCGGGCTCCTCTCCCTGAGTCACCATTAGCTGCGCCCCCCACCAGCCCCGTAACAATGCCACGAACACTCACCTCCCCTGTTCAGCAGCAGCAGCAGCTTCTCCGTGAACGTCTTGACATTCGAGTGCTTGCTTATCATAGTCATGATCACGCTGTGTTCTGGAACTAGGGAAGAAACCTCATTCAGCACATGCCTTTGTTTGCTGAGACCACAGTAACACCACCACCAACAACAAAAAAAAAGCAGCAGAGGGCTCCTACTCCACATCGTTGCTCTGGGGAGCTACCGGGAACCAGCGTGAACCAAAAAGTTTCAGCCCCCCAGAACGGGCAAGCAGGGAAAGGGACCGATAGGAGAGGTGAAACAAGTCTGGAAGCAATGCATTAAATAATTAGGTCTTTCTGTGTGCAGATTCACATGTGGGCTTCAGTTCAGCAAGCCAAAATACCTTGCAGAGGCTTTATATTGTGAAACGTGGCCCCTGCTCACAGCCCTCTGAAGCCAAGGGCTCCTCTCTCCAGCACCTTCACACTCTGCATCAGCAGTGCCCCGCTGGAATTTACTGCCTTGCAAGCTCTCACAAAAGGTGACGGCCAGCTCCTAGAAGCATGCCAGAAGGGAAAAGTACTTCTTCCCAACACTCAGCACTGGGCTGTGCCACAGGAAGGGTTGAAGAGTTCCTCCGGGAGATGTCCCCTGACCTGCTTTGGGGGTGAGTTCTTGTAGCTAAAATACACTCACCCCAGCAGACCTCATGCACATCAGTGTGCCTGCTGAGAAGCATCCGAACAGCACAGTGTGGCTACTTCTGCATCGGGATTGGCGACCCTGTAATATTTCATGGGCTGTGAAGGGCTTTAGGATCCTTCACATTGAAAGGCATCAGTTTAAAAAAAAATCTGCTAAAATGAATTATATTAACTCCACACAATTGAAATACAAGACAGATGAACCTTGCAGACAGAGGAATAAAAATTCCATCCACTAATAAGCAACCTGAAAATCATTTAACATGTTCTTAGCATCAGAGAACAAGTCACCGCTCTTGGCTATACCCCAGGTGGGCAATAATCCCCCAGAAACACACTGCCTGTCATGCATTATTGCCTAATTACTGCAGTCAGGAAGTATATGGGTAGCTGTGAGAAGGTGTAATGAACGAAAGCAGCAGAGACTATGCTTGATCAGCCTCTGTGCAATCAACTTTCACATGAAATTAGAAACTTTCCCACAAATATTAATGAAGCACAACTCAAGATAACAGGTAAATTACTGGACATGTCCTTGTTCCTTTATCCTCCCCTCTCTCCACAAAGCCAAGGATAAAGGCATGAAGCTGACCAAGAGGAAATAATTAAAAGACAACTGGAGCAATAGGAGGTTTTGCACACTCAGGGTGAACAAGTGGCCTCTCTTACCAGGACATGGCACTACTCCAGTCTTCCAACAGCAGACTTTGAAGCTCACAGACAGCCCTGGTAGGGATAGGGCAAATGCTCTTCTCTGGGGACCAGGGGTTTCGTCTATTAAGGAGCTCAGCAGGGAAGGGAGGATTGAGAATGAGGGGAGCCAGGAGAGCATGCAGCTCAGGCTAAGGTTGAAGAGCCTGGCCCCAGTGCATGAGCACTGAATGAAGCGCAAGAGGTGCAGCGACGTAAGCAGGTCTGTAAAGACCTACAAAAAGCAGACGACTTTCTTTTTGGACTGATTTCAAGAAATGCCCATTGGAGCATCTTCTCTTCCAAATTAACTGTGCCTGAGTCAGCCACGTGCACGCTCTACAAGCACAGGCCAGCAATTGCTTTGATCCAGCCAGCTTGCAAGTATGGAGAGAAATCCACTGGGCTTCAGAGGGTCAGCTGGTAGGAAATGGGCTCTCAGGCTGTTCTTTCCTCTGGGGTTTTGAACAATATTGAACAACACAAAAGCCTTGGGGGAAACAGCGTACTGCCAGAGGCTATGGGAGCTGGACAGGTTATCACAGCACCTTTAAGTCCCAGGGAGATTCAGCATCCCCATTCTTCATCCCCTTGCTGCTCCAGACCACTGAAATCCTGCCAAGGCAGAACAGCACCAAACCAACCTGGAATGTGGAGATTGAAGGCCAAAAGGACGTTGACAAACAAGTCAGGCAGCTGGTCAGTGGTGTCTGAGGGCAGCCCGTCCTCAATCACGTCCAGCAAGAACTGCACAAACTGAGAGTTGAGATGTTCTGCACAAGGAGAAAGATGGGCATTTACAGCACTGTGAAAATAAACCAAGTAACAAGGGACCGTGCAAACCACTTCCCCATGCTTTTATGCTTAAAACCATTAGTAGAGTGCCAGTGTCAGCCACCAGGGAATTAACAAATGTCTTTGTGCAAGAGACAAATGACTCAGAGAACTACCCACAGTTCAGACAAATGCTGAATGTTGGTCTCCCACTGGCAATTTTTTGGAGTAAATAAAATGCCAAATTCTGCTTTAGCTGTTGTTCCAGCATCACTGCTACCAAGGAAGGCTTCAGATAGGAAGAGATTTGTATTCTTGACCACGGGTCTAATCCGTCTGTTTAAAAAAGAATAATCATCCAGATCATTAGTAATAACCCATTTTTCAATTTAGCTATTAAGAAAGCTCAGGAGCTCATGCAAATAAGTCCACCTGCTGGAAATAATTGCCAGGGTTACACGAGGAGAGAAAAGCAGGAGATGTGGAGGCTCACTCCTCAGTCCCTGCTGCACCGGCTTAAATCTTGTACGTGTTTATTGGGGTGTTAAGGTGAAGCTGCTGAGGAGATGATTATGAAAATCTCTACTGTGTTTCTATAGGAAAACTGAGGAAAACTGAACCCAGAGCTTCCCAAGTATTGGGAAAACAATACCTGGCCAAGGAAAGAGACAGGCAGAGAGTGCTTTCTAGCTGAAGGTTGGAATGAGAGGACAATGGATAAAACAGATCTGGAACATTTGCACTTCCCTATTGATTGCAATACTCTCAATCATCTCTGCTCTCACTAAGAGCTTGAAACTCACAGGGCTGCACCACACTGTTACAAGGGAGAGCAAGGAGAGGCCACATTATGCAGCTGATGGATTTAGTGGGCGTTCGTGGAACAATCTGGACTCAGCCTCATCAGCAGACGGAATGTCTCAGACAAATGAGGCGCGTGTTATCCTGAAGGACAGCAGTAAAAAAAATATTTGGATAAGTATGCCACTTAGCCATAAGTGATGGGCCAAACTGCATCTTCTGCAGCATGGCATCAGCCCTCCACTGCTCCAACCCAGACGTGTGCTGCTTGTTCTGAAAATCTGTCATCTCAGCTGTTTCCAGCAGGCAGGCTCTAGTGGTGAAGAGCAGACCCCATTCTTGCCTTGCTGATGCTGAGCTCTCCCCTAGCTGTCCCTGATTTGGCCACCAGAAAAGCTCCCTCTCTTCTCCTGTGCCTGCTGACGTGCCCTAAATGTCCCAGCATCAGCTCTGCCATCCTACCCAGCCGCGAGCACGTGCCACTCTTACCGTAGTGATGATAGGGAAGGGGCTCCCCCATGGAGAATATCATTGCCAGCACCAGGGCAGAGTAGCACATCTTCTGATGATCTGCAAGACAAACCCAGAGGTCCTGCCATTAATTCTTCTGAGGGTGCAACACGCTATTCCCTAGCTGCAGAGGCAAAGTCACACATTTCGTACAGACATTTAACACTGATTAAACTGCTCTTTGTTCCTGTATTTATTGAACTATAAGGGTGTTTTCCCCTTGTTTAAGCACATGCCTTCTGTACCATGCATTTCTAAATCAATTTAAAAATACAACAAAATTCTCAATTTTTTTTTCCCTTCCACTTAAGAGGATCTGGGCAAACTCGATCTGAATAATTAAAAACCTCCCCTGCACAGTCCCAGGACGCATACCATAGTTATGCAATTACTGAACCCAAAAAAGCATCCATCTGGCCACCTTGAAATACCGCCTGTTCCAACCAGCACCACCCCCGGACCGCTGTGCTGCTCGTTACCGTCTCTGCACTGCTCCACTTGTGCTACCTCAGCTCTGCCCGGAGGTACGAGAGGTCTCTGGGGAGCCCAGATCCCCGCTCACGACTCCGGCTGTCCATCTGCCCGCTTCCCAGGCCACACGCATCTCCAGCGCTAACACGTCCTGCAGCCTGCTAGTCCAACACAATTTTTTGCTGGCAGCAGCTATATGTAAATATCCCACAGAACCACAGCCGGTGCCTTCCCGGAATTTTAATTAACTGATACACCTCAGTAGATATTTGCAGGGGGAAAAAAAAAGTCACAGAATACGATCTGTGTTGTAACAAAAGGCAGCCTCCATCCGTTTTAGCGATTCTGAGGATGATAAGAAAAGTTGTACTATTTTTATGAAGCAGGTTACCACATGTACTGGCTAAATAAAGTTCAGCTACATCTGTCCAAATAGCCTACAGGCACCTGTTACAAGAAAACCATGTGTTTTGTTATTAGAAGACCAAAACAGTACTTCTTATCGGACCAGAAAAAAACAGTCCCTTTGATGTCTGATCCTTCCCTGCAAGACATACTGGTTCCAGTTCCCCCACCGACCCATTACGACACATCACTGCTCTGTGCACAGATCGATCCAGCTCTAAGCACCTGTGTCCTGCAGTTTGACTTTGACTGCACAGGCTGATGCCTTCACTGCTACTAGGTGCTCCTGGAATTGGCCACTGGACTTGCAGCACTTGGCAGCTCACAGACTTACTGTTAGCAAGAGGGAAAAAATTAAATCCTGTCTGCCTACTAATCCTGAGAAGTCATCTCAATAAGCAGAGTCTCTGTAAATAAGGAACGTGCAGACTTCGTCTAAACTCCACAAGATGCTTGAGGTTTCGAACAGCAAATACTTTAGTAAGAACGTATCATTTGGGGCTTTATGCATTAAAAAGATTAAGAGTTTGTACGAGAGCAGTCTGGACCACGTGGCAGCAAAGAAAGCTGGGAACTGCTGTTTACTCTTGCTAAATGGAGAGGGAGGACATTCAATAACTTAACTATATTTCATACTTACATAAGGACCTCCCAGCTACAAGGTGTCAGTGATGCCAAAGCTCATTGTAGTAGGAAAAGACTCTGACAAAAGTAGCAGGAACCTGCACGGTTGGAGCTGACAGGTAAAAGTTGCTCCTAGGTGTAACCAACCAGCTACCGTGGGTATGTTCCCACACTTGGGAGTGCTTTTTTCCTAATTGTTCACTACGCGGTCTCTTCACTCCTTCCTCCAAGGCATCTGGAGCCGGTACCTGAGGCGGGATGCTGCAGTAGATATAGGGACCTGCTGTTCCTGTGTTCTTAATAAGGCTTTCACAATCAAAGCATTTTCTCTCATCGCATCAGGAGCGATAAAATAATGATCTGAGAACTAGAAGCCAGTGATAAACATACAGTTGTAGAAAATAGGGAAGGAGATTAATTAGATATGGATGGGGAGGGTGGTTTCACATGTCCTTGGCCCATCTGCCATGAACTATTGTCCATTCATCTTGGCTGACAGCAGACTCACTATTAGGTGGCAAATTTTGTTGGATTTGCCTAAGAATGCTGAATGAAAGGATGATGAAAACAGTCTGAAAGCTGAACTCGGAGAAAATCTGGATTAACCTGGTGCACTTGCTCACCACAGACTCTACAAGTTTTTGGAGTGTTCCTGCTGTCACAAGTCTCATCCAAGGCTGCGCCCTTTAAGATGCTGAAGAACAGAGTAATTGCCAGCCGAAGCACAGCCTTTTTTCCTTCCAGAGCAGCACGCGTGGCTGCAAGCACGTAAATAGCATTAACACAACTCTCCTGAAGCAGAGGGACGCTGTTGACGTCAGACCGATGAATGTCACTCAAGTGGCCACGAAGGGTGGCAGAGATGCGGCTGTGCGCTCACCGGCCTGCACTTCCCGAGCCTGCTGAGGTGCTGGCAAGAAAGCTGCTGTTATGTGTGACAGGAATTTCTCAGAGGCCTTCAAAGACCTTGCTTTCCACCTCTAAACACAGCAGCACGAATTCAGGCGCTGGGAGCAGACACAGCTGTCTACAACTCAAATAAAAGGAGCCTGACAGCTGACTTGCATGTACACTGAGCTGCAACAGGGGAGAAAGTCACAATTACTGAGTGGATTATCCCCGTCTGTTTTCTATGGAATTGTTCTGGCTAATTCTGCCTCACTGTGTCTTATTATAAGCTCTTCTAACACTGATAGATGTGCAGGCCAGGCGCATCAGAGGGAAGTGGCTGTCCAGAAGCAATAAGACCCAAGCATCTGGCAGAAGAACTGGCCAGCAGCCAACACGCCTGCCTCGACCCCAGGGTAAAGCTCCTTCTCATCAAAGGCACCCAGCATCCACGCGCAGAGCTTCAGCCTCGGCTGCTCTTCAGTAACAAGCCAGGAGGGATCCCACAGAGCTGCTGCAGCCAGTTCGACAGTCCCCGGTGGCTCAGTGCTGGCACTGATTGCTCCAGCCCCTGCCATCCGCAGAAGGGATTAGCTATTGCACGGGATGTCACGGATCAGCTGCTATTCCCCAGTTCCTAGTACCAAAATACGCTCAAGTCATTCCAGCATTCAAGGTCGTGTTTTCACACGAGGTACTGCTTGCCATTTGGCAGCAGGACACGAAGCAGTAAGCACCAGAATGGCAGCAGGGAACTACTAATGCCCTAAGTCACCTCTGAAGGACAGATACGTCTGGGTCAAGGATGGTTACTTCGCCGCAGCCCTGCCGAGAAGGCCAGGAGGATTGGATGCTGCACAGATGAGATGCTTGCAAGCATTAGCACGAGGAAGGCAGCAGAGCATCAGGACATCACTTTGGGGGGCTCCTGTAACCAAAGAAGAGCAGCTTTTAACTGTTTAACAGTATTGCCTACATATTACAGTGAAGAGGGCAAATAGCATCTCACTTGAGACAAAGTTAAGGAAAGAAGGGACACCACACAGCGGCAGGTTAGAAGTCCAGGGGACGTAGCAGAGCCACTTTCCGTTCACTTCCGCTGCAATGCTTTTAGGTCCCCAAAGCAGAGTCTCACACTTGCTAGGAGACGGGCCTGACTCAGCCCACCACAGGTAGATCAGCAAAGGTGTACAGAAGTCACCCATGTCAGAGCTTGATGCTCCAGCACAAGCAACAGGCAGAGGTAGCTGTGCTACTTGGGATGATGCAGCCCCTGGGAAAATGCCCTGGACAGCAACGCCGTGACCAGGCAGGACGTAACAAGGGGCTCTGAGACAGCTCCGGATCAGCTGAACAGAGCAGAAGACTAAAGGAACAGAGCAGAAGACTGAAGGCTGCTTGCATGGCACAGGAGAGGTTCACCTGGAGACAATCTTTACAAGTTAGTGACAGGTACATAATAAAGTTATTTTTGGCAGCACAAAATCAGTAGCATTGTCAGAGAAGCACAGTCATAGCTCTGTAACCGAGTATTATTTGCTTCTCAGGCAGAAATACCTCCGCCTAGGGAAGAGGCTTCTCATGCACATACTCAGAAAAAACACCAACAGCGTGACAGGTTCACTGCATATAATTGATATGCTGCGGTAACACAAGGAGAAAGCTTAGCCAACACAGCCGTAATGATCTCAGTCCCCCTCCACACTAACCCAGCGCACTTTGTGCAGCCCTCAGCTCAAACAGGATTTTTCAGTCAGTCCCCACACGAGAAATAACTGCACTCCAAAGCATCTAAGCAAAGGTGATCACAAAGCCTCGTGGCTTGGCTTTCACCCCCCACACCCCTGCCCAGACACCGGATTAACCCCATGAATCCTGTCCACCACACAGGCTGTTTGGCACAGGCTGTAGCAGCACGCTGCGGACAGGGACAACTATTATGCATGTCCAAGGCAGTCATCTTGGACATTTCCCTGGCTCACATGAAATGGGTGTGACGGTCCTGTTCTGAGCAGAACCGTCACCCTACAGGCTCATCTCCAAATTGCACTTCTCCATCGGCCCCAGGATGCTCACAGCAAACCAACAGGGTGCAGGCTGCAACCAGTGCGCAGGCAGCAAGACCTCAATATGCAGCTTCTTCTGATTTGATCCACACAGTCACTCAACAGCTACTTTAATTGCAGGCCGCAATTAGAACAAAACACATTTTCAATATCCACTTAAGGGAAAATGTAGTATATGCCACTGGCAACACTGGTGGCCTATAGACTGACCTCAAAATGAGAAGTAAAGTTGTGACTGCCCCAGGCCAGGAATGCATAAGGGGCTGGAATGTAATGTCATGGCAGTATTACTGCATGTTCACCTTGCTCTTTGGTTCTTCCTGGGAGACAAAGGATACCGAGCTAAGTAGGAGCTCTGGGGGACAACAACAGCAAAATCTGGCAACACAACCTCCAGGTCCGCAGGTGTCTCTGGTCAGCATCATGAATCAAACTGGAACAGCTCAAAACGTGCTTTAAGACCTGTACAAGCAGTGACACAGATCACTAGTGGCACGTTCAAGAGCTGAAGGGCCTTGCACCATTGGACTGAAACATCCTCTCCCATGCATTCTCCACTTACATCTGTAATAACCTAAAAAACTGTAAAAACAGACACCCTTATCCCCAGAGCACTGAGCATGTAGAGCAGTCAGGCAGTGACAGGCTACCAGCGCTGCTGTAATCCATCTATCTAAGGGAAAGATGTCCCTGGAGACCTGAGCACAGCAGCTCTGGCTCACCTTGTGTGTGAGTCTGCATGTCCCGGGCCAGCTCCATGGGCAGCACAGAGTTGACAAGCGTTGAGATAACTGCAGCATCCAAGTTGCACATGGCTCCAAAGCATTTCAACAGCAGCAGCCGCAGTGGCACCCTGTGTTCCTGCAAAAACAATTTACTAGATCAAATCATGTCACAGATGAGGGTTACCCAAAGGTGAGAGACATAACTGGCTAAAGTTCCCACTGCTGGGAAGGCTACAGATCCTCCCAGGGTAACAGAGAACCTAATGCTGAGCTCTGGGTTCAGATACAGATGTGCCAGATGACAGCTAAACGCAGCAAGGCTTGATGTGCTGCAGCTGGGGACTCAGACAGGATGGGGAAAAGCCTCCAAGCCCCGCAGCATCCTATGGCAGCAAGGTCCAGGAAAGAGGGGAGCAAAGCAATGCTGCGTAGCCATTGAAGGCAAAACTTCCATTCTTCCTGTGAATACTGATTTTCTTCCTCACTCCCAAGGCTTCTGCTCACAACCTACTTTCCTAAGCAAAGCCATTTACTAATGCACAGGAGTGCATCAATTAAATGAGGAGCAGTCACAGCCTGTCAGCTTACCCAAGGCATCCTCGGATATCCATTCTCTAGACATTAGAGATGGTGATTCTGTCCCTCAACGGAGCTAATAAAAGCAGCAAGCTTTCCCCTTCACAGGGCTAGCTTCCGCTTCGGCGTCTGTAGCGTCCTCTGCTCTTCCATGCAGCGTGCATGCATAACACGAGATTTGCCAGCACGGGGAAGAGACGTGCTACAACTCCAACAAGTTCACAGAACTGCCCTGTCCAGGGGGAACGTGTTTCATACATTCATCAGAGCAACCCTGCTCTTTTGCATCTTCAGGGAAGCCTCAAAAAGAAGAGATATTCAAGGCACGCTGCCACCTTACCATCTGATAATATGCCACAAGGGACAGGACGGATTCAAACTCATTCTTCTTGCACATTTTCTTGCAAACTTCTGGGTCTGCATCTGTCTGGAAGCAGGAATGAACTGGTCAGCCCAGTGACACATCAAAGCAGCAAGGCGGCCGCCGCAGAGAGCTCCAGGGAGGCTAGCTGCTCTTGGATTTCAGTAGCCCCAGCTCAACCACCTTACAAAGCAACCAAAGCTAGAGCACAAACAGCTCCAAACCCACCACCCTGGAGATTCTGCATCAAAGCGAATTCTTAAGAAACATCTCTGCAGTACAGCACGTCTTGGGCTGAAAACATCTAAAAACCCCTTGACCTGAGCAGTACCTTGATGAGCGCCTCCTGCAGTTCTGTATGGCAGCTCCAGTGCCGGTCCCGTACTGAGAAGCACTGTACCTCCCCCCACGCTGAATTTGGAGGAAATTGTTACACAAAGAAGCAGGCCCCGCAGTGAGACGGTAGCTCATGTTTTGAGCTAAAAAGACAACGGCATTTACTACACAAAAAAATAAAAATTTGTTCTGCTTATGTCAGAACCAGAGAGGAATACAAAACAGGTGCCACAGCAAAGTCAGTGCTGGCGCTTGTTTGTAACGCAGGCCATGTCACTGCACCAGGTGACAGCTCCCATACCGTTGTGCTCCCCGTACACAGGCGGGCTTATACGGCCTAGAGACAGCACCAGAACAGCATTTCTCCCTGCTGTGCACTGCGGGGATGCACCTCTCCCATACACACAAACGTTTTATAAATTTATAAGTGTTTTATACTTGCTCGCAAAACCAGCTTTGAAGCTCTCTTTCATGAGAACTGAAGAACTTTCACATTTTTGCATTTCCTGGGCATCACTCTCCAAGTACTTGTTGGAATAAAGGCAGGGAGAAAATAGCTTGGTCTGCCTGGACACACTGTATACTTGAGAAATTCCACGTATTTAGAGCCAGTTAAGACACTGGTTACAAAGACCAGCAGAGCTTTGGAAGCTACAATTTGGTGCAGCTCTGTATCACGCTTCCACTAAAGACTTACAGCAGGGAGGGTACGAGCAGACCACAGAAGGGAGCGCTCAGGATATGGCACAGACCCTGATGTCAACTTGCACACACTGGTCAGCCACACCAGCCACAGAAGGTGTTTTAAATGGACCTACCTGTGCAATATTTGCTCTGGGAGTTTTTTTGTTTGTTTGTTTTTGAAGGGGAGGTTAGTATTCTCCTGTGAGAGGTATATACCACAACCACCATGAGTAACAGTTCTGTGATTCCTTTCATAAGCGCTTTATAAGGTGGAGTGAAAGGTAGTTCAAGAGCACTGAGGACCCTGCACAGAAGGGGCAAGGCTTCACACCAACTGTAAGAGATGCACAAGAAGCCTATACTCCCTGAAACAGCAAATCTGATGGCAACACAAGGACAAAGGAGACCAGAAAAAAAAAAAAGAAGAACTTCACCAGCATCTGTCTGCTGTGCTATGCCTGCAAAGAGAGAAATTTGCTCACCAGGATGCGAAGCAGCTCCTCCAGGTAGCAGCAGATGACATTCTCGTCCTCGTAGAGTGCCCAGCTGCGCTGCTGAGCATCGTCCTTGTGCCTGGCCAGGTCTGCGAATATCACCTCCAGCCGCTGCTCATCGTGGCAGATCTGTCCCGAGGGCAGCCCTGAGCTCAGATCCTGCAAGAGGACAGTCAGTGGTCACTGGGGTCCTGACAGGTAGCTGTTGTTCGGGTGATTGTTTCATGCAATCTTCGTCTCAGGACTGGCAGTTGGCCTCATTCAGTCAAGAACTGGCAGCAAAAAGACAGTAAATTTAAGACCTGGCCATTATTTCAGCTTTCCTACTTTTTGGGGTCTCTACTCCCCCCGCTTTCCTTTCACAGCCAGTGCAGCCAATGAATCAAATTGGACTCCTGCCCTCAAAAATAGGTGCCAGAACTGGTGCACGGTCACAAAGTCTTTAAATCCAAGCTGTCATCACCCTGCTGGAGCTTTCACTGGCTTCCAAGGATGCTGAAATATCCAAGAAGCCTCCCTCAAGCAACTCACACCCTTTTTTCCTTACTGCCTGTAACAGCCTATGGCCGAGCCAGTCAAGCCAACGTTCCCAGCTCTTTTCTGGGTGACAGAACGGTAACATAGCAGACTCGCACATCACCAACTTCCCACTCCCTCAGCAGCAGGGCAGCGTGCTCACAGAACAGCAGCAGCCATCTCCCTGTGCAGGGGGTGAACGCTGCACTAAGGGGAATGCCCACGTACTATAAGACAAACTTACGGCAACAAGCCAGCTCAGATGACTACAGCCCTCTGCACATTTCTGAATATTTAAAGAAGATTCAAAACGCTTGGCCAGAGTACTACACCCAGCACCAGCCGAACCCTCATTCCCCCTTCCCACGGGGCAGCAAAACATTGCTGCAGCGTTCACAAAAGCAGCCCGGTGTGCACCACGAGTATCAGGCACCCCAACCTCGCTGAACCCCAGGGTTACTCCCTGCAAAACAAACAAGATGTTGAATGATGTGAGGGTATCGTAAGAACTACCTGGTTTCCTGAAAGCAGAGCAAGATCAGGAACCTGCACACGGAATGGGGCTGATTACAGATGATGAGCTTAGGCAGCATTAGGAGAGGTAAGGACTAATTTGCAGAAGAACCTAAATTATATACACAAGGGCTTGGCAGCAGTGACAACAAACAGCAGGAGATCAGCAAGGTAGAAGAGAAATGAGCTGAGAAATCCAGGCAACAGGGCTAACCAACTCACCGAGACCAAAGCCTTAGCAATTTCGGGATGAAGCTGTCTTGCAGCATGTGGTGACAAGTCACGAGCATTCAGTGTGAAGAGGCCTGCCCTGCTATCAGCCAGGGCACCCCGCTGCCGCGCAGCATCTTCACCTCCCGAACACCCAGAGAAGATTTAATCCTGCCCTGGCACAGCCCCTTTCAGCAGGTCGGCCGCGCAGCTGGTGGCAGCGAGCCTTAAGCAGAGCTCACAATACCAGCAGAGTGACTTTGCACAGAAAAACGAGCCCGTGTCCTCCGCCAGGGACAACAAACAGCCACACACCCAAAGTAAGGGCGGCACGCGCCTGCCAAGCGAAGGAGCACGCACCCCTCCTGTGCATCGTCAGCCCTGCAGCCTTCTTGGGAGAACGGCTCCAAGTTTATTAACTGTAACATTTAATCTGCTTTATTAGAGACGGGATTGTTAGCAATTTGCTTCGTGGTATTTGGGGTGTGAACTAATTAAGGCTTTGATTCAATGTTTCAATTACATAATAAGAAAATATTTTTGTTCCGGCTGTTCATTACATAATCGTTGCCAGCAGATAATGAAGGAGCACACGCGCAAGTTTAATTCTAACATCAGACTCTCTCTCAAACTACCGGGGAGCTGCGGATGGCCAAGCAGCTAACTGGGCAACCAGCTCTGAGAGAGGACGGACTGCTTTCCGTACGCGAGCACAGACAAGAAGTCGGTGCTGCGCGGTGTTTGAGCACAGAGCAGGTTTGCTGAGGGCTCGCTTGGCCCTGCCACCTCCCTCTCTGCAGGAGGACCTGCGGCACCACAGTGTCGCCTCCTGGCCTCACGTGCCCCAGCTGCCAGAGAGGGCTCCCCGCTCCCATACCTCGCTCCACTGCCGGGGTGTCTCGGGGTGAGCACTTTAACAATTACCTGTTTTAATCATCGCTTGATTCAACCTCTTATCACACATCTGCTTCCTCCGACCCCTCACCTGCAGCCCTTACACCTCCACCGAACATCGAGCTCCTAAAGGACTCGGAGGAGAGGAGCAGTCGTACAGTTGATGAAGTCATACAGCAGCTTTTCATACAGATTTGAGACAACTACTTGAGGGGGATCATTTTGGGAATTGCCTTTGCTGGGGCAGCAAACCTGGCCCCCGCGGGGATGCGGCGCTGCAGGGAGGCACAGCTGCCGCACGCAGGTGTCACAGAGACAGAGGGGAGCTGGGCTGGCTCCCACCACGCTGGCCGTGCTTTGGTAAGGTCTTCGCAGCCTTTGCTTTTCAGGTGTGCCATCTGCAGCCCAGCAAACGCTTGCTCTGCAGATGTACTGGTCTCTCTCCGGGTGACTGCGGCCCATCCAGCGCTGAGCGCAGACGGCTGCGTGAAGGCTGGCACGGCCCTGTGAAGGCTGCTCCTCTAGCAATTAGCGAGCAAAGGACTTGCCTAAGCACTAATGCATTCCTCCCCCCTCCACATTCACGTTTCTTACAATATCTCGCTAAGGAGGAGCCCTGCTTAGATACGCTAACAGCACAGCCAGATGAGTCAGCCTTGAAAGCACTCACCCCGCTGACTTCCCCATTATCCCAGGAAAGCAAAGGGACAAAGACTCCCTCGGAGAAAAGCCAAACCCCAGAGAAGCATTTGTGTCTCGGTAAAAGCAATTTCTTCTTTAAGCAGAGCCGAGCCAAAGAACGAAGGGGAACTGAAGGTGAGAGGCGGCGAGGGCTCGGGTCAGAGCTGGAGAAGCGCGACCACGCCAGCCTCGAGGTCTGACGGGGCTCGTCGGGGACAGCAGGCGGATCATGAGCACATGTGGTGGTGACAAGTCACAGCCCAGCCCTTCAAGGGAAGCCCTCTCACGTCCCACCCCGACCCCCTACCTTGCTCCTCCGTCTCCAGCATGGCCAAGAACCGTTTGACCTCACCCAGCAGCCCGGGCAGATCTCCACGCCCCAGCTGACCGACAGGGCTTTGTCGGTAGCTTCCGAGCTTCAATCGAAGGCAACCAGAGATGGTTGAGTAACAAGTGGCACTGCTAATTCAATAAAAAGCAGGTAAGTGATTTCTAAGCACGCTCACTCAAGGTGTAGCTATCTTATTAGGCGATTTTTCTTGCCTCACACTCAGCTTAACAAATCCTGAAATCGACCTCCCTAGACAAGACAGCTGCGGTGCTCTCCCCTCCTCTCAGACAAGAGATAATTCGGCAGAGCTGAATGCAATCACACATCACCGACACATACTAATTCCAGCGATTCTCTAGATGCTTGGAAATCAGGCAGCATCTATACTGTCTTCAGCTACAGCCAAATTTCAAAGAGATCCCATGAAAGCCAGCTCCACTTTATCGCTTACACGGTTCTTGCAGCGATGCATTTGAAAAGAAAACGAAAAGGAAGCTGTCATCTCCCTTCGCTTGCTTTGCCCAGTCACCACCCTGCTCACAAGGAGGGGACATTGCCAAGGCCAGGCCAATTCCTAAATGGGGAAGCCAATTGGGCACTTCTGCTCCCACGGGTCAGGCTTCCCAAAGCAGTGCGATATTTCTGAAGTCTCTCTTGAAAGAGATGAGCCCCTGCGGGCCCTCCTTGCCTGAGCTGTTCTCCCAGCCTACCTCTGCAGCACCTTTCCAGAGGCTGGGGTGCAAGGCTGCCCCAGCAGAGGGGTCTTGTCTCCCTCCACAAAACCCACTTCTGGGTTGTACAGACTCCGCAGTTGAGGAGCAAGGTAAATAAAAGGGAAATGCCACCGCGATTCAACCTTCAGAGAGCACTGGGAATAAGAGCGAGGTAATGGATTCTGAAATTGATTTAGTAAACCAGTGATTTGACTTCAAATTAAGACTGGAATAAGAGCAGAAAGGATACAACTAATTAAAGGCTGTGATATAACAGGTTGAAACACGTATACCTACTATAACCACAGCAAAGTTTTAATCAAGGATAAAATCTCACTTTGTTTTAGGGGGTAGAAGAAAAACCTTGAGGAAAACATGCAAAAATATCGACCATGTATTTGCATGGATTGGGGTGCAGAGGGATTTCAGAAGTTATAAATTAAAGAAGAAAATGCCCTTGACCTAGAACAGACGACTCAGCAACAAATCTACACAGAAATCCCTGAGATGGTGGAACGATTTGGTATACTGAGCAACACAAAGTCTACAGCAGTAATTTGTACCATTAAACTGGGCTGGTGGAGCCGCAGCAGTACAGCCATCTTGCAGTTAGAGCTGGTCTTTTACTCTAGAAGGAACAACCTCCCCTGGTACCAGGCTGCTGTCCATCAGCGGAGATACATCTCTGTGGGATGCTCAGGAAAAACACACGCCCTAACCACAACACTTACATCCGAGCGCTGGGCAAGCCAGCCCTGCCTCTCCCTCTGAGAGCAGCGCCGCTCAAGATACGTAATGAAGTCTCTTAAGCAGAGACAGGCAGACTGTACCAGGCATTTTTAAGCCTCACAGATGTTGTAAGTGACCTATCTATCAGCTGCAGGTAGATCCATCCTCGCCCCCGTGGCACCATCAGAATTTCTTCCCGTGCCTTTCAAACCGGTTGCAGCGATGGCCATGAAACAGGTTCTCAAATCCCAGCTGCAGAAACCTGGCACACCATCACCTTCTGCAACCTGACTTCTGTGGCGTTACGTTCAACACCTGTTCTCAGGATACAATAAAGATAAAAATAATATTCAAGTCTTGTCCACGATCCTAGTAACAGAGTCAGAGCCAAAGCATTTGTGTGAAACAGCTAATTTTTTTTTTTTGCTGAATCTAGCCCACACATTACCCTGCATTGTTATTGAAGCAGGAAGCAATTAACCGTCGGGTTATAGCCACAAACTGAGAACTGTTGATTGCTTACGGGACACTATTCCATGAGACGTTTAACTAGATCATGATTTGATCTGAAATTTGAATGCCAGTAGTTTTCATATTCAAATGCCTCTGAGCAGTTCATTATAATTTTGCCATCAGCAATGGAACTCCAATCTTAGATGTTGATAGGAAACGCACTCCTTGGGGCTGTATTTAACAAGTGGGAGCTAAAACTTATTATCCCTCCAACTAAAGCAGAGGGCTGCCCAGATGTGCTTTGCTATTTCAACGACTGCTGCAAGAAGCACTCTTATTTCCCCCTTCTCTGTCTGTAACAGAGGAAGGAAGAACAATGTGATCATTTGGTATAAGGTTTAGAACAAGGTCAAGATAATTCTCTTCCTCCAGTGGATGAAAAACTACTCCTTGGCAGTTGTTCTGAAAAAAAAAAAAAATAGGGCCGAGGAATGTTTTAATGTAATAATAGAGAAGTACACATCTGTGGAAAACTAGTTTTTATCACTTTGATGAAAGACCAAGCCAGACAAACAGAAACTTTGGGAACTCCACAGTCAAGAGAGACAAGAACCACACGGATTTATACTATGCACAGGCATGCTGAATCTATGCAGAGTATGTACAGCACAGTAGAAGAAAAAGTTTATACAATGCCTTATTTTATTACAAGGCTTTTATTAAAAAGCACTTATTACTAAGGCTCCATTTTCCACAGCTTCTATTTGTTGCATCTGTAGCAGAAAATACCTCTTTTAAAAGTCACTGTTAATTTCTCTCCGATTTTATGCTGCCACAATGGCTCTCCATAAGCTTTCACAATCAGTGGTCAACAACTTGCATCAGAGTAAAAAGAGAAGGAAAACAAGCAAGCTTGTTTTTTTTTTTCAATCCCAATCCATCTTTTTGCCACAGCCACAAGCTGGAATAGTTATTCTCCTTCTTGCTTCTGCACAGGTACAGTGAATTAATGCTAAACATTCAACATAGCCTCACTGGATTCTTCCCCATTCTTTGATAGCGAGTCTCTTGCAATTTTATTTATTTTTCCCTTTTAATTTCTTGAGTTCTTTAGGGTCCCTCTGCAAGCTTTCACCGATTAATGACAATCATGACTGCTAAGCACAGGCTTTCATGATTTCCCCTTCCCATCTGATCAAAAAAAATGCTCCCGAATAAACCCCACTTGTCACCTCAAGTCCTGCTGCATCCATCCCATCGCTGCTCGGTCACCAGCACCGCCCTTGGGACCCGGAAGGCGGTCATCTCCCAGCGATGCCCTCATGTGGTTCAATTCACTGCCGCCCACACCACCACCTCTTCCCCCGCTGAAACCTCCTCCGAAGCACCCACCCCTCCACCACCGCCTCCCAGCTCCAAACTCAGATTTAAGCTGGATATCTGCAGCTTGTTTGGGGAACAAACTCCCGTCTTCCATTTCCCTGAGGCCAGTACTCACGCCTGGTTTAAACCCTTGGTCTCCCCAGCTCGTTATTTACACCCAGCTCGTGCTTTCCCCTGTTCTTTGGCATCTCCCTGCACTTCCCAGCCCGAACACCAGGACAGAATTTCTCCTGAGCTCTTAACACTGGCGCCGTGGCCTTTCAGAGCAGCCAGCCAGCTGCACCCCACGTGCGTTACCTTACTCTCCACCACGGAGATGAGAATCTGCTCCATGATGCCGCTGGTTACCGGCACGGAGGTCTGGATGTGGCCGATCACCACGCCGATGGCCACGCGGGACAGCTCGTAGCTGAGGTGGGTGTTCCTGCGGACCAGCTCGATCAGTTCGGCACCTATCGTCTTGGGAACGGATGCCACCAGCCCACTGGGCTCTGGTGGCACCGGCTCCACCGCAGCCGCCTTCTTATCCTCGAGGCAGAGGGAGCTGAAAGCATCCAGGCTTGCTGGGGCTGCTGGGGCGGCTTTCTTCCCCTGCGGGGCCTTCTCCCCATCCACGGTGTGGGACCTCCGGACCCCGCCTTCAGACGGCGGTGCTGGGGCAGCCCGCTTGCTCTGGGGAGATTTGCTGGCCCCGTCCTTCGAGGAAGTCCCGTAGCGGGAGTGGGTGACGGAGCCGGCGTCCAAATTGCGCGTGATGGTGGTGTGCACGCTGCGGCTGGGCACGGGGGGAGGCGTGTTGGCAGGGCTGGAGGTGGCTGTCGGCAGAGCGGTCTCCGAGGCGGAGGAAGCGGTGTACAAGGTATCCAGGGATGTCGTGCTCATGGAGGAGGCACTAGAAGCTGACCCGGGGATAATTTCAACAGCATCTGAAAAGGGAACAATTAAAAATGCCTTAGCAACAGCATCAAAGGGAAAAAAGGAAAAAACAAATTGCTACAGCGCGGTCCATTAAAAGGTTCATTGTGCATGCTACCAGAGCAGTTTAACTCCTCTTCCTGCCTCACTTATCTCAAAGCAAAATTGTATCAAGTTCCCTCTGGAGCATTCCCACACAATCACCTCTTTAGAAAGGGGAAAACTACCCTATTGAGATAAATACCCTTCAAAGGGCTTAGTATTTTACGCAGGGGAAAGGAGGGAGGGAGAAACAGGACTAAGGGACAGAAAGAGTCTTTTCCCCTGGCTTAGCAAGGGCTTTTTTCTGGATTCAGGATATGAGCCCTCGCTTTTGAATACTGGTGCCCGAGAACTGCAAGCCACTGATGGCTTTGCATGCCAGCACCCCTCTCCTGCCCAGACCTCTCGCTGCAGCACCAGCGTGCACCACGGTCAGTGCAACAGCAAGGCTCACGTCTGGTTGGCACACACCTGCAGTCACTCCTTTTCAGCACACTTGAACGTTTGACCACAAGTCCCACAGGCCTGCTGGCACACACTGCTTTCACATCCCGCCACGTTATCTGCTCTACCCTACTTCTACACGCTTCTCTAGTGCTGACTCACTCTAGCAGGGGTGGCTGTCCAGCCTTTCCAGGAAAACACACACTACAACCAAAGAGGTGTTAAGAGTTTTCTTTCCTAGCATCCGCTCTAATATACAGTTGCGGTGAACCTTGCCCAGTTATTTCTAGGGGGCAGAAACATATCCAGGCCCTTCCCTGACTACAAAAACAGACACTTGCTTGGGCAAACACTGGGATATCTTCACCTAGAGCTCAGGGAGAGCAGCTGATGTCACCTGCCCAAGTAACCCTGCTGCCTTGCGGGGTTTGTTTGGTTTGGTTTGATACAACTGCTTATGTCCTTGCCTTCGGGCAAAATATCCTTCCCTTCACCAGATGAGGGTCCGGTGGGACAGACACGTGGAACACCTCCCGTGTGTCTCGCAGCCAGCACAAATCACACCCTTTGCTGTGCATTTGCTGGCCAGACCCCAGCTTTCCTGCCCTTTGTTTCTGGAAGCCCTCCACCAGTCCAGCCACCGGTAGGAAGGCTCCAATCTCATGGCAAAGCACAAGCTATGCAGAAAGGAAGGACCCCTCCCTCCCACTGTGGGGGGTCAGCATCCCTTTCTTCCCCCTCCCCTCCGTCACAGAGGAGGGCACACAAATTATAGCCCCCACTATGTTTCATTAATCAAGATAAAGAGTTCAAGGGAACTGACCTTTGCCATGTCCCACTACGAGGGTGAAAATGGCTCAATACCATTACGGAAGCTGGTGCCAGCCTCAAGTTTCCATCAACTACCTACAATTCAACACATCTGCCCTGCTTCTCACCAGGGGAGCAAGCTTGAAATGAGCTGTGTCACTAACTGCGTGTCTATCACAGCACAGGAGAGCCCTTGGGCAAGCTGACAGCATCTCAGCAAAAGGACTGCTCCCTCCCTCTGCCAGCCCTGCCGTGCTGAAGGCGGAGAAGCTCCTGTGCTGGCCCCGACGCCTGGCTCTGCTCAGAAGTGCTCACAAGTAGTGGTCCCCCTGCCTGCTGGCAGCACGTACATGCCCTTGGCATTACCACTGCTTCTTACAGAGACCAGCCGCTGATTTCATGAAAATCTCATCTGACCACTGTACAAAGAAAGCACCCGACGGGCAGGCAGCCAAAAGCAGACCTGAGCCTGTCCCAAAAGCACTACCTGTGAGCTCCCCCTGGTGAACCACTGCACTTAGCACAGCCTGGAAAAGTCCCAATGCGGTGTCAGGAGAGAAATGGCCACCAGGCTCCTGTACCCCGAGGCAGTGCTCTAGCTGGGTGAGCAGGCAGAAAGGCTGGTCTGATTCCCAGGGGGACACCGTACCCAGCATCTTTCTGCAGCCAGCAGGAGAAAGCACCGTGCCAGGCTGCCAGGGCCCCCCACGGACCAGAGGACACACAAAGGAGCACTGGCCACCAGCCCGACGTCACTGGGCCTGAAACCTGCAGGAATTTAAGACCTAGCGGTCTTGCTGGCACCGAAGGGATGTCTTTCTAAGCAGAAAGCAAAAGCAGCTGGTCACTGTGACTGCTGTGCTGCCTGTTTCTTGCCCACGATCCCCAAAGCAGGCTGTCCTTACTTTTCGCGGGTGCAGCAATCTGGGCGTTCTTGCGTTTCTCTGGAGGTGGGGGCGTGATAGGAGCAGCGCGTCGAGGCTGTGGTGGGATCTGTAAGGGAAGATTTCAGAGCAATCAAAGGAGGTAGACAATAAAGACATTCTCTGTTATGAAACCTTCTTTCTTGTGTGCGTGTGTAAATTTGTCCTTACATCTCTCTCATCATTCCGGGAAGTTTTCTCGGGAGGACAGATATTAATAGGCGGCTTCCTAGAAGAACAAAGCAGGACTCAAACCTGCTTCATCCCCTCCCCGCGACGGGAAAAGCAGCCCTTGTTTAATTGCTGTGTTCAGCAGCACACAGCACACGCCGTGTAGACCTGTCAAGCATTTACTCCTCCTTTCTTCCAAATGCAATCCCACACACTCACCGTGACTTTACATTACTCTCAATAGCTCCACAGAGGCTGCAAACAGAGCGCGTATTTAGACACTCTTCGGGAGAGATCCATTACATCAGCTACAAATACCCTTGCAGAAAGACAAAGCCAAGGACTGGAGATGTGTAAATGCCTTTTCCATGCTTTCATTGCTATTCCTGCTCATGCAGGAGGGAGAAAATAGGGCTGGACCCTCTGTGCAATCCTACACTACCTACAACAAAACCCGCTGGGAGAGGCTTTTGCTGGGGAGCTGCACTAACTCTGCTGTCCCTGCTGCACGTCTCCTCTGCTAGGAATGCCGAGGGAGGAACACGCAAGTTCCTGTGCTCTGATTCAGATACCGCGGTCCCCTACAGCTCTCTCACTCAGAATCTCCCCGGTGAGCTGCACCCTCAGGTTTAATCCCTGCTCAGCAGGAAGCTGAACACAACGGCCAAACTAAGCAGAAGCACGTTGCATCAGTACTCCGATGCCCTGGGTCAGGAGATGCGCATCTGGGTCTCTCGGGACTTCTGTTTCAGAGGCTGCCTGCCTGAAACGTGCCTCTGCTTTTATGGGATATTGCGGTTGCTGCCTGCAACAAAACCATTCAGCTCCGAATGGGAAGGGACAGGAGGTGATGGGTGAACATCTCTGACAGCCCAGGCTGGCACCAGCTGGAATCTGCCAGTGGCATTCAGGCCATCACACAGTGATGATTTTCTAGGTTTCTTTAGCCCTGGAAGAGAAGCCTTTCTGTGAACCAGACAGAGGAACCTTTAGAAAGGGGCTTTGTGATCCCCTTCTCCCACCTAACACCTAACGTATCCAACCTTTTACTACATCACGTAGCAAGGCACTTCTTTACAAGTGCCTTTAGCCAGTAGATGACAATGAGATACTGCTGCAAACTCCCAGGCTGAGCTCTGCTGTTATTGTCAATCCATCTCACACTGTTATCTGGGCAAAATGCTACATGATACTTGCACGCAGAACCAGATGGAATCCAGCAAGCAGGTACTTGTCCTTTTTTAAAGCGATCCAAAAAGAGACCGCACAGCTGAGAGCGCCAAAACTGATCAGGAGGGGCTCTGCAACGTGCAGCTGGGAGGCTGGTCCAAAATCTGGAAAGCTCAGCTGTGCTAAAAGCAGACCCCTCTCCGCAGACGGGCAGAGCTGACAGCACGAGTCAGAGCTGCTTGGCACAGCACAGCCACAATTACAGAAGCAGCAGGATTTAGCAGGCAGGCGGGCGTAGAGTTTAGAGCAGCAGCGTGACATTATTTGGAGACTGCTAGGGCTGGGTCATTCTGGAGTATTTCCATGGCTTCAGTCCCTTCCAAATTTACCATGCAAGTTTAACACAACTATTACGGATTAGTGTGTAAATTAATAGATGCACGGCTGCTGTTAGCTCAGAGCCCTACATAGCCTCACGCAGGCAGCTCTCCAGCCCCGTTCAGACAGCCCCATGCCGCAGCCCGAGCGGCTGCAATGGGAATGCGAAGCATCAAGTGAATTTCGCAGCATTAATGCCTGCCCAAGCTGCGAGCCGCGGCACGGCCAGGCGTCGGGGGGTGACAGATGGCTGCCCGCTCCCTTGGCCCTGCGCTCCAGCCACCGAGTGGGTTCAAGCAGAGGATGTACAACACCAAAATCGTCAAGGGAAGGGGAAGAAAGGGCAGAGAACACCCTCTGTCCAGCTGCCGTGGGGAAGGCGGCCATACAGGAGTCCTTGCAGCTCTGACGTCTCCTGTCCAGAGGCAAGAACAGAGGATGGAGCTTGCCAAGGGACCAGAGAAAATATTCCAAGAGCCCAACCTCCTCCTTTGGCAGCTGGTGTAGAACTGCCCCTGATTCCTGCCCCATGCTAACTACAGAGGAGAGACTCAGCATGGGTGCCATCACCAAGGACTTTATCCAGTTCAGCTCCCGGGGAGCAAAGCTACCAACAGGAAATTTGCACTTCAAATTCTGCTCAAGCTTTTATATGCAAACATAAAATGCACCTGAAAATCCAAAGCAACAAAAAGCACATCCCGAGACTTCTGCTTTTCTGGAGTTACTGATAAAAATGCAGATTTCAGTAGGTCTCTTAGGCAGCTGCATAACCAGATACAGTGGAAGAAAGCTATGATGCTTCCTCCATTTTCGTATTTTCAAAGCATACAGGAAATTCCTCTACTGAGCAGTTATAAGATCAACGAGCCCTTTCAGCACAGGGCAAAGCTAGGATCCCTTCGACTGCATCCTCAGTGTCACCCAGACAGAAACAGCTCTGTTAGCCAAGGAGTCCTTTTTGGCAAGCAACCAAACCACATGCCAGATAAAGAAGGAAAACCAGCACGGTGAATGGGCCTTAAGGTGCTCCATTTTCTTAGCTTATAACGTAGAGGCTTGAGAACGGAGCTGGTTTGGCTGCCCAGAAAAGAAAACTAAGAAGAAAAATGGGGTTTGTAGGGATCACTGCATTCTGCATGAGCCAGAGCTACCTTTCATCTCTGTAAACTTGCAATTCTTTATGTGTAAAAGAAGCCTCATCTGCTAAGGAGTGACAGAATATCAGTACCTTATAAACACTGCCCATTTAAGATAACTGCGTGGAGATGAAGACAAACTATGGTGTACATGATCATCTATAGGAGAAAAAAAATCTTTGTGCTCATCCCCGCTTAGCCTTTAGCCCTAACATCCAGTTATACCCACACAGCATAATCTGCCCCATCATTCTTCCTGAACAACTGCTGCATCCATCCTTGTCCTTGGCTACTTCTCTGAAGCCTCATTGACGCCACGCGGTAACCTTGGAACTGTATACCACTTAGATTAAAAATAAAAAATCCGCTCTAAATCATATTCCCTGCATTTTATCTTTAATGCAGCATGACAAGGAATATTCAGACAAAGGATCTTTTTTTTAAAAAAAAAAAAGTAGTTAACATTGGCAGCCACAGCAGATAAACACTTAAGAACCGAAGATGGTATTGTGCAGATTTAACAAGGGGGAAACAGAGCAGTGCTCAGTCCTCAGAGGGAGTTCTGCTTGCTTACATCAAAGCTGTTTTGCAAAGTATTCTCTGGGGAGCTTGCAACTCTTTTAGAAAGTCATCAGGAAACAGTCACGCAATCTAGACCAGCACTTGCACATCACCAAAAGATCTTGGATCTCGTCAAGGATCCCAAAAGCCATTACAAGTGTAAACGACAGAGGAACTGTTCCAGACTTCTTGGATAGAGCACAGGATCAATTTAGAGCACCCAGGGACACACTGAAACAGCCCCAGGCAAGCAACACAACACCTGATATGCTTCAGCTACAAAGGCATTTTATTAAACAAGAAAAGCAATATCACACCACTGAAGGAGGAACCTAGAAGGTATCCAGCTGCTGTTACCTGATAGAGACCTTCATCCTCCTCCTCGAACTCTGTGTTCGGAAGACTGTGATGTCGCTCGTATCCCGTCCGGCACACCCCGTTGGGCTGCCGTGCCACATCCAGATGGTGATCGCTGGTGGACTGTGTCATAACCATCCCCTGTGGGGTGGGAGAGTGACTTTTGCGGGACACGGTCTCCTTCCGGTGATGGATCAGTTTTCTGAAATGGAATGACGACATCAGGAACAGCAAAGCTAAAGGATGGGAGCGACTATGCTGAAACATTTAAATGATATATTGCTTTGGGGTTATATTTACCAGAACGGGTTATATTACCCTGAGTACCGACTCCAGTTTCATTAACAACTAAGGAAGCACTTTTGGGGGAGGAAGGAAGAGGCTTTGCAAGAAGCCTATGATTTATTCATCACTTCACAGGAGAAAAATGCCTCTTCCTCAAGGGAGAGTCACATATTGCATTGCAAGCTTCAGAAATTGCCTGCACTTTAGAATCACTGTTCAACTGAGATTAAACCAGTGTGCCTCAGTGCAGAGTGCAAGGTGTCAGAGGAGGAAAAAAATAAAATTCTCCTCACAAGCAATTATTTGAGAACATTTTAAGGGCTCTGTGCCACATAGCCGACAACCTCTACAATTCCTCGCTGGTGGAGAGGAGAAAATGTAGCCAGAGAGATTTTGGATTGCTCTTCTAAGCCTATAGTGCAGCTAAACGTTCCCTCTTCTTTACAGGTACAGGGAGAGAGTGGCAAGACCAAAGCACTGCTGTACTGGACATGGTCGACAGGAGTAGCATCAGCTCAAACACTAGCCAGCTCCGAGCACATCAGCACTTTGCAGCAGAGTGACTCAGATCAGTGACATCCAACTTCTCCCCCAGGAACAGAAAAGACACCCATCACACGGCGAGCACCCTCCACCTGCACCTCACCCCGGCTCCTGTCCTACTTACTGAAGGACATCCCTCTGCTCCAGGTTGTACTTCCCTCCATTCTTCATGGCTGCGTTGTGCACAGCCTCGATGGCACGGTCGATAGACTGGAGAACCACATCTTGCTCCAGCACCTGAGAAACACAACGTCCTGCACGTTACTGTACTGCCTCAGCCGTGACTCTTTTGGTGGGGCTGGGGGGAGCATCAGAGATTACCGCAGGAGAGACGGCAGTACACGAAACCCACGGCGCAGACACCGCATGAGCCGAAAGGCCAACATGCAGGTCCCTGAGCCTGAATCTATCTTGTGACAGGCTCACTTCTCCCTCCTCCCTCCAAAGGAAGCATACACGATTCTGTGCTTCAAACACGGTTTGCCCATTCCAGGCTTATGGTTGGAAAACAAAGTCCCTGTGTGGAGCTCCAGCAAGCACACCACAGCCCTGTTGTCTCCCTCACCCCTCCGGCACTCAAGTCCCACGATCACTGCAGGAAGACCAGGGCAGAGCTCCAGCAGCATGCAGCAGCCCCGGGTACTCGGCCTGCTACAGGGAGCCTTCGGGACCCCATTACTGCAAGCTCAACTCTCGCTGCTCTCACTGCCCTGGCTAGAGCAGATATGCAGCCATAAATATTACAGGCCCAGCCACAAGCTGGTGGCCTTCAAAGCCACCTGGCTCTGGGTTGGCATCTTTGCTTGCTGTTTTTCTTGACGGTTGTTTTGCAACTTGCAGTGGCTTTTCCAAATCTCCACCCAAACTGTCATAGCAACATTTATTCCTCCCGCCAGCCAGCTTAGCACTCGTTGCTGCAGCCGAAATAAACACCAGCCTTGAAACAAGAAATACCAAAAGGCGTCATTCCCCAGGCTTATGGGGGAGGCTGGGAGAGAGCTGTGGTGAAGGGGCAAGGGAACAACAAGCAGGTTTCCATGCCTAGGATGTTCTTCAAGGCTTTAACAACAGTTGACACATCTTCAAAAGAAAAGACCTTTACAAGAAAGAAGCTGAAGGCAAAGGACGTGCTACCAAGCCTTTCCCACATGTGCAGGAGAGCTGCAGGCCTGCCACAGGCCGCCAGAGCCATCTCCTCACCGCCAGCTCCTCAACACCTCCAGCGCCATCTCCTCTCACGGCCTCAGCCCTTGCACGCGGGGGGTGAGCAGGGGCAGGGGGGGAGGTTGGGCTCCGGCACCTGCAGCAGCTGTTTGAACACCGACATCCCCTTCATCTTGGCTCGCTGTGCCCCCCTCCCTGCATCACAGCAGCCATTTATCCAGCCAAGGAGCGGCTGGAATCTCATCAAGGATGCACCTTAATTGGCCTTAGGGGGCTGCCGAGCAGCAGAAGGCAACCCCTCCCTGCAGGGGCCAAAAGTGCCTGCCTCCATAGCACTGGCATGCAGCTTCCTGATAAACACGCTATGTATTATTTATATCCTGATTAATTACTAAACCAAACGTGAATTAACAGCGACTGCAGACTGTGGAAAAAAATACAAACCAAACAAGGTGGGGATGAGAGGCCTTCTCTGGAATATTCAGCTTTGAAAGTGAAAAATTTAGGAGGAATTTTTTTTGGTTGTTTTCCTAGGAAAGAAAGATAAAGAACAAAGCAATGCAGGAAATCTTAAAATAAATTTAAAAAGCAGGTATGTTAAAATAAATCTACAAAATCCATTAAGGTATCCAATCAAGGCCAAAAAAACACTGAGAATGCAACTTTGTGATAAAGCCTCCAAGCAGCCCCATCATGGTGAGAATTTCACCGCCTCTGACTGCAGCCCTAAGTAAGGAAATGGAGCACAGCTCATTCCAATGCATTCAAAGGGACGTTGGAAGGAAAGACACATTATTACATAGTTTTTGCTGACTTCCCCATCGTTTAAGCGAACCCTACTTCCCACCCTTGACTGAAAGGCCGCATAGATCAGCAAGGGCAGCACCCGGTGTACCCATAACACAGCTGCCCCTGGCACCACGGCCACAGAAACCCGCAGGCTGGTGCTGCTGCTCGCTCTGTGTGATGCCATTTGTTACGGAGACGGTGCTTCTTTTCTGATAAAGCACAGCGTTTTCACACTGATGCAACAGTGCTGTGACAACTGGCTTTTTGCTGCTGTGCTCTTTCCTTTGTTTTCACCACCCAACCCTCTATTAACACAGCCCTGTCAAAAAGGGATTGAATAAAAAAGCAGCATTAACTTGCCACTTGCACTTTATGATGATCATGCTGCTCATAAAGTATGTCCCTTTCCCTTGCTCGCTGGTCTGTTCAGCTGGCAGATCGGGGGTTTTTGGGATACGCAGCACTATGTTAATAAACTCAAAAAATACAAATCAAGATCCTGCATAAATCAGCGATTAGAAGGAACAAGTCAGCCACTCGTTCCTGGAGGTTAACCAAAACAGCATCGCTTTGTCTGAACAGGATGGGAGGGAAAAAACAAGCCCACTGCAGTTAAAAGGAGCACAGACTGCATGGAGGTAAAAGCCAGGTCTGCCAACACCTCAGCCACCGCTTCCCCCTGCCGAGGGCTCGCAGGGTGACCAGCTCACGGGCACTCTCCTGCAGTGGCTGGGGACCAGAGACCCCACACTGCCAGCTCCGGCAGAGACTCGCCTGCCGGGCCCGGCACCCGCTCCCAAGGAAGCTCAGAGTTCGTTGGACACACACAGGCACAGATCCTGGTCACGCAGTGCATTCCTGCACCTCCTTGCACACTTGTGTGCCGTCCTATGGCCTGCAGAACAGGGACACCAAGGACAGGGAGCAGAGCCACCAAGCTGATGCAAGGGAAACTCGCACCACTGTCCCCCCAGGGTCCTTCACTACAAACGTGCTCCCTGTCCCCTCCCACACTCGAGGATACACCGAGACGAAACCCTGCTCATCGCACGCTAAGCTCCGGCTCAGACGGGAGCAGATGAAAAGGGCACGGCTATATGGCATGCTGTCAGAGGAGACGCCGCACAAAGCCCAGGAATTCAGCCAGATTTATTGCAGTGTGCTGGTAATGGGGGCCAGAGGAGCCCTGAGCAGCCGCTGCATCACGCTAGCTGTTAACTACACACCCTAACAAATCCCCTAAAAGGCACAGGGTTGACAAGGCAGCGGAGATCCTGTGGGGACAGTGTCTGAAGGGCAGGCCCACATGGGATGAAGGTGCATGGTGGCACCCGCAGTCTCTTGTTCAGCAGGGGTGGCATAGACATCTGTGTGATAGGAAGCAACAGGACTTTCTTGTGCTCAAAGTAAGTGAAAAGAGAGGAGTATTTGGGTGATGCATTGATACATTTGAAGAGCCATTCCTACTGCATCTCATTCCGCAGAGGAGCGGCCATCACCCTGCTGTGAGATACCCCTAGTATCATCAAATGTGCTGCAGCAGAGAAACCCTGGACTCTATGAACAGCCTGCCAAGGCCAGTCTGGATATACCACGGGGCTGAGGAAGAGCAATCACCAACTAGACTGGTTAATGGGATGCACACGGCTTCAGTTGTGGTAGAGAATGAAGGGCACTTCCAGCACCCAACAGCTCCCCCCTGCAGGTGAGCTCCCCTCCAGGAAGGAGTTACATCTCAATTAGACCCAGGAATATCAGCGAGAAATCTGAATTTCTTCCTTCATAGCCCAGTGAAGGAGAATTACAGCAGCATCAATAAATCATTATTTCCTCTCTCCTTGCTAATAACATGAGCAAACAGAGGCTCTCCCCAGAGCCGCCAGCCAATTTCCTTCTGCCCCCATCCACAGGAGACTCCCCACGTGAGGAGGGGCAGGACCAGGCCCCAGCTCCTCACACCCCCCTCCCCGTTCCTCAGCCGGGAGGGGACGGATGCCTCTCCCAGAGCCACAGACATGCTTTCAAGAAGCATCTTTCCAGCACATTTTGCAGTACCTGAGCGTGGCCAACGCCGGGCACAGCCACGCTGAGGGGTGCGGATGCATGTGCATGAGCGAGGATGCGTTTGTCCCTGCAGCTCACGTTGCTTTCATCTTCTGCACGCTAGAAAACGCTGCCTCGGGAGAAGCCTCCCCAGAGAGAAGACATGCACAGGATGCCTCCTTCACAAGCCTCTGCCTTCCCCATGTGCAGAGGAATGGGCTGCGGAGAAAACTGAGTGTTTTCTGAACGGCTAAGACTGCCAGTGTCCTGACCAGGCAGGTAGCACCATCTCCTCCCCTGGTCTCCCAGGGGTACCCAAAACATCGTCCCCCTCCCTCCTTGTTTTGATTTCTTCCACGTGCGTGGCCCCGCTCAGCACCTGTGTTGTTTAAATGCAGTCACACAGAATAACTTGCTCAGTAGTCTAGAATAATCACACCTTTCAGAAAAGCATTTTCTAGACAAACAGGTTGACAGCTGCATCAGCGCAGCAAACACAGGCTGAGCCACCCTGTGCGTGCAAGACTCCTACATTTTATGAAAGTGGCCCATTAACGTATGGCAGGCTTTTCTTTGCCTCTGCAGGAAGCTGATCCAAGGAAAACAGAATTTTTTCCCTTGCCTCCCCAGTTTTTCATGATCAAAGGCGCTTGCTCTTCAGCATGTGCAGGAATCGGTGCCCTCATTTCAGCAGCTGCCACCAGCAGCTTTTGCCATAATAGCAGCGCCCAAGCAGGGCTGCTGATTTTTACCTTCATGTCATTGCTCCGGCTCTCATAACAAGACAGACAAAGTTTTGTCTCCAGTGACAGCTCAGTTTTCATGCAGCTGCACTGACACGGACTACTGCTGAAATTAGGATATTTATCCCGCTAGCGTACACAGGCACAGACTGGTTCTTTGTTGCTCAAATCAGAGACAAACACCACCTCTTAGGTCACATGCAGTTCGTCCCCAGTCACCGCCCGACTGTCTGCACACTGTAATCCTTCCAGATTTGCATGATCGCTGCAGCAATTTACAAAAAAAATCAACCAGCCTTTGTTCTGCCAGGCCCGTGACAGAGATGTACCCAATACGAGTTCCCTCTTCTGAAACACACAGCTCATACAAAAAAAAAAAAAACTCAGCTCATTTGTATCACTTTTGGAAATTCAGCTCTTTCCTCTTCCCCTTTTTAGAGCCCCAATCAGAATTTTTTAGTCCCAAGGCCGCTGGCTAAGAGATAGGCATTAACTTATTCTTGTCAGTGTGAATCTGCTGTGCCTTGCAGCGCTTAAAAACGCATGATAAAAATGCAAGTGAAACAACGGGCAACTGTCCTGGTTACTGAGCAAATAATATGAGAAATGCTCCCAAATAACCTGCAGCATCTCCTCCTAGCTAGTGAGCAAACAAAGACATGGCTGAGCTCTTCTGACAAAGAGTCAGCCCAGAAACGGATCTTGAATTCCTGCTGATACGCCGTAGTGGGTTTTTAACAGATCAGTGTTTTCTGCTGTACGCTGACAGCTGCTGCTCAAGCGGACAGCGTGCACAAATGAGAAATGAAGAGAAAGGAGAGCCAGGGAAAGGGCTTAAGTTGTGCAAATCATGCTAAAGCAGAAGCCAGAGTCCCTGGCAAGAGAGATATCCTAACTAGGGACAGCAGAGGCAGAAGTGGCTCTTGGAATACACAAAATCCCAAAGGCAGCAGAGGGACGCACAGCAACCAAGCTTCAACTGCTCTGCAGCCAGAGGCCGGTTTCTCCCTCGGCAGCAGGCAACTCTGCAGTCAGAGAGAAGGCGGCAGAGACACGCTGAGGGACAACGAAATGCATGCAACCCACCACTGCACACGTGTACTTCCGAAGGTGCCAACGCTTCATCCAGAGTCTCTCCAGTCATGCTCAGACCCTGCTTACTGGCCACGATGATCCCGTGCAGCTGATCAGCAGAATCAGCCCCTGCTTTCTTCCCTTTGCAATTCTGTGCCCTCCAGTAACCAGAACACGTCTCTTAAGCCAAAACACGCTAAGAGAATAAAAGCACAGAGACATAGGTTTTTAAAACAAAGCAGTCAACACATACTTACATATCTTGCCATTCCCTGATGCTTTAATTCTTATGGTTCTCAGTGCTTCGGGGGACTTCTCTGCCTCTGTCCCAGGCAAATAGCTGCCAGACAACAGAGCTCCCCCTCTTTAAGGTTTAGCTGTTTAATATCCTTTTGGCACACAATCGTCAAGAAGGGAAAATATCAGGCATGATCAAGTAACAATCACTGCATCTGTGCAAGGGAAACATGTTTCTACTTACATATGTGTGTATATATATATTTAATATATATTTTAGAGCTACCATCTGCTACTTACTGAAAAAGAAAGCTGCAGATAGTCTCTACACCGCAGAAAGTTCAGGATTACGAACGAGGATATATAAAGGTGGAAGGAAAGCTGCTGCAGTGAAGTGCAAGAAGCTATTCCAGGACTTTTGACATATTAGCAGTAAAAGAAGAAAAAAATACCACAACAGTTGTGCTAGTGTTTGCAGTTATCCTTAGTCTTCAGTTTGGTAACCCAAAAAAACCCACTGCAGATGCCCCTCATTTCTCAGGGAGATTCAGTACAGCTCCTAGGTTACATACATGCAGTTATTGCAAGTGGATTAAGAAGAATCTACATTAAGCATGATCACAAATGCAACTAATTTGTGACTTCCCAGAGCGTTGGAGACATGCAGTGCAGACTACAAGTCTCAGGCCATATTTATTTTGAATAACAAAGACATGGATGTGAGTCAAAAACCTAGCTGCAGAAACACTTTGCAGCTGATCACATTTGCTAAGTGTTAGTTAGACATGGGGCAAAGATGGAGCCCAGAAGAAACAAGCCTGGGAAACCATGCAAGTTCCTGGCTCCTCATTCAAGAAGGAAGGTCCTGCTTTCTCAAAATTTATTTCTATAGAAGGGATTGTAGCAAAATGCTGGGAAGGTAACAGTAATACAAGAGGCAGGACCAGGAAATTCAAGTTTTTGCCATGGAGTAAATTTCCAGCACACAAGAATCGACTAAGCAAGGTTTTCAGGGGTCAAGCACAAAAATCTGCAAACAGGTTGTCAATGCCATTGATGCATAAAGCCAGATGCGAGAGGAGAACATGTACGTGCGTGTAAACTGAAGGGGACTTTCCTACCGCATCCCCCAGCCTGACACAGATTCCAGAGCAGACAGCTACGTGAGACGGAGGCAATAACTTGTGATTCATCTCCATTTCTGATTTATCAGCTTTTCTTCCAAAATCCTTCCTCTCCTGTGGAACGGCAGAGGGAGAAGGCAAACTGCAGCTATGCTGCTCTCCGGGCATAATTAATGCACTGCCAAAAGCCAAAACGGCAGGCAAAGTGCGAAGCTCCTCTTAGCGAAGGAGCAGGAAGAGGGGGCTGTGGCAGAAAGCCCAGCTGCCGTCGCAGCCCACGCTGGACCAGTGGGGAACATCGGACAGAGAAGTCGGAGGCACGGCGGCTGCCAGCAGTGCTGGCCAGGGATGAAGGGAACAGGGAGAGGAGAGCTGACAGCTCCAGATCTGAGGGAACACAGAACCCACAGATTCGGGCTCGAACAACTCAGGCCCGTCACGCGGAGAACAAGCGCGGTTTTCCGGTGCCTGCTGCACGAACAGCCACACGGACTTTATTACAGCCACTAATGAGGAAAAGGAGTTGCCATCCTCATGGGGCGAGTGCAGGAAAGTCCTCAGCTCATTTTAATCCCAGACAGATGCAAATTGCACAAAATCATAAACCAAACATCGGTCCCCAGGATCTTTTTATCAGCTCCTTCCCACAAAGCCGTCACCGCGGGATGGAAACCTGCCTCGCGTTACCAGCAGCAAACCTGAGAGAGGCCTCGCAAAGCTCTCCCCAAACAAAGATTATTCCGGTCGGAAGGATGAAAGGCAGCCTGCCTGCCGCAGGATCAGCTGGCAGTCTGGAGAGAAAAAAATTTTCCAGCGTCCCAGGCTCTGCATGCAGAGCAAAAGCTGCTTCTGCCATGACGGGATGTGGCTCCCTCTTCAAGCCCCAAAATTAAAAGAAGGCCAGCAGGGCAGAATCAGAAACCATATTATGTCACCCAGAAAAACCAGTACTTTCCTCTGTAACAAGCACCTCTCGTCTTCAGGATATCTGCACGTCCTTTCGGAAATGCAGCTTATCACGGTAATGGGATCAGATACGACACCTATACTGTGAGATGAAACAGCCCCCAAAACACCATACGAAAATCCCTGAACATTTGTCACGAGGAGTGAAATTGCTCCATGCAACAGCAAGCAGAAAGGCCAGGCCTGCACCGCCGCCATGCCCAGGGAGAGCAGCACCACCTTCCCAAGGAGCAAGGCTCCGTTCCAAGGTGGACGGATGGTAAATAGTCCTCTTACCATCATCCTTTCAGACAACCCGGAGCACATCAGGTGGACCGAGATCCTTGAGGACTTCTGCTAACGATATTTCAAGCCAGGGACCCAGGAGAGCAAGCACACTTATGAAGTTTTTCCAAAGTAGGTACCCCATAAAAACAACTCATTTCTATATAACGCTCCCTCACTACGGATCTCACCAGCAACGTCTCTTCTGTCCACAGCCTCCCTGGGTCACAGGCACAGGTGTCTGAAGTATCAGTGCCAGGAGACCAGGATACCCTACGACATGCAGCCACTCCCTCCCCAGCACCTTCTGGCTGCACACATCGGCTCCACCGGTGCCCCCAAACAAGCCTTTCGCCCCAGCACCTCCCTCTTTCGTGACGTTAACCTGGGTGCAAAATACTCCGTAAGGGATTTAAACAAGAGCTACCTGACTCTTAAAAGGCACGTCCTGTTCCACCATCCTGTGAATAGACCGCACGTCATCCCAGGCTGCTGGTGGTGGTACGAGCAAACCATAAGGCCTCTGCAGACAGGGAGCAGACCGAGGACCTCCTCCCACAGCCTGCACACAACCTGACAGCTGGGCTCGAGACAAGATTCAAATGCTCATTTGCTTTCAGGTGGGCCATTAGGAACACCTGAACGACGATGGGCATCGCCCTTTTCCCCCATCACCACAGACTCTGGCAACCAGATGTACTGGCACGCTCTGAGCTGTGCTACACAGCAGGGGATGCTAGTCACACCGCTGCCTTATTAGCGAGCTATACAGAAAAGCTACACGAAGTTAAGTGTGCTGGCTAATTATAACAAAGCCATTTAAAGACCATTGAGGGTGCAGGTGCAGGGCAGCGAGGGAAAAGGCATCGGAAGGGCTGAAATATGCCCCAGGCTGCATTGTCAAGAGGTGGATCATGCTAATTGGCCATACACAAAAATCCCAAGTATGCCAACATGCTTATTAGTTAAGAGGTGCTGCTGCAAGCACATTTATTCCTGGTAAAGGGGATGCTTCTGCTGAAGCAATCAGCACCAAGACGCTACCCAAATTCAGGGAGTTGACGCAATTGAGCTATCTTGGGACAATGATAAATCTAACATGAACTCTTGCCCCAAAAGGAACAAAGACACCATCAAGATCCGTAGCTGCATCTTACAACTAGAACTGTTATGTGCACGACCAAAATGGCAGAGCATAAGCCAAAAAAAGCCAGAAATTTGTGAAATAAAGACTCTGCAGCCTTGTGAGTTGCTTTTTGACTGGCAGATGGTGGGAGTGGACAATGCACTATTTTTCTGTGCTGCAAAACTTAGACACAGTGACAGTTTCCACATTGACCTACAAAAGTATCTTGAGAATTGCAAGTTTAGCTATGTTTATCAGTGGAATGAGGCTAACTTGCTGTTATCGTCAGATTCAGTTCAAGAACAAATCCATGGGTTGTTTAGTGTTCTTCTCCCCCCTGTAGAGAAGATTAAAGGGTTCAACTAGATTTGCTGACATTTCACCCATAGTGAAATAGGAGGTGGGTCACGGAAGAAAAGCAATTCATTAGTGTCCCACACTATCTGCAGGAAAAAAATAGCCTCCTGCTCTAGCTGCAAGTTATAATCCCATCTCCTTTTGCAGCTTAGAATGGCGCTGGCTCCCCAGAAAACATGAAGAAATTGGAACAGGAGGGAAATGTCCTCTTAGGACATTGTGCTAAAGGCAGCAGAACAGCCATAATCCTGTTTTCCTCACTTCCCAAGGCAGCGGATAAGAAAAACCTACATTTGTTGGACTGCTCACTTCTCAGGCACAAAACTTTCACCCCAACTCATTTGCCTTATTACAGTATTGATTTCTCATGCCCACCTTTTCACATGCCCCACTCACCCTTGTCAGCTTTCACTTCACTCAACAGCACGAGAGCAAATTAAAATGAACACGTTGCAGGAAGCCTTTCCAGCCCATCTCCAGCACAACAAATCCCGTGGGAAGGGAGATGGCCAGGACCTTGCTCACGTCCAAGAGCCAGATGGTGGCCCCTCCATGGGGGGACCTGGAGAAGAACCCTCTGGTGCCCAAGACCCCAAGAAGTGGGTGGAAGCTGCCTGATAGCAAGCAAGAGGCAACAGGAGCTCTCATGTGTGCGCTTTGGGCAGCCCAAGCTGGCTGCCTCTCCCGTATTTCGCGCTCCAAACACCTACACGTTGAGCTGTTTGCTCTTCCTCACGCATTCATGATTTAGTGATGAGACTTGGTAGGTCAAGCTGGTGGTTAGCGATGGACTTGATGCTCTGGAAGATCTTTTCCAGCCTAGATGATTCTGCGCACCCCACGGCCCAACTCTCAGACGGTCAGGTGTTCCTCCACATCTCCAGAGCTACGCAAGACCAAACGTTGTCAACAGTGGTTTTGTCAGGAGAATTTTTTGCTCAGCCATTAATAGCATAGTACATTTAAAAGCTTTTGAAGCGATCAGAGCTCAATGTCATCTTGAGACCTTAAGCCTCTGAGTGAGAGCTCAAGAGCACACCCGGTTCAGACGTGGTTCATGCAGGTCGAAGTCTCAGATGCCAGCCCGTAACACAGGAGAAGGCTTCTACGAGAGCCTGAGACCACAGACAAGATGATGCTTCCCTGGTTGCTGGAGGGGTTTCTTTCTATCCCTGATGTAAAGTATTATTAAAAGGCCTGTGCAACGTAATAACAAATTATTTCATTGCAGTTATCTCTTGTAATCAAGCTACTGAAGACAGATGCCCTAAAATCAATTCCAAAAACAAGTTAAAGGGGATGAATTTGTTAGGCTCAGTCAATAAAGGTGATTCTAGGGCAGACAAAAACTTCATCACTTAGAACACAGCACTTCAAGGGACGTGATGTCAACTGGAAAAAGTCTTCAGCTACAAACACTTTGATTCTACAAGGCTGGCTCAGGGAAGTCCCTAAGCTTATGTATTAAGTATGTAAAGAATTTTTATTCTTATTGTTCTTAGTTAAGGTATTGGGTTTGAATGCAGCTATTATTTTTACTTGTCAACAAACGTGGGCTTCCACCGACAGCAGCACTTGACACAAAGACTCCCGACAGCTCCTGCACAGGCGACCGGCTGCTGCCTGCCTCTCCCACATGCTCCTCGGGAGCAGGACCAAAAGGAAGGGACCGCGGTCCTGCCATTTATCCACCGGGCATACCGCACTTCCTCTCAGATGGTCAAATCGCGTTAGTCCCTCTTTCCCCCGCAAACACGCATCCTTTCCTCAGGAGTGGAGGAGAAAAGGCTAACTTCGAGCAGCCTGGGAAGCCCCAGAACTCACCGAGTTCACCCAAAATGGAATTGTCACCACATTAGACCGAGAGGCTGTGGAGGTTTGTGTTTGTCTGCTTCGTGGGGAGCTTCAGTTTGATCTCTTCAGGCAGCCATCTGCTTTTTCTAGGAGCTGCCATTGCTCTCAGCACACCCATGGCAGCGCACAGACACTGCGCTGAACTCGACCGGCACCAAACCCCCGACTTTGAAAATCTGTCAGCAACAATTCTGATCTTCCACTTGCAAGAGGATGAAAATCGCCTGCTTGGCCTGCCAAGGCTTCCTTCCTACCTCCTCCTCCTCCTGAGGTGGGAGGATGCAGCCCTGGGGCTTGGCTCAGCCTCCTGCCCGTTGCTGGTGGGACGGACAGAGACCTTTCTCCAACAAAAGCACCACAGATCTCATCTGCAGGTGGCTCACTGAGCCAGGCAGCCCCAGGTCCTGAAGCAGCTTTGGAGAGCAAAGACAAGACCGTGACAGGCACTGAGGACTGTTCCTGTCCGCCCCATCTGAGCCCTTCCTCCTCGTAGGCAAGTCACTATTTTTGCCGGTCTTGCCAACATCTCCCCCTCACCCCTTTGGTTTTTTTACTAATATAATAAAAGCTTTGGAGCTGGGGCCTGCCCTCGGATTTCCATCCTGCAATGCACTACGCAACTTGTGCTGGGGGAAGAAAAATAAAGAGAAATAATAGCTATTACTTGGATCTAATCTGAATCTGGAACCAGTGATTTAGCAAGACATGACCCACAGCCTGGAATTATCTAGCACACTTAGTCCGACAGCTTCATTTTTTATTTTTTCTTTTAAATTAAACCTCTTGAGCAGCTGAACAAAGCGAAATATCAGTGTATGCTGGCATTTCCAGATGCCAGGCACAGAAGTCAGTGTCTCGGACTGCTTTCACGCTCACAAGCTCAAGCCCAGCAGCCTGAGCAGGACGCAGGGACAACATGGTGTAGATGGGACCCACGCTGCTGGAACAAAAGGCAACAGCCCAAGCTCGGGGAGTGGGTTTAATCCTCTCGCAGCTGCGTGCCGCTGGCTCCGTAGCTGCAGCAGACAGACAGGAGGACAGACACAGCCTGCATGCGATCAAAGCCACCTAGCTGCCAAGCAGGAAGGCAGTGACAGCTCCTTATAAACAACTCGCACAGGCAAACAAATAACCAGGAAACACAAAGCCGGGAACTTTCCATCCCATTCTAAAAAGCCCACGCTGCCAAAGTTTTACTTCCCCTTCTTGTCTAAGCCTTATTCGAAAAAGAGAACAAGTATTTAGTATTTTGTTCCCTTGCAAGGAAAGCACACAGCTCTGCCAAGCCAGCTCTGCACAGCAGGGCCTGAACAGAGATGAAGCTGACGCGAAGATACTTCTCCTCTCTTGCTGCAGGTTAGCAGGTCTTGCGTTTGGGACAGCTCTGCTCCTCTGCTAGTGGCGAGGGAGCTTTGCCCAAACCAGCACTTCATGTCCCCACGGCACAAAAGCAATGGCAGGCTGCAGGGGAGCAGAGAGAAACACACGCGGTCGTGAATCATGTCCTCGGATCCACTTCGCTTATGACAAATTCAAAGGGTTGCTGTTTTGCTTGTTTTTAAAGCAAAGGTTTCGCCGTGTGATAAAAATCAAGGCACATCAGGCCTGACAAGTAAAGGTCAAGCCTGACTTGTGAGCCAGCACACAGAGCTCCGTCAGAACCTGCGCCTTGTAAAATTTTGGTTATAGCACTGACCACATCGGACGGCAGCCTCTGTGAAGTCCAGTTTTCTCAGGGACTATCTAAGGCTACAGTCACACACAAAGGCTACCGTTTCCTCTCGCCTTATAACCCCTTCTGGAATTTTTTACCCTTTTTCCAGGGCCCAGACTGACAGTTCAAACGCTGAAGACATAACCTTGAATGGGAATGCCGAAGTTTAAATCCTTCATGAGGGAGTAAAGCTGGGATGCTCTTAAAAATTCTGTTTATTTTTATGCACATCTGAGCTATACAAGGAAGAAAAGGAGGAGGCTGTTCCTGTTCCAACAGAGCTCTCCTAGCAATGATCTTAACAGATTCAGCTGTTTTCCAGGTTTCAGCCGAGAGATGTAAATACCTATTTTGTACCTTGGGATTTGACCTTCCCCACAGGAATTAATGTGCCCCAGACCCTGCAGGGAATCCTCTCAGGCCAGTCAGCAACCACGATACAACCTGCTGCTGCCAAAGCCTCTCCCAGCACACAGCCCGCACCCAGCACGGAGGTCACTCTTCTCTAGCGCGGAGCCCTTCACCCTCTTTACGCTGTTTTCCCATCATCACTAACACCAGCACATTTTCCTTCAAGATAAAGCAACACAAATTTCTTCTCCCTGCTCTTCGGAGCTCCTTCTCTCCCATGGGCTGATCGCAGAGTCCATCACCTTCGATTCGCATCCACTACATTTTGCATCGTGGCCTCTTGCCTCCCTCCTCACTTGCAGGCCAGGGATCGAGACCTGGTAGAGAGAGCCACGTGCGTGGAGCCCCACAGCGAGCTGGTGGGGGATTTGAACAGAAACCAGATCCTGCGTCCCGTGTGTTAATCACAGACGCACCTCGCTCGATAAACGTACACAATTCAGTCATTACTGAAGTCTTTTCCCTGCAAATGGGTGAGAGGGAGGGTGGTTGCATTTTCTGCCCACAAGGCTCAGCACCTTGCCTACCATTTTGAGCAGACGCTTCTTGTCTTTGTCCAAACCCAGCAGTCCTTCCCTTTGATAACAAATAACAAATCAGTCATTTTGCAGGTGTAAACAAGGGAAGAAAGTTTAACCTTCCTCTCCTGATCAAAGTACTAATACGCACTCATAAGCGCAGCCTGCCCCTACTGCTCAAATGGGGGAGTCCAGCTCTTGGGGCAGACTGCATCTGAAACCAAAATGCCTAATTATTTTTAGTCAAAGTACCCTAAGTAAGAACATATCTTCGTAGCAAAGCAAAAGCTGAAGATCATTAGCGCATTTCTACTTTAATCATTCTGAGCTGTGAAAGATTGCAGAACTTCTGGCTAAAATTTCGAGTCTTTAGCTACAGTAATTAGAAATGGTTATAATTCCCCTGACTGTGTAATTTAGTTTCAAGAATAAAACTTGATCTCGAAGCATTAGCAGCTCTGATATGATAGCATCTCTGTTATTTCCACAGCCCAGGGAAAAATGTCTCATTCTTTCAGTTTCTTACGTGTGTCAAGAAACACAGCCTCAGCTGCAAAGCACTGCCAGCTGCTTATTCTCCAAAATAAAACTTTATTTTTAGTTTAAGTGCTTATTCAGGATCTGAGCGCTCTGATTAAGCTCTCACGCCCATTAAAAGCTCTGTCAAATCCGAAACAGATGACAAATGGCAATTGAGGCTCCAGAGCAGTGCAGGAGGTGGTCTGTACGTTCAACAGCTTGCACTTGTGTCTTCTGCCCAGGAGCAAGGGCAGAAACCTGCCAGCAGCCAGAGCCGGATTTGGCGCAGATGAGGGAGAACAGCTCTACCACGTAGCTCCCTTACAGCTGAGCACAATTGCTAAAGCTCAAATTTCCAGTGGCTGGGGATTTGCCTCCTAACAAGCATCACGAACGGAGCATCTGAGCATTCGGTGAGCACTGCAGCACGTGCTGCTTCGCTGCTGAACCAACGCGTTTGCTACCTCGGCAAAAAAGCAGCCAGATTAGCCCAGAGCGTGCGTCAACGCCACAAAATGAATCAGGAGTTTCCTGCGAGCAAATGGAGCTCACGTTTCACTCCTGGACAAAACCCTCGCTTCTCTCTGCAGCTCGGGGAGCGAAACCATTCCCGTGCCCACCAAACAAACCGGCAGTACCCGCGCTGTGCCTCTGTGCGTCTGCTTATGCTGCAGGGGGATTCTCAGTTGTTGCTAGGCTGCATGAAGCAGCCTCTTATTTTTATCACATGCCTGTTTGTTCTTGTAGAAGATACAGCAAATAGCAACCCGAGGCATCCTTAAAATGCTTGCTATACTCTTGGCTGTGTCCATTTTCTAACCAGATGGTCCAAAGCTTCTTGGCAACCAGCACGAGCACCTTCCCACCTAGACAGCTCCCTTCTTGCTCTTCCAGAGCTACAACAGGAATGCGCAAGAGCTAAGAGAAGGCCCCAACCGACCAGAGATTCAACGTTTCCAACCGTTTTTCAGTTATTAGAAATGAACTTTAAGGAATTTTGAAAAGGCTATTAATAATTTCAGAGCTATTTCCTAACTGCTCAGCTCAGCTGCGCAGCTGACTTGCCTCTGTCGGGCAGCGGGCAGCATGTGAAACCAGCCCCACAACTTGCTGCTTATTTTTGCGCCACCATCATACACCAACAAAGCCCGGTGGTTTCCAGCTGCCACCCCCACCTCAGTGTGTAGTATCAACACTGCTCTTGATGGGGGAATACAGCCTGGGCTAGGACGGACCGAGGACAGGGCAAAACCAGTTGTGGTGTCTGGAGAAGATGAGGGCCGACACAGACGCTGCTCCCTATGCAGGTCCCATATCCAGGAGCAAACCACTGCAGCCTTCAGCCGAAGCTGGAGTAATCCAGACTCCTGTTACGAAATTACATGGCCCACCATAATCATGGTAATGTATGTACTGCTTAAGCCAGTCACAGGACCCTAACTTGCTAGGCTTGGCATTCCCCCCGTCCCGACACCAAATCACCCCCTGCTCCTAAGGAAGCTTCCTGAACTGAACCTTTTACTACTTCCTATGAAGCACCAGAAGGCCCATCTGCTGGAGTGACTTTCTGACCCCAGAGGAACCCTGAGCTCCATTTTAACCTCCACGTTTTTCCACCATCCACCACGTAAGCACCAGCCCATCGCTGCAGACACGGGACCAACCTCGTGCAGACGGGCAGCTCTCTGCAGAGCCAGAAGCCACAGCACTCGTGCCGACACTTTCACTGCAGCAGCATTTGCCCGGCAGTAGATCCCCCAGACACCAGCGCTTGTCCCTCGCTCTGACGATTTTTCGAGGGGACCACGCTCGTGCTGCAGCCGGCCTGCTTGCGATCACCACCACGGGCCCGCGGAGCCAGGGCTCGGTCGCGCACGAGGCCAGCCTCTGGGCAAGCACCTCTCTGCTTTTAACTCGCATGCTACCCTCGTCCAGCAGCCCACGGCCTGATCCTCCCCTCCTGCTCCTTGGTGGCTCCAGTATTTATCCCTGGAGCCACACTCGACTTGAAATGACTCTTAATAACACAGCCAAAGGGGAACCACGGAAGAGTAAGATCAGCAGGAATACCGGCTGAAGTTGGGCCTTCCTAATTGACCACAATTAACTTCGCATCATGTGCAGCTCCACGTGCCCTGGCTGGGGCCCAGCTCGCTTCTTAGAGGCATTATGTGCTTCTGGAGAGTCTCTTTTTCTTTCCCCTACAACTCTCTGAATAGCAACACTGCTAGCCACAAGGATTTCAGTGCAAACTTCTGCAGCATTTGCGACAAGGAGACACCAGCCGAGAATAAGCTTTCAATAATAAATGGGAATTATTTTTTCCCCTCTAGAAAAGCCAAGGCGCGAGTTACCCGTACCTATGAAAGCTGAGCAAAAAAACTGAAAATTGAGAAGAGCCTGGAAGAAAGCTAATGCTCCTCATAGAGGATGGCACCAGCGAAAGCAGCCCAATCCTCTCCCACGAGCATCACTTTGGCGGGCTGCTGCGAGGGGCTTTCGGGAGATTTGCTGCTGGCTGCGACTGCTGTGCAACCTTGTGCTTACCTGAAACCTGACTGCACTGCTAACGAGCCCCAGGCTTACTTTTACAATGGTGACTCCTGTTGGCCACTGCTCTCCCTGCTAAGCATGCTAACACTCATCGTTACCCCTGTTTTTCCTGTGATGTATGGGGCAGCGCTAATTGCCTCCCAAATCACCGTTGCTAACTGGTATCGGTGTCCTTTTTAAAGCGAGGCTGGGTGACAAATTGCTTATACTCCTATGCAGACACTCAGACAGACACAAGCAAGCTTTCAGGCAGAGGATGCTCACTCCCAAGCTGGGCCTGCTTGCTTGCCGTGAATAAAAGCGGGTTCTGATTTCAGAGCCGGCAGGATGCTACGGCGGGAAGCAGCCAGGCACGCTGGGCACAACTGCAGCTGCAGAGCAGCAAACGAGGTCCTGCTGCCTCACGCACCACCAGGCCAGCCCTAGCTCCGGAAACCTAACTGCCAAAAAAAGATGGGAGGATGCAGGAAAGGCTCTTCTGTTTCCTGCCACCAGATCCAAGGGCATTTGGGAAGTTGCATCTAAACAAGAGGAGAGCGCCCACAAAGTCACCAGCAATTCTACACCAGTGTCAGTGAAGTAACAGACCGTCAGGAGTCACCCACGGCATGTTGCAAGCGACCTCGGAGCACTTTGAGCGTTAACATTAAGCACATTAAAATGAATGCAAGTTCAGCAAAACACGCTTTTCCTGTAAGATTTTGCAACCAGAGGGAGCGTGGTGGAACGACACAGGGAGGCTGCTCCAAAAGGAGTTGCTGCAAGGGAGAAGCCTCCTGCACCCACGGCCGAGCAGGCGTCACGCCACACAAGCAAACGCAGCGGGGGCTGCAGAGCGGCAACGCCACCGCGGGGGTTTACAACCCGGCGTTTAGCAGGGCCTTTGCCCTGCAACTAAACAGCCCCCGTAAGGAGCTTAAGGGCTTATTTATCCAGGGATGGCCCCTCCTGGCCGCCCGATCTGCCCAGCAGCAGAGGCCAGGGATCGGCTGGCTTTTTGCAGGGAGTGCTCCCGGTTCTGCACGGGCTGGGGCAGCGCCCTAGGGACCAGCACCACCAGCAGCACCAGCAGCACCAGGACCAGCAGCACCAGCAGCACCAGGACCAGCAGCACCAGCAGCACCATCCCGCCGGGATGCCGGGGCTTGGCCCCGCGGCCAGGCCCACGCAGGGCTGCGCGCAGCTGCCCCGCACTAACGCGGCCCCGCCACGCCGCGGGCCGGCACCGGAGCCGCTCGGTGAGGCCGGGAGCGGCGCTGGCCCCGCGGAGCTCCACCGAGGGACGGCGGGGCTGGACCCCCGGGGGCCCGGCCTCGGCACGGCGAGGTCCCCACGGTGGCTCCCGGTGCCGGTGGCTCCCGGTGCCGCTCCCCGTGCCGGTCCCGGTCCCAGTCCCGGTGCCGCTCCCGGTCCTATTCCCGGTGCCGATCCCAATGGGTCCCGGTCCTACCCCCGGTCCCAGTCCCAGTGGCTCCCGGTGCCGTTCCCGGTGCCGCTCCCGGTGCCGGTGGCTCCCGGTGCCGCTCCCGGTCCTATTCCCGGTGCCGCTCCCAGTGCCGGTGCCGGTCCCGGTGGGTCCCGGTCCTACCCCCGGTCCCAATCCCACTCCCACCCCCGGTCCCGGTGCCGCTGCCCACCTGCAGCCGCTGGAGGTAGGAGGCCGGCGCGTACCCCGTCTCCCCGGAGCCCGCCCGCGTGACGAGCCACCAGTGCTGGTTGCTGCGCTCCAGCAGCAGGAAGGTCTCCCCGGCGGCGAAGGGCAGCGAGTTGGGCTCGGCCGAGCGGAAGCTGTACAGGGCCCGGTACATGGCGGCACCGCCGCGCTCCCACCCCGCGCCGCCCGCTCGCCGCGCGCCACCCCGCGCCGCGCGCCCCGCCCCCCGCGCGTCACCGCGCGGCCACGCCCCCTCGTGGCCACGCCCACCGACGCCGCCGTGACCACGCCCCCTTCTCGTGGCCACGCCCCCCGCGCCCAGGTGTGCGGCAGCGCCCCCTGGCGGCACGGAGGGCACGGGGCGGGGAGGGTGCATGGGGAGAGGGGTGGGGGGATTGGGGGGTACAGGGGTGGGGATTTGGGGGTACGGGGTGGGGATTTGGGGGTACGGGGGTGGGGATTTGGGGTACAGGGGTGGGGATTTGGGGGTACGGGGGTGGGGATTTGGGGGTACGGGGGTGGGGATTTGGGGTACGGGGTGGGGATTTGGGGTACAGGGGTGGGGATTTGGGGGTACGGGGGGTGGGGATTTGGGGTACAGGGGTGGGGATTTGGGGGTACGGGGGTGGGGATTTGGGGGTACGGGGGTGGGGATTTGGGGTACGGGGTGGGGATTTGGGGTACAGGGGTGGGGATTTGGGGTACGGGGGTGGGGATTTGGGGGTACGGGGGTGGGGATGCAGGGCTGCAGGGTGCAGGGATGTAGGGTGCGGGATGCAGGTACAGGTGCAGGGTGCAGGGCTGGGGTGCAGTGATACAGGGCGCAGGGTGCAGGGATACAGGGTGCAGGGTGCAGGCTGTAGGGTTCAGGGATGCAGGGTGCAGGGTGTAGGATATAGGGGCAGGGGTGCAGTGATGAAGGGTTCGGGGTGCAGGATACAGGTGCAGGATGTAGGGTGCGGGTTGCAGGTACAGGTGCAGGGGTGGGGTGCAGTGATACAGGGCGCAGGATGTAGGGTGCAGGGGTGCAGAGCTGCAGTGATGCAGGGTGTAGGATACAGGTGCAGTGATGCGGGGGTGCAGGACGTAGGGTGCAGTGATGCAGTGATACAGGGTTCAGGGCTGCAGGATAAAGGTGCAGGGCTGCAGGGCTGCAGGATGTAGGGTGCAGGGGCGCAGTGATGCAGGGTGTAGGATACAGGTGCAGGGGTGCAGTCGCTCAGGGTTCAGGGGCACAGGATGCAGGTTCAGGGGTGCAGTGATTCAGGGGTGCAGGGCACAGGGATGCAGGTGTGGGATACGGGGTGCAGGGGTGCAGGATACAGGTGCAGTGATGCAGCGCGTAGGATCTAGGTGCAGGGTTACAGTGATGCAGGGTGCAGGGGTGCAGGGTGTAGGATATAAACGCGGGGTCGCAGGGGTGCAGGGTGCAGGTGCAGGGACGCAGGGGTGCAGCAATACGCAGTTCGCAGCTCACAGGTGCATGGTGCAGGTGCTCCCCAGCAGGCTGCTGCTCAGCAGAGGGCACCAATGGCTCGCGAATCGACGCGGACGCATTTCGGCTGCAGGTTTGTCTGCAGCGCTGTGCGGGCTGCAGGCTGCGGGGACAGGCACCGCTGCAGGCCCCGAGCTCAGCAGGACGGGGCGGCCGGGCAGGGTGCTGTGCGGCCCTCGGCACCCACCTGCAGCACCGCCGGCTGGGGAGGCCACGCAGCATGGCTGTGGGGTGCCTCTGCCTGGCACCGGGGCATGCACGGTGCCCTCCGGCCTGGGACACCCCAAAAACCCCTCTGCTGTGTGTGTTGTCACAAAGCACGGCGACAGCCAGGTGGGAGAGCACCCTGGTGCTGCAGAGCCGTCTTCGGGGCGGTTTCCAACCCGCCTTCAAGGACGGATGTTTGGGAAGGTCATTAGGACGCGTCTGGAAAAGCAGCACCTTGCCGGGGCACGGGTTCACACTGGGGTCCCAGCGGGGCTGTGCTCCCCCGGGGTGCAGGTCACCGCCCGGCTGGGGGGGCCCCGGGCTCCCCGTGCCCTTGCCAGCTGCAGGGGCCGTGGAAATCGCCCGGCGCCAATTGAGGGCACAGAAAGAATAGGTGGAGAGCCAGCGCTCAGAACAGGAGCGGTTTGGTGTTTCCGTAGAGATTAGCTGTATTCCAGGGTGAGGTTTCCTTGCTCTGGACAATATTAAATCTGTTTTGTGTTCCTCCGAGAGGGCTCCGCGTCCCCTATCGCGGCTGGCATCGCTGCGCCGAGCAGAACGGCCCCTCCGGGTTGGGCGTGCAGGAGCCCCACGGCACCAGCTACGTGACTGCTCAGCACCACCGCTCGCTGCAGACCCCCTGCAGTTATCCCCGAGGGGCCGGGACGGGCAGCGAATGCCCAGCACCCGTTGGCACAGGCGCTGCGGGCGTTACGGTCACCAGGCAGGGAGAGAAGTGCTGGAGCCTCTGGATCAGCACCATTTGCTGGGGGCTCGCTTTGGGCCGAGGTGTCTGCCCTGCAGGCCGCCGGGTGAGGGCCTGGATGCGGCCCAGCTCCTGTTTGCACTGGGATAAGGGAGCTCCGTTTCCGTGAAGCCAGCAGCACAGCGTGTGCCGGGAGGCGAAGGCAGCCCCGGGATGTGGAGGCCCCAGCCTCCCACAGGAGCACCGTGGGCACTCCCTCGGTTCAGCACATCGGGAAGGGGCCTGGGTTTCCTCCACCGGGGTGGGGAAGCCGAGGCGATGCTCTGCCTGTCCCATGGAGCCCCAAAGCAGCCCCTCTCCTTGCCCCAGGGTGTCGCGGCGGGGTGAGGACACCCGCCTGGGCTGGTCCCAGCAGACCCCCAAGGGGGGCTTTGTGCCGTGCCCCATGGCTGGGGCTCGCCCAGGGGCTCGCAGGGCAGCGCATTGAGCCCGCACCCGGCTGCGGTGCACTGAGGGCAAGGAGCCTCTGACGGCACCCTGAGAGCAGGGTGAGCGGCTGCTGCCCACGGTGATGAGGAACCGGCTCTTAATTGCGAGCCGCAGGTGATTTATCTAGGGCTGGGTGGGGCAACGAGCAAGGATCCCACTGCGTCATTCGTGTGACTTCAAGAGGTGACCTTCAGCCCCCAGATAACAGCACTTTCATCTGCTGCCCTCAAAGCAGGGGAGACCAACGCCGTCACACTGGGCGAGGGAAAAAGCGATAAAACGGTTCCCAGGCCTGGAGGTGGAACAGGGAGGCACGAGGCCTTCAATCCCTGCTGCCTCCACAGCACCCCCAGAGCCCCTAACGCGGGCAGGGGGCTGCTCCAGCGGGGGCTCGGTGCTGAGCAGCAGCAGTGGTCCCGGGGAAGCCGCTGCGGTGCCCGGATGGGAAGCGTTGCACAAGGGCGCTCATACGATCGCAACGCAAACCCGCCGGCGCTGTGTACACTTATATAACTCCGCACCGCCCGCTCGTCAACAAGTTGCAAAACAGCAGCGGGATCGATCCTTCCACTTTTAGGTGTGCAAATATTATTGTGCTCCCGCGGGGCCCCTCTGGGTGAAATGTCAGGCGGGGCGGGAGGCGCTGCGGGACCCCGGGCTCCGGAAACCGGGCAAGGCCACCGGGAAGCGGGGTGACCGTGAATGGCACCGGGAGGCGGCACCGGGATGCTGCTCTGCCATCCTCATGTTTCGTGGCATCCTGGCAGCTCATCCTCGTGGAAAAACTCACTAGGGTTGGGAGCGGGTGGCTCGGCACCCCCTGGTCCTGGCCACCCTGCTGGTGAGCACCCCAGAGGGGACGGCAGAGAGGGGGACACCCACCAGGGACACCTGGCTCCTGCCACCATCCCCATGAGGCCCCATTGTGCGCCCTGTGGGACCCTGCTCCCCCAAATCCCCGGCAGGAGAAGCCCTCAGACACACCCAGCAACGGGGAACAGCCAGACCGGGGCCGTGTGGGGCAGCTGGGGGGGCCCCAAATGGGAAGCAGCAGCATGGAGCCGAGCGGCCGGGGCTGCCTTGCGCAACGCTTGTACACGGAGCCTATGGACGGGCTGGCCGGGGCCCAGGGCCCCTCCTTCGGCTCTGGGGAAGGAACATCCAGCTGCTGTCAACAGCTGCAATTCCTAGAAACGACCAAGACAGAAGGTCGGACGGGTGTAGGGAGCGCAGCGGTCGCGGACAGCCGGGGGGCTCAGCCTGCACGCGCGGACACGCTGCAGGTTTCACGACGAGCGGCTCTCCTGGCCAGCTCCGCTCAGAAAAACAACCCCTCGGCTCCGTGCAGCTGCGCCCCGGACAGAAAAGAGGCAGTGGGACAGAGCCCACGGCCCCGGGAGGAGCTGTCAGCCCGGCGCAGACAGCCCGGCGTGGCGGCTGCCAGCCCGCAATGCAGGGCTCGGCGTGGGCTTTGTGCTGCCTCCGCCGGGCCGCAGGCTGCGAGGGAAGGCTCCGGGAGGCCGAAGGCTGCGGGAGGCCGCTCGTCTCGCCCTCATTTCCATACAATGCAGGGAAGGCGGCTTCGCCTCCTGGCAGCTCCCGTCCCGGGACACGCGCTGCTCCGTGTCCTCCCCACCCTGCCCCGGGGACTCCGGGCTGCGGCACCGGGCAAGCACCAGCACAGGACCCTCAGCTCCCGGTGCCACGGACGGACACGTGTGTGGGACAGATGGCTGCCCCAGCCCCGCTATGGCATATGGCTGTGGGTGCTCGTGGATGCCCTCGGGGATTGCCACGTGCAGCCGCGACACCCCAGCTCGTCCCCTGGCGGCGGCACTGCTGGCTGGGTGCAGCCTGACGCCTCGCTCTGCCGCAGGGTAGCAGTTTCTGTTCCCAGTTAATGGTCTTGTGGAAATGGCTCGAAACCAGTTTTATTGCCCCGGTTACATAAACCTGAATCCGGCACTGTTAGACACCACAGCGGGACGTGCCCTGCGCCTTGCCGGGGGCACAGCACTTTGCAGGCTGGGGGGACGCACGCTCGGGCGGGCATCGCAGCGCTGAGGAAACATTTTGCCCTTGCTCCGTGCTGCCTGGCGCTGCCTGCTGGCAGGGACCCAGCCGGGGGAAGCAGCCCGGCCCTGCCAGCCGCAGCACCCGGCACGGGGCCGCCCTGCGCCGCGGGACCTCCTCCACAGCCTGGGGACCCCCCGGCCACGAGTGCCAGGGACACGCTGCTGGCAGGTCCCCGCCGTCAAAGCGGGGCTCGGTTCACAGCTCCGGACACAGGAATGCGATTCATCTCCATCCAGCCGACCCGCGGCGATTCCCAGCAGCCGCCTCCTGCCCCAATTTTTGGGCTAGAAGTGACCTATTTGTGTAATGAGTGGTCCCCGTGAGCCCGGCGCAGCATCGTGCGGGGAGGCAGCGGGGCGGCGGGTGCCCGGCTCCCGGACCAGGCGCTGCACCTCGCTTGGCCCCTCAAAATGCCATCAGGCAGCAGCGGGAGGGAAGGCGGGGTGCTCAGGAGGGCTGGCAGGAAAAGGTGGGTCTCCTCCGAGCATCAGGAAACGGCTGGGGAGGAGACCAGACACCGGGGAGCCAGCGGCGCCACGAGGAAGGGGTCAGGGGAGCAGGGACGTGCACTCAGCATCACCCTCGGCCAAGGCAGTGCTCGGTCTGGAGCTCTCTGTGCTCTACAGCCACGGGAAGGGGGCTACTCTGCTTTAGGTTTCCTCCCTGGTACCTGCAGTGACACGTGGGTGTCCCTCCGGCCACGAGGGGACATCTCCAGAGCACAAGGTCAGCCTGCTGCTGCCTGCCAGCATCGGCCCTGTGCTGATGTTGGAAAAACAGGAAAAAAACAGGAGCATTGGAAGAAAAGCCTCGCACAAATACACAGCTCCAGGGCAGAGGGCGGCCGCCCTGGTCCCAAGGGAGCAAGGCAGGACAAGTGTCCGCTCCGGGCGTGCACAGCCCCAGGGAAAGGCAGGACAGTCCCCGAGAGCCCCGCACCCAGGGGTGCCAGCAGGAGCCCTGCTGCTGCCGCGGCCCGGCTTTACGTAATTCGCTTTCCACAAACACAAGGAACCGCTCGGAGGAATTTGTGCAGAGCAGCATGGAAGGAAAACAGCCCCGCTCTTGAACTTTGCAGGATAATGTTCCATTCAGAGCCGCTCGCTGTCTGGGTCGCCCCCGCGCTAACCCTGGAGGACGTGGGCTGGGCCAAGCGCCAGCAGGAGAAGGGGCTTAGATCACGGGCAGGCGAGGGACGTCCTCCTCCCAACATTTTGATCTTGCTCCTTTTAAAGCATCTAAAAGAAGAGCTGCCCCTGCTTTCCCCATCCCGCTCCCCGACCCTGTCTTTGCTTCTCTGTCAAGCAAAAGGACTGGCAAAAGGGTTTAAGCAGGGAGAAGCGAGGTCCATCTCCCCCTGTTCTCACGCACCCATTGCACCCGGATAATTGCCATCACACACCCCAACTGCGGGCACTGTGGGGCTCAGAGCAGTCTGGAGCCCCGTTACGCCGCTCCCCGGGCAGAGCCCTGCCTGCGAGCAGCAGAACAAAGAGGGCTTGTTGAGGAGGCAGCTTGCATCAGAGCAAATGCGATTGTTCTCATCGGATTTTATGAATTCCCTCCAGAGTTCATACGTAACACAAGTACATTAGAGGACTTTATCCCTGCTAATTTCAGACTACAAAGTCAAACCGTGTATCAGATGAATCTGCACAGCCAGGCTTATTTATATTCCGCAGCGGCGCTGGGTGACTGCAGCGCCTGCCAGGAGGCTCGGCATTAGCTCGTTAGCAGAGGGCACCGCAGCCTGCGCGGCAGAACCCGAAAGTAAACGTCACATTGCTTCAAGCAATCCTCCTCCTGCTTCCCAGTCCCCCTCCTGGTTCCCGGCACTGACTCACACCTGGGGCACAGGGCGGAGGGACGGCAGGGAGTTTCGCTGATCGCTGCCCAAAGCGTTTTGCAACCCAAAAGCACGCGGAGCCCACGGCCCCAGCCCCCTCCCCGGGCATTTTCACAGCTCAGGGCAGGAGCAGCTTAGCGGGGCTGAGCACGGAGACTCACGAAGCACAAAATGGCAAGGGAGTGATGGACAAACCTGCCTCCTGGGGAATCCCCCCACCTCCAAGTGGGGCCACAGAACAGCGGGGTGACTGCAAAACATAAAAAACCCTTCAATACCAACACCAGTTTGTGCACAGGTACTATGGAACAAACAAGAAAAGCAACCACCAACTCGTGTTGCAAGAGTAAAGGTAAAAAACCTCTCAGAAAAGTACAAAAGAGCACAGGACAGCCAGCAGACTTTGAACGGGAGAAGCCGATAGCAAGAGCCTGGCTGTCGCCCTGCCGATCACATGCTCCCTCCAGACACTGAGGGGTACCCAGGGACTCAGGAGGACGACCTCCCGCCCCGGTACCCGCAGCCTTCCCCGTGTCCCCCTGCCCTGGCATGCCTGTGGGCAGAGGATGGGCCAGGGAAGAGCACCCCAGCACCACCCCAACTCCACAACCCCTTCATTTCTGCATGCCCTCGCTGCTTTATTCCGAACAACTGCAATAAGCAACAGCACTCCTGTGCTCCTGCGCCCTCCTCACAGCCCGCTTCCCATTTGTGCTATCACCATGACTTGCAAGCTGCCCAAGGGGAGAAGTCAGCCAGCAAAAAATGGCTAGATAAATAATGGCTAGATAAACAAACAGGCCTCTTCCAAAAGGAAAAGTGGAGTTACTCTTATCTTTGGTGCCGTTATTCGCTGTCTTCTCACCTTTTGACACTTCTTCCCACCTATTTGTCCCGAGTAAGATTTTAAGCTACTTAGGGTAACTTTCAGGCTCTGCAGCCCTGCCCTGGGAGCTGCTGTAACAGCTAATCCTGTAGGAGTCTCTTACGTATGTCTTGGCTCAGCCTAGATTAAGAAAATGTATATAGAAACGGGTTACACAGCAGGGGATTCAGTTTACAAGGTCCTGAAATTGGAAACAGCTTGTTGGCTATTTTAAAAGACAAGTTCTCACTTAAAGTCACATTTTTTTTTTCTGGCTGGGAGACCTCTGGAGGTCTCCATCCAGCCTTTGTGTGTTTGGTTGCTCTGAGCTGTCTTTCTTTCCCTGACCTACAGAGGCCCTGTTCCTTGGCCTCTCCTCAAAGGCAGGTGCTCCGGCCCCTGGCCAGGCTGGCAGCTCTCCACTGGACTTGCTCATCGTTCTTGAGAGGAAGCCCAGAAGTGATGTTATTCTGCACGCAGCGTAACGAGCCAGGTGAGCCGTGCTGGTTTTACGCTGCCTTTGCATTACGCACCCAGGAAGATCTCAGAATTTCACCTCTTCCTCAGCCAGCAGCAATGACAGAAGCAGCGCTTACAATGAACAAAAAGAATTTTATTGGAACGTATACACACAGGGATAACAGAGGTATCTGAGTAATCAAATATGGAATGTTTAAGAAAGTTAAAATAAATAAGGATACCAAGTTTTGCCAGTGCTAGGTCCAGCACCAATGTAAGTAAATGCCCTCCGAACAAGTCTGACTCTGATGGGACCATCCCTGCAGAGCCTGTAAAGGTTCCTACCACCAGAAAGTGGCCAATAATTTTGGAATACGAAGAGTCACAATAGTGCTTTCTACCGCTGTGCATTCACACTGTTTATTCGCTACTTTCGTCTCTTATTTCTTTAATAATATCTATTAAATTCTGAAGTCCAAAAACATAACCCGTGTCTTGGCCCTCATGTACCACGCTATCTTCTCCATAGTACTTGCAGGTTGTGTGGGCAAAGTCTATCATGCGAACATCAACAGTACTAGCAGTGGGTTTGTAGGCATATGCTCCTGCTGACTCATCTGAAGACTCCTCTGAAAGGTCCTCCAAGTCCTCTGGGTCTGAGTCAACAGCAACTTCCTGCCTTTCCTTCCCATCATAAATGATCAGCAAGGAGCTCGAATAGAAGCGGTAAGACTCCTGTTTCTCCAGGACAGACTTCAGTTCAGTCAGTTTTTTAATAACAGATTCAAAGAGTTCCCTGCGCAGGTATTTGCCGTTATGAAAGAACTGGTAAAGTGCTTCTTTAAATCCTTGGACTGAGAGTTTTCTTCCATGGTATTTATTCATGAACATTAGCTGGCCAGTGCCTGCCTGGTAGACCTGCATGTTTCAAGGAGACAAGAGAAAAGAAGAGTTAAAATTGTTGGCAACAGTTTTGCGAAGACATGGGGACAAGGTGTGGGAGACATGCTATGCAAAGCTCTTGCAAGACAAGGTACTGCTCTTAAAACTGCTCTTGTAGTTACAGAAACTGTTAGCAACAACACATCCAGCCGTGTCTATGGAGCTTGGAGGCACAGAGGAAGTGGAAAATTCCTTCAGTTTAGATTTGAGCTTTTCCACTTGGAATGTAAGAATGGGGAGGTTAAGTGAGATGAGGAAAGCTGGGGCCAAGATCTCCAAAGTCACGCTCCAGCTTGTACCACAGCCACTCACTCAGTTCGTTACCTGCCTCTGCTCACAGGCACACCACGAGTCCCAGAATGCTGGGCTCTAAGTGACAGCAACCACCACTTTACAAGACAAGGTGTGCCCCATAATCCTCTGTATTTCAAAGAAGTCAGAATTGCTCCTGCAGGCAGATTGCTTCCTATAGCAGAGCGTTCTATATATCGCACAGCTCGCTAATGCCAAAGTATCTACATCACGTAAGGATTGCAGGTGCCTCTGTTTTCCGCCACAGGTCTAAACTGGAAAACGAACTGGCAAGCCAGCCCTGCAGTCAGAAATGCAGCTCCCACACTTTTGTTTCTGCCTTGTGCTTTTCTCCGAACTGAAACAGTGAGCTGAACACCAAGCATGCCAAGAGTCATGCTGTGGAACAAGTCCTAGCAAACACTGCTGGCATTCCTGGAATCTACTGGATGGGAGGAGAGAGGCTTCGGAAAAGCCTCAAAAACAAACAAGTTGTTTCCCACTTGTCACTCTAGGAATACAGAAACAAGTAAACAACTCAGGTGAAAGTCCGCACATCTATCTTGTTTGACCAATAGTTCTATCATGCTTATTAATCCACTTCTTGTCAACACTTCACAACAACTCCACTTTAAGCAGTGAAAGATCTATGGCTTTGCAAAGTCTGCAAGACGGACCTAATTACTAGTTAATATTTTGGCAAATTTCCGCATTTTATTTAAAACACATGTGCCAACAGACCTTCAATTGTTTCTTACGCTATCCTAAGATGTTAACCACATCAATAATTTTACTACACATTTTTCAGCTACTGTTATGGAGCAGGAGTCTGTTTCCTTGCTCAGAGAACACAATCACCGGGATGCACAAGGTGCTACAGGCTGCTCCTGCAGATGCTGCCACCTTCAACTGGTGGAAGGGAATGAAGCACAGCATCTCAAGGACAGCAACATACAGGATTACTACCTAAGCCAAAAAAACACCACGAGAAACGGGTGCAAGCTTGTCCCCTTGCATGTAATTCCTCTCACCTGCATGCCACAAACTCGGACTCCAATAACAGCTGATGTACTCTGCTGACATTTGCGAATCTGATTAGCCTTCTTCTCTTCTGATGCATCATCTCCGTGCTGTCGGGTTCCCATTTTAAGGTCCAACACGCATGGTACTTCATATCGAGATGTCAGGTTTTCCAGCAAAATGAATTCTGACTAGTTAAGGAACAACCCTCACAACAGAATGCAGCTTATTGCAGACAGATTTTAGTGTCACAATCTTCATTCTAAGCACACCAAGTATACAGTAGCCTATCAAAACTTAGGTAAGACTTGGTATCATAGTGGATATCTATTCCCAGTTCCAATGGTCTCTAAAAAAAGACAAGCGATTTTCTACATTAAGTGGGAAAAATATAACTAGGTCACACAGAAACACGATCTGGCAGATAAGCCAGACTTGGAATTATGAAGTATTGCCTACTTAGCAGAAGACTTATCTTCTTTTGTGGGAAATTAAGATTGCATGTGCTTCAGTTCCTACTGAAAAAATGCCGAAGCATTTCCACATCTGAAATGCCAAAGTTCAATAATACTTCAGAACATTTGCTATCTGTTTCAGAGACGTTACACACTAGTACTTAGATAATTCAATAATCGTCATGGCTTCACTGTAGGTGATAACAGCCATCAAGTACTTTCTACCAATCTGAACAGTTTTAGTCACCGAGTTGTTCTGGTAATTCATTCACCAGAACTCCTCACATAGGGGAATTTGCTTACGAAAGTGAATAGACACTAATATTTTTGCAAGATTTACTGGTTGCATGCAAGCCTGCATACAGCAATAACCCCCCAAGAATGCACAGGGGAGAGATGTTTACCTACAGCTGCAGAGCCCAGAAGTGGGCTTCAGCTTTTGCACTTTGTCACTTTTTTCTTTACTCCCATCCTGACAGTTTATATCCAACTTCTCTTTATCAAAAAGTCTCACTATGAGGAGACTCCTAGAAGCAGACAACTCCTTGCATCAGAACATCCTATCCCTTATATTTAAAGCAACACTGAGAAGTTGCTGGAAAAGCAAAGAGGAAGTTTGTTTTTAAGATCACCAATACTGAACGCAAATATTCGTGGTTCTTGCCAATGAAAAAAAAGCTACAGAATTCCTATTCTCCCTTGAAAGCTTACGCTAATAAACTGGTTTTGTGGAAGATCCCAAACACAGCATACTATAAAGCCTTTCCACTAACTAATGCACAGTATGTAGATTTAAATCAAGTTATTTAGATTTCTTAGCCTAGCTACTTTACTACATGCTACAAAAGCCTGCGTTTTGGAGCTGGCAATCCCTTCAAAGTCACCAAGTAAACGACTGCTTCACAGAGTCTCTCTGGATTACAGTTAAGCCTGTGCTGAGTTTTTTATCTGCCACGTCCAAGAAATAAAAAGCAGAGCCCTTCTCATTCCATTGTCATGAGGTCTTTTCAGGAAAGGATACTATATTGATTCCGATGTTTTGCATTTTCCTTCATCCGTTGTAACTGTTGCTGGTGACATTTCATGCTCCAAGGATTATGGTGTTTAAACTGTGAACTGACATTTCCTTTTTTCTCTACAGTATAATATAAAACTTCAGATTTCTTCAGCCACTCAAATTCTTCTTCCAATTTGTGACTAGAAAACAGAAGCAGTACATTAGAGTCAAATTCCAAAACAAGCTCCTCGAAAGGTTCATCAGTGGGTTTAACTTTTTGATCTGTTTTGCTCACCTTCACCAACAGCTAGCCTAAGTTTTGTTTTGCTTTCTGTATGTCTGGACAACTTCCAAATCAATAATGTATCAACCTTTGTAAAGCTACTTCCACATTAGTACAGACCAGCATACAGCCGAGTCATGTTACAGAACATTTAGTAATTCTATTTGTACATTCTTTATCTGAGCTACTTCTGCAGAAATAACCGATACTCTAAGGTCTACCCTTTGCTAAGGACAGTGGTTTAGCACAATGCATCACAGCTCAGAGTGGTCACAAGTATTGTAAATGTGGGGTGGGGGGAATGCATCACTAACAGGGACAAAGCAGGATCCTCCAGCACAGCAGAAATGTGGTGGTTTGTTTGTAATATATGTTGTCCAACACTGGAAAGCCCTTATCAACTGATCACAGCAAAAAGGACTCAATATGCTAGCAGGCTGAGCACAAAGTAGTTTCACTACTGACCCTGACTGCACTGAGATCAGGAAAAACAAAATGTGAAAAGAAACTGAAAGCTGGAGGTCTGGAGAATTCTCTGGAGTTCTGGAGATCACACCCCAGTTTGGCAGGAAAAAAACGTTCTGCTTTAACACTTTGCAGTCCAGTTCTCCCTAGCAAACCTACCTTTTCATTTTTTCCTCTTTCCTGTGCTGTCGTACCCACTCCTTAGATATCTTCTCGTTTTCTAACAACATTGTCTTTTTGTTAGTCCATCGCAACAGCTTACTTTTGGGTTCACAGTCAGAATTATCTAAGTTTTCCAAGTTATCGTGGTCCCCATTTAACGGATATGCTATTAGACACAAGTTTCCATCTTCATCCTCTTCAAAGCTCACTGACACCACACCTGAAGAGAGACAGAACATAAGAAGCTGTGAACTGCTGAAGTGAGGAGCGAGCCCTTTACAACACGTAATGTTACACTGAGAATAGAGCAACTTTTGGTTTGTTTCTCTTACCCTTGTCCTTAGTTTCTATCTCGCCACAGGCCAAACCTCATCTGTCAACCTAACAAATATCAAAAGACCTAGACAAAAATGACACCCCACAAAAGACAATTCATCACATTAACAAGACAACGATACAAAAAGTTCTTTTCTCTCTCTGATGCAGAATTAAGAACCAAATAATAACAGGAGACAATTTCAATTAATAAAAGCTTTTATTAATTTGAAAAACCTGACTGGTCTGACCCTAAGTGAGATGTAAAGCATGTGTTAACATCTTGCAGTGAGAAGTGACCTGCACAAAAAAACAACAAAAGCTGCAAGTTTTGCATGGCAGCAAAACAAAGAGCACTTATCCAAACAAGATCTGGTTAACAGAACCCCAGGGGAAAGGAAAGACTTGCAAGCAGGGCAACAACACAAGAAAACATCGCATTACAACAGAAACTAGTCCAAACGCTTCTCCTTAGAATCACCACGTTTAATTATACATTTTCTCCTCTGTTTTGGAATATATTTTATTGATACTGGTAATGCAGCAGTCTCGTGAAATAAATAACAGAATGCGATACAGAACAAATCTGACTGTGGTACACAGAAACAAGGTGAACCTTGAAAGCACTTCCTTCTCAAACTCCCTCTCAAGAGTCTCTAGAGCACTACACTGCGTCTTAAGAGTCTTAGCAGAGCGCTCTGACAGATGCCCTTAGTGCTACATTAGCACATTTCAACACTTAGCAAAGGAGCCATAACGATTGTCTGAATTGTCTTTTAATTTTATTTTTCAGTCCTCTCTCTTTATTCTCAAATCAATCAATCTGCACAGTTCTTGCAGCTCATCGCTAGGCCAGAGGGGAGAGGTCTCGGTGAGAGAGTGGCACTTCTGAGCTGGGCAGGCGGCTCTGAGACCTACAGTAGCTGGGGCAGGGAGCACAGAAGCTCTGACAGTCCTGCTGCCACAAAGGAAAGGACAACAGGAAAAAATGGGGAAAACCAGCCAGCAAATGGCCTTTGGCTTTATCCTGGAAAAAATAACAGAGAAGGACCGAGTGAGGCCCCTTATCCCTCCCCACACTCCCCCAAAAGCCACACACACTGGTACAATTGTTCTGTTACATTGTGAAAAGTATCATTCAATGACCACATTTTCTTCCAGTCCAACAGAACGTGTAGTACGATGTGCCAGAACGTCTCTGTAAGCACGCAGGGAGCATAACTCTGCGACATCTCCTCTGAAGTCTTCCACCAGTTTTACAAACAGTATGCAAAACTCGGTCACCCTTACAGCTGTTCAAGTCAGTGTGCTTTAAAAAGCAACTCCGTTCAAAAAATGCTTCGGTCATTATTTATTAATCACTAGGCAGCAGTGGATGGAATACCAAAGGGAAAGAGAAGTATTTCTGTTAACTAGCGCAACGCTTAGGAGAACTGGAATTTCCACTCCTACATAACATCTGACTCAGCCTCATCACGGCTACTTGATCCTTGCCTACCTCAATGCCATGAATTTTCATTTCCTTAATGGCAGAAACAACACTGCACATAGTTAACAAGACACTTTACCGACATGTATTTATTGTGATCAAAATGAGAGAGAGAGGACACATCCAAAAATAAGAGAGACCACAACTAAGCTCACATAAAACACCAGCAACCAATCTTATTAAATCCCTGTAAACAGACATTAAACAAGTGGCAAAAAAAAAAAGAATCCACAAAAAAAGCAGCAGCAAATTACTGAGAACATTTACAAGCTGTTAGCTACTTACCTGTGCCTAAGGGAGATATATGGGCTATCACCAGCAGAGCTGCTCTACTCTAATGCTGTTAGTCAGCCCAAACGCCAACTTGGCAAGCATTTCCACCCTGCCTCAGACAACATCAAAATACATGAAAAGAAAACCCTAAAATCTCTTCCTGTAGAAGAGACTTCAGAGACAACAGAGAGCACGGCACGCTCGCAGTTAGAGGAAACAGCGCCCAGCCCCGCTAAGCGTCGGCGACTTACCCTCGTACTGCGGAGTGAATTTACGCATTTCCGTCGGGAGGGTCTCGTAGAACTGGTGCTCCCGCTGGATGAGGGGCTTGCAGATGGTCTTGTCGTTAAACCGGAGGACGCAGGAGTGCCCCCCGACCTGGTGGACAAAGGGCTCGAGCAAGACTCCCTTGGAATAGTGCTCCACTTCCATGGCTCCGAACGCTGGGCTCATCCTTGTAGCGCATTAGACAGAGGCAGGGGACGGCGGCGGAGGCGGCAGCGGGGAGCCAGGGGGCTGGCCGAGGCGCGGGCTCCAGCGCGGCCGGCTGCGGAGGCAAGCACAGGGCGCCCGCTCAGCCCCGCACGCCGCCGCCCCACTGCGGCCGCGCCGGGGGAGCAGCCAGAAGGGCGCCACGGCAAGCCCCGCCCACCGCCCGCCGACCAATGGCGAGCGGAGGGGGGCGTGGCCAGCGAACCGGGGGGCGTGGTCATGGCTCGGTGGGCGGGGCCAGGGGTCATTCCCCCCCCCCCCCCCCCGCGGTGCGTTACAGGAGCGGTCCCGCACGGGCTGCCGGGCGTCCCGGGCACGGCTCTGCTTCTGCTCGGCCTCCCAGGCGCTCCCCTCGGAGAGCTGAGGACCGCTAGCACCTGCAGCCCGCCCCGTCCGTATTACTGGAAGTAAACACCTGATCGGAGAACCTCATCGATCAGCCCAGCTCAGCTCCCGGAATGTTTACCCGCGCCCGCGGATAACAGATCGATACCGGCTTACTCGCTACGCACCTCCTAGCTGGGTTTTTTCCTCCCCCTTTGCTTTTAAGACCCTCAAGAGCAGCACTGAATCAGCAAGCCTCCCCTCCCCAGCTGCTTTCCTGGTGTTTTTCATCACCTGCAGCTCCTCCCAGAGCACCCTCACCCCCCCTCAGCACCAACCAACAGGCAGGGAAAGCCTCCCGGCCTCACCCCGGACACCTGCCACTGCCAAATCCGCTTGGCTCCAAGCCCCACACCAGCACAGAGAGGGGCAGGCCCTGCCCGACCCCCACGGCACCGAGCACCGCCAGGTAGGACCCCTCTGCGCGCACGGGAGCCCACCCCAAGCTCACCTTGGGTAAGGCACCACCTCCCCAAACATGCCTCGGGAGCTGCTCCGCTCCCCAGCACGGCTCTGCCACGTGCTGCCAAAGAACTGCTACGCACCCGTCTGTACTTGCATAACGCAGCAGTGATTTTAGGACTCAGGAGTTTTAATGGGATCTCTTAGAGCCAACACCGCTCCTGGAATTTCCCAGCGAAAGCCAGAGCAGTGCTGCCGAGGCAGGGAGGCACGGCTAGGCGCACGCAGCGAGACCCCGTGCTGGGGGAGCCTTACACCAGCACGGCTGCGCCTCTAACAGCACCAGCACCGCAGCACATCACCCCTGCAAGGGGCGCTCCTCACAAGCTGCTGATCCTGAGGCCGCCTTCCTGCTTACCCCGCGGTACCGATGCCGACTGGCACCTGCAGTGGTTCAAAAGCGGCTCGCAACACCCCTGTCCTCTACCACCTGGAGAGCCCCGGTCCCGGCGCATCAGAGCTGCCCGAGCAGCTGAGCCTTGCGCAGGCTGCTGCTGCAGGAAGCACTGCCCGGCAAAAAGCACCTCCGGCACAGGCAACGCACCACCTCGTTTACCCAGCGCATCTTCAGGGAGCTCACTAGCAGCAGCTCAGGGAGTTCTCTTTAACAGGTGCCCAAGCACCCTGGACAACATCCCTCGCCACAGCGCGCACGCACTCAGATGGGATCGCGGAGCACAGCCCTGACTGCTCGCACCACTTCACTTTCCTGAAAGACCCAGACCTGGCAGCACATCACACGCTGCAACCTCTCATTCAAGGGCTCACAAAGCGAGGGTTTTTTATAGTTCTGATATTACAAAAATAGCCGTTACGCAATATTTAGGCAGGCTGCGAGAAATGTTAGAAACATCTCCACAAGTCAAACACAGAGCGCTTGGTCGGCGTGACCACAAGGCAAACGGGAATACCGAGGAGAAGGAGGGAACTCGCCTCAGAAAAGACAACTTTACCGTGCCTGCATTAACAAGCTCTGCTGGGTTTGTCTCCCAAAAACACAGCACAACTCTCAAGTGGTATTTCAGATTTTTGTACTACATCACCTGATTCTGTAACCAGCTTGTTTTCAATGCTCTTCAGAGAAAAAAGCGCACAGGCTAGCTGTTTTTCAGCGTTTTTCCCAGACGCTAAACTCAGGCTCGGTGTACTCTGCCCTTTACCCCACCACCACACGCTTCTAAGTGCCTTTGATGGAGTCTTTTGTTCAAAAAACACATCAGAAAAAAAAAGCAGATGTGCAATTCCTTCACAAGTGTCGAGAATTTTAAGAAAAACCTGACGTAACTTGAAGGAGGCAAACAAACTTGTCTAGACACAACAATAGCTTGAGCAATGTCATTCTCACAGTAAGCAGCAAAAGATGTTAAAAACCCCAATCTATAAAACAAGAGTGATGTGTAATGACATCTTATTCTCAGCCTAGCATGACAGTGACCAGCAACAGAACACCACAATGCACTCATCTTTGCAGAGTTTTAAAACTAAAATTAATCTCAGGTGACGGCATCCTTTGGCAGGTATTTCATGGCATTACAGATTCTCCGCTCAGTCCCACACGGAATTGCATTAACGAACGCAGCCTCTGGAGAGCATGGCTCTCAATTAGGCAGCGACTCCTTCCTGCACAACAAGCTGGCAAAAACAACCCCCTTCCCCCAGCCCCTGCGACAGCAGACTTTCTGATGCAGAGCTGCCCTCCGAACCAGTCTGCTTGAACCGGGCTCCCCCAGCAGAGACTTTTACATCAGGCGGCCACCCGCAGCTCCCAAGAGACCCAAGTCAGCTTTGCAGCACGACAGACAAGGCAAAGCTTTCTGCCTGCCTTCCCACGGCTCACCGGGCAGTGCAAAGGGGAAGCTGGCGGAGCAGCTACCTGCACGGCACAGCTGCTGCACGACGTGATAACCCTACCGAGCCAAAGTGGTTCTGAGGAAAGAGAAAATCACACAGCCAGCAACAGGAGAGAGGAAAATCCATGAGCCACTGAAGCAGCCAAAGAGAAAGCCGGCTCAACTTGAAGAATACTCAGAACGCCAGCTGAAAAGGGATGGAGGAACATGCGAACATCAGTGTCGAAGAGCTACGGAAAGCTGGCGAAACCCAACACCTGCTTTGTGCACAGATCTGGACTTATACCGCAGGTCTCAGAGGTAAGTCATTACAGCGACCGGAGAGAACGACCCTTCACAGCTGAAGCAAGAAGCACACCAAGAACCTACCACATCCCTAACTGCAGCAGTTACAGGTGTGCTACAAGTCCTCCTGTAGCACAGGAGGCCAGCCTCCTCTCCTGCTCCGCCACCAGCGCTGCAAGTCTTCCACTCCCGAGCAGTGAGGGACGTGAACCCAACAACGCGGAGCACCCAGCGCTGGGATATCAGAGCCATGAGACTGGTTAAATGGGCCCAGGCTCAAAGCTCTCGCTCAACATGTGGCTCATCGTGATGGAAACACACAGCACTATTTTATTAGTACACGTGCCCCATCTAGCACCAGTGAAGAACTGCTTCTAACATTCGCTGTGGTTGCTGCTTGGCTCATGAACAGAAGCTGCTCTGGTGTGTTTTACTCCACGAGATCTTAAGACAGGAACGGGGATACCCTAATCCTCCAGTGCTCAGTCAGTTACCTTACCACAGTGTCAGAAATACAAAACTATAGAAATAAACTGCATACAGAATAGGAACCAAGCCCTGTACAATAGGCTGTTTCTCGATAGGAAAAAAAAAACACCTTCCGCATTCTTTTATCACAACTGTTTTACTAGATTCCTAACTTTCAGGATCATTATACCTCTAAATAAGGTAAAAACAGCCCCACAAAATGCTTTTGAAACCTTTCCTACCTTGAATAACAACAATGTAATTAAGGTTAAACAGTAAAAGAGAGTTTCTAGCATTTTTTTCTCGTTAGGGTAGAAGTGCTGAGCCCACAGAGTAACACGCTTCCAAAAGCCACGGCTGAGAGCAGCCTCACATTCTGCGTGCTTCCAGAAAACAATCACCTATTCTGGTAACTGATTTTTAGGGAAAAGGTCATCTTCACTACACGCGTGTGCTCGCACTGTAAAGTCTCCAAAAACGTTTTTTGCTGTAAACAAGAAGCCCTTCCCCAAAGAGCAGAAGCGTAAGTGGAGCAGAGCAGATTTAATAGTGCTTCCAGCACAGGGCGAAGAGCCACAGAATCAGGAAGGGGAGACCCGACAGGCGAGCACACTGCGCTTTTTACTTCTCTCATTTCGTTTTCCCTAAATGCAGGAGCAAAGACAGACGGCAGCAGCACGCTGTAGGTCTTTGCAAGGTTCCTTAACAAATTTGGATAGCATATCCCCCAACACTCCACCCTGTATTTCAGAAAACTTCACAACTGAGCTCTCTTTTAAAGACTGACTAGATTGGAAAAAAACGTCTTTTTGTTAAGTGCGGTGTTAAGCCGAGCGGCTGTGATGCCTCTCGCTACACCACTTACTGAGACCACTAAGAAAAAAGCTGAGCTACAAGTTTCTATGCAAACCAACGTTACTTAAGCTCCTCTGCAGCAAATTCATCAATCTAATGATAATTAAGTTGTCTCCAGGACACGTACTCAGAGATGAGCAAGCATGAGGCTTTGTAAAAATACTCAGCATGAACACTTAAAGGAGTGAGCTATCGACTCCTCCACACCGAGGCTCCGCGTGCTTCATTCCCCAAGCAGAAATATTTCTGCTCTAGCCTTCGCTGCTAAGCCACGAGGGCGCTGGGAGTCAGGCGCTGCAATGACGGGCTCATCCCCACCGCCCCACGGCAAGCCACCCGTACAAAAATCCAAAAAAGCGAATCCTGCTTGGGGAACGTAAGGTGCTTGGGGCAGGCCAGGAGAAGAAACCACCCGCTTCTTAGAAGTGCTGACACAGGATAAGTTTTCCTCTAATCTGCCCTTATCAAATGGGTGGCAATTGCAGTGACACACTGATATAGTTTAGGACAATGAAAAAACTTCACCAAAGGAAAAAAAGATTCCTTGAAGTCCTTTACTAAATCCCACAAAACAGATGGACCTAGGGACCCAGAATTATTCATGAATCCTGGAACGGAGTTTACACAAAACAAGCTTGCAAAGCCCTTCTGGGCAAGTGACAGAACTAACCAGCTAGCAGCCTTGGCCCACTGAGGTAGAAATCTAATCCTGTTTTTAACATCAGACATACAAAAGACTCCCACCAACAAAAACGCATACTTATTGTCAGGTGGAAAGTACCTGCTCACCAGCTCAACAGACTAAAGCCGCAGCAGCGGCCCTCCTGCGCACAGTTACAGGCACTCCCATTCCAAGTTGTGTACACTTTTCCTGCTGGGCTATTGGAGGAACGTAGCAATAAATTCTGGAACACACCCACTGGCAGTAGCTTTTAAGAAAATTCTGTGCTCTGTGCCAGAGCTCATCCATCACTGGCACATGACAAGCAAAACACAGCTGGAAGCAGTTAGTTCTAAAAAAGTTTCACTGTTTTTTAAGCCTTTACCAGTTTTACAGCTCTTCGAAATTAGTGCTAAACAAACCAAAGAAGTTGAGGGGTGTTTAAAACAACTAGGATGTGCAGGAGAACCCCCTGAAATACCCCAGGCTCCTCTGAGGACATCGTCAGGTGTGTGACACTAGAGGCACTCGACCTTTTTCCCCCGCACTGAAAGGAGGGAAGGGCAGCCCGGCACTGGCTGCCACAGCCAGCACCTCTTACAGAGAGCCCCTTCTGCAGGGAGAGCGCTGGGCCCTTCCTGGCCAACACCACTTTCACCTGTAACATACAAACGAAAGATGAAGCATTCCAGTACTGATACACGTACAGAAAGAAGTCTATTTTCAGCGTATAATGGACTTTTTAGTAAAAATATTGCTGATTTTTATTTATCTCCTTTTACTCTCTTAACACAGAGTTCTATTTTTTTCCTTTAAATATAACCCAATCCCAGCAATATTTACTATGGGAGAAAGCCACTGCCCCACAGGTTAAGAGTCATTCACACCTGTAACTGTAACCCCACAGCTGCAGACCACCTCTTGTAGCAGATACCAGCAGGACTTTTGGATACAACTTCACAAAACAAACACAAAAGCCTGACTTGCATCATGTTCCATCACTGCGCCTCACGCAGGACCATCATCCCTACCTTAAACCAGCCCTACACCACCAGGAGAGCCCAGTTCCCCTACATTTTGTCTTAGAAAGCGAGGCAGTAACCAAGGCAGCCTCCAAGAGCTTCTGGCTTTTTCTTACCAGGAGCACACAGGGCAGCCGCTCAGCCAGGGAAGGCAGTTTCTCCAACCTCAACGCAGATTTTGGGTGCTCAGTACAAAGAGTACAAAGTACCAAAAAGCAACACTTTTGGCTTTCCCTACACCCTTTGTAATCTGCAAGCTTAACAACTACAGACGCAAAGCTGCAGAGAAATGCCAGATTTACCCCTCAAAGCTATTTTATCTCCCTAGAACTAAAATAAAGCCAAGTTACAGGTTACTAAGCATACCCAGCCAGAAAAGAACACACAATTCTGACCCATGCAGTTTTTCCAGTGATTGTGTAATTTAAGAACTAGCCTCTTTTCCAAGTAAAAATGCCATGGAAACTAAGAAACCCGAACCACCAAAGCTAAGCTACTTAAACTTCCTATTTAGAAACTGATCCATCTTAAAACAGCATTCTGGCACCAGTGGCTAAAAACACCAGTTGCTATAAAAAGACAATACTGCCCTTTGTAATGGAGAAGCCAGAATAGCACTCAGCCTTTAATCTTCTGAAAATATGACAGCAAGAGCTAAATTGCATGGACTGCACATGTGAAAGTGTTATTCAAGACACAAAAGAAAGCGAAATTCAAGCACTGAAGTTAAAATAAATTCATGTCCACACCTTTCTCATTACCATGAAGTCGGCAGCCTGGTAACTGTGTTTCCAACCCTTCCATCCAAGGACACGGCACGTTTAGGATTGGCCCTTGAAACTGTGACCAAGTTGTCCTAAATGAGAATTGCTCTGAAGTGCAGCTATCAAGTCCCTTCCAAAGGTCTTAAACTCAAGCTTACATGTCCAAATCCAGTCCAACTCCTTGAGCCAAAATTTCCAGGAATGCCATGCCAAACAATGATAATCTATAAATAAACTACAAGAAGAATAGCGCCAACAACCTACAGTTACCTATTTCATGCCTCCTAATTATACACATACTCATTTGTACCGTCACAGTATCACAGATTTCTAGGTTGGAAGAGACCTCAAGATCATCGAGTCCAACCTCCAACCTAACACTAAGTACTCCACTAAACCATATCGCTAAGCTCTACATCTAAACGTCTTTTAAAGACCTCCAGGGATGGTGACTCCACCACCTCCCTGGGCAGCCCGTTCCAATGCTTAATAACCCTTTCAGTAAAGAAGTACTTCCTAACATCCAACCTAAACCTCCCCTGTCGCAACTTTCGCCCATTCCCCCTTGTCCTGTCACCAGGCACGTAGGAGAACAGACCAACCCCCACCTCTTTACAGCCTCCTTTAAGGTAACTGTAGAGAGCGATAAGGTCGCCCCTGAGCCCCCTCTTCTCCAGGCTGAACAAGCCCAGCTCCCTCAGCCGCTCCTCGTAAGACTTGTTCTCCAGACCCCTCACCAGCTTGGTCGCCCTTCTCTGGACTCGCCCGAGCACGTCCATGTCCTTCCTGTAGCGAGGGGCCCAAAACTGAACACAGTACTCGAGGTGCGGCCTCACCAGAGCCGAGCACAGGGGCACAATCACTTCCCTCGACCTGCTGGCCACACTGCTTCTTATACAGGCCAGGATGCTGTTGGCCTTCTTGGCCGACATACTCCAAACAAAGTTTAGTCCCTTTTTGGAGAAACTAGTCAAAAAAGCAACCCGTTGTAGAAGAAACTGGTCAAAAACAACCCAGACAGAGCCAGTAAGCAGACGTGAAATGCTCATCCACAGTTCAAGCCACGGTTCCTCGAGTGTTGGCTTTGAGATGTTACTTCTGATGCTCATGACAGATGGAGTTTCCACTCCCCAGCAGCTGAGGTTCACGAGATGCATTTAACGGATCTTTTGAAACTGCATTTGTTTCAAAACACTTCAAGCTACTGAAAACACATCTCTAACCAACTAAAAGCCTGGACTCACAACCTAAAGGGAGATGATACATGACTCAGCAATTTTACACACTCTTCTTTCCCCTTTCATGCTTGTTAGAGGGATAATGAAATAAAATTCAGTCCCAAGACCTTGAACATGAGCTCCTTCCAGGATGCCTAAGCACTACAGAAATTTAATTCCAGAACACAGAAAAGAGTGATTTCACTGTGCTTCTTGCTGAAGTACAGATTGGACACGAGCAGGTCAGGACAGGAGAGGAGTTTTACAAGAATGACTCCAGTGCAGCACAGTAAAACCACAATATTATTTTATTTACACAATAAAAAGGGACAAGGGCCTTTTGTACAAGTATGCTTGCTAACATAAAAAAAATGTTTCTTTTAAAAAATATTTACGTTTTTCATCTTTCAGTGATCTCCCAGTACACCATTTGGGACCAATTACAGGCTCACATAATAATTACTGTCAAAGAATTAATCCATCCTCATCTCGCACAGTTTACATACTCAAACAGCGGTACAGAAACACTTGACAAAAATCTTATCAGTTTCAGTAATCCGTAAAAGGAAGCTTTCACAGGAGCTTGGCTGCATCGCTCTCATGCCCCAGCAGGCTGAAATACACTCAATAATGCAAAAAATGAGCTAGTTTTATTAGTCCATTAACTGGGACACAACCAGGATAATTTTTATGCCCTCAAAGACCTTTGCTGCTTTACAGGAAGTTTTTAGAGCACGAGCAAGCACGGCTTGCCCAAGTGCCTTCAAAGAGACACCATCACTAACCAAAAAGGGAAGGCTCAGACAGGATGACTGCCAAAAAACTATTTTTTCTTCAAAACCCTGCAATACTGCACCACCATCCATGCTGTGCTCACTTTCCAATTCTGTGTTTCTGAAAAACAGCCTACTGTTTGAAAAAAATGTGTCAGGGAAAAATCAAGCTCATGAAAGACCATTTTATTTTTTCAGATCAAACTGTGCGGTGATGTTAGATCATTATTCACTCTTAAACACAAGAAACCACCATTAGGCATTTACAGTTAAATATGTAAAAGGCTTTGTTTCAATAGAACGAGCCTCAGACAGCCCTCCTCTCACCACTCAACTCGCTGTGCCTCAATCAGCCTTTATTCAATTTACCCCCCATCCTTGGGAGACTACTTAATTCTATGAATTCTGAAGTGATTCTCCAACACATTGTTCCCTCATCTAGAACTTTCCCTTTGGTTTAATATTCACAGGCTTCCCTCCAGAAAACCGGCCAATTATATCGAGCTAAACCCGATTTTTTATTGTTTGCTTACATGTACTATTCCCTGTTACAAAGCTAATTATTTCAGTACGAACACATCCACCAAATTTAACCTCAAACCTCTAGTTAAATGGAACCAACCTTCTGAAAGAGCTAACACCTCAGAGACATCAAGATGATGCCTATCGTGCCCGCAGTTCCACTTCAGGACAAGGTACTACATTAGCATCTGTAGGCTGACGTCAGATTAAAGCGGTAATTTGCCATCGCATTCTTAACGTATATCCGAAGCACAAGACAGATAATGTGCCGTTCTTCTGGAAAAACATGTGAAAAGCAAAAGAGCAATTGTTAGAAGGAAGCTGTCATCCTCAATGAGCATAAAATTAGGCAGCACCCACAATTCCTGATAGGGTTTCAGGCACTGTTGAAGTTTTCTGCATCACAGCACCGCGCTGCTATTTGGGTACTGCCGTCAGAGCCATCTGTGCCTCAGGAAGAAAATCAACATTTCTGCTATGCCTGTTCTAATGCGGACCCGATGGTACTTGTGATACCGGTCTTGTTCTGGCATAAAGCCCCCAAACGCTTCCTTCTTCCAAATGCGATCTTCCGAGGCAGGACAGCCCCAACAGCTGTATCTGCTGCCCTTGGGTCTGCCTGCCCCATCCACAACCTGGGGCCTCATCAGCCAGTTTCCGCGAGTCGTCCCCACCTCGTCAGCTCCTTCCAGCTCCGTCAGTGTCAGCACAGCAGGATGAGAACACCGGGACCAAGACTCGCAGTCCCACTGACAGGCTGCTGTGTGAAGTCAGTAATTACTGTTTCTGTGGGGCCTACTAATTGGCCGATCAGCACGTACGCAGCTCCAAACCAACCCCAGCTCGTGCACTGCCTCCTAGCCGTTCATCACGGCACACGCACAGAGCTTGTCTTCACCAAGCAGGACTCTCAGAGACCCAAGTCATTTTATGAGCAAACCTTGACTTCTTCCAGTAAAACAATGCAAAACCGGGCACTTGCTGGCTCCAGCCGCCTCCAGGAAAAGACCTTCCATCCGCACCAGCAATCCGGGTGCAGAGTCATCAAAGATAATTTAAGAATCCGACAGCCAGCACAGCGGGAGTACTTTCTGTACCTATTATGAAGGTTATCACTGCCCTATTCCAACACACCCTGGCTTTCAGAGGCAGGCTCAGGATCTCAAAGACTTAGTCCTACACAAGTCAAGAGGCAGCATGAAACACCCAGTGAGGATTCCAAGCTCCTAAACACTTGATTAAACATCAGCAAACACCTTCATTTGAACAATTTTGCTTCCACTGCATCAGCAGAAATTCAGACTTTGCAGGAACAGAAATATTCTGGCTACTTCCAGCTCATTATGTTGTGTCACCGAGCTTTTTGCAAAGGGGAAGAAACGAATTATTTTGAAACCAAATCGTTATTATGAAAAGCCCCCAAATAACATTGTACTGAGGCATTTCTAAGAAAAGCTAGAGAAATATCCACCTACAATTATACCTTAAAACCATATAGCGTGGCCTCTTAATACCTGAAAACCATCCCTATACCGTTTCAAAGATACATTAACCTTGGGCAAGACGGAAAGCCAGATAAAAGAATTAGAGACAGAGGAAAAATCCTCTCCCCTGCAATGGAAAATTTTCAGCTCTGGGAGCGAGGCACGGAGATGCTCAGCCGGACCCGCGTTGCCTAGGCACCGCGCGCAGCCGCCTGCCAACAGGGACGAGCCGAGCGTCAGCACATTCAGCCGCCGCTCAGTGCGTGGAGCGGGTGCGAGGCAGCAGGTTTGTCCACGCCAGTGTAAAATACCTGGCTGCCTTGGTGCCGGGGCTCTAGTCTTTGCCCAACAGATGCACAAGACCCATGATGAATATAAAAATATTGACGTACTGAGGGCGTTCAAGTCTAAATTTTTATCTGCGGCTCCGTTTCTGCCCTTTCCACCTTTTGATGTAGCACCTCAGCTTTGGAAGGCATTGCTACCCATCACACCAGCTCTGCATTTAAACACTGGTACAGAAATATGAAGGAAACCAACGAACTTCTTCAAAAGGAGGAAGTTATACCTTGGCTCGGCGTCACAAGCCACATCAAACCGTACCTCACTCCAAAACCCCGCCTTCGCCACGGCTGCCCCACGTCTCTCCCACGCGAAGCGCGGCTCCCCCAGGCAGGGCAGCATCAAAGGGACACCACAGAGGCACTTACTCCGCATGCCGTGGGTCTGGAGCAGCTCCAGAGCTCAGGGAAGCACCAGCTCCGTTCCCTGGCCCTGCAGCAGCGCTCCTGCCTTCCTGGAGGCGCACCTGACCCGGCTCCCCTGATTTCCAAATGCCCCCAGAAGAAGATCACAAAATAAGTGACATTTAATACCAGTCAGCCCCAAATTCCCAACCTTTACCTGAGTTCCCTGAACTTAGACAGTGAAGATTTAAAGATTCAGAGTGTTTAAAGATTCAGAGTGACTACCATTTATCACTTTAGGTGAAATTTCTTCACAGACTCTCTATCACCAGCAGGTTTTTCACCATCAGCCTGACACCATACACTGCTGTGCCACCACCTTTCCCTAAGCCAAGGCAGACACTTGTGACCACAGCAACACTGCTGACAGACTGAGGCACTCTCCCTCATGACAAGGCATGCCTACTCTCCCCAACCTTCAGAAGAAAAAAGTCATCCCGAAAACATCCTCTCTCACCGCCCAGCTGATCAGAGGACAATTAGAAAGTGTCACCATACCACTGATCTGGCTGCGGGCCCAACCACTGACAGGCGGCTGAGAGTTTCTTTCTTTAACATCTTTTCTCATCCTGCTTTTACAAAACCTCATGCCTGACAAATCTGAAGTATTCTTTGCAAGCAACTGGTAGGGAAGGAATTTTTCAGAGCATACAGCCTCGCGTTCACATGTCTGACCACTATCCAGATTTCCAGCTTCATCCCGTTACTGTACCACATCGTTATGCTCATTCTGATCTATCTTGCTTCAAGAAGAGATAGCGACATAAATCTTATGTTATTAGCACAACCAAAGTACTGCAGACAAGTTAACAGATTACTCCAGGCAGATATAAACAGCAAAGGCAGAAGAGAGAAAAAGAGCTTTTCAATTACATTAATGAATCTAAATTTATGAAAAGCTACTTGGCTCCGTTTAAGGTCCTAATTTTTTAGGAAGAAGTATACATGAATGGCTATAATCCTTGCCAACATCTTACAGTTCTTCCCTGAAATCCTTCTGCAAGGCTTAACCAGGCTACACTTCTGGTCACCTGAGACTATTTTAGGAGAAGAAACACTCCTGGATGTTTGCAGTTCAATTGTTGTCCCCTGTTCTCCCTCTCCCCCCCCTACATTTACCAATTACAACAACAGTCTGGAAGATGCTGAAGAACCCAAATGGAAGTAAGCATTAGGTGGCAAATCCATTTTAAAGCACACATACTGGTGTGCTCATGTATGTATATATAAAAGCAGTCTCCACTCCAGGATATTATATGCCCTGAAAATATGCAAAAACAACTCAAAGGCAATTTTAAATGTTACAAATAGTTCATTTATCTTTAATAAACAAAGCCATGAGCACGGATACCAATTCTTCAAGACATTTAAAAAGCCAAAATAATCCTGATCTTTTTATTCTCAAGGATCATATTTGACCTGTAATATTCCCACTTAATTTCACACATTGAATACCAATAACACATCCCATGGCATCTAACTCAAAAGTTAAAAGAACTCAGAGCCGCATTAGCTTAACTCAGAGTCGCATTAGCTTAAACGTTTCAGAAATAAATACTAAAATTCTGACCTCATTATTTGGCACAGAAGGGCCCCCTTAGATGTCCATGAGGATAAGAAGCACACACGCACTGGATGCATTTTTTAAATATCTGAGTAGCCATGGGACACATAAGGCACCACGCCAAAAAGTAAAAGATGACAGACTAGAAGTAAGGGCAATTAAGTTCCAGCTTGTATCAGGAAAGGTATCTGTGTTCAACATGTGTACTTTTCACAGTGGAATTAAGGCCAAGGACATATCAGGGTGTAGCTACCAAGAGGCTGTTATTCTATCAACAACGATAACGTTTATTTCCTTTAGCTGAACGCCGACTTCCAAAGCCCCAACCCCAAGTGTTTTTGTCGGGGACCCGAGGGCCCCCAGCCGCGTTAGCAGGATGCCGCAGCAGCCCGCGATGCTCGGGGCAGCACGTAGCGAGACGTCCCCGAGCGCTTCCGACTTCGCGCGGCGGCGTCGCTGAACGGCACATCCCGTTACGCAACGCTCCCCAACACGTTATTTTGTCATTCCGCAATTTCACGAAGCAGACCCCAAACCTGCAGCACATCCCGCACAGGGCCAACACCTCACAAACCAACACCAGACCGTGTCGGAGGGGTTTTCCGACCTCGGCGACTCCACGAAGCAGGCTAACACCTACACCTACACCACTGCGGCCTCCCACAGACGGGCCAGAAGCCCCGCACCGGCGGGGGCACCGATGCAGGACGAGGCAGGACAAGGCAATACGAGGCAGGGCCAAGTGGGATGAGGCAGAATAAGGCTGAAAGCTCGTCGCAGGGCACAAATAGGGTGACACTGGGGCAGCACCCCCCATCCCATCCCATCCCATCCCATCCCATCCCATCCCATCCCACTCACCCCATCCCATCCTATCCCACACATCCCATCCCATCCCATCCCATCCCATCCCATCCCACTCACCCCACCCTCCCTCCCTCACCCCATCCCACCCTCACCCCACAGCCAACCCCAGCCACCACCACCCACCCCCGGAGCACCCCAGCGCGCAGCTTGGTGGGGAGAGGGCCCCCCCCACACCCCTCAGAGCCCACCCCCGGGACGCTGAGGAGGGCACGGAGCCGGCGGAGGGCCGCGGAGCGGCGGCCGGGCCATTACCTGCTGTCAGGGCCGGCGCCGGCGGCGGCTTCGCCTCTTTTGTTTCTCAGACGCCAAAATGGCGGCGCGGGGCCGGCCTCCCCCTCCCGTTCCCCCCCTCCCGTTCCCATCCCCACCCCGGCCCGAGGCCACGCCCCGCCTCCGGGCCCGCCTCGCCATTGGCTCGGCCCGCGCCGCCGCGCGCTGATTGGGCGGCCGCCAGCTGCCGCTGTTGCTAGGGGAGCGGGGCGGGAGGGAGCGGGGCGCCTCAGGCCGCCTGAGGGGGGGAGCTTGTCCCCCTCAGGGCCCCGCTGAGGTGGCAGGGGTCTTGCCCCGGGTTGTTGTCCAAAATCAGTACTAGTGGCCCAAAAACACTCAAATAATGCCCCCTCGGTGGCTCCCCAGCCTCCCCATCAAGGAGGAGCCCCGGTACTGAGGCCACACAGGCCCATGGGGCTGTGCGTGTTAGGCTCACCCTAAACATCTGACCCTAAACATCTGTAGGGTTACACAGGTTTTATAGGGGCGACCCTGCCTCAATTCACCCTGAGGGACCTCGTGGTGCCACTGCAGCAGTCAGGGCTTGTGTGCCGGCCCGCCGGTGGGCCTGTGACAACACGGGGCTGGGAAGGAAAAAGGCTGAATAATGGGATTGCTGCGGTTTAAATTACTAAGCGACAGTCTCTCTGGCAATGAACTTAGTGACGCCCTGCCGTCTATTTAATCACGTTAATGAGACAGAACAACTCCTCTTAGATACAAATTACTCCGCGTTTCATTTAAATAAAGGTCAGAGAGCTAAAAGCTGCGCAAGCCGCCACAATTCTGCTTTGCAAAACACCCAGCAAAAGGCACCCTTTGTCTGCGGAGGCAGGCTGACGTTTCTGGAGACCAGCTGCAGCGGGGCTGGGAGCACAGGGTGTCCCTGGGGACACGCACCGTGCACAGCTCCCACCGCCGAGCGCGGGCTTGGGGTGCAAATGCTTTCCACAGGGCCTGGGAACGCTGCTCGATCCAGAGGCCTGAGCATAGGTTCATGAAAGAGATTCAGAGGACAGGAGGTCTTGGGTTTCTCCTTGTACTAAAACACTAGCGTGCATACAGTCTTCTATAAGAAATAACAATGTGTGCTGGTTCTCACTGCTTAAAATACATCAGTCTCGCTCGGGTAACAGTTGAAGCCAAGCAGGGCTTCCTGTTGACAGTTTTCTGATTTATCTGGTTGGTGCCATAAGAATTGTCTTAATTTCAAAACGCATTTTCTTATGCGTCTCTCACCATTCACCACTGGTGACCTTCCTTGGGTTTTTAAAGATTTTAAGTCCAATCTCTTTGGGCTGAAGCTGGCCATGAGTGGTCAGGTCAGTAATTTACCCAAGAGACTGGCAGTTATGACTGGAGATTATCACTACATGCTACCAGTTTTAATCTGTGTTTGCAAGCCCAGGAATACTACAAACAGCCCAGAGCTGGTCCAAGCTCCTGCCTGATTTATGCCCCCAGCCACAGGGAGGTGGGAGCCGCAGAGCTCCCGTTGTGTGACAGCACGGTCCTTCCGAGCGCTGGGGACGTTCCCACAGGATCACGGAAGCATTAGGTTTCCTCAAGCCTTGCTTCTTGCTGCTCTTCTTTCCGTCCCTCTTAATTAGCCAGGGAGCAATTCCAGGCTACACGAGTCACTCAGACATCTCCTGCCTCCCTGCGATCAGCTTCCCCGATCCGGGTCATGCCTGTAATGCGAAGACGTTGACACCGAGCGTGGCTTGGCAGGGCTATGCTGTTGCTCGGCTCTCGCTGCCCCTTTCATTCCCCCGCTGCCCTTGACCGCACGTGGCTCACGGTCACTTCCCTGCCACCAGCCTGCAGCGAGCCCTGCTCACAGACACAGACCCGGGGCTGATCCTGGGGCTGCCCCACACCACTGCTGGGGAACATCGCACCCCAAGCAATGGCTCGGGGCTATGGAGCCGAAGCCGCTGAGCTCCGCAGGCCCCGGGGAGCTGCTCGCAGAGACAGCGGAGGTGTCTCTGGAGCCAGTAGGGATCTGCTCAGGCAGGCACTGGGAAAGGTGCCTGTCTCACACTGCCAAAACCATTCACAAAGTAAATAGGCAATAAACATCCTGCTTCCCTAAACACCCTCCTCTCCCTTGTGTGTGCGTGTATATCTATGTTCGCATTTTTAAAGAGCCGTTGAAAAGCACCAGACTGACAGTTTAAAGGAACAAGCACTTCCCTTTATTAACAGAACTCATACAATATAAGAAGCAGCAGAGAAAAATCCTCTTTGCTGGGCTGTGTTAAATACACGACCCAGAGGAAACACCCCTGAACATAAAGTTCATGCACGTTCATTTTGTTGTCTCCTGGCCAAGGGCCAAGGAACTGTTCCTCTTTTACAGGGAGCAGAGGAATGCTCTGAAGTTCCATGGTTCAATATTACTTTTGCCAGGATGAGGGCTGCAAAATTTCATTATATAAATGAAAACTGAGACCCTGAATCAGAAGATGTAAGCCAAAAAAATTCAGTCACTTCTCACCAGATCAGCCCAGTTCCAACCCAAGACAGTTTTCTTCCCCACTGCACAATCCTCACACTCAGTCTTCAGCCTGTGGTCTGTGCCATTTTTGTTGTGCCTACATTAGTTCAAATTAATGCACATGGTTCTCATTATTTACTTGCAAAACATTTCATCAGATGCTGTGTCTGATTCAGTACACAAAAAGCCAGGCCACTAAAGGAGGACAGCACTTAATTTAATAAGGAAGATGGGAAATGTCATGCTTTAAAGATGCCTTGCACGGAAATAGATTCCATGCTCTATCCTCAGTCCTGGCGGGGTCAAAAATAATAATATTAGGAGCATGGAGCTGGAAGGAGAAGGCTAGCGATGGGGGGATTTCTGTGCGTGGGCAGCAAAGCTGGTTGCCAGAGCCTCTGCAGCTCTGCTGCCGGCCTTGCCAAGCACCTTCTGTCACCCCTGAGCAGTTACAGGCTGAGGGCTGAGGCACAGGGATAAACACCGCATAAACACGGCCGGGCTCTGTTTACCAGGGTGGAAGCTCTGCTCTGGGATTTCTCAAGAGCTGTGGGGATGGGGAGCTGACAGCCACTGCCTGATGAGCCAGGGCATGAGGGGTCACAGGTGATGGATCCGCGCTTTCCTGCAGGAGGCTGTGATTAATGGAATGTTTTTTTTTTTCCCCCTCCAAGTTCCTTTTAACTGATTTGATCAGATCCAGGAACCACAAGCAAAAACATCTGTAGCTTATGGTTTACGGGCTCGGTTTGTTGGCTGCGCTGCAGGCGAGCGGGGAGGACACAGCAGTGCTGAAGCCGTGAGCAGCACCAGTGCCCAGCCAGGAAGAGCGGTCACCGAGCAGCACAGCCCAGCTGTATTCACTGGCCCAGCTGCGCCTCTCCATGTCCTGCAAAGCCTCGGATGCCCTACATGCGCCAGGGTCCTGCTGGGACCTGCTTGCACCCGGGAAAGCAGCAGGAGAGTGACCGGGAAAAGAGCTCTGAGCCAGGAATATGGGCAAACTGCTCCCTGCCCCTTCCCACAGAGTTGTTCACCCCCTTCAGAGATCTGGGTGTTACATAGATCCAGCTTGGGCTCCTGATAACAAAACACCAGCTACTGCCGTGTCTCTCCTTCCCCAGCCTTTATCGGCCGTGTCTCCTGCGGCTGCACTTCTCCAGCAGGACTCTCTCTTCCCTAGTGAGCTGCTGGCACAGCAGAATTCCTCTGCGCTCTTGCAAGATAAAACCATTACTCGTCAAAAGACACATGAGCAGAACAATATGTAGATAGCCCAAAGGTTAGGGCAGGCCAGAAGAATCTTTTTTCCTTGCGATTTTTCTATGTTTTCCTGCCCGGCAAGGCAGTGCCTGCAGTCCCGTGGGTGCCACCTCCCCGGGGCTTGCAGCCCTGGCACAGGGTGGCATTGCCGGGGCTCTGCGCCGTGGGCGAGCTCAGCCGTTTCGGTGCAGGGTGGCCGTCCCGACAGGAAAGCACCGGTGGTTTTGGTTTCCTCTTCTCGCTTCTCTGCTCAGGCAGCTCCGGCCCCCACCGTACGCCCTCCTGCAGCTTCACTTTCTATTTCTGCTTCTCCTGAGCCTCCCTCAGACGTTTCTCAGTGAATAAATCCCTGCTCTCCTGCTCGTCTCCGCATCCCAGTGGGGACAGGCAGTGGCACAGGGGCCATCTCGGCGCCCAGCCTGTGCCACGCCGAGCGGCTCTCTGCCCTCTGAGCATTCACCCTGCCGTGGTCTCACCTCAGCAAAGACCAGCTCCCCGGGGTGCGGAGGAGCACGGCTGGGAGGTGAAGCTCCTTGGGGCAACATTTTGAGAACTTCCCACGCCGGCTGACACCAGGGTTTGGTCAATGTGCCACGCTCCCACCCCACCGCAGCTCCCCACGCAGACATCGCCGTCACTGCTTGGAGGAGCTCAGCCATGCAGGCTATTTAGGGCAGGGAAAAGCCACTTTAGCTAAAAATATCAATCAAAACGAGAGAGCTCGTCCTTCAGCTGCTGCCAGCTTGCCATCCGCACCCTCCAATTACCATCTTCTCTGCAACTGCTCTGCACAGCCGGGTTTCACTCGGAGATGTGCCCCCCAAATTCTGCTGTCCTTGTGTTTCTGCAGGACCAGGGTCCCAGCAGACCCCGTGTGAGGTGTTTGCGAGGCAGGAGGAGGTCGGAGCTGCAGATGTCCCTCACTGAGCCACCCCGGTGAAGAACCAGTTTTGCAGAGAACTTCTCGTCCCCATTCAAGCCCATTTAATGCTTGCAAGGTTCTGCACAAGTAAATCAACTGAGGGAAAGAAACGCTGGCAAAAATAGCGGTTCAGAGGAGACTGTCTGTATTTCACACATCACAGGGTGCCTTTGTGCAGCCAAGCCAGGAAGAAAAGGGCTTGTGACTCCTCGCTCATCGCTCTTGCTGCAGATGGGCCGAGCGCTACATGGCAGATCTGCTTCCTTGCAGAAATTCAGCGTGACTCCTGCTCGTCGAGCTCGCTGGCAGCTCTGCTCCCTGCCAGCCAAACCTGCAGCCACCGAATAACCGCGGGGCTCGTGCCAAGGGCACACAGGCACTAACCTGCCGCAGCAGGGACCAAAGCCCCTCTGTCCTCCTCATCCCTTTAGCCATCTGTCCCCAGAGGCAGCCCCCGGTTTATCTCCCGTGGAGGAGCCTGGATGCATTTTTCCTCCTGTTATTTTCTCTTGCCTGCTCGTCCATCAGCCTGCCCCAAAATGCAGCCATCGGGGAGGAAGTAGGACTGGCAATGCCAAGGCATCAGGGCGAAGCAGCACTGATTGGAAATGTCATTTCTTGTGGATCCAGCCTGCCCATATCGCCCTCCCCGGCAGCTTCTCCTGCTGCTCCAGGGACTCTTCCTGCAGCTATTTTTGGTGCCGGGTTACATCACCGCCAGTCGAGCTGCTTTTAAACAGGAGCTGGCTGCGAACATCCAGGCATCAGCTACAGCAAGCCGCATTGCTGCCGTGACAGCAGCTGGGAGGTGCCCAGGCTGCACCCACCAGGGAAGAAGAAGCAAGGAGCACCTCCGTGCTGCTGGTGCCCCGAGCAGCGCCCACCGAAAGAGCCTGGCTCCCCCTGGCACCAGGGGATGCTTTCCGGCAGCATCGCTATTGCCTGGCTGTGAGATACCAAGCAAGTTAATTAATCGTCTCCACTTCTCCTCTTTCCAAAGAGAGATTTGATGCTGACCTACTTCTTAGAGGGGAATTTGCAGAGAGCTTCGGTGCCCGTGACAAGTGGATGGCACTGCAAGTGCCGCTGCTGCCCATTCCCAGCACCCCGACCACCGCGGGGCTGAAACAGCAGGGAGTGAATGCCAAATATCACGGCTGCAGGGCACATAACAGAGTGCTGCTCCTGCAAAAAGCTCACGATTTCCAGCCTGGCGAGAGGCTCTTGCTTTTGGGCGAGAGCAGTTCACGTGCTGGCCGGCCACGTGGCTCCGCTGTGAGCCTGCCACAGGCTTGCCATGTGCGGGGCCGCGAGCCCTCAGCGTGTCTGGCACTGTCACCGCCACCGCACTTCTCCCAGCCGCCCCGTCTTCCAGCCTCCCCTGCTAGCTACTGAAAGCTGTGCAGGAGAGATCAGCAGAAAGGGGGAAATAGGGGGACCCCTGCATGGCCCCTCAGCAGCATCCCACGCAGCCCCCCCAGCCCCCTGCATCCCAGACGGCCAAAATCCCTCCCCTGAGAGCCTGCGCCCAGAACGAGGGCCAGAGCCCTTAAGGAGGAAATTCTGCATTAAATTCCTTCCTCCCGAGTCACTTGCAGAAAGGGAACAGCGTGTGCTCCCAGCACACAGATGACGTCTCGCTGGCCGCCCGCCGCTCCTGGCTGCTGTCGCTGCACGGCCATGGCGGGGGGCCGGGGGACAAATACCTCCCCAGGGCCCCCCGCATCCCTGGCGGGCAGAGCATGCAGACGGTCACCGGAGAGCTGCACAGACCCCTCTCCCCTTCTCCTCCGTCCTCTGGAGGAAAGCAAAGGCAGAGTCACGCTGCAGGTTGTACGTGAGCCCAGGGCAAGGCAGCGATTAGCAAGGGCTCAATGACCAAGCCCAGGATTAAGCAGAAGGACCAAAGCCTCATCCGGTGCAAACGGACACAGCTGTGCAGAGGCCACCAGCAACACGTTAATTCGTCCTCAATTCCTCCAGGGGAATAATGAAACAGTTAAAGCGACCCAAAGAAGCAGTTAATTTTGTATTTGCATTGAGCTGCTTAAAAAATAAACAGAGAGCAAGGCCAGGCGTGCCAGCAGCTGCCACTGACCTCAAAATAAAAGATGTTGTGGGCTGATCTGGAGCAGGGCAGGCTTGTGAGCAAAGTGAGGAAAGAATGTGGCAGCTTTGCCTGGCACGGAGCAAGCGCTGCTGCCCCCTTCTTGGTCCCAATCTGCCAACAGGGGCATGACACTGGAGAAGTTATCTGAAAAAATATTCCCAGTGATTCTCTCTCATCTCAGAGATGAGGCAGACGTTGCCCTGATCTGGGCAATGCATGCAGGGATTATTCAAGCAAACTATCTGGGCCAAGGTTAATGAAAAAGCCTGCAAAATTCTGCTGGCCCCAGCGTTCTGGTTCCCTCGCCACGGGCGAACTGGCGTCATGGGGAGGTGCAAGGCCAGAGCCGGGCACGCACCCGGGCTCGCTTTGGGTTTCCCATCCTTGCGAAGGCGACAAGAGGCTTAGTTCCTCCCTGCCCATGAAGCACACAGAGCACCTCTGCTGAGAGCTGGGAGGGATTATTATTACAGTTATTATTATCATTATCCGTTACCTCCGTCATCCCGCAGGAACGAGCTCCGTGCTGCTCAGCAAGAGCTGGGGTCATCACAGAGCAAGCTCAGCTGGCACAGCCCTGCCCCAGTGGGCTACTCTGCGGGAGCAGCTTCCAGCATCTCAGCCCTGACTTTAAAATCATTATGTCTCTGGCCGTTAATGCAAGGAGCACCTAGACACCAGGGCACGGCAGTAATTGGGGCAAGAAGGTCTTTGCGAGTGTGCAGGCAGACACCAGGAGTCGTCTGAGGGCAGCACTGGCTCTGGAAATTGGGCTATGAGTCCTGCCCACACCTCTTTGCAGAGGTCCCCAGCTGCTTTCCCTGGGACAGTCCCCATCTTGGAGGTCCCAGGCTGCCTCTCCCTTCCGATGGCAGCTCTTTGACAGCTACCGGGTGGTGCTGTCACATTCCCCTCCATCCGCCAAGTGATCAATTCATTATGCACCAAAATTCATCCCGAACCTGTACGGGTTCACGGAGTTGGGCTCCTCAAGGTGGAAGCAGCTCCAGCGCCCAACCTCTTCTGTCAGCAGCCTCCACCCCTCAGCACAATTACCCGTTTGCTTAAGAGCAAGGGTAATTAACCGCGCAAATAGCTGCCAAGGAATGTCAGAGTCACAATGGTCCCTGTTACGGAGGAGATGGCACTAAATGGGGATCATTGTTCTTCTTGGCCCTAAAAATCTGCTGTTGGCACCCAGCACTGGAAACCAAACCCGTAGAAGCCTCAGGCTGAAGATGCACAGGGCACGGGCTCCTGCTTGTCTCCTCCTGCGTGGCCACCCCAGCGCGGTGTCCCCTGAGGCCACCAAGAGCCTGTCACCGCACCGGCTGGCACCAGGGCTCAGGATGCTGCAGGAAGGGGTGGTGCGGGGACATCCAGACAGCAGCGTCAGGGGGGGCTGTTGCCAAGAAATCGCCCAAAATAAGGTGAAGGGGAGGCGGCCCCAGACAGAGCCACTCGCCCACTGCCGCTCAAGTCCCTGCCGGGAGGCCAGCCGCTCACGTCATGCCTGGGAGGGGGACAGTGACAGCTGGGCCACGGCCATGGGGAGAAAAACCTATTTATAGTCCATATAATGAGCTACAACTGAGAGAAGATGACAGGGAAGGCGATGCGTCAGCAGGGCAAGCGGGGCTGAGCTTTCCCGCTAACGGGGCAGTTGTTTCACATAGAGCCATGGCCTGTGTCACTTCCAGCAGTGTCACCTCCAGCAAACGGCGGCTGACAGCCCTGTCCTGCCTCTGTGCCCAAATCACGGTGACCACCCCGCCACGGTGACCACCGGCTCCTGCTCGCCATCTCCGACCTTGCTGCAGGCAGCACGGGGAGCGCAGAGCACCCCTGTGAGCCACTGTCACCCACGGTCCTGTGGGGACCACTCACGTCCTCACACCGCCAAGGGCCACCAGCCGCCATGGCGGGGACACCTCTGCCCCAAATGAGGCCTACCCAAGCCTAGCTCCAGGGGAAAACAGACCAGGGCTCGGCCCTGGGACCAGCCTGCAAGCTCCAGGGTTAAATGTTGGTGAGGGTCCCCTCATCAACCTGGTGACTGCGCCACCAGGTCCCCTCCGCAGGAGCACAGGGCCCAGCAGCTCTGGCAGCCAGCGGCTCCCCGGGGTTATTTTTAGCCTCCTCGCTCAGCCTTTCGTTTCAAAGCCGCCCACGGGAAACATTTCCATTTTATCATGAAAACAGCTGGCCTGCAAAAATACATTATAAGGACATCAAAGTGCTGGAATAAAAGGGGGAGGAGGGGAGAGGCCTGCTTGCAGCAGAGCTGGGGAGAGCGGAGGGGCAGCCCCCCGCCATCCCATGGCTAGGGCACTGGGCGACCTCCTGAAGGAGAACTGTCCCCAAGGAGAACCCCTGTGGTGGTTGGGTGCGCAGAGACCCCAGGACCTGCTTGCTGGGAACCCCAACCAGGCCACCAGCCCCTGAGGTGTCAGCCGTGCATACAGACCACAAGCAGCTCCACCAAAACCCCTCAAAATGTCCCCTCCCACACGCAGCCCCACGCCACTAAGACGCTGCGGAGCGGTGGCCATGGGGAGCCACCAGGCTGGGGACGAGCCAAGAGCCTGACCTTCGCTTGGCCTCCCGCCTGGTGAAACCCAAACCTCGCCCATGGTGTCTCTTACCGAATTAACAGATCATAACCTGCCCGAGGAAATTAACCTGGGAGACGTGGGACAGAGCAGTCCCTGGGGTCTTCACAGGGCCCAGAAAAAAAAAATAAAAATAAAGGTAAAAATAATCAAAGAGCCTTCATTCAGCAGCCACAGGGGCCACAGGTACAACTTCTGCCCCACGATTATGGCCATTTGCCGGCCCCGAGGGGTCTCCGAACAAGCTACACGCTGAGGTGGGGGCACCAAGCAGGGCTCCCGCAGTGGTGGGAGACATTTCTGTGTCAGGCTGTGCTGCTTTCAGCAACTCAAACCCTCAGCCTGCTGAAAAAGCAGACTGAAATTCAGAGAGGAAGATGACACAAGCCCTCTCCCCTGTGGATACACACAGCAGGGGGGCCGCAAGCAGAATTGGCCAAAATCTGCCCGGCGTGCTGGAGAGAAATCCCAGAGGTGAGCCCTGGGGTGGGGACGCAAGGGGCAGGGACATGGGGACAACCCGAGGGAGCTGCTCGCGGGGCTGGCACCCAGCCGGGGGCACCCGTCCCCGTGGGGCCGGCTGTGACCCAGCTCTCAAGAGGCTCTGCCAAGCATTGCTGTGGTAGGCCCTTATGAACACTTCAGCTGTTTTATTTATTTTATTTTATTTTAGTGTTGCCAATTTAGCTGGCTGGGTGGGGAGCGCCGAATTACCCTGAGTCAGGGCTGGCACCCAGCAAACCGCCTGCTACTGTTAGCGATCACCTGCGCCCAGTGGAAGGGCTCTCCTCAGCCCAATTTTCCAATTAAAGAAATGCCCTCGGGGGAAAAAACACGTTGTATCACTGGAGATGGTATCAGCCTGCATTCACCCCGGGTGAGAAAGTCGGGCTGGCACGGGCAGCCGTGGGAGCTGGTTGTTTTTTCAGGCCGCCAGCATTGCAAAACGCCTTTTCCAGTGGCGATACCGATGGGGCAATTCTGCACCTCCGCACGCAGGGCTGTGCCGCTCTTACAGAGCCCTCCGCTGGGGACCAAACCACAGAGAAAACTGCTTTTGTTTCGGTCTCCCTGCCACAAACCCACTTTCTATCCATCCATTTCAAGCAGTCATCGGGGGCAGACGCGCACGGCTTTGTCTTTGGAGAGGCAGCCGCGGCGGCAGGGAGCCCGCCCTGTCATTAGGGTGTGGGTGTTCTGGGTGCTCGTGTTCGCCCTGGGGTTTGCCCGTGTGCTTGTTTTCCTCAGTGCTCAGCTCTGCAGCTGCAGCCCACCGCGCTGCCCAGCCTGGCTCCTGTCCTGCGGGCGAGGGGAGCATCCCCAGCATCAGCCATGGCACCCAAAATGATGGGTTTGTCGCCCACCTACAGCACACGGAGGGGATTCAGCGTGGGGCAGGGGGACAAGCTCGTCCCCAGCCCCATCCCTCATGGGGCAAAGGGGCAGTCGCAGAGCAGCAGTGCCCATCGCACACTCCTCCGTCCTCCTCCAGCCTTGCACTGCTGTGCCGGCTGCGAGGTTTTAGGCGTGTGATCACACCTACAACACAGACATACGTTTTAGTAACACACATTATGTATTGCCCTCGTATACAAGCACAAGTAAGGCGCCCTTCCCTGGGCTCCCGGCGCAGGCAGCCCAACGTTATTGTCATTTCATGCCCGATGCCGGAGCGCAGCCGCACCTCCCTCTTGGCTCTCCCCTTCCCCTGCCCTGCCCGCTCCCCGGGCCGAGCTGCCTGGCTCCTGCAGGTCTATTTCCGCACGGCAGACTGGTCATTTCCCTGTCACAGGTCCGGGTTTTTATTTAACTCCCTTTCAGCTTCCCAAATTAGTAAGGACGGGCTCCTGCTCTGTTTGCTTTGGAAGAAGATGCATTGCCGCAAATTATTTTTGATTAAAGTAAACAAAGTCTCTCTCTTTCTCTTTTTTCCTCCCTGCTTTGATGTCGTGGCTAATTTTAGCTCTCAGAGGAGTGATCCCAAGGGCACTGGCCAGGGCCCAGCACGGGGCACCGGGGACGCCCGATGCTGCCAGCGCTGCCCAGGCACCGCTGCCAGGGTCATGCGTGCCTCCGAGCCGTGAAACCGCCCTGGCTGGGGGCTTCCATGGGCAGCAGCCATCAGGAAATGCCCCCAGACACCAGAGCGAGCATCGGTGCTTGGGGCACCATCTCCAAACCTGCAGGAGTGGCACCAGGGTGCCCAACATCCCTCCTGTCCTGCTGGCCCTTTGTGACCCACAAGGCACAGGCCGCCCCAGAGCCGTTTCTGTTTCGTTTCCCAGCCTTGGGGACTTTCCGTGCGGAGCAGCCTGGCACAGCAGGAGACACCACAGCCATGAGAAACCAGGCTCTGGGACAGGCACAAGGTGCAGATCCCAAGCATGGGGGAACAGGAGGGGTGGCCGCATGGACAGGGGGAAAACACAGCCTATTTCCAGCACACGCACAGGGTTGCGAAATGCAGGATTTGTCCCGGCTGGGCTGTTCCTGGTGGCCGAGCCAAGGGATTAGCGGGTGCAGTAATTCCTATTTAACCTGCAGGGAACCAGTGCTGGTTCACATTCCCATTTCCTGAGTCTGTTTACTACCCACCCGTGCTCATCCACTGAGCCGGGGAAGCAGCCAGACGGGGGTGCAGGTGTTAAAGCAGGGGCTGCAGCAAGCCCTGGCTGGCATGGCACAGCACGGCACAGCACGGCAGCACGGGGCCAGGCCATGGGCAGGATGACACCAGCTCGGACCCACGCGGGGTCCTGCAGCCTGAACAGCGAGGGGGGGGTTCAGGTGAAGACTTGCACAAGGTCCTGAGTCAGCAAGGGCATACGGGGCGTTATTTACCCAGGCTATTTTTGGTAGCTGTTTTGCAAGGGGACAGCACCTCCTCACCCTGTCCCCATGTGTTCACCGCGGGGAGCATCCTTCCCACCCCAGCCAGCCCTCGCCTCAGGTTTGGGGTGGCTGTCCTTCTGGGGGGACATCTGTGTGCTGTCCCACGGAGGGTCCCCCACATCCTCCCCCTGCAGCCCCCACCGACGGGCCCCCTCCCGACAGCAATCCCGGTCGGCACAGACGAGGCTATTTATAGCTCGGGCTGATGTTGATTTGGATGAAGTGGGAGATAACCAGGTTATTTTTAGGTGCAGGGCAACATGCTCTGCTGGCTCAGGCAGGCTCTGTCCCACCTGCCGGGGCACGGCCGGGCGCTGGGGCAGGGCATGGCCCGAGCTGGCACCATGCCTGAGGATGGGGCAGGATGAGCCCAGTCCCTTCCCCTGGAGCCCAAACCCACGCTGCGGGGACCTCTACGACGTTAGGAATTAACAATATTTTCAGTAACAGCCGCCCCAGGCAGGCCACGGGTCATGTAAAACATCAGCCCACACAGCCAGGACCAAGAAAAGAAGCGAGCGGCTGAGCATCGAGCTTCCTAAAGGGAACCCCTGGGCAATTTTACTAACAAGTGGCACCAGCCCGTCCAGCCTGCAGCGGCTGTGATGCTTTGTGAGCGTTCAGACGGGCTCTAATGGCCAAAATCTGGTCTTATTGAAGGCTGCGCTGGCATGGGGTTCAGCGCCAGCTCTTTGATCCCTCTGCTCCAGCACGCTCGCAGGAACCATCGGGAAGGCCACGGCAGCGACAATTAACCTTCGGGCACGTTATGCAAGTGCATTGTGTTCAGGAAGGACGGGAGCGGCGCGGAGCCTGGAAGCGCGGAGCCAGCAGCAAGCAGGGGGGGGGATTCGCTGCGACCACAGGCACGGCCACAGAAAATCACCCCCGGGTGATAAAATCTTGGATAAATCCTCACTGCCCAACAGGAGCTGTAAAAAAACTCATCGCTCCTGGTGTCTGGAAGGGGAGCAGAGCTGCCCTGCTCCTGGCACCCGCAAACGACGGGAACAGCCCTGGCCATGGCGCGGTGTCACGTCCTGTCCCCACCGGCTGGGACACGGGGACGCCTCCCAGGAAAGCTCCTGGTGGCGGTGCAGCTTTTGATTTACAGCCACGCTTATCAAGGAAACTGTCTGTGCTCCGTATAATGGGGAAAAAGCAGCCGCACAGAGGTTTGTACGTCTGTTTTCCCCAGGTGCTGGTGGTGGCGGGCAGGAGGTCCTGTCCTCCCTGCGCCCCTGGCACCGGCAGCACAGCGGAGAGCTGGATGTGGCCCCAGCCGCGCTGCTGGCAGGCACCTCTTTGGCTTGATTAAAAGAAAACTGAGCGGGAGCAGTGCCCAGCCGCTCGCTGGAGTCGAGTGACAAACGCACGATTTCCAGCATGCCCTGCACGAGGGCAAGGTCTGGTTAATACAGGTCCAGCCAAAAGCAGGCGTGAACTCCAAAGAGGAGCCTGCCCTAAGCCGAGAGCTCACCCAACCCCGCTGGCACCCTGACGGATGAGGGGATCACATCGTGGGGGTGCCAGCAGGGCACGGCTGACAAAGCAGAGGGAGATTTAGCAGGCAGCCACCGGACCAGCCTCCCCCTCTCTACCCTGGCTTGTTCAAAGCACCAGAAGCACAGGTCAGCAAGCAGAGCCCTGTGTCACGGAGATACAAAACCCTGATGCCAGTGAAGACGTGAGCGTTACACCGGGCCAGCCAGCCGGATCACCCCAGGACGATCCAGGAGGGGACCAGGCCAAAACCCAGGCTGGGGAAGGCAGGGAAGGGGCAGGTGTGGGAGCACAGAGGGGCTCACGTCCCGGCACAAAGCCCCACAGGCAGAACTCACACGGGCCCACGTGGCAGGGGTCGAGCTCAGCAGTGCCACACAGCGCCTGGGGGTGTGGGGGGGCTGGTACCAAAGCCCAGGCTCCCCCAGTGCAGGCAGGGATGGTTGAGCAGCCCCATATCACGGGTTAAACTATTATATAAGGGCAGGACCACGTGCAGGCTGCGTGGTGAAAATGTAAATAACGTTTGTGCCAAAGCTCGGCCGCGGGGCCAGCAGGAGCGCAGAGCCACGCACGCGGACGCCGCGGCCAGGACAAGGGTGGCGGGGCTCATGGCAGCGCTTCGTGCCTCGGCCTGCGCTGTTTGAATCCCTCCCTTCTGAAAGCAAGACCTGAAACAAGCAAATAAACACTATCTGGAAGCACAAAAGGCCTGACAAATCTCCCAAAAATTCTCTACGTGGGCTGCTGGCGGCGGTTGCACAACAGGAAGAGGCTGTTGATCACATTTGCCGCGTGCCAGCTCCGTGCACGCGTGCTCCGGAGCTGGGCCGGCCCAGGCCCCGCGCTCAGCTGAAGCCAAAATTTTGCTGTGGGCCAGCACCCCTGGCTCTCGGCCTCCCACCCGTCCCGGTGCCCTGCTCCGAGCCAGAGCGCGGAGAAGCAGCCTTTGTGCCCCAGGAGCACCGAGGGCTTTGCTTTCAGTCTCAGCACAAGTTAATGAGTTAATCCCTGTCAGAGCTGACTTGTCCTTAAACTTCAAAGTCTGGACATCTCGTGGAAGGACAGAATTTGACCCCGAGTGCAGCCAGCTCCGAAGGCGAGGCGGGAGCTGGGCTTTGCCCTGGGATGGGTGACGTGCAGGTGGGTGCCATGGGACACCCAGCTCCCGACAGAGCCCGGCCGGACCCTGTGCTCTTGTAGGGCATCGACACCCAGCCCGGAGAGGGTGGGGAGTGGGCACGGGGACAGGGGCAGCTCCTCCTCCCCGTCAGCGATGCGCAGGGCCAAGCACACACGTGCTCTGCCTTCCCCCGGCCAGAGGGAGTTATTTCCGACCCCTACAAAAATAGATTTGGGCAACGTCTTAGATCCGCTTGTTGACATCGTATTGCTTCCTCGACTCTGCAAACGCTCCCCCAGGAGCCAGCCCAGCCAGGGCGTGCTGCAAGGACCGAACACCAAATGGGCTCCAGCGGGACCCGCAAACGGTGCCTGGGTGTTCTGGGGGGGGCCCGGGGCCCTGCTGCTGTGGGTGCAGCGGGTGCAGGAGCACCCAGGCCACCCCTGCTCCCTGGGTGCTGCAGCCTCTCCCCACGCCGGTCACTTGCTGCCACCTGGTGCCACCACGCCACAAGTGCTGGTGCACGGAGCTGGCCAAAGCAGGGACCCCACAGGCGCGTTTGTCCACGTTGCTTGCAACAGGGCAAAGAAAGAGCTACAGGAGCAATGTTTCTTTGGTGGTGTTTTTGTCATGCAGGACAATGTCATTCCCAATGGAAAAATAGGGACCCCCAGCTTACACCAGCCCGCAGCGATGCACGACATCTCGCAGCTCCAGCAGGACTTAGTTCCCTGTGCGAGCTGTGGGAGGGAGCTCAGCAGCCACCCAAAAGGTGCTGGGACTCGGGATCCTGGCAAATAGAACATAAAAAGGAGGAAAAGAAAGGGGGGGGGGATAATTCTGGAAAAACAAAGGTGAAATTCTGTGCTTAGGTATGAATAACCAGTTGCGCAAAGGCAGATGACAGGCTCGAAAGTAAGACTGCAGAAAAGGGTGGGGGTGAATCACGGCTGAGCAATGTCATTTGGGGGGGCTTGGGGGTGTTGGTCGGGAGTTTTACTTTAAACCATGCTGGCTGGTGCGTGTGTTCCTAACATGCTCGTGAAGTGAGCCCCCCACTGTCTGCAGGCAGCAAAGCTGGGGACTGGGTTGTTCCAGCTCTGTGCGTCGCCCCACCAGGTACACGAGGGGCAGCTGGCAGAGCCTGCAGGGTCAGGGAGATTTTGTCCCGCAGACACGCAAGAGGGAGCCGCAGGGAGCTATGAAGACACTCCTGGAGTCCTGCCTCGCGAGGACTTCATGCTACGTGCCCCAGGAATGCAGGTCACCCTGCGCCCAGGTAGCCCACGCCAAGGTGACAGACCTCAGTGCTCTTCTTTGGTCTTACAGCCCCCGCGTGACAAAGAACGCACCCTGTCCTCTCTGCTGGGACAAAGCACATTTGTCACTTCTCTAGGCTGACTTGGAATAAGAGCACCTGGCAAAAAAAGGCACCCCTGGCCCTATCGATCTTTAGCTTGAATTCTGCATGAGAGGAAGATGACTGATCAGAAGCAAACGCTGCCCTGGTGGGAGCAGCGCGCCGCTGGCCAGCACAGTTGGGAAAAAACATGAATCCCTGCTCTGTGAGCAGAAATCCGATGGCTCACCCCGTGCTCCCACACAGCTTTTCCCTGAATACACATTAAAAAAAATAATAAAAAAAATCAATAGAGCAGTACGTCAAGGCTGCGCGTGGGTCCCATTTTCCAGAGCAAACCAAGGGTTTCTAGGAAGCGGCTCAATGCAACGCCACTGCCTTCGGAGCAGCATTCTCACAGCTATTTGCTGGGCCCTAACATAATAATAAAAAGACAGCAGTTGCTGCCCCCTGGGACATATTGGGCAGCCCCAAAAAGGGCCTGCCAGAAGGGGGAAAAACACCAACACCGACCAAACAGAAAAAAACCACTATCCCATACTGAAAAAAAAAAAAACCAACCCAAACACAGATCCTATGCGTTTCCTTGGCGTTCCCCCTGCTGCTTTCAGTGGGGCAGCACGGCAGGGCTGGCAGGGCGCAGTGCTCTCCGCGGGCACCCCGTCCCATGCGGGCAGGACGGGCATGTCCCGGGGTGCTCCCATCCCGGCTTCCCCGGGATAAACACATTTCACGGCCAAGGGGGTTGCGAAACGCGTTGAGTCAGGGGAAGGTTCACCGGCCTGTTTGCAGAGCTGGGTGAAGGACTCGGGGGGAGCGGGGCTGCTCCCCACTGGCACCCTGCACCGTTCGCTCCTGCTCCCGGGTGCCACCAGCACCCCAACCGCAGCACCCACCACGGGACGGTGCCAGCAGCTGGCAGAGCCCCAGCCGTGTTCTCAGACGCAGCGTACAGAGTGCTACAAAGGCTTCGAGCCGAGCACCCAGCCCCACGTGTTTATCCACCGCTTACCAAGGCCTGCAAGCAGCCCAGGCCAGCAGCAGCAGCAGGACGCCCCTTTTTCCCAGCCCTGAGCACCCAGGAGCAGCTGCTACTGGCTTCATCCTCCCCTCCCACTGCCCAGGCTTACCCTAACTGGGACCCGCTGGGCTCCCAGTGCCCCAGCAGGGCAGCCAGACCCCCATCAAGCAGCAGGAGCCCCCCACCCCTTCCCAAGCCCCATTCTGGGGACACTGCCCTACCTTGGGGTGAGGAGGCCAGTGCCAAGGAGCAGCTGAAACTGCTGGAGCAGCCCTAAATGTTGGGCAGTGCTGGGCTTTGCTGGCTCCCAGCAGGAAATGAGGGGCAAGCCCCACCGTGCCCCACCAGCAGGTGTTTCTGCCGTGTTTCCTGCTGCTCATCAGTGGGCTCAGCTGCTGCCAGCCCCCTCCCCTAGAGGCGAGGGGTTTCTATCACCCAGGGACGCGCTGCCCCCAACCCCTTTCCCTGCGGCTGCTCCTGCAGAGACATCCAGCTACAGCCAGGAGCTGCTCTGAGCACACTTTTGACATGTTTTAAAGTTAATCTCTGCACTTAAAACCTAAATCTCCTGAGCTTTGAGGTTGTTTTGTGTTTCTTGAGTGTTTAGGGCTATCTCCACTTAAAAAAAAAAAAAGGGGGGGGAAATTCCTGTCCTCTTTGAAGAGGTGAGCATAGCCTTCCCCGCTTGCCACCATCTCTCCTGATATTACCAAGCATCCTCGTGGCAAAACCTGGAACTTGCAGAAATGTGGAGAGAAACGAAGGAAACAAGCAAGGCCCCGGTGCTGCCATCCCACACAAGCCCAGAGGAAAAAGAAATCACCACATGGCGCACTCTTTAAATTACTAGATTTTAATAGCCATATAAATCCCCTGAATACAGCAATCTGTGGCATATGAGAAACCATAGAGATCCAACAATTTTTTCTGCCTTTTACCACATAAAACTATCAATGATTTATTTATTTATTTTAAATCAACTCCTGTAGTAGAAACAATAACCAAGCAATTAACATCAAATTTCTAATTTTCTAAAAGAACAAACGTTTCTTCTCTCAAAAAGAGCAGAGAAACCACCGGGGAGTTTCAAATATATGTACAGGTCGTAGTACCTCGGACCGACGGCAAGAAGATGGCTCAGAAATACAAGCGCCGGGAGCCTCGCGGGCGCGCTGGAGCCACCCGTTAGTGCGACCACGCTTCCCCCTCTTCCACGCATTTCCAGCACCGTCACCACTCACAGAATTCACAGAATTCATTAAGGAGTTCGTTATTTACATCGGAGCGTTCAGCAGCACGACGGGATAGAAAAGAGCCGAGACACGCGCTCGCCCCTGCGCTGGCTGCACGCGCAGGCTGCCCGGGGGCTGTTAAGGCATCACACATGCACAGGAGCTGCTCGGGGATTGGAGAAAATCCGCTCGCCAGAAGTGTAAACAGGTTTGCACACACAGCCGTCTGCCTTCCACGCGTTTTTCTCGTGTGTTCTGCGTGACCGACAAGGTAAGGAGCTACACGGAGGGCGCTGCGCTGGAGCACGGGTTCTCGCAGCACGGCGGCATGCAACGAGGGGTCTGGGTGCAGGGGGCACAGCGAGTCTCGGCCCGGGGCGCTTCCCCCTTCCTGCGCTTGTATACTTCAGGTAAAGGTCATTAACAGCTATCTGCAGGTAACTGGGATAACACGGGCTGCATAGGGAGCTTCAGCACACTGCATGGCTAGCGTTTTGTCATTTCAGCTCACTTTTACCTAGGAGTAGAAAAGGTACGGATCCTGTTCCTGCATCTACGAAGGTTGCTCAGAGGTCCTAGATCAGTGTGTCAGCAGTGCTATAGGTTCGTGTATCAGCGGCTCTGCCCGCCTCAGGGACTTTGGCACGTTCACCACGGTTTGTACAAGATCCCTGAGAACTCATCGACGCTTCGGTAGGTTACGACTCCCAGGCACGGCGTCAGCCCCGTCACGCCTGCTTCTTGCTGTTGCCCGTGCTGTGCAGCAGCGCCAGGAACTCCAGCATGAGGTTCGCCGTCTTCCGCGGCCGCTCCACCACCACCGAGTGGCCGCAGTTCTCCAGGATGGACACGTGGCAGTCCGGGACGGCGCTCGCTAAGAGGTTGGCACCAGAAACATCCAGGACCTGGGCATCAGGGAAAAAACAATCACTGCCACGGAGCTGGGCTTTACTGGCCACAGTAGAAACCCTGCTGGAGACGCCTTTGCAAGCTCAGGCGAGATGCTGAGCAGGAACGTGGTCCTTGTGATGCCTCTGGGGGCTGGGGCCGTGCTGTACCCCCCTCCCTGGGGCTCTGTGCTGCGTGCCAGCTCATGCCTTTGCATGCCAGTGCCTTGCCCCCTTTCCCACCCTCCAGATGTCTTCGCTCTTCCCCCCATAACCGCACGGACACCCAGGGAGATGGAGCCCCACACTTCTCCCTTGCCGCCTACCCACGGAACAGCACAGAGCAGCACATCTCCCCCAGTTGCCAAGACAACTCTGCTGGCATGTTATTCCTCTTCCTAGCCCACACCAGCCTCGGCAGCGTTGATGTGGGCAGGGATGCAGATGCGGTCACCAAGAGCCCAAAGCCAAGAGGTGTCTACGTACCTGGTCCTGCTTTCCCCAGATGACCTGCGTCGGCGCTTTGATCTTGCCCATGTTCTCCTGGAGGGAGTGCCTGGACTTCTCATCCACGATTTCTAAAAACACTGGGGTGGGCAGGGGGGAGAGTCAGTCCCATGTGGGAGGCACACTTCGCAGGCAGCCCCTGTGACACCGGTGGGAACCAGCCCGTGGGCAGGGGCGATGGGCCGAGCCCCGAAGGGCTGTCCTTGCGAAGGTGTGACAGAGACATCCCCCTCCGACCCCACCTCCCCACAGACACCGGTAGGAGTTGGACCAGCTGGGAGGACGAGGGCAAAGCAGCAGCCCCACCACCCATGCATCCCCAAATCCACTCGCCCCCTTGCTCCCTTGGGCCCTCAGCACAGGAACGTGGGGCCAGGGCGCCAGGGACATGGTGACAGCCCGGGGGGCGTGGGTGCCACCTTGCACTTACGTTTCCGATAGAAATCGTTGTGTGGGATGCGGACGTCAACCAGGCCCTGGAGGATCTGCGGGGAGAGCACAGAGACCTGCCAGTGGGGCCGAGCACAGGGCAGGCGGCCAGGAGCATCGCTCGGCCCCAGAACGCCCGGCTGTCACAGGGCACTAAGGGAACACGCCTTTCAGCAACAACTATTTCGGTCTTTTATGATGCAAAGTGGCATTTTTCCTCCGATGGCTGGCAGGCTGTCTGTCTCAGCCATGACTCTGCTTTTCTTCCTTCTTTTATTCTTTTGCCAAAAAATTGGTTTTGGCATTATCTTACTGTTTTTTTTTTCTTATTCTCCAATCTACTCATCCCAGATTTCCTAAGGAAAACCAGCTAAATAGCGAGCCCCTTGCCAAGTTCCTCTCACCTCACAATGTGATGATTAACATTCCCATTGCTTCTGCTAGAAAAGCAACAAACAATCCCCCTCCAGGCCAGACAATAGCCTTCTTCTTTATTTGTTTAGCGCTTCCTGCCAGCCGTATTTATTGAAAAACACTTGTACATCCCAGCCCACTGCCCAAGCTCACGTGGGGATATTTCAGCTCGTGCTGCTGAAGGACAGGGGGAGAAGCAAGCTGCTGGAGGACAGAGCTGGGCAGAAGCAACCCTACTTCCACCCCAAAATCTCCCCTTCTTGCTTCTCACCTGCTGCGGCACCTTGAAGCGAACGTAGGAGCAGAGCTTCAGCATGTCGGCCATCTCCTCGGGCGTCGAGGGAATTAAAGGGATCCTGTCGATGCGCTCGGACTCCTGCAGCTCCCGGAGCTGCTTGACGAACTTGCTGTCGGTGGCACTCGGCAGACCTGGGCCGAAGGAGAAGGGGTGCACACGCTGGAACCCACGCGAGACCACCACGTGCCCAGCGGGCTGGTGCTACACGAGGTGTGTTCCCTGCAGGCAGGCGCGAATACCTGGGGAAAACTGCGGCACGTAGCCTCATGCATACAGTGGGTGCAAATACCAGTACCCAGCCTGCCAGGGCCAAGGAGAGGACATGAAATTGCAGGAGCGCCCCACCCGTGGGTGCCTCTGCAAGGGCTGTTCCCAAAGGGCTGGAAATCCGGCAGCAGTGCAGACCCCGCACAGGGGTCACGCATCCAGTAACACAGGGGGTATCAGCCAAAACCCCTCCAGAGAGGGAAGAGCAGGGCTCGTGGCGGCTAGGTGATGTTTTGATTTGCTTCGTTACTGATTTCTCATCTTGGAGCTGATCTGGTGCAGGAAGGAGCTGCTGGAGCAGCACAGCTGCAGCACAGCCCCCGGTGGAAGCCCTCTGCCCTGCACCCATTTGCCCCTGGCTCAGCTCTTGCTGTGGCACAGAAGGGCAAACTCCAAAGCCCTGGGGAACAGCAATCTGGGCAGGGCTGGGATTTCCTCCTGTGTGCTCTGTGCCCTGGCAGTGTGCCCTGCCAGAGAATTTCAGACTATGCATATTAATTATATCCAAAATTACTGCACTAACAGGCAAGGCCTACTTTGCCCTCAGCACTGCTCTGGGCTTTCGCACCAGCTCCCGCTCGCTCTCCTCCACGTTTCCCCCTCCTCACGTCACGCACCCGCGGGGCAGATAAGAGTCAGGCTGCAGATGTCCTCTGGGTACTGCGCGGCATAGACTCCAGCAACGTTCCCACCCATGGAGGTGCCGACCAGGTGGAAGGGCCTCTTGTTCAGCTTGATGCACTCCACGAACTGCACGGGGGCAGGAGGAGCATATTTAGGGCAGGGGAAGCAAGAGTGTGGGGTCATTAGAGAAATTCAACTCAAAACCTTGAGGCCAGTGGTCCCGGCAGCCCGGGAAGGGCCACGGGAGGGAGCGGGGCCACGCAGGAACCAGCATCCCTCACATCCCCGTGTGGTTTCAAGGCCAGGCACAGCAGGAGCAAAGCACCGAGAGCACCAGTGGCCTCACCAGCGCCGACACGCCGCAGGGCAGGCACAAGGAGCGGGACCGGGTGGCAACGGGGCTTTACCTGGTGGATCCTCTTTGCTTGTCCCATAATGGAGTAATCGTCCAAGGCCGAGCGGGTCGTGCCCTCGTGCCCAGGCATGTCAACGCACACCAAGTGCAGGTTCTTGGGGAGGAACTGCCGGAACAAAACAGGGGCGGTTACACCAGTGGGGAAATGCTGGGAAATTCATGGAGGGAAGGATGGGGGCTGGTAACTGTGGTGGGAATGTTTGTTTTTTTTTTTTTCCTCCCAGCAGCCCTCGATTACTCTTGCTCTAGAATAAATCAGCTCACATACCAGGGGTGAAATGCTGAGAAACCACAGGCGAGACTTGCTACCACTCTTACCCTGCATGTCAGAGGGATGCAAAGGATTCAATGGACACTGAGCACAGAGCTGGGGGTACTCCTAGCACCTTACAGACACCATCCCAGACCAATGCATGCAGCTCTGCGGTCCCCACACTGCCCACAAGCCCAGGACTGTTGATTCCCTAAGTAGTGACAGGAGGAGCGGCGCCCCACCTTGACTATGGACAGCCACATGTCCTTGTGGGCTGAGAAGCCGTGGAGCATCAGGATAGACGGCCGGTACCCAGGTCTCCCTCTATAGGAGTAACAAAACTGGTAGTCGTCGTAGTTGGCGTATCGGACCTGCATGCCCAGCGCTCGACGCCAGTACCTGGAAACAAGGAGAAAATAACTCCAGGAGCAAGGCAAGACCAGGGCACAAGAGGACCTCTTCCCCATATGCCACCCCAATGATCTTTAAAAACGTGCATACAACCACAAAAAGATTGGAGGTGGCCATCCCCACTCAGATGATACCGGCCTGACCCCAAGGAAAGCCGGGCCATTTCTCTGCAAGCAGGTGCAGACAGCTCCCAGCAGAGCAGGCTTGCAGCCTGCTGAAGGACGATGCAGTGAAATTACCAGCCAGAGGGGACCTGGGCAGAGATTATCGGTGACACTTTGGACACATGATGTGTACGTGCGGCCCAGGACTGAGGAGCAGGCACGGTTTCTCTGCATTTCCCCTTATGGCCAAAAGTGACCCTTGTCAGGGCAACTGCTGGGCGACTCCCAGCTGCCAAGATGCTTCCAGATACCTTTGTACAAAACATCAAAATTTACACGAGACACAAGAGCAAGGTCACCAACACTGTGCCGGACTGTCCTAGCTCTCTGCCCACTCAAAGCTTATGCATAGCGCAATCCTCTTTTATCATAATCCCTTTTTTTGAGGGAGTTAGGGGGACTTAGGCAGCATCGTGGCCGTGTGCCGGTCCTACAAGGAGAAGTGAATTTCTCCCTGAATAAGTGTCTTAAGAGTGCTCGCCTCAAAGGCACCGGTGTAAACTACCGATGGGCAAGATGATAACATTTTTAGCAACTGATCCCGATGGATCAATTGAGCAGAAGACAAAATAATCTGCGCAAAGCTGAACTGATCCCCTGCAAGGTGTTAACAGGCTTAGTGGCAGCAGCTAAACCGATTAACCCCGCGGGTAGCAGAGGCCGGTGGCCCCGGGTGCCTCCCAGCCCCCATTAGCGGCGGGGGGGCACGATCAGCCACCGAGGTCCCTGCGTGGCCCTGTGCCACGGCAGCTGAGGATGCGTGCAGCAATGGCAGTGGTGACAATACGGAGGGAAGTGAGTGATGGGAGAAAGGAGAGGTGTCCCGGGGATGTGCTGCTGCTTTCTCCTCTCACTCAGCCCCTGAAGGACAATGCTGTGGGCTCTTCTCTCGCCCCTTCTCAACACGAAGCTCCCCGGCGCCAGCCCCCCACCCCTCATTCCCCTGCCATCTCTGCCCACGTCCCTCCAAAGGCTTCGCTCCTACCAAACCCCACCCGGCACAAACACCTTTTTCTGGCCGTGCTCCTCTGACCTGCAGCCCATCATTGTCCCCCCTACCCTCCGTCATCCACTCAGGACGTGGGACGGAAAAATCCTTTCACTGACCGAGCTGGCAAGGTCTGCACCTATTCCCGGTCCCTGAGAAGCCGGCTCACTTAACTCACAGATACTGAGATGTCAGACACGGGAGAAGCACGTCCCCTTTGCCATGTGAGGCTCGGCCCCAGGTCCCACCGACGGCCCTTGGCACCCGCCCTGGTTCCTGAGGCGACGCATTGCCTCACCACGGGGTGTGAGGAGCTGTGTCCCCCTGTGCCGCTTCGGCTGCGGGGGCTGGAGCCGCCTCACCCCCTGCCAGCTCCCAGCTGCTTTGATCAAAGTGCTGCTGGTGAACGCTCCCTCGGGAAGACGGCCTTTGCGGGACAGCGGCCTGCTCCGTCGGGAGGTGACTTTGGTCGGGAACACCCGCGAGCAGGACGGCGGGAGCCACCATCTGCTGCTGGCACGTGCCGGCAGCCCACGCGGGAGGCCGGGTGAGACACCGGGACACTGCCCGGCTTCCCGCAGGAGCGCTAGTTCGGCTTTCCTCCGCGACAAACCCAGAAATGAAAGCCAACAGCATGCTTATCGCTCATTTCCAGGGACGAACCACGACTGAAGGACGTGGCGCCTGCCTGCTGTTATCAGAAAGGACAAGGTAAGGAAAACCATCGCTGAGACCTCTCTGGTGCCTCAGCCCAGAAGAGAGGGGGAGAATGGGGGGAGCCCCCTCCGTAACTGCTGGTGCGAGGATAGACCTTGCCCTCGGAGCAGATCCCAGACCAGGAGGGAGCCGGTGACCTCGGGGAGGCTGGGGGGGGCCCAGCCTGCTTGGGCTGAGGGCAGGAACAGCAATTCTTGGCCCGGCCACAGCCTCGTCCTTCCTAAAATGCCCAAGCCCCCCACGCTGAAATGCAAGCAGCCGGAGTAACTCACTCACCAGTAGTAGATCCGGATGAGCGCCGAGGGCCACAGGAGGAAGGAGGCCACGAAGGCCAGGATGGGGATGGCCAGGGTGCCGCCGGCTATGACGAACATGTTCAGCACATCCAGGTCCATGCTGCTCCTCACGGCCCGGCCCTACCTGTGTGCATCGAGTGAGGGTCAGTCGGTGCTAAATGACATCTCCGCAGCCAGGAGAAAAGGAAAGCGGCGGTGCAAGAGGCAAAGGAGAGCAAAAAGCAGTGCAGCAAGGTGTCTTTCAGTTTTAAAGCTCAGTATTTCTTCTGGCTCCCGAATGATGTCTACTGCAATGTTATCCTCTCAGAGAGCCCATCCCGAGAGGGCAATAAGCCTCCAGATGGGCACGGACTGAGGCAGCGTTGATGGGGTTCAGTTTCTGCAGCGCCTGGCAAACCCACCAAACGCAGCCCCACACCCATGAGATGCTGGGGGCCCCGCAGGGCTGCCCCCACGCCAGCTCCACGTTGCTTTAGGGTGCCCAGCTCCCTCCCACCTCCCCTGCCTGCTCCCAAATCCCCAGCACACAACCACTGACCTAGAATTCGCGGTTTGAGCCCGGCTCCAGACTCATTACCGCTCCGCACAGCCACCAACTAATCAAGGGAGCAGAGCCTATTAGTGCTCTCGGGAAGTGATGGAAGAAACCTGGCAGGGTGCTCTTTGGCCACCCGCCCTCATCTAAGACAAATTCATCCCCGTCCCTGATACAGCATTGAAATATCCCTGTCCTTCCCCCTGCCCTAGAAGCATTTTGCCCTTGCTGCCATTCCCAGGTCCCATCCCAGCTCCCGAGTGTCCTCAGGACAAAGTCTCCGGCAGGTATCGCGCACAAAGACAAGCGTTCATGCAGCTTCTTGCTCCGCTCTCCTGCTCATGGGCAGCATGGATATATTTTTCTCATTAAGGGATTAAACCCTGTTACATACACACAGCCTTTAATTCCTGCTGCTAACCAAGGTATGCCTCGTCCATTTCCTCAGCGCTAGCTCTTGGGTCACAGTTATAAAACAAAACGCTTCCAGTGCCTCGTGTCCCCCACCATCGCTCCTCCTGCCCCCCGCCTTTCCCCACGTCAGTGCAGGCAGGGTATTTCTGCTTCCTTTAACTGTCATGTTATGCTGCAAAACAGGAACCAAGTCACCACGGTGATATCCTCTCCCACACCGACACCGTAATACTGAGTCACATTAAAAACACAAATTACATATGGCCGAGATATAAAGTTTAGAGAAGCTCTGCAGCAAAATCCAGGTTCTCCCTCTTCCCCAGAGAGAAGAGGGAGTAACTGAAATTTGACGAATACAGTAAATATTTGCATTAGACACCTCCTTAACAAAACCAAACATCGGTTACTTCTTCAAGCCTCAACAACACACGTTATTTGTTTAATTAACATTTTCTAGAAAGACCTTTGTTCCCTGCGCAGCCTGCCCGTAAGCCCACATTTTGTGCAGCGGGTCCACCTTGTGCCCGGGAGCAGGGCTGCAGCACCCAGACCCACCCGTGAGCACTTGTTGCCTTTGGCTACGCCACTAAAATAGGGAAGAAATGAGGCACAGAAAACAGATGACACCGACCGACCCCCAAGGACAAGAAGCCCGCAGCGGGGCCGGTGCAGGGGCGAAGCGCAGGCCAGGGGCTACTGCCCCCGGGTCACCACCTCGGCTCTTCCACCTCCAAAGCTCTTGGAAAGCAAAACACCAAGGGGAGAGGCGTTGGAAAGCCCAGCTTACTCTGCAGAGATCCCCTCCTGCTCCTCCTCTCGGCACAGATCCCGCTTGCTGTGGGTGTCGGCGGCGCCCGCAAGCACTGTCAGAAGAGGAAAACAAGGTTAGGAGCTCTCCTGCTTGCCTTCTTTCTGACCCTGCAGGCACGGAAGGCGGCCACTTCAGGGTATTTAAGGAAGCAGCTCCCCTTCCAGATACATCATCGTTGCCTTCTGACCAACCTTTCCCCTATTTGTGTAAATATGGTGTTTTGTGCAATACAGTGCTATCAGGGCGCCCGTTCCGAGCAGGACCAAAGTGCGAGCCGCCGGCGGAGCCAAAAGGAAAAGCCGGGCAGTGCAAGTGTGGGGCACAAGAGGATGGCAGTGATAAGGCTGAGATCGTGGCAGGGCACGGGATGCTGAACCAGGGCCACCCGTTTGGCCCCCGCATCCCACAGCTGCTGGGAAGGGGCTGGGGGTGCCCCAGAGCCAGCGGTCCGGGCAGGCTGGAGGGGTGCCCCCAGCCCTGCCAAGCCCCTGCAGCTAGCGGGGTGCACCACCGATGGATGCTGATGACAGTCCCCAGGGCCACTGGCCAAAAGGACAAGTTACAGTGGGCAAGGTTGGAATCCCCATCAGTATTTTTTTCTCTTTCAAGCCTGTTGGATCATGCCAGGAGGCCAGAGAAGATCTAACGGTGCAGCTCAGATGTACATATTGATTTTTTTCAAGCCCCGTGTAAGACGCAGCAGCAGCACACGCCAGTGTGTGGGATTAGAAACCTGCATTTAGCTCAAAAGAAAAAAAAAACCAACACCCAAACCCACAAATGTGAAGCAGCTCAGCTCGTTACCCAGGGAGACCAGGAGGCTTTGCAATAGGATCGCTGCTGCTCACAGAGCAGGTCTCGGCTGCAACAGGCGCAGGGCGAACCCCTCTGATGGGACGAGGGCTGGCGGAGGCCGCACAGGGGTGCCGGGGGGGCTGTGGCCTCACAGTGCAGCCTGGTTCAGCAGGCTCTGGCTGGGGAGGGATGCACTGCACTGTGTGCAAGGCCGGGGAGGATTTTCACGGGGAGAAATCCCCTGTGCACACCCACTAATCAGACGTGTCAACGTTCAAGTGTAAAGGTTACGGGTCCATGCCGCACACGCAGGGCTGCTCCCCTGCACGCTGCTCCCCGTGCCCACGGCTGCTGGTTTCTGACCTGCAGACCAACCAATTTTAAATCTCCAAATATCCAGAAGACCAGCAGCACATTTAGGCATACTCGAATTTTTGCTTGAAGAGCAAACATCAGGCAATTTTAAGTTCCCACTGCAGAAACAGGGGGCTTTGGTGGGCCTCAGCAGCTGAAAGAGGGCCCCAGGAGCCCTGACACACCACTACCCGGGTAGGAAAACCCAGCAGCATGCAAATGAACATTTCCCTTGGAAACCACCTCCCCCTCGTCAGCCTCAACACCCAGCAAAACACCACTGACCATAATCCAGGACACCCCTAACATTACAGCTCCTCAGAGGTACGTTTTGCAGCGTGACCTTTCGGATACCACTCAGGGTGCAGTTATAATTTCAGATCTGTTGGTATTTGTATGATCTCTGTCCATCAGCCAGCTCTCTGTCTTAATCCAGCCTCTGGAGGGCTGGAAGTAGGAAATGTGCCCTTTCACCTTCACTTATTTATAGACGGCAGGAATGAGATCATTATTTCTGCAGCGCCGCTTCATAAAGCGCCCATCTCTGACCCACTTGCATCTGCACGGCGCGGCTCGCCAACGTGCGCGGGAGAGCCCCCGGCCCTGGTGCTGCACCCGGGGACGAGCCGTCAGCGTCACCGCCGGCAGCCTGGGGACAGCCGGAGCCGTGCCACCAGCCAGCCGATGGCTCGGGAACCCACAACGCGTCTGTCCCCATGCCGGGACCCCACCGCCGTCCCCATCCCGCTGCACACGCGGATGCTCGGCGAAGCTGATGTCACGAGTGCGCCCGGACTCAGCCCCCCCCGGGGGTGGGGTTGGGGTGCTGGGGGCCACCTCTCGGACCCCCCTGCCGGCACACAGCCGCCCCCCCCATACATCTCCCCCCACGCACACACCCGAAAGCTGCCCCAGCACCATGACGGCATCCTCTAGGCAGCGGTGCCCGAGCAGCATCGCTGCTCTCCTCCCCTTCGTGCCCTGCCTTCCGATTATTATTATTATTATTTTTTAATTTGAAAGCAAATTCTTTACGATTTTTAAACAAATCGTTAAAAATTCCCTCTTGCCTTCCAACCAAGGCCTTTCGGCTTCTCCCCCAGTCTCCTCCTCCCTCCCCGCCTCCGTCAATACCAGGGCCTGGAGGCACCGGGAGGCACCGGGGAGCGGGGGCGGACGGCGGAACGGTGCCCCCCGGCCCCGGCATTGCCTCCATCAGCTCCTCGCCCCCCCCCCCCCCCCGCTTACCGTGCCGAGCCGAGCCGTGCTGCGATGGCAGCGCTGGGCGAAACGAGACGGCTCCGCTGCGCCCTCCCTTCCGCGCCGGTACCGGCGAGGCTCCGCGGGGGCGCAGCGGAGCGCACCGGCGGCGCTGGAGAGGCGGGGGGGGTGCGGGGGGGGGATGCAACGGGGAGGTGCAAAGGGAGCTGCAGTGGGAGAGGAAGGGGGCTCAGGTGGGGTGCAAGGGGGTGGGGGGGAATGGGGTGAAGTGGGGTGCGGGGGGGGGATGTAATAGGGGTGCAAGGGGGGGCTGCAATGGGGGGGTTGTAATGGGGCTTCAATGGAGTTGTCCGTGGGGGTGCAATAGGGTTGCAGCGGGGGTCTGTGAGGGATACGAGTGAAAGGGGAGGATATAATGGAGCTGCAGTGGGACTTTAACCGTGGTGCAAGGGGGCCACGCAATAGGGATGCAGCGAGGATGCAACAGGGGTGCAACATCACGGGGCTTCCATGGGGGTACAAGGGGTACCGCAATGGGAGCGAGTGAGGTGATGCAATGGGAGGGCAGCGGGGTTACTACAGGATCCGAAGGGGCTGCAAGGGGGATGCAATGGGGTGGGAGGGGGCTGAAATGAGGCTGCAGAAGGGAGGTTGCAAGGAAGGCATGCTGGGGACATACAGAGGTATACAAAGTAAATACAGCTGGGGTGCAAGGGGGGTGCACTGAGGATGCAGCAGAGATAGAGGGGTTGCAATAGGGATATAGGAGGGGATTTGGTGTGGCTGCAACGGGGTTACAACAAGCATATACAGAAGTGGATGCAACGGGTTACATCAGGGATGTAAACGGGACGCAGCATAGTGGCTGCAGGGATACAAGGGCAAAATCCAGTGCTGCACCCTAAACAGAGGCTGCACAGCCCTCTTGCACCAGGCCCAAAAATATGAGATAATTAAATTAGAAATAACATCAGCTCCTGAATAATTGCAAGCAAACCGCATCAAATTCTCACCATATCTGTGCTTTGATAAAGCATGTTCCTTTGGCCTGCCTGGCTGGAAAAGCTGCAAGAACTGGCACGCACAGCTTTACAGGCCAGAGTTTACTCCAATAACCCAAAGCTTTTGATAACATGAGCTGTCAGAAGACATTCATCGAACCAAGTACAGGCAAGTTAAAGCAGACATAATCCAGCTGTGCTGCCAGCTCAGGATGGTGCCAGTAAACAAAATCCTGGTTTCTAACTGGGCTGGTGAAGCCAAGGCACAGATGTTTTAGGAGAGTCATTTAAAGAACTTCCCAGCCAAGTTAGGCTAAGCAAAGAAGAGCTCCGACTAAGGTGACCTAAGCAGACATATGAGTCATTTCATGAGTTTCTCAGCGCTGTTTGCATCATATTTGTTTGTCCACACCTGCTGTGCCAGGCGCGGGGCTGGGGCAGCCCAGGGCACCTCCCGCAGGACACGTGCGGGCAGTGAGTTACAAAGGGGGTGTTTGGTGCAAGTCACCTGGCAGGAACCCCCTGCAAACAGCCATGATGAACCACCACACTTAAATAGGGAAGCTGAAGCAGAAACTTGCAATGGTTTTGTGCTGAATCATGGTGGGAGCTAGCTGCGAGCCCACGTACCCCGTGCTGGCCTGCTCCAGCAATCCCAGCACTGGTGCTCACACTGAAGACCGGTGGCTGCACTAACCTGCCCTGTGTGCCTGGTGTCTCCTCTCAGTACAGACACGGCCCAGTTTGGCAGCTGAACAGGACGGGGGCACCCCCATCTCACCCCATGGCTGGTGGTGGTGTTTCGTAGCCAGGTGCTGGCCACCCTGTCCCTCAGCTGAAATGCTTCATTCCTGGTCCCAGCGTCAGGAGCGGTGCGTCCCACCAGGGCAGGAGCACAGCTGTGAAGTTGTGAGGAGAGGGGCAGATGACTTAGCATGTAGTCAGAAACAAAAACATTTCTAAATCAGAATAGCCACAGGATTTCAGCCAGGAAAAAAATAAATCAGAGTTGGCTGGCCTTTGCCCTCAGAAAGGAGGCAGCAGGACAACCACAAACCATCTTGTTTCCCATAGGAAAGTGGAAACTCTGGCTGTACCCAGGCCTGCGTAGCTACGGATAACCAAAGCTCTGGCTTCACCAAGCTGGAGAGCAGCACTGCTTCACCAGATAAAAGGCTTCCACGCTATTTTCCACCGCTGGGTCACGCATCCGCAGAGAGCACGGCGCGATTACTTGCAACCACAACAAGCGACCGCGCGCCGCTCCGGCGATGTGAGTCACCTTCCCGGGATGAATCCTCCCTGCCTGCTCCCACTCACCGCACGGTGCTGCCAGCAGCCCCAGGGACACCCCAGGACCGGCTGCTGAGAGCACCTCACTTGTAATACGGGAGGACAAAATGCAGCCCGGGGGCAGGGGCAGGCTCCCAGCACCTTCATCGCACAATCGGGGAGCACAGCAACAGGTGTACCTGGCTCCCACAGCGCTATGAAGCAAGACTTTTAGCAGCTTTCAGTGATACTTTTTTGACTCAAAGTCGTTGCACATATTACACGTGTTTTAATTGCATGTTTAACTGCTAACGATTGCTGCATACTAATCGTCACAAAAAAAACCCTTGCTTATTTGGTGGCTGCAACACCTTTGTGTCTGTGTACTTCAAAGCCCTGTGTAATTGCCACGCGTCAAGGGCTTCCTCGAGGGTTCAGTTCAGAGCATCCCAAGTTCTTCTGCGCCTCAGCTACACAGCCTTGCTCAAGAGGCTGAAAACATGACGGGGCACCCTACCTTGAACTGCCTTCGCAGGCAGGCTTTCCTGCTTTAAATCACTACTTGACCAACACAGAGGTATCACGTTTAAAGGAAAACCCTGCCAGAGCCCTGCACAGCAAGGAGCTGTGCTCCAGCAGTGACGTACCAGGCAGAACGTGCACCTTCCAGACCTGCAGACAGACTGAGCCAGGAAGGAGACCCTGCTGACTCCGAACAAACACCTTTCACCTTGCACAGCTCATTTTCACCCCCAGCTAACTCTAGATTCCCGCAGGGTGACGTGAGGACAACTGTTTGTGTTACAACAACATAAAAAACCCTTCCCAAATGGCCATATTTGGTCTGCAGCCTGGTTGTGAACTTTAGCAACACAGAACAGCCTCAGCCCTATTACTTATTAACTTGAAATTCCAAGGGACGGCAATAAAGCGCTGCCTGACAGCTGTGGTAAAGCCAAAGGCCCTCACCCAGGCCGCCCCACTCGCCCAGCGCCACCAGTGACCACAGGCCGGCTCCCACTGCCGACACACAATGGGATGCGGCCTGGCCCACGGCTTCCTCCCCCTTGCCCCTTCCAGTGGGGCGCAGGAAGCATCAGAGCGGCCAGCCCCGGCTCTCCAGCAGGGAAAACAAAGCTGCGAGTGCCCCGCATGGCAGCCAGGGCCATGACTGAAAGGAAGCGTCTGCGCCTGAGGGGTGAGGAGGCTGCTCCAGACATCCCGTGTCCCCGTAGGAACCCCAGTGAGACGCACAATGAGGAGACACGTCCCACCCCACCCATCCCTCAGCACCTTCCTGGGAAGGGAAGATGATGGAGAGCTGAATCGCTGCTCCAGAAATAGCAAGGCCCCAACACCTGCGTGGTGCAGGGCAAGCAGGCAGAGCCCCCACCACCACGAGCTGCCCCCAGCCCCACTGATCTCACCCTCTACACCCCAGCTGGGGGAGGTTTTATGGGAGGGTGAATTAGGGAACGGCCTGCAGCTGCTGCTCAGGTGGAGGCAACGTTTTCGTGCCAGCATCCCTCAGGGCAGGGGCAAATAGAAAAGGAAAAGCATCCCTTAGCGAAGCAAAAAGGATTCCTATATCTATGGCCAGTGCCAGGGGTGCTTGTCACCCGCGTGGTGGCAGGGACAGGTACGGCACCCACAGAGTGGCTGGAGGTGCTCTTGTGCAAGTCTGGGACAGCCCGGAGCTGGCAAGGGCTCACACTGCGTGTTACAGCTTGGTACGGAGCAAAGAGTACAAGCAGTGAACCGGGAGATAAAGCAGTGCGGGAAGGAGCAAGAGCCACCCAGTAACATCGTTGTGTTGCTGTCACCTCCGCAGAGGGTGACGCCGGCCGTACTTCTGATCAGGCGCGGCCCGGAGGGGAAAGTGGAGCTGAGTCAGGCTCTGACAGCAGCCGCCCTTGGGCAAACACAGCTGCAGGAGGCAGGGCACCCAGTTCAGGACTAAAAGCCCTCAGAGGCACCACAGCAAACCACAGCAAACGTTTTTGATGTAGCACAAGCAGGCCTGATGTGGCGTTTTGGTGTCTCAGACACACACTGAGGCTGTGCCCACGCCACAAGCATCCCAGGATGAGGTGGGAGGCAGGTTCACCCCCCTGAGCTGCTGCTCTCCCTCCTGGCCACCCACAGCTGGGAACACAGCAAATCTTTGGTCCCCCAAAATTACACGCAGCCATCTGTAGCCGAGGAGCTTCCCACTTACCTCCTTTAAAACAAGGCTACTCCTGAGCGTGGAAAGGCCCTTTACATCACTTTATAATTTACTGTTTTCCTGTGGAGTCTTGGCCCCAAGCAGGGCCCAAAGGAGAGAAAGCAGCTGGGACAGGCTCGCTCCTGTCCCCCTGGTGTCCAGGACAGTTGCTGTTATTTCTGACCACAGCACAAACCTGTTTAATTAATTAGGTGGTGATTAGAGCTTGTGCTTCTGGATATGGCATTAAGAGGGGCCCTCCCGCCCTTCCCCAGCACGTGGCCGTGCAGGCAGGGCAGGGGTGCGCTGGGGCTGTGGGGCTTTCTCAGGAAAAGCAGAGAGGATGTGAAAGCACGCTATCAACCGAGAGAAAATTCCAGAATGCATAACACCATCTGGCCTGACTTCTTGTTATACCTCCTTTCCCATCCACTGTGCAGCATGGGGCTGAGCCACATGCAGGCTCCTTGGGCCAGCAGCCCAGGACTGCTGTTTGCTGGGGACACTTGGCTGGGAGATTTTGGGGCTGGGGCCGTCACGTACCTGCCCGTTACTGGGCTGGGATGGCTGAGCCAGGGCGAAGAAGCAGAACAAAACATGGGCACAGTCAAACCCTCCATGTTCAGGGTATCCCACCACCATCCCCTCTCACCGGAGCTTTTGGTGCCCACCATTAGCGCCCTTCAGGCATCCCCATCTCCCCACCGCTGCCTCCCAGACCCGTTCACCACCCACCCCCTCCACCTCCTGCTCCTCCAGGCTCACCCAGGGAGCCTGGTCCTGACCCAGGGTGGCCCCAGCTGGTGGCCAGGGCTGGTGGGCACCCCACGGCGGGTGCCTCCCCATCAGGAGGGGTGCTGGGGGCCGGCAGAGCAGTTGCCTCTCTGGGACACAGAGGCCAGCTCAGAAAAGCGGGTTGTCCCCAAAGGGCAGAAGTTCAAAGTCTCAGTGCTGCCTTGGGAGATGGAAGTGAGGGAAAGGAGGAAATGGCAATTCCTGTTCGTGCTTTTGATTGACAAAACTGAGCGTGCGTTTTGACCTCTCAGCTGGCTGCAGGGGGACGGATGCACAAACGCACACACACGTGCACACACACGGGTATATATTTATAGGCACACTCCCAGCGGCTCATTTTGTCCGAGGCCCTGAAGATGTTGCTCTTTGTCTTGTTCTCGCTCTTCTATTTCAGCCCATCTCTGAGCCTAAAAATCTGCTCCTTCAATGTGAGGTCTTTCGGAGAGACAAAAATAGGCAGACCTGAAGTCATGGATGTCGTGGTAAAGGTACGTTCATTTGCCTGGGGGAAACAGATGTGGAGCTTTGCAGGGGCTTCTTATCCGCATAATCTCGCACTTTATTTATTCATACTTGAATTTCAAGTAAAAGAATGAGTGAATAATTGAAACCATTTATACTGTTAGAGTGAAAATCAAGCCTGCAGTTGAGCAGGGCATTCACAGTTATTTTAGCTTGCGTGAGAGTATAACAGAAACAGCATTTGCTATTTCCTTTGGAAATTGAGTTAGGAAAAGGATGAAAATTTCTGTGCACAGTAAAAATAGCTTTTGCTTTGAATCCACAGAGCTTTGTTTTGCGATACATTATTTACCTTTCTCATGTGCTAACTATTCTGAAATATCCTTGCCTAATTAAGTGTATTCTCAAGATAGCAGAGTATCATCTTGGAGTGTGGTGCAAAACTGAAAAACCTGAGTGCTAATTTATTTAAACAAAACCTCACCAACTTGCTAGCTCTGTGGCAGCTGAAGGTAACTTTTCCATTCGAGTGGAAGGAGCCAGGTTGCGGACTTGCAGCCTGGAAGCGCCACCCGTGACACCACGGTGGCGGAGGACGTGGTGCAGGTGCTCGTAGCATGCCCACGTGCACCAAGCTGCAGCAGGAGGGGCTGCTGCTCTCTGTGCTTTAATCCTGCCGTTGTGAAGAGCTGGAGAAGAGGGGTTTGTTGCAAAGGGATTAGACCTGCCGTTCGGGACTGTCTTTACTATAGTCCGTGCTACGTGCAAGATAAAGTAAATGATGGCAGTATATGCATTTGCTATGGTTTTAGGGGACGAAAGGGGCTCTTTCTCACAAATATCACCCGCAAAATTTGAACAACAAAACCAGCTCACACTGCAGCCCCAAAAATGCTCTGCTCCCAAGTTCCCTCTCCCAGCTCCTGCGTGGGCCGGCAGCAGCACCAAAGGAGAAGGGCTTTGCTCGAGTCGCTGCCCGCCTCCGGGACCCCGGGGGCAGCGCTCTGCTCCTTCCACAAAGGACTTCCTTCGCACCAGTAACCACTTCTTTCTAGCCTCTTCCTAATGCTCCAGGCTTGCTTCAGCTCTTTCCTGTTGCAGATCATCTCTCGCTGCGACATCATGCTGCTGATGGAAATAAAGGAAGCCAAGAACAGGACGTGTCCCCTCTTGGTGGAGAAGCTCTCCGGGTAAAACGATGTGTTGTGCCCCTGGGCCAGCACACGTGAGGCGCGGGCACCACGGGAGGGCAGGAGGCCGCGTGGCCAGGCGGGCGTCCCTGGGCTGCACAGACCAGCTCTGACCACAGCCTGGGCTGGATGTTTCTAAGGAAAGCTTAGAAATAAATAAACCTCACAGCAGGCAAGAACTGGGCACGACACTCAGTCTGTGCCCATCTCTAAGACGATTCTGTCTCCATATCCCCCTCTGAAGCCAGGCAGCCAGTCTCTCACCCGGGGCATAGGCGCTGATGTGAGACCCGTGGGACATCAGCTCCTCTGCCTCTGGCAACACGGGAGCGAGCTAAGGCAGCCCCTCTCCTTCCAGCCAGACGAAAGGGCAGAAGGAGGAATACAGCTGCATGGTCAGCGGGCGGCTGGGCAGGAAGACCTACAAGGAGCAGTACGCCTTCATCTACAGGCAAGTGAGCTCGGGAGGGACAGCACGCCCGTCCGTGGCCGGTCCACAGCACGTCACCCTGCCCTCCTGCAGCATGGGGACGGGATGCACGTCCAGCGAGCCACGAGCACCTCCAGGAGCTCTGCTATTCCATTGCAGGCAAAATCTGGTATCGGTGAAACAAACCTACCAGTACCCTGACACCCAGCCCGGGGACGAGGATGCCTTCTCCAGAGAGCCCTTCGTTGTCTGGTTCCAGTCGCCAAAAACTGGTGGGATGCTCTCAGAAACGTGTCCTTCTGCTGGTGGCGGGGCTGGGGTGGGTAAGGGGCAGCGTCCGAGCCCCTTGCCACAGCACCTGCCCCTCAGCAGCCCTAGGGGCCTGGCAGCTCTGTCCTGCACTGGTGGCACTGGGTCTGGAGCAGGTTTGCAGCAGCATGGCATGTCCTCACATCCCCAGCTTGGCCTCGGCGCTCGTGCTGCAGATGCTGCAATTACCCAGCAAACATCCTCTGATGTGCAGCCAAAGCAGAAGCTGTTTCTTCTTTCAGAAAATTCTTCTGGCTTCCAAGCCAGTCTCTTTGTGATTCATTGCGTGTTTAACCATTATATTATTTCCTTTTCTTTTGCTTTGTTTTTAAGCTGTCAAAGAGTTCGCTGTAGTCCCTCTGCACACCACACCGGAGATGGCAGTACGGGAGATCGACGAGCTCTATGATGTGTATTTAGACGTAAAACAGCGCTGGGACACCAAGGTTGGTTGCCACATATGTGTTACTATAGCAGCTCTGACACTCATTCACCCCGCACAGTACTCAGAGCCTGATAACCTGAAAACTGTTGACACTGAGCCCCAGATTTTGAGCATCTCTTTGACGTACGTTCATTGAGGTCTCCACCTTTTGACCAGTAAATGTGATCCCCGGTAAAACCGCCACACCTCAGAGGGGTGCATTGCCTGCCCCTTCTCTGCCAGCCCCTTCTCTGGCTCCCAGCCAGGCAGGGATGGAGCTGGGAAGCGCAGGGCTCATCCTGAGCAGCACAGCCATCAAAATCAGCAGCTCATTGGTAACTACATTACAGCAGAGGTGCAGAACGTCCTCCAGGAAAAGTACCTTTTTTTTTTTTTCATACTCTTTTCTGCTCTTCCATTAATGGACTAGTGTGTGCTTCCCTGGGATTGTAAAATATTTAGGTTTTTCTTCTTATGTGGGTCCAGATCAGGGAAACCTCCCCTGACATCAGCAGTGCCTCTCCCCTGTGCACCCCGGGGGTGCCAGCTTGGCACAGGCAGCAGCAGGCTGGGTGCACGGCCCCTGCCAAGCCCCACAGCGCTCCTGAGCGCTCGCTGCACGCACTGCAAGGGCCGCTCGTCACTTCTGCGGACCATGGAAACCCTTACTGGTCTTATTTTGAAGATCTGTCCTCACGACTGCCTTTGAAATCCCTCCTGCCTTGCAGAACTTCGTCTTCATGGGGGACTTCAACGCCGGGTGCAGCTACGTTCCCCGGAAGCATTGGAAGAACATCCGGCTGAGGACCTACTCGGAGTTCGCCTGGCTAATTGGTGACAAAAATGACACCACGGTGAAAAGCAGCACAAGCTGCCCATATGACAGGTAAACAGCTCACAGCCCAACCAGTCCCTGCACAAAACACTCTCATCAAAAAAAATAAAAGTAATGGGAAGGTGTCACTGACCATCAGACAAAGCAAACTGCGTTGCTTTGGGGATGGATCTGAAATCATCCCATCAGCAGGGAGAGTTGCAGCTGCCCTGCTGCAGAGGGGCCTTGGCGATGCCAGCTTTGTGCCCCGGTTTCGTGCTGAGGTTCTTGTTATTGCACTCATAATCTGAAGGGACAAACGCAGAGCCTTGTTCTGCACAGCTGGTGTGAAGCCTCGCCCGGACCCGGCATACGGCAAGTCCTGCTGGGGCAGGCAGCTCCCTCGGCAGGGACAGGGCATGCAGCAGCTTGCTAGAGCACGGGCAGCCAGGGCTTCAACCCCTTTAATGAGCTCCTGCACCAAAGCCTGACTTTGGGACACTCCAGTCCTCGGTGGCTTCTGTGTCCAGACTCCTGCTTTGAGCTCTGTGGTGGGTTTCGATGCACATCATTGCACGTTGGCTTCCAAGGCCAAGGTATTTGGGTGGCTCGCTGCCAAGGAAAGCAGTCAGACAGCTGTGGCACGACAGCAGCTGCTGGCACCTCTCCGCAGCCAGCCCCAGGTGGGGACAAACCTTTTGTAGCTGTGCCTGCGTGGAGGCCACCTCTCCGGCCACCGGCACGGCTGCCACTGGTTGTGGAACCGGTGCCCCATTCCCTCGCCCCTCGCAGGATCGTGGTCAGCGGGGAGCAGCTCAGCCAAGCCGTCATGCCGCACTCCGTCAATATCTTTGATTTCCAGACGGCTTTCCAGATGACCGAGGAGCAGGTAGGCACAGCACAGCCCACGCGGCACCACCGGGTTCCCCTAGGAGGGCCAACGCGGCGCACCTTGGCCAGCACAGAGCCATCTCCCTGCAGCAGGGAGGTGCAGACACGGGCACAGCTTGGGCCATGCATCCTCCCAAAGTGACACAGCATGCACGTGTCCCCCCCCAACGCCACCAGAACCCCTCCAAACAGGGCCTGGAAGGCGCGTGGATGCTCCCAGCACCCCTGTGCCCATCTCTTGCAGGCGCTGGGGGTGAGCGACCACTTCCCGGTGGAGTTTGAGTTGAAAGCAAAGGGCGGCTTCTTCGACTGGATAAAATCCAAGTTCTCAAAGAAGAGGAGAGGAAGAAAGAATCGCCAGGCAAACTCATGAGCATGCTGGATCTGCTCACACGGAGTGACAATACAAGGATGCCACCAGGTCTTTCAGCAGACCAGCATCACTATACTCACAGCAAGTGCAATATTTAGCAGGGGAAAAAAAAAAAAGGAGTTTGTTAAACCAAAAATAGAGTGCGAAGGTGAATTAAACCTTCAGGTTATTTTCCTGATTGTAAGTGCAGCAAAAATAAATCATCTAGAAGCAGCACGCTAGACTTACTGTACCAATTACCCATGTAAAGCAGTAACACAAAATGCTTCCCCGTGCTTTATTTGTAACACCCGAGGGGCAGAGGCCCCCCACACTGGCTCCACCACTCCCCCGTCAGCAGCAGAGGGGCTGCAGGACCTCTCTGCATCGTGTTGTGCTTCAGGGCTGCCACCGACAAGATGCAGGGCTGTGCGTGGCACCTTGCAATGAAAAACATGCAGAACGCCGCTGAACTCGACTACTTGGTCGGTCTGTGAAATGCAGAGCGCTCACAGCATCAAGGGCTTGGGGAAAGACAGAAGGAAAAGACAGATGGGCAGACAGCAAGAGTCCCTTCTCGGCGCCGACACAGCCACAAGGCAGCAGCAGTAACACACGGGTGTTTGCACGCCCGTCCCGCTGCCAGGTGCGCCCACCCTTCCTGGCTCACAAGCCTCAGGTGAGAAGTCTTGCAGAGGTCAGGTGAAAGGAGGGCAGGCTCAAAATTGCAATTAAAATCTGATTTCAGCACCCTGACATGCAAATAATCCAACAGTTTGTGAGGGCAAATATTCACAGTCCTTAATCCACGCCCCTCATTTTGTCTGCTGACCAGGGGAGGGCTGGCAAACAAGGTACTCTTGTAGGGGAGGAAAACAGTTTGGCCTTTGTGAAAACGGCCTGTCTGGGGAGAAAGAATTTGAAGAAAGAAAATAAATCTGGAGGAGATCATGCCAAAAGGGGGACAGCAACAGTCCCAATTTTCAGTAGCAATTAATCTGAAAGTGATACAGCATTTCATAAGCTCCCTTGATTAATGTCCCAGCCAAGGCAAAAGGAAAGAAAGAGCCTGATTTAGAACAAATATTTACATTGGGATTTTTATAGAAATGCCACTGTCTGGCTGACAGCAGCGATGTTTCATGTGAAGGTTGAAATCAATCTAAGTCTCTGGCCTCGCATCTTAGTCCACATGACAGATGCTTTCTGGCTTTCAGAAAGAGGCAATGCACACAGGAACAAAGCTCACTCCAGCAAAGTAATAATGGATATAGTCAATCATGAAAAATATGTAAATATGACTAAGCGTTACTGAAAAAGGTTTATCCTTATTTGCGACATCGAACATTATGTTTTATCCAGCATCTGAGAACAAGAGGCATGCTCAGATACTAATCACTGCAGTGGCTGCAGCATGGGGCATGGTGTTAGCAGATGGCACTCTGTGGATGGCACAGAGGATGAGAATTTGAACTGCAGAGAGACATCTTCTGCAAAGTGCTGCTCCTTTGCACTTTTGGAGGACTCAGAGCAGACAGACAGCATCGCTTCGTAACATTGCAGAGGGGCTGGGAGGTGCCCAAAGCTTGTACGGTCAGTGCAGCAGGTCTCTAGATATATTCCTATGCTTATCCCACACATTCATCAGACAATATTGCAAATATATATATATAAACTTTTAACAGTTTATGCCTTCTCTGAATTTTCCACACCAGGGGATCATTACCCAGTTCTCCCAGCTGCAGAGAGGTTTTTAAATAGTTCAAGCCTCCGGGATCCTGGATGCTCTGCAGCCAGAACAAAGCCCCTCTTTAGATGAAGGAGGCTTCTGGAGCTTTATTTATGACCAAACAGGAGTTTCACGCTAGAAATCAGAAATGGCCCGGGGAGACTTTGTCTTGCGCGAGCCAGGTCTCAGCTGAGGGCTGGGAGAGAAACAAAGAGGCTGTTCTGAGGCTGGGAACTCTCCGCTTCCTCCACCAGGGCCTTGGCCAAGCGCAAACAAAGAGCAGAAGGGGTTCAGCTAAACAAAAGGTGCCGAGCCCTTTGGCCCTGGGCAAGCATCGCCATGCCTCCCGTCGGGTACCAGAGGCTGGGAGAATGGGGAAATGGGTACCGGTGGCAGGAAGAGCAGGGGGACACCAGTACAAATCTGCACGGGGATCTGGCCGTTTGGGGGGGCTCTGCATGTGCCCCAGAGCAAACTGGCACAGAACACACTGCGGTTGAAAATGCAACGCTGGGAGAGCATTAAGAAATGATAAATAAATCATCATCAATCAGAACGTGCTGTTTAACCAACTGGGGTCAGCAGGACTGGGGACTGTCCCCTCTCTGCAGCAGTACAAGCATCCCCAGCTCCAAATTCCTCCAGCACAGCGATACCCACGTGCAGCACAGCCCCTTCTTTGTGTTTACACCCATGTTTGTTTTGCTTTTCCAAAAGTTTAACTGTGCACGAATACAAACAGAAGCAACTCCAGCCTGCACAGCTTCCAGCGCTCCTGCTGCTTTCCTGCTCCTGTGGCAAGGGGAGGCCAGCAGCAGGCACTGGCCACCCACCAAAGCCACACCAAACACGGGGTGTGCAGCGAGCCCCCAGGCTGCAGCCCCAAAGCGGGCTGTGCTGTGCATTCACCTCAAAGCAGGCCAGCAGCAGAAATATCAGAGGCAGAGAAATCAGGGAGCCTGCTTTCTTGGTCATTAAAAGCATTTCCACGACCTCTGTAAGCCCCACGCCCAGGATAACACCGGTTTCTGCCTTCCGCAAGCCTCTCTCCACCCCTCGCGTGGGGAGCTACGCGTGCAATAAATATTATTATGGCCCCCCCTGGTGGCACCATTATAAATCCCAGTGCCTGTGGTGGCACCGCTGCAAATCCCAGTATCTGCGTGGGCCCCGCGCTATCCGGACACCCATACCGCGGCACCACCGCCTGCAGACCTGGCACGGGAAGGAGACGCAGCTCCGACCGCAGAGCCTCACGGACCTGCATCCCCACACACGCCTCATGCAGCCCCTTCCCACTGACCCTCGAGAGTTGCCCCCAAAATGGCCCTGGTCTCACCATATCTGTAGGTGAGCCGGTCACAAACCCAGGCTGCAGTTGGAAACGCGCTGCGGTGACCATGAGGAAGCCTGCCCTGCCCAGCTGAGGCAGACAGCGTCGAGAAGCTGGGATTTTGGGGGGGGGGGTCTTCCTGCTCAGCCCCCCTGCCTTCCTGAGACGCGAGGCCACGTTTTCACCATCTGTCACCTGGTATAAAAGCATGAATGCCCTCTCTGTGCACTCTGGTTGTCTATCAGGAAGGAAAAAACAAGGTTAAATGCTTCAGGTGTCGTTTTAAATATAGCGTCTCAGCTGTCGGCATTTGCACGGTATTTTCTATTAGGCAGAAGGCAGATTTATAGGCGTTAATTTACATATTGGCAAAGGAGATAGAAACCTTCAGTGAAACGCTCTGTAAATGCTGGTAGTTGGACTGGGACCTCCTTTCTGTGCCTCCGAGCTAGGAGGGGGCTTGGCCCCAGCTATTTTCAGTGATGCCAGATGCAAAAAATCCCCCAATTCCCCCCAAAATCCTTAGGACGTTGCTGTCAGAAAGAAATATCCTCGCAACCTCTCAGAGCAGGGCCAGCTCCTCCACAGGGCTCAGAAGACTCACAGGCTTCAAGCTCAGCATATATGTAAATATTTGCAGTACCAAGGTCCTGCAGAAAGGCAGTTCATCATAGGAAGGAGCTGTCAAACATACCTCTGGGTCCTGCTAAATTATATTTTGCCTATCAATTTTTTTTTAAAACTCACATATATTAGCCTTTCATTCGTGTTGTATGAAGAATGCACTTTAAATTCACTCAAATTAATAGCGACACAACCATAAATCCAGCCTGATCTCGTGACATTGCCAGTATTTTTTCTAAGCGTGCAATATGAATTCATAGCCCTGGCAACAAACCCTGCAAGCCTGGGAAACGTAGGGAAGCAATGGAAAAGCTTTTTCCCAGGCGGCCCCGTGGAAGCAGGATAGCACACGCGGGATTTCTGGCAGCAGGGCTGTTTCGATGCCCTTCTGTGAGAGGGACCTGCTGGTGGGTAACTCAGCTGCAGCCTGTCCTGCTGCTTCTGCCCAGCTCTGTGCCCTGCCCTGCGTTAACACTCTCACTTCAGCATCCCAGCTGCTGCCAACCGATGCCTGTTTGTACGTAATCTCTCTGGGCAGTCTTTGAAATGCAATTAGGACGTGGTTTGTTTCCTTTAAGCAAGACAAGTGCATTAAAATGCAGAGTAAAAACAAACAAACAAAAAAAAAGGCAAAAATAAAATCAATTCAGTTTTAAATACATTTGGACGCTAAAACTGCCCACAGAATAAAACAACTGGAAATTTCACAATCTTGCTTTCCACAGAATGACAATTAGAGGGGGAAATGATTACAGGATTTGCACAATCTGAATAAAAACAGTCCTGCTAAGCAACAGCCCAGCGATCTGCACTGCCGATGCACGTCACGAACACCAGAACAGCTCGATGCCTGTCAGGGGGTGCAGGGAGACCCGTCCTGGACACACGAGGTACTCTGCACAGTCCGAGACCTAGCACAAGCTCCAGAAGAAATAAGCTAGGTTGCCTTTAAAATATAAATGTATATTTAAGGTCCACAGGGCTCTCCTGCTGGTGGCCTGGAGCAGGAGCAGCGGTGCCGCAGGAGGGAGCCAGGCCTTGAGGCGCTGACGCAGCAAGCCTGAGGTGGCTGAGGAAAACATGTCCCCAGGCCAGCAGGCCACGGCAATGAGAGGCTGTGGAGAAGCCACACTGTGGCACTACACACACGTGCTTAAAAACCAGCCAGTCCGCTCAGAAGACTGGAATTAAGCAGATGCGTGGCTGCCTACAGAATTAGGGCCACCTGGTACCTGAGGAGAAACAACACAAGTCCTGTTTGGACAAGCTCCGAAGAGCCCCCGCAAGCCACGCAGCCTGCGCTCTGACCGGCCTGTGCCCGGGCCCTGCCAAGCCTTGGGTTTTCCTTTGGGGTTTTCCCCCAAAAGGATGCACGAATTTGGGCCTACATCAGTGGGGTGCCACAGGGCAGTGGGCTTAGAAAGGCCGTCCTGTGCAGCTCACCCCGCAGTCCTCCTCCCAGTCTCTCTCCCAGGCGAGACCCCAGGGCATGGCAGGAAGGAGCACGGCGAGAGGCACCGGGACACCGGTAACCAGGCACACCGACATCCCAGCCCCACTGCAGCCTGCCTGCCGTGGTGTAACCCCGTGGTGTAACCCCTCAGACAAGCTAATGATCACAGCCCATCGACTTCAGACAACTCTCCTTAATTCCAGCTAACGTGATTAGACCAAGTGGTAACAGGCAAGAGGAGGCCTGACAAGAGCAGGGCAATTGGGTAACACCAGTTACACAGGCACAAGCCTCTCAGGTTTACTCAACCTGACAACTATATTCAGGCTTTTTTTTTTTTTCCTTTCAAAATTTTAAATAGGAGCTTCAAGCTGACACAGCACAAAGCTAATGAAACACAATTAACTACAAAAAGGAAACAATCTGATAAACCTGGGGCAGGAAAGTCCTTGGCAGCAGCTCCTGGCCCGCTGCCTCTCGGGTTTCAGTGGTGTTTCCAGTGGGAGCTGTGTTTGGGAAAACATCTGCTGGTTTCCATAGCCGTGCACTGGAGCCGGCTGGCCTGAGGTGCCACGCCAGGAGCCACCTTCTGCAAACAGCCCCACGGTGCTGCTGGAGAGCACCAGAGAGCTGCATGGGTGCCGCTGGCAGCGACGCAGGAGCAGCCTCGCAACCCCACAACACTTCTGCTCTCCAGCTCCGCTGATCCCCCATCACCGCGGTCTGTGCAGAAAGACCTGGCACAACACGGTCACGTCCTGCCATGCTGATGCCGTGGCTTAAGCTTTTGCAATACGTTTTGTTTTAGCAACAAAATAAGTGAGGTTACAGGAAAACATACAATGGCACTGAAGCTAGGCCCAAGTTTTTGGATGCCTCCTGCATGGCTCGTGGTCCGGAGGTCACTTGGCATGTCTGGAGCTGCTACACGCTGTAGTTTTGGTTTGGACTTTATGGACTACATATGAAAAGAACCCGGTGTTGTTTTTAACATGCACATTTTAATGAAGCAAACATTTCTATTTAATAAGTTATAAGATACAATTTTACAATCCTGCATTTTATTCCAGTTTATTTTGTTTTCACTTCCTAGTTTACAATGTAGTGAGCATTTCACATTAAGGCACAAAAAAGCACAGTAAAAAAACAAACAACCGTCCTTTATTTCCCAAATCAACTGTGCTCAAGGGTAGTGCATCCACAAGTAACTACAGAACTGTAAGCGTGAACTTCTCCATAGGGACAGACAGTGACATTTCAACACGTTTTCAACAAATCCTATCTTCTCCTAATCACAGAGTTAAAGCTCATTTGGAGAGTTTTACTAAAGCCCCAGCAGCTGACAGCAATTCCGATACACACTTGGAAAGTAGTATTGAGTAATCCAGGACAAACATATAAGTTACAATGGAAGTTTTCTCTCCTTGACCCTAAGCATGAATCTCCCTCACGGCACTAAAGGAAATTTTGGAAGAGATGAGCATGCTTCAGGCACGTCCTTGGACTGAGATATAATAAAACAGTTTGCACCAAAACCAAGGGTTTGTTGGGTCTTATTGCCATTGTGTCAGCACATTTACACACCCACCCGCCCTCCCGCCCACTACCCAAGTACAGATGTGGGTCTCCATGCCCAGGAGGGGTTTGCACCATCTCACTCATTGCCTGCCCAGCAGCAGCCAGGGAAACTGCTGATCCCTTCGCCATTAGACTGCTGTGCTCTGACCTGCGTGGATTTTGGGTCACTCAGATGAGAGCTATGCCTGGCTTGGCAAGCTAGGGACTTTATTTAATGCAGCCGAACTGGGAGTTGTTCTTAAAAAGAAAATAAATCAGTAAGCGTGTTGGGAGTTACCTGTAAAGCAAAGTTTTAGAAATTTCACCAGAATCCCAAGCTAATTAAAAAACGCATTGCTAGCATCACGGCCAAAAAGCTACCTGTATAGATTTACAAAGCATTAACATAAGGGCTGAAAGCTCTCAGGAAAGAATTTTAAGTCTGCTTTTGGTCTGCTATAAAAGATAAACTTTTCCTAAATGTAAACCATTAGCAATGCATTTCCAAAAACATTTTAAATTTGAGTGGTAAAGCCACTTTTAGTAGCCTTTTATTATGTTAAGCATTAAAATTGATCAAGTATACAAAGGCACCTATTATAGTACCAGTTTTATCTCATTTCTTTACAGAAAAGAATTTGAACTGGGGACAGCCCAAGTCATATTCCATAACTAAAATGTAAAGTCTCCAGTCAAATAAAATCAGTAGTTAAGATACCCAATTACAAAGACAAATTCCAGTTTTCAATTAACATCTAAAGTCTTTAACATCCACAAGGGAAATTAGTGTCTAGTTATCCACATGATTCTCCAAACATTGACAGTGACCTGGACAGTACTGCAAAGGTACAATTTGAAGAGGATATTAAATAGATTTACATTATGTTGATAAGTAGAAGAGAAGTGAAATGCTTGTAAAAACAAAGTTACAGAATTTACTTCTGAGCGTATTGAAATGTGAGCCGTGTGTATCTAGATACTGCATTTTGCAACAGGACTGCACCCAGTATAACTCTACATCTGAATTGCAAACACACAGACTGACTCGGATGTGGGTTGGGATTAAGGAACAGTGATATGGAAAGGACTCCCAGGAATGTGCTCGTCGCCCCACTTCACCGCCAGGACGTAGTCACCCCTCTCCTTGACGACGTAGGTCACATTGTACTGATGGCTGCCCAAATGCTTGATGGATACTTCTTCGCACGGTATTGTAGGCCCGTGGACGCCGACTAACAACATATTTGAACCTAAAGCAAAACAACAGACTGTTAGCATTCATAAGCTTAAACAAACAAGCGTGACGACTGTACCACATTAGCTCCATAATATTACCACAAGATTTTGTTATTTTAATTCACAATTCAGAGCAGTAATCTGAGGTATGGCTAAGGTAGTTTGGTTTAAGAGGGAATTTTATTTAAAAATCCTCAATCTCATAGAGGCAAGGGTCTATTTGTGCACTTTGCTGGACCTGACACGCTACCATTATCTAATTACAGCACAGGAGAGATGAACACTGTGAAAGCAAGCAGGCGCTGCCTCTCAGGTACTTCCTTAGAAGTCAGCAGCAGAGACCAGCAAGCACAGCTGGCCTGTCCTCTGCCCACCACAACGCCTGCAGGTGGTGATCAGCACTCAGCTTATGGGAACATCTGGCACTACAGGCTGCGATGCACCAAGAGGGATGCTTAAGCTTAGCAACCTGCCTGTTCTCATGCCATAACCCCATTTTTCTTTCAGGTGCTCCTGGCTAAGAAAAGCCATTTGGAGAGGACGTGGAATCTTTATAGCCTCTTAAGATTGATTTGGTGAGCACCATGCAGCACTTAGAGTGTTTCTTTACAGCCAGATCAGCACCTCGAGCTCTGAATTTCAACTTCACAAAATGCTGATTTACAGCTGAAGCTGAAATCAGGTCTCAGATTGCTGCTAAGAGCTCTCGTTAATTCATAGCTGCCAGCTCACAAAGTCATGCTTTTCCTCTTTCCTAACACAGAGTTCGCAATTAACTGAATGATGTTTTAATGCAAAAACCACCCAGCTAAGCCACCATAACATACAGCTAGTTCCTATACCCTTACCTGCTTTGCTGCAGTCCACAGAAAAGGAGCTTTTCTGACCCACAAAAGCCTTTGAGAGTCCTGCTCCCCGGGAAACCACTTTGCTGGCATCCGAGGTGGATTTGGGAATGGCACTATAGCAGGTTTCAGTCGATGACCTCGTCACTGACTCTACCATGATGGAAGAAGTTTCGTTTGCGCTGCCTGGGCTGACCAGTCGCTGTCCTGGAAACAGAAAAGACTTCTGACACTCAGATTCACCCCATCTGAAAGGCATCTAGCAGGAGGTTTTGAAATCCTCCTAGCAACTAGCATGCATTCTGCATCCAAAATGCATTTTCAGAGGAGCAATTTCCTTCTTCGGTATTTAAACCAACATCTTCCAGTAACACTGGCAACAGTCCCATCCCAGAGCCCTTAAGTGGTTAAAGGACCACAGGAACTTCAGGATTCATTAAGCAAAGCTGGCCGCTGGAGAAGAGTTAATTGTGCTCCAATCACCAAAATGCCAAAAATGGCTTGAGTTGGCAGAAAAGCAGGTGCAATTTCGCAACAATCCATTTTGAAAGCAGAGCATGTCCCAGCCCGGGGGAGTGCAGTCCCTACCATCTGCCCCCCAAGACCACCACCACGCCTGGGCACCAGGAAGGATTCCTCTAGCTCGGGGCAGCAGTAGAGCTAGCCTATGCTTCAACACAGCACTGAAGAGAAAGAGCTCCTAGATGTAAAACCAGCCTTCCTCACATCATCTGAAAGCCCCTAGACACTATGGCCTTTGGTCAGGCCATGGCAGCACCAAAATGAGACCAAGAGGGGCATCATTTGTGCTGCAAGTCTCCAGGTTTCAGGGGCTGGGGAGGAAGAGTGGGTAACCAAGTCGTATTTCCCCACTGCCAATGTAACACCTTAGAGCTAGGTCAAAGTCTAGCATTTCCCCTGAAGCTGTTTTAGAGCTGAGCTGGTGAGCTCCACGACTGATGCTTCTGCAGCCCGCAGGCAGTTCTCAGCATCTCCCCAAATCCCTATCTAGGGTTTGGAGGTGATGGGGAAAGTGTTTTTTGCCTCTCGTGTTTTTGGGCACCAGGCATCTAACCCTGACTGCTGCGCTATCTCAGAGGGACATACTTGCTGAGTGACACAAACTAATTCAGGCACGCAGTAAATACTGGTTAGCTTTTTACCTGTAACCTTTGCCTTGAAGGGGCTGCCCACTATGTGGTTAGGTCCACCATATTTAACTCCAATTAAATAGTTTCCTGGAGCCATGGGTGTGTACATGACTTTGTAACCTTCTGGAGTTTCCTGGCAGTCCATTTTCACCTTTGATGGCCCTTCAATTGTAACAGAGAGGGTACCTGGACCAGCCTTGGTCGTGTTAATGAAAAACTCCGACTGCAACCCTAGAAAGACGTAGCACAGTAAGACACACTCTTCCTCACAGCCGTTGTTACAAAAGCAGCCTCAGTTATTAAATAGGAGCTGGTGATTTGATGTAATGGACAAGACAGCCCTTCAGGACCGAAAGGGAAGTGTCTCGGCATCAAAAGGCCGACTTAACAAGGAAAGGCAGAACTCTTTAAACGAGGGCCCTTCTGCTGGGAGCTGGAGCCCGCACTGAGGCGAGTTCCTTCGTGTCTAAGCTCAGGGAAGTTCAGAGCCGTCCCACCACACAGACCATAAATCAGTGGTGAAGGGCCCACAAGAAAGCCTGAGAGACAAGGGCTGAGAGGTCTCCTGGAGGAGCCGGGTGTTTGAACTGCTCTGCAACAACACTCCAAGCAGTTTGTGGAAACAAAAGCTTGTTTAATTACAGCATCTGGCTAACAGAGCTGAATTACTGCTCTTAATACTAAGCCAATGACACAATGCCAGCAGCACGAGAAGAATTTAAAAGTGAGGCTTTTAGTCCTCAAGTAATTTACTGTCAAACTGGCTTCAAATATTTACGATCTTTGGTCGCTGTATCAGACGCTGCTGACAAGGAATAAAGGGCTCGAGTGCCATCAGAACCAAGACGGCTATGGGAAAGTTTACTACAGAGAGACTGAAGCATGTATGTGTGGTGGCAAACCCGGGGAAGTTTCTAGCCTTTCTGCACAAGCAGCCGCTGTGTTGCAATGCTGGAAGAGCCCGTAGCTCCCAGAGGCACCGTCCCCGAGCGTGGCAGCAGGAAGCCTTACCAAGGAGGCCGGGCAGCCAGCTTGCAACACGCACTGCTTAGCCACAGAGCGCTCCTGGTGCAGCCCCGTCCCCTCCCACACGCTGCTAACAGTAAACAGGCTCTGCCAATTAATACATCAGAAGCTGGAGGAAAATTAATTTCCCAGAGCAGCAAGCCTCACAGCTTCTCCCTGCAGACTCCTCGCTCAGGAGCCGCGGCTTTTTCCCGGTGCCCCCGCTGAAGGCCTGCCTTGTTGGAGGCTCCCGGGGGACACGTTTCAGGTGCTCAGCCCCCAGCTATCCAGGTCTGACACTGGGCCATTGTTCGAGAATGCTGCTCCCTTAGCAGTGGCCAGGATTCAACAAGGGGGCACAGAGTAACCTTGCTGAAGTTAAACAGTCTATTTAGATTAAAAACAACCCCAAGCACCTTTATAGATGGAGGAAAATTCCCCCGTCCCTGATGCATCAGTGGCTAGTATTAATGAGTGCTTTTGTTTCCACCTATTAAAGCAGCGCAGGCTGCAATATCTTTTTTTTACACAGTATATCCATACGCTTCCAAAACTAACTGCTTGGTTTCTCCAGAACAGCACAAGCTTTGGCTGAATAAACACAGTATTTCTTCCAGGGACAAAAAAAAAAAAAAAAAAAAAAAAAAAAAAAAAAAAAAAGGTATAAATAGAATCCTCAAAAGACAGCAGTGGATAGAATAAAGGGAACTAGCTGCTGCCTTGCATATCAAAGGGAAAAAAAAACAGCTTTATTCTGCTCTTCACCTGTGTGTGGCCCACAAAAGCACACAATTAAACAAATCAAAGCGCATATTCTGGAATGCTTTCATATTTTCTTACAAAGACCAAAATCATACAAATGAAAAAAAAAATATCTACATTTCTGAGTTGAGAACTGTCAGATGGGGCAGCCAAAGTAGATAAATAGGTGTCAGATTTCCAAGTAGTGTCAGTATTCATGCTGCATCTGAAGCATATATGAAATACTACGAACAGAACACAATTCATCATATTCCCTAGGTTTTACACGTCATGTTACATTTAACTTGACATTTCTTAGAGGTGCAAGCACTAAGGAAAAGCTAACTGGGTACACCCTCGCACCCAGTTGATTAACAGGGGTATGCAAGTTAAATGAGACTCCTTAAACTAGTCAGCCGGCTGAATAACTGCATTCACTACAGGAAAAGCTTCCAAAAACCCTGTTTTCTTCTCATTACCAAGTTTCAAGACAAAGGAAAATAAAAACTAATCGACTACATTTGTTCCCCCCCAGTATTTCGCCCACTCTGGAGCATACATGCAGGGCAGTCACTGACTGCTTTCTGACAGCTGTGTAACTCTGCAAAAGCCTCCGTCCCTTGCAGGTTCAAGTGTGGAACAGGGCCAAAGCATCTCCAGAGCTCTGGGGGACCACCTAAGCAGAGTTCGGCTAACCAGCTCAAGTGAACTTTTGCTGCAGTTGCTGCTTTACAAAGGTTTTAAGTTTATTAAGGCTCAGTGTAGCATGCAGACCTGCTAGTGATGGTTATGAGACTTCAGGAGCATGCGAGAAAGCAAAATTAGTCTGCACCCAGGTCAGCAAAGAATGTGTTAGTTCAGCTGCCTTAGCAGAGCAAGTCATGTAAAAATACGCCTACAAACAGCTTCTGGCTCCTTCAAGAAAGCCAGAAGGCCAACAGGTTTGTACAGGAGCTCTAAAAGAAGGGTTACCCGTGGTACCGCTCTCCAGGCCCGGTCCGTACGCCGTGACGAGCGCAGGGTTGCCCGCCTGCCCAGGCTCGCCAACGCGCACTTTGAAGGGGCTGCCCACCACGTGGCTTCCGTTGAACTTCACGTCGATGGAGTGGATTCCGTTCTCGTGGGGGATAAACCGAACAGCGTACTTGTCTGCAGGAGAGAAGAGGCTTTTCTGACATTTCGGAGATGACAGCAGCAGCAACTAAACCCAACGCGGAGCTGGTTAGCAGCCCAAGCAAGGCTTCCACGTTTCAACATATTTTGGTCCCAACATAAGCAAACTTGGCTTTACAAGCTGCTACACTCCTATTTAAGTAGAAAAACGATGTATTTATCACAGGAGGTGTCACGGATTGCATTTTCACCTTGTCTACCAGGAACTGATCTCAGCTGTCATCCAGCCAGCAGCGTGAGTCTCAGGGCTATGTGCCTCACCCGCGAAACCAGAGGTGACAGCTGAATCACAGCCCAACCTGTCAGTGGCAGACAGAGCAGCACACTGGGCTTCCTTACGAAAAGCAGCTGGGAAAAAGCAAGTCAAGTTGTACCAGCAGGCTGAGCGTGCTGCTCTGACACCACAGACGTGGCACCTTTAAGAGTTATCCAGCAATTTGCTGATATTTCATGTTTTTGATTAACCCAGAGGAGTGACTGACCTTCCCCAGCTGGACTACAGCTAGACTGGCACGGTACAGACCATAATTCATTCAAACTTCAATTGAAAAAGAAAAGCTCATTGCTGAAACAGGTGTTGAGCTTTCTGTAGCGTTTGCTTATATTCAGTTTCCTTAATGTTTCATATGAAGGAGTGCAAGTTAAAAATAAACTATTTGTCAAAGATGGAAGCATAGCTTTGAAAAATAAACTTCTTCACTGGCTAAATTCAACAACCACATCATATTTCACCCCCTTCCTTTACGAATAATATCGCTGTGCCTCCACTGGCAAGCCAAGACTTCATGCAAAAACTCTTTAGAGTTTGCCCTTAAATATTAGCATCTTACACAAGTTAGGACTCGGTCACTTCATTAGTTATCTAGGAAGAACATGAACGTAAACTTGATTGAACAGCTCTTAATGAAATTGCTGACAAGGAGAAGTCATTCTCCAAGCAAGCTGCTCACTCCTTGGGTACACTATTAGCAAGCCAAGGGATTAAATCCAGACACTGTGAGGCTGGGAGAGTGTTTTTGCAAGTCACCCCATGTGTTTTGATAAACGTAAAGCTGTTCTCACCTGGCTCCAGCTCAGACACATGGCACTCTTCTACAGCTCCGGAGGGGCTGTGGACTTTAGCATCAATCTTGCCCTTTGCCCCATTCAGCCTTATAGCAAAGGATGCTGGCTGATTAACTTTTAATCCAGACTCCTGAGAATGCAACAGTCAGATTTAAACCAAATTTAAACTTTTGTTTAAGATTAGTGACAGGGAAATAACCATTTCAACATAATTTTTTAGATTTCAACAAAAAGACAGCGTTATGACTTAACAGTAACTCTCAAATCAGAAGTTTTTTCTTCTCTATTCTTTTTAAACTCTTATGGAGTGACTGATTTAAGTCACCTACATCCACTCAGTTGATTTTTTTTTGATAGTAAAAGACCATTTTTGGAAGCCAGATGACACTCTGCCAAATCAGGCAAAGGCAGGTTTACAAGACTAGTCACCCATTATCACCGAGGTCAGACCCCTGTACGCAGGCACTTGATTTAAAGGATGTTTAAGTGATAGCTCCATTTTCAGCCCATTCATTCATTCCAGATTCATTCAGGGGAAAAGCCTCTGATAATCCAGTTGTCTGAAAGAGTAATAGGCATGTTTATATTTGCCACAAGAGGCTACATTTAGAACGCCACCACAAGATGTCTTAAAATGAGAAAGTAATTTAAAGCACGAAACCAGATGTTGCTGTGCTGTCAGACCATCGGCGCTGTGCAGCATTGCTTGCTGGAAGGTGACTCAGCTCAGCACCCATGCTGCACTGCTCGTCACAGCTAGAGGAAAGCTCTTGCAGCTATTAGAAGTAATATTTTATGCTGAACATACGTTACCTGATTTCATTTTCAACTAAATCCTGGAGAGGTAAATAAATGCAACTGAGTAGAACTGAGGTACAATATACAAAGCAAATCCCTGATGCAGGTTTAGCAGAGTGATGCTGCACACAGAGCTCCTTTACAGAGTACTCAGCTTTATCTGCCTCTCCAGGACTTAATTGAAGTGAGTATTCCTGTCAAAGAGTCTTTAAATGAAACACAAGAGAAACATCAATACCACAGTGACTAATTAACGCCCTTGTAACTCGTTGGCAGAAGAGACGCTACAGGAACAGGCTGTCACCATTTGTTTACACAGAGAAGGTGGAGAAGCCCAGGCAAAGTCCAGTACAGGCACATCAAAAATAGCCTCAACTGAAGTACTAATTGCTCGTCACCACTCAATGAGGACTGAGGTACAGTATATTTAGACACACACTCTACTCTCAGTCTCCCTTCCAAGTTTCTGGCTTTGGAGGTTTAAGTCAGACCTTTAATGTTACTTGTACTTTAATGCAAGTAACCACACACACAAAAATAATGGTAAGGTTAACAGATGAACCCGGACCAACTACAAAGCTGGAATTCTCTCCTACAGATTTGCTGCCATTCATGAATTATCTGCGCTGTGACTGTGGTTTCGTGACATCAGCCAGAGCGAATTCGTGCTCTGACTTCATCGGGGGGCCTCATCCATCTGCCTGTGCAGATGCTCAGCTCTCAGACAAGGCTGCAGTAATGTCCTGACCAAGCAGGCCTACACTGTCTCACCTGCAGAAACGCAGCTTTTCAGCGCACGTGCTGACACAGCAACTTAGTTATCAGCATGATCACTGCTTGTTCATTTTCATGCTTCAGTTGTAACTGGGCCTCCCCTAGCTAACTGTGGGGGAAAATCAAGTTTTAGCTCTACCAGTGCTGCTTCTAGAGCCTTTTATTTTTAATTCTCAAATGTTACTACCTGTAATAGACTTATTTTAGCCTTCTGCCTTCAAATCCTAGCTAGCTAAAGCTGGACCAACTCTACTGGCCTAAGTTACCAAGAGGCTAACTGTCAAAAACCTCTCCCTGTCTGCAAGCTGAACTTGAAAACAAGCACCAACCAAGGCAAGGTTATCCCTAAGAAGAAAGGACAACCATTTTGGTCTCAGAGAACAAGGACGAAATCAGTCTCTGTGGCAAGTTGTGGAGATGTTTCCTTATGTCTCACCTGAAGGCTAGTGACAGTGAGCCTGCGAGCATCATCAGACGGGGCGATGACTGGAACCAGGTAGGGGCTTTCAGGAATGTGCTCATCATTGAACTTTATGGACACCTCATAGTTGCCTGGGGGGAGAAAAGATGCAGTGAGTTTCCTTCATGTCTTTGGAAACAGCTTTCAGTTTTATTTCAGTACATTTTGGTCTTACTGTGTACCTGGCTCTTGAACTATGTATGATACACCACAAGATCCATCTTTATGGTCTTCAAAGGCAATTTCTGCTTTACTTGGGCCTTCTACTGCAATAGACAGTCCTCCAGCTCCAGCTTCCCGTGTCCATATGCTGAACTCAGCTGTTGAAACACACAAGAGCATACACAAGAGTAAGCTCACTGCTGCTGGGTTTCAGCTTCCTTCTAACAGACAACCCCTTTCTAATAGCAGCATCCCATAATTACGTGTATGAGAAATGGTACGTTGAGCCATGGTGCTGGGTGATAACACTTGGCAGCTTTTCCAAGAGCCTTGAATTAGCCTATTAGCTTCGAATAGTACACTAACAACTTCAGACTCATTCTGAGAGCAGTCACCCAAACATGGGTTTCCATGCTGTGAGCTTCTCCATCTGCACGATGCAGCAGTATTATTTCTTTGCACGTGTTTCTCCGCTGACCACCCCCAGGCGTGGGGCGAGCCTGCAGTGTTACACTGAGCTCCGCTCAGGCTCTCAGAAGCAGGACTTTCACAAAGGCCAACAGAAACCAAAGCACTGCACTGCAGACCCAGGCACTGAAGCCCAAGAGCAGAGGACTCACCTGGGATGCCTGTCTCTCCACGCTCCAGCCCCGGGCCTCCAGCTCTCACTTTATGAGCTCCACCCTCACCAAGCGGCCCCACGGTGAACTGGAAGGGGCTGCCCGGCACAGGCTGCCCTCTGTATTTGACATCCACAGTGTGAACTCCCATTTCTTGCGGTACAAAGCGGACGCAATAGGTGTTTTTGTCAACTTCTACTATTTCTGCATCAAAGTTTCTTCCAGAGGGACTAGTTACCTGGGCTGTCATGTCCGCGCAGTCAATTTCTAACAAGAACAGAATACAAAATGCAGAAGAGAGTGACAAAGGGGCTGGGTACTTTGTTTTTTGAAGCAGAAACTGAGTTCAGGTGATAATGATGACAGCACAGATGACAGAACAGGTACATAGGTGCTAGGTTGTACTGTCAGCTAGATGCATGCTGCTGAGCAGCAAGCCCGACCAGTTGCAGCTCTCCAGGTGCTACAAAGGCAGACGAAAAGGCTGGATAAGCACAGCCAGCTTATACTGGTCTATGATTCACATTTGCCAAGCAGCAGTACAAACACTTAACAGATTATCTTAAAACCCTGGAGACAGGCTGAGCTGTGCAGCCCATCCTCCAGCTTGCTTTACGCGGAACAGATTAAGGTCTCCCTGTTATTTATTTCTCCATTTGCTGATCATGGTTATGCATATTTTTAACAGTTCATAGAGACCACACTACCAGTATTTCTTCCCTACACTGCCTTAACACGAGGATGACTTAACACTGAAGTTCCTATGTCCATTGCTTCAGGTACACCTACACTATACAAGTGCAATTTATGGTTACGGGGAAAGAATGTTGCTTACCTGGAATTTTTAGGTTCAGATCACATATGCTTCCAACTGTTGCAACAGAGGGAGCCCGTCTTGTTCGTGTGATGCTCTCCTTAACTCTTCCCTCACCACTTATCTTCACAGTAAATGGGCTGCCTGCAAGTGCCACAGCAAGTCATTCCTCTTTTACTCACTACACACTGCATCAAGGGGAGGAGTGAAAGCTTCCTCTAACTTGCACGGTATCACAGTGGAAGTTTTACAGCCAGTTTACAGTGAAATACAGCCATGTAACTAGAACAGTTTTGGATGCCTGCTTGAAGCGTACTGGTAAGACCTCCTCAAATCTTCAGGACTTACGGTATGGTCCAGATCACACAGCCCACCCACAGTTCCAGCATGCTGGCCAGCTAGGTAAGACCTTTGCTGCACTAAACAAAGGTGCCAAACACTCCTGCTTACCTGGAATATGTTCATCTGCAAATTTAGTAGACACAATGTACACGCCAGGTACAGTTGGAAAATAGGACACTTTGCAAGTTCCATCTTCAAGGTCTTCGGTTTGGATATCTACCTTGCTGGGTCCTTCAACTGCCAGTGAGATGCCACCATAACCTACAAAATAGTTAAGTTAACGTCACATTTCTACAGTTGTATCATAAATTTGACATAATATAGTCTAAACCCAAAGCAGTAGCTAGTCATTAGCCAGCTTGTTTCAGAATGGGTATGCAGGAGCTGCATGATGACTTAATAGTACTTTGGTAGTCCTCATAGGTCAGATCACATTTAATGAATGCACAGAATGCATTCAGCTCCTAAAACGCTCTGACCATATCCCTTTTATTTCATTAACATTGAAAAGTTAGCTTCAAAGACTGCAGTCAAGGCTCCACGTCAAACCAACAGGAAAATATCTTCCTCATGTCCTTCTTGCTGTACACTACGATTCTAGAATCAGCACCATCAAATGGAAGAAAAGCTTTGTCAGTGCCTCAGTGACAGTCCCTGTTGGCTGTAAAGAAAGACACTGGCCAAAATACAAAGCACTTTAGAAGTTCATAGCATTGCCTGAAGTTAATAACTGAGAACAACAGTGCATGCTTAATGTGCTCTTTGCATTACAAACAGATCTGCTGCTTTGCAGCTTGTGACCTGGGGATTCCCTGCTGAGGAAGGCAATGCTGTCCTTCAGAGAGCGTGTCTCACAGCAACTCACAGTCCCGTGCAATGGAACTAACCCGCATCTCTTGTGTCTACAATGAAGTCACACATTTCAAAGGTTCGTCCTTCTACCAAACCACGTCCAAAAACTCTCGCTCGTCTGGCATCTCCTATCTCAGACTGGACCACCATGATCGTTACAGGGCTGTTTGGTACATGGCTCCCGTTTTTCTTGATGCTAACCAGATGTTCTCCTACTTCCCGTGGAATGAATGAGATACCTACAAAGCAGAGAAATGTGACAAACTTACTCACTTTTTACGCATGTTTTACTTGATTAAAAAGCCTTAAGCATACCAAGCAATACTGAAAGAACACTCTTTACACATGTTGAAGTGTTATTCTCAAATGGGCTACAAAACCATTCACATATGCTGACAAATAGCAGCTCAGTCACAGCCTGGAATGCTAACAGAAAAGGTCAGTATTCAGATCCTTCTGTGTTTCACCAACCGTACCAAACAACGACAACCATTTGGTTTGACAACATACTTTTGGGAAGGTGCAGAGAAGAATTAAGTCATTTTACATAGCAAAGAAAACTGGAGTAGAGGCTGCTAAACTGCTCCCAGATGAAGACTATCAGAACTTACCAATGTGGTTATTGGGCAGCCTCTTCAGAAGACAAGGCTCATCACGACCTGATGGGGCTTTAATGCTGGCTGTTAGGAGACTGAGATCAGTCTCAGTGATGTCCAATAAAAAGTCAGCAGCAGAACCAAGCTTAACCTGGGACCGTCTTCTGTTATCATCTGTGGAAATAAAGATAAATGAGTCCAAGATATCAGGGGGTTAAATGCAGAACAAGTTGGGGGACTTCATGCTCTTGCTGAAAACCAGCCCCCCATGCTATCAGAGGTTAACTTTCACTCTGAAGTGCTTCCAGAAGTCTAAGCTTTATACCTGTAATCTTGGCTGTGAACGGGCTGCCTGGGATGTGCTTGTCATTGTACTTGACCAGTATGCTGTAGTTCCCGGGTAGAGTAGGCAGGTATGTGACTGTGCACGTCCCATCTTTGTTATCAATGCAGCTGATTTCTGCTTTTGAAGGTCCTTCAATAGCCAAGTCCAGTCCACCTAGGAAATAAGGAAAACAGCACTGCTGTAAACCTTCATGCACAACAAGATCAACGACTTTTAAAGAGGAAGATCCAGTACTTGGTACTGGAAATGCAGCTCAGATTTACCTTTTCCAAGGATAGCAGCAAAAAGAGCTCAGGCCAATCCATCGAGGCCACGAAACCATTCGATCTGTTAGATTTACTTAATAGTGATTCTACATCCACTACTCATATTCCACCAAATCTAGGCTGCCTTCAGCTTAATTTTAATCAAGTGAACTATTTGTACCTTGTACCATATCCGAGTCTACTTCTCTCAGAAAGAAGTAATAAAACAGTTCAGTTGTCACTGCACAGAAGATGCAGCTTAATGAAAGCCATTTTGCATTGTATTTGCATAAACCATTATTTGTATTATACCAGAGATTCTTATTTGGACAAATGAATGCAAATTATGCTTCAAATTAAGGCTGACACACATTACACTTCTTAGAAGTTTCTAGTTTAGAGTAGGATGGATTTAAAGAACAGACTTACCCTCTCCTGCATCTTCTGTGACAATGGTAAAGGTCGCTGGCTTATTGGCAACCCCATAAATGAGGCCAGGCCCATAAGCAGACACACTGCCGCTGTTTGGATAATTCACATAGAATTGCAGAGGGCTCTCTAAAGAAAAAAAGGAAGAAGCACTTTTAAGGATGAGTGGCCTGGACTACAAGTTTGAAACAGGCATCAAGCTGCTCTGACCCAATGGAATCTTAGGCTATGAATATACCCACATTTTTCAATGCCATTCTCACCATTTGGTATTTGAAGAACCTTTGCATGACTCTAGGGCACTTTAAAATGAATAATCCTTCCCTTTCATCTTCAAAAGATACGTCTCCACAATTTGTTCCACATTTAGTCATGACAAAGTGCTACTCTAATCACCACAGATAAGCTTAAATGATGTCGTAAAAGGGTCTTGCGCATCACAATTTTATATTTAGCACATTACATCAGAACATGACTCAGAGAAGCGCTCTTTCAGTTCAGATACAAATCCTGAATTTCACTATTTCAGAATTAGGAACGAGCACCGCACACTGCCTGACTCAATGAACCTGAACTAGAGAATTTGAAGGGTATCCAGAAACACATTTGCCAGCCTCAGATTAGTAAAGCTGGTGCACAAGAACAAAAAGTACAGTCACCAAAAGCCAATAATAGTTTCAAGAAAAAAGGCACAGATAGCTCTCAAGTCCAAAACGAAATTTTGCAGCTGAGACAGAAGCAAGCTTAATTCATGATAGCCATCAAGAAGGAAGCATTGCAGCATATCATCCTTCTGGCCAGGCACAGGCCAGTGCTCTCACTGAGCCAATACGTCAGACAGTTTGGCACTTATTGAGGTGCTACATCCACACGCACTACTGCAGATACTGAAGTAGCACTGTGCATCACATTATCTGAGCTCCCTGTTTCAGCCGTTATCCTGTGTTTCCATGTACCAGCAGAACCAGCAGTGCTGATGGTATTTTGTCCCATGTCTGCACAATCTGCCATGGAGCTGTCATGCCTGTGATTACAGGGCAGCGTGAGCTGCCAGGCGAGGCAGAGCGCCGGTTGTAGAGCTGGTGAATTAAGGACAAAAGAAGAGAAGAGAAAGGGAATGAAAGGCAGTGGTTTCTCTTTGTTAAGAAGCAGCCAGGAAGAAAGAAAGATTACAGCACAGCCTGCATGAGTGTTTTATTTTATTGCAATGAGATGGAAAGAGTAACTATAGTGTTTTAACCACTTAGTCTTCCCCACAGATGACAGCTTTTATGCCAATGCAGTTTTAAGGATAAACATGTACTGTAACTATTAGTTTTGTTGAGCACCAAGGCAGTAAATTTCAACCTGAAAAAAATGGTAGTTAGAAAATTGTATGTTTCTTCTTCATAATAAAATGCCACAAAAGCTAGCTTCCAAAACCAAAATCCATTTTAAGCCTGGCTGGTACTATTAAACCACAATGGAAGCTCGCGTGTGCCTGCACTTACTCCTTTGCTTTCGATTCTCTTTGGACTGTCTGCAGATGAACTGCTGCTGAACAGTAAGATGTCCTAGGCAGCTTCTACTGCAGTGCGTACGACTAAGCTACAGAAACCTTAACAGGGAAAAGATGCATCAGGACACTTGACTCAGATCTGTGTGTCTGTTATCAGACTCACCTGGGATGTGCTTTCCCATATATTTAATGTGCATTTCATGCAGTCCAACTTCAGTAGGAGCATATCTCACTGTTACTGTGCCGTCCTTGTTATCCACAATATCTGGAGTATCGGTTTTTCCAGAGGGCATGTGTACTTCACCTACAAAAAGCCACCATGTGAGTTACAAAAGGAGAAACTGCCTGCTTCCTCTCTCCCACCCACAAAGAATGGTCCAGCCTTTTTAAACAAGCATTTTAAATTGTTAAACTTTTTACCCACAGGCACAAATAGGAGACTAATGGGAACACTAAACAGACATGCTTTCTACTAAGCTACATGAATACAGCACAGTGGTAGACATCTGGCAAACAGTCCTGTGACCTTACAAACTCCACAGGCAGAGCTGTTTGCTTCAGCCACTGGAATTTCCATGGCAAGCCCCAGGAAAGGCACTGATGTACTTCATCACAAGGCACCCCCCTCTCTAAGATCAAGAATCCCTTCAGCAGGGGCAGACCAGGGCTCGGGGTGGGACTGCTGAGCTAGAGAGCAAGGGGGCCCCAGCTTTGTGTGACTGGGGTGCTGCCAGATGAAGTTTCATGCAGAAGGGAATTGCTTTGGAGAAGGGAAGTGACAGGGATGCAAGATTAGATATTTTTTTTCAGCATCTGCACAAAATATATTCAAAGATAATCAAGGATGTATATAGCTGCTCCAGAGGGTAAAAAGCAGCAGCAGGTCCTGCAGCACGGTAATTCACAGCCTAGCGCCAAGGGCCATGGCAGCACCAAGAACTCCCTCGTTTAACTCAAACCAGCACATGGGTGTATCCCACTTAACCCTCAGCGGGTGCCACTTGATGTGAAATTAAGCAACTAAGTTACTGGCACAATACAATTCTTCTCCACATGCTATGGCCTAGACCACACAGACTGTTAGCTGCAAACGGCTAAACACGCTAACAAAGAGCAAAACCTCTCCGGAGACTCTGTGTCCTTTGGGTACCTGTTATTTCTCCTTTCCTTACAGCAAAGGGGATAACCATATCAAAGGGCCTGAATCCCATGCCGTTCATGTCTCCAACCGGTACATAAGCTTCTTCTGTCACCTGCAGGAAGCAAAAGGGTCAGTCACATTGTGGATGAAGGTAGGCACGAGATAGCTGAGCTCTGAGCAGCTCCACCGCGAGCAGAAGCAGGACAAGGCGCAGTGATTATGGTGGTCAGGCAGCCCCTGGACTGGGCCCAGCTAGAGCAGCGGCCAGTCAAGCTTTCCTCCACAACACCACCACATGGCAGAGCAGAGCAAATCAAACACGGTGCGGGTGGATGGGAGGCATGCTGGAAAAAAGTGAGGTCAAAATGGAACACGAGAGCATGGGAGACAACGTAGTGCACACAAGACCCAGAGTGGCTCCATCTGAAAGGATTTAGTTGCTAAGGCCTGGAAGAGAAAGTGATTTGAATGTGGCAGGGTGATTGCAACACAAAATTGACAAAAGAAACTAGTTTCACAATGCGACTCTGGACTCAAGACACGGTGCTATTTTACTGGGAAAACAGAGCAATGCAGTCAGGTTGCTTTTGCTAACAGGAGACATTGCAGAAGTAGAAGCTGTGGGCGTAATGATCCTCTTCGTGTTTAAGGTTATGGAGAGTTTACTTGGAGATTCCCTTCAAGCAACATGGAACAAGCAGGTCTGGATCCCAAGAACAATTGATCAAACAGAAAGAATGAATACAATGACCAGACAGAATCAAGCAGTCCCAAGAAGCAGGCCGTCATCTGAAATGGAACACAGATGGGGGAAACCAACCAAAAAATGTAAAAATTGTGTACCCAAGGGCGGAATCCAGCGGGGGGCGCACCCACTGTCTCCTGTGACCGCACGGCAGCAGCATCTGCATCTACAGCCTGGTTGGTGGTAAAGGCAGGTTAGGCGTTATTCCAGTGCCATTATTCCCACATTTCATGACAGAAGGCACGGCACCTGCCAGCTTCTGAACACCTTCCTCCCCCCACCGCCCCTCCCAGCGGTCCCAAAACCATGGCCACCTCCAGCTTTGGGGGCTGCTAAACCACCTGTACCCACCACCGGGCTGAGGCACGGGGGAATGTCACCGGTGGCACAGCAAAGGGACAACGCAGTTTGGGAGGGAAGCTGGAAAGCAGTGCCTAAACACGGGTCAAACTGAGTTGCACACCGTTTCTTAGTTTGGGGTCAACATTACAGAGTGAAAAACAGACAAGTCAGAGCACTGTATCTGATGACAGCTGAAATAATTAGCTATAGAAGCTGATTACAACCACCCTTACATCATTTAGAAAGAGAACTACATGGTCAGGAAATGAAATATTTTGTTCAGAGCAGCCAAGTGTTCAGCCTCTGATAGTTTCTATCCCTTTTCACCTAACCACATTGCCTACTCAAAATAAGCTCTGCAAGTAACAAGGACTCATTAGCTAGGCTAATAAATACCTAAAAAATTACACACACAGTTAACCTATCACTAAATAAAACATGGAAGCAGGAATCTGAGCGGGAGGTATTTGTGGAGCAGAGCTGGCTTACCATAACAGTGAAAGGACTGTTGGGAATGTCCACCCCACCAAAGCGGACATAAATCACATAGGTTCCTGGTTTGGCAGCAGTGTAGAAGATATCGTAAGTCCCGTCCTCATTTTCAACAACATCTGCCTCAGCTTCTGTCCCATCTGGTGTCAGGACGGTGCAAGTCACTTTTCCCTTCCCTGCTGATTTGGCATCGACCACAAAACCAACCTCCTCACCAGTCTTCACAGTGGGTGCAATCCCAGGACCTACAAGGCAAGTTTTGTTACAGAAACCATTCAGAGCGCAGCCTTCCCAGGCAGGCAGCCTGGCACCAGAGCCCCACAGAAATTGCTGGGGAAGCAGATGTATGGCAAGGGACGCTCACAGCACTGGCCAGCACAGGAAAGGCTGGCGGTGTGCAAGAGCTCACCACCCACCTTCCTCCTCCTCTGCAGTCATGGAGACTGGATGAGAATAGAGAAGAAGGAAGTTTGAAGGAAGCAGCGCCTTACACATGCCCTTATCACCATACTCTTTATGCAGTGCCACGGGCATTATCTTTTACTGCCCTGGCCAGTGGCTTAGCTTTAGCTATCACTGCTTTAACCCCAAACTCCCTGTGCAAGCATCTGCACCACCACAGCCTGTAAAATGGCACAGTAGCAGTCATGGCCATGCTTCTTCTTACATTTACAGCAAACAATTTTCCACTGCTTTGCCACGCGTCCAAAAAAATCATGAAACAATGCCCAAATCAAGCAGATCCAGCCTAAAGAGCGCTGTGTTTAAATGAGAACTATTAACTCTTGTTTGCAGTGTGTATTTGATACTCCTGCTTTTGACCACCGCTTGTTACTGGGTAAATGGCTCATTTTCAAATGGCAACAAACCTGCCATTTTAGTACCTGAACAGTATTCCAGCAGCTACTCCTACAGCGACTGCATTTCAGCTTGGCAGCTGCGAATCAAAGCCACTTCTTGGAAATGGGAAATTTAACCTGGCATCTGCGAGGAATTGCCATTACTGTTATTTTGAACAGTTAGGGACTTGAGTTACTTGGAACAGTATCAGATTCAGCAGTCATTAGGCTCTGAACAATTTTTGTAGCAAAGGGGATACATGCCGCTCTGTTCTTTCCATTGTGCCAGCAACATATTTCTGGTTTAAACAGGCCTGAAAGCAGCCAGCTGCTGGTCTGGCACTGGGTACACTCTCACTGCACAATTCAGGTCGGTACAATGCCCAGACAACTCTCACGGGTCTACAACCAGAGATTAAGTTTCCCTGTTCAGTTTGGTCTTGCCCAATATATTTATTTATAAATCACAGGACTTAACATTCAGTGATGTTGCTGTAACTAGTTCCTACCCCTTCTGCTCCTTCCCACAGCCTCTTGCTGCCTGGGAGGTGGCAGCTTGCCACGGTGGCCAGCCCAAAGCTGCATGATGACCACTCTGCATGAGAATGGGCAAGGGCTGAAGCTGTAAATGTGCTCCACCAGCAACAAATTCAGAATTCCTCCCCTCTACCGAGGTACTGATTTTTGAGTTGTAGTAACTTTTTACCTTGAAGATCTCTCCTTCCACTCCCCCTTCCAAAAGTCTGTCCGTACTCTGGCCAACTTCAACCAGACAGAAAAGCAGCAGAAAACATACCCAGCCTGAGCAGGATTTGCTAACCTTAAAGTACACAGCCAGCTACTTTCACCCACAGCACGAATTCTGCTCTTGCTCAGAATGAAAAGCTTCTTGCAATTCTAGCAGTGTAAAGAGCATGAATGCAGTGAACATGTGCAGATGTGTTATTCTTAAATCAACCTCACTGCAATTCTCAACAGGGCTTACCTAGGCCAAAATAAGCATCAAACTTCAGTTGCATCTAGCTGTTTATAACAACACCCCGGCCGGTTTAAAAGATTTTGCTAGAGAATGCAAGAGATTCTTGTTCATTCCATGGGATAGAGGGTTCTCTACCTTTATGAAAATCCCTCTTGTAAGAGCAGCCAGATTACACAAATCTCTAGTGTCTTCTACAGAGTCAGATCCCTCGTGCTCTTCCCCCCCTCAAATTAGCACTTTTTCAGAATTAACACTCATTAGACAGTGCACAGGGAGCACATGCAGCCTGTTGCATCAATTGTACCACACCCTCTGAAGGCAGCTTTACACCAAGTACAAACAACTGCAATACACAGGACCCAGCACACACCTGTAGCCAAACACTTGCTGGCATCCCCTGCTGGAGATGCCCGGATGCGGTAGGGAGAGGACGGGATGTCATCGCCACCGTACTTCACGCCGATTGTATAGCGGCCCGTTTTGTCGGGGACGTAGGTCACGGTGTAAGTGCCATCCTTGTTGTCATGAATGTCCACTCTCTTGGGCTTGCCCTCTTGGTCCTGAGGAAAGCAAAGCAGATGATCTAGGCACCATGAAGTTAGTTATGATTTCCTTCAGCAGGATAGCAAACCTTTCACAAACATATTTAGATGGTATCAAACAGGTTCAGAACTGAAGCTCGGAATCAAAGTACTAGGAATAGACTATTATAAGCACTGTAAAACAGTCAGTGCTATCAGCAGCTAGGCTTTGCTTGATACCAAAACCTTTAAGAGATGTAGCAAGCCATTTTAATTAACTTTGCATGAACTGTACGAAATTTTAGGCTTTGTTGTCATATAGCTGCTGGAAATGAAGAACACCTCCCACGTCCCCAAGGCACAGATCAGGAGTTAGACCAGGCATCTCTATCCTGATAAAGCACCGGGTTGCTTTGCCCAGCTGCTCCCTGAAAGTTTTGACGTCAGGAAGTACTGAGGAGGGCTGACAACAGACTCCAGTGTGAGGCATCGAGCTCTTGAGATACTGCAAGGTCTACAGTTAAAAGCAGGTCTGTGCAGTCCCTTCAAACACTACTTGTATACTGAATAGAAGAATTAAAGAGCTGCATAAACAATACAGACCTGAGCTTCAGCATCAAGCCTTCTTATCTAAAACCAAGATCAGTACTGTGTAAAATGATTTGGACAGAGCTAGTCCCAGCTTTCAATGCAACTCAACAGCTGCAAAGCGTGAAGCACTTTACAAAGTCCTCCAGGCCTGCTCACACACAAATCTACATGTTGATGCCATTTATAATTTATGGCTTAAACTGCCTGGACTACAGTATAAGCTGTGATGGACTTGAGATTTCAGGTACAGTGTGGAAGAGCTTGCTCCTTTCAGAGAGCCCTGTGAAACATTTGACATTCAAGAGCTGAGAACCACAAGCTGTAGCAAATGCATTCCCACCACGCAGGGCTTGTGGAACTTAATCTTCAAAGCCATAGCCATGCTGGGAGCTCTGATAAATATCCCGGATCCTTTAAAGGGCACACTTGCATTCCAGAATAAAGCCAATTGTTTTGCAGCACCTGAGCAGATGGGACAGCACGGGAGCAAGAATGCAGAATGGCAAGTACAACCGGCCATGCCATGACCTAGGCATGCCAGAGCTGAGAAATGTGCTTTATGGCCCACTAAACAGAGACATTTTTGCTGAGGCCATGGAGACCAAGCATCTGAAACTTCAGGGAAAGCAATAACCAAGTCAAACAAAAAACATTCCTGTAATATCTCTTTAAATGGCTTACGACTTCAAGCAACCTTGAGGGAAACTCGTTATCATCACATAATGCTCAGTGTGGATGTTACATCGTGGCCTTGCTGAACTACACTGATAGCAGGCTGTCTCCATTTCAAATTCCAGCATTTCTGTAATCTTGTAAAGAACCTGTATTTATCTCTTTTGGGGCATTTGCAGAGTGTAAGGTTAATTATGAGCCGAATATAGTACGGGTGATGACTAAGACAGAAGTCTCAGAGAAGCAATTTCAAGAGCTTCACAAACAGAGCTTAAGGCCCAGCCAGCAGTCCAGTCTTCAGAACACCAAAGGCTGTGCAGACTTCATACAGGAGCCACTCAATCCCACCTAGAAACAATTTGTTGCAACCCCTGCATGGCTTTGCAATTACTCACAGTTATCTGTACAGCGAGAAGCCCCTGCCCGGCATCTTTAGCATCCACAGCAAACTCCACAGGCAGGCTGGCTGGTATGCCATAGGAACTGAGACCTGGTCCGCTTGCTGTCACTTTACTGGCATCATACGTAGGAAGCACCTTCACCTTGAAGGGACTTTAAGAGAAACCCATTATCAACCCCTCCTCCTAAGTCACGGTTGATCATTGTTGCAGAACATACTACACAGGTGGACAACACAAGGGTCATTTGACAACACTACCAGCTTCATTTGAGCCTTTAGCCAATGCCCAATCACTGGGACAGTTTTCCCTTCCCTCAAAGATTGATACAGGACACTGCTAACTCAAGAGGAGATCTGACATGCTGTGGAGCCTTTGAGCTACTGGGGCACACGCGCATCCCAGAGTCTCTGCAGTGCCTGAACCCACGGAACAGTGTTCTGGTTACTGCCCTGAGGAGTAGGCATGGCTCTCCCAGTAACTGTCCGGAGTGGAAAGGAAAGCTTAAAGCAGAGCTTTGTCGCTGGGATGAACAACCTCAGAAAGATCACAGGCAGACAAGCTGAGACAGAGCCGGTGCTGAGGTGCAGATACACCTCCCCTCTGGCATCACCGCTGTAGAAGCAGCAGTCTCAAACCACCGCTAAACCCAGAAGCCGTGCATGTAGCTGCACTGGTTTTAGTAGAAAGGACCACAGCTAGGCCTTAAATGGTGCTCAAGTGCTGCAAGAGCACAATCAGGTCACAAATTCTTCAGGTTATCTAAGTTTATCCTCACCACCTTACCTCCGAGGAATCTCTTCATCAGCATACTTGACAGAGATCATATATGGTCCCTCCAGGGTAGGGGTGTACACCACTGTGTGGGTGCCATCTCCATTGTCTACCACATTAACGGGCTCCACGATTCCTAAAAAAGCAACAGACAATTCTCAGCTGCAATATTAAAACTCAATTCCTCATCAGCCATTTGATGCTCCAAGATGCTCTGCTGATTTACAGTTTGGAACAAGTTAAATTTCATTTTTTTTTTTATTTTTTTATTTTTTTGAATGAAGATAGTGGGCACGGATCAGTGATCAGTTTCCCTTATTTTGTATTTAAGAGCCATTAACTTAAGATAGTTTTGCCATCAACTGCTCTCTGGGCACCCATCTTCTCACTGCAAACAAAAGCTAGCATGAAAATACTGGAGAAAAAAATCTGCCTTTTTGTACAGTCCTGGTCAAGAGCAATTGCTCAAAATACTCTGAAGATCTTCCCACGAAGAAAATGAGTAATGGTTATAATTGCCTGAACTGCCATTTACAAGATTACATACTGCTACTGGGATTCACTGCACAGAGTTGAGCCCTAAAGCCTGTTAGTGCATAGCATTCACCAATTTGAGTCTTTCACAATCAGGTATTAGGAAAGGCAGGCTCACTGCCTAGACAGGAGAACCCTGCAAGCTGCCAAAGTCCTAAGAAAGCAGGATCAATTATTTCAATTTGCATTAAGCTAAACCTACAGCAGATAATGCGACATATCAGTCCAGATCGACACACAAAGCAGTCTACAATTACAACTTGGCTTGAAACACAGGAAAGATTAGCAGTATAGTGAGTGCAAAAGAAATGTATAGTTGTCATGCAAAGCCTGAAAAGGAGCACAGTTTGTTCCCACTCCCTCCTCCAGATGATTCTTGCTGTTGCCAGTTGGATTTCTGAGAGCCAAAGTTGCCAGTAGTTACTAAGAGTTCAAACCTGTTGCAGTGTCACCCTTTGGATCACCTTTAAAATCCGAAATCGTTTTCAAAGGAGAGCTCGATCCCTGGGAATCCGTCTCATCCACTAAAATTAAAGAACCGTTACCTGAAAGTCACTTGCACCAGGACGACCCGATACTTGAGCGGTGAACTGACTCTCACCTTCTAGCAAGGTGCAGCTTAGAGGCATCTGAACAGTTCAGTAGGGGCGACCTGTACACTACCCCTTGCTACTATTCTAGTAGGGCTTAAAGTTGCCCCTCAGCTGTGCCTCATGGATGGACAGTTATTTCACTGCTGGGCTCTGGGGATCTTTTTAGTGATGTTGCTCCACAGAGGGGCAAGGCTGTAGCAATGGTCCTGCAATGGTCTGAGCAGCGCCCTCGCTAACAGAGCTCTGCTGTGTGCTCAGCGAGCGGCGGCTGCCCTGACCGAGGGGCTGCTTGTTCTAGGTGAGATGCTGTGCTATGCCAGCCAGCCCAGGTTCAGATGGAGGCTGCTGTGAGATGTTGGATTTACTTGTTTATGCCTAAACCTAAGCCATGTTTGTTCCTCGGTGATGCTTACTCATCTCACTTCTCTAACCTCTGAAGATTAGGATAAAGCGATTTAAAGACATTGCTCAAAGCAGCCCTGCGCAGCACACAGTTCTCCTCCTCTTACAGCAACACAGGTGGATCAGCTCTCCAGATGCATGCACCAGAAGAATGGGAACCAAGGGAAATGCTCCTACAAGGGGCATCGCCACCCTTGCAAGTAGGACCAGGAGCATGATACCCACCCGAGTGCAGAGATGGGCACAGCCAGGTTGAGTTTTTCGCTTCTTACCTCTGGGTCCTGCCACCACCACCTCCAGGGGCGCTACTCCTGCCTTGCTGGTGTCTACAGTAAAGGACTGTGGGATTTTGGCTCGAACAGCTGTTCCCAGACCTGGCCCTGCAATCTTCACCTTGCTGGGATCCACAACATCCTTCACAGGAACCTTGAAAGGACTGCCTGGAAGTTAAGGCAGATAGTGTTAAATCAACACAGCTTTAACAGTTACAGTAAAATGCCCAAACGCCTGAAAGTGGCCGGCTCTGGCTTTGTGGGCTGAACCATTTTAATACCTTGGGCACTTCTGTGGTACCCAAACAAGACGAGTTACTATCAAAGACAGCACCAGTTCAACCTATGCTATGCACTAAATCAATATAGAATAAAACTTGCAAGGCACAGGCAACTGATCAAATGGCAGGTTGCAGTACATAACTTTAAATGTAGAAATAACACTTTTAAAGGGGAATATATGAAGGGTTGGCAGACTGCACCTGGAAGTAGCCAGGCTGAGTGCTGCAGACTGCTGAACCCAAATCGTCTGCTGTAAGTTTTAGTCCTCAGACCATCTGCTTCTGCTCTGATCACAGAGTAACAGTTGTGATTTATCAGCTTTGAACACCTGAGAAGAAATTCATGAAACCAACCAGAAGCACAAACAAAGCTTCACACAGGCACTTGTTTCTTTCATTTTTTTAACAGTTTCGGTATGTTGATAAATAAAATGGGGCCAATAGGAAAAAAACAGCTCCCTCTGAGTGCCTGGGAAAGAATATTAGATATATGCTCTATGACAGCACTAAGCACACAGTGCAGCAAAACGTGCCTGGTGTTTAGGAGCATTAATCACTGGTTTCAAGCAAAACATCCTTCTTTTAATTGTAAACTGCTGGCTTCCAGATGCATCTGGAACACTGCTTAAATCTACTTCAGCTTAATACCAGTGCAAATACACACACAGATTAATGCTTGCTTTCAGAAACGGTCACTACTCTTCCCTGCAGTGACCAAAACTTAGAGCATTTAATACAATCCCCATGACAATACACTTATTACATTGTCCATCCTCATGACAATATAGGCTTCATAAAACCCCCATTAGACCATATTACTGCAGAACAGTCTGGAAGGCATCCAACAAACCAAATGGCTATTTTCTTACCCTAACAAGTTACACTGCGCTTAAATCACATCCTCCCTGACCAAACACAACCAGCATGGGCTATATGTGCTGTTTGTCAAGGCTAGCGTCCCTGTCCTTATCCCACCCATCTGGACATGCTCTTTTGCTCCCCTGAGCCAGCTACTAAAGTTTCTTCTGGTACTCCCAAGAAAAGCAGAATGTTAAAACCTCAACATCCTCAGCAAGAGTGAGATGCAGCGAAGGCATCAAGTCCTTAGCTCAACACCTTCCCTCCTCAGAAAGCCACTGAGCAAGAGCTCTTACCAGGAATATGTTCTCCCCCATATGTGATGTTGACATCATAGTCTCCTGGAACATAAGGAACATACTCGGCGCTGCAGCTCCCGTCCTTGTTATCTTTACAGCTGATTTTAGATTCTGAAGGTCCCTCAACAGTTATTCCTAGGCCACCAATTCCTGCCCCTCTGCAAAAGAGAAATACAGATTGTTAGAATTACCCATTTGTAGGAGCACTCGTGCTACCTTTTTACCCTTAATGAAAATGCAGCAACCTGACTTGTGATGTCCAGCCTTTAGTGTGCTCTGGAATGCAAAGCAGTTCAGCGTAACCTCACCCACGTTTTCCCAAAATTTTATCCTCAACCATTATCAGCTTGTAATCTCTGCAGAGCAAAGTGCTCAGTAACCTATGAGGTAGCATACACATTAATCAAGAGTACATAGTTTGGCCCTTTTATAAATATTTGTACTGGATTTAGCATCTTGCACTGCACAACCCATTACGCTCCTCCCTCTCTCCCTCAGATATTCTTGAAAGATCAAGTAGGCCTAGGTACCTGGTCACAACCGAAAAGGCATTTGGCTGATTTGTGAAAGCTTCTTTGAGTCCGGGTCCTTGCGCCTTTACACGTGACGGGTGGCAGCCCTCTGTCACATTCACTCTGAAGGGACTGTTTGGCACAGGCACACCATCGTATGTTACGCTGACTGTGTGGGGACCTGTTAGAGGAGGAAAACACACACTAAATTCCCTAAATATTTTAAACACTTCACTTCTACAAGATCCTATGGACTTAGATGTCAGCAGATGCATAAGACCATCCTCCTGCATTTCACAAAATTTGAGTAGCATTTCATAACTGAGACACCACCTACACACTGTTCTTCTGAAGCTAAGTTACAGTAAGTCATTTATTCAAATTAAAATAGGTACTTTCTGTAGAATTAGCTTCTCTACTGGCAAAAAAAAACAACTGCCAGAATGCTAAGTTACTGGCAGACCTCAACAGTTTGCCAAATGAAAGTGTCAGAAGAGATGTTTGCTGTTGGTTTTCCCCTCTCAAGTGGAAAAAAAGACAAAAAACAACAAAACAACAGAGGTTACCCTTTTCAAACGGCGTGTACTCTACTGCATATGTTCCATCAGCATTGTCTTGGATCTGACAGTCTGCGGGGGAGCCAGATGGGCTTGTGATCTGTGTCCTGATGTGGTCACCACCAGCTTTTGTTAGAGGTCGAGCATCCACAGTGAACTCAGTTGTAGCTTCCCGGAATACATCTGCAAAACAACATTTTGAAGAGTCACTTCAAGAACCACATGCATTTCAGACGACAAAACATTTCATGAACCAGCATGATAAACAACTCGTTTGGGAACATAACAAAACAACCCCTTTGAAGGTCACCATGGAAACACACAAAGCTGTTACAACTTGAATTGTTTAGAATAGCCTGTGTAGGGTAAAAGACCTTCAGTCCTACAAACTCTGACAAGAGCTGGGTTATTCTCACCTTTCCCTTCCACTCCTGGTCCAAACACTTTAACTCTGCTTGTGTCCACTGCTGGCTCCACTTTGACCCGGGCAGGGAATTTAGGCACTTGCTCTCCTCCATATTTCATCTTGATTGTGTACATGCCAGCCGAGAGAGGCACATATGTCACAGCATAGGTCCCGTCTTTGTTGTCGTCAATCTGGACTTCAGCTTTAGAACCAGTATCCGACACCATGTCCACTCGAAGGTCACCGGGACCCGCTTCCGTACAGTCTACATTCAGCAGCCCTGCCTCACCTACTTTGCCACGTTCGAGACCTGGGCCTGTGGCAACAACTTTAGAGACATCAAATGGCATTTGTATGTCTGCTTTAAATGGTGAACCAGGAATGTGGACCTCTTCGAAGAGGATGTTTACGAAATACTCTCCAGGCTTTGTGGGCAGATAGGAGACAGAGCAGGTTCCATCACCGTTGTCTGAGCATTCAATCTTAGCTTCACATGGGCCTTCTACTGTCAAACCCAAACCACCAGTTCCTGCCCCTTTGGTATCTATCGTGAATTGGGCTGGTTTTCCAACAAGGCCTCCTCGAAGACCTGGGCCATGAGCTTTTACCTAGAAGAGAATATGCAGTTGAGCTTAACTTTTCATGTTATTAATAGCACAGACCACCTAGACAGTTGTTTATATGTGAGACTTGACTAACAAGCTCTTAAAAATAGACAGAAAGCAAAGTCTCTGTCACTCCTCCCAGCTTTACTGTACAGTTGGTGTCTCATTACTCCAAACAAGTTTCTAGACAAGGATATCCATGCTCTTGCCACAGTTATTTTTATCCAGCCACTGAATATAAGAGGTAGACATATTGAATAGTGGATAGCTGTGGACAAGTTTTCCTTGAAATTTATTTCCTTAGAAAGAAACATCTCAATTAATATATTTGATACAGTCATGAAGCCAACTTCTATTAAATTAGGAGCAACTCTTGCATGTGCCACACTATGCAAGATGCCTGCGGTATTCTTAATTAGTTCAAAATGTTTCCAAATGGCGTTTTAAGGATGACTTCCATGAGTCACAGAGTCTGCAAAAGAAACAACTCAACGCTCTGAGGAAGGATGTTCCAGGGACTAGTTCGGCCAAAAGTTTCATACCATAGCACACGATTCAGTTTTCAGTTATTATCTGCTGTTACAGCCATTAACCATTCCCTTACCTTGGAGGGATCTGGAGGTAGAGTGGCCTCCACAGTATAGGGGCTCCCTGGGATCGGATTGCCATCATAACTCACATCAACCATGTACAGTCCTTCTTCTCTTGGGATGTATTTCGCCGTACTGCACTCCTTACCCGGAACTGGCTCCACCAGACATGGCACAGCTTTCCTTGAAGGACTGGCAATATTAACATCTAGTTTACCTTGTCCACCAGCTCCTTTGGTGTCAATTACAAATTCCTGATCCTTCCCTACTTCCACTCCTGAAAAAAGTACAAAATCCATATTACTACATTGAGTACTTAATGTTTGACAATGCTCCAAGAAATCCCTAATGCACATATCATTGAGGGAGCAAGCACTGGCAGGGCCTTACTCAGCCTACGCCCTTCTACATAAAAAAAAAAAACCACACAACACAAAACGAACAAAAAAATCAAACAAAAAATAACAAAGTGCCCTGGCTAATTGGAAGTTACAAAGCTACAGTGCTAAACAAGGCTGCCAGACATGGTCTAACAGTGTAATAGAGGCTCATTTCAGGAACACAACATTTCACAGCCCTAAGTTGTTCTGCTTTCAGAAAATGAGACCGTATGAATGAAACTCCACACTGTGGCAGTTACATATATTTGAACAATGATCTAGCCCCAGGAAAACCAATTTCGTCAGCAGGTTCCTGGTTTGGTGAAAAATCCAGTCCTGTTCACCAAAAGGGACTAAACCCCAACACAAACCTTGCTACATATTTTTTTTTGCCACATTTTTTTTTCCAAAACAAAAACAAATAAAACAAAACAAGAAAAGAGGAAATTTGAAATTCAGTCCTCTAAAGGACCAGCTAAGTCAGAGTAGCAATGCTATGAAATTGCACGAAGCTGGTTTATCCCTCGATTACAGCAAGTTAAAGAAAAGCTTGTTTCGCCCACTTATGTTATAGCAGAACGTGTTGGCTGTTGCACAGACCTAGGAGACCCTTCAGAGGCAGGCTATGGGGCTTCCAAGCCCAGACGTACTTACTGTTTTCGAGTCCATTGACTTTAATTTTGCTTAGGTCAAGCGGAGCAGCAACTCCCACAGTGAAAGGGCTTTTAGGGATAGGATCACCACCATAAGTTACCAAGACCTTCATTGGACCCTAGTTGGAGAATTTATGAGTTAGATTAACGCCTCACTTCATACAGATGCACTAATATTCAAGCAGTACATAATCATTTCACCTAATCCGTTTTTTTCTCCTGGCATGGAGGCGGCACAGGCCGTCTCCCACCCTCCAGGCCCTGCAGACCAGGTATCCCACCCTGCTGCCCCGAGGCCAGGCCAGAGCCCGGCCTGCAAAGAGGCCATATTATTACAGCATTTCAAATACCAGGGCTTTAAGCTGTACAAGTCAGAAAGATTAATGCTCTTGTGTATTTTGGCTGAAATACCACACAGCCATGGCAAGTTCCAGCCCAAGATGTGTGCTCCTTTTATTCTCTTCTACCGCAGTCCATATTTTAGCTATATTCACTGTTTGCTTACTTTTCGTTCTTGGCTCGTTCAGCTCCCAAGTGAAATAATCATGGATGTTTCACACAAGCTAGTGAATAGCTTCCATGATTATTCTTAGTTGTTTTTAGAAAACACACACACGGGTAGCTGTAGCAACACCACAAGTGAGAGAGATAAGGCTGAGTAAACAGCATTAAACCAAGGATCCTCTGCTGCTGACGTGGTCCCTCAGGAATTTAACTACCTAGACAGTCCTCCCACCGCTCTTTAAGAGTACAGAGTCTCACCGCTCTGCTCTTAGGTAAGCTCCTGCTGGCGAGCCCTAAAAAGGCAGGGTTCAGGAATGATTTACGCACTCACAGGCTGGAGGAAAAGCAAGGCTACTAATTACTGTACAGTCTAATTTCACCTCTTTCTAACCACTGTTTTCCTACCACCGCTACCTGTGAGCATCTCCTGTCAGTCCACAGCTTTTCCACGACCCAGCATGCTCCCTCAGATGCAGGTTTCCACCACACGGCCACGTACACACTCACTCTGCAGCCAAGGGACTTGTACTGCCCCAATGTTGAAACACTACCAGCTGAGATGCTCCCCAGAGCGCTGCAGAGCTACCCCTGCAGCATCCGAATGCCACGGTCTAGCAGCTGAAGCTATGTTATTACACACCAAGTGTTGTCCATAGGTTCTTCAAGGTTTTCTTATTTTTCCCAGCTTTGGGACTACACAAGGAAAGATGTGAAAAGCTACCAGGTCTGCCCATGGCTTAATAAAATCCAAACTCATTCACTAACGAAACTATCCCTCACACAGAGACAATAAGCCAGAGGGTTTCTAATTCTGGCACCAGGGTGCAGTAACCCTGAGGACAACCTATGCAGAGGACACCTGGTTTCAGTATCTGGCTTGTCTCACCTCTGCCCTTTGCACGAAGCAAGGTCACTGCTCACAATACACACCCGCAGGGTTCGGGTTACTTTGCTCCCTCCTGCATACCAACCCTGACTGAACAAGCAAAAGCTTCTCCAAATAGACACACCAGCCACATCCTGAGATCACGCAGCTACTTTATTCAAAAACAAACGCTAGCTCTACGATGCGCCCAAGAATGCTAATCCGGTATTATCAGATAAATAATGTCGCAGCCCCCCATATCAGCCCATTTTTATACAGCTACATTCAAGGAAGTCAGTACAGATGACCATGAAGCTCACTTGTTTGCTCAGGATAGCAAAACACTTTAATCTCAGCACTACAGTGCCTGTGTCTTCAGAAATACATGAGAGTTAGGCATTCTGGAGTTTAACACCACTTTACAAACACACAAGCACAGCACAAGCAAAAATACTTCTAGTTATTAGCAGCTTCCACTTTCAGCTCTTTAATGGTGTTGCTAGGAAGCATCTGTCTGAACCAAAATGTTAGACTGAAGTTATTTTCAACCCAAGGGCAAACCTCAAATACAGGCAAATACTTTGACGTGTTTAATCTGCAGTCCAGCTTCCCTGCTCAGCACCAATTCCTTCACTTTTCTACTTGTGTGGGGCAGTACCATTGCCCAAATGCTGTGCTTTTTCACCTTGTTCTGGTTTTGCAGCAGAGCAGTGGCCCGCTGAAAGCTGGCACACTGCAGCCCCAGCATTACAGCACTGCAGACGGCAGCAGCAGCCAGGCCAGCTGTGCAGCAGCTGGCTCCGTTTCAGACCCCAGAATGGATCACCACCTTTCCTCTTCAACAGATAAGGCAGCACAGATATCACCAGTGTGGAATGACAACATGAGCTCTGTGCTGCTGCTTCAATAACTTGGTCCCAGGAAAGAAAACAGTGAAAAGCTACCCATAACTAAACCAGAAATCTGTACCACTAGCTTCCCATTCACTCTGTCATGACGGCTTTGTCTTAGCGGAACAGGACATCCTGGCAGGTTTTAACCACTAATTCCCCTGTGTACAGGCACCAGGGAAGGCAGTCATGGCATTACAGCAACATGAGACATTCTCTTTTGTATTCCTACAGGAGTCAGACCTACCTGCTGTATTGGGGTGTACCGAACGGTGTGGGAATAGTCATAGTTGTCAATGATATCCAGATCTGTCACTGCCTCTCCTGGCACAGGGCTGCTGAACTGCACATCCAGTGGTGCTTTTCCAGCTCCCTTGGTGAACACGGTGAAGTGTGTTGGCTTGCCATTTTCCACACCTGAAGAAAAATGTTAATTCTAATTTACGCAGAGCTCACACACAGAAACTCTTCTCAAGAAGCATTCAGTACCTATAAATGCTGCTCAAGCAAAAAGCCAAAGGAACAGAGCCCTTTCCAATTGCCTGCCACCCCAACCAGCTGTATCCAGCACTGCATTGCTGAATCCCGGCAGTGTCCAGCAAGGCAGCAGCTACCCCACAGCAGCTGCTCGTGGTCTAGCACTAGCCATGCCATCTCAACCTAGGTCTCACCAGTTTTGTTCAGCCCGGGTCCTTCAGCTTTCACTTTGCTGGCGTCATGTGAAGGGTCCACTTTAACTCTGAAAGGGCTGGCAGGAATTTCCTGCAATAGAAAATGGAGCTCTAAACATAACCATGTCACTCTTCACTACCCAAACTAGAAAGATAAAATGAAAGCAGCAACATCTTTAAATGGTTATCTCCAGCAGCATCTTAAGTAAAGTTTCACCTCACTTAAATGTTCTGCCTTACTGAACAGCAGCATTCAAAGTCTAGGACATTGTTAACAGCTGGACTGCTTGCAGGGGCCTCTCCCACTTTTTTCTTTAAGACCTTATTTTTATTCCCAAATTCCCTGGTGAGTAAGATAGGTTTTCTATCATTTAGAATGTAGCTTTGCCTTGCCTCTAGACCTAGGAGGTAAGCCATGACTCACACCACACTCACTATGCCAGCTCAACATGTTACTTGCTTGAACTTCTTGAACTTCATAGTCTCCAGCCAACTCCCCCTTATTTGTGTACCTTCAAGTATGAGAAAAGAGTTCTTAAAACACTGACTAGACAAGGTGCATGTAAGCGGAAGTGAGAAGAGCCATCTGTACATTGCCACAGTCAGCTGTTGAGTGCCAGGTGCTATGCGGCCGGAGAACACAGACTCTGGAAATATTAGGCTGTAAAATGAAGATTACAAACCTCTCCTGCAAAAAGCACTTTAATAGTGTAGCGCCCAGCGGCAGGTGGGGCATACTTCACTGTGAACGTATCGTTAGCATTGTGGATAATGTCAAAATCTATGTCTTCTTCCTCATCGCTGACCACACGAGCATCACACTTAATTCCGACACTGACATCACCTAGGAAAAGCAAATGGAAATTTTTCACCAGATGGTACAGACATCACTAGCCAAACAGCCAGCACATTCTGATTTCCAGCAGTTGCACAAGTCGCAACGTTAACTGATGAAATGGATCACATCACAACTCATTTTAACGTTCTGTTGCCCGAGGTTCTTCCATTTAAAAAAAAAGGAATACCAGCAGCAGGAAACAAAACATAATTCCCACCCCTGCATGACCTGCAGTTCTGATACCACAGCAAAACCCAGTTTGCCTTTACCTTCTCCTGCATCAGTGCAGTCAACAGTGAAGTGGGTTGGCTCGCTCGCTTTCAGGCCAGTTCTCTCCACACCAGGTCCGAACACCTTCACTTTCTGAGGATGACTCCCCTGACCTATTAGGACCTGTATGGATTCACAAGGGTCAGAATCACACACCTGAGTCATGCTTGAGATCAGAGTCAAGCTGGAGCATTACCTGGGCAGAGGCTATATGAAAACAGCACCAAGGTAAGAGCAAACTGCCCTAACTCCCCCAGGCTGCGTCTGGATTGATATTAGACCTCCAACATGTGAGCTTACAAAAGCAGAAAGCTCTTTCCAAGTGGAAATATTCCCACAAAAGACAACAGACAGGCACACTTTCTTCAGGATCACAGAAGGGGTTTATCATCCTAGATATAATGACAAGTAGTCTTAAGCACCAGTGTCCTGCTTGGATAGAAGTAGTAATATCCCCCATCTGTACTTACCCTAAATGGGCTATTGGGCACGTTGGCTCCTCCCCAGACAACAGAAATTGTATGTTTGATTGGCTTAACTGGCACATAGGAACAAGCAAACACACCGTCAGGCTTGCTCTTTATCTGGATATCAATAGGGTTTCCTTCTCCATCCTAAAGAGCAGGGAATGTAAGCAGAAGGGTCAGGTACTTCAAGAATCTTTGTATAATTTGAATATCCCAAGACTTTCAAAATGTTTTTTTCCTCAGAACTGCAGCTCAGAAACACTGAAGAAACATACAGATTACACTCCTGTAAGTCTTCCTCAACTAAACTGCTTGTTTCTAACATCATCTCACAATACATATTTCAACAAGTTCACCTGAGATTCACCGGCTCAAAGACACTCCAGGTGCTTTTTAATGACAAATCCATAAAATTACAGCCTGCCTCTTTGAGGAGGCTCCAAGTGCAGGAGTAAAGCCATGTGTTTCATACTCGAGGGAGAAGTCACCTCGTCTTCAGTTGGATTTGCTGCCTGACTACATTATACAGATCAAAGCACAGAGCTGCAACAGAATTACACACTCAGAATTAAGTGGTGTGTAATTGAGTAGAAATACTTAAGGCATTTTTCTCAATGGTTCTAAAGCCCTTTTGCTGGAGTTTCACATCTCTGCCTTTGGCTTTTTACCTGCGCATACATCTTCAGAGGCGCTTTTCCAGCATCCTTGGTTTCAACTGTGAACTCAGCAGGATTGTTCACTATACAGCCAGTTTTCTCCAAGCCTGGACCATAAGCCTTCACCTGAAAACAAAACCAAGAGTCTTAGCTTGCAATCCAGAAATTAGCAAAATTAAGCTATTTATTTCTACAGACCTTCCCTTCCCACAAAATTCATGAAGCACAGGATACAAGTAGAGGCTTGTCTGCAAGTTGATAATTTTGACTAATTCAGCAAGTTTCCATTATATTTAATTGAAACCACAGCAGTATTATTAGAAAAAGCTGAGTAATATCTGGCTGGAGCATGGCAAATTCAGAGCTGTAAGTAGAGTCAAGCTTAAGAGTCTAGTGTGTTACCAAAAGCCTTTAGAAACATCTCTGTAATAGTTTTATCAAGGACTCGTATGCCACAGTGAGCTCTATACACTACCTTATCCGGGTTGAAGTCTCCTGAAGCTGGTCGGATGAAGGCCATGTAAGGACTGTCTTTTATGTCCTCATCATCGCACATGATGTGCACAGCATATTCACCAGGCTCTTTGGGCCAATACCTTACATCACATGAACCATCATTCTTGTCATCACATTCAATTTTAGCCTGAGAAGGACCTTCTATTGCAAAGCCTGAAAAAGAAACACTTATTTACCAACTACACAATAGGTTTGTGGTAGCTGCTAATCTGTTTCCCCAAACTGCTTTTTATTAGCCTTAACCATTCCTTACGCTCTCTATCTCCCTTCTTCAGCAACATCATTTCCTTCTGTATCTCATCCCACAAAACTACAGAAAACATTCCCTGTCACAAGCATGCTCCTGTCTCTAGGACTTGCCTTCAGTACAGACTTCCGCCCTGATATATAAATTTGTGTTTAGACTAGAACATCTTACTGATCTGTTTTGGTTTTTTTTGTTGTTGTTGTTGTTGTTTTTGTTTTGTTTTTAGTTTGTTTTACTGCTTCTCACATTTCTCATTAGTTTGTTACTGGCATTGCAATATTTAAGTATTTCAGGCAAACTAAGTGAAGTAACATACCAAGAGAGCCAACTTCTGTGCCAATGGACTCTACCACAAAGTCAGCTGATTTGCCCACAATCCCTTCATGCAGTCCTGGCCCCCAGGCTCGTACTTTCTGAGGACCTGCTTCATGACCTATGTGAACCTCAAAGGGGCTACAAGAGAAAAGAAAAGCACACAATTAGAAACAAGGACACATACAGCATACATGCTTTTTCCCCAGGCATTTTAATAAGGCTTCACACTGGATTTCCCAAATTAACAGATGCTATCTTGTGGTGGCACAGCGCCCAGCAGACAGTCTTTCTAGCAGAGAGGTCATCTAATGTATCATGCACTTATACCTCGCACCACAGATCCTGAGTGTCAAGTACTTCGTTTGCGCTGCTTGCTGTAGTCTCTGACACTAAAATAACAGATCCCTTCAGAAACTTACAGTGAAGTTCAAGCTGCAGGAGTTACCTGAGCCATCAAGGTTGTGTGTGTGTTTTTTTGTTTTAATTTGTTTTTTGTGTGTGTTTTTGTTTTTTTTGGTATTTTTTGTTGGTTTGGTTTGCATTCACCATTTTGGGATTATCAAGACTCATGCGAATCACCTTTCAAAACCTTCCCAAAGCCTCTGCAGCCCTAAAACTGGCTGCAGATAAACTGTCACAGCAACTGCTGGCTGTAAATGTCCCACCAGAGCTTCTTCGAAAGTCAGCTTTGCTTTAAAAGCCTGCCAACTACACAACCTGCTGAATGACACAAAAACCTCAAACAACGCTACTTCTAACTCACCTTTTGGGGATGTTGTGTCCACCCCACGTAATCGTGACAATGTATTTCCCTGGGGTAGCTGGATAATATTCAAATGCATATACACCGTCCATAAAGCCTTTTTGTTTCACAAGCTCCTCCAAGCCCTCTGTTGAAAGATCAGTTCAGCATTAAACTTAACAGCTTCCATCCTGCCGTCAATTACTCAGACAAGTTCATGTTTTCTAGTATTTATTTTAACTTGTAAGAATAAATTTCTCCCACCAGAGGAAAAAAAAAAAAAAAAAGGTCAGGTTATAAAGGAAGTTAGTTCTAGTTGCCCTCTAGGACAAAGACAGCAAACACTTCCAGAAGAAATACAGCAGAAAGTATTTTAAGTTACCAGACTTAATAGGTTCCCTTGTGTTTTATTTTCTTAGTCTGCAGTATGATGCATGTCATATGTTAAAACAAAAAAGCTTAACATTTGTCAGACTTTGCAACCACAAGTATGCAGGGAATGCCTACTTTTCATTTTCTTCAAGATGAAGAATCTGGGGAGAAAAGCCTAATACACTAAAATTTACATCGCTACGGCTGCTGCTTCCCCCCGCCCCCCCGTAACCGCACGAAGCCACACAGTCAGAAGGCTGTGCGAGTGGAGGAGGTGAAGGCAATACAATGCACCTTTTAATACAGCCCCAGCCTGGGGGGAGGTGACTGACTCAAAGTACAACACAAACAAAGCCATTCCCTGAGCCCAAGCACGGGGAATGGGGAGCAGCAGCACAGCCACCACTGCTGCGCAGCCCCAGGACCCCCCAGCACAAGGCAGCGGCCACCAGTGCGCCCATTGCACTGCTGTGCTGTGGGCTGAGCTCGTGGCAGAGTGAAGGACCTGGGGCCAGATCCTGGCAGAACGTCTCCATGCCCGCCTGCAGGTTCCCTCGATCTTCTCCTTCCCTGTTCACGCAGTGCTGAGCACCCAGCGCAGCCAGGATGCTGCTCTAAGGCATTCCTAGCTTTATGAGGGCAGGTTTTCCACCTTGCCAGAGACCCTGGAGTATGACTTGCTCCCACAGACCAGATAAAGATGCAATGTGAGCCCATAAAGCTTGGAGGACAGACAGTGGTGTGGATTTTCTCAGTTATGCTATGGTGATGCAAACCCCACCGGCTCCAGTAGGCCACCATCTCCTCACTGCTCCTCCTCGCAATCTCTGCTTTGCTCCCTTCCCCAAAACCCATCCACGGCACAAGTTCATCCCACCACACTTACTTGGTCCTTTTATAGTCACGCCGAGGTCTCCGCTGCCCGCTGCTCTCGTATCAACCTTGAAGTCAGCTGTTTCCCTGATGCGGACGCCCTTGGGTTGCAGGCCTCTACCGGTGGCACGACAAGCATTTGGATTGCAGGCTGCAAGGGAATTTCAGACATCAATGCAGCCTTTGATTCTCAAAACACACGCAGCCTAGCCAGCTTGGAACAACCTTTAGTTAAATGTTGACTCAGGGCAACCACAGCTGAGCTTGCAGCACAAGTCTTAATGTTATGGTAGTAAGAAGAACGCATACAGAGTCTGCCTTGCCATTGTCCGTGTTCCCCAGCTTTTGGACAGCAGCATTCAGTGCAGCCAGGTGACACTGAACCCCTACAAGAGCCATATAAGAAGCAAAGCAACTCTGAAGCCATGTTGCTTTCTAATTTGATGACAGTTAAGAGAACAAAACTTTTCCATGGATATCACCCCCAGATATTCACTGTACTAGGCACAATCTTCTTTAGACTGTGCCACATGTAGAGGCACGCTGCAGTATGGGGTGAAATTCTCCTTTGCAGCTAAGCCCTAGTGAACAATGTTATTGTGCCGTTCTCCTTCAGACGCACCAGACTGGAACAGCAGTCACTACTGGAGCCAAGTTCTGCACTTGCTTCTTTAAGAGATGTCACATCAACCCTCTGCTTGCGGCAGCTCACACCTACAGAAGCAGAGCCATAAAGACCCCACAGACCAAAGTAGTCATGGGTCGGGGCAGAAGGTTACACATGGCGGAGCTTAACCTTAGGCTTGCCACCTTTACTCAAGTGCTTCTCCAGGCCTGCAGAGCTGCTACAGAAACAAGCTAACGCACACTTAGGAACGACTGTCGTTACATAATCCAACTATCAGGTGGTCTTCAATTCCAGAGACCTAGAGGGTTTGAAAAGACTTAGAAATCACAGTTTCCCGGTAGCTTAATCCCAACATGCGTTTCCCCACAATATGCCGTGCTTACAGCAGGAGCACCAATCTGCCAAGCTGCTCGTTAGGTTCTGACATGTTTCAGTAGCTTACCACCTTTACCCTCACCCCGGCAGCAGCCACACCACTACACGTCCCGTGCCGGACGGTACAAGCGCAGATCGCATGCCATCTGCTAGCTCTGAGAACTCGTGGGGTGGGAGCACACGTGAGCAAGCCTACCTGGGAGTGGGAAAGGCTGGTGGAACCCTTACACAACTGAGTCAGGCTGTTTGTGGTTAAGCAAGTTTCACTGACTGGGTCACACACCACTTCAGTTTGCTTGCAACTTTCTTCCCCAACCCCAACAAAAACAAAAACCCTTTTGGCTGGGACAAGCTGCAGGCTAGAAGCTTACAAAAAGCAAACATGACAGAGCATCCTGCACACCTCTTACCAACTATGAAGCCATTAGCAGTGAAGTCCAAAATTCCACAAATGGAGGGTAGCTCAGGAGAGATGAGCAGAGATCTAAAAGCATAGGAGCACGTAAGGATGGAACAGAAAGCAAGTTAGGTGTCAGTTAGGAAAGAAAACTGTAAATACAGTAATCTGAGGAACAAAGGTGGAAAATAGCAAGATACTGCATAGCTGCTTAAAACATCTCAACAAAATACAAAGGGCAGCTTAATGTTTAGAGTTCTAGGCAGAAAGAAAACTCTCACAGCAAAAGCAATATTACTGTTAGGGAGCACTGTTTTGACCAGGTGAACACTCAGGTGACCTGGTGAAATCAGGTCTAAGATGTTGAAAGGTAAAGAAAAGGCCCAAGGCGACATTTGAGCATATTCTGCGATCGTACCCAACGTGAAAAGTGACCATCTATATTTAGGTGCATTTTTAAAAAGCATACCCTCTCCAACGAGAACATTGCAAGGAGTTTTGGGAATTGCCTCCCCTGCAAAAGTCACTTTGACAACGTGAGGACCAGCTTGAACGGGTTTGTAGACACAGCGGTAGACTTGGTTGCCTTTGTCTTCAACTGTAACTTCAGCAAGGCTTCTCCCCTGAGGATCCTCCACTTCCACGTTCACATCACCCACACCGGCACCTGCAAAGGAAACCAGCCAAGCTGAGCCTTGGCTTCCCCACGGCAGCGCGCGGCGGCCAGGATCAGAGCCAGCACCTGGGCTCAGCTCTGCTGTCATCTCCGAGCACAGCCTAAATTTTCAGCCTCTACCGACAGCAACCAGCTGTGGAAGCAGGGTGGGGACAAGACAGCATGGTGGCATCTCCACGAAGCTATCAAACTGACAGGACCAGTTACGTGGCCCTCTCCACAAGGTTTATTACATTACTGGATACACATGTGGCCCGGTTACCCTACTGCTACTGCTCTGTCACAGAGTAGCCCATAACTTCAGGCAATTCAATTCGCTCATGCTTTGGAGCACTTTAGATTAAGAGCTCAGACAACAGACATCCTGGCCTGGGCAAGGATCCTTCTCTGTATATATTCACTTTTGCTTGGACACCTGCTCCGTACAGGTTTTATTTAACTCATCACGCAACAAAAACGGTTTTCCAGACACTTGCAGAGGCCAGACATGCCTTTACATGATTCAGACCACTCCCTCGCTCAATTAGAGACCGAATATAACACTTCCCCTCACCAAAACCACACTTAATTTTATTTCTGAGCACCCTCAGGTAGAAGGCAATTTAAAATATGATACTCAGCACATTTCAGTGTTTAATAATGCAAGTAACTACCCAAAGTAGTTTCGCATTGTTCAAACTGAATTGACAGCTGCAGCACCTTATTGACTCACTCCTCAAGGCTACAGCATTGGCCTAACAGCAGGCAACAAGCCACGTGATGGAGATGTTCTAATGAAGACAGAAGTCCTCTAATAATTAGAAGAGTTTGAAATCAGTTTGTCAGTGAAGTGTGAACTCAGAGTAGCACTAGATCAGATTCTTTTTTGGTAACGCTAAATACAGAGTCCACTAAGCATTTAGTTTATTTACAGTTCATCCTTCAGAGGCGGGTATTTCACATCCCTGTTTAAAATGAGTAGTGGGAAGAAACCAGCCGGGAACTTGCCTGCTACCATTCTGCAAGTTCGTGGCAAAAATCTGGGTAATACTTAGCATCTTCCTGCCCCAGCTCAGCTCAGCACTTCAAATGTTTCACCCACAGCAAAAGCCTCCAGAGCAGCTTATTATTTCACCTCTGAACTCAACAGGCTGCAAATCCTCATCTACTTTTCAGTTAGAGCTTGTTTGTTCCTCCGAGACCTAGGCTTTCTTCACATCTGAGGACACTGCAGAATTTCAGCCCCCGTTTGTTCTGCTTACCTGCAGTGTAGAGGTCAAAGTAGGTAGGCTTGTTGGCAATGTTTCCTGTCGCCTCCAATCCAGGTCCCTTTGCTGTCACTTTGCTCGCATCTCCCTGGGCTTTGTCAACGTTCACTTCAAAGGGGCTCTTCGAGATGTGCTGGCCGGCAAACAGGACCGAGACCTGGAGACAGACAGCGTCAGCTCTGACCCACGGGGCAGGGGCAGAGCTCAGCTCCACTGCCACACAGCTGAGCATGAGGCTGAGTGCATGCATGGCTCAGAGGCAAGAGAGACAATGTAGTGGACAACCCAAATAGTTGTATCTATCTTTTCAGGCTGGCTGTAGGGACCAGCAATCAATGCGCCAAGCAATGGCATCACTCAGCAAAAACCTGCTTCTGCAGGCCCCTGGGAACAGAGCTGGGTGGAGAACCTTCTCTGCAAAACCCCCACAGCAGACAGTGTTATCAGCAAAGAAACACCTCACAGAAACAACCTGATACTCTCCTCTGCACTTCTGTGACAAGCCACAAAACTGGTTTCATGAGCTGCAAGAAGTGGCCCCAGGTGAGAAGAGAGCCAGCTGTTGCACTGCCTACAAACCCGATTCCCTCAAACACCCACACATGTTCTCCCAACACATGCACACCCTCCCCCTTGAAAAGGTGGCAGCCCAATAGTCCAGACAAAGGATTAAGGCCACATCAGGTTACTGCTCCTTTAGGACGCCCAGAGAGGCTCTTACACCACTAGTAAACTTGCAGCCCTCATGGGCTCACACTAACAATCAGCAAAGCAGCTCATTTAGCAAGAGAATCCTGGGTATTTGACACACAACCTACCTTGTGAGGTCCGGTAACCTTTGGCACATACTGAACTGAATAGGTCTTGTTTTTGTCACTGGATGGCATTATCTTCGCCTAGGAAAGAAAACACATCTGCCTTCGAGCTGTGCCCATGCACACCAGCCTAAGACTTCGCTGGGTAGCACTTGATACTGCAGTCAGCAATGTCAGAGCCACGTTTCTGCGGAAGCAGGTATATACTTGCTAACTCCCCATTCCATATGGAAAAATGATTTGTCTTTAGATGAGAACCACGCTACCTTTTCCCCAGCCCCCTCCCTTGCTGTTAATTGCTCTACTAAGGCAGGCCAAAACTGAGGAGACATTAAGTCCAATGTACAGCTGTATTTTTCTGGAATGTCGTAACATGATCAAGTGGAGCACTTGGATGAGAAATTTCTATAAACATTAAAACCAGCATTTTAACTCAAAATGATTCATGGCTTCTAAATAGCTGCTTTAGCCATTCTTGCAGAATGAGTAAGGGCAGTGATTTAGTGCTGTGTGTTATCTAAACCCCCGTCAGAATGTACTTGGCCACTCAAGCTAAAGCACTACAACTACCGGACATTTGACTTGTGTTGCGTATTTGCAGGCAGTGAAGACTTTCAGGCTCACCCAGTAAGGCAATTATGAGGGAACGCTTGAAGCTTACACTTTTGATAGATGGTACCGTGCAGATTCTTTTCAGATTACTTATCTTGTGAAAGATGGAGGCTACTGCAAAAACTTCAGCGTTCAGACTAGCTTTATGTTTACCCAACAAAACATTTAGCATACACACCTCTTCCCTGTTTCCTTCTGGATCCTCTACAAAGACCATCAGGTCTCCCTGCCCAGCACTGATGGTGTCTACTGTGAAGATGGCAGGCTGCTTCACCATGTTCCCATGAGGCTCAATCCCTGCGAAGCAGATGCAGAGCGGCACGTTAGCTGTTGCTACAAAACTCAAGAGGTGCTCAGAAGTGCTCAGATTTACCATTCTTCGAAAGCTGCTCAAACTATTTTGCCAGTAAGCTCTGTACAAATGGCATGCAGGAACCTCTTCAAACCATGAAAATCCTGCAATCCAGTACCACTTCCATTTCACTTAATCAGAGTTTCCTTATTCCTTAGCACAGGGCCTGCTACAGCATGCAGTTACCAGCAGGGTTTCGTCATCTCTCTATACTTAGCCCCAAGTCATTACACCTGTCATGGTGGTGTCAGACTGGGCGGGAGGAAGAACTTCCCAAAGCTGCTGGTCCAGACTAGCCCAGACTTATTTATCTTCCTTCCAAGGGAATTACTCCTCAGCTTATTCATAAAACCGTGGGCACTGCTTCTCCGTCGTACAATTAGTGGAAAGTGCAATGTCTGAGAGATTATAAGGGAAGTGGTTGTGTACAACAGAATTCCTGAACTTGTTTATCTTTGGAAAACAATAACTTGAGAGCAATGCAAGGAAGATTGTGTTTTTACTAGGAAATCTGAGCATTCTGATAAGGTGTTAACAATTGACATATTCATTCTTTCAAACTAACCCCTAGATTATCATCTAGTTTAAACGGCTATAAATTCACTCTGCATATCTTCAATCCTCTGCACAGACATTACAATACAGTATTTGGGTATCCCTCCTCCTGCAGGCACAAAGACAAGGACAGCTTATCCTCGGAAGATGCTTTCAGACAGGACAGCATTAGTCATAGCTGTCCTATGCCTACGTTTAATCTTCTAGATTTCTCTCTCTTCTCAGAGATCTGCTTTGGCTGGTTCACTGAGAACTCATCATGCGTCACTCATGATCTGCACACTACCTCCACAGGCTCACTTCGCAGCAAGCCTGCAGACAGCAGACTCCCTAGGAATAAATCACAGCAGTGTCCAGGGAGATGTGCTGCACCTAAGATTCACGTTAGGATGTTCTTACTTCAGCACGTGAAAAAAACAATAATAAACAATTAAGACTGACCAACTTCACACTTGACAATTACCTTTTTCTGGAAGCATAAAGAAGTGTTATTTATTTGCTCAAAAGACCCTGCCCCGTTTGGCAGCACTTCTTGCTGTTGGAGTCACCTTTCAGTCCTGACACACGTTACCAGTCAGAACTGTCATTTATATTCAGTGACTCAATTTTGGCAATTAACTAACTATGGGAAAACATCCGTCTTTCAAGAAGAGCTGCTTATCCATTATATTTTCCATTAGAATGGCTTCAGAGCACAGTATGCAGTAAAGCTGACAGCAAAATTATTTCAATTTTTGAAAGAATGTGAATGTGACTAGAGCCAGACCTAGCAAACTGATGCAGGCTGATCAGTCATTTACGCAGTCTGACAGATGTGTCCATGTGCTGTGGTTTGCTGTGCAAGCCACCACCAAAGGATGTAAACCTAAAGCAGGGAAACTGCTGAACTTCTGACTACAGTAATTGCTTGTCAGTGCACAGGTAGCATGCTCATCCACTTGACTAGTTAAATTTCAATAGAAAATCAAGTCAAAAAAACAATCAAGAAAAAACAAAACAAAACTAAGGAAAGTCTCATTCCTTTCCATTCCATTTTTATACACCCAATTCTGAAATACACTAATTCTAAAAATCTTGAAGGACCAGCAGTAGGCTGCAGGTCTGAAACAAGACGGAAGGGAGAACAAAGTGCACTGCATAAATTATGTCTTGCTACGTACTAAGCACATTAAACATAAAAGTCTGTTATTCATTTAGCTGTTACTGTATTCCAACCTAGAGTAGAACCACATCAGAAGTTATGGGAATTTTCTATTTAAAACCTAAGTTAAAAATACGAATGTCTATGCAGATCTACAACTGCATAAACACCGTGGACGAGTCATTCCAATTAGGAAATACAACCTTTACAACAAAAGCTCAGCACTATTTAGCATTTGAAGGGTTACCAACCCACCTGTGTGCATGTGCAATAAAGTATTCACACCTATCAATCAATTCAAATAACTCATTTAGAATTAGCATACCCTAATATGTATTGCCACCTGTCCGGAAAACGGGACTCTCTGCCTCTACAGAGTGCCCACTCAGAGATGCACACAGATGCAAAGAGGTTTTTCTCTTTAAAGGCGTGCTGTTACCAGCAGAAGCATTTGCTGCTCTATCACTGACCACCAGCAGCAAGACAGCCAGCTCGAATTTCCTACCAGGGTTGTTTTAGCCCCCATGTCATGCTACTTCTTCCATCTGTGGACTGCAAGACCAACAGCTTGCAAAACAGGTTCAGAGAGCTCGGGGAATTCACGTTAGAACTAGGAGTGTCTTTTGGACTATATCCACGTATTTCTGAAACTAGGCACCACACCAAGAGTACACAAGTGAAACTTTGAAGTCTGTTACAGTAGGTCTGGAGTTCAACATAAGCAAAAAACCCCACCCAGCTTTCTGAAGAGTTAAATACTCTGCGCAGCTTAAGCTTACTGAGTCCTTACCTCTGCCATAAGCTCTTGCTTTCTTTGGATTCAGTTTGGGCTTTAAAGGAGCTCCTGGTTTCAGCTTGGCTTTAGGGAATTGTGACAGGTAAGTCATTACAGAGTGCTCATCCACATCAGGGTGGATAATTTCCTCAGGAGTAATAACCTGAAAGACAGTGCAATTAAGTATATGATATCAGTGCTTGGATACCGCATGTCAACACAGAAACAGAGCTACAGCACAAATTCTTGCATTTGAAAACTCCCACACGCTAATGTGCTTTCTTCCATTTATTTCCCTGTGATACACACTACTTCATTTATTATCTCATGGCAAGAAAATCAAGAAGCTCATTATGGTCCCAATGTGATTTGGGAGGCAGGGGGTTTTTGCACGTTCATTATCTAGGGGTTGTCAGGAGACTGTGACAAGCTGAATGGTAGCAAGCCAAGACAGCTGCAGCCATGCTCACCCCAAAAAGCACCACAGGATAACTGAAACTGAGAGAATCAAGAAATCAGAATCCTGCGTGCAACAGCCCTGAAGTGAGACTTGTGACCAGTTTCTTTTCGAGCTCCCAAGGTACAAGCTGCTCCAACAGCTCCAGAGACTTCAGCACTTTTGTCCAGCTTTATCAGCATGAAAACAAACTGGTCTGCAAATATACTGTTCTCTGTTTAGAAGTCATCTTTGCAGATGATTTTGTAGCCCGGTGAGTTTTTCTTCCACAGAATTCAATGCAGCAGAACAGACTCACCCCATGGACTAATAAGGCAAGCATCACCAAACGTGCCCTTTTCCCCCACTCCACCTACATGCTGCAACACTGGCTACCTTCAGCAGAGACACAAAGAAATAAAAACTCACAACTGGAGCACTGAAATATAATGGTGTTTTTCATTAAAATTTGTCCTCTCAGGCACTTTTGCTTAAATGAACTGTAACTTTTTCACCTGTTTTTCCCAATCTCAGTTCAAGCTAGCTGCAAGTACAAAGCTCAGCGCTGCGCCTCCCGCAGTGCCTTACCTGCGGCACACCCAGCCAGTCATCCGCCTGTTGCATGGCCTCGCGCGCGTTGTCGACGGGTTTGCTCGGGTCCCAGGTCTCCCAGTCAGGGCACAGGCCTGCAAATACATTTCAGCCATTAGGTGTCATCTGCAGAGAAGCTTCCTTAGCTAAAGAAGCAAGGTATAACCTCTGTAACTACTTGTATTACGCTACCATAAAGACATTTGGACCCTCATAAATGTAACCAAAATAGGGTGAGCAAAGCTGCTCACTGAAACGCTTCTTGGACAACCACCACCATCTCCAGGGGCTCTTCCAGCAAAGTATTAAAAAGCCGGTTCAAAAAGTCTCCCTCCCATCTTGCCTGTCAGCAGAAGAGACGTGTATCATTTCAGACAGCCACACAATGCATGGCTTTAAATTTAAATCGTGGAAGACACTGCTCTAAATTCAGCACAAATACATCTACGGATCCTTTATGTTCTGGTGGTTCTCCTGTGGCAAATTTCAGCAAGCAAATTTCAGCTGCCTGCCATAGAACCCCCGATAGCATTAGCGAGGCTGTATTACGAGGAAGTGAGGAAACTGCCTTTTTCACACTTCATCACATTGTTCGCCTTAAGCAGCGCAGCCATAACTTGCTAAACACTGAAGCTGCAGGTAGCGTGCAGCTTCTGGCTGCCCCGCTCTCCCTGTGCAGTCTTATTTCAGGAGGACACATGAAGCCTTGAAGTTGAAAGGCTGCTGGCACTTGCTGTGGGAACTTTCTGCCATTTGGGAGCCAGCATTTGCGCCTTCGTCCCGTGCACCCAATACAAAACTTAGAGGCGGCACCTCCAACAAAGCAGTCATGCATTCTGCTTGTATTTCTCTTGGCCAGGTCTTCTACAATGTGCTGCCCAGCAGCTGGCCTCTTCGGACTCGAGTTTTCTCAACAGCCTTGCTGTTGCTCAACAGCCTCCAGCACAGCGCTGAAAAACCTCCTCCTTCATGAGCAGCAGATCAGGCACAAGAAGAGAGAGCAAGAGAACACTGACCATCAGAGCAAAGGACTTACCTGGAGCACAGCTGTCAACAAGAGCCCCCAGTGCTTTGCCATCCTGCCAGTTCTGGTTGAAGTTTGTGATTGGCAAGTAAGGAATTTTGTTCTGAATCCAGCCCAGCAGCCTCTGCTTCGGGGTCTGCTTCTTTGCATCGTCATCACCCTCATCCTCCCACACGGGCATAGAAATCGAGTAGTGGAGGATCAGGGTCCATATTAGGCCAAGGATCAACTTCAAGTTTCCATCAACTATGGCTTTACTATCTGGAAGACAAAAGACATGCATCTCATTATTTCCCAGTACGTTCTTAAGTACTGCACTCATGTAATCAAGGAGAGAATCCTGCAGGCCACCACAAGCATGTGCTCAGCAACAACCTCAGTTTGTCCAAGCTCAGCCAAACGAGGGCTGCTCTGCAACGCTACAGGATGGCCTCAGACCAAGTGATCTTTTCGTGCACAGCAAGTTTTCAATACATGCTGTCAATACAAAAAGGTCTTGACTTTCAAAATAAAGTGATTATAGGGAACAGCTACCAAGAACAGTACGCACCAGGGCACTCCCTTTAACCCAATGCTCAGATGAAGCTGTTAATGCTCAGACAGTTTCACAATAGGTCAGTATGTCCCGAGCAGATAGTACCCTAACATCAGACCTTGAATGGCATTTTATCTTTGTGGATAGCTAACATCTCGTTTTGCTCAGGTTTTATTTGCCTTTCTTTTTTTTAATATCAGTTTTGACTAATCTTACAGGATATGATAAGTGTCTGGCACATCGCTGCTCAGAGCTGATTTCACATTCACTCTGAGACACGAGATAGATAGCCAGGAAGTGATTAAGCCCCAGTGGATTTTAATTACCGTCTTGAGGTGAAAGTCTGCCTTGCGCAAGCAGTGCCATCTCCTAGCACAAGCCCCACAGCCGGCCTCGTGTCCCTCCGCCTGCCTCCTCCCGTGTGAAGGGCAAGCTGTTCAGCAGAGCGAGATCGTTCCCTAATCAGTTCAAAGGGAACATCTCCTGTACCAGAGCCGAAGGCATAACTACATTTTCCATGGCAGTGACCCCCAGACCTTGCTGGCAGGCTTCACATGGTGCCTGAGCTCTGCGAACTGGAACCACGGGCTGGAGTGTGCCAAGACGTGACCAGCAGTGCCAGAGCATCTCTGTCCCATGGCAGGACCAACCCCCATAATACTGCACTGGAGCACACGGCTGGCCATCGCATCCTCATGCCAGAAATGTCTCTGAGCTTTAATTTGGGATTTATCCTGACATCGGCATTTTTACTAGAGTGGATGCAGCAATGATTTAGTGTATTATACGTAAACTCGTCTCAGAAAGCCAGCCACATTCCCGGGGATGAAAGCCAGCAGGACAGCCACCTCGAGCAGACATGTTACTCGGGATAAAGGATAGCCCGTCTCATGTTTACGGCACATAAATATGTCTCCGCACAGACGTGCCGCGGTCACTGCGGCAGCCGAGCGGCTTCCTCCAGCCCCACCGCCACCTCCGAGGGCAGGACACAGCAGAGGTCCTCAAGCAGGGTTAAGAGCCCGTGCACGAGGGCTTCTGCTGCAGCGCAGGAACCTCCGTCTCACCGGGCTCGGTGGGTGGCTGCCCGAGGGCAGGAAAAGGCCGCAGCAGGAGCGGGACGGCTCTTCCTCCCCAGGGCCGGTGTCATTCCCGCAGCAGTACTTGGGTAGCAAAGTCGGTTTGCTTTTTCAGTCTCCGCACTTCCTGACGCGCATAAGGATCTCATGATGTCATTTTTTCCAAGCCTGCTTGCAGGAGGACTTGTCTGCTTCCATTTGGGGTGGGGAGGAGAGCTGCAGAAGGCAGGCCAGACCCTAGCGGCGCCGCGCAGAGCACCCACGCGCCCTGCCTGCAGGGATGCATCCCGGCTTCCCACCCGCAGCTCATCACCACCATCTCCAACACGCCGCAAAAGGACGTGCTGAGGTTCAAGAAGAAACCAGAGCCCAAAGCAGCGGTGTGACGCTCAGCCCCGCCGGAGCACTCAGTCTCCAGAAGAGCCAGTTCAGCACCACCACGCCTGCAGCCGTCCCCACCAGCTCTACGCGCACGCCACCAGTGTAAAACATCCACAAGTTTGGAGCGGTGAAAAAAAAAATTGTTTCCGATGACACTTAAGCACCAACAATTACGACTCCAGGCACTGCCGCGTACCCCAGCTCGGCCGGTTTTCCAGTGGAATTCCCCCATTCCCTGGTTTGCTTCAAGCCACTTTTCCTGGCGGTACCAGAGTGGAAAATGAATGATACAAAGCGCAGATCTTGCAGCACTGCTTTCCTACCACAAATGCTACTTTTAGCCATACTTATTACTCATACAATCTCCACTGAAGCTTTACAGAGCCTTTCAAACTACGTTTCCTCAATGTCTCCCCTGGAGCTCACGGTACATTTGCAGCAGAGACATCCACCTACTGCGGTCACCGCCTCAGGATTACAACGCTGCTGCAGAGACCCTCCTCACACCTCACCCACCGAGACCACTGCAAGCAGTTTGAGGTAAGCGTTTTTGTGAAAGCGTGATCTGCATGATTTACCTCATTCATGTTATGACGCCTAAGTGAACGTCTGCAAGACCCACTTACGCATACGCTGGTGGAGCCACTGGGAGATGCCTGCCTTGGACTCGAGCCCAGCTGGGAACAGACACCCAGCTTTACTAGTGCCACCTAAGGCAACCAAGGGGGTTGGTGGTTTTTTTGTTTTGATTTTTTTTTGCATTAGAATTCAAAATATTTGGCCTGGTACGTGCAAGTACCGCTGACGCTCAGTTGCAGGCTGTGAATGCTGCTACATGACCACTTCCAGAACATCTGCAAGCATCACGGCCAGAGACCTGGTCCACAACCCACAGGCAGCAGAGCAAGCAGAAACCCCCACGTTCACATTTACCAGGAACCTTATCCCCACCTACCCCGTTCAATGCACATTTTAACTCGGGTTACACTAGAACTGCGACTCGCTTTCCTCCTGCGAAAGACGCGGACGGCAATCCAACCCCAACAGCGCCGCACGCCTCGCGCCGCCTTCCTCCCGCGGCACGGCCTGGCGGCCCGCAGGGACGCAGCGAGGCCGGGCTGCCGGTGCGGCGCTAGGCCCTGCCGACCCGCCGGCTGCTCGGGAAGGCCTGCCAGCGGGACTTAAGCTGTTCTGCAGAACCAACGCCGGCGCTGAACAAGCAAGCACTCACTCTTCTGTTTTAAGAAAGAAAGAAGAAAAAAAAAAAAAGCCTATATATAGCCTGCTACATTAAGTTTTATGTAGGAGTATCCTGCTTCTTAGTCAGCTATTAGGATTTAAGTGGCTGCCCGGTAGGGTAAAGAGGAAAACAGACCGAACCAGAGCTGGTTTGCTTCCCCCATCACACCTCAGAGTCTAGATTGTAATTCTTACCCTTTTATTATCCTATTAACTAAGTGGCAACCAGCCCAAAAAATGGATTATGGAGATTCCATAGGCCTGCAGTACACGCCACCAATTCCAGCCTTGAAAAGGAACCAAGTTTTAACTGCTCGAGCTGATTTATAATTGTTGCTCTATACTAAATATTAATATGATATGTTACACTTGGACTGTTAACATCGCAGTCTTTGCAGCACAAAGACATTACAGTGCCTAGTTCCAAGCCAGCAACGTAACTCATTGGAGCCCAAAACGTGGCCATCCCAAAACAAATGTGTGCCGTTCTTACAGCTTGGGCCACAACAGACCTCAGGACCCAACATACCACATGGAAAAGAGCCAACGCTGCAGAACTTGGTGCTCTGCGTTCGGACCTGCAGCTGCCCCAAGAGCAAGAGCCAAAACTGAAACCTGGCCTTGATCTGAAGCTTACAAATTCACTTCTTCTAGTAGAGATCTCTGAATTCCACCCAGTTCTGCGCCATTACAAGCAGGATGGTAAGGTAAGAGTTGTCTTAGGGTCTAAATCACCAGATCGCTAAGTAAATCCAGCATCTTTTGCCTTTAACCTCAGCACCGTGGACACACTACAATTTTATTTGAAGCTTCTTCAGAGCTATAAGAATATTAGACTATAATCATTGCTTGACTTCAAGAGCTCGTGCTTCAGGTGAAATTCCTGTGCTCTTATGCATCTTTCAGAACAGCTTCACTCATCCTGCTCAGGCTTTTTCCTAGCCCTGTCTACGTCCTTGATTTCAGTCAGCTTCATACTAGAAGCAGCATAGTTTCTGGAGTTTAAAAAAATAAATGAAAAGATCTTGTCCCATGTGCAGTGCTGGGGGCCCCTCACTCCTCTGCTAAAGAGCTTCCAAGTTGCAACATGGAAAATTCCAAGCAGATTTCTGGGAAAAAGGGGAAAGTCTTCTCCATCAGGGCTGCTGCGTACTGGAACAGGAGCCCAGGCAGGCCACAAGGTCTCCCTCCTCTGAGATATTCAAACTCAATGGATGCAGCCTTGAGCAACCTGAACGAGCTGAACCTACAAGTACATGGCTTGGACTATAAAGAAACAGAATATCCCGAGCTGGAAGGGGCCCACAGGTCATATAAGTCCATAAGGAGTCCATGATCCCTGCAGGTCTCTTCAAAATAAAATTATTCTACAATTCAAAAAAAAATCCTATCTTGCAAATAAGTCTTGGAATGGTATCTTTTGCTCATGTGCAAGTCTGCCTTACGTTCAGACAAAGGACAAGTATTACACTCAGCTGTGGCGAGGCTCCTTGAACTCTGCCCTACAGCAGAACTGCAAGTCATTTTCGTTGGACAATTAGTGGAAGCAAGATAAGCTACCGCAGCAGACAGTTTCCTCACTAAACTAAGCTACTAACACAGACTATAATAAGTCTTGTGAAACAAATGAAGGACTGAAAAACCAACTCAGAGTAGTGAATTTAAAACAGTTTCTTAGCTAAGCTGCAGTTGCTAGATCATTCTCAGCAAAGTCATCTCAAGTTTTGCTGTTGGTCTTCACACATGGAAGTTCTGTCACAACCAGGATAAATCTTCACATGCAGGTCCTCTACAAAGCTGTCGCCCTCTCCCATCTTGATGTCAGCTACATTTACAATTTAAGAAAGAAGACAAACCCAAAATGCCTGGTCCTTAACAGAAGACAAAGGCGTGGTTCCAACGACAGCACTTTCTCCGTATGTCCAGACGCGGAAGGAACTTTGTATAGTGCAAAGTTCATCTCGGTTACTTATCATCACTTATGCCCACATCTTAGGAATTTTAAATCCTGCTGTCCTGCAGCTTGTGAGCACTCTCCCACCTCTAATTATTCTCAAATATTATTGAACAGTTATAGCAACTCGGGAGGGGAGAGCAAAAGTTAAGCACTCATTAGGGCTTTATATTCTGCAACAGTTAAAACTGAGCACAGAACCGAGCTTCAAAGCCCTTCTCCACGCTGTGCACGCCGAACAGAAGTATGCAGATGAGATGGAGCTGAGCAAGCTAAGGAAATTCCTTGCTGAAGCATACAGTATGTGTTCACAGGCTTACCGTGGCTGCTAAAGACATTAGCAACAGCCTCTGCAGGGATAATATGTCTGTAAATCAATTACACGGGTTTCTCTGTGCTTTGAGAACATGCTTCAACCATTTCCTTCAATGACCCCTTAAGCCTAGGTGCACCTCTGAGCTCCTCAGGGCTCGGCGCAGAGCTGTCGCCTGGCCGCACGCGCTCGGCTCGCCCAGGGGAAGCACAGGCTGTGCTCGTCTCACATAGTTGGCACCACAGCCGCTGAATGCCGGCCAGTTTCTTGGGTTCCCAGCTATGACCTGGTAGCCTCTAACGGCAACGCGCTCCAGCCCGACCGCGTCGCGGCTTCTCAGCCGTGTTTGCAGTGTGCTGCGACCCGTGGGAGAGCTCTTCCTCCGCACCCAGCTCACCTGAACGCTGGCAGGTGGTCACCTCCTCGCCTCCAGCTCCGGCTTTGCACCGTGCCAAGAGTGAGCACAGCCACAGCTTCACTAACCAGCCTCAGGGCACCGTCCGCACCTTCAGGAAGTGTAAGTGACACCACGAGCACGTCGGCTCCACCAAGCTTTTCACAAGGGGAATTTTCCGAGGGGGATGGCATTACGCTGGAGGACCAAAACCACTGAGTGTTCATCTGGACACAGGCGGATGGAAAAAGTGTGGGGTTTTTTTTGCAAGAGGAGGGAAATGATTTTCCTCTGTGCCTACCAGGGTATCTAATTATTAAGAAATTTATAAGATTCCTCTATGAAAGGCTCACCTTTGTATTTAGGACATTAAACCCTGCAACCCAGGGGAGGGTTTTTTTTGCTTTGGTTTGGTTTGTGTTTTTTTTTACTTTAACTAGATTTGAAACCCTCCAGACCAGCGAGCAATCTTCAGGCAGCTACTGCATCCATGCCCCGGACTTCTCATTCCTGCACGCTGGGCCCTTGGAAGGATCTCTCAGGAGGTGGCACAGGCAACTGGAAAAATAAGGTCAAATTCCACCCCCCAGCGTAGGCTTGACAAAAGAATCAAACAGGCCTTTAATACAGAAAGGACTATAGAATCAAACCAGTTGGGCTCACAATGAAATACAGATTAAAACAGCTCTGCCCGACTTAGTGGGCACCTAGAGGCCACTGACTTCTCACATCTGGAAGGGTGAGGTGTAAGGCAGCAGAAGGGGTGAATTGAAGCCAGCAGTGTAACAGCCACAGCCACCAACCCAGTTTCTCCAGAAGTAAGTGGAAACCCTATAGGGTTGGGAGGAGAAGTCATGAATTTCAAAGTTGGGAACTGTTGGGGTAGGAGTGGAGGAAAAACAAAAGACTACAGGTGGCTTCTGATCAAATTCCTTCATACTCTCACTACACTAGGGCTTTTGTTGCCTTCAGAGCCATGTACCAAGTTATGGACGCAAGGAAAATGTGTGGAACTGGCCTTCAGGAAGAGCCACATGCGGCAGCTGCTGGCGCACACCTTCCTGACTCCTGCAGTGAGTGCTCCCTGGGGACACCCATATACCGCCAGCTCTCGCAGGAGAAGGCATTGGGGACACCCGGGCTTGGCGGCACTGCCACGGAGCACGAGGACACACCGGCTGTGCTCAGGCCAGGTTGCTCAGGAAAAGCATTTTCAGAGATGTCAGGAGGGCTTGGTATAGCCTGCAAGCTGCTGGGATGGACTGACAGAGAGCAAGGAAGCAGAGCAGCAGACTAAGAGCTGCTGTCCATGCCGGCTGTTTAAGACTCAGCTCCTCGTTGCCAAGCAGGTTTTGGTTTGCAGCAGGAGGACCAGGGATGCAGACACCCAGCCACCAAGCCGTGCACAGGAACACCACACTAACGATCTGAAACCCTTTTCAGGGAAAAACAAAACAAAAAAAAGTCAGTCTGAACTTATTCACTGCCAGCCAGCCCTGTGGGGCAGTGTGCCAGCCCCAGCCCGTGCCACCACCACGGTGCGACCCCAAGCCCTGGCTCGGCCAGCGAGCCCTGGCACGGCACCGCCAGCACCCCAACGCCGCCGGCTCCTGCAAGCCCCCCGCGGATCGCGACGGGCAGCAGGCCTGCCGCGGCACGCTGCGGGCCGTGACATCACCGCCGAAACCGCCCGGCCGCGGCCCCGCGCGCCGAACAAAGCGCATTCCCCGCTGCTGAGCTCATCCCCACGCTGTGCCGGTGCCGGCCGGGCCACCGCGGCTCCCGCTCGCCTCCGCTGGGGATGTGCCCTGCATCGCTGGCCCAGCCACCCTCGGCTCCAGAGCCCTGCTGTTGCGTGGAGGAAGGAGTGGAAGGTGGCTGCGGAGGCTGGCAGCCCCTGCGAACCACCCCGTGCGATGCAGACGGAGGGTTTGGTTCACGAGGGGTGTTGCATCTCCCCACTGGCATGTGGGGAAGGGTGCAGGCAGCAGCCCCCGTCCCCATAGCGGCGAGTGGCCGCAGCGAGCCCGCAGGGGACGAGTGGCCTGGGAAAGGCCATGGAAGGCGTGGGAATGCGCCCACACCGCCGCACGTCCCCATCGGCCGGGAGGGAAGCACCAAAGGCTGGGAGGACAGTCGGCGCAAGGCATCCCAGCGGTGACTAATCATCCAGGAATTCGTGCGAAGGAAAGTCCCCGTGGCTTGGGAGTGAGCTGCTGGGAAGTGGATTGCTGTGAAGCGATGGAGAGGGGGCAAGGAGGAAGGTGTTTTCCTGCCTTCGCCGTATCCTGTTAAGTTAGCCAGGAGAAACGCTCACCTCTGCTGCCGAAACCAAGTGCCGTGGTACAAACCACACGGCCCTCCTCCGGACGCGGGGCAGGGTGAGGGGAACGACCCCACCGCAGGTCTCTGCTCACCACGGGCCAGCACATTGCTACGGCACAGCAAGCCTCTGCCCTCCGCCACAGTGAGCTCGTACATCCAAGTCAGCAACACTGCCACCCGATTCAGAGGAATTAAGTTCCATTTTAAGCAAGACATGAAGATTTTAGACAATTTTGCATTTGACTAAGCTTAGCGAGAAATGCTTGTCTGATAAACTGGAGGACATTACTGCATGCATGCAAACAAAAAATGCCTTCTCACAACACACCACGGGCTTACACAACCAGAAAACCCAGCCTTGATCAGCAAGGCTGAACTGATAAAAACAGCCACGCAGTTAGATGTCTGCAAGTTTAACAACAAAACTCGGTATTTTCTCTGAAGAAGGAGAGCCCTGTAACCACCTCTGCAGGATTAAGATAGCCCTAAACCACCCTGGTTCGCATCAGGTTGGATCCAAGTTAAAAATCTGACTAGTTTTTGCAAAAACCTCCCAGGGCCATCAGAGACCCCAGCAGGCCAGATCCCGATGGCATTAATGCCATCACCTCCACGGAGCTCAGCCCCAGAGCTGTGCACGTCCAGTGCAGCAAGCTGTGCTGCATCTGCTTGGGAAAGGCTCTGCTCGCCCAAGAGCCCGACTCTTCCCATCTCCAGCCACACCTGAACTGGTCCCAGTTCACCACCCTGCTCCAGACCTTGGGTACGCTGCCTCTGTTCCCAGCACGGGCACCCCCACCGAGAGCGGCGAGGCCGAACAGGAGCAAGCAGCACGGAGGTTTCCAGACGCCAGGGTGACCTCTGCGCCCCTGAGGAGCGTGTTTACTCACACTGCGGGTAGGTCAGGACAGTTGTAAGAAACAGCACGGAGAGCTGTGCCGAGATAAATGAGCCCATTCAGATAGGGCTGCCTAATGCCTTCTGGTCCGCAGACGCCAGGCACGGAGGCTGCAGTGGATGGAGTTCCCGAAGCCAAAACCAACACGTTGGAAATTATCAGAAGTGATTGCTGTTTGGGGAAATCCTTGGCCACAACATACACCGAGATTCAATTTTTCCACCTGAAAAGCGGAATCATTGTATTGTCACGGGACCGTCTGAAGGAAATTCCCATTCATGCAGCCCTGCATGGCTCCACCAATCCCCACTCCGTGCTGCAGCACCAAGGAGCTCAAGATCAGAGCACGCTTTGTGCTCCTGGGCTGGTAACACGTCAAAAAAATATCCTGCCAGGTATTTCAGCTACTGAAAGGATTTGTGGCTTGTCCAAGCCTTGACGTTCTCTGATGCTGAGCACCTCACAGCACAGCTCCAGGTTTTTCTGGAAGCATGTAAGCACAGAAACCCTGTTACAGATGCTCTATAGCTGCCTACAGCTTAGTGATAAACTTACCCCTGAACTTACCAGCAGGTCAGCTCCCTGTCCTACCACTTCTCCGAGAAGCGGGAGGAAAGGTGATTAATCCCTACAATCACATCCTCACTACAGAGAGCACCAGTTACTTTGAAAATTACTTTGAAAAACTCTCTCCAACACCTGAGCCATTTTAACAACTCATGTCGGCACTGAGGCAGGTAGGCACTCTCAGCATGGCCACACAGCACCGAAAGCAGCCCTACAGCCACACGCTGCCACCAGCAAACACCCCGTCACCCCATCTCAGCCAAGCGTCAGGCTCAGCAACCACCCGCTGCCACTCGGGGCCACCACGACGGCACAAAGCGCCGGGGCCAGCAGTCGTTGTGCCTCCGAGCACTGCCACAAGTGTGTGCGCCCACCCAGAGGGGTGACGAACCCTCACAGAGCAGGCTGCTCCCTGTGGCCACGTGCCCCTGCCACCCCTCTGCCACCTGCGGGAGCCAACAACCCCGAGCCCCTAGCTCTATTCACACGTGGGGGATTCGTTCCAGGGTTTGAGGGTAGTTGTCGGGTTTTGTTTTGTTTTTCAAGTACGCTGCACAGCTGTATTGCTTTTCCATGACCGCTGCGAAAATGTCTTTGTGCTTTTGCATCCAGCTAGATGTTAGCTCCTCACTACCTTTCATAAACAGGTACCTGCGCTCCCCTCCACTGGAAACCGTGCCCATCCCATCTTTGGCAGCAATTCCGCACACCTGTACAGCCCAGCAGCACACACACTTCCACCTACATGGAGCACCAAGCACAAGGCTTGCCCCTGCACGGTCAGGATTTAAGACCTGCGTGCTGAACATCCTGCGCAGGACAGCACTGGGTTTACACAGCTTCAGCCAGAAGCTGCCAACACCAGAACAGCCGCCTGGCTCCAGGCCCGGGGAATTCACCCGTCGGTGGCAGCCACGATCAGACAGACCCCTCAGATGCAGGAGAGCGGTGGCAGATCCACGGAGAGGCACTGTCGCATGGGTGGTCTCCGAGCACCTTAAGAAGGACCGTATGGGATTAATGGCACAGCCTCAGCAGACATCAGCCACAGCTGCACCACACGCGCCTGTGCAGAGCGCATACCCACGCCTCCCGCCCCAGCACCCTGTCCCTGCCTGGTGCTCGCTGCACGGCAAAGCTCTAAGACGACTGCTTCGGACGCTCTCCAGCTCCGTGCACGGGCTCCCACCGCCTGCAGGCCCGCTGCTAACCAGCAGCAGCTCTGCCCATCTGACGCAGCCAGCCTAGCCCAACTTTGTCGGGAGCTGCTCACGCGTAACAGGCTCTGGCCGCTAACAGCGTTTCCGAGCCAGGCAGCGCCCAGAGGGACACCTCCTTTCCTCTCCGGAGGCTGGACCTGAAGCCTTCCAGCCGGGCGCTCCGTACAACCCCTCCCAAGCATTGCAAGCTCCCAGCCGTCTGCACAGCCTCCAGGGACAGCACTCTGCCACACACGAGCTGACTGCGCAGGGTGCAGCCAATTACCCAAATACTCACCAGCTGCAGGACCTAGCCGTTCACCTGCAGTCTCACATTGTCTGCATTTGCAAGCCAATTGTATTTTGCATTCCTAACATAACACAAAAATAAAGGACTGGCTTTAGGGGCAATTTTGCTAGAACCAGAACAGCTGCTCTGCCTGGTTGCCCTCTGTGCCACCTCCTGACTTCGCACCCATCAGTAGCACTGAAGACAAGCTCAACTAGCAATAAGCCTTATGCCCCGAGACAGTCAAAACTCACATCCCACAGCAAGGAGCAGCACCTCAGAGTTTACGTATCATTACCATTTCTGCACGTGCACGCCGCAGGCCTGCTATTTAAGCCACAGTCGGTTCCCAGGGATGAAGCCATGCCGTCCCAGCACAGATAACTGCACACAGATCCAGGCAGGCAAGTCCACTCTAGCCTGCACGAGACCCGTCTTTGCTTCTGGGACTCACACATTGGCACCTGTGACCATACCCCTCACAGTTACCCAGCAGACTATCAGGTATTTACACCTTGTTTGTTACCAAATCCTCAGTTTCACCATGAAAAGTGTTTAGTAGCATGCCTCACTGCTACCCCATCCAGAGGTATTTGCCCTGTTCCCATAAGGGACTGGCGTGCTCCTTGTTGTTTCAGTGCTCAGCCTGAATCCATTTGCTTGCCCAGGCACCACATCAGGAGCCTCAGCTCTTTTTCTCACAGGTAGGGTATGAAATATTCTACAGCTAGTTAAAGCCTATGTTTAAGTAATAAAGTTGGTTAATTAAAATATTTAAGTTTCCTCTGCCTTAGGCAGTATTTTCAACCAATAGGTGCAGCAGCTAGCGTTAGGCAGTTTATTTTTCTCCTTGCAATTAAAAATCTGTTAGGTGTTATGTAGCTTCAGTTATTTATCTCTATCAGAAGAGGCATTTCTTTAGTTTTAAGCACTGAGCTCACAGCTATGCTGCAGTACCGCAGCGAAACGTGAAGTACATTTACAGAAGTAGGTTTCTGTGCCACTGACTCCAGGGAAATTCCCTGGCTGAGTCAGGGGCGCCGGGCAGAGCTTTACTCAGCAAACCCCGCACACCTCAGCTGTTCCCAGGGACCGAGCCGGCAACATCTTACTCATGGCTGCCGCTCCTGGCATTGCAGCATCGCCTGCCAAATTGGCGTTTTACCTGTTCGACAGCACCAAAGCATACAGCAGGCCCCAGTGCCGCTGCTGATCACAGCTTTCCGTGAGCGCCTTGCAGAAAAGCTCCGTCCTGCAGGAGCTCACCAGGTCAGGCACTTCTGCCGACTCAGCAACCAGGAGCTCAAGAGCAGCCCAGAGGCAGCACGCAGCAGGCGCAGCTCGGCCTTCAGGACAGCCTCAGGGTGACCCAAGACCCAAGCTCGGGGCTCTGGTGTGCAGGCTGAGCCTGCTTCCACAGCAGAGCGAGACACCCCCAGGACCCTCGCGGGGTAGCTCCAAACCTCCACCTTTCAAAAAGCTCTTCCTAGGCAAAATCCTGACTTTTGGAGGCCTATTATTTTTAAGTTCCTATCACCCCCACAGTGCAGTGACAGATCTGGAAGCCCCCAGCTGGTGGTAAGGCACGCCATGCCCCAGCTGTCCCCAGGGGGTGCTCAGCCAGGAGCCAACCACCCTTTGCCCAGGCTGGCAAATGTGACCCTAAGAGAGGACAGCACAACCGTCTTGCCTCATGGCATTATAGATACCACACATATATAGGTGGGAGCAGAGGGAGAAGTATTCTATTAAGTGTAAGTGCCACACGTTTTGGGAGCATGCCATACTTTATGCCATGTGTCGGGAAGAGTCTAGGAATATGCCCAATAACCTTTGTGATATGCTCCTCCTGTGCTGAGGTTCACAGCAAATGAAGATGCCGGTGGCCACAGGGTTAATTCTTAGGGACAAGGTCTCTGCAATATCCTTGCTCAGGAGTCCCATATGCTGCTGTCTCTATAACTGCAGATGTCTGCAAGTCGTTAGCTTGTTCACTAATGCTCACTGAGCAGCCACTAATCATCCGGCTGTGACAGCACCAAGGTCAGGGCTGTGCCGTCCAGCCTTTAAAGTGGCCGTGTGCTGAATGAAAAGCTTAAATTGGTGCTTTTTCACCTCCTATGCACGAGGGGAGAATCTGAACCACTAGAAGACAATCTCAGAATTTTCCAGCTTTTTTTGTGTATGAAAATAGAAACTTTAACTGGCTAGCTGAGAGCTGTACCTGCTTCTGCACAGCTCCATGGGGCACTACGGCACATGGCAGCGCATGACCACAGCAATCCTCAACAACCTGATGCTGTAGTTCCTCAAGCAGACATCACCTTCTGCTTTTGGCAGCTGGGCTGAGCTGGCAATCCTTGCTCTTCCTCACTCCTAGGTTAGGTCAGGGAAATACAATCAGTACAGAAGTTGCTTTACCAGCACACTCTGCCAGCTGGGGTCTTCTGTGGTAGGGCTTCCTTGACCACTCTCATTTGTTGCAGCCATTCAGTTGTCTACTATGCACACCACATCCTCAGCTAAGAGGATCTAGTTCAGTTCAAACAGCACTAGACACCACAGGGATACATAGTTACCACAAAGCTCACATTCACACAAACTGCTGGGAGTTTCCACACCCAGCACCATGCTAGCTCTCACTGTACACATTTTTTCTCACATACAGGCTTTGTTTTCGGTCTATGAAGAAAAGAAGATACTTCATTCTTTTGGACATGTCACAGGCATGGCCTCTCAGATGTACAGTTACTCCCGAACACTCATTTTGGTTTTTTTTTTTGGGCAGCACATCACTGTGAGTGCAGCACAGACCAGCCAAAGGAGCCCGTTAGGCCTAATAAAGTTTTGGTGGACAGCAAGATGCAGTGCAGGCAATTACCATCACCTAGCCTGAGTCCCCCAAGGAGCAGAAAGACACTTCCCCACCCACCCTAGACTATGAATATTTGAGGAAGATTCACCATGACCTGTTTTGGCCATTCAGTATAGACCTCCAACCTAGCCCAGGCAGTTCGAGCTACTTCTGCACAGGGGGATCCCCACAAGGCAGTTTGTAAGAGGTCCTCACATGGTCAAAGTCAACAGGTCTATGGCTGGTAAGCTCTGTATGGTTATGGTAGCAGTCTGCACATCCACACTGGAAAGGGGAACCATTCATGGGTTGGGAGCATTATGATTTCATGGCTAGAGAAGATCCTACGGTGCCAGTCTAAAAGCTTCCACGCCTTTGTCCTCACATCCAACAGCTGCAGCATCGGGCACCCCCAAGGTTGGGCTGTGGCACTGAAGTTACATTTTTTTCCCCAGCAGTCACCAGCTTGTTTTTTTCTTTATAGCTGTATTTTCACCCCAAGCCTAAAAGAATTACTGAAAGAAATAATCCTCAGAGACAACCAAAGCTGTTTCCATTTGACTTTTAATTAGACCATTGATTTTGTTCAAGCAGTTACATAAGCTATCAGACATTTGCATGCAGCCACACTGTTAATCAACAGCCAGAACAGAGCTGAAACAATGTGATTAGCATCCCAGCCTTCCCACAGTCAGTAAGTTAGGTCTGCTCAGAAACCAACACTTCCCCCACAGAGGAATTTGATAACAAATTATGTCTGCGCAAGTGACAACCACTCACAGAGAACCACTGCAACTAATAGCTGCTGCAGCAAACAGCAGCTCTGCAAAAGCAGCCAGGTGTTGGAGCAGGCTCATCCAAGTCCACTCACAAATTAGTGGACTTAGTCCACTAATTAGTCCACTCACAAATGTTTAGCATTCAACAGCATTCCTGTTCTAGTCCGTGCATCAAAACTTGCTTTCCCGTGTTTGTGGAGCAACTCAGATTGATGCAAAGATCACTCAATTTGGTGTTTTAGAGCAGGCTCAGGGATGCCAGGGCTACAGATTATTTGTGAGAGCAATGAGAAGAGTTACAGGGTCTTGCAAAGAAGGAAACCCCACGGAAATCCACTGTCTAGCTATGAAGTGAGGTAACACTTGGTATCTTGCACAGTCAAGATGACAGTTTGACACCAACATTGTTTAGTAAGCTGCTGTTCCCCATTCTACGGCAGGGATCCGAAGTCAGATTAACCCAAGTTTTGGGTCTCACACCACAGCGGACAAGGTATGTTTGTCACACTGCCCCTTACCAGGCAGGGAGATGCCCTCGGGCAGATGCAGGCCCAAGGCAGCACCACCATCTCGGGCACTTCTCTCCCACAGCCTGAACCCAGGGACCTCCTTCATGCAGCAGGAGCGAGCGCACGTGCCTTGCAATAAAAGGATGATTGCACAGAGGTGAAGGTCCGCTCCAAGATGTATATGTCAGGGTTTTAGCCTTGAGACCTACACCAGCTCTGAGAACTGGTTTGCCAGTGGTTGGAAGTCCACCAAAACCGTGCTGCATCTACTTACCACTGCAGGATTGTTGTGAGAAAAGGGCATGTAAAACAGTTAATTACACCAATTAAAGGAAGGATAGCTAGCACATGTTAGTATCTAGCCAAAAGAGAGCACTATTTCCTCTTCTGTGTTTGAATAACCTTCAGATTCGCATATCATGGATGTTTGCTCAGAGCGCAGGTCTGCTCCCCCAGCTCTGTGCATTGTGCCCAGGAGGAGACATTTCAAAGCTTGTTTACATGACAGAGTTCACGAGCTGCCACCTACAGCTCATTTCAGCCCACCAACCACGCCAGTGCCCTTTAATACAGTCTCAGAAACGCATACACATGGGTTTTGTCTCCTCACAAGGGTGGCCGTAGACTAATCAAGACCAGCAGGCAGCCACGAGCGGCCCGGTCGGCCTGACATGGCCGCAGGCGAGGCCACAGCCACCCGGTGCACAGGCCGGCAGCAGCTGCCCTCCAGACCTCAGCACAGAAGGCCGGTGGGAACGGCGCAGCCAGGAGGCAGCAGGAAGGGTGGGCTCACAGCTTTCGGGTACTGCCCCGCAGCGGCACAAGCGCTGCCACCACACCCATGCTCACAGAAGACGGCCTCACGGATCCCACAGCCAGAGCTGGGAGCTGCTCGCGTGCACCTCAGCAGCGCCAGGACCGCATCTGAGGGCAGGCCTCACCCAGCTCAGCCCTGACGGTCACAGGGACACATTGTGCAGGGCACCTTCAGCGTATTCCTGCACTGACTTCAGCTTGAGGGGCCACAAGCAGAGGCAGAGACAGCAGGCCACCACCCCTTCTCGCTTCCTCAGGGGCACTGAGGGCTAGGGCTGCTGTTCCGCTCTCATAACCGCTGTCTCCAGCGACCTGTACCACCCAGGAAGGGTTCTGGTTACAGAAGCTCTCAGTAAAAACAGCACTAAGTGTCGCAGCCGCCTCAAGGCTCCCACCACCCAGCATCAGCCGCTCTGGGGCTGCTCTCCTCCTCCCCACCGAGCAGAGGCCCCTCGCAGCAGGCGGGCTGGGTTCCAGCACAGAAGTCTGTCTGTCCATCCGTGCCCACCTGGCCCTCAGAGGCACCACCTCCTGGGAGATGTGCTGTTGCTGCCACGGAGCCCGGCACAGCTCATGCTGGAGTAATTCAGTGCTCTGACAAAGAAATGCGTCATGCTTTGCTGAGTGCCCCGGAGCACGGCAGAAGGAGCGGCAGCCCATGATGTCACCGCAGCCCGCGGCCATTTTTATGCTATTGCTGGGTAACCCTGGCAGGGGAGCTCATGCAACCTGCTGTTGCTGTTAGGAACAGCTCATCCCTCCGCAAGAACAATCCCAGCCTGGATGTTCAAAGCTGCGCCAACAACCTGCAGGCTGATCACCACAGCTTGCTGTATTTCAGAGCTCTTTTCTGTAGGTCAGTGAAATATCAGCCGAATTTACGCTTTAAAGTTAGAGCTCGCCTTCAGCATTGATTAGTTCCTCCCCATTAGACGAGCTGTCTGCTTCTGTAAGCTGCAGGGAACAGAAGAGGACCATCACCCAACAGACTCAGAGGAAACACCCCATTAACGATGAGGCTGCGCAGCTATGAATGATCGTTCTCCTCAAAGGGTTTGTTAGAGAACCGTGGCTGCTTTGTTCAAGGGCAGTACCAGCAGGAGGCCCAAACCACCCCAATCCATCACAGCCGCAGAGACCAGATTGTGCTGCTCCAGCCTCTGCCCACCCCCGGGCAGGAGAGTGTCTGGTGTTACTCACCACAAGGCAGCCCACGCTTCCCAGGAACTTGGGCAAGGCTGCAGATGGCTGTTTGAAGTGGCCTAGCTTGTTTTCCCTAACAAAAAAAAAACTCCAATTCTATTCCTGCAAGGGTCTTGAGTATTACAGATGGAACATGCTAGCAAAGTAGAAGGCATTGCATACATCTTACTACAGATGTTAAGCTTCCAACTGCTTACAGCAGAACAGCGCCTGCACCAGGAATTGCAATCCATTGAGCCCACTGCAGCAGATCCACTCCTTACTATGATGCACCAGATGCTACGCAGACACCCCCAAAAACTCAAGGTTAGTTGTAGAAGGGGACGGTAGGCTGAAGGAAGCTCACATAGGCATCATTAGAGTCCAGAGAAACATCTGGTTATGATGCAACAAACTCACTGCAAGGCTTTCAACTACAAGATCCTAGATTTACCTCTGACCTGTGATGTGGAAGAAAGTGTCCTTCCTATTAGATTACAGAGTACTGGCCTTTATTCAGGAGGAAGGTTAAGGGATAGGATTTTTTTTTTTTTTTTTGCCTGGTGGGGGATAAAAATCTGTACCAAGCAAAAGCAAGGCTCGGGGAACAAACCTCTCTCAAACTTCACTAAATTAGTCCAAACCAACAGGCAGAGCTTGCTCAGCCCATTCAGAAGATAACCTCAGACATCGGTTGACTCAACTTGAACCCAAGATTAAGTTCTTCAGAGGAACCAGTGCAGCTCACCCCACCCCACCCCACCCAGGCACCCGTTACAGGAAGGGCGGGTGAGCACCCACCACTACCGCACTGACTGTGGCAATCGAGAAAAATATAACAGCGGCTAACGCAGACTTCAAATCCTCAATACTTTCATAGCAACTGCTACTCATTTCCCCAAACATAAGATAAAAGGGCATGTATCTGTTCCCTGCTGTTAGCAGTTCAGCCTGCAACAAACCAAGCCTTGTGAGTAGTGCCACACTCACACAGTGAAAGCTGTAGGAAAGTTCTCAGATTTCCTTTTCGGGATGGGCAGTGCCTTTCCTTAGCCTTTTTTACATGGGTTTTGTTTTACATTCTTCCCCCGACAGTTAACACTCAGCTACACAGCATTTCCTTCCTCCAGCACAGACATGCTTGGAACGTCTTTTTCTGTTTTGTTGCCAAGTCCAGGCGGATTGCAGCAACACATCCTCACCTACTTCTACCTGACATGCATCTCCATCACTACCTTGGTGCACCTTGCCCAGAGGTGAGAATCCCTCTTCAGGGAGAGCTGCTCTGGAACAGGGACCACAGCGCTATCATGGTGTGCACACACCAGAAAGAAGGAAGAAAACCTCACAGCAGCCTAGAGGTTTCTCTACAGAAAGCCTGGCTACTTCATCCAGAGCCCAAGTCAGATGTGATGCTTTGCAAATGATAACTGCTGGGACAGGCTCTTCATGCACATTGGTACCAAGCTGTAACAGAGCCAAACCCTGCATCTCAGAGCTTTGAATCCCCCTTTCATTACTGCAGCAGTTACAGGCCAGGTGCCCTGCCTGTGACCTGTGTACCGCTTCGGGCAGTGCAGGATGACACGTCCACGCGCAGGTACACCCGATGTTGGTGGCAGAGAACTGGGCAAGCGCTGCAGCACAGCACAAGTCTGTTCACACCAGCGTCACCTGCAACAACCATTTTGCTCTGGTGCGCTTGCTTCGCATCTATTATTGGTCTGAACTTGGCACGCCCTTGTTCAGGTCCCACGCAGGCTGCACAAAGCCTTTTCCTGATGGGCAGAGAGAAAACAGAATTCCTCTAAAGCTTGAGGGAGTCAGAGATCATTGTTTTACTTCCCATTGCTTGCAGCAGACACCAAACAATACTGGGAATGCAAAAACCCGGCCACACACGAGGCTAACCACATTCTTAGATTACAGTTGTAGGCTAGGAAAATAGTTATCCTGCCCACTTTAGGTTTAAACATCCCCACGTAAGTCAAACAGGACACAGCATTACAATATGGAACAGTCAAGACTTCAGTCCTTCTTGAATGGCTTGTATAGTTTTCAGTGCCTTAAACAAAAAAGCTGTTTAGCACATTAGCCTAACTGGTCCCAAGTAATTTTACGAAAGAATTTGATCACTTTACAAGTTTCCTCTCAGATGTAAAAGAATGCAAGAACAGCCTACCTAAGCTACTTTAAACTGTAACTTGGAGCAAATGGCTCAGGCAAAACCACTTACTCTTTAGTCCAACAGTCAGATTATTGAAATGCCAGGTCCTGAGGAGACCCAACCACCCCTTAAAACACAAAGCACCTCCAGTCTCCAGTAGTGAGGCCCATTGTCAGTCTATCAAAAATAATTTTAGAGGGGAAGGATTAAGTGTCATGTTTCCAAGAAGCAGAAAGCTGCTTCCAAGAAACACTGGATATTTTCCAGAAAACAGCCTCCAGGGCAGTCACAGGTAAGTGGCAGACAAAATGCAAGTGTGTTTTGACTACCTCCTTATGATGTGTTAATAGCACCTGGAGTGAGACAGAGAGAGACCCTAAGTGTATACAGGCTGAAAATACATTTGCCTTCTTTGAGGTTTCAAGCACCTAGCTCTAGGCATTAGACGATAATACATTTATCTAGTTTAAGAAATCTAAGACTCACTCTGTCACCCCATAGTGCATCAACAGCCTAGGGATAAAAAAAGAGCTGTCCCCCAACCATTTTCCTGGAATGACATTTCAAATGGGTACTCAAAGGACCCACAGGTTGAGACAACTCATCTTTACAGCATGCTGGAGGTCTGCACTACAGGGCACAGTGCACATCAAGTACTCAGCCCTTAGCCAAAAACCCACCTGAGACACAGGTTAGGATGGTCAGGCTGGGCCAGCAGATGTCCTTTCCAGAAGTTCTCCTGCAGCTGGGACATCAAGGCCACCAAGGTCCCCAGGAAGCAAGTACCAGCAGACCGTGATTACAACCCCATTCCCTCCTGGCATGGTTCAGCTCCCTCTAGGCACTGCAGTGGTGCTCAGGACAACCACAAAGACAAACCTTAAAAACCAACGCAAACTGCAGCTGATGCCAGATCCCAGGGACACAGGAGCAGGCGGCAGCACTGCCACGCAGCCCCCGCTGCCTCTCCCCACCTTTTTACTCATGTTACTGCTCAGCATCCTGCAGCTGGGAGGCAAGTCAGATCAGCTCACTTATCTGATGAAAGTGCAACCCAGCGAAGATAAACCACACGTTTTTCAGTTTGATCAATCTGAGTGCTGCACTCTAAGATTACCGTTTCACCAAACAAACAAGCCAGCTGCTCAGCACCCCTCTTGCTGCTGCCCGTGACACAGCACTGCAGGGCAAGCATTGGGTGCAAGCTACAGTACAGGCTTCAATCCATGGCCACAAACTGCCCGCCAGGCTTCAGACCATGAAGTCCTGATTCTAAGCTAAATCAGAGGACTCACTGCCTGATACCTGGTTTCTGGAGACAAGCTCAGTGCCAAACATAACCTCAACCCCCTCCCTGCAGTTTGCTGTGGCTTTTACCAAGGCACAATGTGGCTCCCATACAAAGTAATCTCTGGAGCCGATCAACTCCTTAGGCCCTTGTGCTCTGCATTCCTGGCGTCCTACTCTGCCTGTCACGCCGCACGCCACTCAGCACCCAGGAATCCGCAATTATCCTCAGTCTAGCAGGCAAAAAGAGCTAGACTTAACACTTGTTAACACTTCAGTAGCACAGCAGCCACCTCGCACTGAACAGAAGACTCCTTCCTGCCCAAGTCCCCTGCCCTAACTGCTTTTTCAGAGCTTTCAGTCCCACCTTTGCTGGCTGGCCCACAGCATGGACATGCTTTACATTTGTTCTTACAGTAGATCACACGGTCACAAACTTACTTGCACTGAAGTGAAGGAACCTCACACCTTGAGGAAAAGGCAGCTTGGAACTGCCCATGGACTCGGACCAATGGCTAGATAAGGCATAACAGCAGGAGAGGCTAACTCCTTCTCCCAGCTGGTACAAAAAAGGTTGTGGTCAAATATTACAGATTTGATTGATTTGATTTTTTGCATGTGGCTTTTTTTTTTTGGACAACATCTGAATGCCAAAATCCTTCAGTACCAGGCTTCTAGAAGCATGGGCTGTAGGACAGCAGCAGTAGCTAAGCCTTCGTGCATAGCTTCTAAAGCATTCCTGGAAGTTAAATAATAACTGGAACAGGCACTGCATCCATTTAGCAGAGGTTTGATGGCATTATTAATGCTAGAAATCCAGCAGCCACAGCTGTCTGTTTTCCCAACCGATTTGGCTCAGAGCTGGCCCCAGGTCCCAAAGGCCAACCTAGCCCTCGTAGTTCTCTACCTAAGAGCCCTTACTCGGACATAGCTCTAGGCCTCCAAATGACCTCATGTTTGTTCAGCAGCACAAAAGAGACAAAGTCCTAAATTCTCCAGAACCTAAAGCCAAAGGGAGAAAAGCACTAAGGGCAGGCAGTGTTTTACAGCCTTGGCTGTGCCTGCAGAAGGAGCAGTGTGGGCTTCAACCCATTTTGCTGAGCAGAATGCCACAAGGTTTATTTTGAATGTCTTTTTTGGAAGGCAAGTTCAGGATGTTTTTTCAGGAGTGGTTCAGTTTATCCAGGGCTGTACGTATAGTAGGACGCCTGTGCTACTGCTTGGCTTCTGCTCCAGTTGCACAGCACGAATGGGGCTGTAAACCCCTCCACGGAGAGGCACTAGCAGCCACAGACACCTCATTCTCCAAAACTTCAACAAGCTGTTACTGTAAGAGGCAATACAACACAAGTAATCTCCAGAACAGTTAAACATGTCTTCAGTAGCTATAGCCACTCCGCAGCTAAATCTTATCTTGTAAGAGCGCTGTGCTGCTGCAGCAGTGTTTCTAGAAAGGAAATCGCTCAAAGCCAGGCCTGACCAGACTAACCTTGATCTCCCAAACCCGTATCCGTCGGGAAGCCTCACAGCACAATAGGAAGGCAGCTGGAGCAGCTAAGTTTTCCTAGGTCAAACAATACAATAAGAGGGAAGCGCTCGCCTGGCCGTTAACGAGCTACTCCAGTGGCTGAGCAGAAAGGTGAGTTCAACCATCAGCAGCATTGAGAGCTGGCAAGAGAAAGCTCAGCAGAGAAGCCAGGCAGCTGCAAGTCAAACCCTGCTGTGTGAAGGGAATGCAGCTCTAAGTAAATAATTAGCACCAGCTCTGCTCCCAGCTGCGAGCACATTAGCTGTTCTCCCCTCCAAGGGGAGCCAGACATTCGGGACCCAAGAATCCTCATTTTGTCCACGTTAGCAATGAGAAACCACAGGGCACCCACCCACTCCACCGAGCACGTTTCTAGGGAGGGCTTCTGCAGCAACTCTTACCAAGTCTCTCCCACACCAGGAAAGTTCTTATTTTATTGCTGTTGTAGCTAATGCCTCTGAAGGGAAACAGCTTTCACCTTGGCGGAGAGTTTTAGACAGCCGAGCAGAGCTGAACTCACCCAAATTCAGCTGTGTAATTCATTGAGGCCAGAGTCATCAGGAGACAGTAATTAGAGTTATCTGGCAAAGAGCTAGAAGAAGCATTCACATTCTTTCCCAGAGATCTCTCAGGCATTCAAATTACGGCTTTACAGATTGTGCTGCGGCCACACCTGAGCAATCCCCAAAACGGTCACCACAGGCATTCCTGAGGGATCAGCTGCCATTTGCCCTGCATACCAGCCGCTGCAGCTTCCCGAGCGGGCTGCCAGCTACCCAGCAGTCGCACCCTCTGCTGCGGGACGGACAGCGAAGCCTAGCGCCAGCCAGGGCGAGCATCAGCTCCAACCCCGATCTCCAGGCGTTAGCAGAGCTCCTTGGGCATTTTCCACCGTGAGCTACCGCAGCACGAGGATTAAGGAGAAAGTGCAGCCCTGCTCAAAAGCAGGATGTAAGCTGCAATTGCACTCTGATAAGCATGCACGCTAGCCTGAGCACTGGCATCATCTACTGGGCTCTAGCATGTAAGAAGAGTCCTCTTACGCTCCTCTATCACCTATGGTAGTGCCTTTGGGGGATGCAGGCTGGGGCCAGCAGCATCCCAGCTGGATCTGCTGCCTGGGCTGACGAGGGACATCTGGGGAAAATGCTGCACAGAGAGAGAACGTGCTGCAGCTTTCCTCGGGAAGGCAAGCTACTTGGAAGCACAGCCAATGATACAGGAGAGGCATCGGGGAGGATAACACCATAGTGCTGACAGGCAGCTGGGGGACACAGCAGTGGCACAGGACCATGCACACAGCTCAGGAGCAGCACCCCGCTCTGCCCGGCGAGGGGACCCCACGGCCACGCAGCACCCAGGGGTGGCACCCCAGCCCGGGGAGCAAAGGTTCTGCACGTTAAGCCTTAAAAAAAAAAAAACCATACAAGAAGGCGACGGGGGGGCACTCACCGATGGAGACCAGCTTGATGCTCTCCCGCTCCAGGAACTCGAGGGCGACGGAGACGTTCTCCAGCTGCATCTGGCGGAAGGTGGGCCGCTGGTGGTACTTGCGGTACATGCGCTTCTGGCTGAGCACCTCGAGCAGCGCGATGAGGCGCAGCCCATCGCTCAGGTCGTGCTGCAGGTTGCCGATGCGCTTGTTGACGCAGCGCAGGTGCTCGTTGCACCAGCGGGTGAAGGTGTTCTGCTGGATCCGCTTCCAGGGCGCGTCCTCCGCCAGGTCCTTCTCGGTGGCCGGCATCTCGCCGTCGGGCTCGGCCGCTCTGCGCCCGCCCTGGCCCCGCGCCTGCGTGCTCATGGCGGGCCCCGCTCCGCCTCCGCCCCGCCCGGCCGCGCCCGCCTGAGGGGAGGGGAGGGAAAGCGGTGGAGGAGGGAGGGAGGGAAGGAGCGCGGCCTCGCGGTTGTCCCGCTCCTCCTGCAGCCGCCTCAGCCCGGCTCTGCCCGGGCCCCCGCGCCGCCGCCCGGCCTTTATCCGCGGCAGCGGGGCCCGCCCTCGGCCGCATCAGCCGCCCGCGCCCCGCCGGGCTCGGCCGGGCCGGCCCCCGGGCCGTGTGGGGCCGCTGCGGGGCCCGGGGCCGGTGTGGGGCCGGGGGCGGCCCCCGGGGCACCGGTGTGGGGTCGGGGGTTACAGGCCCCCTAGCGCTAACGTGTGGGCGGGGGGCTGCCCCCACGGCACCCACACAGAGCCAGGGGTGCGGCCCCTATAGCACTGCTGCGTGCCCGGGGTGCAGCCCCCTGGCACTAATACACATATTTGGGGTGCAGCCCCCCTGGCGCTAATGAACGTATCCGGGAGTACAGCCCTCCTGGCGCTAATACACATACCTGGGGATACAGCCCCCCTGGCAGTAATACATATATCTGGGGGTGCAGCCCCTATAGTACTAATGAACATATCTGTGGGTACAGCCCCTATAGCACTAATACACGTTATCTGGAGGTGCAGCCCCTATAGCACTAATGTGTATCCCCCCTGGCACAGGTGCACAGCCCCCGTGGCACCCGGGCACGAACAGAGCTGAGGCCAGCAGTGCAGCCACCAGTGCAGCCCCTGTATGCGCACAGCCGCAGCAGCGCGGCACCCCAAAGATAGCACGGCCGGCTGGGGGTACAGGCAGCCGTGGGTGGGTGAGCCCAGGCTGGGGCCTGCCCGGCACGGAGCTGTGCGGCAGAGGCCGGCAGAGCCTGGTCTCTTTGGGCAGGGAGGGGTTGGGTTGTCTGTAAAACGCTGCAGCCACCGGGCGCCGCCGTGCAAAGTACAGCGCGGAGCAGCGGAGGCTGTGGGCTTGCAGAAGATGCAGCACGCTGCTGGGGAATAGCACCCACCGTGCTGACAGACGCTATCTTATCAACTGCTTAAACAAAAAACAAACTTCAAAAAGCGAGCAAGTCAGGCTTGAATTCTCGGGGGTTTCTCTCTTTTTTTTTTTCACTTTTGTGACTGATTTCCTGGCGAGCCACTCCCTGCCGACATACAAGGCTGAGACTTGCCGCTGACTCATTTGATGACAGCAAAAAGTCAACAGAACTATCCCATCTGCAGTTGCTACATGCTGACTTGGTAGGGGTTGCTGAGTCTCATGACACTTAACTGGTCAACAAAAGCCGCAGGGAGGTGCCTTTGCCCGTCCCTGCCCCGAGGGACGCCTGAGCCCACCCGCGGGCCACATCCCGCGCACTTACCTATGCCCTTGGCTCTGCTCCTGGAGCTGCCCCGCTGATTCCAAGTGTCCGCGTGTGTCTATTTACACCAAGGCCGTCACACCAAAAGATGTGAGAGTCTGTCGGAGGAAGCACATCCATTAAAACACAATCAATAAAGTCTAATTTAATTAAATGACCACAGCCACTCTCCACTAAAATTAGAATACAGATGTCCAATGATTTTATCCCAGTTTTATTCTAATGCCTTTACTGAACTGGGGCACTGCAGTTTCTCTCCTGCTCCTTCCTCCAGACTCTTAAGTTTTATTTAATAAACTTGTTCACAGGAAAATAGGAAAGAAGCAAAGATGAAGGTGAGGTAAAGTGGGAGCCGTGCCCAAATTTCCGTCCCTCCCCAGCCAGCAGGCAGCATCGCCTCCTGTTTTACAGTTATCTCAGAAATCAGAGATCAGATTTAATGTACCGAAATGATGAGGTGTGTCTCACGGCACAGCAGCCATTGCCCTTTCCTCAAATTATTGACCGAGCAACAAAGAATTTGAATAAAAAACGCTTATGGAGTGTCAGGCTCCAGCTGAAGGACTTTATTTACAGAGCAGAAACAGCAGCAGGTCCCGGGGGAGACCTTGGAAGCTCCCTGCCATGGGCACAAACTGGTCCAGCCCAGGAGAAAGTTGGCTGGGAACAAGGAACTGAGCCTTTTTCCAAGGGCTCCTCTCCCATCACCCTATACTTCATCTCTTAATAGATGCTAATTGCTTATTGACTTTGGCCTGGGTTGGGGCTACTTAGCAACCATGCCACATCCGGATTAGCTGATTGCTTATAACATTTTAATTTCAGTTCCTTCCCACTCCCGCACCTAGTAATGCACACTCTTTAACAACACTTTGTGCCCAGGCACGCTGCAATTTGGAGCTTCAGCCTTTTTTTTTCCTGTAACAAAAGAAGCAAATAAAAATTAAACACGAAAAAGGTAGAAACAGTATCAGGACCTTAACTGTTAACTTAAGCTTAAAGTTTTCAGTGGAACTCGTCTTCTCCATAGAGCCATCAGAGAAAGTTCTCATCCCACAGATTATTGTGCAATGGCACACTCAGCACACACAAGGACGGCGGTTTCTCTGAGTGGTTTCGCACCGCTCCATCATCCACGCGTCCCACCAGCAGCTTCAAGGCATGCGCTCGGATGTGAAGCTGTAACCCCAGGCTCACCCCACCGGCATCGGGGAGAGGCAGAGCCCACAGCTGGGGCCAACTGTGCTGCTGCCCCCAGCCACTGACCCCAGGACCCGCAGGACAGAGCCTGTGTCCTACAGCTCGTGTGCGAACGGCTCCAGTGCTCCAGCTTTCGCACGAGCAGAAGAGAAATAAAAGCAGCCGGAAGGCAGCCCAAGAGGGAAAAACTCCCAGAGAAGTGGCCACCACTGGTGCACATCCTGTGGCCATCCAGCACCCATGGGGGAGCAGCACCAGGTCGCAGCAGCCGGCCGTGACCACCAAAGGCAGCGGCATGGTCGGGGCTGCTGCTGCTGGGGACGGCAGCGAGGCGGCGGGTGCTGGTGCTCTGGGTGCAGTATCGCACTCCAGCCCCTCTCCTCTGTGCATCGCAGGGATTTTAAACAGAATCCGGCCTTCTGCATCCCGATTGCTTTCACAATTTTGGGAACAAAGACTGCTTTATGGGAAGAGAATGAAAAGAAAGCAAAATAATTTCTGCTCTGAGGACCAGATCCTGTTTCCTTCCTTCCTTCCTTCCCGTTCACAGATGGTGCCTGAGCCGTGGTCCGAGCGAGGTTTCTGGCTGCTGGGCAGATGGGGCAGCCCACACGTGCACCCCCTCGCCTGCTCCTTTCTGATCGGGGCAGGAGGGCACCGTGTCCGGGAACTGTCCGGCCGTGGCTGTGGCCACTGCATGGTGCAGCTCCCCTGGCACCAACACCTGGTCCTCTGCAGCCCGTGCAAGAGATCCCCCGTGTGCTCCGCAGCCGGGCTGTTCTTGGGGTCACGTCTGACCTGAAAAACTGGCTTGACTTTGAAATGAAGTTGGAAGACATTTTGGAACACAAGTGAACACATTTCCTGTACTTCATTATAGATGAACTAATGTGTGCCTTGCATACCTTATACTTACAGGGATGATGTTTGTGTGGACATACGTACACATGCAGGGAGAGGGAAGGCGATTTCAACACTACACACTGTGGCAAATACTTTTTTCTTCTAATCTGTCCAGTTTGACAAGGAACTTTCCAACCCAGCTTTGCTCACTAGACACAGATATACGGAAGGAAGAATAGAGTCATTGCTTTTTCAGTTCTCTTTAAGTGGTTTCAAAAAAAAGCAGCATTGATTTTTTTCCAGTGTTTTATAAATACTCTTCCTCCCTCTTTATGATAATTTGCAAGGATGGGCTTAAAAAGACCCTGTTTATTCTGCACCAGAGGTCTTCCACTGTCCCACATTCACTGTTTTATCACGGAACTGCTCGGGATAGTTTGCATTTGAAAATGCAGTGCTGACAAATGGGATGAATTGTAACGGCATTTGGTTCCTTTACGTTTTGCAAAAAGACGCTGACGACTGTCCCAAAGGAGAATATGGCAGCAGGCTGTGCGAACCCACGAGGAATTGCTTTGTGGGCAGGAATAAAAAAAATCAGGAACATAGGTTACACCTGAGGAGTAAATAAAAGTTGGCCAGCCTTTACAAGACTGCTGCTGCTGCTGCTCCTGCTGGAATCAGGGATAATCCTTAATGGAAATTAAACCCCAGCACAGATCGGACAGGTCAGGGCCCTGGATGTGTGCTGTGTGACCCCACGGTGCACACTTGCCATTAGATTTTGGAGCATCCCAGTGGGGGGGGGACAGCAGCTCTGACTGCTGGCTGTTGCGTTCAGGAAAGGTCTGTCTAAACCTCCCTTGCAAAAGCAGAAGGGTGTGGGGAGCAGTGGCAAGGCTGGCACTGACGTCCATGGCCAGGCAGCGCATGACGGGTGACTAACGGGGTCTGAGTCTGCTCCAGAGGAGCCAAGAGCATCACGGCCCCGTGACAATGTGTTCCTGCACTCCTCTGAACCAGGGACCCCCCATTTGGGGCACTGTGCATGTCCTCTGCTTTACGCGACATTCAGCAATGGCTTGCTTTTATCACAGTGGACAAGGAGCAGAATTAACCTCAAGTGGTAATCCAGGGTTGGCACAGCTCGGTAAGAGCAGGCAGCATCGGGCTGAGCATTCAGGGCTGAGTCTTTGCAGGTGGAGGGGATTTCTCCACTGGCAGATCACATTCCTGTTAGTCCCTGTGCAAGCAGAGGCTGCATCTTGTAAAGACTTTGGTGATGCTGCTAATACACGAGGAGGGCTGACTTTTTTCCCACACTGCAACTAACCCCACACAAATGGCTTTGAAGATGCACTGCAGCCCAGCAGAAAAGTGTTGGGAAAAGCCAGCAAGATGCCTCCATCCCTTCCAAAGGCTTCTGTCAAACCCGCTGTGCTGGGAGGGTTTGTGCCCCAGGGCTGCCCAAGTTTGGGAGTTGTCAAGGCAACCGCTTGGAAAAAGAACTGGGCCATGGGCTATAGCACCCGGGTAGCTTTAGAAATTTATCAGGAGATTTTAAATATTCATAAGTTTTTGGCATGTAATGGCCTTACCCAAACACAGGACAGCATTGTGCACTGCAACAAAAGCCATGTGCAACAAATGCCGTAAAATAAACGACCACACGATCAAAACACTGCACAGATGTTAATCCTCGCAGTGCTGTGGGGAGACTCCTCCACCAACCCAGCCTTCACCCAGTAATTTCAGCAAAGCTGAGGCTCAGGGCAGCTAAAGCTTTGGCTCCTCGTGAGCGACAAACACCGTAATCCTATGGGATTTCGGTGGCAGCTGCCACTCACTAGCGTGGCCAAGTGACCGAGCACAGCATCTCCACGCAGCCAGCGGCACTCGCCCCGGCTCGGCTGTCACATCCCGGTCCCAGCCTCGCACCAAGGCTTCCCAAGCATACCACACATTTTCTTCTCCCCTTACACTATTTGCTGAGTTTTAAAAGACAATAGAAGTGTTTCTCCTCTATTGATGAAGTAGTCATTAAGCCTCTCCTTTCTCTACCAAGCGAAGCAAAACCCAGACAAGTCGGTCAAGTCAAAGCATGAATTCAATGGATTGCGTCATGGGCTGTGTTCTCATTATTCAGCAGCTATATGGAAGGCAAAGAAGTTCTGCATTATACAAATATCAGCTAGGACATCTGATACAACTTGTTCTCACTTTTTCCAGCTTCTTTTTCCTCCTCCCTTTGTTATCCAGGATTGTGAAGACAGCAATGTGAGAGCACGCAGCAGTGGTTCAATCCAAATCGGACAGAGGGACGTCTTTAGGCAGAGAGATCTCTAGAAACATACTGAAAAATATAAGACTTAGTCCTGGAATTTATATCGAAATTCATCATTTGAATGTCTACTTAGGCAACAGTTGCTTGCAGTAGCAGTTACGTCTGGGGCATTTTTTTCATCTCCCTGTGTCTGGAAGAACATGATTTTTCTTCTGTACGTAGAGGTCTCACTGCATTATGTATGTATCCAGAAGCTGGAAACGGTGCCAAAAGCAGCCATCCATCTGGCAAACACGGTGCCTTGCCAGAACTTACACTGCTGCTGCCTGCTGGATCCTGGGGAGGCTCGCAGCTGGGGTTCAAAGCTCTGCTTTTGACACAGGCTGTGAATGGCCCAAGAGCAAGCCTGCTTGTGCCTATTGCAAGCCCGTGGCAGCTGAGATCAGGGACACAACCGAACTGGGACCCATCGGGTACGTGCTGGGACAGAAAGGACAGGGGATTCCCCAGGAGCGTGTCTCATTCAGGAATTCACCTCCCTTCTTCATCTGAAACCCCCTCACTGCCTGTTCCTATGGCAATGCTGCAAAGATCATCAAACTTTCGAGGCTCTTAAGAGCAGAGGAAGGCGTGCAGGGGAACTGGCATCTGGGGAAGGATGTTTAATTTTACTTCCAACCCCTGCATATGGCTTCAAGTGAGAAGTATATGCTCTGAGCCGCAGATAGGCATCTCTGTTTGCAGAACCTCCCTAAAAGTTCTGCGGTGCCAGAGGAGGATGCCCGGCAGCACTGACATCCCCACGGCCGCCGCTCCCAGCAGAAGCCCCACCGCGCAGCGGGGCCTGAGCGAAACGCAGCTCTCCCAAATCAACGTGACTCGACATAGCAAACGCTAAGTCAAAAAACGATTTGAAATAGCAACTCATTTTTAAAATAGCTCAGGATCTGATTTCATGACCTAAGAAGTCAGATGCTGTGGCAGAAACACAATGCTCCAGTGTGCGTCTAATCGCGGCTTCCTGCCCGTATCAGATAGCTGCAGGCGCTGTGCTCGTTTGGCACTTCTTGTGGTTCCCTCCAGCTCTACCTACTGCTCGTATTTGCCTTCAGAGTGGCTGCGGCTCTCCCCCTGAGCTGGTCCACCCTTTTTTCTCAGAGTTTGAGCTCCTTTTCCTGTGCTTTTACTCCGTGAGTCAGAGTTTTCAAGAGTGACGGTGTAAAACCAGAATAAAACTGCTCACCTCCGCCAGCCCCTGCGGCCCGCACAAACTCCCAGGTGTTCCCCAGTTACTCCCCAGGAGCTGTTTTAACCTGGATGGAGAAGAACAGCTGTATTTGGCCAAGCTCCCCCTCGGGACAGCTGGATGAAGCATAGGAAGGAACGCTTTCCAGGGGAACAGCGTATATTTTTTAAACAAACCGAAGGCCTTCTGTGTGACATAAACAGAGCTGTTGATTTCTGTGCAGCCAGAGGGGGGGTCGTTCGGCGATCCTGGCGCTCGCCCCAGGACGCGGCGGCTGCGTGGACGAGCGGTGGTGCAGAGCGTGAGCAGAGCCACACGCGTCCTGGTGAACTCAGGGGAAAGGCACGACGCAGCGCAGCGCTCGTATCCATCGTCTCCGCTGTGTTGCTCTCTTGAGGGTAAATAATCGACCAAAAAAATACTTTAAATGGTTTTTCTTTCTGCAAAAGGCTGACGTCACTAAACATTTCTCACAAAAAAAATATTCCCAGACTGAAACCTTGCACAAGAAGCCTACTGGCTGATTTGGAAAGCTGCTTTATGAGCCCCTAGAAGGGCCGATAAGCCTTGGCTGGAGCGCAGGGACACAAAGGCAGGGCATTGTTCTGCTGCTCAGCCCACTAGGTGCTGGCAGCCTGGTCTCGATCCAGCCAAGCAATTAGAGTATTTGACTTCCTATATAAATGCTTGGATGCATATGCATGTGAGGCCATATACCTGGGGGCATTTCTCTGCTCGAATGGGAGCAAATCTTTTAAACGGGATCCCTGTGTGGCAGCCGGCCTCAAGCCACTGCTCCTCCGTGCAGTTGGTGTTATCACCTGCAGCACAGCAATGTCCCGTGGCTCAGCCCTGCCCTGCAATACTCTGCAAGAGGAGGACAACTGCAGGGTAAAACCCTGCAATTCCCGTGGCCCTGCTGAAAAATTGGGGATAATGGTGCTTCCTGGCTTTTGCAAAGCAGCTCCAAGAGCACCAGCTTAAAACGAGGCGATAAAAGGTATGCCCCTGGGAGAAGAGGGCATAGAAAGGTGCTCCTGGTGGAGTCAGCAGGGAAGCCAGGCAGCTGTGCCTCTCACCGTGCGTGTGCCCAGCAGAGCTGAAACAGGAGATGGGATCAAGGATAAGCCCGGTAACACGCTGTCGGATTGAAAAGGACCAAAAGTAAAAATAGATCCCTTTCAATCAAACAACAGTGTATTTCGCAGGGCAATTCAGCCTTGCTGGAGTAATGGGCACGGCACTTCACGGCAGACACCTGGTACAGTGCTCCCAGCTAGGAACATTGCCTTCATAAATCATACGCTCTGTTAAAACACCAACAGAGCAGCTGGCAATACAGCGGGGGGAAAGGAGCCCTACTGGTCCTGCTCATCTGGAGGGAGCACGAACAAAATACAGTGGGGCTGGGGCTTTGCTCGAGAGCCTTTTTTGAGGGTGGTCCCCGTGCCCTGGTGCTGGATGCCGCATTGCTGCAATGGTGCTGCTGGAGAGCGGAGAGGGAAGAGTGAAACGTGGAGCCAGCAGCCTCAGGTAAGTGGCTTCAGCTTTCTGCCACGGGGATAATGCTTGGTGGCCACCAAGCACCTCCAATAGCCCTTGTTGGTTTTCGTTCTCCCTGAGGCTCGAGGCCAGAGGCTATTCTGGTTACCAGCACCCCTGGTTTGCAACAGCCGCCAGCAAGGCAAAGCGTAGCCACCAGCAGCTCCCTCCTCCTTCATTCTGCACAGAAATGGTCTTCTGGGCCTACCTCCTTATTGTTGAACTTTGCACATAAAACATTTCTTCAGTCCTTTTGGTCCTTTGGTCCTTCGCTGGCTGGCAAGCTCCCGATACAACCGTGCCTCCCTCTCACTCCCCCGCCAGCCCTGGTGACGGCATGCCCAGGCACATGCAAACTGAGGGCGGCACTGGCACGCTGCGTCTCCTGCAGTCCTCACAGCAGCAGCGAGTTTTCCTTCGCCGAAGAAAAATCCTCTCTCTGGCTCCTCGACAGCAGCGAGCTTCCCGGAGGCAGGATGGGGGCATAATGAAATGGTTGCAAACTGGTGAAGTGCAGCAGCAGCCCAGCCTCACCGACGGTGTCCGGGGCTGGAAGCCTGTGGGCAGAGGGCACTTTCCCTTCTGGGAGAATCCCAGCCCCTTTGACAACACTTCGAGACACAAATCAGCATGAAATGCATTCATCTGCCAGCCCAGGAGGCCGGAGGGATACAGCCCCACTCCCGGGTGCGTGTCCCCAGCGCGGTGGCTTCGCGGTGGGGCTGTGGGCTGGGAGGGTAGGGGCGAGCTGCGAGGGCAGCCCTGCTGCCAGCCCCACGCCCCAGGAGGCACAAACCCCAAATGCAAACATTTTACAATGCTGCCATCTACTGCCACCAGCCTGGCCGGCCCCACGGGCTGTGCCCGGGGCCACGGACACCCTGCGGGCACCGCTGGGCCCACACGAGGTTTGCACCTAACTTTTCCTTACGGCTGCTCCTTGCAAGCAGCCAGGTCTGGTGCTCTGAGCATGGGACCAGCCCCAGAGAAACTAGCCAGCGGTTCGGTTCGATGAAAATCCCCGCAGCGGGGAAATCTCTAAGCCCGAGGCAGGCGAGCAGCTCGCCTGCTCTCCCCACGCCTCGAGAAAGGCAGCGGTTCGGTGGGAGGCAGGGAAGGGGATGTGCTGCCCCTGCCGCAGCCTGGGAATATCTCCTAATGCCGCAGGAATGCGGTTATGTCATGGCGAGTCCCCCACACGCCCTGCCACTGCCTCGCAGCCATCCGCCAGCACAGCGGGGCTCGCCGAAACCTCGGGGAAGCATCGTTCCGGCTGAAATCGAGGCGTAAATTTCTGCCGGTGCGGCTCCTGGCTGCGAAAACCTGTGAGCCCCAACAGCCTCTGACTGCGGCGAAGTCACACCGATGCTTCGCAGGGCCAGGACCGAGGTGCTGGTACCTGGCCCGTCTGTGAGAGCCGTAGTCGAGAGGAGGGGGGAAAAGTTTTTTAAAAAGCCTCCCGTTGAGTGTTACCAGGGGCAATACTTCGGACTCTGCAGGAATCCTTCCTGCCGCATTCACTGGCAATGACGCACCCACGGGAGGGTGAAGCATGCCCGAGACGAGAGCCGCTGAACCCCCTCCTGCTGAGCTGCTGTTTCTGAAGATTTGTAGCTCTTTGTCCAGCGGAGGAGCTTTATTATTACGGAAAGAACATGAGATTTTTATGAGTGATTTTACAAATTAGTTTCTCAAATTGTTTGCAGCAGCACGAGAGACGTTGCGGTCATTAAAGTTCATAGAAAGTATCAAATGTTCCTGCGCTGCGAAGGCCTTCCTCGTGCAGCAGGAGCGAAGCAAAGTCAGCCCCGGCGTGTTTAAACGCCTGACCCCGAGGTGCCGTTCGTTAACTCCCGGTGAGCGCACGGCCGCTCCTTCTGCCCATGTGCACAGGGGTGAAACGAGCAGGGAGCTAATCCAGCACAAACCCAGCTACAAACAGGATTTTCAAAACAAATTACTAATTATTTCCATTCACCTCATTTAATTTGGGCTCATAGAGAAACGCTGCTCATCCAACAGTCCAAAATATGTCATGTATTAGGAGCTCAGGAGTCCAACCCAATGAATGAGTCATCACCCAGCGGATGAAATCTCATATCTTCATGGCTGCTCATAAATAAGACAAGCTCAACTTTATAGTAAGTCATAAGTAAACAATGAACTATATGAAAATCAGAGTCAGCTGTGCTATAACTGCACGGGCACGGTGCCCACGCAGAAATGAAAAGCGAATGTGATACCATCACCGTCTGGCTGTGGAGACTCACTCCGGGGCCGAAGCTCCAGCAGGGGTTTTCATGCTCGTAGCAGGACGGCTGAACGCCCGAACCTCCGAGGCGGCTGCGGATGGCTGCTCGCAGCACACGAGGCATTATCATAGCTAACACCACGTCTGCAGCCCCGCAACCCAGCCGGGACATCCAGGCAGGACGGGAGGGGAAGCAGCAGGTGAGGTGCCCGGCGCCCGCTCTGCTCAGCACCCTCCTGGCCTTCTGCCCCCACCACCAGCACCCCTCAGGGGATTTCTGTTTTTTCGGACGCAGCCTTTGAAGCCTCCCAGGTCCTCGGGGGCTCGGTGGGGCGCTCCGAAAGGGAGGTGTCCTGCTGCTCCCTGCCCGACCCCTCGCCTCTTCAGTGCAGCCGAGCAGCTCAGGCTTCCACGAGCATGGCGGTAGGGCCAAGACAGTAGCTGCTTGACTATAGGAAGGGGAGAGAGACCAGAACAGCCTTTCCCTGAGAGCAATGCTCCAGTATGTGCCAAAATACACAGGGACACGGGCTGCCTTGCAACTGTCCCTGCAGAGCAGGGGCCGGGGCAACTCAGGATATCCTCTTTTCTCTGCAGCGATGTCTGTAGGCACAGGGGGAAACCGCCAAGATGAGGCAGAAGAATGAAAGCCCCAAAGAGGCACACGCCCGGCCGCAGCAGACTCACTGCAGGGCAGGGGATGCTGCATCTCGTGCCCATGGCCTCGCTGCCGGCTCTGCCCACCAAGCACGCCCTCAGTGGGAAGCACGCTTTGTTTTCCCAGCCCTGCTACAGCTGGGACAGGGCAAAGCACAGGCATAACCCAACCGGGGGCACGACTGCACAAGCCCCCACCTCTGCTTTCCCTGCAAGCGGGGGTTCTCTGTGTGCACGCACCTTTTAACATTGTTAATAAAGTCGCCAGTTGATGAGCAGTTTTCAGAAAGAATGCAAAACTTGCATCAGCACAATATTACCTCTAATCAAGAGATCTTCACAACCCTCCAGAACAAATGGAAATTCATATTTTCCATATGTAACCATCCTTGTCACCCAAAGCACTTTGTGTTCAATATAAATACCAGCTTTCATTAGAGGAAAAAAAAAAAAAAAAGCCTTGTGGTGCACGGTTTTCCTGGAATTACATATCTCTGCTTCCCTCACTCAACATGTTTAGAATTAAATCAGAAAACCTTAACTCACCCTCTAATGATCTGTTTGTTTCCAGATCCATATTCCCACAATATGTTTGCTGACAGCAGTTGGGCTTTTTGACAAAAGACAAGCATTTTTTCCCAACAATGTATATTTGATTTGTTCTGGTGCATTACAAGGGAAGAGTGCAGGCTGTATAAGCTGTCACCAGCAACGTGATTGCAAGGCTAAGTGTAATTTATTTAGTACAAACTAAATGTTTATACTAAATGTTCTTTGTTCTGAACATTATCACTTCAATGTTCAGCATTTTACGAAGAGAACAGTGAAAAGGTTGGGTCCTGTTTTGAAAGGATTTTTAAATTTAGCATCGCTATGAATCGGAGCCAGAACCCCAGTGCGTGAAGCTCTCAGGAGAAGGATCGTAAAAGCTGCTCCCCTCAGCTTCAGGCACTTCCAGACCGCCCCTTTCAGCTCTGTGTTATGTGTTCGATGTAAGAAAACCAAAATAGATCTTGAAAGGATATGCTGCTTCAAATAAGCATTACACTCTGAATAATGTTGCATGCAATATTTTGACATTACTGTAGCTTATTTCTTTCTCCTGCTCCCTTAAAAGAAAATTCCGTTCAAATTCCCCTCGCTTCCACAAAGCACTTTGACAGCAGCAGAAAAGGAAGGGGCTGTGATGAGACCCAGTCCCCCCAGCACCTCCGCAGCCCCGCACCTTCTCGCAGCAGGACAGCGCTGAGCCGGGGCACGGCGTCTGCAGCACCGCGCCACGAAGCAGTGAGAGCCAGCAGTTAGTTACTGGACAAGGGGCTCGCAGCCGAGCATGAAGCACACACAGGTTGGTAATACCTGGGGAGCCCCAGATGTGGCCTCTTCTAAAAGATAAGTTTATCTTATCTTTTTCTGGGTGCGGCCAAGTTCCTCTACCAGCAGGGAATTGCACGCCGCTGGTGGCATGAACAGCATCGCCCCTTATATGTACCTGCCGGTGCTGGACACGTGGCTCCAGCTGTGACATCCACCGCTCACAAAACAAATGGGGAGAGGGGAGGAGGATGGCTAAAGCACAGGACTCACCTCGTAGCGAAGAGCCTCGGGAGCCTGATCTGGGACGAGCCTCGGTCACTGCAGCACCTGCGCGGGATGAGAGGGCTCAGGCGGGGGCTCCCCCCCGAGGCAGCTGCAGCTGCGCAAAGCGATGCGCTGCAGAAACACGTCCCCAACAGGGGCAACCTGGTGACCAACCAACCCACGCCCCTACTCACTTACTACAAAGGATTTTCCACCACTACATGTTGAAAAACCAGCATCAGACGTTTCTCTAAAGCTAGCTTAAGTTGGAACTATTGGAGCTGGCTGTCCCCCCGCTACGCTGTACCTCATCGCTGGCTTTGCAGCCCCTCTTCCCCAGGGGGTGATTTCTCCTACAAACAGCATCTCCAACTCTTACTCCTAGAAAGAACTAAATATCTTACTTCCATTTCTACAGAATTATTCTTATTTGCTTATGGTAAAGCATTTTAGACCCAACAAATGAAATACCAGAAAGTTTATCTGGAGAAAGGAAATACTTTTTGTGGAATCCCATTTGCTCCCCGCTGAGAGGATGACTCACAAGGCTGCGAAGTCCCTCGGCAGCGCACAGGGGTGTTCCTCTGGGGTGTGAAGCTGGCCCTCCTTTATCACAGATAACGCCTGCATGGCACCAGCATTGTTCTGCTGCCAGTGCCCCATCCTAAATAGGCTTTCAATGGCAAAAATGCACACTGAGATCCAGAAGGCAAGTGACCTTTGTGCTTGCGATTCCGTGTTCGGTTACGCTTACTTTCCTAATTAACATACAGGTATTCCTTTTTGTTGTTGTCGTTAAGACAACTTTACTTAGTTTTAATAGGCTTTTTTGTTGTATTTAAAATGTAGAGGAAAAGAGAAAAAAAAAAAACACCATTGTTCTCCCACATGTTTGTTTTCACTACGACTGCTAAGAGGAAAAGCCCTCTACAAAAACAGGATGCAGCAGACTCCTCTGCTCTGCAATACCCCGCAGCCCCCGCGCCCTCCACGCTCAGGGCATATTGCAGTGTTCATCAGGAGTCCATAGAAAGTCATATGGAAACGAAAACCATCAACGGGAGTTTTATTACCCTCCTGAATGGGAGTGACATGAGGTCCCTGCTGAATAAACCCCACCAGCCTGGGCAGGTCCTGCTCCCTTTGGACAAAGCACAGGCTGCCGATAAAGCAGACGTCTTTCCCTGCAACCCTGCTTACAGACAACGAGGGGTGGATGGGGATGTCCATGGGGCAAACCCCACTGTTGTGGGAAGGCATCGAGCCAAGGGCTGCATGGCAATAGCCAAGGCACCCGGTGGTCTCATCCCATGCCCCTGCTCAGGTGGCCTACAAGGCTGAGCACAAGGGAGCCAGCCGATGCTGCCCAGCTTGGGCACTACCGGCCCTATAGGACATGTCTCCAGCCCCCTGGAAGCTTCACCCCAAACCTCACATCTCTGGGGTGCCTTCGGGAGCAGGATCCCACGTGCACTGTTTTTGTCCCACTCTGATCGCTGCTTCCCCTGCCTGCTTCTGGACCGAACACAAGCGGTCCCGGGCTGTGCCAGCAGCCTGCAGGAAAGGTGCCAGAAGCCAGGCAGGAGGGCTCGCTGCGAGCGCGTTCCTGCAGGCTGCTATTAGGGAGATGATAAAAAATCCTGCTTTCTTTCTCCCAACACATTGGCTTTTGGAGGAGCTCATCATTCCAGAGAATAACGCTGACTTGTTCTCGGTGATACGGAAGAATAAATCAAAGGCGGTGGCCAGGAGAGCTGCGTTTCTGTAACCAAGAGCCGCATCTCTGGCCAGAAAGCACCTCGTGGGAATCTGATTCTGGCGACTCAGGGGCCTGTAAAGAGCAACTCGAGCTTTTCCGACTCTGAAACACGGTGATTGCAATTCCATTCACCCTGCTCAGAAACTACCACTTAACAGCCATCCGCCTGGCAGCCTCCTTGAGACACCGAGCCAAAAGTGTTATAATAAGAAAAAAAAAAAAAAAAAAGTGGGTCTCAGATTTTAGGGAAATACTTTTTCTGGTTTCTTTCTAAGGAAAAATACATAATGCTGTAAGGTTGGAGGGTATTCTTTGGGGTGAGGGGAACAATCGGCTATTTTAGTTTTAGGTTTATGGGGATGGGGCACTGCCCGTTTTCCTTTGAACTAAGCGTAATGCTTGTTTCTGCAGCTGAAATAATCGCTTTTGAGCCAGCCTTAATTTCTGAACAAGAGGAATCACTGCTGTAATTCCAGCGTTTTACAATGTAAACGATATAGTAAACGTTTATACAAAAACCTTAGGTAAGACCCCGCTGCTTTATCACCGCAGCATGAAGAGAAGCCCAATGACGGGCACGCTGCGGGTCACCCGGCAGGTACTGCCTTCGTTCGGTAAACCAAAGGGCCGGGGAGACAACGCACACCTCGCACCGCAGCTACACCCGCTGTCACTTAGGACCAGACCCTGACACTTCCAGCCCCCAAAAGCCCCTCTCCGTTCACGCCGAGATCTTTCATCACTCACAAGCTGTAAGCAAACACCCGTCAGGAGACGAAAACCCACATCCATCGCTTCTTCCTCCCACACCCGCGGCATGCAGGGGGCTCCCCCCGGCACCACCCGGTCCCCGGAGCCTCTCCGCTCGTTCCCAGGACCAAGGCCCCGGCCGCCACCCCCCCGTCCCCCGGTACCTACCGGGGGCTGCCCGCTGCGGGAGGGCTCCGGGCGCTGCTCCGCTGCCGGCCCGCGGCCGAGCTCCCTGAGGCGGCGGGCGGGCTGAGGGAGGGGCGCGGGCAGGGCGGGCTCGGCCCCTCCTGGGCCGCACCTCAGGGCTGTTGGGGGGCAGCCAGGCCCTTACCCCCACGGCTGGGGGTGTGTGGGTACGGGGTGCCTTCCCTCAGGCCCCGGGGGTCACGCCTGGGGAGGTTTGGGGAGCACCGCTGGCAGCACTTCTTCCCCAAAATGCCACCTCGCCAAGCGGTTCAGGGCTGGGAATGGCTTCTGGGGGAGAAGCCCAGCTCTGGGAGAGGGTCCTGGGGTGCCTCAGCAATGGTCAGAGCCCGCTGGGCCCTACCTGGGCACCCAAATCCCAGTGGGTGACCTGGGGACAGGGCCGAGCTGGGCCCAAGCTGAGAGGGCACTTGCTCCTGTGAGGGAGCGTCTGGCCCTGCTCGCACCCAGTGTTCCCCAAACCCATGTGTACGTGGAGAGGGTAGGGCTGGTCCCCAGGAACTCAACCTCCCGTTACTTCCAGCAAGATGTGTAAATCCGCTACATGACAAGTCCTGACCTCCACGTTCCTCCTGCTCTGTGCTGCCATAAAGCCATTGCATTTTGGGGGCAAGCATTTCGGGGCACTGCTTTCTGCTGGGCTGTGTCCCTAAACCAGCTCTCACCTTGACCTATCACACACACCCCTACAGGTCATTCTGAGGTTGTAGATGGGAACCTTTGGGCTCCAGGCCCCCTAGGAAACTAAGCTAAACCCAGCCTTCTCTGAGGCTTCCTCAAAAACCCCTCATTCTGCACGAAATTGTGCCCCCGTGTAAAGCTCTGCTGCCACAGCTCACCCACCCCCTGGCCCAGCCACCCACCTCAGCTTCATCTCAAAGCTGAATTTCACCCCTGTGTGCCACAGCTGGTCCCCAGGTCCTGGAGTACAAGAGGGATTCTGCTCTCATTGGGGACCAGATTTGGGTTTGGGTCATGTCACTCGGTAGCGGCCTAGCGGGCTGCAGCCCCTGCTCTGGCTGGGGTTACTGAGCCAGCAACGCTGCGGTGCTGCCTGGGGGGCAAACATCCTCCCTCCGGGGCAAGAAGCGGGTTCAAATTGTTTAGAGAACAAAACTCTGTTAGAACGTTTCATTGGAGTCCGGGGAAATTACTTTTAAAATACATACACATCGCATTAGCAGCAATAATACGCTTTTTAAAAGTCCACTGTAAAAGTAATGATGTTTAGGGACAGAGCCAATGTTTCAAGCCCGTCTGTATGGAGATCGCATCAGGCGCGTGGTTCATGTTCCCAGGTTCTGCAGCATGAAAGAAAATCCTCTGCTAGCTTGCTAAATTGAGATAGTTCAGTTGTGTGATTGTTGGAACTTGGAAAACTTCATTAAAATTGGGGGTTTCATTAACAAATATAGGCTTTTCAGCTTGTACCTAAACTGCCCTTCTCCTCAGTCATCAGTGGGCTCTGCTGTCATAATGCTTAAATGAGCTGTTATATTTAAATTATTAGAAGATGACAAATGAAACCAGGAAATAAAGCATCCACAGGACCTGTGCTGGCAGCTGCCTCAGAGCACTACGTTGTGAGGTTTCCACTCACCGGGCAGACATCGGCTGCTCACCTTCCCCTGCAGCCGGGCACCACGGAGGCAATGCAGCCACCTCAGCACCTGGCCCTTGCTGACGCTTCGTTAAACACTGGTGACTTCTCAGCTGAAAGCAAATCAGGTTACCTCCAAGTGCATCTCATGTGAGCAGAAGCAAGGTCTCCTTGCCTTCACCTCCCCACAAGGAGGAGGCCATGGAGGGGCAATCGCAGCTGATTTGGACCCTGCATGGCCCAGGACGCACCACGTGCAAGCACATTATATATCACTTTTACTTATAGTTACCTGCCCTTGATGGCATTTTCTAGGGGAGCAGGAGCTCTGGAGAAGGACCAGCCCCACAGTCGTGGAGACGATCCCATCTGGAGCACAGAGATGGGTGCTGCGGCAGTGATCTGCTGGCATGCATGCTGTGAAGCCAGCCTGAAATTTCCACAATGTCTAAAATAATGAGTAAAAGGTATGAACAATGAGAATGATGAAATCCAAGTAAACACTGCTAATGGATTTTTTCCTAATTTCTTAAGCCACCTCCTACATTTTTAATGAAACAGAAACATCCAAAACTTTCCTACTTGGAGATCTCATTTCCTTGTTAGTCAGAAATGCCCCAAATACTTCTCCGTCTTTGTTTTCAGCGGTTGGCATTTCACAGAAATGACTAAAAGCATTCATCTTTTTGTTAAGAATACACTTTATTATTATTATTTATTTTAAAGAAGTGTTTCTTTTTTCTCTCTTATAACAATCCTAAGTTTTTCTTTTTTGATATGGGAACAAGCATTCTTCCAAATTTCAACCAGCACCTCAAAGAAACTTTTCACAGAAGGGGTGGAGATATGAAATATTTCTAAGATCCAGTTTTCTTTGATTTCCAAAGAATTTGATTCAAGAGCTAGAAAGCTGTGAAAAACAAGCCCAGTGAGAGAGCAGTAACACAGAGCCAGGTCCTTCCTAAGCCTCCGAGACCCTTTCAAGTCAGTCTGAAAACCTCTTTGTTAATCAAAATAATTGCATGAGAACCCATCAGGAAATTCTAAAACATTAAAAATGAAAAGTTGGCATTACAAATTCACCATTGTGGCTAAAAAACAGATTATCTCCGTCAAAAGCTGTGGGAAAGTTTGCTTTGCAGCGGTAGGGGCAGAAATAAATATTTGCCCAATCTGTTTTGTTTAAACTAAAAACATGCATACATGTGCAGTGTGCTTCAATTAAATGCTATTTTCTCCCCCCTCCCTGTGTGTGTCATCAAACTGCCCCCATGACGAGCTCTTACAGCATCTCTCCCAGGAGTTGGGCCAGCGGGTCACAGGGAGGGTTGTGCCATGCCAGGGCGGGATGGACCATTTTGAATTTTAAGCCTTTTTTCTTCGGCCTCACCTCCGAGCCCATTTAAACGTAGCTTGACCCAACATGGGGACCGGGAGCAGGGACTCCTCTGCAGCCACCCAGTGTTGTGTGTCCGCCCCGACCGACCCCAGCGCCAGGGTCAGGATCCTCAGCCATTTCGAGTTGAGTTGCCTTGCTTGAGGAAGGGAGCAGATCGCTTGGGGTCACCAGCCTCAAACTAATGGCTCCAAACCCAGCCGCACACAGCCCCACAGTGGTCAGGAGCTTCTCTTGTCACCTACCCCAAGAACAAAGTCCCCTGCACCAACGGTGGCTCCTGCAGGGACACATCCAGACTTACGAACGCTACGTGTCTCCACTCTGGGCTCTCATTCTTAACATCTGTTCACAAAGTTAGCCACGTGCTTTGTTTTGAAAATAAGGTCCGTACTTATAAACATGTCATTTAAAAATTCAGCTGTTTAAAAAGAACAACACCTCCACTCCAGCAGCCCTTCTGGTCCGCTCCTCGGTGGCAGCAACGTTCAAAGGGGTGAGGAAGAGAGAAAAGCAATGGCTGGACTAGAAATGAATGGTTGCCACATTTAAAATCACCTGCTGGAAGCAGCCACGGCAGAAAATGTTTCAGGATATTTTGGGAAATAAGTGGATGATGCCCATAACCCACTGCTGCTCCCGAGGGGGCTGGGGGCCTCTGGGCGCATCACCCCAGGACCACACCGGAGCAGCCGCTGATGCTGCTGGCATCACATGAAAGCGCAACAATTCTGTGTGTGGTACAAAGATCCTTTCAAAATGTGTTCTTGCCTGAAACAACTTGCAGCTAAACAGAAGCACAGCTTATTTTGTCCAGATTTAGCAAGTCTTGGCTCTCTGTCAGCTCGGGAGGTCAGGGTCTCAATGCTTCTCCCCCTCGAATCATGAGGAACGTGGCCACAGGCTCCAGACGGGAACCAGACCTTACCCTACGTGCTCATCTGTTGAGCTGACACCTTTTAACTTCGTAGCGCTCGCAGCAACAACACACGTGGTGCAGCTGAGGGCTGCCATGAGGAGCAGAGCAGGAGGGGCAGACAGCAGCAGCTCCCCGCAGGAGGTGACGATGCTCACCCGCCGCTGTGACCGTGCGTGTGCCTGCACCCAGCACCACTGGTCGTGCGAGAGGAAGGTGACCGATTTGACACAACGCTGTGTCCGAGCGAGGAGCGGTGGCTGCTGACAGGCTCAACCTGGGGGCGAAGGCACCTTCCTCCTGCCCCTCGGACAAACCGGAGAAGCCCAAAGGCAGTCGAAGGCACCTCAGGAGAGGAACAGGGACCAGCGGGGAGCCGTGCTGGGGAGGAAAAAGGCCACGGAGCAGGATTACAGATGAACACCACGTGCAGCGTAATTAAGCGAGATTAGTTTTTATTTTACAGCACGAGCAGCCCGCAGGCTCAGCATGTGGCGATCTGGCCCCGCGAGCTCCCAGGCGCGGGGCTGGGCTGGGCGCCTGCGCTGGGAGTGCTCCAGGCTCGACGTCAGCCCGCGGGAAGCGGTGCCGGTGACTCACCGAGTGCGTGCTTGCTCCGAGACTGATGAACCCCTGCCCGGCACTCTGGCCCTTTCCACGGCCCTGCTCCATTAATCTTCCGGTTAAAAAGCGTGGCAGCTGCTGGCGGGGGAATTTCCCACGGAGCAGAAGGGTCCGGGCCCGCAGCCCCCCGCACTAACTCGCTGCAGGGCCACGGGGATTCACGGCTCTGCCTGTGGCCAGAGCAGGGGCTGGCCACAGCATCGGGCAGCTCACGATGACATCTTTGCTGCCATGAAAGATCCACCTCGGTGCTTTTAGGCGGATTCCAGCTTCTGCAAGAGCAAGCTGCCCGGCTGCAATGCCCACAGCCGACCTCCCCCCTCCCCTCGCCCCTGCCCGCTACAAACCACAGAGATTTGGGTTTTTGTTTTCCCTAGATTACAAGTTGCTGTGTGCTGGCCCAGCACCAGCGTGCTGCCCCCAAAGGCCCACCTACCTTTGTGCTGTGAGCAATAACAGGACTTTGCCAGCCTCAAAAACCTGAAGCACGGTTACACACCATCTGCTAACGCTCCTGAGGCGCAAGAACTGCCCAGGGCCACAAGTGTCAGAAAGACCCAGGACACTGGGGAGACAGGCTCCACCGAGGAGCTACAGGGAACAGAACTCGGTGTCTCCGTCCCTTCTCATCCAGGACAGCCTGTACCTAACGCGGTATCTTCAGGCGGAGAACTCTTTGCTCACACTGGGGATGGGGACCTGGGGAACGGGATGACCAATGCAGCCAGGGACTGGGGTCCAGTTACCACACAGCTACTTTACTCCATCCTTTGACTTTATTTTATATCCATATTTCTTCAATATAATAGAATACAACTTATTTTACATAATGTATACAAACTATATCACAGTGCTTTACAGAGCAAAGCATGAATTACATGGTAAAAACTGGGAGAAAAATGATGGGATCCTCTGCACTGCCAAGCCCACTGATTTCCCTGTGGAAAATATTTTTCTCCCTAGTCAGTGACTACTCCCTGGACACCCTCAATCTACTCCGACCTGACCATGTCCTGCCCCAAGGTGACCGCGGCTGTCACCACAGCACCGTCCCCATCCCCAGCAGGAGGGCAGGGCTGGGGCTGCTGCTGCCTGTACTGAGGCTCCCGCTGCTCTCATCTCCATGTCTCACAAACCATAAAAAGCAGCTGCCTTCTGAGCATCACAGTTATTCCCAAGGTAATTACTGCAAACTCAAGGAAAGAGAAAAAAAAAATGGTACAACTCATTCTTTTCTCCAAGGATGAGTTTTTTTTTTTTTTTTTTCCCATAACACATGGGTGGCCCCAGATAAATCTCCGGGTTTGGCAATGCTGCTTGCTACATTTATGGAAGCAGTAAATCAGTTGCAGCTCCACAGTAACAGAGCCAGGGCAGGACGTGGACCTGTCTCCTCTGACAGCTTTTTTTTTCCTTTTTGCAGCTGCTTTATGAACACAGCTAGGAAAAGCACTCAGAACCATCACTCAAGATATTATGGGATACTGTAAGTGATGTTGGATTGATGACTGCTACATCTCTAGGAATGAAAATACTGACAAGGGGGAAGGGGATGGCTTTTCTGGAGGTGGTGGGCAGCAGAAGCTGCCGGGGGGGGGGGGAACGCAAAAAACAGGCAGACAGCAAGGAGAGACAGAGGGAGACTGGCCTTGCTGGTAGGAGAAAAAGATTAGACAGATCCCCTGATTGATCTCTGTAGGAATCCTGAACGAAACGCACACCTACGCAGACACACGAACACGTAGCCACAGAAGGAAGGTACTGGCTATGGCTTCCCGCGACGCCTGCGTCACTGCAGAACATCCCATGGTAAACGGGGCGCTATTTTAAAAATTATTTCTAATGAGTAATAAGAATAATAAAACACCCATTTTCCATTCTCTAACCTAACGGAATATATGTATAAGTTCACAGCATCTGTACAACAATGTCACGTCCAGAGCATTTCTCCAGAATTGGAAAGATCAGGTTCCCTTCCTGAAAGAGCAAAGCTGAACACACCCACGGCAGAACTGATGACAATGTGCAAAAAAAAAAAAAAAAAGAGTACAGGAAAGCATGTAGGAATGTTTCTCTGTGTCACTTAATTTAGAAACATAGGTCAAACATACATTTGATGGGTAGGAAAAAAGGGTTAGTGGACAAGAAAATATAGATGTTTCCTAAATTCCGAGTCTGCTTCCTCTCCTAATCCCTTCCATTCCAGTTCTCAAGCTGCCACACGTCAATGAATCAAACTTTGACCTCAAACCATGCAGCAGGAGAATTAGTTAAATGCTTGAACTAAATATTGCTCATAAAAATCTATTTCATTTTCTTAACTGCAAGCTTTCCAACTGGGAAAGGAGTTTTAGGCCCCGACACAGTCTAAATTGGTAGGAATAGAAGTTTCTCTTCTATCCCAACCCAAATAATCTGGAAAAGATACAAACTCACACATAGAGTTCTTTTCCAGGACAAACTCAGCATGATATTTGCTTAACCAGGAGGAATTCTCTACATCTAAACGATCCTTGAATGATCTCTTCATTTCTGACCACACTTCCTGTAGTCCTTGAAACCACTTCAAGTATGATGGGTCTCTGCTGACCCTTGCGGCTGCCGCTCAGCATTCCAAGAATTCCTCCTGACCAGGACCTGGAGCATCTGCTGCAGCATCTCTTGGGCCCAGCAGCCCTGGGACAATCCCACCTCAGCTTGGCTGCCAGGTCAAGCACTACTGTGAGGTCATTCCAGCAGAAAAAGATCTCAGGCCATGCCTGCACATCTGCACTCACCAAAAAAATATTATAATAATTTGTAAAAAATCTAACATGTCTCTTTCATTTTATAATGTATTTATATCATAATATGGGTATAATCCCTAGAGCAGAGCAGCCACAGCCCAGTAAGCAAGCACAAAATAAGCCCATGCAATGGCCTCACAAACAAAATAAATGCACTGCTGGATGACATCTGGCCACACAGGTGGAGCCAGGTGAACGACAGCTTCCAACGTAATCAAGAACAGATTAAGACCTGGGGATAGAAATGGGTCCCACCCAGACTCATTTTGCTTTTAATCAATAGTTACGTGAGCTTTTACCTTTATTTAAAGTTTGGATAACTGAAAACTGATAACCATAGTCTCAAATATTAAAAGAGCAAAGTGTTTATTAAATAAATATTGGGTAGTCATTATGAAGCTTCTCTTCCAGAGAAGGTTATGACTACAGTTAAAAAAAAACATTCAAACCCTACATAGAATAGAACTTCAGTGACTGTGTCTTGGCCCCATTTGTCAGCGCATCACACTCCTTTCTCTTGGCTCGCCACCTTACGAGCAGCAACCATTTCTCAGACCGTGGAGAGGAGGTTGCATCTTCCCTACAAGCAGGCAGAAGACTACTGCATTAAACTAACGAGGGAAGCTTTGCCTGTGGAAAATATCATCATTCAAGTTTCCATATTGGTGGCATAACTGGAATATCTAAGTAATCGTGCGAGTGTTTTCTTGGACTAGTTTTAAGATTACTGCATGAAAGGAAACGCTTTGAAGTTCTGGCAAAAATGAGAACTGGAACTGGTGGCTTTGTATCCTGCTGGGCCTTTTATGGGCCATAAGCATATATATAGAGCAGTGATTAGGTCAAGCTTTTTTACTGCTTTCAAGAAACATTTCTACATCTGAATTCTTCCTTAAGAATAGAGAAAAGGAGGCAGCAGCTCTCCCTGTTTTGCTCCTGGCCAGCAGAGGGTGGCTTTACGTGATGCTCTGCAGATACACAAGGATGGGCTGAAGGATCTTGTAGACCAAGGTCTGCTCCCTCCTGCGCAGAGGCATAAGGAAACAAGCCCAGAAAGACAGTGAACTTCAGGTGAGCCCATCTCTGTGGCCCGTGCACACGCAAAGACAGCTTGCTGCCTTCTCCGCCACACAGGCCTGCTGCAGCCACAGGGAAGATATCCTGCAGACCTTGTCTGGTGACTTCTTCTGAACCTCTGCCTCGGGCCTTAGGTTCTTGCAGGAACATGGGGCCACAGCTGAAGGCAAGACTGCAGCAGAGACCCCGCTGGCCTTCCCCAGTGCGGGTGGCACTCTGTCAGGCAGCTTTCACTGCACACAGGGTCAATTCCTATCCTCTGTATCCTATCTGCCTCCAAAAAGCCATTAAGACGTGCACACAAAGTTCACAATGATGTTATTTTGATGTGTAAACAACAACTCATGGCCAAGACAAAAAAAGGCAAAATATTGAGAGTCTAGTATGGCACCAGTTAGCTGAGAATATTCTTTTTCCTTCACCCTCCTTGCTTCAATAGGATCAGTACTTTTTAATGCGATCTTCATCACATCATCTTAAAAGACTACTCAATTCTGTTGAAGCATAATGAACTGCGTTGTAAAGTATAATTTCCTAGGATTTCACACTCATGATACTCCAAATTACACTGACTCCTGTTCCAGATGTGCAAAAAGATGTGCTGAATTTTAAAGGACAAAGAGAAGATGCTATTAAATACCCACTAAGTTAGCCCTTCTCTAGAAAGTGCTATATGTAGATATAATGACCACTGAAAGAATCCGGAAAACATAGACCATATCCTAAGGCAGTGATGCATCAAACATGTGCTGAAGCCCATAAAAATAAGTTAAAGGCTGTGTTGACAGACAGGATGAAGGGAAAATCTGTTTCTGGGATTAGTAGTTACAAAAGGTCTTCCAGATTCTGGAGGAATCACAGGATGAGATTTCCAGATGGCTATCCAGGATCTTAGGAAGACCAGAGAAGAGGCATGTGTCCCTAAAGTCACCAGGCACAGCAAATCTTCTGGGTAAATGGTATCTCAAGGTATTCCTGAGAACCTTCACGTGAAGGTGGCACCCAAAATATCCAAATGAGGGCAGGCTCTCCAAAAGCGGTCAAAATCTTCTAATGTATAGTTTCCCTCAGATTTTAGCCTGAGCTTGGGTATCAGAATAAGCAAAACACAGCAGATAGCACAAAAAGCAAGTGTGTGGCCCCTTCCAAACCGTCTCAGCAGCGTCGGAGCCCTTTGCAGGGCCAGGTGCCGGGCTGATGGGTCGGTCTCTAAGCGTTTCTCCCTCTCTGGCTGACAGCTTGGCAGCGCTGCAAGCAGCAACAAGGAAAAGGCAACAACCAGATGAGAGGAAGCAGGAATCTGACCCAAAAGCTCGTGAGACAGACCTGGCTTAGGGCCAGAGAGAAGTGGCAACAGCCACCAGAGTCTTGTGTCCTTCCACGAACAGTATGCGTGATGTTGCTTGCTGCCACGTGAGCCCATGTCTGTGCACAGAGTGCTAGGAAACGGGGAGCATGTACCTGCTTTTCTCATGACAATTCAATAGAAATCTGTTCTTTTTGGTAAACATGGCATAGAAAATCCAGGTGAGGAGAAAGCAGGGCTTTCTCTCTCCAGCAAGCAGAGGCATCGGTGCACTGCTGAGGGCCAGCCTGCACCAAGGTGGAGCCCGCCAAGCTGCGGCTCTCCCCACCGGAGCGAGTTTTCTCCCACTCAGACACAAAACCGATGCGTGAACCCAGCCCGGACAGCGCTCTTGGCTGCTGACAGGACAACTTCAAAAGCTGAATGACAAGCTGTAGAGCAGATGTTCACCCCTGGCAGCAACTACAGCCGTGCCGTGGTGCATCATTTTGCTTTTTAAGCCACGGCCAGAAAGGATGCGCGTGTTATATGAAGGAGGCTGAACCTGAACGTGGTGATATTTTCTGACAGACACCAGCAAACTTCACCAGCAACCTTTCTCCGGTAGGAAACCAAGCGCTTCCCCGACAGTTCATCAGTGCCCTGAGCACCAGCACCTCTCCAAATGACTAACACACTGAATCACAGCAGCAAGGCAGCGGTTCCCGTTACTTTATGGTTCAGGCATCATTTACAAAAGGCCTCTGGAGAAGTACAAAACCAGATTTCTGGAGGAAGCCTGAAGAGGACAAAAGAGCTGCCTGTGTTTGCCTAGCATTTCCCAGCAGGCTGCAAGCACTAATTTTCACATAGTTTTAAAAGGAAAAAAAAAAAAAGTGAATAGTTTTTGCTAATAAATTACAGTTTGATTCACAAAGCTGATCTGGCTCAGGACACAGCATCTCTTCAACATGCAACGTGAAGATGAATCACATGTAGCTCAGAAGGACATCGTTCTTAAAATTTGCTCTTCCAAAACTATTTAAGGTTCCTGTTCTATAATAAAAGATGATGTCATTCTTAATAAATGTAGTGGTGCTCAGATCAAACCTAGGAAACCAGTCTCTTCCCTCGAAGAGTTTAGTAACCATGTTAACTTTCTCATCAGGTAGGAGAGTGTAAAAACTGGCCATGGTATAAATAGAAGCACAGATAAAAAGAAAAATGTGCAAAAGTAACCAAAAACACATACTTGACACACACTTCTTTTGTTCCTAGAAAACTGGCTAAGTCAAAAGTGATATAGTTCTCATTGCTCTCCCTCTGTCCAAGTTAAGGAGATTAAACTTCCACACAGGAGAGCTGTAACTGAAAAGTATTGCCATTATTCTAAGCACAAATAGCTTTTTCTCTAATACCGAGCATGCATGTGGCCTCCCCTCTCCCCCCAGCTTACATTTTACGAGAGTTTGGACAGTCAGAGAAAACTCTCCTTCCACACGTTCAGGATGTTAAGATTTCAACCTCCTTGCAGCAGGAAAATAAAGTCATCTTCTTTGCAATGCCACCACACTGAGCATACACACAGCACTTAAAGAGTAACGCATGAACTGATCTCTGCCATTGCTGAACACTGCAGTGATCCCGAAGCAGGTCTTGGTCCTGTCATGTCTGCAGATGCTCTGTTAAGGACTCCAGGGACATAGAGCAATTACTAGGGTTTGTTTCTGCTTTCCAGGAGCAGTTCTGTTTAGGAGAGAATAAAAAGGGATTATTTTTACCTTATCGTTTGGACTTACAGGGTGTGAATTGAATATGTCTTCCCACAGAGATGCATCTAACAGCTAAGTGTTATAGTGCCTCGTAACGGGGGTTCCTCCCAGGCAGTGTACCCAGCCCTAAAGGCTAATGAGGGTGAAGCGTGGGGCCCAATTAGCAGCACAGCTGGGGGCTGCGTGGTCGATACCACCGCTGCGTTCAGGCCACACACTGAGGGCTGTCCAAAGTTCTTCTGGTTTGGAGTGGTTTGTTTGCTGGATTTGTTTTGCTTTAAGACTGTTATACTTGACATCTGATTCTGGTAAAAATAACAAACCATCTCATTTTACTTAACCTTAAATTTACATTAAAACAGTACTGTAAACTGCATTGTCTGAATCTGTGGGACTGTAGGAAGTCTCTATAAGGCATTTTCCATTTGCATGTGTATAGAGAAGAAAACATTTAAGTGAAGATAATTTTTTCCATATATATTCTGTACCTTATTATATATAAGAGAGAATGAGACAAAACAAAATTAGAACAAAGATTCTTTGAAGTTTCCAAAGAATCTTTGCCGTAACCATAGGGATGGCTAAAGCAAAGCTCCACGGATGAAGCAACGAATGAAATGACAGATGCATCGACAGCGTCTCGCTCAGAGCACAGGATTTAGCCAACACAATACCGAGACCTCGCAGAGGACGTGCTGACACCAACATCCTATTTCCTACAGCAGAAGAGGTCGACAGGTCTTACCTTCTCCTGACGCAGTCACCCTTCATTGTGCCCCACAACAAAGCCTGTTGTGGCTACGCCTGCCCCCGCGATGGCCCCGTACCAGGGCACACAGCACACGCACTGCGCGAGGCGACCGCCGCTACACCTCACCCTACGTTTCCTGCTGCAGCGACGGCCGAGGCAAAAGCCTCTGCTCCCTGGAGACCACGGTGACTAGAAGGCCATCTCTAACTAAACACCCTGGACGCGATTGCTACCTTCTTTGCTGTTCACCCGCTTGATGCCGCGAGGAAAGCTCCACGTCAACCTGATGTTGCTGCAAAAAGCAGAAGTCGCCTCACATGGGCCCGGCCTCGGCTGCTCAGGCGGCACTGAGAGGTGGTGACCTTGCGAGGTCAGTAGGAAACCCGGGCCCCAGCTGAATGCCAGGAAGGGGACAAGAATGGAGCAGGCTTCCCAAAAGGTTCAGGCACGGAGCAGGAAGGCAGATGCCGTCTCCAGGGCCCCTCTCTCTGGCAGTGCTCTAAGCAGCACCATCACCTCACTGCCTCTGAGGCCGTTCCTCCTGCGCGAGGCAGGCCAGCTCCCTGCCGTGCAGGCTGCTGGTGGCTGCAGGACATCCACCAGGGAGCACCAACCCAGCATGGGAGGCAGCAGGACAGCAGGCAGGGACCGAGGACATGGGGGTGCTCCTCCAAGGCCGTGAGAGGGCTTCCCTCCTCTGAAGCGGAACCCAGGAACACCCCTCTCCTTCCCAGACCTGCTCGCCTCACCCTTCCCTTCCTGATGCCCCCCGCGCCTCTCCTCTGCATGCTGTGAGAACTTTCCCCAAACACACAGTTTCTCCCCCATTTCCTTCCTCTCAAGACACCCGGAGCTTCCTCCTGCAGCAAACCCTGCCGACCTGCTGCAGTGACACCGGCCAAGCCTCGCTTCCCAGGCCCTCGGCTGGTTGTCTGTGACCTGGGAACAGCCACACAAACAGCACGGGGCTGCTGGGGCGGTGAATTCAGAGACAGCACAGCTAAGGATGTGAGGGCTGTTACATGCTGAAGATGACAGGTAGATTATTTCAGCAAAAATAGCCTGACATCCTCGAGGAAAAACAGAAGCAGAAACTACTGGCAAGGACTCTCTCAAGAAAGCTGTAGGGGAAGTATTTTCCGTCATGAAATGTGGGATAAAATGCATTTGAAATTTCTGTTTTGACATCTCAAGCTGTTACGGGAAGCCCCTTGTTGAAGGCAGTCAGTTTTGCATGCAATAAGCAGTGTAGCAACGAGACAGAAGAAAATTCCTTTCCAGTTTCAATGCCAGTGTAAAAGTTATTGAGAGGCAGCCAATATATTTGGGGATGCTTTTTACACTGCCCATTGCAAACAAAGAGGTGCCTCAGCAGAGATCTGCAGACACAGCAATTACCATTAATACCGACTCCAACTGCACCCTTTCAACACAGTGATTTTTAAAAGCCTGAAATGCTTTCAGTTTTGCCTGAATCCATCCCATTAAAACAGATCTGAGAAGCACAAGGCTTCATTCTGCTAAGACAGACTGCACAGGTGAGTTTTATACAGTGCCCTGCTACACCAAGCTGTTTCTGCTGTACTGTTCACTTGATTCAAAAATACAGGTAAACGCACGGCTTGGATGGCTGCTAGAATGTGTAGTTGTAAGATCAAAGTTGCATATGTACACTTAACACACAACTTGGACTCCAGCTGAAAGCCACAAGGCAGACTACAGGATACTGAGATACAAAAGACTGTGCTTTTCACCAGAGTGTAAATGTTCAGAGCGCAACCACGTGGGCACTGCTCAGGTTCAGTTCTCCCACCCTGGATCCTTGGACATGCTGGAGCAGATGTAATCACATCTCTAAATGCTGCGCTTGGCTTGAGCTGCTTTTGAACAGGTGAGCTACCTGCATACAAGATTTGGATAGCAACAGACCTCAGGAGGATTGTCTTTCCGTTTTTCACGTTCCACGAGACCTCTTTTCACTTTTTTTTCAGCTTGATTAGTCAGAACACGGAAGGGTGAAGCGGTGGTGTCCGTAACCAGCGTTAACAGGATGTGACTCCACCGTGACTCATCAGCCTCTTCATCCTCAATTGGAGACGGCTGCTTGCACATGTATTACTACCACCTATGGTAATCCTCATCAAGACAAACAGGCAGCTTTGCACGCTTGTCTCACAGGTAGCAACGTTCCTCTTAAACAGTTATAACTTGGTATTTTCACAATATATTCATACCAAAAAGGACTGAAGACCTCCAATACATGCTCAAAATCTAAAAAAAATAGCACAGCAGCTTCCCAATGAAATGTCCAAGCCAGCAGGATCTAGCTAAACCTGAATCCCACTTACAGTACATAAAACAAAAAAAGTTGACCCATATAATTGCAGAATATAACTAAATACCCAATTATTGATCTTTATTTTTATTTTTGGTTTTGGTTTTAAAACTTACCATGCTTTAATATTCTTCAGTGAAATGTTTTTCATTGGAACTGGAAAACATTTACATTAAACAAACCAAATTAACACCACTGTTATATGAGTTTGTGTGCATATGAGTAGAATTGAGATGCTTTTGAGAAAGATCTCTGCCAGTTCAACAGCTGCATCTTCCATCCTGATACACATTTCATCAATGCTTCATCGATGAATTTCCTTGCCCACCTAAGGGCGCTCAGTAGCAAAGACTCCCAGCAGACCCAGACCCACTTCCCGAGCAGATGCAGGATCCTGTGCATCTGATAAAGAGATTCAGTTCCACCAAAGAAATATCCCCAAAGCACTCTTTCTGATGGAATTATTCCAGTATTTGTTTCTTAATTACCGGGGAAAGCATCAGCTTGGAACAAATATACATATTTTTTTACCACTCTCTCTAGATTTGAAATGAGAAACACCTTTTAAGTCACAACATTTTTGCTGCTTTGCTATTAAAAATCTCCTCCTGAACAGGGGCATGGATGTACTTGGGAACACCCTCCCTCACTGCGCACACAGCGTAAGGTAATAATAAGGGAGACTGTTAATCACCTGTTATTGGCTAGGACATAACTGAGAACATATAAACATGATATTATGCAGCAGGTGTGTGATGGCAGCAACATGAAATTTGCTGTTTAAACAGACTGATGAGAGCCCTTTACATCTGAACATTTTGGAAACCAGGGAGGACTTATAATTCAGAGAAATCTCGGAGGAAGGACGTACAGGCGTACTGCTGGTGGAACATGTAGGGCCAGGACAGCAGAGACGCCGACACCCGGCCAACCCCAATCAGCAAGCGTAATGAAAATGACCGTGAAGTTGCTGCAGGCTACGTGTTCACTTACATGCCATTGCAATAAGTATGAAATGGGAAAAAATACTGAGCAATACATTTCTATTACAATGCCCAGCCACAGTCAGATCAGAGTTAAATTCTGTAACACAGAAACTGCCAATGAACTTGACTGCTATATACAATCAAAAAGCACACCTTCAATATCACATCTAAGCAGCCTGTAATACTGATACTGAATTCTCAGGAACAAGAAAACCTTATCACCACTTTCCACCCATAGAATTACTCACAAAAAAAACTAATTCAGTGTTTGTCTGCTTGGTCTAAGGATGAGTACTTTGCACTGGCATCTGGGAGACAGGCATCCAAGGCAAAGTTACTGGCAGGCAGAGTAATATCTGCTACCAACAACATCCGTGAAAAGCAGTTAGAGATGTTTAACACTATAGGCTTTTTTTCTTTAAAAGCCAACATCTACTGCACCTGGTAGAATGTTTTAACGTTAACTCAAAATTTAACTTTTTAGAAAGAGAAACAGAAAAGAGACAAGCTAGCTAGGCTTTTACACCACGACTTGTCAGGGCCTGGCGTGCAACCATGCTAACTCAAACCCCAGCCTGGGCTGGATCCAAAGCATGCAGCACACATGGAAGAGACTTCCCTCCATGAAAATACTAGAAAATATACTGTGAGAATACCTCCACTGCCGCAGCTCGCCGAGAGCCACCTGTCTGCCCTCAGTGAGTGCCCTTCTGCCGAGCCAGCACTGATCAGAACCGCACAGGTACACCGGATTTACAGCACAGGTTAGCAGCTGTAGGCTTTTCAGTTTTCTTATAGGATGATCCATGAATGATGTCCCCAAATCTGTGAAAGATGTCACTAAACAACAGGCAATGCCTGCACAAACTGGGGCTGCACTCACACCCTGCACCAAGTACCTCCAGCCCATCTTGCCCTGGGTTTGCGTGCAAAAACAAGCACTGCTTGGAGCCCTGCTTTACCTCGAAGCAAGGGAGGAAACGTCGTGTGTCTGTGAACCCCAGCTGTACCAAATAAACAGGTAATTAAATCCCAATTTATTTTAAAAAGTAAGTTTTAACTGGTTTCCTTAAAGAATTGTTGTCTGTTGCAATAAAGCAGTGCTGCATGTTACTGGGAAAACGTAGAGTGCTGAAATTTGGAGTTAGGCTGAATGAAAGACCATGTACAATACAAATCAACTTTCTGCTGTGTTGTAGGTTTATTCTTGTAAATTTTACTGTTTATTCATCCCAAAAGATATTGTATATTCGGAACATTTTAAATACGAGTTACTATATTCTTCAAGACAAGTATTGTTGCTGCATCAAAACTGATGACACATCCAATAAAGTATTTTCCAGAGTAAGAACTCCTAACAAGAAATATAAATATAATATTGACATAATGGTTTAACATGAAAAGATTAAAATAACTCCATTCCATACCGAAGCCCTTACTTAAACACTCGTTGTGTGTGTGTGGTGATTCTAAGGAATTCCTATCAGAGGTTACTGAAACAAATATGAGCTAGATTTTGGATAAATTTTATTCCAATGGAACAGAACAATCGCTTTTCTCTCGTTACTCATCAGGTTTGAGAAAATTACTTAAGCTTTGGTTTATCTTCATCAGATATGACAAAGAGAGAACACGCTTAGAGGCACACCTGCATTTTCAATATATCTCCTGCCATAATGAAATAATTACATCTCCATACTAACCTTCCTTTGCATGGTTGCTAAACGCAAGCAATTGCAATCTACTTTACCACACGCAAGCGCAGTCTCAAAGAGCAGTTATACGCATGCACACGTACCCTTGGTGCATTAGAAGTGTTACATTGCCAGCACTGGAAATAACGCTCAGACAGTGTCTGTAGGTTGAAAAATTTAGACAGTCACATGAATAATTTGGAATTAGAAATGCCTTTGAGAGGCAAGTGGCAGTAACAAGCAGCAATATAGCTACGAGAAAAGGAAAAGACAATATGGTCTTGGGAAAATGACTGGTTCTGCTTCACCTCTAATCGAATCACATTGTGTACAGAATGCAAGAACGCAGAATAATTTATACATAAAGCATTTTTTTAAAAATAAAATTCAGTTTTTGTAAGTTTTTTAAAAAGCAAATTTATTGGTGTTACTATACCAAGACTTCTGTAAGTCATTTGACAGCCCAATAAAAACGATCACTACATTACTAGCACTGCTACTAATAATCCAGATTAAAAAACAGCTGACATTGCAAAAACGAAGTGAAGTAATCATTGTGTGTTTTCTCTACTGTCCTGCAGAGATCTGGGATTTGGCTCACTCCTATTCAACAGTTTTTGATCAGTAATGTAGAAAAGCTTCAACAGTCATTGCTGTTAAAACCCGAAAGCTGTTAAAACCCGAAAGGAAAAAAAAAAAAGACAAACCAAACAAAGAATAACAAAACCAAAAAACCACTGATGATGTGGTGAACAGTAATGGGAACAGCTTTCTGTCTTGTGCTGCCCACTTACAGCAGTTACTGCTGAACAATCCTGCAGTCAGATACCACGCGGCTGGAGCAATGTGAGGAATGCACGGACTTGATTCGCAAGATTAAAATCCAAATGTTAGAGAAGCCAGTGAATACCAGAAAGGTCCTGGGGATCTGGTAGGCAGCCAAACAGGATTATCAGAGTGGGATACAAAACGTATTATTTATCCTATGTTAGTAGGTTGTCACTGTAAGAGCATGTTCTGTTCTGGCATCCCTTCCAAAAAAATAATGCTCATACAATTAGATATAAATTTAGAAGCTGACAACAAAAATCGGAGGAATGAAGAAAAAAATTCAACTCAATCCATTCATATAAAATAATATTAGAAGGTATTTTGATCATGGTGTGTCAAATCTCTGGATCAGGACATTTGCAGTAGTAGAACATCCTCTAAAAGATATATTGAAATCTAACAGCTGGGAGCCAAAACCAGATGAATTTAAGCTTTTTTTTTTAAATGAAGAGTACAGTAATTGCTCAAGTAACTTACCTAGAGAGGTGACCAATTCTTTTCCTGAAGTTCTTAAATCAAGATTTCTTTCTAAAATATGTGCTGTAGTTTAACTTGACGTTATGTTTCTGACATTAAAATCAGTGAAGTTTTATGACTGCGATACCCAGAGCAGTAATCAGATATGAATTCCCTCCACTTTTGAATGAATGGAAATTTGAGTCTCTGATGGCCATTACCACTGAAACTTTTGTTTCTTTTGCTAGTTTGCCTTCTACATTTCCATGCCAAATTCTGGTAATATGGTAGCAGTTTTTAAAGCAGTAATGTGTGCAACCCTTTCCCAGCAGAAGAATCTGGCTCTCTGGGCAAATCTTTGCTTACTAATTTGAAATAGCTGGCACAAAATAAAAACCCAGGGAAGCAGGAATGACTGGGAGACGCATACTGCAGCCTGATTCCTGCCAGAGGAAGACGGACAGAAGGATGGAAGAAAGGAAAGATGGAAGGAAGAAAGGAAGGAAGGAACTGTGCGTCCAGAAGTGCACACACAGAGGGACTGGGAACAGCAAGGCACCTGGATCTGAGGAATTCAGCACAGTTGTTTGCTAGAAACAGATCACCCTTAGAACAGATCCAGAGGTATACACTTGGAAGACAGAAGGGGAGAGAGGGAATACAGCTTCTAATTCTTTCCTATGACCTATTGATATTTTAAAGAAAATTCAAACTCTTGAAACAAGTCGCTAAGGGCAGATGAAAAACCAGAGGGGATAAAAGGTCCCAGGGGAAAACCAGACAACCTGCTGCAGAGCTGGTGTGAGCTACAGCAGCCTCCTGAAAGCCCCTGGGGTTAGGGTGACCTGGTGTTTTAAAGCACTCGGGTGCTGCTGGTGGAATGAATCTGCAGCAGGGCATTTATTACAGAGAAGATTGAAGCTGAAGAAATGACTCTTGCCAACGATAGAGCCACACAGATTAAGGCAGGAGAAATTCAAAATGTTACGTAAAGCACCCTGAAAATTTGAACAGATGATATACTTCAGAAGACTTGATTGAAAAAAATTTAAGAATATACCCTCAAAATACACCTTTGCCTCAGCTATCAGTCATTTGACACTAAATGTCCCTAAGACTGTTTTATGAGAAAACTCTGCAATACATTGTGCAGGCTCACAACTCTCTAGCACCAAAACATCCAGAGAATCTGGAATAAGGGTCAGGAAGACACTGGAAGAACACCTTTAGTTCAGCTGCAAGGAACAGCAAAGTTACAGTATAGTTTTTATGTTGTACATCAAATACCTGTTGCTGTAGTAGTCCCCAGGAAGGCAGAATTGCTATTAGAACTTAATAATAATAATAATAATAAAAAAAAGAAGTGCCTCATCAAGATTCCAGAGAAAAACTGAAGAAGCATTTGGATATTTTATTATGATAAATCTTCCAAATTGAACTATTAACCAATAAAATAACTCTCAGATGTATCTTCCTAGTATGAGAAACCTTTTTAAAACCTCAGAGTTTGGTTCAAGCTCAGAGCACTTATTTTACAAGTAGATTCAGAGCATCTTAAATGCTTGTGAAAAGCTGCTCTTGTTGCAGAAATTCCAAGGCTTAGCTAATCAAGCCTCAAAACTAAAAAAGAAAAAATCTGAATGTAAAAGAGCACAGATATTTACCATAAACAACACAATGAAAACCAGCTGAAAAGAGAGGTTTGTGGACAGACTGCTTACAAAACTCCACTTGCTGCTTTAGTGTCAACGCACTGGAGAACAGTAACTTCCCATTCCCCAGCCCTTCTCCAGGGATTCTCAGGGAGTGAACTGTGCTGATTCCTGATCATTTTGAACATGCAAATGTCAAGAACTCCTGGGAAAGGCCACGTATTAGGGAAACACAGGTATAATTGTAAGCATGAGCACCCATGCAATGTGTACTACGCATCTGTGTATGCGATGTAAATATGCACACATGCACGTAATTAATCTTTCTCCTTTAATACAGCCATGTTGGGTCTCAAATTTCAGCTCTCTGATGCACTAAAGATTTCTGAAAACACAACATTTGTCTTTAATACAAAACCAGGCCTACGTCACAGGCAGCGCTGCTCAGTATGGGGCACCCGTTGGCAGTGGGGGCCCCCCACCGATGTGGGTCCAAAGGAACTCAGCCCCTTCCCCGCTGCGAGCCACGAGGGACTCCTGCTCCTGGCCTCTGCTCCACCTCCTCACACCACATCTACATGCTACCCGCAGGGAGGAGGGAAGAGGATCGGTTGGAAAAGTGGCTGAAAGGGACAACCGGAGAGTGCAGGATGCTGAGGAACAGAGGCAGCATCAGGCTCCCTTCCCCCAGAAGGGCTTTCCATATCTGCAGCCACTGCTCCTGCAATCTCATGACCTCTGCCACAGGCGCAATCCAGCTTTCAGCTGTAAAAACTTTATTATTTTCTCCCCGGCAAGAATGCTCCCAAGTTCTTCACGGCCCTCTCCTCCCCCCTTTCTTTCTGAAAGCCACAGACAGGAGAGAGATCAGCTAGACAAAAACTTAAACCAGTGCAAATGTGAAATACAATGTAAAAAAAGTCTTGATATTACTGAACATGCTGCAGACATTGTGCCTAGTAATTGTGGCAACATCTAGCACAAAAGAAACTTAGCATGAGTATTGTTTTCAAATGAGATTCAACTCAAACATGCATAGGGAGAGTAAAGTTATTTTATTAAATCATGCACATCACGTGTGTTAGTGCAAATAGTTTAATCTGTACTCCAGAAATTCTATTGTATTTTTATATCTTTACAAAATAGATTTAAAACAATTATTTACTTTAAAAAAATGTAATTCTGAAGTTAAGCATTTCAGAACAATATTTGCAATAACCTATATACAAGAGGTACTGAGTACCACTGGCATACGAGTGTTCTGTGGTTGGGTGGCCTCCTGCAACTGAAAATGATGAAATGAATGAACTAAATGACAATATTTTCTACAAGTCACTTGTGGACTTTTTTCCATAACTAATAATCCTCCCAATAGCAAATCCCATGTAACTTAAGATAGAATCTTTGATTAAAGGACTATGACCCTCAAAACTTTACAAGGTAAATTATATACTAAATTTCTATTTAAATATTTAAACTACCTGTTGATTGCCTTAGAATTGTTTAAAGCCAATTCAATTGTTGAGATTATCTCCCTATGTTGAAGTTTCCTTTAGCAGAGCCATTTTACTTTACCATTCTTTAACATATTATTTAAGTCTTTAATAAACTTTTTTGACAGAACTGTTGAGCTGAACAAGACAACTAGAGCCTACATTTAATTCAGCACTAACTACAGTGATTCCCACCAAAAGTCAGCAAAAAGCAATAGGCATAGTACTTGGATAAGGAAAACAAACTTTGTGATGGGGACCACTGCATCGTACTTACAGCCATAGGATGAGGATGCACAAAATTCTACTACCAAATTAAAATCACATTCACCTGACAATACGTTACCAGGTGTATGATTCCAATTTTGTAGTATTTTATGTATCTTAGAATTTTTTCAGCTAATCACACTGTTGCAGTTCTCTTAATGAAGTTATGTCAATAAAAGCTTAATTAAAGAGTTTCTCCAGCTCATCAGAAAGTATCAAATGACTGAAAAAATAAATTGATACAATGTGATATGTGAGAAAGTATTCATACTTTTAAAGAACGCACCTCTTTAAATATATGAAATTTAATAAATTACATTCAAACTAAAGTTAACGTGAGTTGAACCACTGCACTATGTCCATCAAATGACCAAGTATTTGCTCCCAGAAATACCTTAGCTCACTCAAGAACACACACATGCTTATACTCGCACACGCGCACACTAAATAATCTAGGCTGGTCTCCACCATCAGTATCTCTATTTCTTTAAGGCTGGACATGAATTGTGTTTATTCCCCAAAAGTCATTAATAAAGCAATCCTTATCAAAGAAAAATACGTTTCCTTCAAAAGGCGTGATAAGAGAAGTTTTCTTAAGTCTTGTTCCCAACAGCTCAGTGACTAACAGCAAGTAAAATGGTACACTAGTTTAAAAAAAAGTCATACTGAAAGGCACTGAGCACACTGCATCCGTTTTCCAAGTATCTGCAAGGTTACTTGGCATGGGTATCCAAATCAGAAATGTGTTTTTCCTTTTAAATCTGGCAATCAGATTCTAAAGCACGTGTCTGCAAACCTAGCTATTATAAATAATTTGGTACCAAGAAGCCTACTTTAGGCCACCAATATAGTATTCAGAATCCCAACATACTAATTTAAAACTTGCAGGAAATTGTAAGCAAAAATATTGCTCACAGTATGATGAATCACAATTTTATTCCCTCTTTATAGACAGATACATTTTATACAGTTTAAAGCAAATGACCCTACTGCTGTTCTCACGCGGAGCTGTGCTGTATTAAGAGGTAAAAAGGAAGAGAATTAATCTGTTTTCCCTCAGTATATGAATGTTGCCAGCTTCTAAAGGGAGGACGGTGTATGGATTCAACAACAGTTCTCATGGAGAAGCTCTGGTTAGGCCTGGGTACAGCACCACGGCTGTTACAGCAACCAAAGCTGCCATCACAGGCATCCAAGGCCATTGTCTCTGTGTGGAAAGAAAAAAAAAATCAATATCATATTTGTTCTAATTCATACTAATCAGTTTACCCCATGGTTCCTGAAAGTCCTGAGTACCTGTTGATAGGCATCACTAAAATGTTACCCACGAGCCCTACTGCAGGCTAGTCCTGACTTGGAGGGGCACAGTGACCCGTGCTGCTTTGGCAAAGGGAGTTCCACAGCTCTTCACGACTGAAGGTCACCAGGAGAACCAGTTCCGTATTTCCAGCTTCGTTACCGTACGCACCTCAAAGAAATCTGCTATTAAACACGTGAGGGCTTAAGATGTTTAAAACATCACTTGAGCGAAGCAATTGCTAGCCAGGTGTACGTAGTACTGACATCTTTAACTTGGCTTTCGAAGGTTCAAACCCGGATCTATGAAGTTAGTTCATAACAGATCCTAACAAAATCATTTCCAACGGACTGTCACGACATTTTATGACGACAATAAGAGAAGGACACACTGGGAGACGTTAGAGGAAATGCAAGCTGAGAGGTCAGAATACAAACCAACCACCTATTTCTCATCTTGGTTTTATCCCATCTTCTTCACAGCCATAGTGAGAAAAATAAGGGTTTAAAGCCAGAGAGGAATTTCTTAGTCCGTAAATAAGAACTGAAGCTTGTTGACTTTTATTATTTAAAGGCAAACTCTTCATTTTTTCATAGTTAATTAAGCAATTAAACTTTCTTCCAGGCCCTAGCATCACAGCATTGTGCAAAAGGTAGCCCATTTGCTAAAGACAAACTGAGACCAAGTTAGAAGAGGCACATTCAGAACCAGTTAGAATGGAATTCATTGTTAGAATTAAAGAAATCAGACAGATGTTAAGTGATTAGTTGATCGCTCAGCTCATCAGTATCAACAGAATGGCAATATTAAATGAAGGGTTTGCTTCAGGTAAAGAAATACCTGTGAGCATTTCACCATGCACTATTTTATACAGAAATGGCACATACAGGTGAGAGGGACAAACATACATCGACTGAACAGTAGTGCTTGTACCTTTCGCTACCACAATGGGCCGTAACACCAATACAGGAAAGCCAGGATTAGGCCGATGAATACGGCTGGGACGGGTTGTAATATGGAAGGCTAAAGAAGGGAAGGGATATTAAAAATCACTTTGTGCTATAAATCAATCAGGTAAAGATGATTTAGAGAGGGGAAAATAAGTCAGTGAGGTTTGTTTTAAATGAAATGTATTAAAGACATCTAACACAATACAGCATTATCTAATCTGGTATACAAAGTTAGTACACCGTTCTACTCAAATGAACAGGAATGTTTAAAAATAAAGGGAAGGAGGCAGAAAATGTTCTAAGAAACTTCATCTCAACTTGGAATTTGCCTGTATCTTCATTCTATTTTGTTTGTTTTGTTTTTTGTTTTTCTTTTCTGAGTGATAGGAAATCCAAACTGGATTTCTTAAGGGAGAAAGACTCATACCAGGTATTAAATTCTTCAGCTGCTTTTTCATTCCACCTTTCTCATTTTCCATCACCAGCCTCCAGGAAAAACAATCTTTTTCCTTCATTAATGAATTAATTACAACTATGTCCACAGGCAAACCCAGTAGTTCAGACATTTCTGTAAGGTTATAGCATGACTGTACATTCAGCACCAAGGTACTATGAATCAGGGAAGTATATTGCTGTTAGAGACACCACAAAGATCAGCATCTCTGGCAGGGCATCAGCCTTGTGAGCAAATGCAATTCTAAAAATTGATCCAATGATGCAGCTGGGCCAAACTACCAGCTAGCAAGACTTCAGGGTTCATTTAGCTTATGCTTTTATTAGAAGAATCTAAATATTTTCTCAATTATTTTCAGTTAACTGTAAACTACTTCACATGTTAGATATATAGCCTCTATCCTTAAAATGATAAACTAGAAGCAAAAATGGACCTAATTTCTTTTTCAGCTGTCCTTGGAAGACATCTGCTTTCTCTGCATCTTAACCTATACATTTGTGCACACACACAGACACACAGAGGTTAAGTTCAAACCATGCTTTGTATTTTCTTAACTTTTTTGTGCTGAAGCCACCCTGATTTCTTTCAGCCAAATAAATACATGATCAATTCAGGTTTGAAGACTTCTAAAACATTGTGATTGAAAAACAGAATCTCACAAATCATGTGCAACTCAAAGTAATTTCCATGCAGTATTAATTTTTTTTTGTCATTGGTGCCACAAATCACAGTGCCATCTTCCCACAGAAAGCACATGGGTAGAAATAATCACAGCAGTGTTCAAAAAAGCGCCAAAAGTTTAAGTCAACCAGAGCAGCTAATGTTCTCAAACCATTCACATAAATAAATCCATCGTATGAAGCGCATCAGGAAATAATCAGTGACTACAAACATGCAAGCACAAGTAGTACACCACACTGCTAAGCGGTTCAGAACACAAAGCTTTTTTTTTTTTTTAAAGTAAACTTCATCCTTCCTAAAGGGAAAGTATAAAACCTTAATATTTAAATGGTATTCTAAATGGAAAAGAGAAGCCTTCTCTTTTCTAACATTTATTAGTTTACCAGACAACCTTATAAATGTAAATGGAAATGTAAACGGAAAAGAGAAGCCTTCTCTTTTCTAACATTTATTAGTTTACCAGACAACCTTATAGATTTGTTTATTTATCAGCAACACACATTCAAGTGTGGGGGCATCTTCACAAATGAGACAGATGACAAATATTCACCACATTAAATGAAGTGGCCTCCAAATGATTATATTTCCCCACTCATGAACTTATCAAAATACGTAAAAAATTCTCCTTATTGCTGAAGAGCACTTAACTAGGTGCTTCATCAAAAACATGCATCCTCTATTAGAATATGAAGATATGCAAAAACTCAGATATAGATGGGCTACAAAAAGGAACAAATCCCACACTGGGAAGTCACTTTCTGTGGGACACTGCCCTAAAGAATGAAGTAACGGATAATGTTTCCAGTAAAAAGGGGACAAGAGTACTTGAAAAATTAGAGTTTGGAGCTCAGCCCAGTATCCATGATGCTTCAAATAATCCACAAGATAGACATATTTTACATTGCTGATTGTGAGTAATGCTCGCTTGGATAAGCAAGCTTGTCCTGCGAGTCCTTATATGGTTGGATGCTCTTCATACCCTGACCTCCGGGCTTCAACTCTTGTAGCTCCTCTGGAAACAGATTTTGGCAACTGGTCTAGTTCCTCATTTCATTTAAACACCCACCTCAAATTCTTCCTAAAAAAAGTCCCTTACCTCACAAGCTTTCATCTGGTACTCCAATTCCCCTCGCAGTATTTTTCTTCCTTCAACTACCCCCCTTTTTCACTAATCACCTTAGGGCTGCGATTAGTGTTTTAACAGAACAGGAAGTCTCACATTCACAATTATTTCATTATGGTCTCTTCTATTAGAAAGTTCTGGTTTGTTTATTTCTGCACATCTGTCTATTTCAGTAACTCAACATTGTTTTGGCATTGCAGAAGAATTCTAAAAAGGAAGCAGGTTCCAAGAGGATATTAGCATCATAGTCATGATAACAGCTTTGAGTTCTTTACATCTTTGTTTAACTATGTCAGAGGTTTACTTTCGGTAAGTAGGCTATGGTAAGAGTATTCATATCAACTTTGGGCATGTAGCATACAGCTGATTTTAGAGGATAATACCTGTAAACTTTTTATTTTGTACTGACTACTACAGGAGTTGTTGACCCACCACAGATCATGGCAGCAGTACAGGAAGACAAACTGGCCATCCCAGAGCAGTAAGGTATCTAAAAAGGCTATAATTACCTTCTAACACATCTGCCACGCTTAACATTTGGAGGATCTCAGAAGCCTCATCGTAAGAAAAAGCTGTCCCTAGCTGTAAACTTAATTCTAATGATAGAACCTCTCAAATCAATTGTAGCAGAAAAGATTTCCATTAGTGAATAGAAAGAATGGTTCAACTACATGTATAAAGCATGAGCTGACCAGGGATAATCACTGTTAAGAAGCATAAGCAAGAGTGAGGAGAGAACAAACATAATATTCACTAATAAATAAAATAAAAGCATCTCGAAGAAGGTTGCTTAACTCTTTTGGACCCAGGTTTCTCAGCTTTTACTTATGTATCAGTCTGAAATTAGAAAGTTTTGCCTAGTTCTGGTTCACGATTAGTTAAGCTGGATTATTTCAATACAGCAGATATCTAAGGCCATACTTAAAACTGTCATGGAGCTGTAAATTTAACTTGCATGCATAATTGTACCAGTGTAATGACCTGCAAATTTGCATAGGTAGTACCAGAATGGAATTTTGCATATGATATGGTACATGGACCTTTTGTTAAAGCCAGCCTTTTCTATTCAACACTTAGGTGTTCTCTCAATCAACAAAATTGGTGTCATAACCAGACTTCCCCAAATATTTTGGACAGACTTACATTGTTTCCTTTTTCTTGTAGCAGCTTCAGGTTTTCTTTACACTGTTTAAGCTCTTCTGTGATTGACTGTTTTTCTTGCTCAGCCATCTCATACTTCGCCTTCAGTTCTGAGAGCGCTACCTGTGTTCTTTCATACTAAATGCAAAAAGAAAGAAGGCTGCAGATTTCTGGACATCCAAAGCATGCTTACAATTGCTTAGCACCCAGCTTTCTTTTCTGCCCAGCATAACTTGCCTTGGATCAGAACACTCTCTATTACTAAAAGCAAGACAAAAATATATATTTTTTTTTAAATGAAGATTTTGTTCCTGTCTTTGAAAAACTAGGACTCCTTGTATGCTTTTTCAGGATAATTAAGCGTAAATGCTGTGTTTATGTATAACATGATACAAAGAAGTGTAATAAATTTCATGGTAGATATGTAATGATCTCCCCTACTACTGGAGGAGAAAACACAACTCACTTAATGACTAAACAGGCAGCAAAAACATTACAACTTGCTTCAGAATCAGAAAGATTATTAGAGGTCACGTTACTAACAAAAATTCACAAGTAGATAGAATTAACAAATTAAGTCTAGAAACACAGATTAACTAGCTACATTTCTATATTAGGTTTCAAATATTTTAAGTGTCCAGAGCTTCAAAAATTTTCCACTTCAGACAAATGTAGCACCTGCCCATGCTGTATGACATTAAGAACATACAAGTGCAATAGTTCAGAATGAGCTCACCATTATCTCTCATTAAATAATCAATAACATTTTTATATTACTTGAGAGGATTCTTTTGCAGACAAATTTTGCCTGACTTGGAACTTCTTAGGAATATATTCACAGACAGCAAATCACTGAATAGAAAAGAATGTGTTTCTTTTTACCCGGGACATTCTAGAAGTAAACTACATTTTTAGTAGACTGTCACACATATTCTGAAAAAAATCACTGCATTGAGTACTGTGTCCTTTTCCAGAAAGCTTGCTCATACTCAACTGTGCCGAGTCCTTCCCAGAGCGAACAACTTACGTGCTGTACCAGTAACAATACAGTAACATGACATCTATCAATAATAATCATGGACAACAGTGCATGAAGAAATTAATATGAACGGTTCACAATTAACACATCTTCATGCTAACCTCAGAACTCAAGGCTAACACACAGCTTATCAACTCTTGCAATGATTTCCAAAGCAAAGAAATATGAAGTAAATTAACTCATCTCTCTTATCAAACAATTACTCATTAGCATATGGGACAGAACTGTAAGAGCTATAAAGACAAAACAAGATACAGGGGAATAAGGAGTCCTTTACATTTAAATAGTGGTCTTACAACTATGCTGATCAGTCAAATAGGTGCAAAAATCAACATTTTGTATGAAGCAAATAAAACTTTTTCCCACACACCAAAATCAATCGTAAGAGAAGGAAAGGCATTTTAAAAAAATAATATGCCACAATTCTTACTGTGGATTAAGTATAAACAATATGGGGACAATGCATCTCGTCTTTCTATCTTATGGACAGTTTCTCCTTTTTCAAACTTGCATTCAATTTTCTCTACAGATGACAAGTTTTCTAGTAGTCGTCATGACAGTGGTAAGTGAGGACAGAACCAATGACCTTCAATTTGTTCGTGGCATTTGCCACAAACTTAGAAGAGTAGGCAACTTTACAAACACGTCTGATTGCTAACACACAGATTAGCAAGACTGTTCAAATTAGAAAAACAGTAAGGAATGTGACACGGATGACCTAACGACAAAGCAAAGAAAAACACTGCAGTACACAAACTAATAGCAGTGACAGGGGAAAACTTCTCTCAAAATGCCTCTAGAAGAAAGCAAGTAACTAATGGAGATTATGGCCTTCTTCCAGACACGATCATTAGAAGCTAGGCTCAAAATGCTGGCTTTTCCTTATGCACTTGCTAATCATCTTTAGAAGCCTAGCGATCCATTACAATGAAAGGAAACCATCTCTAAAGAATGTGTAGTCCTGTTCTCAAATAAAGCTTAAATCCGACTAGGAAAATCATACTGACTAAGAAGAATACATTTTGACTCATAATAGCTAACTAGACTCTATACCATGACGATCAGTAACATTTCTGAATAAGGGTCACCTGTCTTTAACAGCTTGTAAGTAAGCTAATGCTCTTACTAAGATAATGCATGGAAGTAAGTTTCAGGAAGTTCTCAAAACACGTAAGTTATTTGAAATCTTCCCTTTGAGATTTAACCACTGATGTGTGTATGTGTATGTATGTGTACGTATGTGTGTGTATATATATATACATATATATATATATAGTTACTTAACATAAACGTACTTGAAATAAAAGAAAAAGTTCTGCTACTAAAAATTTTGAATTTTTTGACATTTAAGCTTCTATAGTGAAATAAAAGGAAAGTCACTGGGCATTGTATTCCTTCAAAACAGAAAACGTTTCTTGTTACCTCTTTCTGAACATCCTTTGCTTGACTCTCAGCTTCACTGAGTTGGCTTTTTAGACTAGCTGCATCCTGTTGATGTTTTTCTCTCAAAGATCCCATCTGATTTTCAAGTTCCTTTCGAGACATTTCAAGAACACTTATATTGCTGGTTAGCGCTAAACTCTGCTTCTGAGAGCTGAAAAATAAAATCCAATTGATTCTTTACATATTTTAAATTTAAACAAAAGATTTTTAAAGCAGTTTTCACTTTCAAAAGCTTCACATTTCTATTTAATACAGAAAAATCAGCTAGGAACAATCATAGAAGTGCAGATCATTACTGACTCCCTAATGCAAAGTGCTGACATAAAAGATTGTCCACGGACTTTTAAATGCATGTGCACACATTATCATGTTTAATGTAATTATAATCTATACTATAACTTATATTATCATTAATTTTTTTTAGTTTCATAATTTACTTTTTTTATTAGTCTCTAATTATATATTATATACATTAAAGCATTGTGAAACAAACTTGTAATTTGAAGAAGTCTGTCCAAGGTTGTTAGAAGTATTTCATTTGTTTGCACACGTTTCTTTTGCTTACTCCAATGGCATAAGCCAATAGCAAAATACATCAGGATACCATGTAACATATCTGAGAAGTAATACAGAAGCATTTGGGGAGAAATAAGTGGCAAAATTGTGCTCTGCCAAAAACTGAGATACAAACAAAATTTCAGTTCATTTAATCATGAACACTATCAGACATTTAGTACCAGTTTTGGGAAGAAATAAGAATAACCAGCCTTTCTTTGATACCTTCCTAGACAAATCCACCGTGCCCTTACCTAGAAAGCTCCTTCTCTTGTCGCTGAAGTTCAGATGTAAGCGAAGTATTTTCCTTTCTTAGTGTAACACATTCAGCTTCCAGAGCACTCCATTCTGCCTTCAACTTTTCAAGTTCACCTGCAATTAATAAAATTAAATTTTGAGTACAATAATTTCATGAATGCTTCAAGCAGCACTAGCTAATAAATGGTGGAAAACCTGGTATTAGCTGTAAAGCTCAAATTATTATAATCATGTTATATGAATTCTATTGCAATCATTTATAAAACATATCACAGTATCTTTTACTGTTAGGAAGAGCTTGCGAGCCAGTAAACAAGCTGGTGCTTTTTCTTAATGTGAGCTTCTTTAAGGCACAAAGCAGTAGAAAATTGTCTTGCTTATGTGTCTACTCGAGCATTTTAAAACCAGTGACAAAAAAAAGCATATTTGAAGCATATTTGATTTCACTTCTCAGCAGAAAATCGGAAACAAATTGAAAGTAACAAACAACTAAAATCATTAGATAACCATGTCTCTGCTATAGGGAACAGTATGTTTAAAGCAATAACTAAATGGTTAAAATAAGACCTTTGAAATAAATCAGTCTATGGTAAAATTGGTTTTTATCACATATTACATGTCTTCGTAATATAATGACGGAGACTGGAGTCTCAGCTGGGAAAAGGCTTTTCTGATGACTTCTAAGATTAACTAACTCAGAATTCAAAGCATATTTTACAGATACCAGCTTCTCTGTGGCATGTAGAATATTTTAGCATGAGCTTTTGACCTCTATTAGCGGATTCTCCAAGACCCGAAGCTATAGAACTCCAGTGTATTTACCTGCGTGTACGGCAGGTAAAGTGAAGAGCAAATGAATGAGCCTAGCAGATCTGGCTCAGCACCAAGTATTTGTGTATCTCTGCACATCATGCTTCCAAAATAAAACTAATTCTAAATGTATTTTAACATAAATGAACACAATATCATCTGTTTTATTAATCCATAATAAATGCAGGTTTCTCAAGTGAAGCTTTGCTATAAAAATTAAAAGTTCAGAAGCTACCCCTTTACAGGCTTTAGTTATATAGATTTAATTATACAGATTTCATGCAAGTCCTTTTGAAAACCTGTAGCAGTATCAATCTCTCTAACAACACAGGTTTTCCAAATGGCAATGCATTTGGCCTACTTTTGATATCAAAAGGGTACCTAAGCTAATTTAAGCATAATTGAAAGTTACTATTTAATGAAATATACAGAAGGGTTTTATTACACCATAAGCCTTGATACACATCTATAAATAAAAATATAGTAAGTGCATGTGTGTGCATGCATGATGGGAAGGAGGGATAGAGGAAGGGAGGAAAATTTGAATCACTGACATTCATCAGACTGAGAAGGATGCTGTTTGTGGTGGTCTGTGACATTGTATTAAACAAGTACCTTTCAAACGAGTAGCCTCTTCCTTGTGCTGCTCCTCACACTGCTGACACCTGAGCTGAAAACTGGCTTGTAGATTGACAATTTCTTTTTCATAATCTGAGGCATCTTTCCTCCACCGTTCAAGCTCTGCTCGCACAGTTTGGAGCTCTTCTTGAAGAGCAGAAATATCAGTATCTCGTTCTGATGCTGCCTTTTCGGCTACTTGTTGAAGGGACAGAATTTCATTCTGAGCACTGACGAGCTCATTTCGAGTGCTTGAAATTTCGCCCTCCTTCTCCTCACGAAGATTCTCAATATCTTCTTGCAACCTCCGCAATTGAGCTGGAAAACATACATAATTGTTACAATTTTTATAAACTTTATTTACAGAAAATCTAAACAAAACCCTCCCATTCTTGACCTGCTGATGTTTAAAAGAACTAAAGAAAACTAATGCAATTAAAAACATATTAATCTTAACAAATGATCTACGCGCATATGAGGGGTTGTGTATTACAGAGAGTTAAGAAACAGGAAAAAGGGTTTGACAAAGCTTTCTTAGACAGGGTTGTTATGTGGAGGACATTAAAGGAACTATCCTGAAATATGAAATCAAGATTTAGATCCAAATTTGTTGTAAGCAAAACAAGTATTACAGAATGGGGAAACTGGGGGGTTAGTGAACAACAGGGAAAGCAAGAAAGCTTCTGTGACAAGCCGAACAGATTCGCAATACTACATTGGAAATGTTTGCCTGTTAAGCAGCTAAAGTTAACTTGTGATGTCTACAAATATTTGAGGGACAGAGAGTAATTTCTACTCCATTCTCTCAACTTGTAAATTAAAAATTACTTCTTTGCAAAAAGTGTTTTGCAAGGCTCAAGATGAATTTTAGATCAAAAGCAATAGCTGCACCTAACATACTGAACTGTAAGAAGACCTTTAGTGCTCATGAGTGGCTGCAAACTGCAAATGTGCATCAGTCACCTAAGTGCTGAGTTATTCAGCATTTCACAACTGCATGAAGCAAACCTTATGAATTATTCCTATTCAAAACTGTTTCATTACTTAACATCCCTTCTCTGAGCACAATTATTTTTCATAAATATGCATGCAAATAGAATCCTGTGCAGATACTTACAAAAATACAGTACAGAAGAAAGGAAAGTATGAAAGGAAAAAGAACAAAATTATAGTTAAAACCCTGACTGATGGATGCAAAATGTATAATTTGCCCAGTGTTTTTGTTTTGCCTTTTAAAGTACACAAATGTACACAAAGCTCACACGTATTTCACTGATATTCAAAGAGAAAAGCAATTACCTAATTAATGAAGAAATGCTCTGAGAAAAGAACAAAGTTCTTTAGATCACTCGAAACCCTAATATCAAATATTGTAGAGGGTTAGAATTACACACTTACAGTAGTATGTTACTTTTTCTGAAGCAAAGGGCAAGCAAGGACAGTGGAAAGCACGGGGAAGATAACTGAGGCTAAGTAACCTTCACAGGTTTCTTGCATTTATTTTTGTTCTCTCAATCCATTACAGAAGATGACACCGAGAATGTGAACGAGTCATGCTGTAATCTGATATAGCATAAAAACTGCTCAGGATGGGCTTTCATGACAACTATCCATGATGCTTGATGTCTTTCAGACCTTTCATGTACAGAGATATAGGCACAATTCATGCACAGGTACAATCTAGAAACTTTGCTGCTAGTTGACATACAGTAAAGAAGAAACATGTAACTTTTTTTCTCTTCTGAACAGGCTCCAGCAAGACATTTAGCTCATTAGATGAGCTAAGGAACCTATGAACAACCCAGTTCTGCACTTTGGAAGGAAAATACAGCGTGGTAAAGACCATGATAGCTCCTATGTATTATAATACATAACAGCTATTATAGACTACACTAAATGAGCTTTCACAGCAATCCTGTGTAAGATGAAGCAGCATACCTGTTCCATAACAAAAACATCTGCAGCACGATGGATTTCTGAATATGTGAGCAACAAAATGCTTCCATCTCATTCATTTGGAAACAATTTCTACAGGATTATACTAACAGAATAGTAATCAAACTAGTAGATGAGAACAATCTGACAGAGTAAGACAACAGAACATTAACAATCACCTGTGTATTGTTGTATTTGAAGCTTTGAATCTACCAAACCCTTATTAAAAGTACATGTTTCTAAAACACCATGAATTAAGTCTTGTTAACACAGCAGGAGCCCATCAGTTAGCAAAGCAGGGATTTTTCAATATATATATCTTCCTGATATATGTGTTTTTTAATCAAGCCCAACTAAATTGCTGCTTCTCAGGCAGCTTTTCCAAGAAATTTTATTTTTTTGTCTGCATTATTTATGAGCAGCTCTCCCTTTAAATACTCAGGCATGAAAACAAGCATGGTATGAATGAAAATCCAAAAATATACAAGTGTTTCTAAAATTTGGTGGAGTTGTAGAAATAACTTACACAGAAGATTTACTACAAAGAATACTGGAATGGCTTCCGAGGCATGGGATATAATTTGAAATGGCTATTAGAAAAAAAAGCTTCCATTACATCTCTTTTTTATGTAAGCCATTACCTCACCCAAACTGAATGTTTCACTTTTTTTTTTTAATAGGCAATGACTAGTTACTTCAGATGGAAGAATTTCCTTGCTTTACCTGTCTGTGCATGTAAAGAACTTCACGTGTAGAGACAGGATTTCAGTTGTTTCTACAGCACTCTCTCTATGTCAAACACACGAGCCACGTAGCACTGGCTGGCCTAAAACACTGATTCCATGAAAATACCTCAACAAATGTTACCATATGAGATTGTCAGGATTTTTTTTTCTCCAGTACAGTTCACAGAGGCTGCCAAGATAGAACAGTGACATCATGACAACTTCTCCCAAGTTGTGTGATAAGTCACACCCTAAAAGTTTGGAAAGGAGCAAGCACACAGATAATATCAGAATGTTTTAAACCACAATGGAGTAATAAGAACAAGAATCATTAGCAAGAACTCACTTGGGAAGTGTTCAAGAGACAAAGAGCCACCTTGCAATTAAGCATGGCTCTGTCAAGCTTCTACTTTTTTCTTTTTTTTGAGAAAAGATGTAAAATTTCTTCCTCCTGCATAGAAATGCCTATCAAACCCTAATTTCTAGCTTTTCCTACAGCATTTTTTTCTTAGAGAATTTTCATTGTTAGCAGGACAGAAGTCAAAATTTAATCACTCTTATTCTGAAGAAGGCTCGTCTTTCTTAGAGGAATAATGGCAGAAGACCTAAATACGCTTCGCTGACATTCGTATAAAACAGTGCAGTCATAAGCTTCTCAGTAAGTGTAACTGGTATATGAGAAATATCACGTTCTACAACAAACTACTACCCATAAAAATAATTTTCTAAAGCTAATTTAATTTCCTAAGACAGTAAGACTTGTGTTGTCAGTCCATTTACCTGTCTGTTCATGTCTTCTAACCATTTTGATGTCCAAATCCAGCAGTATTACTGACAACGATCTCAAGGTATGAAGTTCCTACACATTCCTTCTCAATGGCTGAGTTCAAAATGATGGTGTTCATACCAACATTTGTTTTAAGGAAGAGTCCTAAAATAACCCTTATCAATTTTAAGGCAAGATAGCCGCTCGACCAGTGAACTCACTCGCACGTACAGGCTGACAAACAAGCAGGTGTGTAACGCCGAAACTGCTTACATGACATGCTACCACTAGCCCAACATACTGGGCGAGAGAGAGACTCTTGTCAAAGGTTGAGCTAGCACAGATCTCTTAAAACACCAGGGCAACACGAAGATGTTGGAGGGGCTGAGGTATTCAAGAAACCCGCAGAAAACCAAACTTGGCTAGTTTCACTGCTCTTCCAAAACCCTTCTGCTTTCAGTCAATAAGAACTTCACTAGCTTGAAAACAGTAGCTTCTGTGTCACAAGTAAGAGTTACGCAAATCATGGGACTCCATTCTGCTATAATCATTTTGGGCTGAAAGGAGCACGAATGCAGTCATAGCATTTTTCATAAAGCACAGACTGTGCTTCTGTTGAAGACATTTTAATGCATCCAACTTGAGTGCAGATCTGGAGTGATTAAAAATTATTTAAGAGGATTTTACTAATAAAGTGAAGAGACTGAGAAGTACAACAAAATAAACCTTCTGAGTGTTTAAGGAAAAGGTAAAACAGCCACAGTAAGAATCTCTGGATCATTCAAAGCTAAGAAAGACTGAAGGAAGAGAAAGGAGAAGAGGAATATGTTACAGATGACATTACTTGCATTTTTAAAGTTACGATTAAAACACAGACCTTGACAGGAAACATTTAACAACAGAATTCGGAGATACTGTGAAATGAATCATATTTAAAACATACACTCACTTAACATTTTCCTTCGTAAGTCCTTATGACGCCATGGAAACAGCTAAAGCAATATATTTCCCCTAGGAGACTGAGGTGAAAAAAATATTTCATACCTTGCAGAACATTTATTTGCTTGTTAGATTCTTCAACTTGCACTCGATATGCTCTTCTCTCTTCTTCCAAAAGTGCTACAAATGAAAGTGAAAATGTGCCCAAATGTTTGTTAGTAAGAAGTATTTCAGTTTTGTAATTAGTTTTAGTCATGACTTCCCCTTAATTGAAAAGATTAAAACAGTCAGATTATTCCAGTAAGTTATCAAAGCTGGTAACTGTGTAAGTAGTTTAATAAAAAGTTAATAGTAAATATATTATTATTGTGGTAGTATTGCAATTAATTTGAAATTAATATAATCGGTTGCCTGATCCAAAAACTCCATGTGTGCTAAATGCAAACTGGTGTAGGGGTGGGAAGAAAAAGCTTCAGCACGACCACTGAACAATGTGAGTTAAACTGGACTACGCTATTTCCTGCTAAAAACAACCCATGGTCTTGCTGATGACAATGATACAGCTCCATATTTGAAAGGACGATCTGAAGAGCTACCACTGAATGCATTAAATTATGTGTCTTATCTGAAATATGGATGAACCAATATGTCTAGATAAATATATCTTCTACAAATGAAACATATAGAGTTCATGTACGTATTCAATGCTATGAAAAGATGGTCAATCTTGAAGCAAAAAGTCAGGGGCTCAATCTGACTGCTTATATATATTAAAAAAAAAAGTTTCCGACTTTCTGTGCAGGAGATGGGAATGCTAGGAAACAGATCTATCCAACAGTCAACAAAGCTGGACCCCTTTTTAACATTACCTATTAAATACAATTTTAATGGATACCCTACATAATCAAGTTGATCTGAGTCTCACCTTGAAGTTCAAAGCATTTTTGTTTACTTGTTCTAGCTAGCTCTTGTGCTTCAATCAGCTCCTTGTGTAGTTGCTGAATTTCTTGCTTAGCCTCAGTCTCTGATTGTGCACCCTGCAATTCATCTGATAAAAGAACATTTTCTTTAAAGCATAAATTTGTACAACAGTTTAATTTGCACTGTCATGTGATGTCATGTGCCTTTTTATTCACATCATCCAGAGTTAGTTAAAGTAAACTCAAATTTGGATTAGGTAAATATTAGCAAAAATATTAATACACTTTAAAAAGGAGGTAAACATACGCATAGTTTAAAACATTCATTCTACATAACATGCAGTAAAAAAAATCATACATGAACTCAAAAATTTTTAAAAATACTGTACAGATTGGCAAGGATTTCTGTATTGACATAAATAAAGAAACAATAAGTGTAAGACAATCCTTGACTATATTTACAATTAGTCTATTTTTAAAAGGAAGCTACTGTAACCTTCTTTCCTAGCACAGACCTAGCAGTAATGATCCTGCATCAACTATCGCCCGAGCCCACCCTCCCACAGTCCTGCCCCTCCAAGCACATCCCAGCCTGGTCCAGCAGCATACCAGCACTCAGAAAAAAGACTGCGTCTTTCCTATTCTCACAGTAATGAATTGGTGGGATCACAGAGTATAGATATGGGTGCACATGTGCTTTTAGACCTTCTCAGAACCAAATTATGAGAGCAGAAAGAACAAAGAGGACTAAATATTTCACCCAAATACTCTTTTATAAATTTATTAAGAGTTCCAAATCCTAGTTGCTCTCTACTGGAGATGTTTTGTTCTTAGCTTCTCATGGATGAAGACTTGGAGCAATTAGACTTTCAGTCCTCCTTAATGAGACAGTTCAGCAGAAACGGATGAGGAAGTTGGCAAATTATGTTCTTGATAAAGAAGCAGTGTCCCAAATCAAACAATAGACACCCTAAATGAACTTTCTGGTGGACAGCATTTTCAAATCAATGAAAGCATACATCATGAAAGACAACACTGCTTCAAGGGAGATGAGAATCTTAAGTTATGGGACAGCATAATCAATTTCGCAGAGACGCAACGTACGTCAAAGTAAAAACTCTTTTCTACTCAAATGCAGCTGGGAAATTTCCATACACTTGATATGTTTTTAAATCAAAAGCCAAGAAACACAAGTATGCCTATGAAAAAAAAACAAACAGGTTTTTGGTCTTATACAAACTGACAAGCATCACGTTTGTGCTAAGATTCAAAACAAATTCTGTAGTAGGATTGCTCTATTCATAACTAGTAAAAACTGTTATTGGGCTTTGAAATAATTCTTTCCAGAAGCAATTTCATGTCATGAAAACTGGTTTGAGAACCAATGCAAAAAAACTGCAATTAAACAAGTATTTGAGCAATTTCCAGAAGTATTCAACATTGGACTAACTGTCCTCAGAAGTCTAAGGAGTTCTATCATTAATTATGAGGTATAAAAAAAAATAGGTCAAAATACAACCGTTTGAAAACCCTCATTCATTTATTCTAGTTCATGGAAAGTTTTCATCTATGATCAGATTTTTTGCCACGTTATAATAGATTCTTAATAAACTCGACTTTCTGTCCCACACCCCAACACAATTAAGATTTCCTTTAACATTTCTTTCATTTGTTTTTTACTCTACTGGTAGATTTAAAATCATTAAAAACAAAACAAAACAGTGTGATAAGTAACAAATTGTTTCCAAAGCATATGAAGTCTGCTTCTCCCTCAATCTGGCTCTAGAAAGAAGTCTAACTCACGGGTCAGTTCTAAGGAAAATTTAACATTTCCAATTCATTAAAGAATATCATAGATGGAAAATATTCCTTCACACACTAATATAAACCTGGATTTTGCAATTTCAGGATCTATAAAGCTTCAATAAAAAAGACAAAGTTGAGATTAAATCAACATGATTAAATCAGCTTGAGCACATTAGCAGAGCTCTGCTTACATGTTTGCCTTTATATTTTTGTTCTGATAACAGAGATGATAGAATGATACATAGGCTGCTGTCTTAATTCATCCCTTATCTGTGTGTCTGGTCTGTGGAAGCAACTACCTTAGTAGGCTGGTATTTCTCCAAGTCTCACAAAAGTTCCCTTTCAGAATTCTGCAGGATTTCTGACGTTGTTCAGATGAGTACTTTCAGAGTATTCAGATGAAGTCAGATAGACAATTTTAAATCTGAGTTTTCTTCAACTTTGTAAGGTTCACAGAAACCTTATAATGCACATAAAATAAATATTTGGCTATTACTGCAACATTAAAAAAAAACGGTTCCCAAACTTCTTGAACAAGACCTCTACTGATTCTTGATATTTATTATCTAAATTAACACTATTCAGCAAACAATTCAGCAAACCCTCAACGGAACACACTTTTTACTTAGATTCCACGGATCAGTCCCGGAGTTACAAAAAAAATAAGGAAGGTGACAAGAACAAGATTACTGAACTTCTGATGGCAGTTATTACTTTCCATCTGTTCAACATATACCTGTTTTTCACTTTACAATTTTTCTTTGTTATAGGTAGTCACAAGCCACTTACACAGCAACATCTAAGGAATTCTTATAAATGGCTAATAAAGATGTTTAGCTCTACTAATCTGTGCAGGGTCTTCCCCTTCCCCATCTTTGCCAGATTCTGACTTGCAGAAAGCTGAAGCAGATCCCTGAATGCTCTCAGAAGTTACTGATGGAAAATACACTTGGAGGAAACTACAACAATTTAACATCTCATCATTTTCTTGTTCCGTACATTTGTTTTGTAAATTCCGACAGTTAAACAAAAAGGAGCAGTGCTTTTTCCAACAGCCATTTCCGCATTCCAGCAGCTGCCAGATCAGAAATGTTCTCACTCTTCCTTAATTACATGAATGCATAACAAACCCAACTGGAAGTCTTTCTGTGGCAAATAAGATCCTTTTAAGGGCAAAGTCAAGAGCATGCAGTGGCTCTCTGACATAACTGCAAGCAAAACTGTGAGCTTACAGACTCTTCATAAAAATTACAAAGGCAAATGATTCACTGTACAGATATTCTTAAATGGTTTCAGGAGAACAAAATAGGAATGCCTATAAATAGCTTCAAGAGAAGAAGTTTTTCCAATTCCTTTAGTTAATTATAATATGCATTCTGATTGCAAAGCTGTCTATGCAAATAAGTATTTTTCTACTTCTTGGAAGTTCTGTGATGGTTATGGTTTAAGTCTAACTGGGTAAAGACAGATGAAACAATGACAATCACCCACATGAACACAAGACTGTTTTGATGTTACTACCAAAAATTTGATTTTAGCTTTTTAAGAGTTCAATTACCCCTCCCTGTCACTTCAATACAGCCCGGTCAGAAAAAGCGTTAAGTACACCCGACCCTTGACAGAACACGAGCCCATTCTAACCCAGGAAGCAGTATGCTCACAGAAGGCTTATCTCGTTCTTGGGCTATAAAAGGCAACCTTTCTGACAGAGCCTAGGAAGGCTTTATTTGCATTTAGGGAGAGTTCAGTCACCAGTGATTTTTCAATCTGAGGGTCCATGGACTACTTTTCATGTGCCTGCAGAGGATAACTAAGAAATCCAGCCTATTATGAGTAGTCTTCAGTTGGCTACACGTGAACATTCACTTTCACTGATTTAAAAAAATATATATACATACACATTTTTTTTTTTTTTTTGAGAATCCAGAAGGGTAGAAAAATCACTTAATCAGTGGACCTACCACTACAGATTTTTTATTTGTTTTTCCACCAAGCGTATATTTGCTTAAAACATTTAGCTAACTGCTTTTGAATTATAAATATAGTGTATGAGTAAGGTTATGTGCTTTAATATTTTGCTGTTCATTGCAGAGCAAATCGTAAACAGAACATGCTCAGTGTTATGAACACTCCTTTTTATATAGTTCTGTTGAACTGAAATTCACTAGAAAAATCTCATACTCAGTTTTAGTTTCTTGTTTGGAAATATATATACTATATATTTTAAAGTTCTTTCTATCAGAAAATCAGAGAAGTGTAAACAATTACAGAAAAAAAAGCTCTCTTACGGATTTCCTAAATTTCATTGTGGTTTCCTGTCTTTCTGAACCACGAAAAGCTCTCACATTCTTCTTTACTTGGGATGCCAATGTAAACATTATTTCATAGATATTCACAAATATGTGGCAGCACATAAAGCCAAGAAAGTTAACTTTCAGTATGCTAAATGTAACGATATCCCACAACACTTTTCAGATCATGTAAATATGTAAATAGCTTGCTAATCAAGTCTAAAGTACATGCCTTCAGAGCAGTAAAAAGTGTGATTTTGTAACTGTTAAGATCATAGCTAAGGTTCAACAATCATTCCAAATACTGTTAAAACAAGGAATTCAATCTTCACTATGTTAACAATAAAAAAAGACTTTACACTTTTCTTTTTTAGCCACCAGATGCAAATCAACAGAAACATTTCTGACAGTGATGGAAACTATGCAGGTAAAATGTCACAATGCTTAAAGTATTTGTCAGTGGTGGAGGAATCCCTTTTCTCCTTGGTTATTAGCCCTAAACTGAGTAAATGTTGAAACTATTTTTCAACAATACTTGAAGTTATAACATGTAAGTTCATAGAACAGTTTTGGTGAGTGCAGCTAACTTTAAGCACAAATTACTTCTATATTAACACTCGGCAGTATGCTTTTATATCACCCAAAGGAAACATCATTAAGTGCAACTCTTCCATACTACCATGATTTAAACATTTCTCGAGTCTTTGTACAAACACACATTTCATTAAAAATCAACAAAAAAAGCTGGTAGACTAACTTATAGACACAGATTATGAGTCTAAAATTACAAAAATAAATTTGTTTACCTTTCAGAAGAGCTACTTTAGCAATAGGTTCATTTAGATCTTGGTCATCCATTTGGGCATCTGGAAAAAACAACATACTTTCAGAGAACAGGTAGACCACAGACAGTTTTCATATATGCATTCTTTAAGCAAAGAACCTTTTATACTCTTCCCACATTACAACAGTTAATTATAAAGTTGCAAAGTAAACAACACTGCTTAAATTTATAACCGACTTATAATACATAACACACAATACAAATATTCTCTGCCCTTTTAGAAAATTCTCACGATTAAGTGATTTAATTCAAACTAATTAAATTTTACAGAAACGTCAGTTAAATCTTTACCTGTAGTGTCGTCGCTGCTTTTTTCCTTGCTTGGACTGAGAGTGTCTGACAAATCAGATTCTTTCACTCTTGCCTGATTCTCTGTAAGAGACAAGGAGATTCAGCTACAGTAAGTAAATACTTTGTTCAGTTTCTTAATCATAATTTTTTCTATACACATATCTAATGACTGTTAAATGTCACTAGAAAAAAAGCTGATAACACTTAAAAACCTGGTGTTTGCTTATTTCTTCATAAATCTGGGCTAAAATGGATTCAGTATTACTAAGTCATTATCTAGCCTAGCATCTAATAGGGGATGTAAGAGCCTCATGCACAGCTTGAACTTTTGTTTAAAGCTGTATTCTTGCCAGTTGGAACTCTGTGCAAAAGCTGATTGTTTTATTCAATCAGGGAACAAATAAGAAAAGAAAAGCAGAACAATGCAGATATTGTTACAAGTCAGAATGAAACTGCTATTAAGAATAAAACTGTGCTTCAGTATTTTGGACAAAAAAATAGCAGCAAGTCTTGTATATACTGTACTGTAAAAAAAGCGTAGTGTTAACCAATCACGAATCCCAGTAATATAAATTAATACACTAAGTAGTTTCTAGAAAGAATTTTTAGTTCAGATTGTATTACTACAAGGCAGTTGCTATGTCTTTTCCATAAAAAACCTTCATGAAATAACTGCACCACATTATTGCATGCAATTTAGTGAAGTCCCACACATTTTTTTCATCAGTTCTAAATTTTTTAATGGGAAGCAGAAATTTTCAGAAGTTGAGGGGACACAGCAGTAGCCCTGACTCCTAGTCTAAAGGCTTACTTTGTGAGCCCCCCCCCTTTTTTTTTTTTTTAGTTAACTATTTAAATTTAGTTATGATGGAACCATTAAACAAAGGCACAGCATCTCTTGACTAAACTCTGTAAGTTTGGCACCTATGAACCTTGACACCAACATGCAAGTGAGGTTAAACATAAGGAAGTCCTTCTTAGCCAACTACGCCCAGCCTTGGTTTGACAGCATTGCTGCCTACCACAGATTAACAGATGTTTCTTCTGAGTATCAAGTTCCAGGTGAAGAGAGATGCATACATACATACAAAGGCATCATTACAACATTCTCATTATACAGACTTCCCTTCTACCATAGATACAGAAAAGCATGGTGAACATAAATAATTTCTTCACATATAGATATTGTAGATTAAAAAGTGTCAAGTAGTAAACAAATCAAGTGTGTTATACCAACAGGGTTAGTATATGAAAATATTTAAAAAAAAGGCAAAGGAGTCATGAGAAAGTTTGGGGGAATTGTTTTTTCAAATAACAAGAGAACAAATGGAACTGAATGCCCCCAAAATGAGATGTGGATAAATGAAGACATATGCACTTACACTGGGAAATTAGCAAGATGACAAACACAACAGAAAGAAACCATTTTCTTCATTTAACATGAAACGTTTTCTATTTCTTTGGGCCAGAACATCTACTTTTAAATGAAACAGAAGAAGGCAAGTACAAAGAAGCTGATCAACAGCCAGACTTCCTACCTTAACATAACTGAAATCACTGGAGAGAGAAGGGTAAAGCATCTGTACACTTAAAACACGTTAGGGGTTCAGACCTGGCAGCTATTCCAAATAGAAGTCATATGACTTCACAGCTGACTTCAAAGCTCATATGGACTGAAGCAAATAACTTGATGTTTGGGGGTTCCTCTATGCTAAAATGAAAGCAGTACTTCCCTAGTTTAAAAACATTACTCCTTAAAAATAATGTCTGAAGATGTTATGATACAAAGCATTTTACAGGTATCAAATAGAAACAAGCCCACAAGACTGACATGAAAACTGTAATAATTATTAAAACAAGTAATACATTATTTGTGAAGCTTAGGTATTAAGAAAAGTATATCCTAAAAACCTCACCCATGTCAATCCAGAAGCGCTAAGCTGAGCAGTATTTGTATCCAGCTAACTTTACCATATCTGGGCATACATGGACACAGCTTCCTTCTTCTGTGAGAAATGGAGCAGTGCAAGTCCCAAACCCTGAATTAATTCTCTCTCTCCCCACCTCCTCCTATACTCCCCTCCCACACATCCTCAGGTACACAAATTCCTCCTCCCCCCCATCCTCCTCCTCCGGAAACAGGGACCAAGATCACGCACTAGAGGAAAGATATATATGCTATACATATATATATATATATATATATATTCTCTTTATATATTCTCTTTAAAAGAGAACATGTCACTGAAGTGACATAAAGCGAAGTTTGCTCCTCTTAAAACAAGGTTAGGAAAATAGCAACTATCTCCATCTGAAACAGCAGAAGTAAAAGAGAGAAATGGTTTAGAAACCTGCTTACTATTCTGGAGCCGCAGTCTTAAGGACAGAACTCATTTTTGTACTATATTATTTCACAGCAGTCATTCCTGTTTCCCATAATAAAACTGAGCTGCATAAATATAGCCAAAATGATAAAGTATATTAAAATGTGTTGACATCATACTTACTTGATGAGTTTGAGTATATTAACAAGCACTAAAAATAGCTTGTCATTTTGCAAGTTAAGTGGCATGCAAGTGTTAAGTTACAGTTATTGTATGCATTCTTCTGCCAAATATGGCACACTGTCTGTAACTTACTCACATACAGCAACAGATTAAAGGTGCAATTTCATACATAAGGTGAAAAGTTTCTAAAATACCAGAACTTTAAACAAGCTGACATTTATTCAATACAGTAACTCTTTGTAGAAGGACAGAGGATAAGGAAGTTAGTATGTCTGGACATGAAAAGCTACAAAAGTGGAATCAGCCTAAAAGTCCAAATGATTTTACATTATTAGACACACAAGAAATATTGATCTACACACTTTGAAACATTCCTGGTTTTGACACTGCTAGATAAGGATCACTTGTCTTTCAAAAGGTAAATCTTTTCTAATTAGACCTTTGTGTTTCACTTGTTTTACGCTGAAGAGCAAAAGAAGTTAGAGATGCACATTTATATTTTATTTGGAAAAGGCAAGTTTAGAAGGTTAATAGTTATTTTAAAATAATTATGAAGGTGTAAAGTATAAACAAGTCAAATTAAAAAACTCTTAATCACAACTTAAGTGAGGCTATACATTACTTCTATGTCCTTCTATAATAAAAACAAAATCATGATTGAAATTGATGCAGGCATGAGAGATTTAAATCAATTTGCAAAAAACACTTTCAATTTTTTAGAAGAAGTAGATTCAGGTTAAGAACTCAGTCAAAACTAGAATTTCGTGCACTCAGTCTTCAGAAATTAGTTTCCCCTAAACATTTTTAACCCCACAATAGTATTTGGAGCAGAGTTCAGTACACAATATAGCTCCCCTTCATTGGTTGTTTTTTTCTTAAACAAACATTCAACAACACTCGAACTGCTAGTTAAAGACAGAACAGGCATTAAAGTGACATAAAAGCCATGCTTCAAATACAATTATATAAATCCATAAGTCTAACCTTTCAAAAGCTTTGTTTCTTCCACTTTGGTTAGATGTCCTTCATCTATGATCTTGTCTGCCAAACAAAATAAGTGTTACTTTCCAAGCTCAAATTAAGCAAGCTTTTCCCTGCACACATCTACGTAGACTACATTCCATGACCAAATTAAAAGCTGATAATATTACAACTCAGGCTTGAACAAAAACTTTATTCTGGCATGGAATAATGAAACAGAGCACACAAACCTAGTGGAACTTGGTGATAAAGTACATAATTAGTTCATTTCCAATTTATTAAACTTACATTATTAATGCTTTGGTTCACTAATGAAAAGTTATGATTTTTTTAAATTAACTTTTTTTTTTTTTTAAATCTAAGTGGGAGCAAAAAATAATTAATAAATTCTCAAGTTATAACTAACAAAAAAAAGGAATTCTAAGAGCTGGTTGCTTGAAACGAACACCCACCAAATAGAGTGGAAATCTAGAAATACACCATGGTAAAATAGCAGTTGAGAAGCCACCTCCACATCACAACTGCTTTATCAGTGCCGAGGAAAAGTATACATAAATGGCCTTTATTAGCTTAAAACTTTCAGAACACTGCTTTCCAGAAGGCTGTGCATACATCACATTCAGGTTCACAAAACTGAGTTTACATAGCACAGACAGGGCAATCTATCCATGTATGTCAGGTGCATAAACAACTAAAAACTGAATTTGAGACTAGATTGCTAACTTCGAACTAAGTAGCCTATTCCAGGTAGGACACAAAGACAAACAGTAAGACCAAGGGAAATATAGGTTTGGATTCATCAGTGATACCAAGAGAACTACTGAACCAGCAATTAATTTCTTCTTACAGGATTTCATTATTTCAAATTCCTTAGCAAGCGGTTAGGCAATGCCAACATACAAAGTTACTGACGGTCAAGTATCTTACAGATCACATAATCAATTTCTAATGCAGTAAATCTTGCACTTTAGACAGTGTTGAAAGCATTCCTAAGGGCTATTAACACCCAGTGACACACCAGGCTGAAGCTGCCTCTCGTCCCCACTCGGCGCTCTCCCTGCTGGATCCCTGACAATCTGGCAGAGAACAGTTTGCTGGTTCAGCCATGTGCTTGCTCTTAACAGGTAATAGAGATGGAGAGAAGACAGGACATACAGTGCGTACAAGAGTTCAGATTAAGCTAGTTAGCTGACAGGAAATCCTTCTCAATTTCTTAGCAAAAAATAGCAAGTTTAGTCATGGTTTCTAGCTTCATGTAGGTCTGGAGATTAAGAAGTCTCTATATTCCTCTGATGGCATGTTGCTGTTAACATGACAATCTAAAGACAGATGCAGGACAAGAGCTGAATGGAGATATCTTTTTCAATCACGGATGGAAAAGAACAAGCTTTTAGACATGAAAACCTGAAGTCTGAAAATGTCTGTAAGACCAAAAGCTTGTCCCATCCCATTCCTGCCCCCCAGCCAGACAAACCACTCTATAAGAGATGCATCCTCCATCTGTTTTTATCTACCAATATTGTCCTGCATTTTCACAAGCTTTCACAAATACTGTTTCAGTAAAGCACTGAACTGCTCTCTGGATTTTCAGGATTGGATTCAGGAGGTCACTTGTCATCCAGTTCAGAAGAGTCTCATGTTTGTCAGAGCTGGAGAGAGACTGCAGAAGGACAACAGTGGGCATCAAGCTTCTACAGCTGCCAGAGAAGACTGACTGGATGATATCATGAGCCCTATTCTGTTTAAAAATAAATAAATCAAATCTAAACAAAAGCCTTCAAATGTTATTTTTTCCAGTTTCAGCTGAGGCTGGACGTGTGCGCAGGCAGGATGGCAGAGAGAGAGGAACTGAGGAATTCTGCCCTTATTTCTGAAAAAATGAGCTGAATGTAAAAACCTAGCACTCAAAGTAGCTATAAACTGCTTGATCTGAAGGGCTGATCTTCTATATGCTGGATGGTTAGCTTAAAATACACTTCTGTGGTCAGCTTACAGAAGAAAATTTTGCATAATGAACTGATGGATCTTGAAGTCTTCACATTGAAAAAACAGAATAATTATAACACAAAAGAAAGTAATTAGTCTTCTTGGCCCAGTCACTCAAACTCTCTGAACACTGGCAGCAGCTCTTTACATTTTTGAGAATTCTGAGTTCCCATGACTAAAAATTATGTGCAGATTTAAAAAGTTTTTGCCTTTCCCACAGTGGTTTACTGTTTTCTATTGCTCATTATGGCAGTTTTAATTTCAACATTTGTACCTAAGTTGCTTTCTTGACACTATTTCAGCAATAACACTCAAGTCCCCTTGTCCAATGTGACCCAAAGCTGATAGAGCAAGCATTTTTCACTTGGTGGCTGGCATCTCTCATAACTTACAAAAAGACTAAATACTCTGTGTTTTAAAAATAAAGCGTCAGTATACTTCAAAGCCAACAAGAAATAGCTTATTTCAGCATGCCTGTGTATACTTAGATAATAAATAGAAAATTGGATGTAGACATGAAATTAAATAGCATTGTATACTTCTATTCTGTACTCTTTACCTCCCTACTCATTAAAGACAGCAGAATCCAGACAACAATCAGAACTTCAGACAAAGTTGAAGTAGATATATCTGTATCTTTAAAACTTCCCTGTTTCAGATCTCTGCATCTTTTCATGTTACTATTTCAAAAAAAAAATCTTAATAAACTCCATCACTTAAATTTAAAAAATATGTAATTAAAAACAAAATCTCCATTTGTACTGAATCAGGATGTTCATTTTTGGACACGCCAAAAAAAAAAAAAGAGGATCCTAGCTTTAACCTTTGGCAGAAATAATTTTAATATTTCATGTTATCCAGTAATTACTTATCAAAAATTAAAGAGCTGTTGATATATACATATATATATATACACACAATATTTTCTATTGAAATACCATGCTTTGAAGTTAAGATTTGCAGTTCATATTTAAGTCAATTCCTGTCATTTAAATTTAAGAATTCCCCTTTAGATGTAGGTTGCCTATTACTATGTGCAATCCGATAGGATATCTTAGCATTACAATGATTGCTTAAGTGTCCCCTCTCAATATATTTCTGTTTTTGTATCAAATTAATCTTTCAAGGAAGCCAGTTTTGAAGACCAATGAAAGGAAACCTGGCCCTCTACAGAAATTTCAAAACATCTGAAGGGAAGTTGTACTAACCAGTTTTAACTTCGTTTGTCACCCGCAGGTCATAAATACGTTTTAAAAAGTTCAAAACAGCCATTCAATCCATCCAAAACCTACTCCATTTAGATAAATAAATTAAAATACAGAAATAAAAGCACAAAGACAGACATAGTAAAAAGGCAAAAATTGACTTGCATTTAAAATCATAAATGCAAAATCATAAAATGAGGAAAAAATAGGTCATAAGGAACAGCTAAATTGGAGCAAAAGATAGGAAGCTGACAGGGCACTAAACATCTCTTTTGTCTATTAATCATCACATTTGGCAATAACTCATACCCAGTACTAATTAAGAGGGAGAAGAACGTGTTTTTTTGCTATAGATTGCACTGGATTTCACCAGTAGTAACCGGAAAAAAAACAGTTATGAAATGAGCAACGGGTGAACTGGATGTAATGATCAGAAAGCAGCATACTTCTCAGATCATTCAGAGCAAGATTTCATAACATTTTATAGCTGCTGTAGATCAAGAGTTACTGGATGATGTTGTGAGCCCTACTGTTTGGAAAAACAAAACAAAACCAAAACACTAAAGAAGTCAGGTTTTACAAACAATGCTACACATATCAAACATCCATGCTGCATTGCAACTAAGATTTTAAGAGTCCTATTTTTTCTTCCCTACCAAAAAAAAAAAATCTATCTGGACTATCTTGAGGAGTCTGTTAACTTACAAGTACTTTTAATTGCCTTTACCTCCATAGCAACTGTTTATACAGAATATTAAGTTACTTAACCATCAAATTCTCCTTCTCATGTTACTTTACATACATTTCCTTGAGTCTTCATGCATTTTTCTTCACTTCCCTGCTGATGCTTCCCTGATTTAGTCCCTGCTTCTTCCCCAGAACTAGCAATATGCACACTTTCCTCTTCCTACCAGCACAAGTCAAAACCTTCTCTTCTCGAACTGCATCACAGCTGTCTCACTTCTCCTTTCTTTTTAGATTTCTCTTATGGTTTGCAGATGATAGAGTTTTAATGCCTCTGCTTCTATTATGAAACAGCAAACCCTACATAAGACTACTTAAATATGTGACATGCATTTCCAAGATTTTATTTTATTTTTATAATACACCTGCTCCTTTCCCAAAGAAAACCTTGGGGTGGGTGGGGTGGAGCAGAGTATAGTATGACAGGCTGCGCTTTCTCAATCCTGCCAGCCTTTGTCATGTTGTTCTAAACTTCAGTATTTGCTGAACATCTTAAAGCCTCGTTCCTGGTGACCCCCACCAACTCCCAACCTTCGCTGCTGCAGAGAGTGAAACACAGGAGCTGGACTAAAAGAACAGCTTTTACATATAAAGTTAAACAGACTTGGAATCTTTTTCTTACTTGATAGTAAAAACGTACACTGTCACGAAAAATGCAGAACACTGGACCCTTGAAGCTCATATCCATTCTGCTGAGTTCACCAAAGCCTTACAGTCTCTTTACTCTAGCTTTCAAACCCCTCAAGAAAGGGGAGACATATATAAATCAACCTTACTTAATACTACTTAAAATTGAATGTTAAAATCTTTCATTAGATCCTGATGGTTGCTTCTGCTTCTCAATAGTGACAAGACTGGCCACTTTTCTTTTGCAACCTTGGTACTAATTTAAGTTTTGCTAAAGTAGGTTAAGCTGATGTCCAAACAATGAAAACAGTCAACCAAGCTGTATTTGAACATGACTCAGCATGCCTGTTTTTTCAATCTAGACCAAAAAAAAAAATCAACTTCAGTTCAGATTATGTAATAAATGAACACGATTCTTTGTGAAATTTAAAATTATTTTAAACGTCAGCTCTCCAGGAGACAGCTACCACTCATTCTCTTTTAAAAATAAGTATTTTTCAATTCGATACAATTGAAGTTTTCTTTGATAAACATTAGTAGTAACCTGTCATTCGGTTTATAGCACTGCAATCGGTATCACAAGCAGTAAAGTCGAACAAGTCTGTTATGTTTCCCTACTGAAATACAAAGGGGAAGGAGCCCAACAGGTATAAATGTCAAAAAAAGACACCATCTTATTTCTGTTCAACTTAAGAGTTAACAGAAATTATGTATTAGGGGAAAAATAATTCCTTATGCTACCAAGGACCTTTCTTTGAAGTTTAAAAGCATTTTTCTCTTTTTCCTAACGATGTTTTTCTCCAATTGGAAAACAAGTATTAACACCTTAAGTGTTAATACACCCTCTTCTTTAATTACACATATGCAGATTCTGCTGCTTCATCACTCAATTTCAAAACCCATTTGCTTTGAAAAACAAGTTGCTCATTCCAGAATATTACATCTTTCCAAAGATCGGTATTGTGTATTTACACTATTTTTATTAAAAGAATCTCTTATATTTCCACAGAGAAATTAAGGTCTTGTTTCCCTTTTTGTTCTTTGTAACAGATAATTAGAAAATATGTAAAATCTTTAAATATCATATAAATTATAGATATAAAGTGAAATGGAGAAAAGGCATCATTACCTCATCTCTGTCCCACAGCAGCCTGTAATGTTTGCTTAAACTGACATTTGTAGGCTTTCAACTTCTTAATTTGTAACACAGATGAAAAATTACACTCAGTTTTAAGTATCAACCGGCAACGTTACCACCCTTTTATGGGTCGGAGGAAAATAATGGATTAACTGCTAAGAAAAGACAATTCGATCATTACTTTCCAAGAGCAAAGATATCCTCTTCCTACTACAGGCATCTGTTTAATACCACAATGCCACAGTTCTATGCTTAACAAGTTTCTGCTACTACAAAAATAATGAACAGAAGTGACAAATTCTGGGTTTTATCCACCTTTTCTGAGTTTTCTGTTGTTTTTAAAGCAAATGTGACAAACACTCTTGTACTCACTCTGACATTCTATGAACTGATGAATAAAAGTGCAGTCCCCTCCACTCTTTGAAAGAAAGTGCTCTAGTAAAGAAAGAAACACTGAAGTTTACATCTTCTTATCATTTTCAGGTTGATGCAACAAAAATGTGAAAGGTATATTAACAATATTTGTCATTGTGTATTTACAGTGAACTTTTGAGGTCTGGGTTAGATGCAAGTAGACAATACGTATTTGAAATAACATCTGATTGGGTGATACTAGAAAGAGATTACTCCATCTGATCAGCTTCAAAAGGGTACCTTTAAATGCTAAAGTCTAAGAGCAGTTCTTAAGCATGAGAAGAAGTCCCTTAGCTCAGTAGAAGCTATTTAAAAAAACACTTTATTTAGCAAATTTAGTAGGAACAAGTTAGAAAATTCCAAACGTTCCACATTTGGCATTTTCAGTATTACTCTTTCAGGTTAGGTGGTGACAAATGAATTCCACTGAATTCCCATTTACAACTTCAGACATCTGGCAAAAAGATTAATGCAGAAGTGATATTCAAATGACAATAAATTTAGAATACATAAGATGATACATTATTGAAACACGCAACTCCATAGTTCTGTCATCAATTCCTATTTGTTAATTCAAAATGAGACATGAATATCGGCAAATACCAAATCCAAATGCTGAAGACATAGGGAGCGTGTATTTAACCTACAGTCTTCAGCATTTTATTCTTAGCTTTAAAAAGGTATTTAATAAGTTTTTTTTTCCATCTTCTTGTTTATTCTTCATATGGCATACCCTCTTGAAATGCAAAAATATTTATTTTACAAGTGTAAATATCTTCCTTTACTCTTTTTAAAAAAAGTTTCACTGCACTGAAACAGTTGATTTTTGAAAGGAGGACATTCTGCAGTAAAGATCTAAAAACTGGGCTCAACTCCCAGGTTTATCTAAGTCTTTTATGAGACCTTGTTCAGCTCCCAGTTCCATCAGAACCTTGCATCTCTTAAAACAGTGCTAGCACTTCCATTCTGAAGAACCTTAAAATCCTTTGACCTCAAGAGTCTAACAATCTCAACAGAAAAGGCTGCTTTTTTGTACACAAACCAGCAAAATTTGTTACATTCAACAAACTTGCTCCATCATTAGCTTCTGATATCAGCAGTCTAGCTGTTAAGAGGAAGGACATAATATTAACCTTTACTAATTTGAAAGTAACTTTAAGAACATTAAAAAGTAAGCTTCATTTTTCTAACCCACAAGGACAAGGGTTTTAAAAGACAGCACCATGGATGCACATATGGCTCAAAAAAACTCTTAAATCTGAAAGCCAGGTGTGGTGGAACTCACTGCGAAAAATACAAGTTATTGAAATAACTCAGTTCTACACAATGTTTGTCAGGGGCTCGATGTAAGTTATCCTCTTCTGCACCAGAATTTCCACGTGTGCAATGAGAGAAAATGAATGCCTAACCATCAGCACTTTAAAACAGTTATAAGATGACTCTAGAGACACTATTAGAAGAGCTCTTTGTTCCTCTACTTCTGTGGCTGTCCACAATATTAAAAAGTCATGTAAAATCCTTGTTCTTGCAACAGTTTAAGTATTATGTCTAGAAATATACCTTAAGGACTTGACCTGAAGTTTTGAGAGAGACAAAAAGACAAAAGGAACATTAAAAAACATAAGAAGTTTGGACAATTTTACCTTTTTCCTCTTTAAATAAATAAATAAATGGGGGGGGGAGGTGTCATATGCAGCACATCAAAAAATATTTAAGAGAAAAATCTTGTCTGAGTGTTTTAGTTGTGTAGAGCATTTAATGATGGAAGAGTGTAATACTGTAATGATAAACAAATAGAGGGAACGTTTTTTCTCCTTTACAGGCTATACTATCTAGTACAAAACCAGTTCTAGAATTTCTAATTTCTACCTTTATCTATGAGTCTTTCCCTTATGCAAAATATCCACAACCTCTTTCACTGCAGGAGCAGCTGAATCTACATTACAACCCTTAAATTCTCAGTTCTTCTAAAATAATGCAAACCTGCTCAGCAAAACACAGTAACTGTTCCCTGCTGATTTCAAGAGGGCAAAATCCAAAACCTGGCAGAAAAAAAATTACTGCCCATCTGTCATTATATGAGAGCTGGATAAAGGACAGGAGAACAGAGAAAGGCACAGTCTGTCACGAAGAGAACAAGACAACAAGCTCTAAAGAGTCAGAGAAATGTCAATGGACTAGGTATAGCTGGAATATGCAGAAGAATGTGGTACAACAGAAAATATGCAAAGCTAAGCTAAAACACAGAACAAAATAACAGCAGATGCATGAGAGAAAAAGGTGACAGATTTCATAAACATGTACAAAGACAACTTGAATGGGAAGTCCTACAGTGTCTATAGTCAAAAAATGAAAATAAAAAAAACTGGCAGACAGCTTTCTAAAACTCCCAGGTTTAAGCATAAGTGCCTGTCCTACTGTTACACATTTTAAGGAGGAATATCTATTTCCATGCATTCATCCTGGTGACATTTTGACTATTACGTGATCCAAAATAAGCCAAAAAGGGATTGCTTCTTAAACTTTGAGAAAAAAATGAGTGAATAGCAAAGGTACATTGGTATTTAATTGCTATAATTGCATAATACTGAAATTGATTTTGACATAATATTTCAGACAACTTATCAATTTTGACTAATAAAGAGATGTCAGTATTTAGAAAGATAATGTGGTATTCCTGTGCACAAATTTAAAGCACGTGTTCATTAAAAAAAACAGGCATTTTTTCTACATTTACTATGATGTTGCAAGTTATTTCTCTGTAAAACAAAATATATTTAAGTTCATAGCTTGAAAGCTTTTAGTATATGTTTCGATTCGGTTCTAGGCTTTTTTTTTCCACAGTATTATAGGATTTTCTAAAAACTTCCAACAACCTAACTTACTAAGTCTTACAGTTTCTATGTTTAGAGCAAAGAATGGTGATCTTTATACCGTATTTCAGTTTTGCACTGTAGAGAAGTTAACTATTTTCTAGGGTGGAAAATTAAAAAAAATAAAAATAAAGGCAAGTTTATTTCTTAACCATTCTATCCATCAAGCATGAGGATACCAATTGAAACTTATGGAAACTTATGGAAAAGATGGATCGATGCTAAGGCAAAGGGATAACTAGCACTTAGATAAAAGAGTTTTTTACACAGTTCCTGTCAGCGTGTATGTTTCTCTCTTCCTGCTCCAAATGAGAAGTAGACATGAGGTTATGTCATGATTAACTGCTTTTATTTTGCTATTATTCTCCCTAATTAAAAAGCTCTTCATTTATAGTACAAAGAAATTAGGTAAAAAGCTAAAAATTAGAGCATAGGCAGCTTTTAAATTTTGTTTCCAAACACTTAAACAGCATAAATATTAGCTGGAACCACAAGTTCTCATCCAGCTATTGCCACCAGGATTCCTCAGAGCTTTCACTATCCAGCAAAACGCAGCAAATGCTCAAGAAAGCTACATCAAGGAATAATTTTAAATGAACACATGACAACAAATTTATCTTAGTTAATGGAACAATTTAGTGAATTTAGAATCATAACTGGAATAATGTTTTTATACATGAAGTCAGGCAGATAATTACTCAGAGCATTTTATTCTAAAATCCTCAAGTGTCTGTCAAATGTCTGTCTCTCAAATGTCAAGATGTATTGGTTAAAAAACCTAGCTTAGACTAATTTGTCTTAAAAAAATAGTTAATCTGTATTAAATCCTGTTTTGTAAATAGACACTCAAGTTTTAAAGATAGCTTCTGCTATTGGTATGTCATATACTTGCATTTTTCATACATTACAGACAGCAAAAAAAAATTTGCTGACTCTACTTACCATACCCAATTTAATAGAAAAATTGTGTGTGTCTGTATTGCAAGGGAAAACAAAGAGGAAAATGGTTAATGAAGGTTTTCCACTTTGTGTCATAGGTCTGACACCACTTCACTAGATTCCCGTGATTCCAGTGAGACTCCATCAAAAAAAAAAAAGAAAAGACAACTTCCAAGTTTGGCTCCTTAGAATGTACATAACTTGCTAAAAAAAAAAACCACCCTGGACTGAGAGCCTAAGAAAAAAAAATGCTGGTCAGAAGAGTGGACAAATGCTGTTTCATTTTTTAAAGAGAATATTATTCAAAGTAAGACTTCAGAGAACAAAAAGTATTTGTTCAAACATCAACCATAAGACAAAAGGTAGCCTTGAGATACACTACCTTTTTCTGTGCTCCCATTAATTTTAGGTATGAAGTCATCGACTTGTATGCCTAGGATTAAGAAAGGGTATTATTTCTAGAACCAAGCAAAATGTTTTGGTTTTGTTTGTTTATAAATACAGCACTGTGAAATGCAAATGGCTTTTCACGTTATTTCTTCTGAGTATCTAATCTAATCAAACAAAACAGATAAAATGTAACGCATTTTCCAGCAGTACAGATCATGTTTCCGATTGTTCAAATGTGTAAGATGTTGCTATCATCCAAAGAACTACTGTTCGTTACATATATATAATATATATATGAACAATTTAAACAAAACTAAAACTACAACAACAAAAATCTTTGAGGGGGTTAAGGGACAGGGAGGCAAAAAGCACTCAAATTGAGCAATGAAACCTAGGTCTGATCACTCACAACAGCAGTGCCCTCTGCTGGCACTCTGTTGTGGTCACATATATTTCAACGTTAACGATCTATGCAGAGAAGAATTCAATACTGGCAAACTTGTAAATACGTTATTCTATTGCCAGACACCGAGACAACATGATTATTATAATAAAAGGAATTGAACAGATATAGTCCGGAAACCAGCTTTAAACAAGAAACTGATCACACCTACCTAAGCTGTTGTGTTCTTTAAGTGTTTTCTCTTGAAGGTGTTCTAACCGTACTGTAAACAGAATTCCAAGAAAAAGATATTTCACAGATTAAAAGAAAAAACAAAAAAACAAATTTTCCCCACTAGTGACTAACCTTGTAAAGCAGTTAGCCGCTCATTGGTGAAGTCATTATCAGCCTGCAAAGCTTCTATTTTTGCTTGAAGCTCTTGCTCTCTCTCTTCCATCTCATCTATTTTATGCTGCAGTTCTTTTTTCTCAGCCAATCCTTTCTGTTGGATTTCTTCTTGTTTTCCTTCTGCTACCTGCTCAAAAGAAAAGAAAAATCCCCAAAGAAATGAAAATTAACATCTAAAGGAGTAGACTTCCTCGATATTTGTAGGACTAAACTCACTAAAGTAACTTTCTTTCGTAGTCAGATGAAGAACACATGAACAATGCAAAATTTTTCTACTGTTATTTTTCTACATGCTTCACTTTAGGAACAATAAGAGAAAGAATCTCAAAGCATTTCAACTGAATTTTTGTCTGAAGCACCTGAGTTCTGCAGAACAGTACCAGGGCCCAAGAACGAAGAAATACCTGAAGTCTCCCATCTCAAATTATCAGTCAAAACCCAAAAGGCCTTCTCAACTGAACATACATTGCACAGATCAACTTGATTGAAAGCCACAGTTTCTCACTTGCTGGACCTCATTGTAAGTTTCATAGATTTCCCTCCTCACAAAGCTAGGTAATAAGTTTCAGTTTTGATCCTTTTGTGTACACTCATCATCATCATCAATGATTAATTCATAATTGAGAAACCAGGGGCCTTAAGACCAACAACTTAATATTTTAATTTGGAAAGAAAAAATTTCCATCTGAAATGCTAAGCTAAGAACCTAAGTTAAAGAACCTAAGTCAAAATTCCAGTATTTATCCAGGACAACAACAACTGTCTCAGGGCTAAAAAAAGAATGCTACCTTCCTCCACAACATCTGCCAATCTAGACAGGAGTCTCTTTGGGAACAGGCTTTATCACACTGTCATTAGTTTTTTCTCCAGCATAAAGGACCTTTAAATATTAATACACTTAGAAGTTTGGTCGAATAAACATGACATCATGCTCCTCTCCACCTAGAAGCTGAGACACAATTTAACTGTTGTGGGCTATCTGCGCTTGAAACTGCACAATAAGGCAACGCGAAATGCAAATTTATTTCTAGATATAGCTTTCATTCCCATTAACTAAGTTTTTTTTAAGGTTGAAAGGTCTTGTTTATATAAAAGCAACTGAATATGAAATTTCATGTATTATATAGTTTTATATTAAAAAAACATACTGCAGCTTCAAAAATATGTTAACTCTTAAAGTGAATGAAAAGGGAACCTTTTTAGCAATTTAACTGATGACACTTTCAGGCATATCAAATGTAAACATTAATGTGCATCTTTCTTTCATTTACTTATTGTTTTAATAGTTTCTTAATCTCTACTTGATTGCTGCATTAGGAATTAAACTTTGTTTCATGCATTACAGTTCCATTGTAAGGCAGATAAGGTTGTCATTACCTTTAGCTTGTCAGAAAGATCTTTAATTTCATTTACAGCTCCGTTGTACTTATTAGCTAATTCTCTTAATTCTTCCTGAGTCCGCTCATTCATTTCTTTAAGATGAGTACATTCATCTTCTGTATTACTTAAACTTCGCTGTAAGATAGAATTACAATAAATAAAGATTTGTTACTAATAAAATACCAAACATTCCAGTTGATGATTTTTTTTCCATGAACAATATATGCAACTAATCATACTTGCTTTCAAACTGTTTTGTTCCTAGTTATTAAGGCTAAACACAACAAATCAAGTCCTTGCAAAAATGCTACCTGTATAAAAGTTGGTAATATTCTACTGGTAATGTTCTATAACAGAACAGATTATGTTAAAAGATATTAGCTTCATGCATGTGCAAAAAAAAAAAAGGCTATAAATTTAATTGGGAGTGGTAAGAATAAAGAACTGAAATGTGTGATTGGAAAGTAGGAGAAAGCTAGAAGTAAACATGAAACTCTGACCATTAACAAACCTGTCGAGAACTATTACAATATACAAAGGTGTATTTAACTGAAGTCTCTCAAGATTATTTATTACTGCACTAAATCTGTTGCATTCCTTAAAAAGCATGAAGTGGATACACACTTATTGAATATAATAAGCAAGTCTAGGATATTTCTTAACCGAAGGGGTCATAGCAAATAAGGATAACAGAAAGAGAATATAGAATTGGAAAAGATAGTAGTGAGAGATATTATAGGGGCAGAATCTTATTTAAACAGTGTCCAACACATCATCATCTTAACAGCTCATTCTTAAGTGTAATTCGTATGAGCAGTTCAGCTTCTATTTCCCCAAATTTTACAGTTTAAACAAGGTCTAACAGCAGTTTTTCTAAAGCATGTGTCATTTTAACCTTTGCTTCTTTCCCAGTCATACTAACTTCTATAAGACTACTTCATCCATTCTAAATTGTGAGCAAAGAGTTTCAAGACTAATTTCTCATTAATTTCTTTAACAATGCAAGTACTAGATTAGCATATAATAAACAATGTTATTTAATATACTGCAAGTGCTACAATACAACAGATAGTGGCCTGCTACAGCAAACAAACATGGATTTAAGCAGCAGCAGTTATAACTGTTTCAATATATCCAGAAGACTAGTTATGAAACTAGAATACCTCCACTTCAGACAGTTTTCTGACTACTTCAATTTTCTCCTGTAGGACCCGCCTCAGGGACTCTTTGGCTGTTGTCTCATAGTTGTGTTTGTCTTCTTGTAATGCTATAAGCTCTTTTCGTATACTGTCTTCTGTTTGATTCTGTACGTACAATTCAAATACACAGATAAAATATAAATTAATATTTTGCTGATTAAATACATTAGATTGTGATAAGACCTGTTCTATTCCAGAATATTTAGCAATTGCTGGCAAATGAGAAAAACATTACAGGCAAATCAGTGATCAAGGATTCTTGACATAACTGGGTGTAAACCACCTGTATGTATGACGGTACACATTCTATAATGAGCTTTGTCTTGTGTTCAAAAAAGGTATAGTTTTCCTATAATCAGTGTCAAACCTAGGAGACCCACAGTATGATAAACCAGAACCATCTCAGGTCCCAGTTTGAAAGACCTCAAACAGGCCCTGCAAAAAAGTTATAATCTAGGTAGATGTGAGTAAGAAAAAAAAATAATTTAGGCATAATAGTGGCCTTGCATGTTATATGCAAGGCATGGTATACTTGTTCCTTTGTCTCTGAATATGAAACAGCACATGCCTAATGCCTTTTTCCAAATTCCTACTTGAAAAGAAACATCCACAGTAAACAGGACTTAAAGAATGGCTGCTTCTCACTGATAACAAATTCCTTTTCTGTATTTCACTATACACATTTATATGCATATACGAAAAAAATCAGTTTGTGCTGAAAAGATGCTGAGAGAGAGCCATTTATTTAAATTTAGAATGATTCCATGAAATACAGAACAGACCTATAATTTTCATGATATCCAGCTTACCAAAACTGCACAGCCTCATTTCAGAAAGTTCATGTTCCAACTGCTTTCCTAAGTGTTTCATTTCAAAATACTTCAGAAAAGCTATCTTTCAGTATTCCTAGCGTGGAGTGCTATTAAATGAATTACTTACCTTTGAACATGCTTGTAGCTGATTTCCCATAACCTCTAATCTTGATAGCAGCCTGTCTTCATCTATTAAAGCCTAGAAGAGAAGTTTGACCCTTGCATTAATATTAGATGTGGCAAAACAAATAAACCATTTCAACAGAATATTGTGCTTTAAGTAGTTCAAGTAGACAAATGCTTTATTTTCATTTTATTGGACTATTTACCATTAATAGTTACTTCAAACTTGTACATAATTGCTAAACTTAGTAAGCATTGTCTTTTTCACAGTTTAAGAGAACCACTGCATGCTTTTTATTATTTTTTTTGGTCCCCCACTATCTGTAAAGTAACAGATTCAATTTATATATCACTATTTTTTCAGTCTACGAAGGGGAAGGATGGCTGCCAGTACCTGCCAACTAGTATCTGAAGCCTCTTGCGTGACAGCAAGTAGTCGCTGAAGGGTTGCCAGCTTCTGTTCCAACATTTGTTCCCGATGTAAGGCTTCCTACGATGAGAGCAGAGAGCCAAATGGTTAGTTCAGCTAGAACAACTCAGAAAAACAGAAGGAACAGAAGAAATACCTAATACTGTTAGACTGAAAGAAAAAAGGAAATGTGAGTAGCAAACACTGTCACATCCCATTTTATCCATACGCACTTTTATTTGGATATTTCAATTATAAAATGTTTTCCTATAACCTCAGGTTCCTAAAAAGCTTAAATTTTCATGCACATGTTGCACATGCCAAGTACACATAGTAATAAGTTAGTCATTCCAAGACTTGAAACAGTATACCCACTCGGACTTTTGGCAGTAATTTAAGCAACAGAATTGGTGTAATGACCTGAAGGCAGCTTTGGTAGCTCCCATGCAATTAGCTGCTAGTCCTTAAGTCAGGTCACAAAAGATAAATGCCAAGCAAGAAGTGATTTTTGTTTGTATTTCTTTTGAAACTGTAAGGAAAAAAAGAGCATCTTTGTTAACAATTCCAGGATACAAGAGTGAACAGACTGGTGAGCAAAACTGTATTTGCCCTCTCAAGAAAGAGCATATGCCTGAGCTGCTTCCTGCTGTGTCAACAAATACATATAAAGTTAATACCTGTCTCAAAAACCTCATCATTGTTTTGAGTAATTGCCATTAGCAAACAAAATACAGATAAAAATAAATCCGTAGAATAACACACAAAGCTACACAGAATTTACCAGTAAGAACATTTGATTTATTTTCCAGAAAGCTAGTTTTATTCTAATTTCTGAAGAGTTTATTTACATATGTTAACACACACTTTCAGTGTTGCCATTTTGCAATCTAACCCTTTCATGATATGGTATCTTTGGGAAAAAAAACACCCAATAAAAACTGACACAGGGACAGGCACAGAAAGGTTGGTGGTGCGAATAAGAAAAAAGAACTGCTGGCACTGTCACCTCTTTAATACTTTCCAATTAATCCAGAGACAGAGATAGTCACACTAAGAAGTTATATTCACAGAAACTAGTCCTTGATAAGCCAAGTGACACCTTGTTTTGCCATTCTTTTGGATTAGACAGTACATCTGCAGCAATACATGATGCCAAAAATACCAGGAGCAAATCAAAACTGGGGGCAGAGAGGCAGGAGAGGAGAAAGGCCAGGAAAAGTCATAGTTCATACTGCTCATGAACAATTCCAAAAGTTTACATAGAACTATACTATGTTAAATTACTACAATTTTTACACTGTTTCACTATAGAAAAAGGTAGTTAAATGCTTATCATGTTCCTGTTTATAAACTGGAAGCCAAACAAAGATATACAGACCATAAGGATTTGGGGTTTTTTGAACAGAGATTAAATATTTAGCCAAACTAATACTGTGATGAAAAACATTACCTGTAGATACTGTGAAAGCTGAAACAATTCCTGAGAATACATACTGGGAGTGTTAGCAGCAACCTGAGGAATAAGAGAATTTATGAATCAAAATGTTTTGGGATTTTTCACTAGACACAAATAATGCAAAGTTCATAATTTAAATCTAGTCATGAAGATAAACTTCAGACTATCTAACTAATAGTGTTTTCAATTATTTATTGTTCTACTATTATTTTCCCTTGCGTTAACACAGAACTTTGCAACTCTGGACCAAGGCCCCACTATGCTAACACCTTTACAAGTTTTTGAATCACCAAAGCCCCAAAGAACTTAATCTTGTCTGAAACAAAAGACACAACCTGACAAAAGAAACATGGCGCACAAAGGTGAAGCCATTCAACCAAGAATAAATACAAATCAGGGGCGTTCCAGAAATGAAATTAGTTTCTCATGTTCAAATTTGATGTGTCTCATCCTCCCCATTCAGACTTCATCATACATTTTCAGTTGACCTAACTTTATCATCTTCATCATTCCCCATAGAAATACGTGTTTCAGATTTGGTGAATACCTGTATTATCTTTAAGAATAATTGTTCTTGCTGCATATTAGCATCATCACCTAACTTAAACGTTCTTTAACTGGATGTCTATGAAAACCCACTATTCAGTGCCACCGCCTCAGCAAGGGTTAAGAAAGCCTGCTTTTTGCCAAGCCTTGCTTGAACTCTATACTTTCTCTGGCCCCAGAAACTATTCTGGATTTAGGGCTAAGGAGGTGATGTGGTTCATTGTTGCTGTTGGTTTACTTGCAGGCTCTCTACGCTGACATAATTTTGAAACTGTTTTTCACATAGTTATACCTACAGTCCCTCTTCAGAATTTCTGCCCTCACACCTTGGATTCACCTGGATACACCGTTTTGAAACCTTAAATGCAAAGTCTATGAACTCTTCAGGCTGCTGACTTCACAAATAAGTTTCCTTAGTTTCTCAAAATTTTGTTCTGTGCTTTGAAAACTTTGATTTGAACCTGTTTAAGTTAATCCTTTTTTTTTTGTAGGCTAGACAGACAATCAATTGATGGTCATTTGTCCCAGGCAAGTAATACCTATTAACAGATTTTCAACAGCAAGTTACTGAATTACCTTGTCAACAGGACTTGGTAATGGAGCATGGATAACACTAAAAAAGAAAAAAAAAGTAAACGCGAAGTACGGGACAGCAGTTCAAAATTCACAAGATCACTATTACTGTGCATTTAATCACGACACTTTTTACTAAAGTTTTTTTCTTCGGGTAAAATTGAAGAATTTATAACAATCGTGCAAAAACAGTTGATACTACACTAAGTGACATTTTTGAATTTACAGAACTATTTTCATATTATAAACCCAAGGTGTTTTCTAAGAACACTCTACCGACTTCTTCTGCAGTAATTACATATTTGATGTTTTAAAAACCAACTTACTAAGATTTTAAACGATTCGCATGCACAGAACAATGCTTATGGAAAGAGAGACAATATTGTACTCTTGGTCACAAATTCAGAGTATATCCAATGACTTACATAATTTTGTACACTTTCACTTGCACGTTTTCATCAGAAAAAAAATAATACTACACATTTCTAGTATTTCTTAGTGCATGCAGTTACACTGAAAACTTTTCATAATACTTCATTTTGACTTTAGCCTTCCAAGAAACAAACACCCTAAATGTTTCTGGATATTGATGATGTAGGAGTATTTAAATAATCAAAAACGTACAGTTGCTGAGGATGAAAGCTGGTTAAAATGATGTCATTTGTAATTTTCACTCAGTTACTGAAAATGTTATTGTTGTTTCTACTACTCTTTGAAATTTTCTCCAACATATACACATATCACCAAAAAGCCTCTTGGTATTCATCTGAGTTTGCAAATATTCTTTCATCCAATGTATTTTATGATTCCTTCCCCCCAACTCAGGCAAAACATTCCTTCATTGTAACACTGAGTAATTACATCATGACGAAACATTATATTACTTAGCTGAAGAATATAAAGTGTTATGTGTACACATGTACAGACAGAGATGATATTAGCTTCACTTTGGTAGAGTGTACATTTAAATGAACAAAAATAAAAATCCCGAATTATAAAACAGGGAAGGAGTATGCTTCTTTTGCTTTCTTTTTTCCTGTGTTATTGTGTTTTTAATACCATTTCAGTATACTAAGAATCGCATCCAAACAGAGAAGTTGAACTTGGTAAGACCTTATTTATTCTTTCATAGTTGCCATGATTTTTAAAACTGATAATCATATGAGATTTCTTTTTTCACAATGCCTACAAAAGAACCATGTTCTCAGTTATTTTCTTTGCTTAAATACACAAAAACGTTCATATGTTGATTTTAAATATAATATCCATCAAATCTTCAAAATGCAAAAATAAATTTTTGCCACACACAGATACTTATACTTACTCTGATCGCAATCGAGCTTCCATTCCATCTGGAAGAAAGAGTTTGATTGTGGAGACTATACATCCATGTGTAACTGAAAAGAAACAAATAGTACATCATCGTGATCCGTTACTACTTAATTAGAAGTTCAGTGCTTAATGATATAGTAGAACCAAGTGAACTGTCTTAAGAAACTCCAAGGCTGGTGAACAAGAAAAGGCACAAATGCCTTCAAGCACCAGTACTTTGGTCTGCCTTCTCAGCCCTTCTCTGGAGACAGGAAACTTTACCATTAGAAACTTGAACAGTTTAGGCTGTGTACTTAGTCCTGGACTATGAAGCAGTTGCAATGCCAATTCTTCCAAACGAGCAATGCCTGCAAGATTTCTTCACTGCAGTGAGTTAAAACATTATATTTGGTTCATAAAACAAGGGGAAAAAAAGAATGCATCTTACCTGTGTTAGTTAACAGGAATACAGAAGTATAAACATAATAATGACATAGCTTTTTGACACAATTCCTGTATCTAGAGACTTCAGAGGTAACAAACAATTTATGTCACCAGACACTCATTTGGCATGTGGAACTTGCCAAGTAATCACTATTTACAAACACGAGGATCAAAAAGGAAGCACAGAAGAGAGTACAGGAACATCCTCTTGGGCACTATGAACACCAGCGGCATTCAGGACAATATATCTCTACTACTGTATGCTTGTAGTATGTATCTGAAATACACAGCCCTAGTCATGAGACCTTTCATTTCAGAAAGAGAAAGCTTGCTTCTCCAGGACTGAATTCAGGATCTTTTGAACTGATGAAAGATCCTGAAGAATAAGAGGAGAAAATAGAGCATTTGACTCTCCAAATATTCAGGATACTCAAGATTCTTCAAATATTCTTCAAACATCAAGATCAATCTCTCTACATGTTTCCCAAAAATTATACTGATACCATTTTCAATAAGACTGCAAACAGTCAAATTACAGCTTTTTTTTTTTCTTGTGTAGTTCTATGATTTGGGAAGTAAATCTTCTCAGTCTCACAGAAAGAAAGATAGAAGTTGTTTGCAAAACACCCCATCAAGCTGGATCCAAGTAAGTATATGGTCTTCTATCACTACACCTAAGGAACCCACCAACGTGTAAGACACAGCTGCTCTACTTTCATGGTTATTAATATCAGCAAAAGTTAAACTGGCTTTGAAAAAAAAGGGCAATGGGTGTTTTAGGACAACGGTAGTACTCCAGGGAAGAGAGACAGGTCTTTGAGGAAGCTACCTGAATAGAATCTAAAAATACAGGAGATGATCCAACTAAAGAGTTCTTCCTTAACCTGCATTCAGTACTAAAAGCTAAGTACTTTGGAAGAATATCCTTTTGGCTATAGTGCCTTCGGTTGCTTTGCCTTTAAGTTGAAACATTGAATTTACATGCCAGCAAAGAACAAACAGGACCTTATTCTTGTAACAGATTGATCCATGAGTTTGGTGGTCTTTTTTTTTTCTCTGCAGAATTTACAAATCTGTTCTCAAGAAAACAGTATAAAAAATAAATAAAGGTACATTAGCAATATTAGTTGTAGCATGTTGTACTCACACAGCTTTCACATGGAAGGCTCCTTTCCTTTAAGGCATCATAAGGAAACCACTGATTTCAGGCAGAAAGTATTAGGGTATGTGAAATCAAAGGTAACACACAGCCTTACCGCTGCACCGTGTATCAGGTAAGCACACTGTGAGATTATGTAATTCTAAAGTTTTTTCCTTCACGCTCACACTGAAAACACATACTAAAATCTAAAGCTTTTTTGGTGTTAAATAAATAGGGGACTTAATAGTGACTGAAATAGTGACAGTGAAAAGGCACTGAGCATTTTGATTGGTTTATAAAACAAGAAATAAAATAAAATCTTACTCTATAATGAGCCGATAGCTTAAGGGTAAACAGAAGAAAAATCAGACAGCGTAAGGGAAAGATAAAGCAACATATTAAGCATTATAGTGGCAGCTGGAGAGGATAGTAGGAATTGCTTTACCTCCTGCCTCTATTATTTCCTTCAGGATAAACAATAATAAATTAAGAAAAGAGACCTGTGGTTGCCAAAAGGGCAGGGAAATGCCCCTCCAGCCACAGCAGGTCCCTCAGCCCCGTACCACTGCCCGCTCGCCTGCACTCACCTCCCGGGCTGAGGGACGCGGTGTCAAGAGGTCGCAGCGGGGCCTGCGGCCCGGCCCGGGTCGGGTCGGTTCCCGGCCCGGTTCTCGGCCCGGCTCGACTCGGTTCAGGGCTCGGTTCTCGGCCCGGCTCCGCTGACAGGACCCGGCCCGGCCGCGGAGCCGCGGCGGCTGCGAGGAGGCAGCAGAGGGCGATGCCCGCCCGCGGCTCGGCGCTGAAAGCCCCGGGGGAAGCGGGGCCTGGGAGGGCCGGGGCGGGGGGGCGGCGAGACCCAGGGCAAAGAAGGGAAAACTCTCTGCTTGCAGGAAACCTGACAGAGCCGACTGGAAAGCAGCACAAAAAGGGGTTTTTATCTTAGGTTTTGGTTTTGTTTTGTCTCAAAACTTTTGCTTCATGGATAGACAGATTACTGGCAAATGATGCTCTCGTCTTCGTTTTCACGTGTTACTGGGAAAACAACAGTCAGGGCAACAACCCCAAAAGCGCTAAGAGACTGCCTGCCTGCCTCTGTTACTTCACCTGGCTAGCTCCGTGCAGCTGGGACACGGCACGCAGCGGGTGCCCCACCTGCACAGGCTTTTACAAACTCCATGCCAAGGAAAAGAGGGATGAAGGGTCCAAACCTGACCAGAAAAAAGTGCACAAACTGTATTTGAACTGACTCATCAGGTATTACTGATGGCACTGGAAAGCCTCGCCCCCTTCCACGTGGGTACTGTTAACTCTTATAGCGTTCTGGCAAGGAGCGGGACATTTAGGCACTGCTAAAAGAAAATAAACCAAAGCACACCAACACAGGGAGAAAAGCACAGATTAATAGATAGACACGGCAATAAGGATAGAGAAATGAGCAGGCCTGGGTGCTCGCTAGTAATAGCAACAAGCGGACGAATAAGGAAGCAGGAGGGCTGGAAACATTTCTCTCAGGCCTGTTAATGACTTCAGCTCGGCAGCAGAACTTGGAAGAACCGGTGCTTACACAAGACAGCCCGAAAAAAAATCACTTACAGAACATGCCACTATTTTAACGATCCAAACCAAGGTCATATTTGCAAGGAAATGACTTACTAAAACACAGCCTGAACAATAAAATAAAAATAAATATATTCTAGCTATATTTACACAATTCAAAATTTACCTAGCCAAATACACTCTGCCTATCCAGTCATAACCTTATAATTGCATACAGCAAAACGCTGTGATGCCTTATGCAAGTAAGGTGTTATATCAGAATGCAAAATGGTTTTAAAGGGAACCACTAATTTAAAAACTCCTTTCATGTCTGTGTTTTGTTACTAGGTTAGGTTAACAGTAACATCTAAGATTACTGCAATGAATTGGTGGAAAAAAAGCTTTTATATGCATTCCAATTGCATTCATGTGTAACCACTTTAGCTGTGATGCAGCTGTTTCATGCCCCTGCATGATACAATTTTCATTCATTGCTTGAGGAGGCACGGAGGGCGAGAAAGCAAACTTGTACACCTTCCTCATTAGCTAGCTCAGCACATTCATGAGCAGTGCTGGAGTACAGTTCCTATGTTCAAAGCAAAAGGAAGGCAGCAAAACCAGATCGCTCATGACACAGAAGCTTGGTCACATGGATCGTGTCCTGTAAAGCTAAGAGAAAGACATTGGGAAGAACTACTGCTGTCATTCAGGTGACTATGCTTACAGTGAAACTTCCACAAACTTTCACATAAATGAATTGCAAATAATTGCTGATAAAAAAACAAAGGAACTAATTTTTTCTTCCAACTAAATCTTAAAATAAAAACTGTTTTAGGTCTGAATAGACACGAACAAATTTGGTTCCTTTTAGTGAGGTCAGTACCACATCAAATAGACAGTCCCAGGTTCACTGGAGATGCAAGGTATTCCTTTGACTTATTGATACACTGAATACTACTAGTATTCATAAATATTTGCAGTTGTGTCGGATGAAATAACATTTTAAGTAAATCCTAGATGATACCAACTAAACATCCAGGAGTTAAATTTTCAATAACATAATTTTTGAGAAAACTGAAACATTTTAATGACCTTTAATATCACGAATCACTCAAAAATACTATAGCTCCAGAAGTTCTTCATGATAAAGTACTAGCCACCTCCATGCTTAAATAGTGTTTTCTTTAAACATGTGTTCATTAACCTTCTTCCAATACTTCAGACTTATCTGGCTAAATACGGAGACAGAATTAATGAGTAAGAGATGGGGGAGCTTCATAGTTGTTTTGTTCACTTAAGGCTCTTCAAAAGATCTACTGCTGTATAATGTTTTTTGCTGTTGTTGTGTGCATGTGTGTCTGTGTGCTTTAAATAAAAACTTTACCATCAGCAAAAAAATCTAACATTCTTTCAGTTCATCCTTTTCTAATATACTTTCCTTTAAGGATAAGCACGGATAAGACCTATGAAGGTCTTATTCAAGATAGTAGTAAAGTAGAAATGCAGTGATGACAGTTCTGCCATTTTATTGCCAAATCAGTTACTGGATTAGGATCCTTCCACACACGGCCAGAATACTGATGTCCACAAAAGTAGCAGACCCATTATGTAACTTAAAAGTCTTAATATTTATTACCATCTCTTGATTACCATCTAATAATTCAAACACAGACCAGCAGCCTTTAGAAACAGAAATGGCTCCTGAGACACAGTACATAAATGCAAAAGAATAGAGACTGATGCTGCATTTTTAATTGATTAACAAGGACATAGAGCTTTTATCATAATACGAGATCTCCTGAATGCGCATACTGGGAGGGGGACAGGAACAAAACCAAACCGATCAAATCCCCATCACTTCATTTTTCAGCTAGCAGATTTTTTCTATCCTTATCCTTAAGTACCTGCAGGAACCAAAAGCAGTACCAGTTATAGAAAAAAAAGTAAGTGCCTAGATACCTTGACAAGAATAAAATTACCCTGTTCCACAGCTCTGCTTAGCACGTTATCCATAAACTCAGTTTCACACTTTTGCTGCATTATCAGCTGAAACTTTGGGGTTCATATGCTTGAAAGAAACGTAGTGACAAAAGCAAACCCAAAAGAACTACGCGCACAGCCCCATGCACACATGCTCACACTGAAGTTTTAAAATTGCTCTAAGCAATTTAAGTGAGACAACAGGTCAACATGGTCCTAGCTGAGCCTCCTTTTCTGCATCTGCATTACCTAGTCAAAAACACACCAGCACCCATACAGCCACCCAAGAGTGTGGTTTAGGGAAGCAAGTCAGTTGAAAATCTAGTTGTCAGGGTGGAGGGGGGACAGAGCTAGTGTTTTCAGCAAATCAGTTTCTTGATCTAGTTTACCCTGCAGACTCACTGCCAGCACAAAAGAGGGAAGGGAACCAAAAAAAAAAAAGGAAAAACTTTTTCCTTTCTTACAACAGGAATACCGTTTACTCTTAGAGTTTACACTGCAGCAAGATGTTCTAATAAATATAGTTGGGGAAAAAAAAAAAAAGATCCATACCCTTACCTTTCCGCGTGTTCTCCGTCACATCTACACCAAACTGGATGATGTCACCTGACATAATCTCACATGGTGGGCTCTCCTCAGATCCTCTACTCAGTCTCTGACTATTAATAAAGGTACCATTACTACTTTTAGTGTCTTGAAGATAGAACTGTAAAAACAAACAAAAAGAGTAGTAAGTGTAGTAAGTTATACAGAAAAAAACAAGTATGATGAAACTGGAGCTCCAGTAAATTTTTATTTGCTTTAAAATATAGCTTGATACCCAACGTAGAAATCAAGATATTCTCCTCAGGATGTAACACTTTTACATTATAAACAAATATTTTTATTTGATTTTTAATTGTTTAACATACGATTGAATACCAGCACATACATTATGCAAATAATTGCTATGAACTATACTTAACCTACTGCCTGCATGGAAAGAATCAGATGTTGTTAGCAACACTTTTTATGTAAGAATTTATGTTAGTTCACAACGATTCCAACTGCATACAGTTTATGATGGCAGCATTCCATGATACAAATGTGCTGGAGGGAAGACTAGCATTGAGGGTGGACAGAAAAGATTTGGAAGACGACAGGATTCGGGAACTGCAGTAACACTTCAGTGAAACTAAGGAAAACAAAATGAGGTTGCCTTCACTTCTCAGGGAAACTAGTTCACACTATTATGTTAATCTTAAGATTGCTGCATCATCAAGTACCTTTGCAAATATCCATTTATAGAATTAATTCAATTTTAATAGCCACTTACTGAATCTGAAATGGCTTACGACACAAGACTTCTACTCAGAGGAACTGCTGCATCTGAGGAGAGGTTACCTCGCAGGTGAGTCACCTGGCAGAGGACCGGTGCCACTGGCTAAGACCTGTTCAGCAGACAGCATGAAAGAGGGGACTGGAATGTTATTAAACAGCCAGGTGAAGCTCTGCTACGTGAGCCATTTTCAGAAGTTCAAGACAACGCCAGTTATTAAAGGATCCTTATGAGATGCTGGAAGTCCCTGACTGCCTGCACTTGTAAGGAATCTCATCATGTCCCAAACAAGTGTAAGGCTGGGGGACAAGTGTTGCCTTCAGAAATGAGGGTATTCACATGTTTTACCCATGAAAGCAATTGAAGATGATTACTATTATTTTTTCAGAATTCTGTGAAAAAAAACAACATGCTTTTATTTGTCTCTATTATCATATTCCTCAAAAAAAATGATAAATATAGCACCCCAAAAATATTGAAGGAAAATCTGGTCTTAAAATGGAGAGACTAGCTCTGGTATTCTTCAGATCTCATCTTGGAAATGACAGCAAGCACATGACACACGTGCTTGTCCTGAGTGGCATAAAGTAGCGTCCCTAACCTGAGAGCTTAAATGCCATTGCGTCCAGAAGCTGGGACTCAATACAGCAGGTAAGGTGAATGCCGAAACAGGAAAGCTCAGCTAGATGGTAACATGAAAAGCAATACATGAAAGACTTTTTTCTAAGAGATATGCCTTTGGTCTTAAAGAAAAAAATCAATTAGTCATATGCTCATAAAGGTGAAGGTAAACATGAATTATGGACAGATCAAGAAATATCACCTGCATTCATTGTATTAACAATCAGACCCACCCACTTTAAATAGTAGTCTGTATATATTATTAAATATTAATATAAACATAATAGTCATATAGCTTTTATAACAGTTTAAAAGTCAATCAAATTAATTAGCTCATTAATTTACTAATCTGAAAGTCTTCAACCCTCTCATGGTTCCGTGCAGAGGTAATTATTTTTACATCCTGTTTGTTTTCAATTAGTGTTCTGCTCCACTTGAAAAATCCTTCTGTTATGAAAAAGTGAGTCACAGGCAAGGAGAAACAAACATGTTATTTGCTTTTCCCCACCCTTTTCTTTCCTATGCATAATACCTGCCTCTTACTCCTCTAAATTTTTGATTCATCGCTGCCCCTTGTAAACACATTTCTGCAGAACCAGCAGGTGAAGCACAGACAATATAGCACACAGAAATACAGAAGAGTTACCGGAGGAAACGGAGTGCAACAAAGCATCAGCAACACCAAACTTACAAAATACCAGTGGGATCACAAAATTTAAGGTGGGGGAAAAAAAAGCTAAATAAATGGCTCTAAGAAACACACATTAGATTTGATATTATCAAATTGATGTCCATTAAAATGCACATTACTGAATTTCATTATGTAAATTTTAGAAAAGTGATGCTCTTTAAACGTCTTGAAGTTTTTATAAACAGGATTAAACTACTCTGCTTCTTGCAGCTAGTGAAGAAATCAGTAATACCAGCAACATGTTAATGAGCTGCTGTCTGGGTAGAAGTGCACTGACTTCAACTGAAACCTTCTTCCTAAGTGCTGTCTTGTCTTCGGTGCAGCAACTGGCCAGCAAGCCCAGCAATGGTCCCTTTCTTGTACCAAGTCCAAATGTTATTTCCCTACTAGTTTTCACCAGTTGACATGGTCTTTCTCAAAGGTCAATTTCTCCACCACTTTTGTAACATTGTTAGAAGTTATCCTCATGAACCAAACCCAGGCACAAGCCCTGAAACAGACACTTGTATCCATTAAGTGGTATTTATGGTAGGATACTGGTATTTAATACAGTATGAAATGTGCCATGTACTAGGTGGGTTCCCCAACTCCCCAGATGCCTGTTACACTGCAGGTAGGTAATACAGGGCCTTCTGTGAAAGCAGCATCAGCTGTTCTTCCTGATTTTCAGTGCGAACTGACAAACTTCAGCAGCAACCAGCTTGAAGACTAACCAAACATTTCACTTTCCCATTGCTCATCACTGAGTTTCACCACCACCTCCTCAGCTGTTCTGGCTCGAGCCTTTATTTAGCTCCAGCAAACCAGCTCTGAGAGCTGACACGAGTTGTACGAGTTGTACGAGGAGGTGCTTAAGCTGGTAGTGCCAGATAAAAGGGCAGCATATACTGACCTAATTATACCTGCTTTTGCAATCCCTGCTTCTCTTCAGATCACGCTGAAGGCTCAGCCCTTCCGTGCCTTACCTTAACTACTACCGCACTTCAGAGGGCAGACCGTGGGCGCTCAGAGCACCTCAGCTTTGGAGGCCTGTTAAAGAATTAGCGCATCCCTAGTGCGGACAACTACACTTAGGGTACAACAAGGCAACATGGAGTTATTTAAAAAAACTCACTCTCCAGTATCCTAACACCTTCTCGGACAGAAAAAAAATTCCATCCCACTTTTCTTCCATAGTCATTTATGGGTTTATGTTCATTTACATCCTCTCCCATTTACACCTCATTAATAAACTCAGTTAACTGTGGACATCCTACCACACTGCTTCCACAAAATTTAAGGAGACTACTTTAAAGTAAAACTTGCAGTTCATTTGTACACTCAAACTTCTCCAGGACAGCCCGTATTATTCAGAAATGGCGTTAAGTTCCAAAAAGTTATATTTCTGTTTCCACAACACTTTACAAGGAATTATGTAGCATTGCTCACATTTCAAGTTACTGTTCAGTTCTGCAAAGTGAAAAAAGTACCTCCTCTGCTTTGACCTGCGTTGGATAAAAAAATCTTACTCCATTTAAATTCCATTGCTTTCTAGGTCAATGACTCAAAAGAGTACCAGGAGCTTGCTAAATCACAGAACACATTTTACTTTCATGCAGTTAGATAGATAGCACTATGCATTTTTTCCCCCTGTAAAAAAAAACAAAACTAGTATTTTCTAAGTACTGACACAGAAAAAATCTTCCTGAGACAGCTCACGACTACGACAATACATGAAATTTACGCACAGTGTATGCATTCTAGCTAATATTAGAAAGTTACAGAATTGTGATGCTCCAGAAGGCCAGATTCTAGCTTTACATATGAAATGCAGGCGACTTTTCTTCAATGAAATAAAACCAAAGGAAAAAAAAAATCACTCTGATTAACATATACTAGGATAACACACTATTTCCAGCAGGTAGGCTGAAGGTAACTCCTCACTTAGCGTGTGCTTCCAAGCCATATGCAGTTCTGGTATAGGATGAGACACTTCCGACAGATCTCAGAAAAGACAAAGGACGGGGTCAGAGATGCACTGAAAATCTTGAAAGAGAGAAGCACGCTTTTCCAGCAATTTAATTACTTGAATTTAATTACAGTACAACACTAGGGCAAAACAAACAACCGATGTGCTTCTGTTTTAGTCTCTTCTACAAGACTTGCTTATAGCACTCCCTTCTTGCACCTTCATTTTGACTATATACAGCATTTCTCTCAGTACACTGCATTATTTCCCTACGGATCAACCTAGAAATTTAACATGAAGTTCTAGAATTAGCCTAAAGTGTAGGCAAACAGATCATCAGTGAACTTGCTAGTTTAACGTTTTAGCTTTCTCAGAACAAGATTAAGACCTCAAAACCCAGCAGTGTATAATAATCAATCACACACATGTAGAAGCCAAAGATAAGAGATCTGTCTATTGCGTAGCTTTTCATTGCAAAGCCCAAGGTAAAGGTGGAGAATGAAGGCTTCACATACTAGCCTAGAAGAAACCAATGTTTAAAGAGTAAGTACTCTATTGATGAGTTCTTGATCATTCAAATAATGTTCTTTTTTCCAAAAACTCATGATCTAACTACTGCAAGTACAATACAATGAACAGAAACCTCAAGCCTCCAGAATGGAAACACACCAATAATGCAGTAAGGCAGTAAACAAAGCACGGCGATCGAGACAGACTCGCAGAACATTTGCAATCACTACACAAAGCCATCCTTTTCCATTTCCATTTAAGAGTACACTACTGCTACCCCCTCAACCTCAAACTTCTGTTCAGGACAATTACACCGAGAATTAAAGAGAGAAGAATTACTGAAGAACTGAGGCACTTTGCCTCTGCAGATCTAAGACTCACTTCACGAAGAGGAGTGAACTCTCTCTAAAAACGCAGACACAGACCGCAGCATACACTTGCACATCATCCTTATTCCATTGCTAAATTATTAAGTAAATAATAAGCACCAAAATGTAGGCCATTGCTTATACCTTATTAATTCAATACATTACATGCCTAGACAAATGATATGGAAAGAATCTCCCTATTTCAGGGCTTCCTCGGTTACCCTTTTCCTCATCTTTATTTCCTGTGTGAAAGAAGCATGCACAACTCCCACGCACTTCAGAGCCCCGTTTCACAGACTTGAAGGCATCAATTTAGTCCAGCAAGATTTAAATGTCAAATTCTGATGCAAAGGAGATGACAAATTCCTTTTTGCTGTATTTACTACCACAAAGGTGCAGCAAGGCTGTCAGCCAGAACAGTAAAGCCAGAAATGCTGCAGCTGAAGATGAGAGGTTCTTCCCCCTTACCGTGCTACAAACTATAAGACCACTCACGGAATGATTAATGCTGGTATTACAAACACAGCCCCTGAGGACTAAAGCCAATACAGAAATGCAGCAAATAAATGAGGCTGTAAAAATTGGAATACTCAACTTTTAGTAATACTTAGTGAAAAACTGATCTAAATAACACAACTGTGGTTTTGCTTCACGCTGAGTATTCTACTGTGAGGTGAAGTACATTGCTTGTGCACAACCTGAATTGTGCACAAGGATCTTAAAACAATACATAATGGGGTCAAACCAACATGGCCAACATTTATCACACCGCAGCCAAAATTTTCTTCTCCCATACAATTAATAGATCACTTTATATTCCAGAAAGTATTAACACCGAGTATTTTCTGGATTTGGGAACAGCACTTCTGCTAACAGCGTGCACTGTACAAACCACAATGAATTCCAGGTCGCTCCTTTGGCTGTAAGATAGATGAGAAGTTCAAATGCTAAATTATCTCCAGATTCAATTGATTGAGTTCCTCATTCTGGTCTGCTTAGACACATCCTAAATTCCTTTCCTCTCACTCGACTAACTCCACCCACCTATCAAGGAAGTAGAAGTATTTTTCTCCATAAGCAAGCATAATTCACAGGGTGGGGTACATCAAGCAAAACTGCTTTTCTATTTAGTTTTATATTTGCTAAACACATGGACCTAATAGCTCATTGCTCACTGAACTCCAGCTCCTTAAACAATGTGGACACAAAACTAGGGCATTAACTTCTGAGTTCTCAGCAAATCTCTTTTTAAAGGGATTCCACCAGCTACCTGAGGCACGCACATGCTGTGAAACTACAAGTGACAAGCCGAAGAGAGGGATTTGCCATGCAGATTGTTTGGACTGAAGGAGAAGCAGCAGGTTATTCAGAGACCATAATTATTGAAGGTGCCCAGAGAGAAGCAGAAGTTGCTTTTTAGTTTACAGTAGCCTGTTTGGAAAATAAATTTAACCACTCTTTCCACGCATTAAGGAAAAAAAGAACAAAAATCCTCTTTGATACAAGACTGGGCAAAAATATTCACCCTAAGCTTTCAACTAGGATGTAAGCCTAATCTAAATCCACCATTTCTGTTGAAAAAGGCTGAAGTCTGAAGTCCTCAGGTATCCCCAGGAATTCAGCGCCATACGTCCAAAGCTGCCAGCAGGCCCAAGGGGCAGGAAGGAGAGGACAGCAGGGAACCGCTCTTCTGCTGCCCAAGTGGCTCGTGTCTGTTTACACCTTGAAGGTTTGTTGATTGTACTGCCAGGACAACCCTGCTGGTTGCTCCTATCTGTTGTCAAGCAAAATAAACTGCAGCAGTAAAAGCAGCTTTGTGCCTGCATAACTCAGTCGGGGTATAAACAGACAACCTTTTCTGGATGTGGCTGAAGTGCTCTGAAGTATTAATCCCTCTGCTGCTTGCCATGCCCTGATAGTTCGAGTGCTTTCAAATTCACTACGGGCCCTGTCATTCAGCGGAGCTTTGTTTGAGCTAACTCAGCCGCCTTTGCCTGAAATGGGCACAGGGTCTGCGACGGGGCAAGGAAGCCAAGAGGCAGGGGAGGAGGAACCACCTCAGGCAAAGGGGAGACGCGGAGCAGCCAGACGCTGACAGCTCAACCTGCGCCCAGAACATATGTCTACGTCCAGCCTCAAGTTACTCCAGTGTTTGCCTTTGTATCAAAAGGTCACCTTTCTCAATAAAACCGAGCAAACATTTCCAGATGCGTTGTACCTGCAAACGTTTCAGTGCAGTTCGTTCTTTCGACCTCTTCTTGACACAATTCTTACTTTAGCTGGCGAGTACACACTTACCACAATTCTAAATAACGGTATACTGAAAGCACTGGTGCACACAAAAACAACAACAAACCCACCAAAAACCATGTTTGTAGAGTTAATACCACCTCCTACCTGTCAGGCCAATCAGGCAGAAGTTACTTTCTAAGCTAGTACTAAAACCCCGTGTTTGCTAGTAGTTGTAACTTACTTGTTTGAAGATGAAAAGTTCAGGACTCAAGGTTACCTATGGTCAACAACATTATGCTATTCTTCAACGCGTAATCTTTAGATCAGGAAAATTCAGACAGGATGCCAAACATTTACTTCAAGAGAATTTTTTAATAACGACCATTTCCTAATATAATTGAAACACCATTAAAAAAATAAAAAAATGTTTAATTATTCAGCTTTAGAATGATCTACGTGGAACGTAAAGGACTTTTATGTAAATGGTTTGGGCTATTTATTATTAAATTAAATTCTCAACTTATATTGTTGTATTGTTCAGAGTAATTATATAGAACAGATTGGCAGAAGATGGCTAAAAGTATAACTTCAGGACCTCCAACTAAATCACAATCCAAGTTCTCCAGTTTAATAAAAAAAATCACGGTCACAATTTAAAGCTTATGGATATAAATAAAAGACTGTGGAATAATCTCTCTACTGTTTATCTCCCAAAGCGTACTGTAATTATGGATTGCTGCTTACAGGTCCAAACCAGTCCCACACACCTTTCACACCCACTGTACCATTCAGAGCCAAGGTGAATGGTACAATTGGTGAATGGTATCTTCAACTCACATGTGGCAATGGACAGAAGAACTGGGACAGCTGAATCTACCGCCACCCTAGTTTTCTGCTTTCTGTGATGGGGAAGGAGCAGATAAATTGGCTTGATGGCAAGTACAGCTGAACAACTCAGAGCAGTTTCAGATTTTTTTTTTTTCTTTGAGAAGAGCATGGCAGAGAGCAGCCTGCACTTACAATGCCAACTGTCTGGTTTCAAGCGATTGCTCTATGTCAGATTCTTAAGACTGCAAAGTACATATTGCAACCAGAATACGGAGTTGTCTGTATTACAAAGGCAGCTATCTGAAACTGGAGATAAACTTAGAAAACAATGAAAAACTACATCAGATTTGCTTTCATAAAATATTAGTGAATGAAGTGTGTCACGGTTCCTGGAACGCCGGTCAGTACAAAACTGTATGGCCATCACTAACCCACTTCCAGGTTTCTTTTATTTGCTTTAGCTCTATAAGGAACTATCAAAACCTAGAACAACATAACTTCTGGCAAAAAGACAGAAGTGTGTTGGGAAGTTTATATAGAAAATATCCTTTTATATGAGACACAGGTAAGATACCAATGTTAAAGTGATATTTTACACTGAGAGCAGTGCTTTTACTCTGTGCTTGTGCACTCATCCAAAACTTTGCACAAAAGATGCTCCTGTCTTTCTCTCTTTTTTTTTTTTTTTTTTAAACTGGAACCAACCAAGAAGAATAGAAGCATCATCGGAAAGGCTGACTACCCTTGCTAACTTACCTGACCTCACACTCCTCTGGCATAACTGCCAGCACTCTATTAACCTCACAAACTCTTCTTAGAAACAATTTATAACCTAGTTTGACAGCTGTGAATTTAATACCCCCAATAATCATTCTGTAACCGAAAAATGCCATAAAACACCCCATCACAGAATAGAAGGATGAGAGGATGAGTCCTGAACATCCTCTACTGCACAGGAACACTTCATAACTCAAACTTCCATAATCAACATCCATGTAGAAGACTGACGTTGAAGGATGTGACCTGAAGCAATCCTAGGCACAATGCACAATATTCGTTCTGCTTACTGAATAAAGTTTTCTGTGGTGAATAGAAGATGTGGAATAAGCTGGTTTAAAAAGGTAAAAGTTACTCACGAACACTGCTCTGTCCGTAGATTATGCAAATAATCCAGAAATACAGGCACAATCAGGAGCAGCAAGATGACAAGATACTCCAGAAAAACCTTGAGTTTTTTTTTTTTTTACCAAAAAATGTGAGAACGCTATGCAAAAATAGATCTCTCTCTACATCAATGTCACTAGTTTTGATGCAAAAGACTATTTTTAAAGAGATGAGATCTAGAGGAAGAGTTCTGATTTACAAGTAATTTGGTTTATATATAGCTGACTGACTTGCTACTGTAAGACATCTGTCACCATAGTTACTAATTACTACTCTTTAAAATACCTCTTTTACTTAACTTTTGTCCTCACAGTTCACTAGAATTCCCCCAAATCAGCCTTCAGTTACAAATGCTGGATGACTTTAGGACAACTAGAAAAGATTTCAATTAATTTTCTTCAGAGCTGAATCTTAATGTCAGTCACTTCACATACGGCCTGTTTTAAAACCCCTTGGTAAGTAACTCACAAAATAGCTACGGGCATTAACAGCATTGGAAAAGCAGCAGCAATTCCATTCTGAAAACAGAAACAGGACCGATTTCCCAACTCACTACTGATTTCACACAATGTTCTTGAGGGGGAAAAAAAAGGTGAATTTTCAGCCTGAAGATGCTGAGATATTTTAAGGTATATTGCTGCTGCAAGTGCTAAGCTAAAGGAAACGAACGATAAAGTGCAGTCCTGAGAATGGTTACTCACATGGTCCTGAGATGCCCAGGCTGACTCATTAGACTACAAATGCAATATAACGAAGAGACTTATTTTGCATGGCTGCTGTCACAGATGACAATATCTTTTACGACATACAGATACTTTGAAAAAAAATAATCCTGTAGCTTCATATTAAAAACCTGGCTAGTGTTACAGATTCATACAAACAGTAAAGGATAAAAAACAGGTTTTCCAGAAGGACATTATACTTGTTGCTGAGTAAGTAGTTGTTCTGCTCTACTTAAGAAAGCTAATTTTCTTATTACACAAGAATTATTATTATTATTACTACATTTAATATGGCTACGTATTATTTATCACAGTGATAACCAGTGATTACTTTGTATAATTTACATCAATTTCTATCACTATAACAAAGACTTAACCTGGGGCAAACATATGGACAAGGTGACTTTCTGGCATTCCTTTTAATGTTACTGCGTTCTCTGTATAAACCAGTTATGGAAATACACTGCAACTCAACATGGCTCTAAAAGAAAAAAGAAAAAAAGACTGAATAGGTGATTACCCAGAAATTCAAACTTCTTCAGGATAACCGCTTAAGATAGCACAAGAACCTCTAGGTGTAAAAAATTGCAGAAATATTCATCAATCCTGATGCCCTTGCATGAATACTTTCCTCCAAAACTCAACTAACTGCTCAATGCTATTGTTTGCTGTAATACTTTTATGGGACTTTGGCAATATGAAATATTTGAACTTTGCAATAATGAAAGTAAACAACATCCTGAAGCGTGCAGTCCTGAAGCCTGTATTCGTTGGAAACAGATATGCAGGTAAAATAAGCAAAGAATTACTAGCTCTACAAAGAACAGGTTCCCACATAACTAATTTCTTTTCAAATGTATGTTCCTAGAAGTCTGCAATTTATCACTGCAGTTTCTCACCTTTATGTGCGAAAAGCACCTGTACTAAATTTCTGCACCAGGGAAGAACACTAGAACTATTCAGAGAACTAAATTACTTATTCCTAAATTCATGATCAAGAGAATTGATTACACATGACAGTTACTTTCCCTAACCAACTTTATAGGAATGCTTGAGTACAGGATTGGAAAAAAAAACAGCAAAAAACAAAAACCATGGTCTTGTCGCTGACTATAGCGATGAAAAGTGTGACAAAAAGGCAGGTTTGTCATGTTTAAGCATAAGTTTGCTCTAATTTAAGACCAGAAGTAAGGCATAAATCTGTTCTACTCCTTAAATTGTAAGAGGATGACATTATTAAAATTTGGCACAAATAAAAATGAAACCCAAAGATCCATAACACCTACTAAAAGAAATGCTGAACTGTTTCAGTGGGAAGACACTGGAGGACAGGCAGAATTGACAGAAAAAGCAGAAGATAGATTTAAAAAAAGGTTAAAAAATAAAATCTTGAAATACTACCAGGAGCTGGCTCAGCAAAAAAATAGGAAAAGAAATTCAACACTAACATTATCCATTGTTTCTGCTTCCTCAAAAATCCTGAAGTAGCTAGGTAACTGATACATAAAAAATTAACTGAAATTGAAATTTTCCTTTAGAAAATTAATTAAATCACCAAACAGTATTTTTCATTTGCAAGAAAATGGAAAACAAAAGCAGAAGCCAACAAGATTACCCGATACTTCGCCAGATGAAGAGCCAGAAGAGAAAATCTACTTTACAGCAGCAGAAAGCACGAGGCTAGTAGGTGTATCAAGAAACTCCAACTCTCATCCACAACCCCAGGCAATCGGAGGTCGGTGCAGCACTGCAAAGGCTGCTAGCTATCTTGCCACACTGCTAAGTTTCTCCCTTTGGTTAATCATTACATCAAAGCTCCTCTACTTGCGAAGAAAAAAATCTCCTCTCACGTGTTCACTTTTAACTGTATAGAGAATACAGGGAGAATTTGCTGCAGCTGGTTTAACCTTTCCTCGTTTTCACTCCTTCCGCATAAGGTCCTGCCGTGTTTGCCTACAGTCATTAATGCCGTACTACTGCTGGTTTATGGCAGAGAAAATTCCCGGGGATCACACAGTCAGATACAGATAAAACACGCATTGGATTTCACAAACATTCCCAACTTGAAGTGTGGTCTGGTAAGCAATTTTCACAATAAAACCCTATAAAAACTTTTTAAAATCCTGAAGAACTTATGAAGGGGTTTCTTCCTTTTAGTAAGGGTCAGGTTCCACCTGCAAAGACTTGCGATGTGACTGCAGTGTTTGGTACTCACGTCTGGGCAGAGCTGGGTAATTCACCTCGCCTTTACGCAAACCAAAGACGTCTTGCTTTCTGACACCATCTGCTCCCAAACTATTTATTAACACAATAGATTTTAAAATGTTCAGCACGTTTCTAAACTACAGTTAAAATGACCGTACTGGGATAAGTTTTATGCTATGGTGCTATAAACTCCATGCAGCCAATAAAGAGGCAGAAGCACAAATTCTAACTCAAAACAACTGCCTAAGCACAAGTGACACCGCACTAATTTTAATCACATCAAACCAAGTATTTCTGTAAGAGGTCCAAAACACAAATATTTCCTTAACAGAGTGTGGTAAGTTCACTGCACACATCTCCACACTGAAAGCAGGAGGTCACCAGGGCGCTTTGCTCCTCCACCTGTTTCTGAAAACTTCTCTGGGTCACGTAAAGAGCAAAACATTTTTATTCTTTTTAAGTACTAAATTAAATTTATTTCCATTCTGTGTTTTGAACTTGACCATTCCATACAGAGAGCAAATGTAATTAACTGGAAACAAAACACTGTCAGAGAAGGGTGCGGCTCCGTCCAAAGATGGAAAATTCATTTTCCAGAACAGAGGAGAAATTTGACAATTGGGAGTTTATTTGTACTCAAGGCACTGCCAAGTCATACCTCCAACAAAGTGAGAGTGAAAATAGTCTGGGAGGAGGCTGGATTTATTTGCAACTCACTCTCAGGTCAAGACTTCCAAAGCAGGCAGCAACAAATATTTGCAAACAAAAGGCTGATTATTCTGGTGTCCTTTTGAGATCAATGATTAGACATTAAAAAAATGTTCACCATTTTTCTAGCTTAAGGAAGGAAATACCTAGAGCACACATCCACGTACTGAGACGAGTCTGCCAGTGACGCGATAGATGGTGCAAGCTGCTTCTGATGGGTGATCTTGGAGGATGTTAGTGAGCCATCTGTGCAGTCTCCTGGGGCCGGAAAGCCAGCCCAGCCCCGGCAGAGCGCAGGTAGGATGTTCAGGAGCACGGTAATTGCAGTTTCAAACACAGTGACTCACGATTTATACTGGTCTTAGTGAAGGGCAAAAATCACATCCACGGCACCTTGGGTTTACAGATTAAAAGCTTTGCTAACGTGGCAAAACTTACCAAGCTAATTATTGCAGCACAGCTCTCCATGCAAAGTCTTTCAGTATCCTTTTTTCTAGTTATTTTCCATCACTTTCAGAAAGTCACCAGGGACATCACGCTGATAACACCATGCCCACGACTTTTGTTCTTCGGACAAGGTAAAGAAACCTGAATGCCTTTTCAAATCTCTTTGTCAATAAAAAAAGCACTCAGAACACGTGCAAGCCCACATGACCAACCTGCCAGGGGGCACCAGGAGCACAGGGAAGGGAGCTGCAGAGCTCTGCTGGCAACCTCAGCCCTGCAGCTGCACAGCCAGAGAGGGAAGGAGCCCACACTAATCAGGAATATGTTATCAATCAACGCGCCGTATTTCCTTCTAAAGCAAACATTTTTTCAAAGTACAAAAAGAACTTCCTTCTAGCCCCAATGGATCTAGACTGTCACCCAAGAAATATCCCCCATGATAAATGTCATATGGGAATAAAAATTAGATGCTTTAATTCTTTAAACAGTCATCAGGCAATTTTTCAAATGGCAGATCCTTCAGTGTATGAAAACCAGAGGCATCTACAGGCAGATCTCAGGTCATATTATCCAAAGGTCAAAACACAATATAATATTATCCTTACTAACAGGACAGGCATTAATTACTAGAAACATGCAGTGGATTTTTTCCACAGTTCACACCCTGAGACCACCAATCGTAAGCTGCTGATGCTACATACATGTATTTACTCAGGCCATTCTTTGCACTTAAGTATCATCATCAGAAAAAAAATAATTTCACCTTCTTCCACCTCGACCCTTTGGGGAAAAAAAAAAAAAGGAGTTTAGATAAGCATTATTTTTTGCTCCAGACTGATTAAAAAAAAAGAGGGTGGGGTGTATAGATAGTTTCCACCTGAAAAGCACATACAAGATTATAGAAAAATGCCTGGTCCCTGACTAACATGCATTTCCATGCAGCTACGCATCAAGGGACCTTGTCCCGCTTAGCGTGGTGGCCTTGTACATTATTCATCCCTGAATGAAGGGCCATCAAGTGATTTTTCTCATTAATTCAGTCATGATACTTTAAAGTAGGCATAAATAAATAAATAAAGGCCAGTTGTAGAGAACATATAAAGCAAAACTATCCTACCTACCAAGAAAAGCTGCTGAACAGAACAGAATCACAAAAGGCGAAATTAGTGTAGGCCTAAATGACTTGAATACACTTTAAAAAAATAATAATAAAAAAATCCACTCAACTAAAAGGTGAACCTTACCAAAAGATTAGCAGCCTCGCCAAAAGGTTAGCAATGTCACATAATTCTTCCCATGTGGTTGCCAAGGGCATGTCCCAAAACGTTTAACTAACATACCAAAGGGGCCCAAATAATATTTTCTTAAGATTAGGAAATAATTAAATTATACATGAAATACATTTTTTTTTAATTACACCATAGTAATTACGGCCAGTATCCTCAGTATCCTCTATCAATTTACATAACATCAATATTATGTTTTTTCTTTGTAAAATCTTGGTGTTACTCATCTGACAAGGAAACACCATGCAGTCCCACAGACCAACAACGAAAAAAAAAGACAGTCTGCAAGCATGAAAATGTCTTTTTTCAACTATTTAAACCTGAGCTGCAACCACTAGAGGGCAACAATTACACGCACTCATCCAAATTTGGTAAAGTGAACAAATTCAATGGAAAAAAAAAAGCACCTATCAGAAAATAAACCAGGTCTGTTTATTTTATTTAAGTATTTTTCATATCGAGGTTGTCATTAATTGTAGCATATATATCGTTGGTTGTCTGAACTGTGAATTCCATCTTTACAGTCTAAAGTCTTCATACAGAAGCAACGTTTACACTACATTTCACAATTCACATTAACAATTCTTCTGCTTCTCAGATTTGAAAATTAGGTTTCTCAGCTTCAATGTTCCTGCTACCGAAATTACGTAAATTACTGAAATTCTATCCAGAGTAAGCATGTGTCAAAATCATAATGTTGTCAAAGCCTTTTCAGATTAAGCATAGGAAGTGAACTTCCTATTCAGTGGTAAAAAAAAAAATACCGTGCTAGTAGTTGGCCATATGCTCCAAAAGAACTGGAATCACCATGCAGATTTTTTCCATGTCTAATCAGCAGTTCAAAAATATTGCTGTTCTGAGAACAGGGAGGCTTTTTCTTCACAAAAACATTTTCTTGAAATGTGTTCCTGACATTTAATATATTAAGTTTTGCTACCATTCATTATCCAGACTCTCAGAAGAACAAAAGAGAAAGTCCAGAAACTAAAGCAAACCAGCAGAATGAGTCACTTACTAAAAGAGCGAGAATTAAAACAACTGGTAGGATATGCGTTGGTAACCCTAAGTAATAACATTTAAAGAATTGTTTCAAGATCTACAGTTCCATTAGGACACGGAAGGAAACTCAGCAAGCTTGGTTTCTGCAGTCATTAAGAATGATAATGACACTGAATAAACGCTTGATGCATTCAGGCATGCATCAGATCAGTCCCGTTCACACTGGCCCATCTACTCTGAAGGAAAACAAAAACCAGATGAACCTTCATATTCAGTTCACATGAAACTCCGGCTGCACCCCCAGTATAAACACAGCCTTCCCACAAAAAAACCAAGTTTGCTCTTAAGTAGTAAGCTTTCACATACCAAGAGGCTTGTCATCCAAACTTAAATTTAATATGGCTGTAGACAAGACTATTTATACTTTGATTAAAGAAAAATCAGCAAGTCTTTTACGCTACCTATAATTAGGTAGCATAGTCTAGTATTAGTATGAAGTTTTAATAACCTTGAATTAGGATTAGATGTTATCCATAGTTTGCTTCAAAGGAAAATAACTTGGGTTTCTGCGAATTGGCAGCATTAAGAGCAACATGACTACATACAAATTCAGGAGAAATGTGTTCCCCCATTGTTTCTTCTGTACTCCTCTGAATCATAGTTTTCTCCTGCAGCCTGGCAGTGTACTGAGGTCCTATGCAAATACCAGGCATATCAAAACCTGTAGATGATGAAGCCAGACAGAATGTTTTGTTGGATTATTATAGCTTTGCATTATTTTAACACCATCATTTATAAAAATAAAAATAAAAAAATGACTCTCTTGCTAGAACAATTGACTAGACGGATTTTTACAAACTGTTTACCTGTTGAAAACATGTAAAATGCTTCAGATTAAAGACTGCCTGCCCAGTCTTAAAACAAGATGCTATTATTATAATAAGAACGGAATGATCATTTTATATAGAGATCAGTAACAGCTCTCCTGCTTGCTTATATACAGATCCATGTGAATATTCACTGAAGCTACATAACCTGGAAGATAAAGGCAATAAATGGTGTGTAAGATTCTCTCACATCAAAGTACCTTTCCACGCTGCTTCCCTTAGTAGGCAGTAATTAGCCCTCCTATCCCGGGCTTCAAAAGGAGGAAGCAAGTCCTTTTCCTGCGGGATCTTAAAACTACCTCCTTCCTCTGTTGCCATCTGACAGCAGGGGTTTGAAGAACCAGCTTAATTTTAGATACTCTTAAATGAGAGACTCAATGGCAGTTCCTGGAAAGAAACGTGCACACAAGCTCAGCCTTTACACATCTCCTGGCTTTACTGGACAGCACATTCCTTGACAGCGCTCACTATCCCCCAGCTAAGTTTTTAGGGAAGTGTCAGGAGTCAGTTCTCAGCTTTCTTTGTGCGTTTCAATATCTTGCATCCTGACAAGTTCCCTCTTTCTCACCAGGTCTATGCCATGCAGCAGTAGCATTTCACAGGGCACCCAACTGCAGGGAAGGCATGCTGGGCAGCGTGCAGATATTCCCTTCTCCCAGCCATCTGCTTTCAGAGCTGCTCCACGCTGTGTCCCCAGCTTCCTCCCTGTTTACATGCTCTGGTTTCTTTTGTAAGGAAAATTGGGCATGTGGAGGACCCGAGTGCAGACAGGTTCCCTCCCACCACAGAACTGAGATGTGTCCAAAGCATGTAAGCGACCAGAAGCACACCACAGAACATCCTGCACTATAGGTTCAACCTTCAACAGAAGGTATCCTAAAAGCCAAGGAGTGCTGCACTTGCAGACATGAGCACAAATACTTTAGGAAATTCTTTACAAGTTCTCATGGGACAAATAAGCTACTTTTGTTTTCTCCCCTGATGTTTGTTTGTTGCACGGCTTGCTTTTCTCATCTCCTTCTTAAAGTTAGGTACAAGACCAAATAAGCACTTAACCAAGGTCCCCCCCTTACACTGTTAATTTGCATTTTACACACCTAATTCAAAGCTGGACAGCTTGAACAGCCTATCTACCTACTGACTGCACACGGGACAGCCTGCCAGATTCCAGGCTCGGCAGCTCACTGTCTCCAGACTCCCAACACCAGTCAGTCAAGCAGAGCTAACAAGAACCAGCTCAAAGCATTTCACTTATCGTCCACCGCCAGCCAGCAGCGTTCACCTTCTCTGAGTTTCTCAACGGTTTTATAACCTCAGTGTTTCTTAATAGGCGCATCAGGAATGGTGACGTTTTCTTCACTTCCTTTTGAAAGGTTTAGCTTGAACATTTAAATAACAGAAACAGTAAACATGAGTGTTAAGCCACAGCGATAGTTCAGAGTAACGAGGTAAAAAAAAAATGAAAAATCCCAGGCCAACTCGCACAGACACTGTTCTGAAAGAAAACCTGTAGGCATTTCAAACTCACTGAACTCAGTACTTTATTTCTAAGTATTCTACTAATGTCTAAATTATGGTGTTTAAAATCATTTACAAATGTACTAAACAATTTTAGAAAATCCCTCTGTACATAATCATTCATACATTCAATGTCTAACTGGCATTTTTTCCCCCCCCAGTTTTCCCTCAACTTTAAGAGAGCATTATAGTCATTAAGCAAAGCAATTCACTCAACAGTAAAATCCTGTAAGTTACAGTAAAACATTATTGCACTGGGCCAGAATGCCACACGTGTGCTTCCTTCCCAGTAAGACAAGAACTATTAGAAATCTTTATTCGGGAATAACCATCACCTTTTACTCTTCCACTCCCCTCTTTCTAAAGGTTTACACTTGCATTACAAATGCATATTTACAAGCATCTTGCCCTACAAACTCCAGGAGCAGGAGAGGTGTGCCCGTGGTGAGTCAATGGATCAGCTGGAACCTCCACACCACTTGAACTACAGAAGATCACTGCTTAACTTCTCTCAGATTTATGTGCAGCCACAATTTCAACTGAAAATTCAGTATATACCAGAAGAATTCAGTCCCTAAACCATTTCAAGAATAAAACAGAAATAAGATTTAAAAAAAGAAAAGCCTTAATTCAGCCAAATAATTATATAAAGCACTTCTAACTCTCCTCGTTTTGGAACACAGAAATCATTTTAAAGCAGTACTTAATCCTCCTTACCTTATGTTAAGAGTCACTCTGCAAATACATAACTAACAGAGCAAATAAAGATTTAACTTGAGTGACTGTATTTTTACTATTCACATTTTATCTAAATTTTTGTTTTCCATTCATTTCAGATACTGTTTACATGGATGTTCAAACTTAACAGATCAAAATCACTATTTACAGTCACAGAGTCTCAGAAAAAAATAAATGCCTTGGATTTCTGAAGACACCTATTAGAGCTTTTACATTCTGCAGATACAAAAAGTAATCCCTCGTGTCAATTTGAGGATGCAAGTGTTTATCTCTACTTAGTATCAACTACAGTGCAAACTGAATTGCTAGATTTTATGAAATGACACATTCAAAACTACATCAAGCACAAACTCTTTGAGCTGTGACAACAAAGTAAATGAACATCAGTAGCTCTATGCTGCTAATTAAAAATACAAAGCAAAACCACCGAAGCAAACCCTCAAATCCAATGATTTCCATTAAAGGGTCACAATAAACATTCAAAAAAACCTATTTTAAACCCATATAAAAACACGTGAAGTGGTAAACAAGAAGTTTCCGTAGAACAAACAGTTATGGCACAGAGACTGTGTATTTCTCACTGTGCTTAGGAACAGTCTTACACGGATTTCTGGAACTACCCTCCCTAAAATCTTTAATGGAAGACGACCTACCTTGCATTTGCAATGAAAACTTTGTCTGACCAAAAAAACATTTATCTTGCTGCACAAGAAGCTAATGATAAATGCTGCTCCTGCACTGCTCATAAAGATGGCTCTATTTAACATGCTAAGACTATTTTCATAGAACTGAAGAAATTCAGCTGAGAGAAGTACGCATTCTTAAAAATGAAACATTCAAGCAGCAAACTAACAGAAAATTTTCAAGGAAAAGCTTTGTTACCTTACATGATAACTAACCTTTACGATGATTTTTTTCACCAGCATAGAAGTCTGCTCGTCAAGTACTATGCTTAATGGTAGAAGTAAATTCAAAAAGGAGAAGTGGTAATACATGTTTCCTGTTATGTGTTTTTTTTTTTAAGAGCAACTTGCAATCTAAAGTGTGTAATCTAACTCCAATTGTTGTAAAGTTTCAATATTCCCTTTTGCATCACTTCACCCACTTGCAACATCGATCACCTGGTCTCTATCCCGTCTTCACTAAATCTTCAACTGAATCAGACTCCATGGCGTGTCCTCACTGCTTTGGTGCTTGTCTCACTTGACTCATTTGTTTACCCCTAACACTGAAACGTCATCTGTGCAGGAGTGCTGCTACAAGGCTCACCTCCACATTTCTCACACCTGAGTGTACAGAGCTGCTTCCCGTCCTTCGTACCACCTACGCACCTACAGACCACCCTTTGATACGGCCTGTAGTCTCAAATCACAGAAAGCAGGCTCAAGACTTGCATTCAGAAGGAATGAGAGACGCGGAACCAGAAAAGTTTATTTCAAACCTTGACCTCACTCTTCTTTTCCCCAATTTTCTCTCTCCAGTCCCTAAAAATGCTTATCCTTGACTTCTTCAGCAACTATCCAACATTTACACCTGGACACCTGCACAAAAGCTGCAAGGAAGCAAAGCTGCAGCTGAGACAGGACACTGCCACAGCCCCTGGGAATCCTGCCTTCCTACGCTGCAGAGAGGGATGGCCGGGAAGGGGAAGGCGGCAGCTAGGATCACAGTGACTTTTGGGAAGACACGTACAGACTGTGTAGTACCCAGTGAGAAAGGGGTGCTTGAAAACAGACAGCAAGTAGGTAAGGCAGCTCCTTATGAAAGGCTTGCATTTTTTTTCTTCCCCATGAATGGGTGGAATAGAGGAGCACACAGCTTGGAGCACAGGCAGGGAAGCTGACGTCTACGGCCAAGCTGTTGTCAGAGCAGCCTGAGTTAAGGGTAGGTGTGTGGATGGCAGCACGGATGGGGCACCAGTCATGGAGAAGGGCTCAACTGACTTCTGAGAACTACTTTGGGAAAATTAACAAGAAAACAGCCAGAACACCCACAACAAAAACTGAAACACGTACAGCTACATGGGCACTAGGTCTCAACTAGAAATATGAAACAAGGATCACTTCAGTCTGATGCTGTAGCTCAATGGTGCCTTTGTTGCCTACTCCATTTCACTCTCTGTTAGCTTACTGGCAAGAGCATCTTGCTCTCAATGACAATTATCAACCACATGCTTAGAAACGCACAGATTCAGTGATGCTGGACTTTCTAAAAGATATTTTCACTGGACAATACAGAACTCATTGACAAGGTTTTGCTTCATGCTATTTGATTTAGCTGTTCTGTGAAGGGAGCTAGAAAGTACATATTGAAACAAGCACTTTTTGAGGTGGACTGAAATCCTTCAAGACAGAAGAAGTGGAAACTAAAAAGCATGATCACTCTCTGAACTGCAGCACTGAGTCTTGCAGAAAGCAGCAAAGACTCCATCTTCTACCAGTTTTCATAATCCAATTTCTCATTAGCACTGTGGAAAGATGCAAGACATACAAGCTTCCCGCTGCAGGACACTTAGGTTTTACCCAAACGTAATACCAGCACGTCCGAAAAAATCTTAATGCTTTACTTTGTAAAGAGCAATCATTCAGGTCTATTTTCCAGATGTTGAGGTCATAACACTCAAGAAAAACTAAGAAGTATTTAAATATTTCCAAAACTCTAAAGTTTGGCTTAATACACTATTAGTATGTTAAGCAAATATATTAATTATTATAATTCAGGCATTTAAATGATAATGCCCTTTCTATGCCTCAAGTGCAGGCAGGTGTCTAAGTGCTTTGAACTTTAACTGAGCTGCACTGTAACTGACTTCACCACTTCTGGTTGTATAGAATAAATATTCAGGACATTCCTCCCATCATGGTTCTTCAAGCAAGGTCACAGAGCTCCTTCTAAAAGCTTGTTTTTCAAAGCAGATAAGCTTTCTCCTCCCTCCTCTAAGATGCCAGCAACCAACGCTCACACTTCAAAGGCTGCATTAAAAAAAAGTAAATTCTAATACAACTAACACTCTTTCAATTGGTCATAAATACAGTCCATCAGGAAAATAAGGAGCTCATCCCAACCAGCATAGACTCAACGTAGCATATGCTTAAAGCAAAAGAAAACTTGCAAAAAGGCCTCAAGACCTGCACATCGACACAGTTAAAGAAAACTGCCCTCCTGGCCAGCTGTATGAGTGAATGAAGTGCATCTAATACCTTTTTTTTTTTCCTGATTTATTACTGATGTTCTTTTCTTCCACTGAAATGGGACACTGCATCAAGAATTATAAAAAGCACAAACAGTGGGAAACTCTACTGCAATCTGAAATGTTGTAAACAATTCAAATACTATTTTAGTATTTCAATGAGTGCAATGAAGTAACGAAATACCACAAAAGGAACGATGATGGGGAAAAAAACAAAAACTGGAAGATCAGTAGCAGGGCATCCCCTCCACCCACTGTAGCTTCTTTAGCTTTATGGAAAGTAAACCCCAGAGCGTGAACTATAAGTAAAAAATCGTAAAAGCAAAGGCTGAATTGGCCCATTTTTCATATCTGACTCAGTGCGCTCACTAAAATCCTTTTTAATGTCCTAGCAATTACACAGCCACTAGTCATACTAAAACTGCAGAAAGCTGCCCGCTTGCTTTGGTGTAAAATATGTTTTGCTTGTGTGTTCCCACCACGTTATTTGTTATTTCAGACTACAACCAGAACTTCCCAAAAGTTGCAACTTCTCTTCAGACTGAAGGGACTATTCCTAGAAAGCATTTCTGCCTTTTGTTGTTTGCTGCTTGCTTACACTTCCACTCTCATCCACCAAACGCAATCAGTTTTAAAATAAAAATGCAAGTTGGCTGTATAAAGCAGTAATTCAGTTCTGAGTTAAAAAATGTTTTCTGACCACATACAATCACTGATTCTCATTCTAAAACTGACCCTGCCATGAAAGCTCCCTACTCAAATGCAATTTCCCAGCGTAACAGCATTTACTGCTGTGTTAGTAAATGCTAACAGCCTGGCCAGCACACAGGCTGTGCTGTCACATTACAAATTCTTATCAACATCTTGGGACTCAGAAGCCCAGCAGCTACCCACACACGTACTGTTAGCTTCTAAGTACAGACTAAACCAAAATACCTTGTGTTCGTCATAGATGTGACCATTCACACACAGGCAGCCACTCTTGAACGAAGACACTTGTTAAGCCACCAAACTTTTATCAGTGGTATCCTGCACAGTCGAGGACTAGAAATTTCAAATGAAAAAAAAATCTAAGAGGTTTTTTGTTCGCTGGTTTTGGTTGGTCAAAAAAGAAATATGAAGTAAACACCTCAAATCTGGAAGGTCAGTTGTTCCATTTCCTTTTTCTCTTACTTTTTAACATGGCATCAAGCAATTTCTCATGTTTTATTACAGCTTAAAAAAAAGCAAAACAGAATGAGAAGTTCACCAGATCTTTACTCTTTAATTGCCAAGTAACTTGTAATTTTAGTACTAAAGAGGAAATCAGAGTGTCTTGGAAAAACAGCTTCAACCTGATGGTACCAGAAAAGGTATCCTTAGTGCTAACACCAAAGAACTCATTAAACATCCCCAGGCAAAAGCTTCCTTTCGGATGCAGATAATAGACCTCAATTTTAGATCACTAAAATATACAAATTACCAATTCTAAGCACTGTCAACAATTAAGTAGAATTAAGAAGGAATACTTAGGAAACCTCAGCACGAGTACAACAGCGGAATAAAAGGATTACTTTTTCCAAACGTCCACAGGTATTAGTAAGCACTTACCATTTCTTACATCTTTCTATTAACTGCAGTGTTTGCACTGGATGGGAGACAATACATAGTTTTGGTTCAGCTTTGCTCACCTATGTAAAAACCGTCTAGAGCAACATTTAAAGCATCATTATGTAATGTACTTTTTAGACTTAATTTAGGTTGAGGCATGACACCAGCAGACAGATCCAGTCACTGAAATAATGTAACAAGATTACAGCTCTCCTAACATTACATAAAACTACATCTGCATTAAAGGTTTTTAAAGGATACTAAAAAGCAATTATTTTTGTAAATCTTTTGGAAACAAAACTGCAATTATAAAGGAAGATGTGCACAGCAAGTTTAAACTATAAAATACATCAAAGAGCACAAGTTACAGATCTCACAAGAAAGACTAGTCATCATTCTTTAATATTAGATCATAAAGCTTACATCATCATCTCAAACTCATCCAGTACCATCTACCCTGGGGAAGACTCGAAATAAAGCTTTGTGGGAAAGGGAAGAAGAAAATTGAATGCACTTTGATTTGATCAACCAGGGGAGACCAAATAACCCACCTATTCTTGTATCTGCATAGAAGATCATTCAATTTCAGGCACATTTACACCTTGCTATGAAGCAGGGAAAATCTCAGAACAAGGATGACTGAAAGAGCCCCCAGGAAGGCAATCTGGATCTCCCAGAGTAGCTCAAAGAAATCAGGGCGGCTGTGTTAGTGCAATGTTTTTACCAAACTAACACCTCTCAAACCCATTTCTGGAACGTGGGGTCAGATTAACTCAACCTGAAGCTAAAGGGTAGATAGATCTACATTAAAACTCTCTGAAAGCAACAGCCTGTGACGGGATGCATGTATAACTGCACTGACTTCAGTAGGTGGCAGAGTGATTGGACACAGATTCCAAAACAGAAAGCGAGTTTTGAAAGTTGTCAGTGTATGTCAACACAATGCATTTGTTCATGTACAAAAAACAGCAAACATTTTCCCTTCTGTTTATGTGATGGTTAAAAACCTATCCAAAACAAAGAGCGTTTTAATTTTCTAATTAACAGTCAGATTCATAAATTTAACCAAAAACCAGGATGAAGCTATGGTAAAGAGCATTCAAAGTGCCTAAAAATAACCACGTTTCTATATTACCATAAAAGTAGTCCATCAGTTCCTCCTTTAACTACTTCGGAAGGTCTCTGTCCACAGACCAAATCACTGACTTATAGTCACAAACAATATTTATATACCCACCGAAAGCCCTGCCTAAACAGCGCAATTGTAGCTTTATCTAGTGTCAACTAGCTACATAGATTTCAAAAACAGATATGCCCTTTCTATGATGATTTGTATTCTCGTCTTTCTCCTACAAACTCTGGAATATGCAGTCTAGGAAAAGTTCTCAAAGAGGAAGATTTAAAAAACCAGTTTCCCCTTTGAGTTTTTAAAAAGGAAGTGGCGGTTGAGAGCCGTAAGTGAAAGTGTTGAATTATTTCCACCCCTATGGAACTAGGGGAAGAACTAGGAACATGATCATGCCTTTCATCTAGTACTTCTTTTCTGTCAAGTACATTTTAAGAAAATTTCTAGCTGACATATTTGGGTGGGAATTTTATGTTACACCATAAAATTAGTACTCTAGGTATTTCATAATACTAGATTTATATATATATATATACATATATATATATGCATATATATACTCATACTGAAAGTTCTAGGTCCTCAGAAAATATACAGCCTTAAGACAATAGCAACATCAGGCAGCCTACCTAGCAGATATGCCTGACCCCATCCTTAAAAACTTATTTTGTTGTTGCAGTTAAAGATTAATTCTGTACCCAAAAATTCTATCCCAAGTCCACAAGCAACCTAATTAGTCCTACTGAGAAGCTGAGGACTGGGCTAGGTGACTTCCAGAGGCGCCTACCAACCTAACTTATTCTGTGACAATCCATCCATACCATGCAATTTGGCAGCCCTCATTCATAGCATTCTAATTTCCTTCCAAGTAGATACCACCCTAGCTATACATAGACTTACAGCTCTGCAATTTACAGAAACAAAAGATATTTAAACTTATAGTTTGTTCCTTAATAATATGAGATAATATGGACTCCACATAGCCTTAAAAATCCTGACATTCAGCAAAAGGAATCCCCATAACAACAGCAAGAAAATAACAAGGGATTGCAATTACCTATCTAGATCAAAGATTAGAAGAACATTTTGTCTGCAGAGTGGATTATTTCACATCCAAATATAAACATTTGGTTTGGTTTTGTTTTGTTTTTCCCTGCAAACAAAATTGAAAATGTTAAGAATTTCAAATAATTCATTATGCCTCCTGAAAGCTTTCAGAGTCTTCAAGCACCTGGAAATGGTAAGTCTAAGTACAGAAAACAGCAATGCTAGAATAAAATTGCAAGTAATACCACCATCAACATTGATTTGCAATGCCACTGCCTGTCAGTTCATTCAACTATCATAGCCAGCAACCAGACAAGCAGAGAGTGGCCAATTAATTGTGCCAGAAATCACTGGAAAGGTCACCAGAAATTTAAAAGGCAAACAAGCAGACAGGCTAAAAGCCCAGCTCTGCAAAACCAGGAGATCTGGCTTCTACCCTATATGGTTAAGTATAACACTTCAAGAAAAGCAATTTAATAATAGAAAACAAGACAAAGTCATCAAAATCTCTTTTGTTTTGTTTTTGAGAAGGGAGTAAAGCGTTAAACAAACCAACAAAACCCTTTTACAGAGCATTAATATTGCATCATCGAAAAGATATCAAAGTTTTAGAAAATCTATGTGTAAACTTAATCTTGCTCAACATCCAGAAAAGGCACAACTCTGAAAAACTGCCAGTCAAGAATATAAAATGCTGTATCAGGCAAGACCGATGGCATATGCAAATAGCAGCAGTCAGTACCAAATGTCCTCAAAAGAACGTGCTGTACAAATATCTATTTGGCCCATACCAAAGTTTTTCTTCTTTGATTTGAAACATACACATTTCTACTCCTTCCTTTTAAAAGGTTACTAATCTATACACAAACATCCACAACTTTTTAACCCTTAAGCCCTTGCATTAATTTTATTTGTATGGAAGACATATTACAGCTGTAATTATGAGAATATACAGAAATGAACCATTAATTAGTATATAACTTACTTTTGCAAAAATATTATAAATTCCTCAAGCCTTTAATTATTCTTGACTAATCCCAGTACTTTTAATATTTACTTTTTATGGTTGCAAGTTTGCTGCTAGGGTTTATTGTGCTTTTCCCCTCAACTACAGCGTTAATTCAGGATTTGGGACTTTCTGTCACAAGCCTGCTGGAAGTTCATCATTATTTTTGAGACTGAAATGAACTCTAAGACATCACTCAATCCCATACCTGTGTGTCTGGTGCAAGGTAACACCAAAATTGTATCTGATTGAGTGTCCAGCACAATTATTTTCTTTTTCAAAAAGGAAACTGTTCAGAGTCTCTGGCACACATCTTGCAGGGGCTTAAGATGGTGCAGCCCACTCCACCTTTCTTCCAGAGGTTCCCACTCCTAAACCAGACTGAAAAAAAGGTGTGGCTATACTGGACAAAAACCTGACAATGCTGCAAGCCTTCTTCTATCAATTCTGCTACATGAAGAAATATTCCTAGAAATACAGACAAGTTGGGAACATCAATGCATTGCCACAGCAAGACTTAACTTGGAGTTCTTAGATAATCCAAACTCAGCAAGTTAGTAACATCAACAGGAAGCAATTATTGATGTGACTCAAAAAAAATAATAATAATCCAGAGACAACAATCAATCATATAATTTAGTAGCAATAGCCTGTAAAATTGCTAGCTTTCGGGATGGAGACAGTATTCTTCCTTCCCTTTCACTTGCCAGGTTGGTCTGTAAACAACGAAGTTCACACCAGTTTCATTTTACATTACCTATTAAAAGAAATGACAAAAAACAGAACTCAATGAATCAGCTGATGAATTTGTCTACGTATTTTGCAAAGTTTTAGACAGATCAGACTGAAATCAACTCAAAGCAGCACACTGACACAGCTAAACACTACTAACCCATACGGCTCTTTAAAGGACACAACTTCAATCACATTCACTAGATAATGAAGCAACCACAACTGTTTAAACTCACTAAGAAAAATGAGAGGACAAAACCAAATGAAAAGTATTTCTCCAGTGTAATGTAAATCTACCTGCCAAAGAGCAATGGATTGCTGCGAATAATGTGTGGAAGTTTTTCAGATAAAAAAAGTTTAAGCGATTTTAAATAACAGACGTGTATTAGGGAGCAAAGTTTTACATTTATAAGCACAGAACCAGGAGCAAATGCAAACCACGGCATCAGAGGCTGAAGGGAAACACATTTACTGGCCTTCATTACTGCTAAGTAACATAATTCATTTGAGGTTTGTAAAAATTCATTTCAAATACAAAAGGGATTTTTGTTTGTTTTTAAAACCTAATCAATGTGGTGGCGTTCCTGGCTCAGTACGGATGCATCATGACTGCAATGGATCAGCTCCAAGAATTACAGTATTAGCTCTGCAGCAGTGGCTCTAGATGGTACCGCTGCAGGGAAATCCTTATCGGCAGCAGCTCACCTCTGCTATAAATGGCCGGCTGACCTTCTACATGGCTTCGAACGGAAACATTTTGGTGAAATTTGCCGAAATTGATAACTCCCTACTCTATCCTACTTACAATTATACCAGCATAAAATTGGATAGTTCATTTAGGGTGAGGGGCACTTACATAAAAATATTAACAAGTATCCGTACAAGGCTGGCTGATCTCACCCTCTCACTAAAAGCATCTAAGCACTGAAATTTCACCTCGGAGCATTAGGGAAGATCCCAGGTCTGTCTCCCAGGCCACTTGGAATAAACAATCAATGTCTGGAAGATAAAGTGTCTCTTCAACAGACTCTGCAGACTGCAAGCACAGAGCAACACTGAAAAATACTGATAGCACTATTCAGCTCTCAAAGACAATTGTAACAATGATGAAAAGATGTATTAGAGGAAAAATGAACATCAGATATGCTACCTATTTAAAGAAATGCTACTCATACATGAGAAGTTAAACATTTGATACATAGACCAGCATCAAGCAGCACAGAGTATCACACAAGGATCTCTATAGGTGGCAGAAGAAATAACCTCTCATGAAAATCCTGCAGTCCCAAATACCATTTTTCATATCCCACTAAGTTCTGTGAAACAGATTTACTCAAACACTTCTGAACATACACCATGTCCTAGAAAGGCGTCCCATGCTTCTTGAGTCTTCTCGAAGTCTTGACCTCCAAACAACATAACGTGTAATGTTATTTGAACAGCATAATTCCTTTTTATATTTTTTTTCCTTCCACAGTCAAAATATGTTTATCCCTTGTATAATACAGCAAGAAAAAAGAGCAACTAATCTTCTGACTCCCGCTTACCAATGTGTTTCTTATATTGTTGGTCCAAATTGGATGTAGTACCTTAGACACAGCATAACAAAGTGTTGAGGGGGATAATCGTTGGCTGTGCTCCTCTTACAGCCCAACACGTTCTCAGCCTTCTTTGCTACTTAGGCACGCTACGGGATCCTGTTCGGCCTGCTGTGCCCACCAGGACCATCCAAGTCCTTTCAGCACAGCTGCTCACCAGGCAGTCTATCTCTGGCTAGGAGAACTGCATGGGGTTCCTCCTTCCCAGGTGCAGAACTTCATGTTTGTCCCTGTTTGGGGTCCTGAGGTTTCCTTCGGCAAGGCGACGTCCCTCTGGATGGCAGCCCTGTCCTCAAGCGTATCCTCTTAGTGACCCTGCCTCAGAGAGTGCACTCCAGTACCTCCCTCAGGTCATCGATAAAGATGTTAAATACAAGAGGTCACAGTACAGACTCCCGTAGCATTCGGCTCATTACCAACATTCAGGTGGAGTGCCACCTATTAACCACTACTCCCTGAGCTTCATCCTCCAACCAGTTGTTTGTTTGTTTTTAAATCATCTACTTGTTTAGCCATCCAGTCCGCAATGCCCTACCTGGGACAGAAGTCTGCCACGGAAAACACTGTCTTCAGCAGGGCTTTTGACAAAGTAATAGTGTGTGCTGCTTTCCCCTGCACACAAATGTAGTGAATTATTCATAAAAGGCAACCACACTCACCAGAGATGATTTGTCCCTGCTGAATCCATGCTGACTTTTACCAAATCACCTCCTTCACGTGGCCAAAAATGTGTTCGAAAACTTGTTCCAAGATTTTCCCAGGGACCAACACAAATCCGTCCAGCCTGTAGTTCCCTGGCTGTATCTGTGAGGTTGTTTTTTTGTTGTTTTGTTTGAAGAGGGTGCTCCCTGCAGGGAACATTCTTTAACATTCTTTTATCCCACATAATTTAAGGCTAGAAGCCATGAAATACAGCCTTAATAAACTTCATCTGCTATCATGTTGACTATTTGGCTTTTAATCTACTAATTAGCATTTCTGTAACCAAGATAACATGAGCCTGTTCAACTCAATTCATACCCACACTGACTTAAACGAAAACAGTAGTATTAACTGCCACCCTAACATGGAAGCTTGCGCCTACAGATTTTTTCAGTTGTTAAAAATGACCAGTAATTTGTAGTCCTTTTGGTCTAAGACAATACTTTACTTCTCACACAGCTGAATTCTCTGTTATAAAAGCCACTCACAACAATCTACCTCAGGCACTGGATTAACTCCGAGAAGTTCTTTTTTGAAAGTCTGAATATCTGCTGGAAACTTCAGGTTTGTACCAAAAGCTTCTTTCCCATCTGCCAGAAGCATTTCAGCCTGGGAGGAGTCACACACAAATTATCAAGGCTTTTTAACTTACTGTTTTAAAAAAACAAAACAAAACGAGAACAACTCAGGTTTAATACTATTCCAATTAAACAGCTTTTACATCGTTTCTGTCCATTTGCAGTGATAGAAGCTGAACTAACACATTTAGATTTTCTGAAGTATAGCATGCTTTCTTTTGCTTTGATTCACACTTTTTGGAACACTCCTTGCTCAGCACAACATCCACTTCCTACATATCTAGTGACTCATTTCTACAGGCCTCTCTTAAAAAGATCCACATGTAATTACTCTCCCCCCCCAAAAATATCAAAATCAATTCTAAGCATAAGCTTCTCATGTTACTCATATATGAAAAATCCACAAAAAGCAAAAGGATGCATTGCACTGTTTCTATAAACACAAGCAAATGGAGACATTGCATTGTTTTTCTATAAATATTCTACTAAGCACAGAAATAAAACAAGTACAGGTTTCCCTCTCCACTGCTTCCACCATTACTTTTTCAGGTTTACATGCTCAAAAGGCTTACATGTGCTCAAAAACATTTTAAAAAAGAAATGTAACTTTAAACATCTGCTTTTAATTGCTATTTACTTGTGATCTTGAAGACTCATCCTGCTTTTATCATTAATAATGCCAGCGTTACACAGACATTATCTCCTTTGGGCAGACAGCTTTTCCCATGCATAGTTAGAGTGTCTTTATACAAGGTCAATATTCACCTGTCTCAACCCAGAATAGCATATCATCTTCAACTTGGTGTATTTATGTGATTCACTTCAGCTTAAGCATATCCCTGCCTCAAAAAAAATTGTTTAATAGTTCCCTCGCCAATATTTACTGACGTTCCCTCTCCCCACTTTCCACCCTTCCCTCCTGATTATGCTGATGCTATTGTTTACAGGCTATGTAGCAAACAGGATCACTCACATGATTCACTAAAATAAAAACAAACAAAACTTCAAACCCTCAAGGAAAAAAAAATATTAGAGTACAACTGAAAGACAGTTCAAGAGGCAGCAAAGAGGATGGACTGGGAATACTGGAAACTGGTATTGCCATTGAAGTACACAGCTTTTCAAAGCATAGCCCCAGATGATTCATGAACTATTCTGAATTATTCAAAGATTCCACTTAGTAACAAAGTTGACATTTCAAGGTCCTTTATCTTTCATAAGAAACAGTATTGGTAAAAGTCCTATACATAAGCTCCTAAGAAACGTTAACAAATACTGTGGCAAAAATAATTTATGTAGGTTTAAATATACGTTACTGATAGGATAATGACATATTCCTAGATGAGACATACTTATTTGAAGTTCTGTAAACAATGATAATAAACGTTCTCACATGCAAATAATTTTAGGGTTTTGTTTATTCTTTTAAAACACCACAATTTTTTAAAATCACTTTTGTGATACAAGATTAAGACTATTTACCAACAGCTCATCTGCCTGCCTTTTCCCAACAGCTTGTATGTATTATCTCTTAGGATGCATTTTCTCCTCTCCTTCAACTATCAATCTTCCCAAAATTTACCATTCAGATACTCAGCCAGATCCAAAAATCAGGTGATATTGCTAATGAAACAAACACACACAAACCAAAATTCTACATCCTGCTTTACACTTTTTACAACACTACGTATAAAATTTATAGTAACGTATTCCTACACATCACCCAAAACCCACTCTATTCAGTTGATCATTATGGCTGCTGATCAAGATGCTCACGTGGGCAATTATCATCAGGACCCCCATCAACTCATCGCACGACAGTATTTCAAGAGATATCACATTACCATCTTATTTACTACTTATTTACTACTTATTCACTACTACTAAGTTACTATTTTAGATCAGCTAGATAAAAGGAATAATCATATATATTTTTTTGACATATATTAGAAAAGCCAAGCTAAGTAAACATTTAAAAACAGAACTAAAAACCAGCTGACTCTTTTAAACTCCTCTATTAGCAGACTTGCTCACCACCCAATGCTTTATCAAATTAAACCTTCTTTAATACGGCTAAATAATGTATAGCTATCACAGGGTATATGAGGGTCTTAAAATGTTTATAAATCATGAGAAATATTAATAAAAAGCTGTACATACAATGCTTTTGAATTTAAAAACAGTACAATAAACTGGAACAATTTATTGAGTCAAAGGTTAAAAATTAAGCTTAAACTAAAAATAGCAATATTTCCTGCCTGTAAGTTGTTTTCTGAAGTGTCCAAGAACGCACATTATATACACTAGAGAGCCAAAACAACATTTTTAATGAAACACACAGATAGCAGTTTGCACAATTACACGCAGGTAACTTGAAAGCCAAGCCATAACCCAGCCTTAAGAAATTAAATGCTTGTCTTGTCCCATCATGCCCAAGTATTGCATAACATGGGATAGTTAACAATGGAAGGTTTAAGAACTTTGACTGCATTCTACTATTCTTCATGCTGTGTCATACTACTAAGAAATACTGCATTAATTACAGACCATATTATTGTCAAAATCGAGAGCTACACTGACCATATTTCACAGAAGGGCATGCAGGGAAGCTAAAAAAAAAAAAAGAGCTAATTTATAGCAGATGAAGTTCTAGGGTGGAATATCAATACATTTAAAAAATACTGTGCTGAGCAACTGTAATCTGCACTTTGTTCATTTCTTGTTGGAAATTTAAAATTAACTTGACAGACATTAAGTAAAATGGCTTTACTTGTCCCAGTTCAATCCCTAGTGGACAAAGCATGCACTGCAAAGCCCCTCAATTTCACTTAACAAGATATCCACTGTCTTTTTGAGACAAACAGTGATGGGTTAATAAAACACAGGCATATTTTAATATCATTTTCACTATCATTGAGAAAATACTTTGTATGCCATTTGCTACATTCCTGCTGACATAACAAGCCTTCTATCAGACCCAAACAAAACACATTATACACAATTTCAAAATGACAAGTAGGAAGAGTGGCACGCGAACCCAGCATTTTTTAAAACCAGCTTTTTGATGGCTCCTCACGATGAGATTTATTTACGTGCTCTGTGAATAATTTCTCAGCATTTGAAAAAAAATACTGTTATGCCACTTCCTTCATACAATCCTATGCTTTCGGATTTATAATTATTACTCACCTCAAAATCACTTACTCTCAGCAATGAACAATAAGCATGCAAATTCTTCATCACTTATCTTCAACTGCTTTTTTATGTACTTTTAACAATAGGTAAAATTTTTGCACGGTCAGAAATTACCAACTTACCTGAGAATTAATCACTTTAACACAAATCTTACTCCTTCCACATGTAACCATATTTATTACAGTGAAACTAAAGTGACCCGCAACACACAGGGTCTTGTTAAATAAGCGTGAAGGTCGCTATTTTTAAATAAAGAAAACAAAACGTCTTACCTTGCCTGTCTTGTGATCAAACCAGACAAGAGCATGGTTCCTGGACAGCACCTTACAGTCAAAAGTTGCATTATTCTGAGCTGGCCTGCAGCGAGCCACTGAGCGGCCAATCTTGACAGGCTCGTCCAGGTAGACATGACGCTCCTGAAACGGATGAGAGTTCGGGCGGCAAGTGAAGATGGCCAAGGCTGAAGGCATCGAGGACAGATTGGGGTTGCCACACCAACCAGAGATGAAGAGAACCTCTTCCGATGCAGACTGTCCTCCACAATTTTTAAGCCGAACCTCCACAGCAACTTTACATTAAAGCACGACAAACATTATCACGTATGAGAGGCCTAACAACTCATTGTTTCAGTGTGTAAACTAATTCTGGCAATAATCCAGTGAAAAAGCCCCATTATGTCTTTTAACAACATCAGCAGTGGCCCAGAAAAAGTCTAAAATGCACAACTTTCAATCCATCCTCCTCTGGAAGAATAGGAACAAGCATCTGATTCCTTCAATGAGAAGCAAAGGCTCCTTGAAAGAAGGATAGAATGTCTCAAATCCAAGTAGATGAGTCATACAAATACTTTTGTTTGGGACCTCAACTGCCTTCTTTTTTTTCCCCCTTCCGTAAACAACACTGACCAAAATTCTGACCCACGTAACATGGAAGCAAAGACAGGTTTAGGGAAGGGGGAAAAGGATTAACGTCCTCTCTCAAAGCACACAGGTGAGGAGTTGGAAGGTGACCACGAAGCCCTCGCTCCACAACAGGGATCTAGTCGCCTCACAGGGCAAGCCGCATTTCATCATCTTCACGTATTAAAACAAAGCAGGATAGATGGTCCTCGATTTAGGAGCTACGCTGTTTTCCTCCCCTACCCCTGATAAAGCCGAACTGCTCTACAGTTCCTCGCAGCCACTCAGATAAGGAACTTGATAAGGCATGGAGAGGGCTTCAAACTGCTTCTCTCGGGGACAAGCCGAGGCGGGGGCAGGCTCCTCCGGGGCCGGCCTAGGAGCAGGCTGACAGGTTGCTGCCAGCGGGGCCGGGCGCGGGGCAGGCTCCCTCCGGGCGGCGAGCGGGGGGTCCCGGCCAGGAGCCCCCTGCTCGGGGAGAGAAGGAGGAGGACGAGGAGGAGGAGGATGAAGAGGAGGAGAAGGCGGCCGCAGCTCCGCTCCTCTCAGCCCCTCCGCAGGTGGCTGCGCATCGGAGGGGGGCCGCCCCTCGGCCCCTCACGCTTCTCCGCCCGGCGGCGGCGGGAGAGGCCTGGCGGCCGGGCCCGGGCGCCTCCCGCTCGGTAGCTCGGCCTCTCAGGCGACCGCCGGCCGCGAAAACTTTCCTCCGACCTGCGGAGGCGAAAACAAACCGGGTCAGACGCGGCCCTCGCCCGGCGCCCCCCTTCCTCCTCCTCCTCCTCACTCCCCCACCCCCCCCCACCCCGTCCCCGGCCTAGCGGTGCCCGGCCCCGAGGGAGGCTCGGGTCGGCCCGCGGGGAGGGGGGGGGGACTCGGTCTCCCTCCCTTACCTTCAGCGCAGCGGCCGCCATAGTGACTGGAAACCTACCCGGTGCGGCAGCCGGGGAGGGGCTGGGGTCGGGGAGGGGGGGGGGGGGAGGGCAGGCGGAGGGAGGAGCCGGCCTCGGCGGGGCCTGACCGGAGGCGAGGCGAGGCGAGGAGGCCGCCCCCAGCCTCCGCGCGGGAGGCTGCGCAGGCGCCGGGGGGGGGAGGGAGCCGCGCAGCCGCCTTGCGGCCCCGTGAAGCCGCCGCTGCCGCCCTGGGGCCGCTGCTGCCCTCTGCAGGGCGCGGGGGGAGCGGGGGGGGGGACGTCCCGTGAGGGGGTCTCCCGTGAGGGGGGGTTCTGTGAGGGAGTCTCCTGTGAGGGGCTGCACGCAGGGCTGTGAGGGGCTCGGGGGCTGCGAAGGGGGAAAAGGGCTGCGCAGAAAGGGCACGGTTATGAGGTGGGAGCGGGGGCATGTCGCTGAGGTGAGTGAGCCCCCAGGGTGGGCACCATCTGCTTCTCCTACAGGGTGGGTGCGCCCCCCTGGGTGGGAAGGAGCGAGGGGGCTCGCCCTGAGGTGGGGGCTCGCCCGCCCTGAGGTGGGGGCTCGCCCACCCTGAGGTGAGGGGTTCATCCTGAGGTGGGGGCTTGCTCTCCCTAAGGTGAGGGCGCCCCAAGGCAGAGCAGGGTTTCTGCACTGTCTCCAATATCTTGTTTATTCAGGGTGCTCCGCAACACCTTCCGCCTTCCTTCCTTGTGTTTTTCATGCCATTTTGTGATCCTAGGTGTGAAATTTGGGAATGTCGCGTGACGGAGAGGCTGGCTGTGTTTCGCTGGCTCTGGTAACGATTTGGCAGCTGGGGTGGACCCCTTGAAGCGGTTGCTGCAGGCCCAAGGCAGAGCGACAAAAAGGTCAGGGGAGGATGGAGGTGGGGTTCGCTGGCCCAGTGTTTTCTTTCAGCTGTTCAGGGAGCATCGCACAAGGCCATAGTTATCCCCGTTTTATAGAGATCGAGGAAAGGGTGTTACTTTTTCAAGGTCATACAGTAGGCTAGTGCAGAACAGGTCTCTCCAGTCCGAATTCATTTTTAAGTCAGTCAGTCCCTATAAAGCAAACAAGCAGAGATTGTTTGATATAGGATAGATCCTGGGGTTGCGCCAGCACTATAATTACCCTGTGACAAGGTGTTGGGATTAGGGAGATGGGAGGGTTTTGTGATGCCAGGAAGGCCAGGCAGCCGTGGAGGAAAGAAGTGGAGCCGTGCCAGGCAGTTTAGCCAGCAATATAGGAGAGAAATACATAGCAGTTGAGGTAAGGCAGTGAAGTGCCTAAGAGAAAGAATGATTACTGTGTTATTAGTTATAGCACAGTAAAATCTCAGGGTAATTTTTTAACCTTTTTTTTTTTGACTCTTATTATTGGGGGTGTAGGGTTGGATTCATTGCAGCCTAGTTTTCTATTTTTCTTCTAATGATCCCAAGAAAAAAACAACAGCAAAAACATGTTTGTGTATCTGTGTTTGAAGCAAGGAGATGAAATCCAAAATGAGACACAAGTTTGATTTTTGAGGACAAAAACAGACTAGTATATGGAAGCTTTAGGGTTGTATATCTGTAGTTTTTAATTCTACAGATGGTGTATGTATATGATACACCACCTCATAGCTTCCATCAGCTTGTTTGTAAGATTTTACTATTGTGACAACTATATTTCTAATTTACTCTTTTATGTAGATGGAAATTTGATATGTCTGTTGTTTATAGCATACAGGCTGCCGTAATTAATCAAAAAGAGGAAAGGAACATAACAAGAAGATGGGGAAATGGGAAAATAAAAGTCTACCAGGAGTTAAATTTGAGGGAAAGAGCTGCGAAAGTAGAAATAATTGAGAACATTTTGGAATTGGAAAGGAGTAAGAAGTAGAGGGAACAAATGCTTCTAACAGGTGTTGGAATGAAAAGAATGTTTATGAGAGCATTTCTCATATTTGTGTATGCGTGTTTAATTGAGAAAGGAGTTTGAAAGTCAAATCCAAGATGAAGAAGCAGCATTAGCATTTATAGGGAGTAAGAGAATCAAGAGAACTAAGAGGGATATTAGTTACTGATGTTCTCTGTAAGTACTATTTTTTAGATATTAATGAGATTCAAACATATTTCATACTGTATTGTCTGTACAATATCTTCCTCAAGGTTTTCTGTGACCAGTAGAACAAACTAATACACCACGTTTAAGCGTCTTTTAAGCCTGTGCTATCCATGTAATGGTATCCTGAACCTTTCTCCCTCTATCCCCTGGAGAAATCCCATTACGACAATCCCAAGGGGCAAGCAGTGGCATGTGCCAGCTGCCTAGTACTTCTGGGCGCTGCCAAGTGGCTCAGCAAACAGAGTTCTGCCTGCTTTCATCAAGGGGCCTAATTCGAGCCCTCCTCTTCTGTGTGAGTGCCAGCTTTCGGAGAAGTTGGATGAATTTAGTTCTCTCAGACTTTTTAAATCCTATTTCAAATTGGCTAATGAGTTCAAAAGTTATTAGAGGCTGACTCGTAGACTTAAATTAAAAATACAGAAAGTGGTTGCATTCTGAATTGGGGAAACACACTATAATATGAGTATTTTATGAGGTATTTGATACTTATCAAAAAGTGTCCATCTTCCAACAGTGGAAAGCAACAGGATGATGCAGAGAGTTCAGTATGGAGCAATCAACCACTATACTCTGCTCAGCAGGAGTACGGAGGATGTGTAAGCATATACATCTTTTCTGCAAGCCACTGCTGGCCACACCACCAAAAGAGGTAGTGAGCTTTGGCAGCCATGTTAGGCAAGGGCAGCAAGATGCCACCTCGGTGGCCATCCTTTTTCTGGGCAGGAAGTCCATAAAATTTAATGATAGCCATCATAACTGAGGGCAGCTACAGCACGCTCTATAGCCATCTTGGATAAGGGAAATGAAAGGGAGGCGTCTGTTGCATTTGTCCCCCAAAGAACTGGTGTCTGTTTCAGAATGATGAAATGTGGCAGGGTTACGGTTTATGTATGTACCTGCTAAGTATCTGGATTTTGGTTTGAGTGTGCCAAAGTGCAGGAGAGACCCTTTGGTTCTAAGGACTTGCTGAAAAATAGGATCTTCTGCTGAAGAAAGCCTGCTGTGAATTCTAAATTATCTGTAACTGCCAAGAGGGGGGAAAAAAAAAAAAAATCACTGAGCATCATTATAGCCAATTCAGTGACAAATTTCTGAATGTTGTATAATGATCTAGAAGGCTACTAAAATGTTGTATGTTAGATTAAGGTTGTCACTGAGAAGGTGTTGTGAACTGATTGCTTAGTGGGAGATCCTGAGTAAAGAGAGATTGTTAGATATGGAATGAATGAGGCATGCTGTGTGGAAAAAGTTCAATTTGCAATATAAAAATTATGATGTAAGTTGAACATGAAAACAGAATAAATAGATAAGGAGAAAGTTGGAGTTGCACAATTTTCTGCTGTGTTCTCACCCCTGAAACTCATTCAGCAGCAGCTAACTAAATCAATTTCTTATGATTCCCAGAAATAAATAATATGCATAACTGCCCTACATGAAGCCATACCAAATTTTAAAATATAACACTACATAAAGGGATGTACAGTTACGTAATGTGGAAACATACAACAAAGTTTGAACTGCTATCTGTGTCCTGATGTTATATCTCTTGCAAAACAAGCTCGCCTTGCAAGTCGCTGCAGAGACATACAGAGTGAAGCTGAAGCATCAAAAAGTGAAAAATTGTTTCATAGCAGTAGGTTGGTTTTCCTGCAGCTATAAATGTGTCAGTTCGGATGAGAACAGACAATAATATTTTGGTTCATAGCAATCACTTGTCCGCTAGAGGGCCACGGGGAGGACCAACTGCATGTCATCTCAGACTAGCTAACTCAGACAAGTGTTTGCTGATCTACAGTTACTTTTCAGATCCAGTGACTGAATATATAGTATTTTTTTTCCTAAGCGGGAAAAGTGGCCTCACAAAATAAGGTAAGCAAGGAGTGGCAAGATTCTTGTGACACTGGTGATTCTACAATTTGTTGAAATATACTGCTTGCAGTTCTTGATAAAATTCACAATATTCTGTGAGTGCATGATAGCATGTATCTCTGGACGGTGGCAAGACTAAATGGTGTGGTTGCAGAGCGTATCAATACAGCAACAATCCACTTTGAATTTTCAGATACATGTTGTTTTCAGGAGCTGCTGAATGCATATACTTTTTACAAATGTTTTCTCTAGCAGTGTGTTTCTGTCCTTGCTGATACATCATGAGAAATAAATGGAACAAGATCATTTCCTCAGAATAACGATCATTATTGGAAAAGAATAACAGGCATTTGCTAATAAACTATTTGCTAGTTTCATGATCATGTTTAAAGAGAGTCAAATTATCCCAGTAACTAAAGATCATAGAAAACAAAAAGCCCGTAATACATATCAGAGCTGCATTGCACTTTATATTTAACTACAAACCTTGCATTGCAGTGTTTGAAGCACTGCATGTAAATGACTTTTGGAAAAGATTCTGTATGATGATTCTGTAAACACTGGTATGTGAGTGAGAAGGATCCAACTCCTGAGTCCCGTAGCTTCCAGTGGCCACACAAAAAACTTTCTACAAGCTCACCATGCTCTTCCTAAAAACTTAGGACTCTAGTCCTCAGTACTCCTGTTGGGACATTTCCTTCAAAACCTTGCTTCTCCAATGATTAGAAAATTTGTTCTGATTATCAGCCAGAATTTATTCAAGAGTGGTTATACCTGCAGTGCTACCATTTTTCTTTAGTTTCAAAATTATTTTCTGTTCTTTCACCTCTCTGACTAAAGAACCATTGCATTATCTTTCAGCCTTAACTTTGAAGGACAAAGCAACTCAGCTGGTTTAATCCTCTCTTGTCAGGTAGACTCTCCATTTATCTTGTTTCACTGTATACAGTTATAACAGTGTAATATGATAGTAAGTTTTATATACTATGTAAAGTAAATGTTATATGTAAAATGTATTCTCTATATAATCTTTGTTATGTACAATATGTCGTATATTGATAATATTAATACAATGTATATAGCAAATATAATGTAACATACTGTTAATAGTTAATCAGTTTATATTAATTCTAATATATAACTAATTTTACGTAGAATGTTTCTTTATTTCTAATGAAATTCTCTAAGTTGGTCTACCTGGCCTCTTCTCTGCTTTATCATTTTAGTAGAACACAGGCATCGTGTGATGAGCTCTTAGTTGCCTTTCTGTTAATATGAGGTTAACATTCTTGGGATGTTTGAAATTTTCCGTGGTTTGAAGAGTAAGAAAAAGACAGTATTAAATACATTTTTATAAATGTATTTATTACACCTATTTTTCTGATACAAATGAAGTATTATTTTAAATAAGAATCTCAAACGTGGGAGGCGAGGGGAGATTAGCAGAAGATGTTTCAGTCCTTTGGTGTTACGCAGTGGATATGTGCAGTCCGCACTGTCACTCCCTACTGAAGCTGATGGAAATTGGCCAGCCAACAGCCAATGCTACATTGGCTGCTACCTGGTAGGAAGCTTCCTGCTGAGAGGCAGGACAGAACAGCAGAGAGAGCAGTTGTGGTTGAAAGAGGGTGGAAGAAAGCAAGATAGCTTCAAATGCTGAACAGCGTTGGACTTTAAGAATCCACCTGTCCTGCATAGGCCTATACTCATCAGCTGTCATTACAGAGGACAGTTTTTTCAGAAGGTACTCATGTCCAAACCTCGTAGAATATTTATATGAACGGATTGCTGTCTTTCTGCAAAATAAGGCAGAGTTCAAAGAGATTTGTAAGTGCAGACTCCACATGCAGAGCCCTACAGTTTCACGTGCAACTTGTAGCAATGCATTCTGAGTTGACAGGTTCCCAACTTTGAAGCTTGTACTTTGTCCTGCACTGATTTGACCCAGTATAAGCTTCCTGAAGGAGAAAGCAGTCAGCCTCAGTTGTTATTACAATACCTAAAATACACGCAGGAACATTTTAATTCTTTTTCTTAAACAACTGACATCCATTCTCAACCAAGAAAGATCATTGCACTTTTTGAAAACTAAAATGCATTTGAAACGTCTATGTAAAAATTTTCCTGAACTGATTATTTCCCTAGTAGTTAGGAAAATCTCCACTAAGTGAGAACCCTTCTTTCTCAATGATGCTATCTCTGTTCTCTAAACTTTCTCCTTACAAAAGTTTATTCCTGTTAAGCATCAGGTGGAATTAACTTACTGGTTATTGCCTATGTTTAACAAAACGAGCAGAGAATATCAATCTTACTAAAGGACTTTATTCTCCGTAGTTTACTTGTGCACAAATATATAGAGAGACATATTTAGGAGTATACTTTTTGTTTTCATGAAGACTTAAAAATAGAGACCAACGAAAACTAGAAAGGAATGCATAATATAAAGGTCTATAAGAAGCCATGACACATCATCTTTTCTTAAACCAAGCGATAAAAGCTTTTGGCCAGGCCTTGTTTCAGCTTCTAAACGGAACCAGCAAATTAAATACCACTGCTGTGAGTTTAACCGGATGAAGCTAAGCCTTAGTCACATCATATTTTGGATGGCAATCTTTTACAGAGTCTGGGAATTAGCTACTGGAAAAGTTCATGAGTCTGAAATGGCATCATGGTAAAATACCTGAAGCAACGGGAGACAGTGCGAGCCTTCCTGTACAGCCGCTCCCATTGCACGCTACATAACTCCTTCCATATCTTAGTTTATATCTAAAATTCACTTTGCCACTAATGGCTTACGATAACAGAAGGTTGCTATATCTTAAATTATTACAATGATAATTTTGTGTATTATAATTTTATTTGCCTGAGTTATATATTAATTTCTCCTTTGTCTAGGAAATTACTATAATGATCAAAGCATGGTTTAATTTCTTCCAGTTTGGTTTTGATAGATAAACAAATGTTGTTAATGAGTTAAGGAAACAGTGCATCCAAATAGTCCTAACTTTTCTGTTAAGTATGCACAGGTGTGGTGTCTTGGTTTCAATATTTGCAAGTCCGAATTGGAAGAAGTGTCAGGGCGTAATTCAGGCAACCAGCCTGGCTGCACCTACTACAGGTGACGGTTTTCTGGTAGCAGTCAAGCAAAAGCCTAGTATGAGTAACCAAATAAAAGGAGTGACGGGTTAGGAAAGCCTTTTTTTTCCGCTCTGGAGGGAGATGTGTGATTTTTTTATTTCTCAGAGTAGCTGTGTAGCACATTACCTTGAATGCCACGAACTCCGTGGGACATGGACTGTGCTAAAAGAACACTTGGAAGAATATTTTGGAAGCATTAAATGATGAGCAACCCTTGGCTTCTGGCTAAGACACCGACACAGGCTTTAAGAGCTGTGTTTCCTTCCCCATCTGTTAGCTCAATTTCCCGTGCAGCCCAGCTCCAGCCGGCCCGGGGGCGCAGAAGTACCCCAAGGCTCCCCCCCGCGGTGACGATGGTTGTGCCCGGCGGCGCCGCCCGCCCCCTCCCCCGCGGCCCCGCGCGGCCTCTCCCACTCGCGGCGCAGGGGGGGGCCCGGCGGAGGCGGTGCTGCCGGGCCCGTCACGTGACGCGCGGCGGCGCCATGGCGCTGCGGGAGCCGGGCCCGTGCAGCGGCGGCTCTGGGGATGGCGGCGGCGGGGCCGGTACCGGGGGCGGGCAGGACGCGGAGCCGTGCCTGGCGCTGCTGCCCTGGGACCGCTTCTCGGCCTGGCTGCACTGCGTGTGCGTCGTGGGCTTCGACCTGGAGCTGGGCCAGGCGGTGGAGGTACGTGAGGCGGCCGCGCGGGCACCGTTAGGTGCGGGCAGCGCGGCCGCGTTTCTCCCTCCCCGGGCCGCCCGGCTCCGGGCAGGGCCCCCCCTGCACCCCGCCGGCATCGGGAGCGTCCTCTGGGGGCATCGGGAGCGTCCTCTGGGGGCATCGGGAGCGTCCTCCGGGGCCGGCGTTACGCGGCGGGGGGTGTGAGGGAAGCGGGGTGGACAAAATGTCACGGGGAGCCCTTGGGGAGCCCTGAAGGAGCCCAAAATAAGTGTTTGAAGTACGTTCTTTGCACTATTAAATGACCGTCGAGTTGCGAGATACTGATGCTGCCCCACACTGCAGCTTTTTCGCTCCCAGCTGCCTGTTACCATCTTGCACAGACATCTCTGGAGCAGCATATTGAACTGCATTGGGCCAGGTGATCTTTTCCAAGGCCTTTTCCGACCTTAATGATTATATGATTGGGATGAAAAACAAACTAAAAGAGTACTTTCATTTGGATCAGTTTCACATCCTGTTCCACTGTGTTCATCATATGACTGTGCAGCAAACACAGTTGGTGTGGAAGGAAAAGTGTCCTTTCTCTAGTTTTTTGGGTTGTTAAAGTGCTGCTAGCATAAGCGTATGGCAGACTGGCTTAAAATTCAACAAAGATAGCTACTACAATATTTAAAATGTGTAATTGATATGCATTGTTGGCTGCAAGAGAAATACAAATAATAAACGGGCATACTGGGGTTATTGTCTGAGTTACGTTCACCTAACGTTATAAGGTGTTGCTAGCAACTAAGACAGGTATTTCTTTATAACCTGTGGCTTGACCAGATAATGTTCGCGGTGGATGAGGGAAACACAGAGTATCCCTTGTCCTGTCAGCAAACAGCTCAAAACTGTTAGCAGTCCCATTAATTTTAGTTGAAAGCCCAAAATGAAACTCAAAATGTATACAGAAGTAAGGCCTGAGTTGTTTCAGTTATGTTGCTGCAGGACAAATAATTAAGTTAGTTTCCATTGGAATCCTTAACAATTAGGTTACTTAACATTACAGACAATTAAGACATGGAAATGCAAAGTAAACACTTGCATTGCTTCAAACCCACAAGATGTGTTATTTCTTTTTTGGAAACTCCTTAGACAGAAGCAGCTCCGTGCCCAAATCTGCAATTCTAGGAGAAAGTTCTGATGACTGTTCGGGGGGGAATAGGAGGGAGGTGGTTTCCAAGTAGGTGCAAAGTTACATTTCCTTCAATAATCACACTTTGTGAGTTACTTTTCTTTAAGGAACTTTTCAAGTTTCACTTATAAGAACATGCACTTATAATAAAGTTGGAGTTTGTGACACTGGATCTGCTGTAACCCTGGAATCCATTTTTCAGAAAATGAATCTTTTGGGCTTATTGTTTTCTTTCTTGCCCAGCAAGTTAATTTATTGATTCAGTCAGGAAAGAAGAATGTGTGTAAAGGACATGTAGATTGCAAAGGGAAATGTTTGGAAACAAGGGATTGATGGTCTCCCATAATTCTGCTTCTTTGTGTTCACTTTGCATTCTTTTCTTTTGTCCACCTTGCGCTCTCGTTTTGTCCTTGCTTTCATTCGTTTGATAGGCAGCTTCATTTTCAACACCTTCTTGCATAGCGGTAGCTCGCAAGAATGGTGTTCATGTTCTTTTCTATTTGGACTTCTTTAGTAAGGTCATTCAGAATATTGGGAAAAGTTTTAAAACTTCGCCTGTGCTGTGCTTGCATTCGTTATCACAGTATCGTTCTGACATGGGTGTGCAGGTCAGAAAGGCTGAGGAGATGCAACAGTTGGCCTCCATTCTGTCATAACTGTTTTTAACACTAAATTCCTTTAACTTCTGGGAAGACAGCGGCTAGTGAGCAAAAGGAATATGAATTCAAGTCAGGTCTATAGTCCTAATTATCTGACTAGAGGCAGATCATTTCAGCATTGTTCAACTGCTGAAGGAGTTCTGATCAAGTGTATTACTTCTGGTAAGTTCATTACATCATCACATTAGTACAGAAGAATATAAGAGGTTAAGAAGCATGAAGATAGGAATTGCAATTTAGTGCATGCAGTATGCGGTGTTTCACCTGTTCCACTATGTCTGGAAGTCACTGGATAGAAGGAGACTGAGGAAAAAAGAAATGAAGAGGGGATTTAATGGCCAGGGGATGGCAAGTCTGCATATTTGGAGACCTGGCAATTGATGTATTTGTTGCTTTCTATAAAGCAGAATGGCATTATATTTTCAGGAGATACATTTACTTGTTGTAGAAAACAAGATTAAATGAGATAAATGAATATGGTCAACTTGCGTTAATGGTATGGTAGTATGAAAGGACGCTACACTGTGTTACTGTTCTTGCATTGAACCTCCGTTCTTACAGAGGTTCTCATCTGCGGAAGCCATGAAACCACCTTTGAAACGTCATTTTTGAATTTATGTTGGATTTTCTTTGCTTACAGGCTAGCCACCCATTTTAGTAGTTTGGGATTTTTTTAGTACCTTTTAGTTGAAGTTCAAGCATCTCATTATTTTTTTTCCTCTATGTTCTGTTCTTACTTATTGGCATAATAATGAATTTTGTACATCCAGTTCCTTTTTTTTGTAAATGATGTTTCCATGTCTTACATCGTGTTGCACTTTTTTTTGATTTATGCATTGTAAACAATATGAAATGTATATATACATTTTTTTTGTTCTGTCAGTTCAAGTGGCTTTTTGAGTTTATTCATTGAGCTTTCACAGTTGCCAGCTCTCATTAGGGGCCAGTGTTCATCCTTCACCAGTTAGTAGTAATCTATATTAATACTGCAATTGAATTTTGATTATTCCTACCTAACTATCCAGTGCAACAGATTTCTGACAATAAAACATTACTGACATTCTGTGGAATCATTCGCTGCATCTCCTAGGTACAAGTTAAATATAAAGGCTGTGATCTTGCTCTTCCTTAAGACCAGTTGCACCAAAATGTCAAGTACTCTGAATTTTTGAGTGTACCTGTATGGTCTGCAACTGGCACTCAGAACACCATGTAAAGATATTTATCTTTACTCTCTAAGATCGTTAGCCTAAAAGCATTTGAGAAACAAGAACAGACACGCAGTGTTAATAACTTGTCACTGAAAATAGCCAAAGCCTGCAAGTATTTTTTAGGGTTGTATTGTAAAAATGTTTGGGAAGCTTTTTGCTTATATCCAGTTTATTTTCAAATAAAATATTACTTTTTTTCCTGTAGGTAATATATCCTCCACATTCAAAACTCACAGATAAAGAGGTAAGTCTTAGTTGCTGTGTAAGTATATCATTTGTTTTTAGTTTAGTAATTTCAGGAGATATAACTGCTCTCTTCCTTTTTCCTATTCCTTAGAAAACCAGTATTTGCTATTTGTCTTTTCCAGATTCCAACTCAGGTAAGTGCTTCTTTTAATCTGTATTCATCTGTTGCTATGTTAAAAAAGAATTTAACAGTAAATATCAGTGGTTTTAGATTAAATTCTTCATGTGCAAATCTTAATATCACAGTTTAATATAACTTCATATAGCTGTATTGCAGTAAGTTCTGAGAACTCTTCATTTAGTGTAAGTGAAATACTGGGAATGTATGTAACAACTTCCAAGTGACATGCATGCAGAAGTTTTAAAGTTCTTTGCCAATAAAGAATGAATATCTTAATATCTCCTTTAAACAAAGTAAAAATATTGTTGTTGAAAAGAATAGTGTAGGCACAGAGTTCAGAAATGCATGGAAGGGATTTGGGACCCTCTTCTCGTAAAGGAGTAAATGTGTATTTTCTAAATTCTTAACATTGAAATGGACTTTTAAATTCAAGAGAGAATGGTCCTGAAGGAAAAACTTACATTATCTTAAATTTTCTTCTCTGTTCTTTGCTTTTGTTGCTGTGTGGTCCTGCTTGCTGAATTCTTCATTCATCTAAACTTTTCCTTTTCTGCTGCCAAAGAGGAATTAGAGGCATGTGGCCGATGACTTAGACCACCTGCAGAAAGAGATGGCAAAAGTACAGACACTTCTTTGCACATTCTTTTCTTTACAAAAATCAAAGCCTGTAGTAGCAGATTTGTCCCTATACTGCTCTTAACCTCTGGTTGTTCTGCAGCATAACTCTGATATCAAGTGATGCAGATGTATGCTTTTAATACATATGAGAGAGCTCTGACATCCACCATTTAAAAAAAATGCCTTAGCTATTTTTCCTCTTTGTCTTAATGTCATTAAACTTAAGATATTTTCACTGTTCTTGATATCCTATCTATAAATAAAGCAAAAGCGTCTTTCTGTTATTGAAAGAGAAAATGTGTTAATTGTCTTCTTATTACTCTCATTGTTAATGATAATAAATTTGTCCAACCTTTGAAAGGTATTAAAGGTACAAAATAATGCGTTAGGAACAAAGACTGATTTTTTTTTTCCTTTTCCAAGTAAGTGTTAGTAAAGTTATTTTAGGCAGAATAGGTGTATGTAAAGAGGGTTTCCTTTCAGCAGGAAAAAAAAAAAAAACACCTTTCTTCTCTTTATGATGTGACTGCAGGTTCTTGAGCATCCTTGATTTTCAGTAGGCCGATTTCAAATGGTGTAGAGGGATTACCTGCATAAAACCCACGTTTAAAAATTAGCTGGAAGTATATGCTATCCTTTCTGATTTATTTTTGATTGTAGGATGTAACATATAAATAAAAGCTTTGTGTAATACAGCAGTAGAGGAAGTTACTAGCTTGTAGCTAAATTTGAGGTCAGTCTTTCCTAGGTTTTCATGGCTTAAAAAGGCATAAAGGGCCTGGGAGGGGTTGTTTGGTTTGGGTATTTATTTGTGTGGAGAACTTGACAGATCACTTCATCTTTTTGTTTTTATATCTATGAATAGAAGTCATCCTAAGACTCTTAGTGACCATGAATTTAGAGAAAAAAAAATTTAATCAGGTGTTAGGTCATAACACTTGTGTTTTTATGTGAAGTTATATGATACTGTTATTTTTAAAACAGTATATTTGACTCTTCTGCATGGGTAGTAAAGAAAAGAACAGTCATTTACCATTCTTTTTGAATTTTATGTACATGAAGAACTTCATATTGTGAATGATATTTATTTAAGAATTCTCCAGAGTGTTAATGATAAAGGGTAATTTACTTTTAGGTCCTCTGTGGTAGCTTTTTATAATAGCTGGTTTTGCTCTGAATAAAGGGAACTAACTGAAAACATGGAGTAACTTCTTAGTGCTTTGTTATTGGCGTGTAAGATATTTTTCTTGTGATGATTAGGCCCGTGTTCTAAGAACTTGTTTCAGCTACCTGTTTGAATTGGTTGGCTATCCCAGGGTACAGTGTTGTGGTGTTTTTGGCTTTGTCTTGGCGCATTGTGGTTTCCCACTGCAGCTTCAAGGGATTCTGAGCCACGGGTCTGGATGCTCTGACCATGCCATTATTAATCCATGCTGCCAGTTGCACGGGAAGGATTTGGGCTACCTGTGGTTGCTGTAGCAGTAAGCATGTGGTTGATGGAGAAGTAAAAAAAAAAATAAAAAAATAAAAAAAAATGAGCTTGTTAGTCTGAAAAAGAGTTAGCTGGAGTGTGGAGCTTTGCCACGCTGTTCAGTCAATTAGCACTGGCTAGTATAAGGACAGCTGTTAAGAATCCAGATTATCAGTAGTCACTTCCTGATTTTTCTTTTCCTGTAGAGCTTGACAAATGTTGTCTAACAGCTGTAAGAGCAAAACTCTAATGAAGAAGTTACACTTGCTTCCCCATGCTGAATGTCCTTTACCATCTGGAAACCTACTGCAATAACAATAGCTATAGGTTTAGCAATAGATCTTTTTTATAGTCACTTACATGAAGGTTTCCATTGTTAGAGTAAAAATAGTCTGCTTACCATAGCTTGGCAATGCCTGGGAGGTTGCTTTTCAATTTATTGTTTTCATGTTAATAACACTGCATTCCAAAGGGGCAATTTTTTTAACAGGTTTGTCGCAGTGCGCAATGTGCTTGCGTGTTCTTAAGATTCTGGCCAAACAGCAGTCTGCTCAGCTTATCTAGCTTCTACTTGAACGGCAGGTATTTTTTTTGGAGCATCCTCTGTTTTGACGGCAAGCAACATTTTTAATGGCAAGAACATAGTCACGAGGGCATCAGTGCTACAAGTTCTGGTGCTATAGTTCTCGTGTTCCACCTGGAGAAAGTTTCTTTCATGTCTGGTACGAAGTTGGCCAAAATTTATTTTCAGACTGCAAATAGTCAGTATACTTAATTAGATTTTCCTGTCAGAAATTTTTTCAATAGCAATGAAGGGAAACTTTACTCTTTGTGGGTATTATGGGACAGTCTGTTTTTGTCCTTTCCTGGAATTCTTCTGATGTGACTTTGTGTTAGTAGCAAATACTTGTGTTTAAATATATGTATTATATTTATGTTTTGACAGCATGTTCAGAATGTCTAAATTTCATTCAGTTTTATGCAGTTAATTTTTGCAACCCTCGAAGTTATTTAGTCCTAGGCTTGCTCTTACAGTGCAACTGCTCAATTAATTTGGCCCAGCTTGATATCAAAAAAAAGGCTAAATGCTGTCATTGAACAGAGAAAAGAAATTTGGTCAAGATCAGAACTGTACAACCAGACCAATAAAATAGGTGATAACAGTAGGAGGACAGCTGTTAGTGGAGCTCTTCAGGGACATTATGGTCTTAAGTCTTTACAGCTAATAAACTCACTGTGAGGTAGAATGACTTTACTTTCTCTTGTTGAAGAAAAGCTATTTATTGCTGCCACGGGTGCCAAATCACTCACCCCAAATTTATATATTTATAAATAAATGGGCATAATAGCAGTGCAAAATAATTGAACCAGAACTATTTTACCTCTTTCTGTGGACAAGTCCTAATGTTTAAACAAATTCAAAATACTGTTATTTGCTGTTTATTTCTTCCCCCTGTGTAGGTTGTCTTGGGGACACGCAGTTTTGTTTTAGATTTCGACGGTCTCCTGGAAGGAAAGTTTCATTGTGTTGTTTTCTGGACCAATTGGATAGAGATCTACCAGTTTACTTAAAGGTTGGAAATTAAAAAAATAAATAAAGTTAATTTCTTTTGGATAATGTTAATTAATAGGTCTTAACACTTAGATTAATGCTCGAAAAACAAAAACTGAACTGGATGTCCTGAAAGACGAAGCTGAGCAGATGTTTTTTCGAGTACATCATTATCATAATAAGTAACTAATAATGGATTTTGGACTGCAGAGAGTCAAACTGATGACCAGAGCTGTTTTGTTGCTGACTGGAAACCTGAATATCAGATTGCAGGAACCCTTACCTTATAGGGAATCTGTAGTACTTTATAATGTTAACAAATAAGACAAAGACAAACAAAAACCCACAAAGTTGAGAGGTCTCTCTCTGTTTCCTCTCTTCATGTTCTTGAAGATGGAGGAGTTGTCTAAAAGAGGTAGTGACCAAAAAGTCATTCTTGGTATTTTAACTATGCTAGTGGGAGTTTGACTCTCAGATTCAATTTGAATCTGTTTATGCGGCAAATAGTTGAATTCCTGCATGTAGGAAGTATGATGTTTTACTGTTGAAATGTGAGAGCATGCTTCCTTAATATTCCAAGCATATTTTATAACACTTATACATTAAAAGACTAGCTTTTATCTTCTCAAGTCGGGATTTCTTCAATTTTTTTTAACTGCTAAAATCTTTTTAGTGCAACTTTGCAAAATTTGAGTGTTGATTCCTCAGGGAATTAACTCTATTTTTGCTTTCACGGTATTTCAGGAGAATGTAGATATTAAAATAGTAAAGCCAGAAAGCACAACTATTTCCACACACTGGTGCTTTCTCTTTGAAATAATTGAAAATATTTTAATGCAGAGTACTCTTTTTGTGCCTAATCAACTTAGGAGCTTGCAGGTAAATAAACTTCTAAAATACATATAGAATCCTTCCGAAAGACAGACATTATCAGGTTGATATATTTAATTATTTTGGTTCTTTTGCAGAAAGATCCAGCATATTACTATGGCTATGTATATTTCAGACAAGTTCGAGACAAATCATTAAAAAGAGGCTATTTCCAGAAGGTAATTTCAGTTATCCTAGGAAAACACAAATTTCAAAGTTAATTATTTTTCAGTGACCTTAGAGAAGCAGGAAGAATATCTTGCTCTCTTAACTAAATTCTTTGGTGATTTGTAGTAAACTGATTTAATTTTACGTCAGCTTTGTTATGTTCCAGCAGCACTGTTTGGAAGAAAACTATTTTGTTAAAACAAAAAGTTGGGAACTTTGGGGAGTTCTTTCTCAACTGCCTGCAGTAAAATGTGTGGTTAGCTTGTATGTGTGTGGGAAAAGTCACACTTGGTGTTCTCTGAGGATAATCAGTAGAACTGCAATACAAGTGATTAACTTAAAGTTATTTTTTTGTTTTGTAACTCTTTATTCCAGTCACTGGTCCTCATCAGCAAGCTGCCATATGTCCACCTCTTTCGCACTGTTCTTAAGCAAATAGCACCAGAATATTTCGAAAAAAGTGAAGCTTTCCTGGAAGCAGGTAGTGCTATTATTATGTAGTTCTGGAAGCGCTCCTACAATATCACATACCTGTTTTGGAAAAAATAACAAACCGTCACAGTCGAGTTTGTGCATTTGTGTTTTTGCAGGGTAGAGGGCTAAAACTTCAGCAAACTGGCTTGATTTCTATCTAGATCATTGAACAGAACTAATCTGGTTTTGGATCCTTTGTGGGAGAGTTGATCCCCACTCAAAAATATTTAAGATTTTGTCATACATTTCAGAACTAGCTGTTTGGTACAAGTAGCTGATGGCAACCTTTAATGTGTACTCTTCTCAAATTGAGTCCTCTTGGGCATTCTGACAACTTTTGTTAAGCAACTGTACAAATGTCATCTTGCACTGGGGGGGGGGGGGGGGGTGTTTTAACCAAATATGAGAAGCAACAGGGCAGCACTGATAACAGGTGCATCAGCCTGCCCCATATAAAATCTGAGTCTTCGTACTTTCACTGAGCAGCAATTTATGGAAACCGTTCTTGCTAAAAGAGTTACCTGTGTATAGGCAGACTTTTGACAGGTTGTATTATGAACAAAGTAAGTTCTAAAACAAAATTATTACTAGAATTAGTAATGATACTTGTAATTGCTTATAACAAAATGCTGGAAAACTTTGTAGGCAAACCTTTTATATCTCTTAGGACTTTTTTCCCCCATAATTACTTGTGTCTATCTGTTCTACAGTAGCTGATTTGCTGAAGTGTTTATGCAGTGTTCACAGTTTATTAATAATGTGCTTTCATGCTTTCTCATAATATTTCTTCAATGAATTACAAATCTGCTATAAAAACAGAAGACAAGATGACAGTATTTTCTTGAAATGAAAAATTTTCTAGTTCTAATGAAATAGTATATTAAGAAAGTCAACAATGCTGTAAAACTTCCTTAGAGTATGGAGTGAAGAAAAGATAAAGTTGTGGGGTATTAGCACTAACTTAAAAATTCAGTGTGCACAAAGGTGACTACAATACTGTGAGTTAATGCATATACATACTAGCTGTATGTATATGTGGTATACTTTATACTTTTTTTCTTTAAGTCTGTAGTGATGTTGATCGCTGGCCACCACCAATTCCAGGGGAGATACTACATTTGCCTATCATGGGTATTATAATGAAGGTAAGTATTTCAGCACTTCTTTTCTCTGGGGGTGGTTTCTTTTCCATTTGTTGTGTATGTACTCGCTGTATTCTGCCTTGTTTTCAGTGTCTCATACTTCATTCAGAACAAGAATAGACTTATATTCCACTCTGAGTAAAAGCTGGGGTTGTCTTCATTAGGTTCCTTGATTGAGGGGGTAATTTTTTATTAATTTTTTGTGGTGCATAGGTTAACATTTGTTTTTTTGTGGATATTAAAGAGAGATATTTCAAGACGACTATTAATTGCAGTCTCTATATTAACTGTCTGGAATATGTAGGAGGCTTTAATGCTAATTATATTTGTCAAATATTAAGTAACACTTGAAAATACTGATAATTAAATTGCAGTCAACTAAATGAAATGTATTGATGAAAAACATTCTTGTTATTGAAATTTGACAAACAAAAATCTGTTTTGGCCCATGCACCAGAAATTGATTTCTTGGCCTGTTGATAATTCTCAATGAAACTGAAATACGTCTGAAGAAATCTATTAAAGAAGTTGGATCTAGTGCATGGAGAACTGTGGAGATTAAATGGTGGCCAATAATTGTGCCTGTGGGAGCCACAGTATCTTTATTTGAAATGCAATTAAATGGAGTTGATGGATCTAGAGGTTACAGGCAGAAATACATTCTTAGCAGATAGTTTCAAGCTTATGGCCAGACACATTTGCCTTACCAGGGAGACGTTTCTAAAGCTATTTTGCTTTATATATCTTTAGAAATAGTAGAATATAGGATAATATAATAATAGAATAATAAGTAGAATAATAATAGATAATAAAATATAAAATATATAATTCTATAATAATAGAATAATAAATATCTTTAGAAAAAGATATTTATGTTGTTCACTATATTTGGGTTTTGTACCATACCCACCAAGAAGTCTGATGTTTTGACAGTCTTTTTTGTTTTCCCCCTCCTAACAGTAATTCTGTATCACCTTAAAACCCCATAACCTTGTTTTAGATTGTTCGCTAAAGCATTTGAATGTTTTTGGTTGGTTTGAATTTATTTTAATTTGAATTTATTGTAAGAGTTGTGACTAATGTAACCAGTGGTCTTTTTATTGAAGTATAGTTTTCATATTCTAATATTCAAATTGCAATATAGTGCTATGTAGCATTGCATATCAATTCCTGTAATAATTATCTGTAGTCTTAAGCTATGTATTCTTTGTTATGTGAATGTTCTGGAGAGTAAGTTAAGCACAGTACTGTATTACATTCTTTTTAAATGTTGCAATTTATCTGTAAGTGATTATTTTAGGTCAATGCCAGATTTGATACAAGGAGGAGAAATTATTTGTCTTTCTTTCTTAGCTGCGGATTCCGACATACCGTGACAAGCCTGGAACAACCCAAATAGTACAGAACATGCACCAGGTAGAGATTAGATGCTGCTATTGTGTATAGCCATAAGACAAAGCTAAATAGCTGCCTTCATTCCTTTCTCTTTAAACTTGTTCATAAAAGATTGATAGCAAATCCTTATGTATTTTGATAATAATGAAATTCTGTCCTGAAAATTTGAATAGAAGAGTCTAGTGTTGGATTCTTCATATAAAAGTATTTTAATCGTGCTGCCCTGGGCACTTCAGGAGATGACACGAGTTGTCCTGCTGCTGGAAGAGGATAGTTGGCTAACAAAATTACTTAACTTAAGCATCCTTTTAAAGAGTGAAGCTATACAAAACTGTTTTTTGGAGGACAAAAATCTTTTCCCATAGAAGCTGGTTATAAAATAAATCTGTCTATGCCTTCATATGCTGCACAGCTCTTGTTTGAAACAGCTTCAGCGTTTTTTATCATTTTCAGCCTGGCAGTCGCATAAGGGGGTGGGTGGGTGGGTGAGTGTGTTTGTGCTGGGGAAATCTTGCTTTTATCATAAAAAAAGTTACTTGGGGAGACAGTGCACTATGACCGCAGTAGTACAGTGGTTGTACATAAGGTATATAGCATCTACTATATATAAACCCTTAAGGCAAACTGTTTTAATACCTGTGATGACTAAAAAGCTAGTATTGTGATGTCTTTTAGGCAAATGCTCAGATCTCTATGGCCTTACCAACTGTTCATGAAGTAGACCTTTTCAGGTAGGACTGATTTATTCCTAACTGTGAATTTCCCACAAGTCAAAAATTGAGGGTTCCATAACACATAGTTAACAGGTCACAAGCTATTGTTTATCAGTATTATTTTTAATACTCTTTTTCCGTAAAGCTGTCTAAAAAAGAATTCAGACAACACGAAACTGCAATAAATAAGCAAGTTCATTAAATGTTCCCTTTTACAATAATATTTTATATTTTTCAAATGACTCAAATTCTCCTGGAAGCCTTCTTTTTATACAGTTATTAACCAGATATGTATTCCTTCTGGTTATGTTAAATGTATTAAAATCTCTCAATCTGTTTTCAGGTGTTTCTGTCCAGTGTTCTTTCACATCCAGATGCTTTGGGAACTAGTACTGCTAGGAGAACCGCTTGTTGTGATGGCACCGTCACCGTCAGAATCTTCAGAAACCGTGTTGGCACTTGTTAGGTAAATGTAATGGAGCTGCCAAACTGATGACCAACTGGGTCATTGTTGATTGCAGCTGATTGCAATTGGAGTTGATCTGAATATAACAAAGCCTTACAAATTTTAGATTAGCTTTTTCTTTCATGAAATTTTGTATTGTATACATACAACAAACTTTTACTCTTTCTACCCTGCAGTTGTATTTCACCATTAAAGTACTGCAGTGATTTCAGGCCGTACTTTACCATACATGACAGTGAATTCAAAGAATATACAACTCGCACACAAGCCCCGTAAGTAAACCAAACTTTGTTGTGAAGGTGTTGCTTAAAGTCACTTGTAACTGTAAATCTGCTTTAAGATACTGCTCAGCTATTCTGATTTTAAGATTTATCTTATGGAATACAATAATTAGACATTTAAAATTGTCACTGCAGTTAGATAGGATAAAGAAGTTATTCAACAATGCCATAATTTGAGCTTCATAGGACTCTTGTGTACAGCATAAATAAAAGTGGAACTCTGAAAGCAAGATTAAGTTTGGCTTTTCAGTAACACTTTGCCTATGCAGTATCAGCTCTGGAGTAGCTCCTCTGGAAATTGTTTTGTACTCATTTTAAGCAATAATTGAACACAGTGACATCTAGAATTCAACATCTGTACGTCTGTTTTGCAAAGTTAATTCATTTAGTGTCCTAGCTGAGACTCTCCTTTCAAAAGTATCTCTTCACTAAATTTGCTAGAAAAACATTGTAAATACTTCAGAAGTTAAGATCCTTTTTTAAGAGCATGAGTCTCAAATCCTGTACGAAACAGTTGTTTAAAACTGCTCTAAGGACATTTGCTTCTTTTTAAAAAAAGATTAATATATTCTACTTTTATTTTAAGAGTATACACCTACGGTATTTCTTATGCTATTTAAATGCAGCTTGATTTGGAAATGGAGTACGTGTGTTAGATTCACTGATATTTTTTAAACAATTTTTTCTAGTTCCTCAACAGGCAGTGGCAGTTGTGTTGGGTTTTTCATTTGTTTGTTTTTTACTGTGTTTTTCCTCTCAAAAAAGTATTGCCAGTGGAAAAACATCTAAACATAGGCATTGTGCTTCCAGTTGTATTCCAGGGGCATAGTTATACAGTATGTAATTTAATTTCTAAAAATAATTTCAAGAAGAATTTAGCTAAACTTTAGTCACCCATGTTTTACTCATCTGTAGCAAAATATAAAGGTTGTTCAGTACCTTAGAATTTCTCTGGCTTTCTTACAGAAAAATGGCTAGAAACAGGTGTTTAAAGCGGTAGCTCTAAGAAGGGGAAGAATTCAGATGATGCAGATTCTGTGTATTTCATTCTCTTTACGGAGAGGAGAGCAAGGAGTGTTTTTCCTCTTTGTTTTGACTTAGGCTTTTTCAAATGTTACTTTAGTGATGCAGAATCAGAATTGGTTCTGGTAAGTATGCTCCTAAAAGTGACCAAGTAGTTTACCACAAAATCTTGCTATTGTGTTACCTGTAGCAATAAAACAACATTCTTCACGATTTTCTACCAATTTACCTTGGCCTGGAGAAGCTTCTCTGTGTGAAAGAAAGCCTTACTTTAAACCTTGGTGGTTTTCCTCCAGTTAGTAAAAGAATGTCAGTTCGTGTACATTGGTCCAAATCAATTGTGTGTGAAAGCTGCTTTTTAGTTCCCACACAATAAGCATGAAATAATTGCTGTGTTAAGTTAGGCTAGGCTAGACTTATCCATCCCTAGGGTTGTGGTCTTTTGAGACTGTTTACTGTTTCTTATGTTGATTATTTATCATGACGATTATAAGAATATTAGATAAGTCATCACAAACCGATTTTTTTTCAGAGTACAACGGAGGAATGTGTTGAAACATTTTTATGGACGCTGATCTTTATATTGTTTTGGAAGAGAAAATATAAGTCTCCTGTGATAACATGGAAAAATCATGAGCAATATTTGCAAATCCCACTGAATTTAAATCAACAATAGTAATGACTTTAGCAGGATTATAGAAACACCAAAAATAATGAAGCTGAATTCACAAGGGTGTGTGAGTGGGGAAATATGTAACAAATATGTGGAATGAAATGTTTCCAGGTGAACATGCTTGAGCAGCGGTAGGACTGGGAAGAAGTGATTTACTGGTGAAGCTTGATTCAGTGACAAGCAAGCAAAGACTTCAGAGTTACTGATGTGATTTTGCACTTCTCAGTCTATGGTGTAATGGGGCTGAGAGATGAAAATTGCTATTTCCATAGCTCAGGCATTATACCAAGCTACAAAGCTGTGTGTTCAGATTTTTGTCCTATCTCTGAATGCCTGAGTTTAAAAAATATATATTGTTATAATTAGTAAGTGGAGGCAGGAAAGTAAGTCAAAAATAGTTGTAGATTAGCATAAAAAATTTATACTGACTTGTCATCATGTTAAAAACATGAGATTCTTAAAACCAATCTGAAGAAGTAATGATAAGCTATTTTTAGCATAGCAGTTCCAGTGAGGTTTGCAGTTGTACTCTCTCCTTAGCTAACATTTGGCTATAAAATGGATGGCAGCCACTATATAGAAAAATATAGGATTAATATGATGTAATCGTAATAAAAGACACAGATTCTGCAGCGCTGCTCTTACTGCCTCTCTTTCTGCCTGTATGCATCCTCAAAGCCAGTTTCTATACAGAGTAGAAAGGAAAATCTGGCAATTTAATAGGATTGTGCCCAAGCTTACAATATTCATGTACTTAATAACCTAATAATTGCTTTTTAACAAAGGACACTGAAGTGTTGGAAAGGAAGTAGAACAGCAAGTGTCTTTTTCCTTAATCTTGTCCTCTGAGTGGTAGCTCAACTGAGAAGTCTTGAACAAACAGCAGCTGCATTGGACATCAACGTTGAAGTACTGAGAGTCCGTCATAATCAAACTTTGAAACATAGCAATTAGCCTTTCAAATATAGGGTTAAATTTCTGCTCATGTAAAACAAAAAAACAAAGCCCACAGTAATGTTAGATAATACCCTGTTCTCATTGTAAGTGGGCAGGAAATAGCTGAGAGTGTCAAGTGGAAGGTATGGCACTTTTATTCTCTGCTCCTGTTCAGACTTTGAGACATCTGTCCAGCTGTTTTCTAAAACTTAGAATCTTTAAACATGTTGTCTTACCTGCAGCTTAAAATTTAACTCTTAAATACAAAGCCAGAATAATTTCAAGTTAAGAATTATAGTTGACTTCTTGTATTGATTAAGACACATGCTCTTGCTATCATATTTTAAATGTTATCGTTATTTTTCTAGACCATCTGTCATTCTAGGGGTGACGAATCCTTTTTTTGCTAAAACACTCCAGCACTGGCCCCACATTATTCGGATTGGAGATATTAAACTTCCAGGTAAAGTATAAACATCCTCTACAATCCTGTGTGACAAGATCTGTGTACTTACTTATAAACAAACATGTAATTTAGTTTTAGTTTAATGAATTTAGTTTACTACTAAACAAATAGCTGTCAAAAAAAAACCATAACCAAATACTTGTCAAAAAACAAACAACAACAACAAAAACTGTCAAAAAAAAATCTGTCAAGTGAAATTAGGCTCTCCAGTACCCTATGTCTTGTATTGCCCAATCTGGTATATTTAATGTAAAAGGTGGCAATATTCATCAGTAATAATGTTTTCTCTAAACTTTCACACAATCCTGGTTCTGTATTCTACCAAAAATGTATTAAATTGAGAAACGTCAATTCTGATACTAATTTTAGGATTAACAGAATGTAATAGATCAGTTGCAGTAAGTGCACGGAAAGTAAGATCCATTAAAAAAGCTAAGTTAATAAAATAGTTCTAATCTTCTGACATTTCAGTAATTATTATTTGTTCAAGGTGGATGACTTCCTTAATTTTAATGTAATATTTGATAACATATGAATGGCTAGTCTGTAATAAAATCCTGCAGTGCTCCATTTATGATAGGAAATTCCTGAATGTAGTTGTTTGCTGTGACAGGTTCTCTGTTCTGAAAGTAGGACAGTATAAATATCCAGTTAGGGTAATATACCATAAAGTTTGTAAAAACAAGTTACCTTGCATTTCTGTATGTACCAAAGTAATTAAAGATTACTGTGTTCAATATAATCATGGAAGTTTTTTTATAATCATGTTTTTTTATAATCATGGAAGTTTTTGCTTTACTTCAAAATATTATCCCTGTCCATGCTTCAGAATACCTGTTTCATAAGGAGGAAGATGGAACTGTGTAGTTAAAATCTGAAAAATAGAATCTTACTTAGACTATCGATCTGAAAGGCCATGTACCGGGTTGCTTTCAAATTGGATACACGATTTTCAAGTGTGAAACTCTAAAGTTTTGGAGGAACTGTGTAAAATGCTTAGTTGGGAAGTTCTGGAGATGAATCTGTCTGACCTGCCTTTAAAAATTTAAACTTTAAAAAATTTAAACTTTATTTATTTATGGACAAAGAGAGGGCTTGTGATTTATTTTTATTTTTTCCTTTTCTCGCCACTCTGCAGTTTCAGTAGTAATTTATACTACTACAAGTGTACTAGATATACTAGATATAAGAAGAAAATTCTGCCAAGGCTGCAAGGTTGTTAACAGGATTTAGGGTCTTAGGGTTGGACAAGAATATATTTGACTAGAAGCAAAACAAAACAAACAAACAAAAGAACACTTACTTTGAAACAGTGACTTAAATGGATTTTGTTATAACACGTAGTCTGTGACTACTGTTTAGTTTCATATATATCTAATGACTTTAATTTTGGCTAAGGTACTAATGATTTGTTCCTGAAAGTGTTTACCCTAAGAGAAATAAAGGAAGATGGAATAAAATTTGAAGCGAATGAAACAAACATTCATTGCTCAACAGTCAATATTTTTCTTTGGCTACTTTGGTTCAGAAGGTTGTCAGTTTTTTTTTTTTGTTTTTGTTTTTCAACAGAGAACCTTTACATAAATTAAAAGCCTGTGTGATGGTGTTAATGTTCTTACTGGATGTTTCTGTATATTTACTTGGATGCTTGTTAACGTTTCTGATACCTCTTAGAATAGATAACGTCTTAGATAATATTATACGTGGTAATATTATAAATATTACAAATATTTGATAATATAATAAAATTTTATAACATTATTGTAAATTATTATATTATTATAAATATTATAAAGTTTCTAAAAATCGTTGCAACATATAGCATACTAATACTTAGCAACAGGAATGGAGATTTCTAGTAAGGTGGCTTTGAATGTTTTGGCAGGTGATGTTCCAAAGCAGGTGAAAGTGAAAAAACTGAAGAACCTAAAAACTTTGGACTCCAAACCTGGTAATCAAGTTGCCTCAGAGTTGAATTACCAGTATTTTTAGTTTAAAACAAACAAACAAACCATTTTTCCTTTGGCTATATGCTACTGCTTTTTTTCTTTAGGTGTTTATACGTCTTACAAGCCATACTTGAACAAAGACGAAGAAATTGTTAAACAGTTACAAAAGGTAATACTGTAAGTCTCTTCATGGAAACTGTATAGTATGCTGTCTGACAATGTTCTCATTTAGGGTTGATCTCTGTCTACATAACTAAAATGAAACTGCATTCTGATTCCTTTGCCCTGATTCATAACTGAATAGATACTTTGAAATCCTCATTGTAGACGAAAGGCCTTCTTTTATATGTTTCTATAACAACATGAATGGTGAAATTCACGAAGCTAGCTTAATGTTTTAGATAATTGAAATGAGCGATCAGTCTATCTGTTTTGGCTTTTCCACCTTCTGCTATCCTCCTCGTGTCTCTTTAGTCCAGAAATTTCACCCATGAGGTGTTCAAGAATCAGAGCTGACAAACTAAAAAATTAGCTATTGAAGGCTTGAATGTGCAGAAAGAACTTGATCCTATTGCTTTCCTTTCATGGTTCAGGAGAGGGGGTGCAGTGTGTAAGCTTACGGCAAATGAGTACAGCAATATTAGAACAAATATTCTTTTTTTGTAAAAAAAAAAAAAAAAAAAATCAGCCCTACTTACATATCAGATTTACTCTGATTTCTTTTTTAAGGGTGTGCAACAGAAACGTCCTACAGAAGCACAGAGTGTGATTCTTCGGAGATACTTTTTGGAATTGACAGAAAGTTTCATTATTCCACTAGTAAGTTGTTAGACTCTTTTTTTGTATACGTAATACAAGGTAGGTTTTCTTTGGTGACAGTGTACCCCAGGGGTCAATACTGGTCCAGTACTATTCAACATCTTCATTAATGACTTGGATGATGGGGCAGCTTTTACCCTCAGCAAGTTTACAGGTGACAACTCTGGGAAGAGTGGCTGATACTCTGAAGGGCTGTCCTGCCACTCAGGGACCTCAACAGGATGGAGAAATGAGCTGACAGGAACCTCATGCAGCTCAGCAAAGAGAAATGCAAAATCCTATACCTGGAGAGGAATAACCCTATGCATCATTCCATATGGGGCCCGGCCAGCTGGAAAGCAGATCTGCAGAAAAGGATCCGGGGGTCCTGGTGAACACCGGGTGAACCACGAGTCAGCAGTGTGCCCTTGTAGCAAAGAGAACCAGTGGTATCCTGGGCTGCAGGAGGAGGGCTGTTTCCAGCAGATCCAAAGGGGTGACCCTTCTCTTTTAGTCAGCACTGGTGAAGCCACACCTGATACCTGCAGTATCGTGTCTAGGTCTGGGCTCCTCAGTACAAGAGTCATATGGAACTACTGGGGAGAGTCCAGCAAAGGGCCAGTAGGGTGATTGACTGAGGAACTGGAGCACACCAGGAAAGGCTAAGACAGTTGGGACTGTTTAGTATAGTAGCATAGGGAAGAGAAGAATCAACCATTCTGTGATTCTATGAATAATATTTGAGCTGCAGAAATTTACCATTAGGCTATGTCTTGACTTTTCTAAAATTCGGTAGTCTTAAGTTTCTTCAGGTATGGTAATTAGCATAAAAACGATGTGGTAGCTTAATATCAAAGGAGGAAACGTTTATATTCCTCGACAACAGGTTCAGATTTCAAAAAAATGAATGCTCTATTGTGTATGTTCATAGCATTTTCAGATGCTTGCTTGTGATGTACTGTGTAGCATTTATGTAAAGTATAACTGTGCGTATATTTTAACGTGGGTTAAGAAGGAAGTTTGTTTAATCCTTCCTCAACACTTGGAATTGACACCCCTGCCCCTTGTCTGTTTGAACTTTTTTTGATGGAGGTTTTTATTTTTGTCTGTGTGTGCATTTAAATACGGGGGTGTTTCCCCTGAACTTGAGAAATGGCAGTACTGAAAAAGTAGAGTTGGAAAGTACTTGGTGATGAGAAGAGCTCTAAAAATGTTGATTCTTATAGTAATTTGTTATGATAGCTGAGGGGTAATCTCTCTACTAATGCATGACAGATCAGCCAGCTCAACCTGTAAAGGAATGATTCTCACAAGAGTTTGCTTTATCAAGTGATACTTTTTCTGGTTTTGGGTGCAATAAAACCAGTTCCCAGCAAACTCTGCGTGTTCAGATGACTCTAGAAGATGCTGTTAAAATTTTACAAAGGAGAGACTGACTTACATTGAAGGTTGAGATATGTATTCTTTTCATCTAATATAAAGGGGTGTCATATAGATTATTGTTTTTCAATTAATCAGAATAATTTATTTTACAGTATCCTGCTCTTCAGCAAGTGGCGAATGCTTGCTGTTTAGCTCTTTAAATGTGTTACTTCACCTGTTCAAATCTCTAAGTGTAAGCTGAGGGGGCAAATTTTGCCTGATTTCTAACCAGTAAGCAGGGTTTCTTGGAATGCTAAACGTTCACCAGATTGTTTTTAATTCTTGACTGAGATGAGAATTGGCTGAAAGAAACTTAAAAGTAGGAAAACTTATGTACTCTAATAGTAAAAACTTACCTGCCCTGTAAACTGAAATCCTGTTCTAGTGGTTGGAGGCTAGTGATATACATTTATGCTGACAGATGAATGTTGAGTTTAGGTTGCTGAATCCGTGCAGACTGACAGCTTGGAGGCTTTGACTAGCACTGAAACTGAGATTTGCCATCTGTTCTCTAGTCCTTGGGATGATGTTAAATGTGTTCTAACGCGCTCTTACCTAGCATTTGGAGTTAGGACGTTCGCAAACAGTTCTGTATAAGGTTGAGTCATGTCTCTGGGCAAGTGTTTAAAAACAGGGAAGTGATACCTAAGGCATTGGATTCTACATACTGATGATCCCTTTCTGAGCTCCATAAACACTCTGTGGATGAGCTGAACTTTTCATCATTTTAGAGCATGCCATGATTGGCATCCAATTTCTGTTTTCATAATGTTACCAAAGCCAATTATGTTTGTAGATCAAAAAAGCATGGCCATGTGCAACAGCTTGTATTGATGTGCTTGTGTGAGCTGGCAAGGTGGAGCTGTCTCCTGTAGTCAGAGTTTAAGCTTCGGATTGGCATTCCTAAGAAATGTCTCTACCACTGATGCTTGAGATAACCAGCTGAAGTGCTGCCAGTGCCTTTGCCAAGCATTGCTACTGCAGAGAGGCCCACAGCTGATACAGCGTTTGGTATGGTAGTTCTATATTTCTTTGTGCAAGAGACTCTTAAACACCCCTTCCAAATACTTGGTGCAATACAGGATTAGTGTTTGGCATTCACCCAGGGTACGAAGGTACCTGTGAACTACCAAAATAGGAGGAGAAACTATTAACTAGTGGCTGGAGTTCAGGATATATATATTTCACATATTTGTTTGCTTCCTATCCTGCTTTACTTTTTCCTACGTCCTTCTAGAACCTTGCTGATGTCAGGTTCTGTAGTTGAGAAATGCAAATGGAATTAGATAAGCTCCTTCTTATATTCTCATGTGGTAAATATGTATGACCCCACCCTGTACCATTACTTAGAAGAGAACGCTCTGTGGTCACAAGTGATAAGTAAATATACACGTGGACTGTGTATCTTAAATACTGGTTATGCAAGCAACCATTTTTTTTTTCCCTTTCCCTAGGAACGTTATGTGGCAAGCCTAATGCCTTTGCAAAAATGTATATCACCATGGAAGGTAAGGAAATAGAATCGGCATGAGCTGGAGATCGGTGATTGGAGAAGACAGTTACGGTATTCTAATGATTTTTTTCTTTTTTTTTCTTCTTTCTGTAGAGTCCACCACAACTGAGGCATTTTAGCCAAGATGAATTCATGAAGACGCTAGAAAAAGCAGGACCACAGCTCACTTCTGGTTTAAAAGGAGATTGGATAGGACTTTACAGGTCATTTCTTTCATCAGCATTAATTTTTTTTTTTTCCTGAGCATGTTTATTGTCAGTATTGGTTTGAGTAAGACTTTTTAAAATTGACTTTTGGAAAATATACTTTAATAGAAATTGTCCTGGTAAACAAGTATTATCTGTCAGGAGGTTAGAACTGGACTTTCCCCTTAACTTCATACCTGATTCCAATTAAACACAAAAATAAAAATAAGGATATTTAAAATTCAGCCTTGCTTTTATCTTGACAAAATGTCTAACGTTTATTGTCTCTCAGACACCTTTTATTTATGTTGATTTCTCAATACTTTTATGGATTAATAGAAGTTACTGTTACACCACGGTTTTGTGAAAGTAAACAGAGAAAGGGTCCTGATCCTTATTCAACATCAAACGTAACTACTTTACAGTTTATGATATAGAAAACTGTTATTAGAATTGTAATTAAAATAAAAATTTTATTTTGTTTGTGTTTTAACAGGCATTTTTTGAAATCACCAAATTTTGATGGCTGGTTTAGGAGCCGGCAGAAAGAAATGACACAGAAGTTGGAGGCCCTTCATTTAGAGGCACTCTGTAATGAGGTTAGAAAAATGCGTGCTTATGATTGTATTTATCAACTTGTAATAATAAAAATATCTCCCTCAAGTCAGTTTTACTTCTGTTTGCATTGGTTGAACATAAAAAAGTTGATAACTTTGTCAAGTACATGTAACAAAACATGAATTTGTTAACCAAGTACAGGCTAGAACTAAGATAACACAAGAGAAAAGTATGACAGTTCACTTTCTTTAATGACTGTCATCATTTATAAAACAAATCTTTAATCATTTTCTTTTTATATATTTTGAATTTCACATTTTTCCTCAAAAAAGATGTTGTTTTCCTCCTATTTGGCAATGTTATTTCATTCATCTTCTTTTCCCTCTGTTTCATTTGACATAACACACTTTGAGCTGCTATTTAACTTTGAAGGTATAAACCAAGTGAATACCACAGAAAGTTGACAACTGATTATTTATTGATAGGAAATAAGCCTACAACTAATCAATAATAATTAGAAACTGAGATGCGAAATCTGTTATTGATATGTAATGATCATATGTTGTAAGATCCATTCTTTACATAAGCAGCTGAGGTATATATCAGCATAATTTGTCAGAACAATTGGCTGAAATAAAGGCATCACAAAAAGAGAAGAGATTGTACAGCTAAACAGAGAATAGGAAGCAAATAGTACATCACAGCAAATAGCAAATAGAAAGCAAAAAGTACATCACAGTTTTAAAATTAAATATATATAGATAGATCCACTAGTTAATTTAAAATAAGCTATTGATTTTTATCCCTGGATTTGTCAATTCCTAAACACTACTTTATAGGAATCCAAACAGATTGTTCAAGTAGAGCAGCCTAATAGTTTGCAGGGCAATAGCTAGGTCAGTTAGCTCACCTAGAATATATCCAACTATATTTGATACTCATTTATTACAAAGAGAAGGATTTATGTCACAAATTTATTACAGTTTCTGCTCCTTGTTAGCTTTTTCTTTAGATCTAATAGTTAAAATCTTTCTGTACATGAGAAAATGTCTTTAATAGGTGAATAGTAAAGGAAGAGGAGACCAGAATTGGCATAAGGAAATTCACTTAAGTACATTTTGCTGGTTATCAGCTATGCGATAGATTTCCTTTAATGCCCTAGAAACAAGAAGTACAGCTTGGCACTATTTTAATCTATAATCATGCTGGCCAATCTGATTTGGAAAATACTCACTGCCATTTTGCATTGTAGATGCTATTTTTGAAAGTAAGCCTGTTTGGCATGATTTTTTTTTCTATATTTGTTCGTATTGTGGTTGTGCCTTAGTCTCCTTTTATGTTAAGTCCTGGGTGAACCTGCAAATAAAGCAGATTTTGCAGTTCAGAGACAGTATGTGAGTAAAACAAGTTATGTAAATGGCATAAAAATAAGGAAAAGGAGAAGACCCACTATGAACAGTAGGTGTAAATTAATTCCACTTTTGAAAATTATATGTGTTGCCATAAATACTTCATTGCTTAATTTTTATTCTGTTAGAATTTGGTTTTCTGGAGTCAGAAGCATACTGAAGTAGAAACGGTGGATCTTGTCTTAAAGTTAAAGAACAAACTGGTAAGTGTGTGAATTAAACATGGCTGTAATTTGTCTTGATAAACCAGATAGAAGCATTATATAGTTGTGTTCACAAGTACTTCAGCAAAAATGTTCTTTAAAATCTAGGTGGCTAAAGGAATCAGTCATTCCAGTTATTATAAACAAACAAACAGTTCAGCCATGACTGAAAGCGAGCCAGCTTCCCAACATTAGCCAGGTATGTTAGAAGCATTGCAGAGAGATCTCGTTAAAACCACTTGGAACTGCTTGGGAGCAAGGCTGAATCCTCACAGAAGCAGAAAACCAAACTTTCTTGTCATTTCTGGAAGTCCAAATCAGCGTTAGCTCATGCTGGTGTATGCATGTTGAGGAAACCTGATGTGGCAGGTTTCTGACCAGAACAGCAGATCCAAATCTCTATTCGGTTGACAAATGAGGAATTAATTTTCCAGATTTGCTAATATGTTATTTTTGGTGTCTCTTGAGGTAAACTGGCATTTTTGGTAGAAGTCATTTCTTATTGTACATTTTGCAGTTGCAGGCTGACAGAGAGCATCTTCCTGTGAAAACTGACACACTGAAAAAGCTGCAGGCACACATCCACGATATTATACTAGCACTTCCAGATGACTTGCAGGACATCTTGCTCAAAACTGGCACAACGTGATTTCTACTGGCCTTTTGTGTGTGTGTGTTTGTATGTGTGTAGAAAATGGAAGGTGAATGTAGTGTCATGGAAGACAGTGGCTTACAAAGTTCAGGACACATATCTAAATAGTAGGTTAACACTACAAACGGACTACACTACTAGTATAGTCCACTGTAATATTTTCACTGTTTTTTTCCCCACTTAAGTACCAATGCAACTAAAGGAATTCCTGTGTCTAATAATGTTTCAAATAAGTGCTCTTAAAGAAAAATCTGTGGGCATCTGAAATTACACCACAGTATAGGACCACAGTGCAGTGCTGGCATTGCAGAATGTTTTCTAATTGGTGCTGCTATACCCAGTCCTGTTAACTCAGGGGTAAGCAATATTGATCCTGTACTGTCCTGTTGATGTAGTATCTGCCTTTTGTTTGTTTGTTTGTTTGTTTGTTTTTTAAAAAAACTTGGATAATATGTGACTTGGTCAGTATACATCATATTTGAGGTATTTTACTGGTAAACCATCAACAGTTTACAAAACTGTTTCAGGGACAGCTGAAATCATCAGACTGGTTCTTAACTTCCTTCCTTTCACCTTCTTAACCTCTTTCCAAAGACCATATTGATTTAGAGAATCATTAGAGAACAGAAGGCAGCTGACAGAAATTTCCTGAAGAGAAGCCTTTTCTATTCAATGTCAGTTAATTAGGGTGCTCTTATTCACATGCCTTAAATAAATATATACTAATTTGTGGCTTTAAACTGCTGACATTCAGGATTTAAAGTGGATCACCAGTGTAAATGTATTCATCACGGTAACAGTATTCATCACAGGAAGTAAGCAGTAGTGTTCTAAAACAGAATTTAAATCAATGACTTCAGTAGAGTTAGCTGATACACAATCTGTTTCGGTTGGAGATCATAGCTTCTGTTTGAAATTTTTATAAATATATTTTTTTAAATTATTTTTGTTTGTTTTTACTTACACCAGTAGGGTCTTTGACGAGCTAACAGGGTGGGAGGAGATGATGTTGGCTTCAGCTGACAAAAGCCTACAGAGAGGTCAAACTGTGGCAAGAAAAGATTGTAGCAGGAAATTGTTCTTGGTATATGCATGTAGCAGACGTGCATAAAGAATAATTTCCTCTTGCATGCTAAGCAACAAGAACATGATGTTTTTCTTGAACAAGGTTCCGTGGTATATTAAAACTCAGCTGCTCCACATGCAGTGTTGTACTTTGACCAATTTCAAGTAGAATAAACTTAATGCTATAGTGTACGCACAGCATAAACTTTTACATAACAAGTGGATCACAGTTATCAAAAAAATCTGCTTTTAAGTGCTTGGATAGAATTTTTTAAAACATATGACATTGTAATCCTGCTATAAGAAAATGCTTTTGTATGATATTTCATATCATCTTTCTAAAAATGTCTTATTTAGATAGTGTCACAATTGTATTTTTATGAAAATGTGTATTTTAATACTGTTATGGTTTGTATACAATTATTCATGACCAAAAGTTTAATGTATCTATTATGTTACTTAAACTACTTCACTTTAGCATTACTTTCTAACTTGGAATTTCTTTTGCACACCATGATGAATATAATTTCTAATGTAGAAATTAATAAGTGGCCATTCTTATACTAAATTTAACTTGGAGCACTGTGTAGTTTCTTGGAACCGTATAAGCTGGTAACAACTGATAAATATTATTACATGACTGCAAATATGTATTTTTGTAAAAGAAAATAAACTTTTTTTTTTTTGGAAGTTGTGTGTCTTAGATGCAGGGTGTGACTTTTTCCTTTTTTTCCTCTCAGCTCTTAGAGAGAGACCTCTGCTTAGTCTGACTTTGTGAAGCTGTATGGTGTAGGTGACCAGAAATACATGATACAATGGAGTGTTGCTGTAGTTTGATCATGCATCATGGTTATGGTGTGATAGAGTCCGCAGATCCTTAAGAATCCAAATAGCAGGGACTGATTCCAAGCAACACTTATCCATTCTTCAGTTTCCTGTACACAGCTGATGGGCCCTGGAGAAACATGGCAGTGGGAAGCAGGTTCCAAGCGAAGTTCAATTCGCCTTTCTTTAATGGAGATGGCATTAGGTTAAATGCCTGAACTGGATGTTTAAACAGAATTATTTGAACCTTGCTCAAAAGAAAGGCAAAAGGGAAAGTTGTACTGGGTTGTTTGCCATCTTTGTCAGTGCTCTGTAATGCTTTTTGTAATGGTGGTTCAGAAGGCCCTTAAGCTAGAGCTGCAAGCCCTGGCCAGAGGTGGTCAGGATGGTGGGAGCAGCCCTGTCCTGCTCCCTGCAGCTTTCTGGTTGCCCCTTGCTCTTCCACCTGCCCCTTTCACCAGAGGGCTCAGAACCCAGAGCCAGGCTTGAAAATAAACACAGTTCTACACAGACTAAAGAAACCTTTGTCTGGGGATTGGAGATTTTCCTTTTCACGTCATACCCTCCAAAAAGGAGCACGTTGCAACTAAAACGTGGCTTGTTTCGGTTTTCATTCCTGCGTTTGTGTGCTGCCTCCTTCCTGCTGGGGCAGCCGCACACATGCCGTTAGTGCCAGCATCACCCTTGTTTACGTTCCCTCTGCGCCTTCCGGCTCCAGTCAGAGAAACAACATCAGGAAAAGTCCTGCTGCAATCAGCGCTCCTGGGGCTGGGGGTTTGGGGTTTTGTTGTTTTTCACTTTTTTGTTTTTTACTGCGTGTTCTGTTAGTTACTGGGACATTTTTGGGGTCTCGCTGGGGCTGTTTTACCCCCAAAACCACCCTCTCCCATGTTCTGAGCAGCCCTTTGACCCTGCTGGCTGTGCCGGCGAGGCTGGGGGCGAGGTGGGCGAGCCCCAGGGGCCGGTGGGCGAGCCGGGGCCGCGCGTGGTGCAAGGCCTGGGCCTCCGCGCGCCCCGCGGACTACATTTCCCGGCATGCCGCGCTCCGGGGGGGCAGCCGGAAGCAGCGGCGAGGCGGGAGCGAAGCCCTTCGCCTACATCCCCCGGCACGCACCAGCGGCGGCGCTGAGAGGCGAGCGAAGCGCGGAGCGGCCGCGGCGCCTGCCGGGAAGCGTAGTCCCCGCCGCCGTTGGGCGTTCGGGCAGGGCGGCGGGCGGGGATGTGGCGAGCGTGACGTGATTTTGTCCGCGTTGGAGCCGGGGCGGCCGTGGCGAGCGTGACGTGGCACAGAGCGAGCGAGGGAGCGACGAGGCTCCGGGCACCGAGCAGCCGCCGCCGCCCGCCCCGTATAAATCGGCGCCGCCCGCCCGCCGCCAGCTGTCCCCGGAGCTGGGCCGCGCTCCCCTCCCGCTGCCGCCGCCATGGGCCTCACCATCTCCTCGCTCTTCTCCCGCCTCTTCGGCAAGAAGCAGATGCGCATCCTCATGGGTAAGGGCCCGCCGGGCCTCGCGTCCTGCCCGCCGCCGGGCCTGGTGTCCTCCTCCTCCTCCTCCTTCCCTCACGGCTGGGCCGGGCGCCTCCCTCCCGCTCTCCTCAGGGTCGTTGGGGAGCGAAGGGTGGGGATGGGGGTGGCGGAGGGGCTGCCCTTCCTTCTCCTCATCCTTGTTCTCCTCACCCGTCCTCGCCCTCTCCTGCTGGCCCCCAGACAGCTGTTTGAACCCCGAGGTTCGCCCCTCAGGGCTGGGGAGTCCTGGGGTTCGCCCCTCGCCCCCGCCATGGCCGATGTTCTGGCAGCCGAGGTCTCGGCGCCGCTGCCTTGTAAAGGAGGCCCTGGCAGAGCATCTGCGCGCTGGGATTCCTCCCGCTCGGCGCACGAGACCGTAAAACCCCCTAGGTTGGCTTTTTTAATGCTTAATTATTTTTACTGCCTGGCCGTAATTATTTACTTCGAGTTGGATTATGGTTCTTCGGGAGCAGATCGTGCAGCAGCTGAAGCCAGGGGCTGTTGAAGATTCCCACTGTAAGGTTGCAGTTCAAAAGGTCAAAGCGAGCACACACTGCCTGCCTTCACCATTTCCTCCTCCGCTCCAACTCTTCCCTTCCTTCCTCCACCCCGCCGAGCTTTATGCACAACCGGATCTTAACCCCCCATTTTTTTTTTCTCACATTCTTTTACCAAAGCGACTGGAACTTGACTCGTAGTTGACTGAAGTAGCTTGTCCTAAGAAATTTTATGAATTGTTCTGTTTGACGTAGCCAGCAATAGGACTGGGTCCTGACTATGAAACTTCTTGGCACACTGGCTCAGCCTTAATGCTGCACTGCAGACACCAAATGCACCTTTTTTAAATGATACTTTTTCATGCTCTGCATACGTTTTGTGATGACGAAGTTCTTTGTTACACGCGCAGTAATTTTTATTGTAAATTCTGTGCTTGAGATGAGAGACTCTCATCCATTTCAAAATAACCTGAGTAATTTTTGTGTTTTGAGACAACACAGGGCATCTGTTAGTTTCAAGGAAGTGATTTGACTGTCTGCCTAGCAGTCGGACTCTTCATATGACTCTAAATGAGTGATGCGAAATCTTCAAATGAGCTCGACTGTAACATGAGATGGTGTCAATGATGCTTGTAGCTCTTTTGCATTCTGCAAAATAATGAAAACAGGCACGCAATGCCAGACAAATCAAAAGAACTTGCCAGGGCTTTAGTTTCTTCACTGGTAATTAGTTCAAATGAGGTTAGATATGGGTTAGGGAGTCGTGCTTTCTACTAGTTGGTTCAACTGCATCAGTTTCTTCTGACTATGATTTCAGCGCTTTTACCCTCTTCAAATATAGGGCAGGGCGAGAACAGGAGAGTGCTCCATGCTTGTTATGCAGTATGAGAGGGAAAAACGTTTCCTATATCATGATGAGGGTGTAGTGGAGGTCCTAAACTGGGTGTTTAGAAGAAGAATATGTTCTGTGAATTGCATAATTTGCTTATACCTGGCGAAGAAGCTCTATGTAGCGTTGTACATTGTATATTGGCACTTTGAGGAGAGATGTCTGAACAGTGAGACTGAATTAAACTTTTCCTCAGAGGTGGTAACTTTAGACTTACGATTTGAAAATGAGCTCAGCAAGGTTGGGCAGTTAATATTTTTGCATGTAGTGTACTGGTGAAGTAACTGCATGGGGTAAGATGTTCATGAAGAAATATTTAGGGGGGAAATATCATAGGAGTGAGTTGGTAGTGAACAGATGACTCATTTATAATTCATACTTCCCTTTCACAGCTTTCTTTTGTTTCTGTGAAATTGAAGTTAAGTAGAATTAATCTAGTTCTTAAAACAGACCCGATGTTACTGAGTTCTGCAGAATTCGAGTACATATAATTGGGTATTTTGAGGGCACCTGAAGCTTTCATTGCCAACAGCAAACAGCACGTTATCTTTCATAGTCTCAAGCTACATTTGTAGTGAAAGGTGGCTGGTATGTCATTACGGAGCTTTCTTTTCAAGTGCACTTGAGTAATAAGGTATATTTCAGAAATATTAAGTTAACTTGCTTTTGAAGAAAGGAATGTAAAATAATTCCTGGATCTACTTTATAAATGGAAGTGACGTAAGAGAAGAGAAAAGAAATAACAAAAGGGAAGGATCAAATGACTTAATGTTAGACAAGGCAACCGGGGCATTACAGCGGAGAAACCAAGTCCTGATCCTTCATGTACATGTCTGTAAAACTTTACTCGTACTTCTCATGCTTAAAAAGGAACAGTACTCGTTGTGCGCCTTTCAGTGCCATAATTCAGCCTCCTATCTTCTGGTGTAGTTGTGTGAATGTTAACCAAGATAATAGCTACTCAGAAGCTTCAAATACAAAGGTAATTGTTAAATAAATTTTTTAAAAAAAGGCCAGATTCTTTGGAGAACGTTATCGTGGAGGACACAACTATTTAGCAGTTTTTGTTGTGTTTTTTTTTTTTTAAACTACCGTCCACTTGCATGCTGTTGGCTTTCTTCATGCATGTGTTTTCTTGAAACTGTGTTGAGAATTGCCCCTTTGGGGCCTCCAGAGAGTTACCACTTGAAACTAAGCCTGAAAGAGGACTAGTATGTAAAGGATTAATAAAGACAAGTGTTGAGAGAACTGGTACCAAGGTAAAAGAAAAGTGAAGGAGTAACCATCTCTAATGAATTGGGCTATGTTAATTTTGTGTATCTTTAAGCTGTTGTTTGTCACAAGGTAGACTTCTTTAATTAGTTAAATCCAGTGGAAGCTCCCCCCATCCCCTCCTCTGATCAAAGTAGGAAGCTGGGGATTGTTGGAGGGATGTGGTGTGGTGGAGTTGCTGTTCCCACAGACAAGCAAACTCTACACTGGAGATGTAGAAGCGTGATGGACAGACTATAAATAAAACGTCCTGAAGAGAAGTAAAGGACCTACAACTACCCTTGTTTTAACAGCAGCTGGAAGCGCTGTAGGTGTTTTTTCTCTAGCTAGAGGAAGAGGATGTTTGACTTAAATTGTTTCAAGTGCAAGTCTGAGCTTCCCATTTGTACTTGAATTGTAATCTCAGTGCTTTGTGCTGTAACTGTTGGCTGTAATACCCTACATCGAGATTCTTACACTTACACCTTGTCCTCTTGGTGATGGGTAGTCACAGTGGGAGCAGAGCGGACATCTAGAGTTGGAAATTTATATTATTTGAGGGTTTAAGACTTAAACTGAGGTTACTCTCAAGATCAAAACCTGAACTTTATGATACGGAAGTAACTCATAGATTTACATTTAGTGTTACAGAGTAAACATAAATGTGTTTATTCTTGGAAAACACATGATCCAGCAAGTAGTGTAAACTGCTGGACTCCTAAAAGCAATAGATACACTTCCTAGTGGCTCTAAAAATTAAATGTGACTTGGTGCTCTGACCCCTTTTGTCCTTAAAAAAAGGGGTAAATCAGCAAACTGGTGTATGAACAGAGGCTATGCTGCTGGTAGCTATTGATTATTTAAAATTCAGGTTTGTAATTTGACTCAAAGTGGCAGTTTCTGCAGACGGGGTCATGGTGATTTGCAGAAACTCTTTCCCTCTGTTAAAAGCTGCTGTCTCAACAGTGGAGTCAGAAGAAGAAAACATCTTTCCATAACTCAGCCTGCCTCCGTGCAAAGTCCAACGGCTTAATTAAAATTGTGGATAAGAGTGGGTTTAAGCAAAGGCTCTGGGCTTTGTGCTCACATAGCTAACGTGGCCTGCCAATGCCATCAAGGCAGCAGTAGGTTCTGGAGCAAGAGCAGGGTGGGTAGCTGTGGCAGTCATTTCTGAAGGTCAGACAACTTCAAGTCCTTGACTAATTTCTAACTGTTTTTTTTTTGTTGTTGTTGATTGGGGAGAGTTTGTGAGTATGTGTAGCTTTAATTTGGTGGTTCACGTCAAATTCACTTACTGGAAAACTTTTATATATGATGCATGTACACCATGTGCTTTCTTGTAGATATCTAGGCATCCTAGAAACATTTGCTTGAGGATGACCTACATAATAATATTGGGTTTCAAGCACTGTGCTATTAAAACATTGTTTTTCAGCTTAGATGGAGTGTATGAGGGTTTCAGAGTTTGCTTAAAGGGTTTTTAAGGCTACCTGGCACTTTACTGATACAGGGGAAAATGCTAATGCTTACAAGTTTCATGACTTGTTCCTGTGAAACTGCACTCTGTTTTTTGTTCTTGTGCGTTTGGTTCTAGACCAATGCTGAGACAGTGACTTTAAGTAAGACTTTAAGGCTTTTAAGGTTAATTTGAGCATTTGGGGAGTCTGTTCGTCCTCAAAGAGCTTTGTTCATGATCGTAGGTTTTTTTTTCCCCTTTTACTCCATTATATTAGTAATTAGAACAACGTTTGTATTTATTTTTTTTACACAATGACAATACCAAAGAAACTGCATTCACATGTATGATCCTGTTCGTGGTATTGAAATAAAGGACGTTTAGGTTTTGTAAATAGTTTCCTGTAACAGCAGTTTCTGTCTTGAGAAGGAGGCAGCTTTTTAAGAGTTGGGTTTCGTTCTGAATAAGTAGGGTATTTTCAATTCCATGTTATTGCAATGCCAAGGAAACGGTTGTATTATTAGCAGTCAAGTCATCAAGCACTCAAAGCTTATGTATGGCAGCCACCAAGTAGGAAATTAATGGAGAACACTTAGCAGTGTTATCAAGCAAGGATGACAGTTGGTTTCTGCTACAAGTATTATTTAATTCTTCTATGTGGGTTTTATTTTTGCTTGGGCAAAAATTTTGAATTGCACAAATAGACATCTTATTCAAGCTGTTGCTTGCTGAGTGCTTAGAACCTACTTTTTATTTAGGTGTTTGTGATCAGCATTGGATTATAACATAAATAATTGTATTTTGAGTTGCTCTTGCAAGCTCTGAAATGTCTAACACTAAGCAGTTGCACAAACAACTTTAGGAAACTACAGTGTGTGCCTACAATCTCAGTGATGTTTCTCAAAAAAACATCTTCAAGGCTCCAGTTTCCTTTTTTTAAGGATCGTGTTTTTACCCTAGAACTTGCCTTTTTAAACAGCAAGCTTAATTTTAGTTGTAGCACCAGAAGAGCAAATTCCAGTGCAGCAGGCCTTCTATAAGGATCAAAAGTGGAGAGTCTCCTAAAGAAAGCATCCTTGGGGGTCTCAATGAGTAGAAGTGATGTCACGGAGAGAATTACAGCCCTTATGGTCTACATGGAGGGAGGGCAGGATTTACATAACATGCTTGTGGTTTGTTACTGCAAAAGAAATATCTTAGTGAAGGAACAAGGGGCTGCAGTGAGGGAGAGTAGCAGTTGTGTGATCAGTTAGAAGCGACATTCTGCTTGTAGAATGTTTCCAGGCACTTAAGACCATCCTGACTTACAGAGAAGAAACTTTCAAAGAGAATGAGAAAACTTAAGTAGCACAAACATGAGGGAAGATGACTAGAAGCTTCTGCGTCTGTAGGTTGTGGTTGAAAATGTGTTACTGAGCTTGTTTTCTTTGCTGCCTGTGTTCTGTCTCAGTGCTGGGTAGAGAAGGTGGGGCAAAGCATACAGTACTATATCAACAGTGACTTAAAGTATTTAAACAGTTGTATCCTCTTGGGGTGGAAAAAAAGAAAGTTAATACTCTATGTTTAAAATGGCCTACCTTTGAAATTAAGAGGTTGTAGTTCGTATTGTGAACTAAACCAAATTTTCTGTTTCTTTTAGTTGGTTTGGATGCTGCTGGTAAGACAACCATCCTTTATAAGCTGAAGCTAGGAGAAATTGTCACCACAATCCCCACTATTGGTAAGATAACCAATTCTCATGGTTTTTAACCAGTTCTTGTCTTCATTCTCATTACTCTGTATTTCTGTTGTGGAGGTGGGCTGCTGAAGCGTGTAGAAATTTGCTGTCCTTGCTGTTAGTGAAGGAATTAAGACAAACGTGGGCTTTTCAGAGTAATCTGTAAGATCTGGTAATGCCGTGGCAGAATAACTGTCCTACTGTATCCCACCAAATATGCACCCAAACTGGAATCTGGTGTCTGACAGTGGCCAGCAGCAGGTGCTCAGGAGTATGGGAACCAACGAGGTATCAGTACTTAGCCCAAACACCATGAGCCCCCAGCAGGTTGTGGCTGAAAGACTCTGAACTAAAAGTGGTGAACTTGGGTGTGAGTAATTTTCTTTTTTCCTTCAGTCTGTTTTTGCTTTGATCTCCTAAAAGATAAAATGGCTTAACAGGAATAAATTGCTAGAAGTAAAACTTGAAGTTGCTGTCCTTAACATGATTAGAATTACATTTTAGCAATAGCATTAACTACTTGACTCTTTGTTTCAGGTTTTAATGTGGAAACAGTAGAATACAAAAACATTTGTTTCACGGTTTGGGATGTTGGTGGTCAAGATAAAATTAGACCTCTTTGGAGGCATTATTTCCAAAACACACAGGTAAGAGTTTTAAGACAACAGTAGTTAATGACCTGTTCTGTAAAGACTCATTGTTCTGTACTCTACATACTCCATGTTCTGTAGAATAAATATGGGAAGTTGTCTTCTGTTCCTTCCTGTCAGAAGGGTTCCTCATTATCTTCCTCAAGTTGTGAGGATACCCAGATTTTATTCTAGTGGAAGCTAGGTTGTTACTATGAAGGCTTCAGGTCTTAGTCATGAGCGTAGTCTGGCAAGGATGAAGCCCTTAGAATCTGTCAGTATTCAGTAATATGTTAGCTTATGAAATCTTGCTGTTTTTTTTTTTTTGGCTTGTTTTTTTTTTCCAAATTACCAGTTCCCAATCTAGCGTATAAACTGACATTTCTGGGTTACATTTTTTTTATTTAAAAGATGTAGCTTAATTTTGCAGTTGCTACTCATTGTGTAGTTGTTCAGACAGGTATCTTGCATTCCTTGAACAATTTTTTTGTCAAATTTGCTTCCATAAGAGGGGGGACATTCACAATATTCCATAAGAGTTCTTTAATTTTTAAAATGATATTGCATGTTTGCATTTTACAGTGGTTTTTCAAAACTGCTTAACTTCTTGCAGGGCCTCATTTTTGTGGTGGATAGCAATGACAGAGAGAGAATCCAGGAAGCAGCGGAAGAGCTGCAGAAAATGGTAAATGTTGATACCTTCCTTTTTTTTTATGTATCAGATTCCTGAACAGATTTTTTTTTAAGTTGAGGGAGTTTGTAGAGTGCATATTGTATGCACCGGCTAGTGCTAGATTAAGTAGTGCATTGAGTTGTAGTTACGACTCCATGGAGAGCTTTAGCTCAAGAACTACCAATGTGTCAAAACCTTTCTTTCATTTGCTAGAACATTAAGAGAAATGCAGCAGATGGAAGAACAGTTTTAGTAAAAGAGAGTTTTGTGGCAATGTCTTAATAAATTTAAATGCCTAATGAAAGAATATTTCATTACCTTTGGAAATTAAGTTGGTACCAGATAAATTTCACTATGGACTTGCTAGTGACTTCAGGAGCAAGAATTAAAAAAACCTATGCTTTAAACAGTATTTAGATTTCTTTAGTGCTTGTTGACGTACTTAACTGAGATAATTCAATAATGTGGCCATTTTTTTTCCTGTTAGCTTCAAGAGGATGAGCTGCGAGATGCAGTGCTGCTTCTGTTTGCAAACAAACAAGATCTGCCAAATGCCATGGCAATCAGTGAAATGACAGATAAACTAGGTCTTCAGTCCCTGCGCAGCAGAACTGTAAGTGCTGAACTTGCCTGGTTGCTAACTCTAGCTTCCCTTATTATATATCATAAAAATAATTTCTCTTTAAAGGAAAGGGAAGTTTCTACCTCTTTTTGTAGAATACCAGATATACTCATCTTTCAACTCTGTGGACATTGCTTAAGGTTTTCCTTCAAAATAGGTGATTTAGAAGTATAATCCAATTTGTACAGCTGTTGCAGGTGCTTCATCTCTTACCTCTTTCTGGAAAAATAGAAATACTCCAGGCTGTTACTGAACTGTAGCTGTCAATGTTTGACAGAGTGTGGTGGGCTTTCCTGTTGTCCCAGTACTAGCTATTCTTGGGGAGAAAATGCATTCAGCATTCTTACCTCTACAAAGATGGGAGGAAATTAAGTAGCTCCGGAGTCATTAGATTCCATCTATGCAAGCCGTAGAGATCATATGGTTGTTTCACATAAACTGTCTATTTTTAGGTAATACTCGATCTCTTTGTTGACACACCAAGATTATAATTTAAGATGTCTTAGAGGTCCATTAAATTAGATAATTCCACGCCCATTTCTTGGCAAGCTGTCTTGGAAAACCAAGAAGCTATCTTTCTGCATAGAAGACAAATGCAAATTCTGAATTATTTTTTTTCTTGATGCACTAAACGGTGTTCTGGCATTTGGTAGGCCAACACTGAGCTTTTGGATGATGTCTAAACCCTACCTATCTTGCATATATTTTTCAAAACTTAGAAAATACCCTCTGCTCAATATTGATTCTATGGTGCAAAATGATGCTTAAAGAATGCTCTTTGAGCATTGATCTGAGCGTCACATACAGTGATATTTTAAATACTAGCAAAATGCAAACTAAGCTTACTCTTTTTGTCTGTTTTCTGTGTTAACAGTGGTATGTCCAAGCTACCTGTGCTACGCAAGGAACTGGTCTGTATGAGGGACTTGACTGGCTGTCAAATGAACTCTCAAAACGCTAACTCAAACTGGATGACTCTTTCACCAGGGACATGTTTGATATAAGTGGTCTAGGCTTGTTACAACAAAATTAGTTTGCATCTTGGTTATTACAGTATCTGGAACTGATATTTGGGCAGGATATTAAAGCGTTTCAACTTATTTTGTTGCCAATTATTGTTTACCGAGCTACATGTTGCAAAGGTAGCAATATGCTTGGGTAAAAATCTCCTTAACTTGGAAAAAGTGTATCTTCTGATTTTATTCCCCTTGTTAGTCTAAATGCCTGAATATAGTTATTGTGACATCTTTGAGATCTGTTTTGAATACTTTTTTTGAGCCCCGATAAATTAATGTTTTAATTTTTTTTCTCCCTGCTACTTTTAGTTTACTGATGCCCTGTTTCATTCCTCAGACAGTCTGCTGATTTAAAAATGTAGCATTCTGTATGTATTTATTTCTATCCCTTGCCAAGAAGAATTCCTAATATTGCTTGTTCCCGCCAAGAAAATGCTCTAAAACACTATTCAAATCTACTGCACTGAGGAACATTTTTATTAATCTTTAGGTTCTATTAGCCCAACTTGCCTTTGTGTGAATTGGATTCGATGGGTAGAATAGTTCTGTGCTGGTTGCGAAGAGCTCATGTTGAGGTTGTTTTTAATATTCAGCAGATTGTCTTCCTTTATATTGTATCTTTTTTTATGTTGCATGTTGCTTTTTGGTATCAGCCTGACTATTTTTGCCCAGTGTATAATAGTTCTGCTGAAGTTTTACTGTTTGTTGGTGAACATATCTTCATAAAGAAATTTTGGAAAATTCATCAAACTCAATGGATTAGTTTATTCATAACCCACTTGGAATTATTCCTAATAAAATGATAAAATGTATAGTTCTGTGTATGCTCTTCTTGATTCCTGAAATAGTTGAATTGCAAGTTGTCACTTAATCATTTTCTATAAACTGAGTTTTCCTGCAGCTTGAATGTGAACATAAATCTCATTTTCACTTGTTTGGAGCTATATAGATGGGGACACAAAGTGGGCAACAAAGTTGTATACAGTGCAGTAGAGTAGTTGTCGTAAAGACATATGATTCTGTAAGTGTCTTTTGAAGTTGTAAATCTAAAATTCTTTTTAAGATGTCCAGATATGAAAATACTAACAGTTACAAAAATGGTAATAAAACAAGTACGAACTGCCTGAAAAGCATGCATGTCTGTTTCGTAGTTGTTTCTACCTTTAAAAAACAACCTGGGGGCTAGCAGGAGAATCACAAATTCTGTTGGTGGCTAGCTAGAAAGCTAACTCAAACGCTTATACAGGGCTTTAACCAATACTATGTTTATGGTGATGGTCACCCCCAAAAATAAGGCCTATGTAACTGCTACTGCGTGCTTTCATACTTCTGTCCCCCCTCATCCCTACCATGGTTCCAAAATATTTAAATTAACATGTTTTTTAGAATGTTTTTCTCTTGTTCTGTCTGCTGTACAGATGCAAACATGACTCAACCTTGCATATTGATTATATGTCTTTAGGAACCCAAAACATGATTTCACTGCAGATTTAGCTCACGCTCTTCTCTTATTTTCAGACCAGGTCTTGCTATTTTGCTACAAGAAATCCCAGTGACAAGGTCTGATAAACTCAAGCAAGTTTAGATTAAGAGCAGCTCCCAAGGCAGGCTCTGCTGTAGCTGAGACTGAAGTTTCTAGGAAGTAGTGTTACTGCAAACACACATAACTGGAGGAAATTCCAGAGCTCTTGAAACGAGTCATTGACTCTCCTCAGTATGTAACAGAAACCCAGGGGATAGTTAAGGTGAGTAAGGTTTTGCTTGCACCTTTAATGGGTTGCTGATTACATATTAACCTGAGTGGATACATCTGCTCTTTGGATCAGCAGCTGTTAATACCCATATTTCTTGTAAGGCAGTTGCTTGGAATAAACCTTGAAAGGAACACCTTGCTCAAAAGAGCTGGTTGGTCTGTAATGTGGGATGTATTGTTAGTCCCGGGGGGGTAAAATGAAATGATTATTGTGACACATTAAATGCCATCTCCTCTTCCAAGGCAGACATTAGACTAAAAACACGGCAGGTACATGGAAAAAAGATGACTTTTCTTGAAAGAAACATTATTTTCTGTACAGATAGATGACTTCATTGTTTTAATTCTTTAAAATACTTTTGAGTAATTAAATGTGGTAGCAACTACACTTCTGAGTTACGGCATGTGAGTAGCAGTTAATATTGCAAAGGGTCACCATGTCTGGCATTTGTACCAGTAGGTTGTAATTCTGCTATAAAAGGAGTGATTTACAAAATCAGTCAAAGTAGTAAAGATCTTCAGCCTCAGTTAAAAGTGCAGGGAGGTCTGCACGAGGTGTGAGTGAAAACTACAGCTTACACTGGAAGGCAGGAGCTAATGAGAGAAGAAATGTCTGCCTCCTGAGATAGCAGATAGAGCATATGCTGGAGCAGTGCTCTCCTGAGTTTATTGCATCCTATATCAGAGAAGGGAAAACAGAAGGCAAAATGAGATGTTCCTTTTTCCTTTAACTGGCTAGAAAGGTGTAGTAATGAACATACTTGAAAAATGCTAAAAGAATACTGCCCGATTTCTTTATGTTTTATGTGGAGGATATGGAGAATTCCAATTGCTGGAACCATAGTTGAGTTCGGGGTTATGAAATAAAATGGCAACAAGCTTTATAGGGCTCCTATTAATGTGGGATCTAGAGCTGCTTAGGGAAGAATTAATTGCTAGGCAAGATATGGGTATAGGGTGAACTAAAATGAGATCTAAAAGCACCTTGTGTAGTTGTGTAGAGTGGGAAGTATAGTAGGAAGTATGATGCGTAACTTCACAAGAGGTAAAAACAGGCTGGGAGCATGGGAGGTGTGGGTAAGTGGTGTATCTAAGGCTTGCTCCTTCCACCACTCCACTCATCCCTTACCTCCCAGGAAGAAAATCAGAATTCTTTTGTTTTTCCTTACCTAAACCCCGGTGCTGTGTTCTCGCTCCAGAAATGCCTGCCTAATGCCTGACACATTGCTGCTATTGGCAGTCAGCCCGGGCTGCTGCATTTTACTAATTAAACCAGGGATACTTGTGCTGGAGAACAGCCAGCGCTAACTTGTGGGGCTCTATTTCTTCCCAAAGATATTAAGGGATTAAATGCCATGTGCAAGGACCGTCTACTGGGCCTGTACTGGGCCATGCTTTCCCTTATCAGTTGCTTCCTCCAGATGCCAGCTGTTCCGTGCTCTTCCTCTCCCTAGTCTGCAAGGAGGCAAAAGAAGCAACCCAAATTACCAATACGGGGATTAAGAGGGACCTGCTGCTGCTTGGAATGGAGACACACTACCAGGAAAGTCTGTTCTCTATGCAGCTCCATCTTGTGGTACTATGGAGAAATTAAAGTGTTTTTTTTTTCCAATGTTTTAGATAGAGTAACACAGTTGTAATGGATAGGTATTAAAAAGGAGGAAAAGCATGCTTGTTTTCAATCTCTAAGGGGAGCTTAGCCTATGTAAGCAATACAACTTCACATCCAAGCTTACAATTGCAATAAGGGATCTTAACATGGCTGAGAGGTTTCTCTTTGACTTGCCATATGCTTGTGAACTTCAGGTCTTCAGCTGTAAGCTTTCCCTCATTTACTAAATCAGTAATTATTCTTTAACCAGGTATGAGGTTTCCAGTCTCCATTCTGTGCACAAAACTTTCTCCTTATTTCTGTATCTTGAAGTTCTGTTATAAACCATGGATGTTTTTTACTATCAGCTCTGTAGTGTACAAGAGGACAGATACCACCACCAAATAGTATGCAAAGCTGAATTTCACTTCCCTTTTCAATTAATTAGCAGAGACCAGTAACTGACCAAGGACCAATCCAAAGTACTTAGGGTCTGATTTTACAGGTTGGGTACTGTCCTTCACTCTGTATTGCAATGATCTAATGTCATTTGTTGTCATACTTTGCGTTCTGCTTCCACTTTAATCATTCAAAGGCCTTTGGCTACCATTTGGCTTGGTTAAAATGCTAATTAGCAAAAACTGACATCTGAAGGTTTTACATATAAGCTTACCAAAGCTCATTACTGTAAATGAGAGCACTTTCAATGATGTTGAAATGATGCTGAAGCAGGTACTGCCTTGATGACTTATTCCCACTTCCAAGCCTGAATCTTGTTTTTAGGGCACAAGATGCTTATGGTGAACCAACTCAGGAAAATGACCCAGTGAAATGTTAATTAAGAAAAGACCTGGATTTTAGCTGGATCATTTCCGTATTTTAGTCTGGTATGCATAAGCAGGAACAAATAGCGAGAACTCAGAGGTGGTGGAGTAGGACCAGGTAAAAGAGGTTGGGATGAGAGGGAAAATAGAAAATGACTGCTTACGTTGCTTGAAAAATGAACAAAAAAAACCCCCACATATTACTGGAACAGTCCTTTTGTCAGTTCCTGTTTACCTTTGTGGAAAAAGTTACCTCTCCCTGCAACTGAAGCCAGTTACAAGCACCCTTTGTGACTACAGGGGCACAAGTTTCAGCTCCTGTTTATTTGAAGGTAATCCTTACTTGATTTTTTTTCCTATATAGTAGGAAAGGGTTCAGAGATCCGCTTTGTCTGCAATTCCTTAACCCTCTCCTTTTAACTTTTTAGATCCCTTTCTAGCCTCTCTTAAGAAAGCATTTCTCATGCCCTCTGTGAGGGTATTTCACTAAGGTCTCCTGCTATTAAAGGTGGCTTTATGAGCTACAGAATCAGGGATAGCATCAACTCAATCTGGAAAGGCTCTGGACAAGTGGTACACTCAAGGGATAGTATGTATGTCAAGGCAAGTTATCATACTATGCTTGCTCTTACACCAGCTCAGTGTCAGAGCCAGCTGCATCTATCCAGCTGCTTTTTCTCAGAAATAGCACAGCTACAGTCTTTCTACAAGGAGGAAGCACCCAGTTCTGCAGCACACCTACAAGGCAAAAGCACACGCTCTCATGAACCCTTATAAGGTTAGATTACGATGTTTCTCAAGGCTACCAGCTATCCAAGCAGGACTAAGTTACCTCCTGGCTTTTTCCAGAGACTTTAAAAACTGAATAGCAATTTCACCATTAGCATGGAAGGCAGAGTTTTGAAGTATTGTAAGCACAGAACTAAGGACAGCATTGGATTTTAGCTCTACTTCCTAGAGAGTTACCCAGCCCACAAAGTTCTGAATTACCTTTTTTATTCTCTTCCTTAGCATTTTTCTTCTGTTTAAGCACAGATTGTTAAATCTTTTAACATACTTGCTATTGTAAGTTTTCAGTCTGCAGATACGTTAACAGTTCTGCTTGTTTCTTTTGCTTCTTAGAATATAGAGAACTTTTTTTTCAGTAGCACTTTAGGACATCTTTTGCCATGAGAGATACCAGTAACTAGAAAGAAGTCAAATGAGAACAGTGACAAACAATTGAAAAGGGAACTTTATTAGTCAACATCTAGTGGAGGTGTTTTTAAATGGTGTTTTGTTTCATATAAACTAATTATGCAAGGAAATAATAGTTAATGATTCATACCCCTCCAACACCTTCAGTGATGGTATGGATAAAATACATTTCCCAACATCCAAATTATCTCCTACACAACAGGGAATTCAGGTCTAGGCAGGAAAAAAATACAGAAAAAAACTATTCAAAATATTTTTAATAGAACCTTATGAAGGTTTTCAATCACTTTTTTTTTAATTTAGGCATAGATAACATACCACCTTAATTATTCTGCCCCTTCCCGTGCTTGAAGACAGGTTGTTAGACTGAAAAAGTTCCCTCCCACCAAGTCAGCTGCCTTAAACTTAAATATTTCTTATATTCCTAATGACAACAGACAACAGAAGAAACATGTGGATGCAGCCTATATATGGAATCCAGTTTTAACAGGTGCTGAAATTACCCTCATTACCCATACTAGGTGGGCAAAGTGCTTCCAAATGAATGATGATATTCAATTTAACACAGTTGTTGACTGAACAAGACCTTCTTTTCAGAAAGTAGCCAATACATCCATCATGCTGCTTGCTAAAAAACTAGGCACAAGACAATTTCTGAATTTATTTTAAAAGTTTTGTCTTCAACAGTGATCACCATAAGATTGAACTAACTGAAGTAATTTCAAGTTCTGTATTTGGTTCTGAATTAAACAGGGTTCAGTTTGTACACTTACTAAATTCATATAGCTTTTTTAACAAAGTTTTTAATCTTTAAAAACCTATAAAAAGGCAAATGATAATCCAATTTTCAAAACTCCCCATCTTAAATATTTTCCTATTAGCATATAAAAAAGGGAAAAATTATCATGCAAATATTCTGAACAGTGAGTTAATGTTTGGTAGAACCATTAAACACATTTTTCAGTAGTTCTAACTTTCCTTTTAGTAGCATACAAGCCAGGGCACAACCTCAGTTTCCCAAAGGTAAACGAATGATTGAAAACCCTAAAAAGCACCATAGAAGAACTGATCTATTTCCACTTTAGGTCACATATTAGTGCTATATGATCAGAAGGATGTGAAACACTTGGCAAAGCCTGATGGGTTGTTACTTCTTCATGACTTGGCAATGGAATGACCTGTTCAACCTCTAGAGCAGTTTTGTCAATGAAAATGTAGTCCAGACATCCATGAAACCCACCAACATAGTTTGTGTAAGCAGGTTCTCCACAAGCGCTTTGCAGTTTGAAAGGATGGGTTAAAGGCATATTGCACCTTTCTTCTTCCCCATTAGAGACCCAGTCTTCATGATCTTCAGCAATGCCACCGCTGCTGATAAAACTGTAAGTTCCAGATGATGGCGTGCTGTTAAAGTCTCCACAGAATATGACAGGTATACTGGGATGCAAGTCACATGCTACATGCTTGAGGTGAGACAGGGCTACAGCGATCTGGATGAGACGGATGTTCCCACCTGAGAATGTAAGAACGTATTGCTTAAATTACTTCATAGTAGCTCTGGAAGAGTTTTCAAAAGTTGTTAATTTAGGCATACGTCACGCATGGCTCTAAAACGGTAATCTTGCTTTAAATTCCCTGTGCACTTTATTTTAGAATAGTTTTCATACATAAAGACGCCTTTATTCGCGACTACAAAATTTTGCAGAAGCAGACAATGTTTAACTTCAAATTCACAAATCTAAGTACTACAAACCTTAGACATCCATATCACAGGAGTTTTACAATACTTGGAAACCATCCTAGTTCTGTTCCTTTTAGGAACAGTATTAAGATAAAACTAATTTAAAGAAGGAGAGCCTTTTCTGAAAGCTTCTCTAGGCAAACCTGGTTCCCTTTCAGGTACAAAAGGACTGGGGAGCCATGAGCACACACAGGGCTGTATTTTATAGTCTGTGCTTCAGGCAAATTGTGCATAGCATGACTGACTTTCAGCTGTATTCTACCAACTTCCTGGCAAGCTAGAACAATCTCACTATATGGAAGATAATAAATCTAATAGCCTGGCTTGGTTTTATCTATATAAGGAATTGAGCAGGAAATCTCACAAGATCTTTCCACAAGAAAAGGTAATAGCTGAAAAAAAATAAGGTTAAATCAATTCTCCCCAGGAAGGAGAATGCAGTCATCCCATATACAGGAATGCAGGAAAGTTACCTTTTGGATGCCAGTACAAATGGGTGTTAGCTACACAAATCTTCTTGGAAGGATCAGTTGCAGACTGAAGAACAGAAACCTTTAAGAAAAAGAAATCTTTGATAAATTTTAAATAAAGGCACTAGACATTTTTTTTTAAAAGTGCATTAGTTAGCTTATGCCTTGATGCCATTCCAGACAACAGAATCTAAGACTTATAAACCAATGAATGGTACGGCTCTTAAATTGAGTCTGTTTATCCTCTATGTAAAGTGTAGATATCAGCCACTTATATTGTCAGTATTACCACTACAGAATTCCACTGACATCAGATATTTGACAGATTTTCTCTTGTTTTTAAGTTTCTGGTTCGAATGGACTGAAGGAAAAAATATGGCCAAGATTTTTTCATATTATGTTGCTAATACCGTACCATTCTTGGTTATTTTACTTTCTCTTCCCCTACCCCGACAACAGCTTTAGCAAGCAAACAGCAGCACTGTACTGTTGCCGAATTAAACTTAAATTTGAGATGATTTCAGTTATCAAGGAAAGTTTGTTATTCCTACCCACACCATAGAAAACTTGTAGCAATAAGCATTTCTGAAATTTCAGACACAGACCTAGCAGGCAGCCCTTCTGCCATCCACAAGCTCACAAATCCATCCAACTTTATTTCTCTACCCCCTGTCACTTTGTAAAGTGGCACCATTAAAGCAAGCTAAAATAACTTAATCTCACAACTGGCAAGATTAAGTTCTGTGAAATGTGTTATGACATGAGAGTAAATAAGTGGTGAACAACCAGGCAGCAAATGCCACAAACCAGCAATCAACACCAAGCCCAGATTGATCCTCAAACAGCTGATTTCATCTTCAAGCACAGTAAGCTTGCATTTTTTCCAAATTTTATGTTGTTCCATATATCAAGTCCAATTGTCAACATTTCCTTCACGTTAAGTTGCTCATTTGCCCTACTTGTTATTGTTACCCTAGCTGGTGGGGAACATCCCCCTGTTCTGTCATTGTTTCACATTCCTAGTGCTTTGTCTCCCTTCCTCCTGCAGCTGGGCACTCAAACACACCTGGCTCAGCTGCCAGGGTACAGCGGGAAGGGGAAGGAGGGAGCAGGCATATAAAAGCTGGTACCTGCAGCACAGATGATCTCTGCAGCACCTTCTCCCGCACTGTGGGGTATTCGGCCAGCTTATCACACAGCTCCTTGTGCAGTGGGTCCGAGAGCAGGGCTTCACTGAACGCTATGTCGTGCTGGCTGAGCAGGCTGAACTTGTCCCTGCGGTAGAAAGTGGCCAGGCCCTCGTGCTGTTTCTCCTTAATCTTGAAGAGCCCTTCGAGTCCGAAGGCATCCAGAGCCGGAGCCAGGCTGTCCACGAAGACGGACTTGTCCACTTCTTGCAGGCAGATGAGGTCGGCGCTGTAGCCCGCCAGCTCCTTCTTGAGCAGGTTCTGCCGGTAGTCGATCTCCAGCGCGTACGGGGCGCAGTACGGGTACAGCACGGTGCGGGAAAACTCCGTCTGGGCATAGGTGTCGGCCAGGATGTTGTAGGAGACGGTGCGGACGGAGCCGTGGCCGCACACTTTCCTGGTGTACAGGTGCCGCGAGTCGAAGGTGCAGGCGCCGGGGCCGGCCTCCACGGGGCCGCTGCTCTCCACCTCGCAGGGCTGCCCATAGCGCCGCTCCCCGTCGCCGGGCGTGCAGCGCAGCTTCAGCCGCAGCCCCACGAGCGCGTTGCAGGGCGTGAAGACCCGCTCGGTGCCCGCCGCCTCCTCCACCCAGGCCGCGTCTCCTCCACCGTCTTCCCCGTCCGCGGGCCGCCGCTGGCGGTACCAGCGGAAGACGCAGTGCCTCGGGGCGGCGAACTCGGCGCTCACCTTGGGGCACACGGGGAAGCCGGCCAGCAGCGAGCGGGGCAGCCGCAGCTCGGTGACGGCGGGCGGGTTGCGCTCCACGCGGTACCGCGCCTCGCCCACCTGCAGCACGGCGCCGTCCTGCCACGCCGCCGCGTTCGGCACCTCCTCGGCCACTGCCAGCCCGTCGCGGGAGAAAAGCCGCACGGCCGGCACCGCCGCCGCCTCCCCCCCGGCCGCCGCCGCCGCCTCCTCCCCGGGCTCGGCCCGCGCCTTCTTGCTCTTCTTGGCCGCCTTGGCTCGGCCCTTGGCGGCGGTGGCGGCGAGGCGGGCCAGCGCCCGGCCCAGCGGCTCCGCCTGGTCGCGCTGCATGTGCCTGGTGCTGCCGTCGGGCAGCACGAGCCGCAGGCTCAGCTTGGGCTCTGCCGGCACGCAGCGCACCACGGCCCGCTCCATGCCTGCGGGGACGGGGCCCGGGGCCGGGCCGCCCGCGCGGAGCCGGCCGACAGCGGCGCGCAGCCTCTGCCACATGGAGACGGCGCCGCCCGCCCGCTTCCGGCCGGAAGTGACGCCACACGCACAGCCTCGTGGCGGCGGGGCGGGGCGCCCAACCGCCGCGGCTCGTGCCCGAGCGGGGGGGCGGGGCCTGGGGGAGGCAGGCGGGGCTGCGCTGAGGCGGGAGGCTGGGACGGGGCGGTGACGTCACGGCCCCCCCGACGCCTGCTTCCCCCCCTCAGGGGGCTGGGGGGGTGCGGGTCCGACCGTCCCGCGGGGCTCCCTGAGGGCGTCACCTGCCCCTGTGCCACGGGTTGGGGCTTGTGTGCCGCTCAGAAACGGTTACGGAAGCTGAAATGAAATCGTCCTTGTGAGAAACACTCTGTAGCCAATAACACAGGCTCAGGCGAGGATCTCAGTGAAGTAGCAATTTTATTCGCGATTGCAACGGCGGGCGTCCCGCAAGCAGGAGCGCGCCTACTAGTTCCATAACACAGTTTATATATATATATATATATATATATATATATATATATATATTTTTCTCGACGACCGGGACCCTCCCGTTTCCCCATTGACTGGGTAATCCAGGTTCACAATCTATCCAGTGCTTCACAGACAATACGTGGCTTTCAGTTGCCGGCCTGTTATAGGTCAAATTTGACTTTTTTACTCTTTGAGGTGGTAATGTTTCTTACACCGTGATTTCCGCCTAATTGCCCTAAGGATTGTGGTTGTCTGCATTTTACAAGGTTGTCTGTTAAGCTTTCTTATCGCTGCAAGCGTATCTCAATACCACATTCCTTCCCTCCACACAGTGCAACTGCGCAAAAACATTTCTATTCCCACAGTCCTGGGCTGCCAACGTCCGTTATAAAGGCGCTCGGCTCTGTCGAAAATGGCTCTCGAGCTGCTGCCCCCAACGGCCTCAGCCCCCACACCACACACAGCCCCCGCCGGGCGCGGCTCGCTGTGGAGGCGCCGAGCCGAGATGGCGCCGCTGAGGGAAGGCGGCCGGGCGGCCCCCGCGGGGCGGTGACCAACGGTGGCGGCCCCGGGCCCCGCCTCGCCCCGCCCGGCAGCGCCGCCCGCTCGGCTCCCGGCAACCGCGGTGCTATCCCGACCGGCCGCCGTTGTGCCCGGCAGCCCCGGGGAGGTGAGGGCGGCGGGGACCGGGGGTCCTACGGGGAGGCTGGGGCTGGGCTGGGCTGGGCTGGGCTGGGCTGGGGCTGGGCTGGGGCTGCTGTTCCCCCTCTTTCTCAACAGGGCTGTGTCCGGTCCTGCTGGGCCGGGGGAGCTGACAGGAGGAGCCCCTCGGCTCTCCCCAGCCCAACTGTGTTTCTTTTGCCGGGCCCTTACTCGTCCCTCTCCCCGTCCCCGTTTTAATTCACTTTTAGGACGTAGCACTAATGTAGGAGGCGGCTCTGGCTTTCTGTTCCCCGGCGGGAACCTGAGGAAACGCAATCGCGAGTTTGGGCATCGTGTTTCCAGGGGAACCCTGCCGTGAGGCTGTGGGGATTGCCGTGCTTGGCTGCACGCAACACTGAAGCCCTTGCAGAAAGACATTCTTTTAGTGCACCTGAATCCAGTCATACATCAGTGTTTTTTCTATTTTCCAGTCCTTATACGAGGAGATTAACAAATTTTGTTTGCTAAATGTCTGTAACCGTGGTGGTTACTATTCTTTCCTCACCTCCTTTTCCTTGCTACACATCTTCATCCGGCCCCCTGACCAAGATTCCTACTTCAAATCCTTATCGGTCTCCACTCTCTTGTTGCGCAGCCCAACTACTTCGCAAAACTGTGATCGCAAACCAAAACTCCTGTCTGTCTCTCAGACACACCACTTAGTTTGAATCCCATATCCACCCGCCCAAATTACAGCCCCCTGTGAAACCAACCGTAATTTGAATAGTAATTCACTCTGCACACACAAGCCAGGACTTAGCCACATTCCTTCAACCACGTTAACACCTCACTTTTCTCTTGTTTTAGTAATCTCACTTTAGTCTTTGCTAACTCACGCTGAAATTGCTTCTTACCTATTTGGGCCCCATATTCAGTAACATTGTTTGAGGCCACAGAACAGGAACTGTGAGACTGAGCTGTTTTGGTGCAGTCTGCCCAGGGCTGGGGGTTGATAGACTCATTTGCTGGTATCTTCTGTGCTTTGTACAGATGGTGGGTTAGCACCTGAAGAATTTTGTAACAGAACTTGACTCTTATGCAATGTACAAATCTTGAGTTAATGAAATGTACCATCATTTTCTACGATTGCAGACTTTGTATGTACCTTCTGTTGAACTTTGCAATTTTAGCATGTACTGTATTTTTCTGTTTTCTGAAACATAAATTTTCATATCTAAATTGTAGATATCCTTGTGGCTACCACATTTTATGTCTTATGTAAATTCAATTTAATATATGCACCTGTTAAGTTGCTTTCTGGACATGAATAATTGTATTCTCCTATTGCCTTTTTGTTATGGTTTTAGATGCTACACTCAGGTGGAGCACCTTCCAATAAAAAGACTTTGAGAACTTTGTTTCTTCCCACGGTTTTACCTTCAACAGTCACATCAGATATGTCACCATTACAGAATAAGCTACTGACATACCGAAGAAGCAAAGAACAGCAAGAGATGCTTAATCAATTACTGTGAGTTTCATGCAATTCAAGAAATGCTGAAGTTCAAATGAAGGAAACATCACACTCTAGACATCAGGGAAATAATAATGGTGTTTGTTAATTTTAGTAGAAGAGCATTTGTTTGTTGGAATCTCTGATTGTTTTTATTTTACAGCACCTAAAATCCGATTGAGGTGTGTTTGTTGGGGCTAGTCGTGAGGAAAAAAATAACCTTCCAGTTTTGAACATTATGACAGGCTGCGAAAAACAATTCAAAGAGAATCAAAATCTGGATCACTTGTTTTCTTTTGTATGAGTGATCCAAATATGGGTCTCCTTCTAAAAGGCTTCTTTGTCACTAACCTTAGTGGATTTGCTCCTGAAGTTAGCGATCTGTGTTACTTGCAGAGGAGCACAGCTGCCAGGATGATAGGTAAATTTTTTTTAGAGGGCTGATTATTTCATATAATTTTCTGACTAGTGTATACTCAAGATTTAAAAGTGTACCTTTTTAAGTATACATGTACAATGTGAAACCAAATAGTATTTTAAACAGAAATATGCAAATATTATTATGCGAAATCTTTTAGTAGTGTGATTAAAGAGCCAAAAGTGTTCCTGGAGAGTATTTCCATACTGTATGTACTCCTGAATTCATTTTGCCCAGTTCAGTTCATTTGCATGGATAGAGGAGTTGCAATCTTAATTTCCTTGGTCTGATAAATTAAAGAGCCTGCAAGAAGGATCCACCTTGCTGAAAGTGAATAAGAAGTATATTTTTGCATGTGTATCTGCTCAGTAAGTTAACTGTACTGTTGCTCTGTTTCTAGCAGGGGGTTCTCGTAAGTATAATAGATCAGTAGGACTTTGCATCTTTTTGGCTTTTTCATGAAGTGTTAATACACGCGTATACTTGGAACTGGCAGTCTTACTTCCATTTGGGAGTTTTTTAGCTGAGTTATATTGAGGTGAAGCTGGAATACTCTTTGTAAGATATGCACAGGCTATATCGCAGAAGGATGGACTGAAATCTTTTAATGCATAAGGTCATGCCAACGTTAACCTTTAAAGTTTTCTGATAGTTATTTAGCAATTTATAACCAGAGGCAGTAAAAAAGAACTAGGAGTTCTATTCTGTACATTATTTCTTGTTTCATAATACAGTTGGGCAAGATCTGTTGTAGTTTGTTGAGGAAAAGTATGATCCCAGCAGGAGCACTGGGCAATTGGTGAGACTGATCAAGATGTATATATAGAAATACATACGTATGTGTATATTGATTGTGATTAAGATAAATGTGGCTCTTTCTGTAAGAGAAGACAGAACATGCAAAAAGAGCCTCACTTTTTAGTGATCAGACAGTTGGCAAACATGAAAAAACAGGTTAGATCAATTAAAATAACTGCATTATTTTTAATATAGTATTTGTATTTTTTCTGAACTTCTGACTGTACATTTTACTTTAGAATTGATCGAGCTTTAAAAGTCTATTCTGAATCCATGGAAGAAAAATATCACAGAGTTCCTGCACCCCCTATCCCAGAACTACCTGCCACTGTGAGTGTGTATTTCTTCAGCATTATTGCCAATTTTATGCTTTGTTATTGGGCATTTATGCTCTTACTTCTCAGTATTTACTTGAAGATACTTCTTATCTCAGTTCTTAGTAATTCATAAATAGATTTATATGCACAAGTAGTCCTATTGAAATTGATACCTGTATATATACAGTTAAGTCTTTACTTAGGAATCATACCTGTTAAATTTAAAAATCAACATTTATATTTCTGACTTTTTTTTGTGTATATGTTCTTAATACATTAGGATTTTTTGTTCTTTTTTATACAGATGAACAGTGAGCAAAAACAACGACGAGTGAGTTAAATTCTTTCTTCTGCTTTTTTAAAGTGGAATAATAAATTATATCTATTCAGAAGAGTTGAGTATGTTATGTGGAATTTGTATCTGTTAAACAGAAAAAAACTTTGCAATAGTCTTGTAGGGGGAAAAATGCAATCGAAGGCAAAAATGGGAATCCTTTCTTGTGATCCAGAAGGAAAGAGTTTTCTGTTACAGAAAGCATGTGTATGTCCAGCAGTAATTAAAGTTTTGATCTAAAATTTACTTAAGCTCATTACATAGAAAATATCCTATGAGGCTTCAGAGTTTTTTTCAGTTGAGGTCATAGATCATACTTTAGCCTTTACAAAAAGTAGTCTTTGACATTGTTCATTTGATTTCAACAAGGAATAAAGATGTGCGAATATTGGTATAATTTTTAAAATTGAATTGTGTATAGTTTTAAAAATAATTTATCTCTGAAAGCCACTTTCAACTTAAATTAACATTGAAATACTTGTGTTAAGTAAGCTAAGGGAGCTTCTGGTTTTTTTTGGTCGATGTTAGGTAAACTCATTTTGAAGACAATATATATACCGTTTTATAACAAATGCATCACTCAAAAGCATAGATACCTATTTGTTTGGCAAAACAAAACCAAAAAAACACACCTATTTGTGCATACTCTTTGCTAGATGAATGTTTGTCCAAAGAACAGTAGTATGAACTTGGAACTCTTTTATTATCAGTCAGGAACTTCTTCAGAGAAACAAGGAAAATACTAAAAAGGTACAATACTTCGTACTTGAGTACTAAGACAGGGAGACCGTTTTATCAGCTTGTGAGTAGCTTTTAGTGCACTACTGAGTGAATACTTAAAAGATTTGATTATGTCTCCCACCCATAGGTATAAAAAATGACAAATAAAAAGGAACTTCATTGTGAAACCTAATGTAAAAAAATATTTACACAGCCCATTATTAGACCTCTGATAATACTGTCCTTTCAGACCAACTATCTCTTTATGAAGAAGTGTGTGCAAAGTAACCCGGTGGTTCCCATTCAGCAGCAATGTCTAAAGTCTGTGCTTGCTCTGGTGCCACAGTCACTCATGGAAGGCAAAGACAGAGAGCTGTTAGTTGAAAAGCTTTTAGGGCAGATAATAAAGGACTTTGAAAAGAGCATGAAAAGATGTGTGGGTAAGTACCACAAGCTCCACAGTATTAATATTACTGTATGTGTGTGTATGTGTATATGTGTGTGTGTATATAATATGTAACAGCTTATAATGTGATATGTTATCTATGATAATAATATATATAGCACATGTGTATTATATGTACACACGCATATATATTATATAGATTTTATAAGCTGTTACATATTCTCCCACAGAAAATATTTTTCTAGATTGTTCTTTCAGCGAGGCATGACTTCTGCAATTAGCCATTCATTTCTTTCATTTGGACTAGTAAAAAGTTATATAATCCTATCTTAACCAGTCTCAAGCTATGGCTCTGGCAAAGGCAGCTGTAGACTTCACACTCACGTCCGTATTTCATTAAGCCTTTAACCTTTTCATATAATTTGGTGCATGAATGTATGGCTGTTTTCTACTAAAGACAGTAGAACCTTTCTATGTACTAGTCATCCTTTATTTTTTTTACAGCTTCAGGAATAGCAGCTTTTTTAAGCCGTTTGACCACAAGCACATGCATAATTTTTCTAATGCTGCTTTCTCTCATGAATAAGATCCCAATGAAAATTTGCAAAGATAATTAACTATTTTAGAAATCACTCACAACTCATCTGAAATTTTAAACTTTTAAAAGAGATTCATAAACTTGAATTTTGAAAGTGGATTCCCTTGAATTCATGTCTTAACATCTTTATTTACATCTTTAATATCTGAAAACTAAAATTTAGCCATTTTTTGTCAATATTTTAGTGAAGGGTTGATCTTTTTTAAAACACCAATTAAAAAGATCAACAATTTAAACTGTGACCAACTTTATAATGTCATCAGTGGGATAATTATAGTATCCCACTATATTTATATGTAAAAAAATGCTATTAATACCTAATTATTTAAATACTAGTTTATCTAGTGAATAAGGGACAGAGTGGCTGGAAGTTAGCCACCTGATTCTGTATGGGTATTTTCAAAAGCTGTGATTTTGAGCTACCTTTGGGAGAATGATTTTTTGGAGACTTGGATGTACAGTTACCTTTCCATCCCACTATGTGTGTAGGCCAACGTGGAGAATGACAGAGGAAGTACAGTGCCTATCGAACATGCTCATACATTTATTGATTTTTACTTTTTTTCTTCGTAGTGCGAAGTGTTCTTATTAAGCCAGATGTAAAAGGGCTTGAATACGAAGAGGAGGCACCTTTGCCTTTATCACCTTTGTGAGTGGATTAAATTAGCAAATTACCCATAGGCAAAACACTCAGTTGCATGTGAGAAATTCTAATTGAGCTGCATGAACAGAGTTATGGTATAATATTAATCCTGGAGACCCTTAATGAGGTGGTTTTTTCTGTTCATAGTGGATTTTATATCTGAAGTTCAGAATTACAATGACAATGTTTTAATGCTTTTGCTACAGTTACACTGAGTAGAACCAATGAGTGCAAATGAGACTTCCAGCCCTGAGAGCCTAGATACTAAAGTTGCTTCTGGAATGAAGTGTGTCCAGGCAGGACACTTTATCCACAGACAGCAACATCATGCAGTAGGTTAACATGCTGAAACTGCATCCAGTGCCAAGGTTTCATTTGGCCTTGGTGCTATGGGGTGAAACCTTGAGACCAAATGCAAAGTAGAAGAGGAATTGAGGTAGACAGAATATAATTATCTGAATTGTACAATTTCTGGAACATTAGAACATCTGCCACCTAAACGTTGATGATAAATACTTCCTGTTAGCAGTTTATTGAAGTTTGAAGTTTACATTGATAGAGCTTCTGGAGGAGCAGGTGATTTGAAAATACTCTGGAGTATAAAATCATGGATGATTAGACAGATTATGGCTTCCACAGCATTATACTGAGGATGTATGTATGGCACTTAAGTAAATGTTTGTTTTCATGAATAAGGTTTTTGATACTTTTGTTTATCTGTAAGAATGTTTTACTCGAGTATTACTTGAACTCCACTTGTGTTTGTTTGTTTGTTTGTTTATTCAGGGGCCTAGATTTTTCTAGACCATGGCATAACAGTTTTATCCACGCAAAAAATCGGATCCTTTCTAACTTGCATATTCTTCACCCCACAATGAAAACTTTACTGGATTTTGGTTATTCAGCATTTTCTACCTTTCTTATAGCGGATTTTTCAAGTTTCAGGTAAAGTCTGTTTTGGTGAATTATTAACCGATAGATTTTTGAAGCTGGTAAACAAAAGAGTTTGTGCATTTCTATTACTTACTGTGTTTTGGGGCTTTTTTCTATAATAAATTTGTTCAATCTGTCATTTAAAGTTCTTTGAGCAGGTTACTTTGTGCTCATAGAATCATAGTGTTGTGTTGTCACAACTTTGTGTTGTCACACATTTAATTTAACTTTTCTTCTAAGCATAAATATTTTACTTGCCCTTAAATTTCTGGTAATATCAGCTGTTTCGGTTGATGTTTTGTCTGTAATTCTGTTAAGGTCCACTCATTATTTAGTTAATGTCAATGCCATGATCTCCATGAAACGCTGGTTTAAGTGGATCATATTTCTTATTCTTACTATTTTTCATCAGTTATTGAATTTTATTTTTAATCTTGGAACTTCATTGTCTTTACCTCGTTTTTTTTCTGGTAACTGTTCTTCATTTTCTAAGGTTTGAGGTATTGTTTTTTTTCTTTTAAGACTGCAGAAGTGGTACTTAGGTTCCCACTCTGCTTACTGCTAAGAAAGAATGTGTTTCTAATACAGTATAACATTAGTATCGCTTCACTCCTTTTTTTTTTTTACTATTTTCTGTATACAGTAGGCTGCAATTTTCTTTTGTAGATTGAAGGGGCCAATTGACTGTGAATCTTTAAAGACCGATGTCTCTTTATGCTGTTCAAAAGCAGAAGAGAAGATACTGAATACATGGTATCAAAGAGTTATCAGCCTCTTCGCTCAGAAGGAGGCATTGAATAGTATAAACTTAGATCAGGTTGACTCTTTCTACAACTGTGTGGCTACGCTCATGATTAATCAGGTAAATATGCTTCCTCCTTGTGATTAACTTCATGTGAAATGTAAGGGGGTTTTGAGTTTACCGAAAATTAACAGTCCTTTAACATCAAGTTAACTTGAAGCATCTGTTGTTTACATTGTTCTGTTTATGAATATAATAATCAGTGGGAATATCTAAGTTCAGCATTTCAAGAAGGCAGACATTTTTAGGATCAAACCTTTATTTACTCTGTAGAAAAATAAAGGAAAATATTCTAATCAAATTATTGTCATATTAAAAAAAACACAGCACATCAAAAACCAAACAGAAAAAACAAACACCAAAAAAACCACCACCGCATTTAGAGGAAAATGCATTCCATTTATTTCATTTATATTTAAGGCACATATTACTAATAGACTTACTTTTGTAGCAAGAATAGATGCATGGACTTTACTGAAGTGTTTGTGTACATGTTTATTAGTTTGCGCTCTTAAAGGGTTGAGACTAATACCCACTGAAGTCATCAGAAAGATTCATACTACTTCAGCTATCTATGAATCAGGCCAAAAGTACTACAACGAATGGAAAACCTGATTTACTGAATGAAGGGAAGGTGGGATGGGGCTCCCTGTTCTTTCAACTAGTAATAGGAGATATGTTTTATGATCTAGCTGAAAGAATTCTTGAGAAGAAATGTTGAAGCATTTGTGAAACTTTTTGATCCTGAAGACAGAAGTCGTCTACCTTTATTTAAGATGGAACTGATTCTTGATGAAAAAAAAATGGAATTTTATCCAAGCTTCCAAGACCTGGAAGAAGCAATTCTGTTTATAGTGAATCGTATAGGACAGACTCTCCAGGTATGCTTTTATCTTTATTTAAATATGTAAGTGCTAAGCAGCTCAGCATGTGTAGATATTAGTAATTTAGGATGCCGACTATGATGGTAATGAGAAGCAGAATGCATCTCCTGATAATTATTTTCCCTGAGGATTCTGCAGGTCTTATAATGAATCGTGATGCTCAGCAGAACTCTAGGCTCTGAAACTCATTTTGCTGTTCCTTGTTCATGAAAAATTGGCACATTTGCTACTGGTTGTTTTAGTCTGCTGTTTTAAACTGCAAAACTGTGTATATGTCCACAAATGAATAGTCGGTCTGTTCATTGAATAGAAATCAGTCTGAAAACTTAACCAGGAAGGAAAGCTAGCTAGAAGATAACCTTTTATATATTTTTTTTTTCTTTTGTATGTTTAGAAAACCTGGAGGTGCTTTAAATACAAATAGACACACTTAACAATTTATTTATGTATTTTTTAAGGCATGTCTTTTTAACACTGAAAATCAAGTAGTTTTGCAGTGTATACTGTGAACTAATATTTTGCATAGAAATATCTCTAACACCTTATTTATGTGTGATGATTTACCATAAACTTGCATTAATAATTAAGATCCACAAAGAAAAACAAAGAAAATCAGAGTTGATATGCCTTGCTTAAAAAAAAAAAAAAAGGCACCAAACAACTAGTATATACAATACCTAAGGATTTATATTATAGGAACCAATCTGTGACGCAGGGAAGGCAAGCCTTTTCTAGTGGCTTTTAAGTGTATCCCTGCAAACTGAGTATTGGCCTTTAATCATATGTGATAGCACTTTCAGAAAAGTGTTTTGGATTTAGTTGTGTTATTTTGCATGTAGGACAGAATTCCAATTTATGTAAGATTGGATAATGTAGTTAATTTTTGTCCGTCTTACATGTTTCTTGTTAAGCTTCTTGAATCTGGAGGAATTGTTCTAGGTCTGTGTCACGTGCCTGGCCTTAATTGTGATTAGGGTCTCATACTTTTCTGATATAGTGTCTTCTGGAGATTGCAATTTACTTTTAAAATAAATGTATCCCTGTATTGCTTTTATATTTAAATTAAATAATCAGAAGTTGCACTTCTATTAGAACGTCCAAACAGTACATTCTTGGCTAGCGGGAGACACTACTTGTCTGGACACTGAGCTTCCTACTCACGTCATATCATGGGCCACATCTACACTGAAAAGCTCTATCAAAGGCAACTTAGAAGGTCCAAAGGAATATTTTGAAAACTATGGTGAGTGATAAAAGAGTATGTTTAAATAATGGCTGTGTTACTTTGAAATAAGTAACTTACTGTACAGTGTGTTATAAAATGTGTATTTCTCAAATTGCAGTTGAAAAGTATGGCTGGCTTGTGGATGGAACTGCACAGGCACGTGTAGAAAGATTTGAAGCAGAACAACACAGTTTTGGTGAATACACTGCTGTAAGTTTTTATTTCTACGTTTTGTAAGTAATATTTACAGTATGTATAGCAGTAATAAAAAGGGATCAGAGAATAACAGGTATTCAGCCTTTAGCTAAAAGTTATGTTGACTGCCTCCAAATGTACAAAATAAGCTTTTTCTTTCCGTAGAAGTTTATGTGGTAAATAGAAAAAACTAGTATTTATTTTCTCGGATGTGTAATACTTGTTCATTTAGCCAACTATTTAAATAACAGCCCTGCAATGTAAAATCTAATGTTCTTTTGAAGTTCATAGATGAATTCTTCACCCTCGAGAAGGAAATCTTGAGTTTACCAGAGATGGCTTATTTTCCAATGATCTGTTTGAATTGTGAGGATTTAAAGCAAGGTTTGGCTAGTAGTGCAAACACCTTTGCAAAAATGTTGATGGACAGAATAGTTGCAAATTACAGAGAGGAAAACGAAAAGTAAGTAGAATTTTCTGTTTGTGAACGTTATGTGTGCTAAATCCATAGTGGAAATATTTAGAAGAAATGCAAATATACCATACTCTTTTTTATGAAGGCTCTTGGCTAAGTAAAAATTTCATGGAAGTTGCTCCAGCTGATGCATTTTTTCCTCTGCTCTAGGCTTAAAAACTAGTGGAGGAAATTATTATTAAGCTTGGATAATGGGAGAGCTAAAAGATCAAAAGGCTTCATTACTACTACGGCTTTTTAAGTGTGAAATACAGTAGTACAGCACTGTCAAAGACCGGATGGATTCTTGTATTACATGATAGATACCTCTAGGCTTTCATAGATAATGCCAGATAGTAATACTAATGGATTCTAATGGTTAACTTGCAGGTATAGATTAGATCATTAGTGAAGTCATATTAAATTGTTCAGTTAAAATGGACAAATTATGGTCCTGTTTTACAGTGATTCCATATTAGCAGAATGAAAGAATATGTAATAGGGATGTGTTTGAGTGTGTGCTAATGATACTGTGCTTAAGTTACTTAAGTATTTTATGTACTTATTAAAAATAATTGAAGCATTTGTTGCAAAAGAATACCGCCAAATTCAAACAAACCTATTATTGTAAGATAATAAATAGTATTTTGCTAGGCTTACTTGTTCATATTCTCTATTTAATTTCGTATATTTAATTTCATAAAGTAATGGAGCTGTACAGGGGTAATACTTAAAAGACAGTGATTTGAACTTTAGTTCTATTCAAGCTGAACTAAAATCTTAAAAAGTTTTTTAAAATCTTTAAATCTTTAAAATCTTTAAAAATCTTTAAAAAGCCAAACTAAAATATTAAAAAATTGATATTTTATGTAAAAATTAATTTATAGGATATGTAGAGAATTTGAAACAATTAAAGAACGTGCATTAAAAGTTCCTGAGACCACAGAGGAAATGATGGAAACAATAGCTTACATAAAGGAGGTCAAAACCAAAGGTGTTCAGGACCTTTTGCGAAGGATCAAGGTAAATGACTATTCTTTCATTCTTATTTTTTACCAAACGTGCTGGTGTATACAAATACAGAATTCATTCTGGAGTGCAGAGAATTTAGTCTAGTCTTATTGCGTGTATTAATAAACTGTACCCTCAGTGTTGCTTCATATTAAAGTGGAAAGTTCTGCTCATTCTTTGACATATGCCTTTCTTTGAGAAACAACCTAGGCTTGTGATTCCCCATTCCCATGTGTTCTGCACATCTGTGAGGAAATGCAGCTTTTGATAAAATAAAGCAGACTGAAAGGCATTCAGGTTATTGGTTGTGCCTAGAAACTTATTTCAGGGTTGCTTAAAAAATCTATTTCTGTAAAAGCAAAGATAATTTTAAAATTATTACTTTAAAAGTAAAGATAATTTTATGTATAATAAATCATGGCTTTGAACACACAAGAAGCAATTTGCTATTTGAGCAGAACATAGATGATGATATGTTAGCACTAGTACCACGTGTGTGCTTGGAGAACAAACCTGGAAAATTGTGTAAGGTGTGTGTCAGCCAAAAACATTATTGGATAAGAACCTCTGTGCTTTATTATACATTAGGATGATGTGCATCAGATTTTCTGGTTTGGTAATACGGCTTTAAGGATAACATATTTATGTTGCATAATGTTATAAAATGATATCTGAAGATTTCACACTTATATTAACTGGCCACAGAAGTCATATTTAGAGAAAGAAGTTCATGAAGGGGGCAGGGATTTGAGTAACTTTTTACATATTTTGAATGTTAATATTCAATTGCCTGACATAGCTCTAAATTCTGAGAAGTCCATGAAATGTAGATTCCTATTGCATCATTGTAGATCATTTTTTTCCTACCTTGTGTCTTAAATAGGCCTATGATACATAAAGTTTTGTGATATGTCTATTATAGGAGTGCTGTTGGCAAATGAATTACTTCTTAGATGTTTTTTTATTTGCTCCTGAAGACATTGCACTGAATGCAACAGTTCTTCTATGGCCAAAGAAGATTGACCCTATTTTTGATGAACATGATAATGTAAGGGTATTTTCTTTGTTTATGGTATATTTTGACTTGTTAGATTTTTCACTTTTCTTGAGCTATTTATTTTTTCAGCAGCTAGATATATCTGTACATATAACATGAACCTTACTCATTTTGAAGAGCTTAAATAATGCATTTCCAGGTTTTTATATCAAAAGAGGGCTTTTTGGAGTAATTTAAAAATGCAGAAAATTGTCATTGCAGCTTAAAACACTCAACAAGTCCTAATATCTTAATTTGTTTGTGCTCAATACTACGTAATTCATAGGAATGTAAAAAATTACTACAATGCAATTGACTGTTACTGAAAATATAACTGCCAGCCCTTAATAACATTTGTTAGTAATGAACGGTAGGAATTGTGTTACTTAGGTAGCTATCACTAATAGGAAATACACGACATCTACAGTTACAAAGAGAACATTAGATTATTAGATTTTTTTTTTCTTTTTTTTTTTTTTTCTTCCTCTGGTCTACATTTGTCTTGCTAGCATTCTTTCTCTCTGGCTAAGATATAGTAAGTCAAGCCTTTTGGTGTTCTTTTTTCTCTTTGTAGTAATTGTGTAGAATTTGTCCTTGGATTTATTAATGACTTTTAGAAATGGCATTTAACATTTTTTATAAAAATAGCAATACCTTTTAAATATCACAGTTGAGGATTTCTCTTCTGCTATGTTTGATTTCCATACTACAGAATATGTCCAAGGATATTGAATAAATCTCTAACTTAAAATATACCCAGACAGTGAGATTGTCTGATAACATGCAAACAAAATATTTTACATTAATGTAACACCCCCCCCCCAAATGAGTGGAATTAATTTTATACTTGTACACAGAGAATTCATGACGCTTGTTCAAATTATTTTAATGAAAATGTTGCTACAGAGTGTATCTGACTTATTAATGGGAGTCCCTCAGAAGTGTATCTCTCGGTAGCTGACTATCTGGCAACTTGCATTGTGCTAGAACTTAAGGAAAAGAATATTTTTACATCAGATCTTCACAAGTCTGCAAGTCTGAATTTTATACTGTTAGATATAAGTCCATTCCTCATAGAATCCCAGCATCATAGAACGGACCCTTAAAATTCATCTAGCCCAACCTCCGTGCTGAATGGGATCTTTCACTAGATCAGGTTGCTGAAAATCCTGTCCAAACCAACTGTGAACATTTCCAGTCACAGAATCACAGAATCGTCTAGGTTGGAAGAGACCTCCAAGATCACCGAGTCCAACCTCTGCCCTAACACTAACAAGTCCTACACTAAACCATATCACTAAGGGCTACATCTAAACGTCTTTTAAAGACCTCCAGGGATGGTGACTCAACCACCTCCCTGGGCAGCCCATTCCAGTGCCTCACAACCCTTCCCGTAAAGAAGTTCTTCCTAACATCCAACCTAAACCTCCCCTGGCGCAACTTTAGCCCATTCCCCCTCGTCCTGTCACCAGGCACGTGGGAGAACAGACCAACCCCCACCTCTTTACAGCCTCCTTTAAGGTACCTATAGAGAGCGATGAGGTCTCCCCTGAGCCTCCTCTTCTCCAGGCTAAACAACCCCAGCTCCCTCAGCCGCTCCTCGTAAGCCTTGTTCTCCAGACCCCTCACCAGCTTCGTCGCCCTTCTCTGGACTCTCTCAAGCACCTCCATGTCCTTCTTGTAGCGAGGGGCCCAAAACTGAACACAGTACTCGAGGTGCGGCCTCACCAGAGCCAAGTACAGGGGCACAATCACCTCCCTAGCCGTGCTGGCCACACTGCTTCTTATACAGGCCAGGATGCTGTTGGCCTTCTTGGCCACCTGAGCACACTGCTGGCTCATATTCAGCTGCCTATCAACCAGTACTCCCAGGTCCTTCTCTGCCAGGTAGCTCTCCAACCACTCATCTCCCAGCCTGTAGCGCTGCTTAGGGTTGTTACACCCCAGATGCAGGACCCGGCACTTGGCCTTGTTGAACTTCATGCAGCTGACCTCAGCCCATCGGTCCAGCCTATCCAGATCAAGTCATTGGGTACCCACAACTTTTCTGTGCAACCTGTTGCAGTGTCTCACCACCCTCATTGCGGAAAATTTTTTCCTTATATCCAATCTAAATCTACCCTCTTTCAGTTTAAAACTGCTGCCAATCATACTGTAATGCAGTTGAAAAGGACTGGTTCCTCTGGAGAAGTTCTGTTTGTCCTTCACAATTTTTGTGTGGCAGTAGTATTCTTGTCTTAGGAGATCTCCTTTGCAGAGATTGATTTCTTAGTTGATACCTTAAAAGTAACCCACTTTTGTGCAGATCCTGTGCTTTAGAGTTTTCCTGTGTTCTATAATTTCTGCCTTTTATAGCAGTAGATACATGTGGGATAGCATTGGCCTTCAACAACTGTAGATGTCTCCTTTTTTGGCAATAAAGCATTGAATCCTAAAGATAAGAATCTCTTTATTCTTTGCTGTAATACATCTGGTCTTTATGGTGTCAACATTTACCCTGTGCTGTAGCAATTGGAGCTTCCCTATCTTTTTCTGAAGGAGTCCTTCATGCAATTCTAACTGCTATGATTGTTGACGTACGGGTTCCACATTAACGTACAGAGGCTGCACACACTTAAATGGGACATACAGGAAGCAACTCATCAAGAAATGTGTTTATTTTAAGGGTAATAACTTATCTGTATCATTTATTTCCTGCCTGTGCTAAATATTTAATTTAGACAGCACTGTGTATGTTAATTATTGTGGGGATTTACAACCGCTTCTGCATTGCTTTTTACTATAAAAACAATTACCTGTTTTGTAGATGATTGAAGAGTCCAAAAGTAAAGGAGAACAAGAATTAATACAGAAGTCTGAGAAACTGATGGTGGAATTAGAAAAGCTGGCACATTCTGTAACAGAATTTGAAGAATACTCAGAACTGGACTGCATGCAACAGGTATGACCAGCATTTAGCGTGAAATGGATAGAAATGTTCTGTATGTTTAAAACACAGGGGTCCTGGAAGGAATTTAGAATTAAGTAATCAATTCTGTTAGCAAATGTGAACTACAAAGTGTATTACCCTCTTGCCACAATGTCAAAACTCATTAAAAGCTCTACCCCCACCTGTCTGTTTTCTTGGTCTATACTGGTAATAACATTTGACTCAAATGAAAGTTTACTATAAAATTGTGCTTAAATTAGCTGATAGGTTCCTTCCCCTTGGGAGGAAGCTGCAGGCTGCCATGAGGCCTCCCCTCAGCCTGCTCTGCTCTGGGCTGAACAAACCAAATATGCCAGGACCAGAATCCAGCATTTGTTCTTAAATTTCATATGTCTGGTGATTGCCCAGCACTCTATCAAGATCTCTCTGCAAGGCCTCTCTACCCCTGGGGGAATCAACAAACAAAAATACGAAGACTTACTATGTTTTGATGCTTTATTTTGATAGCTGTTCAGAGTATAGCTTAGTTATTTCTCAAGACATTCAATTATTTGATTTCAGTATGTAGCTGACCTGAGAGCATTACAGAAACGCATACAAGAGGCAGATGAAACAGTAGCTCATATTAATAAAGAAGAGACTCTGTTCAAGTGGAAATTGAGTGACTTCCCACTCCTCAGCAACTTAAAAGTTGATATTGAACCATATCAGAAACTCTTCCAACTTATACTGAAATGGCAGCAAACACAGAAGAGGTATTTCAATATTACATACTTGAGGGTAAATGAGGGAGAGTGGACAAAATACTCATGCTAATTTTGTTCATGTCAGCTATAGAACTTGCCATTTGTTTTCTTGTAAGCTTTTATCAGTTGCTAGAAATCCAAGTTTAATGGTACTATAGTTTATATATTAGGGTTGTTGTTTTTAATTCAGCTAGAAAACATCTTTTTTTTAAATGCAATACAAATAAGTATATTTCATATTGGATTCTAACTGTATTGGTCACACTGGTAAGTCTATAAATAAGACAAGTTCTGTGAAAGAAATGTATTGGGACAAAAAAAAATGGTTAGGTATGAGCCATTTTGTATGCCAGAAGAGGAAGAAGTTTAATTAGGAAGGTCACAGTCTGCATGTAATGAAAACCATACTTTATCTAATGTCCGTCCAAAGTGCCATGTAGATGTGCTCAAATGATTATGTTGCTTTCCAGTGGTTAGATATTACCACAAAAATTGTAATATGACTCTAAATAAAGTGAGATATCTTACCAGTTCTTGCATTCTTTCAATAAGACTATAAAGTATTAATCTTTTTTAAGAGCAGGACAGAAATACACAGAAGAGCATGATCAAGCCACCCTTAGTAGTGCGTTAGAATTTTGTGTAAAATGATGGTAACTGGAAACAAGAGCTTTACTCTCATGTAAATAACTATTAAATTAATCTGACTCATTTGTGTTGCAAAACAAAGTGTTAAATGTTTGTGGAGTACGTTTGCTATTCTGTTTTTTAACTTTGTTTTTTCCTCAGATGGATGGATGGTGCCTTTTTGGAACTAAATGGGGAAAGCATGGAGGCTGAGGTTGATGATTTTTCTCGAGAGATATACAAAATGTCAAAACTCTTCCAACAAAAACAGAAGAAAATTCAGCAGGAGTTGAAAAAGACATCACAACACAGAACTGTAGAAGAGAAGAAAGGAGAAGAAATAAAGGCAAATCCAACTCTTACAATGTGTTCTTCAGTTCTTGAGCAGATTAAAGACTTTAAGGTAAAAATAAAATGGCGAGGGTTATTAATATTTAATGCTAAGGGACAAATCCTAAATTAATTACTCAGTATGGGTAAATGCTGCAGTGTCAGAGTTTTCCTCTTTAAGTTAGGATATTGAAGTTTCATACAAGTAAAACTCATTTAGAACTACTAACTTTCCTAGTAAGTTGGATGGTGCACCAGGGCCAAATTTCTTCTGATCTCACACAAATGTTCAGAGACGCAGGAGGGCAAAACCTTTCCTCTTCCATTCTGTCCAGCAGGGCCTCAAAAGGAAGGCCAGATAGCAGAAAGCTACTGCTTGTTTGAGTAATAGTTATGGCTATGCAATTTTTTTTAAGAATGTCTGTTAAACTTGCATTGATTAGACCCTAGATGAACTAGTGTACAAGGATTTACTCTTTTGCTACTCTGTGTTTGTGGACATCTAAATCTAGTCACGGGAAACTAAAGAAAAATGCTTGAACCTAAGCACCCTGAAGTATCCTCTGTAAGTTATTTCTTCTTCCTATTGTGATAGAGAGAGCCAGAGCTCCGAATCACCATGCCTATATTGTACTGTCACATTTATTTTAATAGGATTGTAGAATTTTTAGCAGTTTTAGGGATGTGGACAGTTAAAGAGTGAATGCATACAGGGGAAAAGTGTTTTGGGGATTCAGGGAAACATTTAAGAATGTAGTTAAGAATTTTGACCTGGGACCATGTATTATATTAAGTAGAAGTCTGATTTAACATAACATAGTTGAAATTTTGTTCCTTTTCACTTTCTTGCCAAGACCTTTGCTTCATAGTATTATATTTCTTCTCCAATAATTTAATGCAATTATTTAGGAATGGAATGGATATGTCTGCACTTTTCAGAAAAGACTTTTCATGTCATCAGCTACTGCAACAGAATTTTAAATGCAAAACAAGGATGAGAAAAAAGTTGAGAAATAATGCACATTGCAATTTTTATGTTATAAATGTTTTTTCCTCAATTAGGAGAATATTCCCACTGTGAATGTCTTTTGTAACCCTGGCATGCGAACTCGGCATTGGCAGCAGATGTCAAATATAGTAGGATATGATTTAACACCAGACTCTGGAACTACCCTGAGAAAAGTTTTAAAGCAGAATCTAGCCCCTTATTTGGAAGAATTTGAAGCTATAAGTGTGGGTGCGAGTAAGGTAAGCATGGAGATTTGATAGTGACAAATATAATGTCAGGTCACTTTGTGCTGGCTTTTATGACCTGCCAGACTTTTTGCCTTTGCCCTTATATTAAAGAGATTTGGTGAGACTTTGGCCCATTAAAAGATATCTGTGAGTGTGTAAACATTTGTCTTTCACGTTACGTTCTTTGTATTTCCTGAGGGTACTGCTTTCTATGCACTAGAAAGTGAATTACTAAGAAAAACATTAAAAATAACTTATGCTGTTAGATCAAAATAGTTTATTCAGCTCAGTAGGATTATGTACTGAATTAATCAACCTGAGAAAAATAATAAAGTAAGTAGAATAAATTATTTTCTTTTCATATGGTAGGAATTTTCCTTAGAAAAAGCAATGCATGCCATGATGGAAACCTGGGATTCGATTTCCTTCAATATGACTGTGTATCGTGAAACTGGTGTTCACATTCTGTCTGCAGTGGATGAGATTCAAGCCATTCTCGATGATCAGATTGTGAAAACTCAGACAATGAGGGGATCGCCTTTCATTAAACCATTTGACAAAGAAATCAGAGTATGATGAGAAAAACATACTTTTTTTTCCATTTTGATTTGCCTAATAACTGTAATGCAAGAGTAAGCCAACAGTGTTACAATATTATTATTTGATGTTAGTGAAATGCATTATTGTTTCTTCAGCAAGATTCTTTGGAGTTCATTTAAGTCCTTCCTACATTATTTCTCAGTGTTGCAGTTCCCTCTACATCTCAAGTTTTGGTTCCTCTCTCGTTTGCCATTCAGATACAAGTGCAACCAAAAAAACTTTGGTTCACATACTTTGAAAACTGCTGTTTCATTTATGGTCTTTAACTTTGCTTCTTAATATCTTCAAAGTAAGATTTCATTATTGTTCAAATAATCGACATTTAGTGATGTAGTCCTTGAGTTTTGGAATCAAATTTTGAACTATAGTGTTTACTTTTGGGCAGGGAAACTTTTGGAGGGCTGGGAAAATTTTTCTTTTTTTTTTTTTTTTTTACATCAGGCCTCAGAACAATGATGGGATCAATTTACAGCTGCTTGTCTATTTGCAGAGATAGAGTAGTCTTTGTGGTGCTAATGCTATGTCTGCTGTCAGGAGAGAAGGTGGTCAATTTGCTATGCAGTTACCCTCTCTAATTCCTTCTATTTGTTTAGAAACAGGTGATTCAGGCAGGGCCAGTTAACATGTAATAATCCTGTAAAGGGTACTTATCCTTTACAGACAGCCTCTTCCAGAGTCATCAGCTATTGTCTACTTTTGAGACAGGATACTGGTCTGGCTGGATCGGTCCTCTGATCTAGTGATCTTTCTGGTATGCTTGTCCCTACTATAATTCAGCTGCAAACCAAGAGCTCCTTGCTGTGGGAGATGGAATATAATTTGTCACTGGTAACCTCCAGGGTGTTACTGAACCAGTAAGTTATTAAAAGATCGTAACACTGAAGTGATAACTGCATTTTGGGAAATTCATTTCCAGATATATTAAATTTCTGAACTCCTTTGGCCATCTATATAAGTGAAAGAACCTAAATACTCCTAAATATTTTTCCATTATTTTGCAGACTGCTAGACAGTTTTGTTTAATTTTCTTCTTGGGAACTAGAGCATCACAGTGTCCTCTTTTCCTCTAATTATTCTCTTTAATACTATTTGCGTGGAAATATCCATGTAACATTCTTTAAATATTTATTAAGGAATGGGAAAATCGCCTAATTCAAATTCAGGAGATAATTGATGAATGGCTGAAAGTGCAAGCACAATGGCTTTATTTGGAACCCATTTTTTCTTCTGAGGATATCATGCAACAGATGCCAGAAGAGGGGCATCTCTTTCAGACTGTTGATAAAAACTGGAAGGATATTATGAAATATTGTGCCAAAGACCCAAAGGTAAGGAAGAAAGACTGTATTAAAAAGAAACAGTAGTTTCTCTGTTTCTTTTTGGCATTGTTTTTGTTTATAGAATATACAATGATCAGCTACGTTAGCTGCCTAGGCTTTCTAGGAATAAAACAATGTTGTACCTTAGTTGAGCAACTTTTGCTGTGCAAAGTATCTTATTTATAACTTACAGTTTGCATGTGTTTGTTATTACAGGTTCTTGTTGCTACTTCCTTGCTAGGGTTGTTGGGGAAGCTTCAGAACTGTAATGAGCTTCTTGACAAAATCATGAAAGGGCTTAATGCTTATCTTGAGAAAAAGCGTCTCTTCTTTCCCCGGTACGATGTGCTTAGGCTATTTCAAAAACAAAAGTTTTGAACATTTATATTGTTGTTCAGTAAGGTCGGCCTTTAAAGTAGCTTGATAATTCAGTTAGCTTCCTTTCTTTTTTTTTACGTTTTTTTTTTTACTCTTTTTTTTTTTGTTCTCAATCTTTTTCTAGCTTCTTTTTCTTGTCTAATGATGAAATGCTGGAGATCCTATCAGAGACTAAAGATCCTCTCCGAGTTCAGCCTCACTTGAAGAAGTGTTTTGAAGGCATTGCTAAGCTACATTTCCTTCCCAATCTGGATATTAAAGCAATGTATAGTTCTGAAGGAGAATGTGTTGAACTGATTTCAAAGATTTCTACTACTGAAGCTCGAGGTGCAGTGGAGAAGTGGTTAATTCAAGTAGAAGATATTATGCTGAAGAGTGTACATGATGTTATTGCTAAGTCAAGAATGGTATGGATTTTGTAGTATGTTTTTTGTAATAATTTAATAACAATGGCACAAAGAGAAATAGACCTTTATTTTAAGGATGTCTCTTGGCTTCCTAAAATTCTTACTGATCACAAGTGTTCATATAGATGAAGTTATGGCACCAGGAACAAGTTAACATGACTTGCATTTATAGTGAGTTAAGTAAGAGTTTACTTTGAATAAGAATTAAGTTGTTTTCCTGTAACCGTGGATTTAATCTTTTTTTTTTTTTTAAAGATTCACAGCAATACGGTGTTTCTTGGATATATAATTTGAAGTTAATGAATTATTTAGCATTTTTTATTTAACTAGAAGTTAGAAATAAATAAAACATTTACCATGTGCTTGCTCCCTCCTAAAAGAAAATCATTTACCAGAGTATTTATATAATATGGAAAGAGAAGTACATGAATCTTAAAAATTATTTGATAACAAATTGCAAATCTAAAGGGAAGAAGGCATTTAAAAGATAACTTGGACTTGGAAAAAAAGAATAGATTGTTTTCAGCAAAGAATGTTAATAGGATCACAATATATGCTTCTGTATTATATCACGAAAACATAGAATGATTTGATTTGGATGAGACCTTAAAGATCATCTAGTCACAAGCCCCCTGCTGTCAGCAGGGACACCTCCCACCAAACCAGGTTGCCCAAAGTCCCATCTAACTTGGCCTTGAACAATTCCAGAGATGGGGCATCCACAACTTTCCTGGGCAGTCTGTTCCTGCACCTCAGGACCTCCATAGTAAAGCATTTTTTCCTTATATTTAATCTAAATCTACAGTCTTTTACTTTAAAGCCATTACCCCTTGTCTGTTGTTACACTCCCCGCTGAAGAGTCCCTCTTCAGTTTTCTTGTAGGCCCACTTTCAAGTACTGGTAGGCCACTAAGGTCTCCCAGGAGCCTTCATTTGTCCAAGGTGAACAACACCAACTCCATCAGCCTTCTTCATAGGAGAGAAGCTCCAGCCATCTGATCATCCTCGTGGCCCTCCTCTGGACTCACCCTAACAGGTCCACATCCTTCCTGTGCTGGGGGCTGCAGAGCTGAATGCAGGGCTCCAGGTGGGGTCTCATGAGAGTGGAGCACAGGGGGAGAATGACCTCCTTCAACCCGCTAGCTGCACTTCTTTTGATGCAGGCCAGGATACAGCTGGCTTTCTGGGCTGCAGGTGCACATTGCCAGCTCTTGTTGAGCTTTTCATCCAGCAATACCCCATTATTTAAGTATGCACTGACACTGTATTGGTACACTGTATTTATCTCTTTCAGGCATATCTAGAGACAGAGAGAAAAAGTTGGGTTCTGGAGTGGCCTGGACAAGTAGTTTTGTGTGTGTCTCAAATGTTCTGGACAAGTGAGGTACATGAAGTTCTTTGCAATGGACCAGAGGTACTATGTAATGCATATTTTATTTTATTTTATTTTTAAATTTTTATTCATTTTTCATTTCAGCTGATGTATTTTGCCTAGTCAAATCTTCTCTTTCTACAATCAAAATTAAATTTGATAAAACATCAGCATATGAGTTTGATATGCATGAATATCTGTAAAGTGATTTATACCTTTGATTCAGGTACTTGAATACTCTTGTTTAGAGCAAGCCTGGATTAAAATGTAGTTTTGGAACATACATGAAAAACTGTGACTGAGAGAAAAGTTGATGCAAAAAAAAAAAAAAAGATGATGTATGAATATATAGGTTTAATAAGCAATCTCCATTAAGGTATTTAGTTACTGTGAAGAAGTCTGGAACACTTGAAGCTGTCATATACTCAGTTTCATAATTACCTTTGTTTTTCCCAGGGGTTAAAGGATTACTATAACACACTTCAGCTTCAACTTAGTGATATCGTAGAACTGGTAAGAGGAAAACTTTCAAAGCAAACAAGGACTACACTGGGTGCCTTGGTTACTATTGATGTTCATGCTAGAGATGTCGTCATGGAAATGATTCAAAGTGGTACTTCTCTTTTAAAAATATTTTTCTTTCTGTGTGTCTTTAATTCCATAATGCTGAATTAATCAAAAATAGCTAACCAATCTGATTTTGCTGCATAAAACACCACGGTTTTAAGACGTGAGCATCAAATGTATGTGAGTATTTGGATGCGAACATAAACAGTAATAATTTCAAAGTTGTTTTAAATTTAAATCTAATAGAAAATCCAGTTATCTAAAACTTCTTTTACTTTTAATTATGCATTTATCAGGTGTACAGAGTGAAACAGACTTTCAGTGGCTTGCACAACTACGGTATTACTGGGAATCTGAGAACGTTCGTGTCTGCATCATTAATTGCAATGTAAAATATGCTTATGAATACCTTGGAAACTCACCACGCCTTGTCATTACTCCTCTAACAGACAGGTGTTATCGCACCTTGGTATGATCTCAACAATAAGTGGTACTAAATACCATATTTGCTGTAGTATGTTATTTTTTGCATTGTTCATTATAGCCATACTTTTAGGGCTTTCAGTTGTTGTGAGACTGCTATTTCTGTAAAAGGCAATTTTCAAAGATCATAATTTCTATAGATTATTGAAAATGAAATTGAGCTACAGTAGCAAATCTGGACAGCCCATCAACATGACTTAAATTTTAGTGGATTGTTTTGTTGTGAATGTGATTTTTAAAATATGTACAGAAAAACTTCCCTGTTTAGGTTTCGTCGCTTTCTAGGTTACGAGAACACGAAATCCATTTCTTATGCCCTGTAGTTGTTAAATGAAATGGAGAAGGAACCACTTGTGATCATAGCTTTCCTAAGGCTAGTAGGAGTTTAGCAACTTTTTAGTCTCCCTGCTCCTGCTAGAGGTGTTTATCTTTGTACTGTTCTATCATCAACTAACCTGACAATGGAAAATTACCATGCATACCAAAATGATATACTGTGAGGAGTACAAATGCAACAGAGGGGGACAGGGTAGGAAAGAAAAAGAAAAAAGGAAAAAGTATATTAAAGTAGAAGTGGAGGTAGAAAAGAGTAAACTAATTGCTTGAAGTCTGGTGTGAAAGATGTATCTAAACAAGACCTGAAAGACTGGATTCAATAAAGTTCGAGTAACTAATCATGGTCATGATCATAATGTATAAAACTAAATTCTCTTTTAGGGAAAATTCATTTCTCTTGTCTCTATTTCTAAGCCATAAGTAAATTTCAGATTATTTTTAGATTTGCATAATATATAAATGTACTTTTTCTTTTAGTTTCATACAGTCATTTTATTTATCTAATGCAATTTAAAGTAAGACTTTCATTCAGAATAATTTCATATGAATGAAGTACTAATAATTTCCATAAACTATTTCTGTTCCTTAGATTGGAGCTTTTTATTTAAATCTTGGTGGGGCCCCAGAGGGTCCAGCAGGAACAGGTAAAACAGAGACCACCAAAGATTTAGCTAAAGCTTTGGCTGTGCAGTGTGTTGTCTTCAACTGTTCTGATGGCCTCGATTACCTGGCAATGGGAAAGGTAAATAGAATTAAATGTTAGGCTTTGTATTTTATTTATTAGGATGAAAAACTGTAGGGTGCCCACTTTGCAGGGACACTTGAATAAATGAGGCTTGCTACCCTTGGACACAATATAATGGTCCCTACATATGTTAAATTTTCTATGCATCATGAAATCCTGTAAGTCACTAATTAAAACACAAAAAGAAACAAGTTTGCCAGAACAGAATCTTGTGATTTAGCTTTCTTTAAAACAAAGACTTTGTCATTATATCACTGACTTTTGCTCTAAACAGGCTTAGATATTATCAAAATTGTATCTTTCATATAATTAAACTTCCAACATGATACTCTTAGTTTCTTTAGAATCCTTGAAAATTGTGTTAGAGATGTTATTGCTGTCTTTCTTAATTTAACAGTTTTTCAAGGGATTGGCTTCGTCAGGTGCATGGGCATGTTTTGATGAATTCAATCGCATTGAACTGGAAGTATTGTCTGTTGTGGCACAGCAGATTCTTTGCATCCAGAGAGCCATACAGATAAAGCTAGAAAAGTTTGTTTTTGAAGGAACTGAACTGAAGCTTAACCCCAACTGTTTTGTAGCTATCACTATGAACCCAGGTTATGCAGGACGTTCTGAACTTCCAGATAATCTGAAGGTAAAATTGTAAAATATATGCGTTTGCTTAAAAAAAATATTTTAAAAATAGTAATAAAAAATACGTATTTCTGGTATTATTTCAGGTTTACTTCATATTTTACCACACACTTGTTTTGTGATTTACACATACCAAATCTCTTTTTTCCTAACTACTTCTGTTATTTCTGAAAGAATTTAAACCTTTTTTTTTTTTTTTTCCTCTTGTGTCTATTTCTGTTTTTCATGCTTATTTTTCCAGGCCAAAGACTTCAATACCGTAACAAGTAAACTGGCAAGTGTCAGACTGTTATTAGATTGTATGATTTGGATGATAACTTTGTTAAGTTGGAAGGATATTTTGGAAGAATGCTTTAAGAAAAGTATTTTTACATAGCATTTATTGTAGGCTTGCTTAAAAGAAGTTCTGGTGAACTACACTTCATACATATAATGAGTTTGCTTAGATTACATGGTTAAATAAAAACTAAGGGATTATTTTTGTGACTAGATTAGCTGTTTCATTGAGGTGGTTTGGCTTTAACAAAGTAATTTGGAGCCTTTTGGAAGCAGTGCTACAGTGTACTGTTCCTTAACACTCAGGGTAGGGCAGAGTAGGTGCTATACTATACATGTCAATTTAAAGCAGACTTAATATGGTATGAAAATATGTCAAGCACTGATTACCTCAGGAAAGGAAGTGCATTCTCTCATGCTATCTACATCACTTACTGCTGTGTTGGATGCGTCAGTGTAAGCGGCAAACTGCACTTCTGAGGCAGTGTTGAGGGGAAATAGCTGCAGAGTGTCTTTCCTGCATTGACGTGTACATGGAGATGAATCTTGATGGTGTTGTGTTTACATTAGCTTCCTAGCAAGTCATAAACTGTCTCTGCATAAATTAGCAGATTTTATTAGCAAATTTTTCTATTTGATTGGCTCCCAGTGTTCTGCACACTACTGCTTTCCAGTGTGACAGTGTAAATGATCCACAGCTTATCTACATAATCATATTAAGCAGTACTTCAGTAGAAAGTAGAAATGCTGTGGTGGGATGATCCATTACCCACAAAAATTATCTAAAGATATTTCTTTGGGTATATGTTTCAGGTTCTTTTCCGAACAGTAGCCATGATGGTTCCTAACTATGCTCTGATAGCAGAAATTTCTCTGTATTCATATGGATTTCTGAATGCAAAGTCACTGTCGGTGAAGATAGTAATGACCTACAGGCTTTGCTCAGAACAGCTTTCCTCTCAGTATCACTATGACTATGGTATGCGAGCAGTTAAAGCTGTTTTGGTGGCTGCTGGGAATCTAAAATTGAAATTTCCGAAGCAAGATGAAGATGTATTGGTGAGTTCAAGGAATAATTCATGAGGAATTTTACTGGTGCATGCAGTTCTGAGTTCTGAGGGTATTTCCACCACATCTTCACTGTCATGTCACTGCTCCACTTTATTTAGGTTCCCTATTTGTGAAACAAAGATTGTCTTTTTTTATTTTTTAGTAACATCTGTTAAGTACATGCTGCACTTTCCAGTGCTCTTCTGCTGATTGCACAGTTGTGTTTAACTGCTTATCAAAGGCACCATATAATTAATAATCTTTGTTACATATTGTTTTAATTTCTGAACAGTTTATTCTTTGTTTCTAATGAGAACAATAAGCTGTGTAATTGTTTTCTCTAGCTTCTTAGATCAATTAAGGACGTGAACGAGCCCAAATTTTTGTCATGTGATATACCTCTGTTCATGGGTATAACTAGTGATCTATTTCCTGGAATCAAACTTCCTGATGCAGACTACAATGTAAGTATATTTGTAACTTTTTGTTGGTAAAAATTATCAGTTTTGCTTGTTTATCTTGTAACCAAGTGTAATTAATACAGTAATCTGTGAGTTGTTGTGAGATATGGAAAATTGTGAATGTTTGCAATGAAACTTTGTACCACAGAAAATTCTTGGATCTGTTGTGAGTTTAATTCACATCTGAGTTCCCTTATGTCCAGAAGGGCTGTGTAAAGCATCTTACAAATCAGAAACTGATCTGCAAATTTACCGGATTTCAGAGTCTGGCTGATTTCCATCCTAATTTTGGATGTAATTGATCCTAATTGTTGGATATATTTCAGTGAGATTAAGCTTTGTGCTTGCATTTTGTTTTGCTTATAACAAATAAAGCACAGTTCCTTTGTAGGAGGATCACTGGGAAAAAGATAAAGATGGTGGAAAAAACAGAATGGATTCACTTTTAAAAATTTTCCAGTAAATACTAGACTCCTGTCAAAAGTGTAGTATACTGATGCACAGTGTTGCTTTGCTGCTGCTGATATGCCTTTCCTGCAGGATAAAATTTGTAGTTAACTCCTGTTCTAGCATAGGAAGTACAGAAGTGATTTTTTTTGCAGGGATGTTTGCTGTATTCTGATTAGTAGTATTTCAGTTATTAATTAATGTGAAACCCTTGACAATGATCATAAACTGTTCTACTGTAGTCCAAGAGATGAATTTAATTGATATGGTGTGATGAATATTTACTTGTAATTTTACTAATGAATAAAATTAATAAATATACTTAATCTGGAATTATACATTTATAATTTGTAAACACAAGAACAGGGTTTTAAAAGTGGGAGGGGAGGAAAAGAAAAGAAAAACTTGTAGCAAATGATAAGACTGATTTGTTTTGATTTTAGGATTTTCTGGAATGTGCGAGTGAATGTTGTATTCGACATAATGTCCAACCTGTAAAAGCTTTCATAGAGAAAATGATACAGACGTATGAAATGATGATTGTTAGACATGGGTAAGATTCCCATTGCTGTTTCACAAGCTGTATTTGTTGTCATTTGGGTTTATACCGTGGTTGTCTATATCACATATAAAAGGTTTTAATGGTGGCAAAATGTTTGTGTTGAAACAGTTGGTTACCAATACTACTTTAACGTGTACCAAAATTCTCGTGAATCTAGTGTCCAGATTTTGGCCTGGATAGAGCCAATTTTCTTCATAGTGGCTGGCATGGTGCTGTGTTTTGGATTTAGCATGAGAATAACGCTGGTAACACACCGATGTTACAGTCATTGCAGAGCAGTGCTTATACTGAGTCAAGGACTTTGCAGCTTCTCATACCACTGGCTAGTGGGCAGGCTGGGGGTGCACAAGGAGCTGGAAAGGGACAACCAGGACAGCTGGCCCAGCCTGGCCAAAGGGATATTCCGTGCCATGTGGCATTGTGCTGAGCAATGGAACTGGGGGCACTTGGCCAGGGGGGCTGCCATTGCTCGGAGATTGACTGGCCATCAGTCAGCTGTAGTGAGCAATGGTGTTGTGTGTTGGTTATCAGATCTCTGCTGTTGTGTTCCTAGGGGGTGGGTGGGGGTGATGTGTGTGTGTGTGCGTGTTGTAAAAATCAGGCAGATACACAATATAGGCTTGCAAGTTCATGTATGATTTTGATTGCAACACCTTTAAAAAGTTATTTTCTAGGTATATGGGCCAGATCTACCAAAATATTTAAGCATATGGATGATGATGTTGGCCTTCATGTGGTCTGTAAGAGTAAAAATTGCAAGACATCTATTAATAGCTTTTTTTTTTTTCTTTCCTCCTTTTTTTTTTTCTTCCATCTAACAGCTTTATGCTGGTAGGGGAACCGTTTTCTGGGAAGACCAAAGTTCTACATGTGTTGGCGGATACGCTGTCTCTTATGAAAGAGCGTAGTTATGGTGAAGAAGAAAGAGTAATTTTTAGGACTGTGAATCCAAAATCAATCACTATGGGTCAGCTTTTTGGGCAGTTTGATTTGGTATCTCATGAGGTAATGCATGTTTTTAAAATAGTGTGTAGCAATTGCCTGTCTTTATCTGTTTCTTCCTGTCACATGCTGTGGCTTTCATGGCGATTGTATGAATGTACTTTTTAAACTGCATTTTAACTTTAGGTTAACTCATGGTGTTATTGCACAGCTGTTTTCAGGCCAGGAAAGGCTTCTGCTTTTTTAAGTCCCACTTCCAGACAGTGTTTCTTCATTCTCTGGAATCCAGTGTTTGTAGGGTTGTATTGTTAATAACATTACTGGTTCGTTGGTTTTAAGAATCAATAAACAAACATAACAGTATGGGTTCTTTCTTTTTTTTTTAACTTTTCCCATATATGTGAGACCTCCTTGATCCTTGATAGTAAACAGTTGAATTTGTGGTTTTATCACTTTAAACGCACATGAGAACACTATTTTAATTAGTGTTGTTCTAACTCATACTTAGATGGCTGGTTTCAAATTAGTGTTGAAAATAATGCAGCAGTAAGTGTGTATGAAGTTATGTAGGTTTTAATATGCAAAAGAAGCAATGCCATTCTGAGAGGCATTGTCCTAATATAGCTCTATCCATGCTAGGGAGACATACCAAACTTAACTGGATTCATTTCTCTGTCAGTTCTGAACTAGTGTAATCAAAGTAGTGCCAAAACTATCTGGAAAAACTTACAAACTCATCAGTTCCCCACTGTAAAACTTAGGTTTGGAGAAAAAAGGATATAGAAAAGTGAATATGAAATACTGAAACTTAGGATGAGTCTGGGAAGAAGCCAATGCAAGCCAGAAAAAAAAACACTTCTAACTTTCTGTGAAATGAATTCCCTGTCTTCTGTTTATTTTAACAAAATGGATTTTTAAAGGCGAAAGATCACCGTCTGTTTTTAAATTTGCTGATGTTGCATGGCCCTTTGTGAAACTGCAAAGCTGTACTCTGCTCTCTGCAGAGCAAGAGAATAGTTAAAGAGAAGAAAAATGAAAAGGAATAGTTTACTTTTTTCAGTTCAATTAAAAAAGCCTTTGACAAATACTTACTAATAGGATTACTGGTAGTTTAAATTGAAATATGTATACTATGTCTTTTTACCTTTCCTTCCTACATTCTCCCCTTCTAGTGGACAGATGGTATAGTTGCTAATACTTTCAGAGAATTTGCATTATCTGAGACTCCTGAACGCAAGTGGGTTATCTTTGATGGCCCAATTGATACTCTGTGGATAGAAAGCATGAACACCGTTCTGGATGACAACAAAAAGGTATCAGTGTAAATAAACGCCTAAATGATATATGACATTTTGAAAGTATTCTTCTACCTATAAAAACACAAAAGCAAACAGACAAACTTGGCATTTCAAATGCAAGGTGGCTTTGGGAATAAGTCATTACGTTTTGTGTTTGGTTTTTGTTGTTTTCTTTTTTCTGTATTGGAATCATAATCATAGTATCAACCTGTAAGATGTTTAATGTATACTAATCCCTTAATATAAGATGTTCTTAATGAAAATGAATAATTCAATTTTAAATTAAAAAAAAAATAAATTACAATTAATGTAAAGTCCACAGTTTCAAAAGTTGTCTCTAATTGTAAGTGCTTAAATTTCTGCAATCCCAACTGAAAACAAAAAAGGTTGCATTTTCAATATTAAATTCTGAAGTTAAAGTTGTAACCATACAACTTCTAAAAATGGGCCTTAGGAATTTGCAAGTGTATATAAAAATTACAGACAACATTTTGCATTTGAATTTTGGATAATTTGTGAAAATACTCAATTTGAACTATTGTTCTTATAAGCAGGAAAGGTGGATCTCCAACTGGAATGCTTCGTTATTAGCAACAAGAGTAGCAGATATCCTTTCTGCTTGCTGCCTTTCTTTATCCTGTCATATATAGGGTTGATAGTTATTGGTAATGAACCTACTGGTGGGATAATGTGGAGTACTATGGTGTAAGTGAAGAATTTAGGTATTTCTTGTAAACTACTGGTTATTGCTCCAAATTATTAAACATTTTATGTGGTTGGCATTGCTTCTGATTAAACTTGGATTTGCTAATTTTCATGTATATCTCCAGTGTGATAGGAAGGGTAACTGACAACTGCATGTTTTCTTTTTTTGTAATCTTCCTTTTTTTCTTAATTGAAGCTTTGTTTGATGAGTGGAGAAATCATCCAAATGTCCCTTCAGATGAGTCTAATTTTTGAAACAATGGACCTTTCCCAGGCATCTGTAAGTTCTGTATTTAATGGAAATATAAAACTAAGTTCAATAAATTAAATATATAATAAAGCGAGTTTACTGTTCTTCCCTAGCCTGCTACAGTCAGTCGCTGTGGCATGATTTATTTGGAGCCTTCACAACTGGGCTGGACACCACTTGTTACCTCTTGGTTAAGTAAACTGCCTGAACCTCTTAACCTAAAAGTACATCAAGATCTTCTGCAGGGACTTTTTGATTGGTTAATACCACCAGCATTACAACTCCGTCAGAAACAGTGCAAGGTATTGTTTGTAATTTTTTCCTGCAGTAGTTAGGTATCCACCTGCATTCTTGTTACTTGGGTAGTGAGAGCTGTTCTCTTTTGACGAGGATAATTACAGTGTCTATGCAGCAGCCACCCATTATTTTGGGAAGTGCAACCCTTGTGTCCGGTGTGAAAAGTTGGAAAGAGAACATTAGGTAAGATGTGTTGTAAGTTCATCATAGTTTCCACCTTGTTCTTTTCAAAAATAAATTAATCATTCAAAGTACTGAGTGGAAAGTCACCCCTTTTTGCATTTTTGGTGATGGTTTTCTGTGTGTTGTGTTTTTTTTTTTTTTCTCTTTTTTTTTTTCCTTTAAAGATGTTGTTTTGAATAGAGAAAGCACTTTTTTAAGTTTTAGGGAAATGTACATGTAGTTTTTTTTGCAAACTATGCATTTTTTAGTGCATGCTTTTTAGTGCATGGGCTTTTGCTTGTTCATTGTTGTAGTTGTTTCTGTGTGTTTTCTTTTTATTTTAAGATGTAAGAATAGGAGGTCCCATGGTAGCTCTGAACATGGTTAACAACCTATATGTTGTGACATTTCAAAGGTAGAGAGAAGTAAATGATCTTTTGAATGAAAATCAGTGAAAATCTTGCCTTCGAGTATTTGTTCTGAATTAGCTAATCGTTTAATTACTTCAGTATTTTGACTCCAAAATGTAAGCTAACTTAACTCGTAATGTATAATACCCCTCCTTTTGCATCTCTTAGGAACTGGTACCTACAAGCAATAGCAGTATTGTAGTAGCTCTTACACGGCTTTTTGAAATGTTGATTTGTCAACATGTACAAGAAGATCCCACCAACAAAAACATCCATGTGTGGATTATGGTTGGTTTTGTGTGTTTTTTGTTTGCTTGTTTTTTAATCATGCTGTAAAATGTGTATGTATCTGTTTCTGCATATGCCTGTTTTCAAAACTAATTGGACTAACAAAAACAATTTAGTTTAGGAGTAAAAGATATGAGAAACAACTTTGCTTCTTTGTTGTTCCCTTCCCACAAACTTTGGAAGTACCCAGGTGTGACAGCAGCAAAGCAAGTAACAAATGTGATTAGATATTTTACTGTTTTTCCAGTTATCTGAGATAACTACTGTTACCAATTGACTTGTTTGAGCAAAATTTCCTTGGGACAAGTTTTCTCTAGAAGTTATAGTAGGTGGACCCTCTGTCTAACCCTGTTTGGTGGTTCTTAAGATAGATGGGGAAAAAAACAAACACCAGAATGTAGGAACCTGTATTTAAAATTGAATTTGAAAATTCCTAGATTCTGGTTTGCTATTAGAGAATCCATGAGACCACAACTGAGCTATTCTCAGGCTCTGTCATGTGACATAATAATTTACTCCATGGCCTCTATTTTTTTTTTCTCAAGTTGGTTTTAGTTTGCTCTGTCATTACTCAGATTTCTAGATTTCTTTAGACCAAGTTTATTCAAGGGCAACCTGTAACACCTTTATGCTTAAATACTTTTCAGAATTATGTTTGTTAATGAGATTATACAGTGTTAGATTATGTCATCTTTTTAGACAGTTGCTCACCTTTTTGCCTTTGCAGGGTTGCTTTGCTTTTGCCACAATCTGGTCCATTGGTGGAACTTGTGATGGTGATAGCAGAATTATTTTTGATAGTTTCTTGAGGGAAATTTTGGCTGGAAAATCTGGAAGAAATCCTGCACCAAAGGTAGTGGGAAAATGGGAATGTCCCTTTGAAGAGAAAGGCTTGGTCTATGACTACGTGTTTGAGGTAAGATTGCTTGCTTCTGTCTTGATTGAAGTAAATTTTTGCAGTTTGAAAGGAAGGAAAATAGAGGTAGATGTATATTTTAACTTTACAAAGATTGTTGGATGTTGTAAAGTGTTGGTGTTGAATCAAATCCTATAGTGCATATTTCATTTATTATTATTTTTAAAATACTAATATGCTGACCAATTTGTTTTTTCAGACAATACCTAGCTGTGCACAGCAGTTATGGTCCCTTTTTAGATAAAGCTAAGCTGACAGGGTCAAGTCTGGTTTTGCATAGAAGGAAAGATGGCTACTTTCTATAAAGATGGATATTGTGTCTGTGGGCAACTTGTTTATGTTACAGTTGTGTTTATCGTATCCATTGGAAATGTTAGATTCTACTTGCTGTTCTAAAGTTAGGCATATGTTCTTTTTTTTTTTTTTGTCTGGTTGCTTTTTGTTTTGTTTTGTTTTTCTTTTTCCTAACCAAAAGCCTTAATTTTACCTCTGTATTTTTTCCTAGCTGAAAGGCAGAGGATGTTGGGTTCATTGGAATGGATTTATTAAAAATATTAATTACAGTGATAAAAACTTGAAGATTCAAGATATTATAGTCCCAACTATGGACACAGTCAGATATACCTATTTGATGGAACTATTCATTGCCCATGGAAAGTCAGTAACTTCAATACAAATCTCAGAACTATTTGTCATATGTAGAAACATCTTTTACTCTTTCCATTGACTTCATGTTTTTTATCAAGCCCTCAAAGTTTGTTTGGCTTGTTAAAAATAGGCATTTATTATGAAGAATACAATTTGTTGCCTTAAAGTCTAGGTTTGTTTTGTTTTGTTTCAATGAAGTCCTGTTATAATTCTGCTTTAGTGTGTTCATTCTGTGTCTTTCTGATGATTCAGTTACAACAACAGCTTGAGGAATTTTTGTACTCTTTCTTCTTTAGTACTGAAATATATATTTTTTCTTTGATTTGTCCTAAGTTAAAATCAATTATATTATATATATGTGTGTGTATAAATATATTATTATATATTATTATACAAAAGAACGAAATGTAACAATTTCAGGTTGAATTTCAAGGCTGAAAGTTTTATGAAGTTTAAATTACTGAAAGACCTATCAGGATAAATTTAAGTTCCACATAAGTCCATATATACTCCAAAGCCAGTAGAATGAGAGAATGAGAAATGTCTCTTTCTCCACCTCTGATCCCTTTGTCAATTACAAAGAGGTTATGTGAATGAGTATTTTAAAACATTATAGCTTCTTTTTTTAAGGCTTTTAATATTTTTAGAGATAGGAAAACTTAGAGCCTTTGTCTTCTAGTTGTGATTAATTTGTAGTTGTTTAGATTTCTGTGGTCTATGCTTTCTTTTCTTTCTTTCTTTCTTGGTGAAGACCACTGCTTTTAGTGGGACCAACAGGTACTGGGAAATCTGTATATGTCAAGGACAAGTTAATGAACAACTTGGAAAAGGAGCGCTATTTTCCCTTCTTCATTAATTTTTCAGCTCGAACCAGTGCCAATCAGACTCAGGTTGGTAGAACAGACAATTAGTGCTTCAAAAAGATGATCTATATGAATATTTAATCAGTGTTCTGAATATTCCTGTCTGCATTGTAGAACATTATTATGGCAAGGCTGGACAAGAGGCGTAAAGGAGTCTTTGGCCCTCCAATGGGAAAAAAGTGCATTATTTTTGTAGATGATATGAATATGCCTGCTTTGGAGAAGTACGGTGCACAGCCTCCTATAGAACTTTTAAGACAGTTCTTTGACCATGGAATTTGGTAATTATTTGAAATAAAAGTGAAAAGTTCAAGTTGCTGCCTTTGGTGATATTATTATTCGCTTGAATTTTCTTTTTAAAACTTTCTTAAAATACTTTGTAAATTTTATGATAGCTTTGGTTTGTATGAAAAACATATTATTTAAAGTTGAAGCAACTTTTATGTTGCTCTTTAAGTGATTTTTCGATTTAGGAAATTGATAATCAGGGTTTTTTTTGTGCATTGGCTATTGCTGAAATTCAGTATTTTTACATATAAATAAAATCATTCTTTTACACTTTAATTTTTCTGTGTCAGCATTTATCTTTGTTTTTATTTTTTTCAGTGTTCTTTGTTACTTTCCATTCTCTTCCTCCCCCTCACAGTGAATTGGCAGACCTATTTTTTAGAATGCAATTATATGTAACTTTTGATTTTACTCAATACATTGTTTTTTACTGATATCCAAGATTCTCTTGGTCATTAGAATATTTTTAATTAACTTTTGTTTTTTTAATAACATTGAAATCAGATCTGGTAGTAGGCATGAAGAGAAACAAGCTGTATCTCTTCCTAGCTTTTGAGATTTTTTGGTTCAGCTTTGATTGGAAGATTGAACCAGGTGGTCTCCTGGGGTCGCTTCCAGCCTGAATTACTCTGTGATTCCAGGCATTTCTTGAATACTGTTACTTTTGTGATTCCAGGCACTGCTCAAATGTCTGATACTCTTGTATAGAGAGAATATATATTTTGCCACACTACAGTTTTAAATATTTGTTTCAAAATTTCAGATCAGGTTTTATTTAACCCTTATTAAACAAATAATCTTTCTTTCAGGCCAGCTTGATGTGTTAAGATGATCTGGGGCATAATTAGTTACAAGACTAGTTTGGGGTTTTATTGTTTTTTGGCTTTAATTGTTATATTTTTATATGTATGTACATATGTTATGCACACAGAGCATTCTGTAGTATGGGTGCATTTAACCTTTAACAAATGTGTTATATCTTTCTCTAACTAAATGTCACATTACGATTTATTTTGAAGGTACGATTTAAAGGATACATCCAAAATTACACTCGTTGATATACAGTTACTTGCTGCTATGGGGCCTCCAGGTGGTGGGAGGAATCCTGTTACTCCTCGATTTTTGCGACACTTCAACATTTGCACTATTAATTCTTTTAGTGATGAAACAATGGTCCGCATCTTCTCTACTGTAGTAGTTTTCTACCTACGGGCTCAGGAATTTCCTCCTGAGTTCTTCTCAATTGGAAATCAAATTGTCACTGCCACTTTAGAGGTAAGAGGAGAGTACTTTAATGGAAGTTTCCTTTAGTTTGTTTAGTAAAATTCCACTAGCTCTATAATAACTTAATTGGTGAAATAGAGATTTTATATATTTTGTTCCTTGTTGTTTTTAACATACAGCCTCATATGCTGTGATAAAATTGTCTTAGCTTTATGGCTGCAGTAACTTTCTTATTCTAGGAAAAGTCTTTTTGAATGTATGTTAATAAGGGCTTCATGGTACCTATCCACATACATCAAGTAGGTCAGACTGCAGTCTCTTTGGGGTTAGACAGGCACAAGAAGCTATTTCATGCAAAGGCAAAATGAAAATAGCAGTTGCAACACTCCCCAGATCCTTCTTTGAGAGACTAAGATTGAAGAAATCATGCTCTCCACTTCTGTGGAGACTCTTCCAACTTCCATGTTGCAGATTTTGGCAAGTATCATATTTGCAAGGTACCACGTGCAAAAAAGGAATGGCAATTGGTGACATCTTTGCAAAGAAGCATCAAGTTGAAGACAACGTCTTACACATACATATAGCTTTAACAGCTTATGTAGCCCAAACTAGTAGCAATGTTAACAAATCTAATGCCTACCATTAAGTATTCAAAATTGAAATGCATCAGGTAGCTCATATTTGACCGGTGAGGAATTCTGACAAAAAATCCGATAAGCTCCAAAGGCAAAATCAAGTGGCTCAAGTTTCACAGGGGACATGAGTTTGGAATTATAGCAAGTGACTTTCTCTTCTGCTGCAGAACTGAGGCCTTTCTTACATGTACACACTAGTTCTGCTTATACCCAAGGCTGTATTCAAGACTGAATCCACCTTGTTCCAAGGCCTTATAGAGCTGATATTTGGGAACTCCTGTCAGATAAGACATTCAAAGTGTGAATGATGAGGCTGACTGAATATTGCCACTGGAAATCTCTTTGTGCTTTCAGTTATCCTTCTAAAAAAAAGGAAGAAATTTGCAAGAAAGTTTTGCTTCTTTGGGCAGAAAATAATAGTAGCAGCCCAGTACAGTTATTACATACAGCTGTTTGAGTGCATTTGACTATATATGCTATTTAAACTGTTCACTGCTGTCAGGATAGAGAATCTATTCTAGCATGGATTTACATCCAAGTAAGTAGTATCTTCTGACTCCTAGGATTAAAGTGTAATGGAAGAACTAGGCTTTGGATATGAGATAACAGGTGAAATAAGTGTGTAGACAGTACCATGGATATAGTATGACTGTTAAACTTTTGTTTTAGCATTTTGTTTTGTTTTGTTTTGCAAGTTTAATGTTTGATAATTTTCTTCACATGAGTACACAGAGACAGATCAAAAGTGTCCTCTGCTGGCATTCCCTTAACATGTTACATATGTTAAATGTAATGTCAAATGACATTATTTCCATCATACAACATAAGCTATTGACAACTGATGCATTCAAAGTTACAGTAAAACATCATCAAAAATATTTTCTTAATCTGACCATTCATCATTTTTGTGGGTTTTCTTTTTATTTTTGAGTAATTTGTAGGTATACAAACAAAGAGATTCAAACACCTGAAAACTGGGAAATTAGCATTAAATAACTGATTACTTATCCCATTTGGAAATTTAGATTAATATTGCATATATGTTCCAGAACTTCATGAGAAGAATCCGATATATTCACAGGACTTTGAGATCTTTAGATATTATTAGGAAATATAAATGTTTTCCTTAGAAAAATACAATTTTGGAAGAAAGATGTTTTAAAATATTTATTATAAGAATAATTATAATAATTATAATAATACAGTCAGTGTTAATGTCTTGTCAATTTTTGCTCATTTTTTTTTTTTATTGCCTTTAGGTGTATAAGAAAGCTATCAAAAATCTTTTGCCCACACCAGCCAAATCTCATTATACATTCAACTTGCGTGACTTTTCACGTGTTATCCATGGCTGTTTGCTCATTAAGAGAAATTCAGTTGAAAGCAAACACATAATGATTCGTTTGTTTGTACATGAGGTATTTCGTGTCTTCTATGACCGTCTAGTGGAAGACGATGATAGAGCATGGTTGTTCAATTTAGTTAAAGATATTGTCAAAGAACATTTCAAAGAAGCATTTGATTCAGTTTTTGCACATCTGAGGCAGAAAAACACCCCTGTGAGTATCTCATTTAAGCGGTTGCAAAATCATTGTTTTTGTTAAAAATTTAGGACTAGAAAATTTCTCTATCACAAGTGTGACTTTGGATTATGTATGCTTGAAAATTAGAGTTGAATTTGGCAAAATGACTTTGAAAAAAACGAGTGAAAATGTTTGGAAGGTGTTTGACTGTCATATATAAACTTCTTTTTCAAAATAACATTTAATTTAAAATGTAACTTCCAGAGACCTGATTTACTGAGAAAAAAAACATTCCCTTTTTAAATCTAGCCCATGTTTGAATTATCATGTGGTAAGCTGCGTTCTGTAATTGTAACGACATTTTAATATTTTGAATGTTGTATAAGTCATGTCATATTCCTTGACCCACCCCGCCCCCCCCCCCCCCCCCCCCAATTCTTTGCTGTATAGAAGAAATAACTTGGTGGTCGTAGTTGCCCATTTCATATGTTGAAATTTGTGAAACATACATCTTACAAATTTGATATAATCTGGCAGTTACTATCATGAGACTATAAATGGCTAATCAAGACAATTATGTTCAAGAACAAATTTTTTTAAAAGAATATTGTTTAATCTGGGAAATACAGAATTTTGAGGTGGTTGTTGTTTGTGAGTTAAAATATTTCAGAGTGCTTATTCTGCTCTCTTGAGTATTTGTCTAAATTCTCCTTTCTTTCCTAAAATTCCTACTGAGAAATATTATTATTAAACACTACTTCATAATTTGTTGTATATATACAATAGGTGACAGAAGAAAACATGAGAAGTTTGTTTTTTGGTGACTACATGAATCCAGAACTTGAGGGAGATGAAAGACTTTATGTTGAAATTCCAAACGTTCAGCTGTTCGGTGATGTTGTAGAGCAGTGTCTGGATGAATATAATCAAACGCACAAAACAGGAATGAACCTTGTGGTCTTCAGGTGTGTACACTCTGTATTATTGTAATACAAAGAGCTCTGACCAGTAGTTGCTAATTCAGCGTATCCAATTTTGCAGGCTGTGTTTTTTGTTTCGTCCCTTTTATGTGTTCCTGGTATTCCACTTTTTTGGATGGAAATGAACTAATTTTTCTGTTACGGCTCTGCATTTTTCTATCGGAGAGTAAATAATGAGAAGTTTTTTTTTTTTTTTCCTGAGAGACTCTTTGAATGTATTCTTCAGCTGTTACAGAAGCCTTGTGCACCAAATCTGGTGGGTGCTTGACTTCTGCTGGGCTTCTGTTACCAGTGAAGATTGATGTCAGTTTAGCCTGCAGCCACCTCCCTGTTGGTAGAGGTTACTGTCCCGTCATAATTGCCAGTGTAATTTGACCTGTAGATGATCTGTGAAGATGACTAGTTCGTTTACACACAGTTTATTTAGTCTAGGTCATTTTGACAATCTGGATTTGTAAGTACCTGTATATACAACTGTACTGGGAGTGTGAAGAGCTGACAGCCTCAGATTGAAGGCTTCTTCCTGAGCATAGAAGCAATAACCCAGTTACCTCACAGAAGGGTAGCCAGGAGGAAGGAGAAACATGTATGACTTTAGCCTTAGAGATACATCTAGAGATTATCCCTCTCATGGATAACATCCTCATTTGACTACATTATTTTTCTAATCAATCAAAATGAACAAGACTTCTTTGAAGTGCTTTAACTATTTTTAAGACATATTCCAAAATAAACCATGGTTGTGTTTCCACAGTAGGCAGGGCTCTCAGTGATGTGCAGATACTGCTTTCTGAAGATGTTGTTCCCTTCTCTATTTCACATATAAATTATAAAACATTTGGTTTTGATTTTATTTTATCGTGGTGTATATAACTCCCTTTCTCACCCTCCATGTGCCTTCAGAAATTTGTTTTGGAGATGGCACTTCTGTACATTTTTAATGGGTTTATTGGTGCACAGATGTATATATATTTCTGCCATTCTGGTAATTAACACATTTCAAATTTAGGTATGTGTTGGAACATTTGTCTCGTATAAGCCGTATACTGAAGCAGCCAGGGGGTAATGCTTTGTTGGTTGGAATGGGAGGAAGTGGACGTCAGTCTTTGACTCGTCTAGCAGCATTTATGTCAAAAATGTGCGTTTTTCAACCAGAGATTTCAAAAACCTATGGCACAAATGAGTGGAGAGAAGACCTGAAAGTGAGTATTAATAACCTGTTTGCATTTTGACTTGATTTTGAGAAAGGATGTTTCAGACTATACGATATTTTAATTGTCTTGCATTTTTAGAGGCTGCTGAAGAACGCAGGTGTAAAGGGCTTGAAAACTGTATTCATAATCACAGACGCACAAATTAAAGAAGAAAGTTTTTTAGAAGACATTGACAGTGTCCTCAACACTGGGGAGGTACCCAATCTTTTTGCAGCAGATGAAAAACAAGAAATTATAGAGGTATCTTTATAAATTCTCTGTCATTTCCCATTTAAGCTACTTTATCAGTTCAGTATGAAGTATGCCTTAATTCAAAGTCGCTTTTGGATATATGCATTCAATTTTGTGAGTTTTTTTGAGATTTTTAGATAAATCAGCTAGTTATTAGTAAGCTGGAATAGTTTATGCCTACTACATGCTTTAATTCTAACCTCACACTCTGTTCACAAACCCCTTAAGATGTGCACATAGGGAACGTTGTTCACAAATATGTTAATATGCTGGAGCCATAGTTATTTTTTGCATTATATTGTGCAGAAGAAGAATGTACCTCATAATGTTTTCATTGATCCATTCAGGACAAAGATGTATTTTGAGAAAAAGACAGCCTGTCTTTGTCAGTAGACTCTTGTAGTCTAGGGCACTGTTTGACAGCATTTCATAGTCTTGACACATCTGATCAGAGAGAAGCTGGGAGAGGGTGCTCCATGAAATCAGGCTTAGAAGTAAAGATGCAGTGTACTTGGGCAATTAATAAATAAACAAATATAACTTAAATCATGCTTGGAATTTTCAAAATAGCAATCACTGGTTGGGGGAGGTAGGGGCATCAATCTCTGTATATCTCAAGTTGCATACATAATGTGTCCCTTTTACAATTTTACAGTTTGTACAAACATACCCAATTGGTGTATGCTAGCACTTGGTAGCTACCTGTAATATGCCAGCTGGGACAAAGTTACTTGTTACTCATTTAAATCTGCTTCATCAAAACATTTCCACTTTATTGCTACTAATCTGATTTTTGTCATTTATTTTAATTGCAGGGTTATATAAAGCATACATGTTCTTGTGGTGGAATAAGTTGAGTTGTAGGGAGTTAATAGTAAGGCCTAAGTGTTTCATGGATTGTTAATTGAGGATAATACTTTCATGAAGTAGTCTTTTTTTTTTTTTAAGAGAGAGAGAGAGGGTTTTTTTGAAGTAAATCAATAGAATATGTTTGAAACTTGAATATTCCTCTCCAATTAGGTAAATACAGCATATTTTAGTGTAATATTAATATTGAAAATGTTCTCAGTAAGTTAATGTCTTGAAGTGTTGTTTAGGGAACTTATATAGCACTTAAATGTAGATGAGAACAACATGTGTTCTTGCGTAATGGGAGTACTAATTTGCCTCATCTGTTCATATATCCTAAATCTGTTTGAGTGACTGAAGATGGGTTGTAATTAAGTCTAATTTTATTTGTTCATCACCTGAAGACTTTGGCCCTTTATTTCATGAGGGAGCTAATTTAAATTTTTGATTTTCAAAATGTGTCTTAGCCATCTGTCTTATCCTAACGTGTCTTGTCTATCTGGCAGTTGGAATCTATTTTTTTTCCAATTTTTGTTCTGATGTATTCTCAGTTGTTCAGCGCAACAGGTGATCTTTTCTAGAATTATTTGTTAGTGTCACAGATTTACAGTAAATGTAGTATTTACTCATGTTTACATACTCATAAATATTTACAATATTTATTCATTTACTTATTCTCAACTAGTACTTAGTATTCATTTTTTCTTTCTAGTTTAGTCTACTTATTTCATTTATCAATTAAAAAAATATTTCATGGTGTTACTGTCATTAACAGGATTGTTAAAGGACTTCTGAAGTACTTATTGAGAAATTATATAACAGCTTTTACCCTATGTATCATTCCCAAGGGTGTTCGTACACTAGCTCAGGCTGGCAATAAACATGAAGAACTCAGTCCCTTGGCCTTATTTGCATTTTTCGTGAACTGCTGCAAAGAAAATCTCCATATCGTGGTAGCATTCAGCCCAATTGGAGATGCTTTCCGCAATCGCCTGAGACAGTTTCCCTCACTCATCAACTGCTGTACTATTGATTGGTTCCAGGTATGTGAAAATATTTGTGTTTGTGTTTTTTTTTTTTGTCAATAAACTATGTCAGTTTTTTAACCATGTCTGTGTTTTCATGATATAGAATTACTCTTTTTCAAAATTTTGAAATAGCATAGACAGTTTTGGCAATATTTTGGGAGCTCTTTGGTGTGTAGTCTCAGTATTTCTTGAACTAAAGAAATTCATGTTTTGTTGCTACAAATTTTACACTTCTACAGGAGTGAGTAGTGATGTAGTTTGGTGATGGTAATTTGTCATTTTTTTCATAATATATATGTTTTAAAGGACTAGAGAAAACATTTCAGTGTGATTGCACAATGGTTGTAATTTCTGCTGTCTGTTAAGCAAATACAAGTCCTGTTGGAATACTGTAAGTAAATCTTTTATATCAGAATAAAACTTGGAAAACTACTGATCCTTGCTAAAAAGAAAAGTTATTCTCAGTTAAAGTGCAGTTAACTTTATAGGTTGGCTTGGTGCTGAAGTCAATTGATTCATCTACCAAAGGATAACATAGATGCAGAAATGTTTGGATAGCGTGACAATATGCAGCTTTTAACTAGAAGATCATCCAGGAGTCACCAGAACAGATTGCATGGGTAGTGACCTTGCTGCCTGATGTAACTCTCATATCAGTTCATCGTTCCTGAGACCTAGTTGGGACTAGTGTGTCTCATACTGGTATTTCAAATGGTGAAAAATCTCTTTAAATTATGAAGACTGCCAGCAGCTAAATTTTACACATTCTTCTCTCCTCATTTCTCCATCAGCCATGGCCCGAAGATGCCCTTCAGCGTGTGGCAAATAAGTTCTTAGAAACACTTGAGCTCACAGACAGTGAGCGTCAGGAGGTTGTGCCCATCTGTCAATACTTTCATACTTCAGTTTTATCACTTTCCTCAAGGTCAGTCTGTTTCTTTTAAAAACAACACATTAATTTCTAGAAATATTAAGAATAAAAAGATTATGCTAATGAAAGGAGTAAAATGAACATCAGAGAACTCAAAAATTGATTTGTAAGGGGCAAGGAACAAGATAGGTGGCTGAGTTTCATTACTACTCATTTCTGTCTTATAAATTAATGTATAAGCTTTGTCTGCCTAAAATATATAAAATTGTGGAAACCATTTACTTCTGTTAACTGACAAATAGTTCACTGCATACCTTTTCTACCAATAGTTAAGCCAATAACAATAATAATAACAACAACAATTAAAGGTATTCTTTATTTCTAATAGGTTTTTTCAAAGTCTCAAACGCCATAATTATGTTACTCCCACTTCTTATCTTGAACTTATTGCTGCCTTTCGGAAACTTCTGACTGAGAAACGAGACTCTGTAATGACAGCCAAGAAGAAATACGTGAATGGACTAGATAAACTAGCTTTTGCTGAATCACAGGTGATTTGGGACGGAAGTGGAACTGAAAATACAGAGTGGTTGGCAGAAGCAGGTCTTTTGCTAGAGAGATAAGTCAAAAGCACTACTTCAGATCTTTAAGTATGTGGAGGTTTAGAAATGGATTAAAATCCTTAAAATGGGGAGCAGCCTTAATTTTCTGGTTCCAAATCTGGTTAAAATTAAGAAATGATTTGCATTCTAGTTTGGGTCTGTGTGAACAAAATATTTATTGTTTAAAAAATATATTTTCTAATAATGAGGGGCAGTACATTTCAGCAAATATAAAAGTGACCCATACAGGTTTTTTATGATATATTATTTTTCTGTTATACCTAATAATTTGTGTGATTAATTTCAAACAAATTATCTCAAGATTCTGGTCAATCTTAAACAGTAAAAATACAATAAATTTGTTTTGCCTTTTTTTCCTGCATTCATAGCTGTCATGTTAGAGTCCAAAGGCCTCTAAGCATGCATTTCTAAGCAGTATGTGAACAGAGCTTCCCTTCCTAAACAGTTATGTGAATGTACTAAAAATGAATGTACTTCGTAAAATTAGTGATTGTACACGAGATAAAAATAAGTCTCTGAAGTGTTTTGATTTGAAAACAAATGGTTTTTTTTCTTCCACCAGTAAATTAGTCATTGGATAAAATCTGGGTTCTAAATAAATTGTTGGAAATTATATTTTGCAATTCAGAATCATGGTTAATTCTTTTGCATATGTATAGGTTGGTGAGATGAAACAAGAGCTAGTTCAGCTGCAGCCCAAACTGGAAGAGGCTAAATTGGATAATGCAAACATGATGAAGGTAGAGTTGCATAAAACATTGTATTTTTAACACAGGCATGTGCATATATATATATATATGTGGTATCCATAATTTCACCTTCATAGTAATTAGTTTTGAATGAGGAATCTAATCATACAATGCAGTTCTGTGTCTCAGCTGACTGCTGACAGATTCTAAAGAATATGCCTACATATGGTTACCGATATGTATCTTTTAGAAAATAAGAGCTGAGTTCGTGTTTTTGAGCTTCTTGTTTACTGCGGTTAGCAGTACGGTAAAATTTGCCGCTGTTTGTGCTTATATCCTTTGAACTGGAAGAAAATTTTACTTTTTATCTAAAATACATATACAGTCAAATGAATATACATTCCTTGCCTAAGCTCCGTGCTAAAGGATGTTAGAGAAACATTCACGCTAATAGGGGTTAGACTGGGTTTCTCGCAATTATTCACAAACATTGTAGTTTTTCAGCATACAAAATAAATAAGGTAAGTATTGCATGGTTTGTCTTTGTGTGCACAGGGATTATACAGTTGATATTTAAAAGGATCCTAAAAAGGAGTAACTTCATAAAAATTTATTGGGATTTGGGAACAGTCTCTTAAGTGTATTTGAAAACTCTGACTTGAGAAAAGACACTTATCTAGTAAGTTACTGTTGCATCACAAAAAAGCGAAATTTGAATAACATTTCTGTGCACCTGCTTCTGGTGCTTGTAAGTGTTTTTACAGATACAGTGGTATGTCTTCTACCTACTCTAAGAAACTGAGGTTTCAGCTCCACCACTACCAGCGAACAGCATCTAAGAAAAATAAATACCACTTCTGCAGAACTGAAGAGGGAGTACTTGGTTGAAGGGTTGACTTGTCCCTGAACATAAAATAAATTTCTGTAGTCAGTATTACAAACTGAAGCTATGAAAACTCACTGTAAAAGCTAGTCATTTTTGAATTACAGCCTTATGCACAAACTTGTTTTCTTTCATGAACTTCGAACATACTTTAGCTTTTATTGATGGTAATCTGATTACATGCAGTGTACCTACTGTTAAAGATCCATAACAATGCTGCAAGATCCATAACAATGCTAAGAAATAAATTATTCCATTAATGTAAATTGAAAATACATGAAAATATTGAAATACTGAAAAATAAAAAGAGAATATCAAATTATTCCATAACTGCTAACCTAGGTGATCTCAATTTGTTTCATCATTCAATAGGAAGCTCACCCATATCTTTTTCTTTAGACTATAGAAATAGAATCTGCAGAAGTAGAACAAAAAAGAAAAATTGTAAAAGTAGATGAAGAAATTGCGACAGAAAAAGCTGAAGAAGCTCAGGCTTTGAAAAATGAGTGTGAAAGTGATCTGGCAGAGGCGATCCCAGCACTGGAGGCTGCACTTAATGCTCTTGACACTTTAAAGGCAAGCTAATCTAAACTTCAACAGTCAGAAGAGTTACTTAATATGATGATACTCTTCCATTTATTTGGGAAAGCATGCACTGAAATGAAAGGATATTAAAAAGTACTAAATTTCCTGGGCTTTGGCAAAAGAGATATAATACCTGTTAACGGTTGTGGTTCAGTAGATGTTCATTCCAATGTACTCAGATTACAGGAGGGGGGTGGGTAGGGGAGGGAAGAGAGGGGTTGTGCATTAAAAATTTTTTTTGTTCCTTTGCAAGAAAGTCCACCTCTGGGGAAAATACCCAAAACCTGAAGTTATCAACAGTGGTATCAGCTGAATTTTCTCTTTCAGCTAAGTTAAAGTTGACCACCAATGTGTAAGAAGGCCTATGTTTGTGGCTAAGAATTATCTGGATCTTTAAGTGCTCTTTGTCATGACTTTGTCATGACTTAGACATGATCTGAAAGCAGTATTTTTTACAAAGTCCTGCAGGACTTGCTTTGTAGGAGTTACAAAGTATATGAGATGTATATTAGATGATGCTTATGAAAGCATATAAAAGAATTCTGACCTAGACTTTTAAAAATATAATTTTAGTTAATCATTAGTTTACAGTTACCAGTATTTCTTTCATTTTTATTACCTCTGCATAGGATAATGTTTTTTTTTTAATCGTCTTGCTAATGCTGTATCATCCCTTCTAAAAGTCCTTAAAGTCCTTTATAATTATGTTCATTGGCAATGGTGCTATAATTTCCTTTTTTTTTTTTTTCTGTTCATTTATCTTAGTGGTGAGAAAAGCATAACATCATTTTTTTTAATGTGATTTTTATTTTAGCCTTCTGATATATCAATTGTCAAATCAATGAAAAATCCTCCGTCTGGTGTCAAACTTGTCATGGCTGCTGTCTGTGTCATGAAAGACATAAAACCTGAAAGAATTCCAGATCCTTCGGGGACTGGAGGCAAGGTAATATGACAGACTTTGAGTTTCAAATAAAAGTGTAATTCATGTTCTTTGTCACAACACAGAGCACTTGTTCAATAAGTAAAATAACCTGAGGTCCAGTAAAGTAAGAAAGTATTTACAGCCTCCATTCATTATTTTGCTGAAAACTATGCTTCAGACATTTTAAGTGTCCAACTTACATAATTTGGAATTCTGAAACATGCAAAGAGAACTCATGTAATTTGCTTAACTCATATATAGGTAAAGAGATAATAAATAATTCTTCCTTGAGTCACTGCCTGGTTTTTAGATATGGTTGGGGGAAAATATTTGATATGATAGACTTCATTCCTGTGTCAATGAGATACAAGATCATCAGTATTAAATATACATGAGCTAATTAGAAAAGGTTTCTCTTTTTTGTGTGTGTTTGTTTTAAAGTTTGAAAAGTTATTTCCTGCTTTCTTTTGTAGATTTTAGATTACTGGGGTCCAAGCAAGAAGCTGCTTGGTGACATGAATTTCTTAAAGGATTTGAAAGAGTATGACAAGGACAATATTCCGGTATGGTTTTTGTTTAAATTTTCAGTAGTTTTTGCCATGTATATGTTTTCTTCCGGGGGAAAAAATTAGAAAATATTATATTAGTGGCCACATTTGGCCCGAATTTGTCAACTTATTATGACCAACAATGTTTACAAGATTACAAGGCATCTTTATAGGATGAATATTGTCATGGCAAATGAGTTAAATTTTCTCAGGGCGACCCTTGTAAGTGGCATTTCAGAAGGATTTAAAATTCCCTTTGGGAGTTTCTAAGGCTTCTATTTTGCCTATTTTCTATTTGAATGAAATGTCCTTCTGTGCACAAATTTTTCTAACTTTGCAATTTATAAGTACTATCTCATAAAAAAAGACATAAAAATAACACAAACTGTCATCTGTCTTACCCAAAAATGGCCATAATTAGGTGCCTTGAAAAGAATAGTGTGTATGATACTTTCACCAAATATTTTTCCACCCTCCCACAATTTAAATGAAGGATGCCCTAAGTTAGGTAGTTTCTGTGTTTAGTAGCTTTTGGTGGATCACTCTTCTTTAACTTCTCTAGTCCCCTTAAGATCATACCCGCTTTCAATAGCCACAAGATCTTTTCACAAAGCACTCCAGAAGTCTATTTTAAGTGATATGAAAAGCTGTGTTGTTTCTTCTGAAGCTTGGTCCTCTTAGCCACATTTCATGTATTTTGTTTTGGTTTTATTTTTATTTATTTATTATTTATTTTGTAAAGACAGTGGACTTATGATCCCTGTCCAACCTTTCCATGCCTTTTTTTTTCAAGATAGTTTTTCTCAGTCAATTATTCCAGTATTATGATGTTTTCATTTTTTAAAATAACTGTCTACATTGGTTCTTTTTATAATGGTTGTTTCTAATTGTGTAATTTTGATTTTTTCAGCATGCATCCAATGGGCAATATTTTTTTACATATACTAGAAGATACACAATAAACCAGGAAGTGTACTAGCTACATAACTTTAAATTATGACCTTCTCCCCTAAAGATCATACTGTTCAAGAGTGTGATTCTTGCAATTTTCCAAGTTCAGTAGAGATTGAACTTGCTTTGCCCTTTATAAAGCTGGTCCCAAAAAGTAGGCACAAGCAATGTAATTCATTCAGATCTTGTCTTATGTTAGTAGATACACATTCTTATAATCAATCCCAATAGCTGTGTCAAGAAATGATAGCAAATAATGAAATTAGCATGTTTTGCATCAAGGGACAGTGTAAATTATGGCTTCTATATGACTATAATGCTCTTAACACTTAAGTAACTGCCACGTGGAAAATATACTAATTGTGTGATTATGAAGGATAAGGATAGGATTAGGATGAAAACATGAAGGACTGCAAAGAGTGACAGGGAAATTTAAGGAAACAAATGAGAAGTGGTTTCTAGAACAATTAATAAATGCTGAGCAGTTCTTTACTATTTCGGTGTATAGAGAAATGGCAATCAGTGTCAGCAGCAAGCCTTTGCCATATGAAAACTTTAATGACCTGTAATGCATTCATTATCCAGGCAGCTGTCATGCAGAAGATTCGGGCTGAATACCTGACTAATCCAGAGTTTGATCCACCAAAGGTGGCTAAAGCTTCCTCAGCAGCAGAGGGTTTGTGTAAGTGGATAATGGCAATGGAGGTATATGACAGGGTTGCAAAGGTAAGTTTTTGATCCTAATCCCACAGTGATTATGAAATTTTTCCTTTGCTTGGTATCTTTACCTTAAGCATTGTTATTAAATAATAAATATACAAAATGTGCATTTGTGTATTATTTGCAATTGAATAGGTGGTTGCACCCAAGAAAGATCGTTTGAGAGAGGCACAGCAATCCTTAGCAGAGACACTGGAACTTTTGAATCAGAAGAGAGATGAACTTGCAGCAGTTGAAAATCGTTTGGCTGCTTTGGAACGAACCTTTACTGAGAAAACTGAAGAAAAGGCTCGTTTAGAATTCCAGGTTGATCTGTGTGCTAAAAAACTAGAACGAGCAGAGAAGTTGATTGGAGGCCTTGGTGGAGAGAAATCAAGGTCAGATTAAAGCTCAAATGTCAGATATAGTATCTATTGTAGAAACATTAGTTTCTACATCAGTTCTCTGAGCCTTTAATGCTGTATCTCTATCTGAAGGCTGTATAGTTTGGGACTGTAGCTGTTTGGGCCGTTGAAAGATCCTTAATTATTTGTAATATAAAAATGCAGGCAGCAGCATTGGGAGAATTGTAGAGAAAGTCTTCAAAATGTGAAGAAACAACAATGTAATATATAGAACAACATCTCTCTAGAGATACAGATATAACATGTACATACATATATGATATAAGAACAACAAAAAGGTTGATGTTTGTCATCAATGCCATAAATGTGGAGGTTTCAGCACCATTTTATTCTTTAACTTCTGCTTGTCATAGATGGAATAACGCTGCAAATGATCTTCAAGACGCATATGATAATTTGACAGGAGATGTTCTGATATCAGCTGGTGTGATAGCTTATCTGGGAGCATTTACTGCTGGATTTCGACAAGAATGTACGAAAGATTGGAGCAAGCTGTGCAAGGTTAGAACATTATCTTATTTTTTTAATAGTGGTTTGTTGTTGTTGTTTTTTAGACTACTGCAAAAGGCTTCTTAATGTGGGCCTAAACCTAAAATCCCTTTTAATTTGTTTATTACTAGCCTAATAAAACTCATTAGAATAAGTGAGATAAATTCTGCTAATCCAATATTCTGTAAATTTAGGCTTCACTGAATCAGTGAATTTACTTCAGACCTAAAGTAGCATATCTGAAATTGAGAGCACATCATTGACTTTGTGAGGCCTGATTATTATTTAAATATAATCTCAGAATTTTCTCTCGTTTGCCTTTAAATGGAAGAATTAACTTTAAAATCTCTTTAAAAAACTCTTAAAAGGAAATGCACTTTGCCCGTCTGAATTGAAGGCATTTAATAAAAGATGTAAAGAAACATGTAATAAAGGTTTGGTTTTTTTCTTTCTTTCTTTGTTTCTTTCTATTTTTCTTTTCTTGCAGGAGAAAAATATCCCTTGTTCTGATAATTTCTCTTTGAGTAATACTCTTGGTGACCCAATAAAAATAAGAGCCTGGAATATTGCTGGTTTACCAACTGATGTCTTTTCTGTAGACAATGGGGTCATTGTTGAGAATTCAAGACGTTGGTAGGTGACAAAAAGGTTTAATTTTCTAATCCAAACAAAAACAAGATTTCACTTAAACACACACACACGAACAAACAAAACAAACAAACAAAAACCTTAAACATCTAGAGACACTTTAGCCTCTGTAAATACAATGTACCAGAATGCAGAACTGGAAACCTTTTATCCTGGTCCTGTGAATTTAATAAATTTGAGAGGTATTAGACTAGAGGAATTTTAATATGTAGTTACTGGAAGCTTTCTGGAGGTGCAGTGATGTGAAAGCTCCCATTAGCTATCTACAAATTGTCTGCACTCAGCTGGAACATAAGATTATAAAACTTCCTAGTAATGTTCCTGTGATCTGTGTTGTCTTAAGAGTCTTAACTATAGATTCAGATTGCATTTGGATTACAGTGTGTAATTCCATTCTTTGAATGTTACTTAAATTCTCTGAAGGGTGCAGTAAGAGGAGATGTTTTATGTTGTTCATTCTTGACTTCTATTAAAATACATAAATATGGATAAAATCAGCAAGAGTAAAGGGGAACGAATTTTGTTCAACAAAATTAAAATAGTCATCTTGCCCTGCCCTTCTTACAATTCCAGCCTTATACCAACTAACACACTAACGTCTCAGATTCAAATTGCAACTGATTGTTGATTTTTTTTTTTAGGTGCAAAGATATGTGAGAGAGAACTCAAAACTATCAGAATTTGTAAAAATAAATTTAATTTAAAAATACAGATAAATAAATGGTAATAAATGGTGGTAATTCTAGTGGAGGGACAGAACAAGATTTTCATAGAATTCTGCATTCAGATGTATTTTATGAAAAAAGTTATGAACGTTTTTTGCACCCCTTAAAACTATTTTTGCTATTACTTTTCAAGTTGTGATAAAACACTTGTTCCTCCATTTGTCAATGAAGTTTTAAAATAACTGAAATCAAGATTTTATCACTTTTCCCTTGACAACCTGACACAGAAGCATTTTAAGATAGTTTTCTCAGTTCTTGCAGAAATTTCAAGCTGTCTTGTATATTCTAGGCCATTAATGATTGATCCTCAAGGTCAAGCAAATAAATGGATCAAGAATCTTGAGAAAGAAAACCACCTGAATGTTATCAAGGTCAGTGATGCAGATTATATGAGAACCCTGGAGAACTGCATTCAGTTTGGAACTCCACTTCTGCTGGAAAATGTTGGGGAAGAACTAGACCCATCACTTGAACCTCTACTACTTAAACAGACTTTTAAGCAAGGTACATCAAAATTAATTTTGAACCATGGATTACATTACTGTTCATCTTTTAGTCTATGATATTGTCTGGTTTACTTCCTGGTTTACTGCTGCCTCCACAGTTTTCTTGTGCTTCTCTGAAACTTGCTGAGTAGCTGTGACTTTGGTTTTCAACTTTTATTTCTCTTTTATCTGGAAAAAGATGGAAAACGCAGACAAACACAAGTATGTGTTCCGCCCTTCTGAAATAAAAAGGGGAAACGTTGAAACACTGTTCACTGGAGTTTATTTCAGAGAGATAATTGAAGGAAAGGGTAGTCCCTAAGAATTCGGTGTTTGAGAGTAATTTCACTGTTCTCAATTGCCATCTCTGGTATTGTATATGTACATTGAAAGTACAGTAGAATTTGGATTGAATCAGTTTGAAAATTTCACTCAATGTGAAAATTTTGCAGAGTATCAGATTTATTTATTTGTTTTTACTTTTCAGAAAATTGACATTGAAAAGAAATTTGCTTTTAATTCATCATAGAAATAATGTTTTTTCCTTAAGCAATTGACATAAAGTTTTTCTTAATGTTTCTGATCTTAACTTTAGGAGGCATGGATTGTATCAAGCTTGGTGAGATCATTATTGAGTATTCCAGTGATTTCAAGTTTTTTATTACCACAAAACTGAGAAATCCACATTATTTGCCTGAACTTGCTACAAAAGTTTCTTTACTCAATTTTATGATAACACCAGAGGGACTTGAAGACCAATTGCTAGGTATTGTTGTAGCGAAAGAGAGGTAAGTGTCTCTGTATGGCAAAAGGCCATTTAAAATATTTTATGGCATAATTCCAAGGAATCACAGAATCACACAGAATCACAGAATTGAAGGGGTTGGAAGGGAGCTCGAAAGATCATCGGGTCCAACCCCCCTGGCAAAGCAGGTTCTTTAGAGCAGGCTGCCCAGGTAGGTGTCCAGACGGGCCTTGAATATCTCCAGGGAAGGAGACTCCACAACCTCCCTGGGCAGGCTGTTCCAGTGCTCTGTCACCCTCACCGTGAATATCTTTCTCATGTTCATGCGGAACTTCTGTGCTCCATCTTGTGGCCATTGCCTCTTGTCCTGTCCCCACAAACCACTGAAAAGAGGTTGGCCAAATCCCTCTGTCTCCCACACCTCAGGTATTTATACACATTGATGAGGTCAAAATGGAAACGAGAGGTGAATTTGTTGTAAAGCATAATGAACGTTACGTGTTGTGTTGCTCAGTAACAGCTTAAAAAAAATTTTTGGTTTTCTAAGTTGTCCTATACAAAGTTTACTAGGACTTCACTGAAATGCAAGTAGATTATGTCACGTTTACTGTGAGGTAAGTGTCAACAGGATAATCAAAATAGCAGATGTAAAATCATTGTGTTGTTTTTTTTTTAATGGCAGTTTTCTCCTGTAATATTCCTTGATTGTTTAAATAATATTAACATAGTTTTCTATGTTTAAATCATTACTGTGTTTTTGAAAGTCGATTAAGCTGCCAGACATAGGTGCTGAATTATTAGGACTTAGTTTTAATTTCTTACGAAATAAATACAGAGTACCTCTGAAACTTAATACGGGTCTTATCTGAACCTTCACAGAGACATAAAGTAGTTTCTGGGTCATACAGAACTGTCTATGCAATTGGGCTAAATTCTATTTGCTAAAAAAGTGCTTCCAGGAGCAAACTTACTCCGCATATCACACTTTTTTTTCAGACACCAGAAATATAATAAAGTAAAACTTGGATGTGCCGACATTTGTAAAGCGCTAAGATGTTAAAACTCAGTAATTCATTTCCAAATACTGAACTGAAGTTATGCAAAGAAATCTGTACTCTGTTATAAATATATGCTCAACAGTAGCAACCCATTTAAACTGATGAGAATACTCACAAATATTTATGGTGGGAACAGAGAGTTGTCTTCATGGGCTTCCTTTATAGTCAGTGGAAGATGATAATTGACTGTGTTTGCTATACGTGTTTTTCTTCATCAGACCAGAATTAGAAGAGGAAAGAAATATTCTCATCCTTCAGTCTGCAGCCAATAAAAAGAATCTAAAAGAAATCGAGAGGAAAATTTTAGAAACCTTACAGTCATCTGAAGGGAATATTCTGGAAGATGAGAGTGCTATTGAGATCTTGGATTCTGCTAAAATAATGGCTAACGAAATCACAAAAAAACAGCAGGTAAGGAATAATAATGTTTTTTCCTTAATAATATGTAGAAATTAAATGTAAAAATGTAACTAGCAAAAGAACTGTGGATTAGATGCAAGGAGGAAATTCTGTGCTTGTGAAATATGAAGAAATAAAGTTTGGACTATTCTAGAATCTCCACAGGTTGTTTATTCAGTCTCCAATTTACAAACGTTTTGAAGAATACATATCTATCTAAAGGACTGAATAAAAAGTGGCAAATCCTGAAGTTAAGGTAATATGTTAAGCTAGAGGAAGGGCCTAATTTTAAAAACAGAAAGAAAATTCAGACACATTAATAATCTGGGTGACTAATACAGGTATGCAAGCCTAGATTCTTTTGTTATATATAATGCATAAAGTACCGTCTGAAGTCAATGAGAGCCAAGTAATAAGAGAATAAAGATGTTTTTAAAATTAATATAGACTTAACAGAAATCAGAATTTCTTTAAACTGATGTTGTCCATTCGTTAATGCCTATTAAGGGTAATCTTAGAATATATCTAACGGTTTAATTCTGAAAAACCTTTTTATATTCAAAGTATTATTTTGTATAAAGCTGATTTATACTAGAATAAATAGAGCTTAAATACATGAGCAGTCTGAAATTGCCCATATTTTTTAATATTGCAGAGATAAAGATTGATACAGTTGCTGCTAAATGATGCATCAGAACTGTTGTGCTGTGTTTGTCCTTTGTTTTGACTACTGCATCCTGCAGTATAGATAAATAGATTAGGCACTACTGCGTTAAAGTGCTTATTTTACTAGTGTAGGCATCACCTGTTGTGATTGTGCATTTTGGAACATTAAAATTGTCTTACTGTGGTGTTAGAAAGTGCTGTGTAGAAATAATTTAATGATGTTATTAGATAGGAACATTTTTGTTCCAAAGAGAATATTGAAAGATTGTCTTTGGGAAAAAAACTTGAAATTACTATTGATATGTAGGTTGCAGAGAAAACGGAACTTAAAATAGCTGAATCTCGAGAAGGCTATCGACCAATTGCAAAGCATTCATCGGTGCTGTTCTTCAGTATTGCAGACCTGGCAAACATAGATCCCATGTATCAATACTCCCTTAGCTGGTTTGTTAATCTCTTCATCATCTCTATTCATGATAGGTAAATACAGTATTTGTGGTGTAAAATAAGATGTTTTCATTCTCTTCTGAACAGTTCCCTCTGTTTTTAAACCATTTACCTCTCAGCCCTCTTTAAATGTAGGCTTTTGAAACAAAATATAATTTGTTAGTAAAATAAATGTTCTTTTTAGTCATTGTTTGAGCAAATCATGAACTGTAAGCATGCACTGGAGACTAATACTTAAGTATTTTTAAGAATGTTGCTTATAGAAAGGGTGTTCACTATGAACACTACAAGAGTGCTGCCACCTAACTCCAGCAAATCAGTTCATTATTTTGCTTGGAACTCTCAACAGAGCTGTAAAGCATTGAGTATAATTGAATTTGGGGGGAAATGGGCATCTAAGTCTCTTGTGGAGCATGCAGGCTTAATATGATTCATCCACAAAGTTAGATTTAGATTCTTAACTGATTTGCTTAAGTTATTAAATCTGAAGTCTCACCTTATCATTTGTTTCTTTTTAGTAACAAATCCAAAATTTTGGAGAAGCGACTTCGATACCTAACTGATCACTTTACATACAATTTGTACTGCAATGTATGTCGGTCACTGTTTGAAAAGGACAAACTACTCTTTTCCTTTTTACTCTGCTGTAATCTTCTCATGTAAGCTCATTTTTCTGAAGTTTTTAATAATAGAAACTAATGATTTTCTTATTGGGGAAAAAGTCAAGAATATCTGGGGGTTTTAATACTCATAATATGTATAGGTGAAAGATGTAGGTACATGTATCACTACTATAGCCTTTGGGCACATTATGGAAAAAATGTTTGTGTTCATCTTTAAACCAATGGCTTTGTCACTGATACATCTTTTAAAGAAAATACTTCCCTTTAAAGAAAATGGATAGTGCTACGTAGTATCAAAAGCTGTTGCAATTACTTAAGACCAAGTTTATAAATAGAAGTCTGACACTATTGTGCTATTCTAGCAACTTCTAGGCTTTTGTCTTTTTTTTTTTCCATTTTCCCTCGTCTTCCTCTTATACCCTTTTGCATCCATCATGAGATCTCAGTTGTAGTCTTCTCTCTTCTACTGTCTTATTATTTGTCTTCCTGTGTTTTGGTTTTTTTTTCTGTAATTTTCTGCTAATACATTCTGAAGGGAAATATAAATTCAAAATTGCATGGTCATGACTATAATGCGCATATCTATTTAATAGCAGTGTGTACACACCTGTTTATGGACCATTCTTCCTGGCACAATTTGTTGCTTTATTGTGTTCCCAGAATCTATTTTTTCTATTAAGCCTTTAAAAATTAGGAATAATAGCACTTTTTAAAAACAAATATATAGATATATACTTTTAAATCTTGAAACTATTACTGTAGTTGTTATCAGTCATTGTTTACCGTACAATTTATTGATTGTCTAGAATACTGTGATCTGATCTCAGCTTTTACTGCAGTAGAAGTATTGCTAAATGGTAGTGAAGTATAATTCATTAAAACAACTCTTTGTTATATAAAATTATATCTCAATAACAGAATATTATTCAGTTCTTTTTTTTTTTTTCCCCTGCCTGGAATATAGGGCTAAAAATGAAATTGAACGTCAAGAGTTTATGTTCTTACTGACTGGTGGTGTGGGTCTCAAGAATAAATACAAGAATCCAGATCCGTCTTGGCTACCAGATAAGAGCTGGGATGAATTATGTCGTGCAAGTGAAATCCCAGCTTTGAAAGGACTGAGGTATAGTAAAATGATATGAATTATCCATAATTGTTTTTGACCAAATTACGCATAACATGCTGAAAAGAAGTGTTCTAAAGTGGAGTTTTTCCTGAAATACAAGAAGCCAAAAATTCATGCCATCATCCCACACCTATGATTCTTTCAAGTACCACACAATGCTGTATAGAAGAGGAAGCAGAGCTTACTGTCAACTCGGAACCCTTCAGATGAAGTTTTGTATTTCTGCAACAGCATGCTGGGAAAAGAGCTTCATTCAGTTGTTGGATTATTTTCTGATATAGATGTATTTTTGATAAACGTCAAAATACACTCCAGGTATTTGCAGTAATTGTAAGCACTTTTTCCTCTAGGAATAACGTGACTGAAAATATAGGCGAATGGCAAAAAATTTATGAAAGCAAAGAGCCACAAAACTTTCCATTACCAGAACAATGGAATAATACATTGAATGAATTACAAAAGATGATAATTCTTCGGTGCTTAAGGCCAGACAAGGTAAAATGATACATTATCATGTGTTTCTAGACTGTTGCAGGTGTTGTACCATAGTTTGCAATAGCTGTTAAAAGAAAATATGAAGAACAGATTGGTTATTAAGTAAATAAATGCTATTCTTATTTTTCAATTAAGCAGTTAAAACACCAGAAGCATCATCTGAGATATTCTGTTTGATGTGATTTTAATGCATTTTTCAGAGTATACTCATCGTTACAGTTTTCTTCAAGTGCTCATTCGTGTTCAGTCTGTTCTTTGATGCACCCCATATACATAAGAGCAGGACATGTTAACAAGAAGAAATGCAGTGTCCAGTACCATGTACTTTCATACTAAGGGTTAAATGTGAATAGAGAGATGAAATGTGTTGAACAGCCAAATAGAACTTTTAACACATTCTTCCTTATTTCACTTAGCAAATTGTATTGTGTGCTGTTTAGGAACAACCAATGTTAGGATTTAAAGTACATATTGCAACTGCTTATTAGTGAACATTAGTGTAATTATTTGTAATTAATTCTAAGGGGGAAACATGCTGGTCCTTCACACTAGGCCTCAATTAAAGTTTTAATGTGATTCAGTATTGCTCATATGAGTTATTTTACCTTTTATTTACTAAAAAAATTTTTATCACCTGTGGGAGAAAAAGAAAAAAAAAAAGAAAAGAAAGGGAGGGGGTGACAACATGAGCTGAAACCTATGCTTCTGAAGCATTCAGCAAAACTAGTCTCACATCTGTGCAAACTAGAGAGGTCTCTCTCTAGGTGTTTTGCTGAGGAATTTAACTGAGTTAGGGTACAGTGTACTTTGAAGATGCTGTGAAATAATCATTTATGTTTGATTTCAGTTAATAGTCTGTATTTACTTCACCAGATTGGTCCAGCTATAACAACGTTTGTAACAGATAAACTGGGGAAGAAATTTGTAGAGCCACCACCTTTTGATCTAACAAAAAGTTACTTAGATTCAAATTCTACAATCCCTCTAATATTTGTGCTATCTCCAGGAGCAGATCCCATGTCCAGTAAGTATATACACAAAGAGAAAATGAAAGCCAAGAACAATTTTTCAAATTAGAGACCTGCGCTTCCTCTTCAATACACAGTGGGGATTATTTTGCCCTTAGCACAAGTAGATTTGAGTGCATTATGTCAGACTGATACAATCATGTGCTCCCTAAAAAGGACAATGGTATTTAATACTGAATAATTACACTCTATACCAAAGCTATACCGTCTTGTTTTATGTACATTTTTAAAAAATAGTAATTAACGTTTTTTCATTTTTTTATGATATAACTTCTTTTTAATGAAGAAGTGCTAAAATCGTGTGCTTTCTGTTCAAGGCCTTCTGAAATTTGCAAATGACAAAGAAATGGTTGGAAATAAGTTTCAGTCCATCTCATTAGGACAAGGACAAGGACCTCTTGCTATGAAAATGATTCAAGAAGGAATGGAAGAAGGAACCTGGGTTTGTTTACAAAATTGTCATTTAGCTGTCTCCTGGATGCCGGTACTGGAGAAAATATGTGAAGAGTTTAGCAGTGAAAAATGTCATCCAGCCTTCAGACTTTGGCTTACTAGTTACCCGTCCCCAAAGGTACATGTATTGACAAACAGTATTTATTCATAGAAGGGTAAAGCTGGTGAAATTTTAACCAAAATTTTCATATCCCTGAAGGAACTAATAATGTGGCACTTCTCTAAAATGATTAGAGGCTGTTGAAGAGATAATTTAATCAAGAAAGGTCATTTGAAAATTAGTTCTAAAAATAACAATAGCAATCTTCTTTTTTAATACTTTGATATTGTGATGTGTGATATTTTGTATAGTAGTGAATGGAACTGCATATTGCCAGCATGTGTAATTAAGGAGATTTTTTGTTCTCTGTGAGGTTTTCTTTCACATAAATTTAAAAAATTAATTTCGCAGCATACATTTTACCTGTAGGGTATTGAATACCAACAAAACTCTAAAATACAGGTTTGTAGTTTACAGCACGGTCTTAGCTTTCTGTATCTTTGAGTACTTTTTTAAGCTGTTGATGTTTAAAATGTGACTTCTTACAGATAACTGATAATATAACAAACACAATATAATAATATATTGTTATAAAAATATAACGTATATTCCATACTTTGAGTGCAGTTTTGCTATTTTTTTTTTAATTTCTAGTTCCCAGTAACTATTCTGCAAAACGGAGTAAAGATGACAAATGAACCTCCTACTGGTCTCCGGTTAAACCTACTTCAGTCATTTCTTTCTGATCCTATTTCTGATCCTGCATTCTTCTCCGGATGCCCTGAAAAGGAGCTGGTAATTTTCTCATCTCTTTGTCTCTTGACGGTTTGTTTGTTTGTGTGTGGTGGTGGTGTTTTTGTTGTTGGCTGTCTTTGTTTTGATCCACAAATACACTGATTTCTGTCCAATGAATATCATAAGCTGAAGTGATTGTGAGTTTAGGTTTTAGAATGATTAAAATGATGAGCTGAGAATTGCTATACTGGGTAATTTCACGTGGCAATAGCTAGAATGTTTTCTTTGGCTTTATTAAATTACACAAAACTAAAATGTTACATGTACATATTACACAGTTTGCATAAATTTTGAACATTCATTAGTAGATGATACCTGTCCAAGTTGCGTAACTGAGGGGCAGAACTCAGCCGTAATGAACAGAAGCACATGCAAAGCCAAACTTCCTTTTGAAAGTATAAAATTAGGATAATATAAGCATTATCACTATTGAGATGGTAAGGGTAAGCACTCAAATCCTTTTCTTGCTCACAGGGACTAGTACTGCAGCGCCCATATCTCTTCCTGATAAGTAAGGAGCCCCTTAGGTAATCATCACCTGTGAAGGAAGTGAAAAAATAGTGGGATTAGTCAGCAAAGAATATTGTAATCATTATATACAGCTGTGAGTGGTTGCAACTAAGGGTTTACATTTAACAGTACAACTTTATTTTATATGTTTGTCTATTGAGGCTTAAAATTAAATATCTGATATTTGAATTCTTACGAAGTCAGCACCCCTCTACATGGAAAAAGAGAAAAATCTTGTATAAAACTTTAACATTTTCATTGGTCACATGGACAGTGGGTTTGAATGTCCTCTCTGCAAGTCTCCAGATAACATCTAGCTGGGTGGTGCAGATGACACTTTAGAGGGAAGGGATGCCATCCAGACGGACCTTGACAGGTTTGAGAGATGGACACAAGCAAAGCTCATGCAGTTCAACAAAGCCAAGTGCAAGGTGCTGCACCAGGGTCAGCAATCCCCAACATCACCAGACTGGGTGATGGACAGATTGAGAGCAGCCTTGTAGATAAAGACATGGGGTTCTCATGGTTGAGAAGCTCAATATGAGCCAGCAATGTGTATTATCAGCCCAGAAAGCCAACTGTGTCCTGGGCTGCGTCAAAAGAAACATGGCAAGCAGGTGAAGGGAGGTGATTCTCCTCTACTTTGCCCCCTCATGAGACATCACCTGGAGTACTGCATCCAGATCTGGGGCCTCCAGCACAAGAGAGACGTGGACCTATTAGAGTGGGTCCAGAGGAGGGACACAAAAATGATCCAGAGAGCTGGGACAGTTCTCCTGTGAAGAGAGGCTGAGAGAGCTGGGAGTTGTTTAGCCTAAAGAAGCTTTGTGGAGACCTTCAAGTACATAAAGGGGGACTACAGGGAAGATGGGGATACTCTTTATCAGGGTGTGTAGTGACAGGACATGGGGAAATGGTTTTAAAATGAAAGCGAGTAGATTTAACTTAGATATAAGGAAGAAATTATTTACTATGAGGATGGTTAGATGCTGCAACAGGTTGCCCAGAGAGGCTCTGGATGCCCCCCTCCCTGGAGGTGTTCAAGGACAGGTTGGATGGGACCTGGAGCAACTGGTCTAGTGGAATGTGTCCCTGCCCATGGCAGGGGTATTGGAACTAGAGGATATTTAAAAGTCCCTTCCAACTCAAACCATTCTGTGATATTTATGATAACAGCACACCTAAGTGTGTTTGCATACGTGGCAAATGTGTGCATATCTATTCCCAAGTCAAATAATCACGATGTACTTCATAGTTGCCTGTATTTGCACACTAGACAGAGAGTGGTAATCAAATGGTGTGTTCTTGGTATAAATTCCTGAATAGCATGAACATGTAAGTCAGTTAATGATACTTTTTTGTTTTGTTTTGTTTTTCTTGAAGGTATGGGAGAAACTGCTCTTTGGAGTCTGTTTTTTCCATGCTCTGGTTCAGGAGAGAAGAAAATTTGGGCCTCTTGGTTGGAATATACCGTATGGGTTTAATGAATCAGACTTGAGGATTAGTATCAGACAGCTGCAGGTAAAATCATCTATCACTGCTTGTATTTAATCTCTGATCTTATGAACCGTAGGAAAGAGCCTGATAGTCAGAAAGCAGCATCCACTTCAGTTATATCAAATGTTCACAGAGTTTTAATCAGAATTCCATGACTTCACTTCAGCCACAAAGGCAAGGAACATCAATCATATTATAAATATTTTCAGAATGACAAATGAAATAAAACTGTTCTGCATGCGATTTTGGTGCATACGGACTTATGGCATATAATGAGTATATATGAGTACAATAAATTTTTAATTGTCATATGTAAGAGCTCGCTGTCCTATAAGTAACACCATGTTAGTAACAGTCACCTATTGTGGTGGCTTTTGTGATTAGCAAAAGGAATTTTGTTTTTATATATATAACGTTAATTAAACAGAGTCCCAGACTGTTCTTGTCCCCTAAAACAAAGTACTCTACACTTCTTGGCCTTGAGTCTTCTGCAGGCCCTTTAATAAATCAAAATCAGGACAGCTAAAACTGAAGTCAAGGTTGAGCTGTTAAAGTTATCAAGCAGTTAATTAAAGAGATCAGAAGGTTCTGGAGGTTGGAAGAAAAATTCTGTGAAACACATTTCTACATGCACAAGAAAGAGAAGTGTCCTTCTAGAAAGTTTATGTTGAAGAAATTATCCATTTGTAAATAATTCAAGAATTATTTATTAATTTTGGTGTTCATGAGAGGTTTTTACTACTAACTCCTGTTAATTTTAAACAGTAATTTTACCTGGGAGGGGTGTTGGGGGGTAGGGGGTGGGGGTGTCAGAACTTTGGAAATTCTTTGTGGGGAAAGTGGGGAGAAAACTGTAAGTGGCAGTTTTACATGCACTACAGCTTCCAGGCCTTCACTTTGTAGGTCAGACTGTTGCTCTGCAGATATTTCAGATATTCTCTCTTGTGTTTCAGTTATTCATAAATGAATATAGCCATGTTCCGTTTGAAGCTGTATCTTACCTGACTGGTGAGTGCAATTATGGAGGTCGTGTGACAGATGACTGGGACAGACGCTTACTGCTGACGATGCTGGATGACTTTTATAATCCTGAAATAATTGAAAATCCTCGTTACACTTTTTCTCCCAGTGGAATCTATTATGCTCCACCAAAAGGCACCTATGAGGACTACATTGAATTTATTAAGGTAAAAAGTAGCACTGTATTAATGAAGATGGGCTAAGAACACATCCCTTAAAAGCTTCACTGCATTAAAAAAAAATAGGTTTGCAGCATGTTTAACTGGGTGCTTGGCTTCTTGCCTAACATCCTTGTAAGATCCTTGCTATGGTCTAGTATGTGTTTCTGCAGGGGAGAGGGACTCAATAAAGTAGATAGGAGGATGTAGCGCAGATAATCAAGAATTCCTTAGAAATGGCTTTCTGTGTGTAAGTTGATGGCTCTATCACCAGTAATATTGTCTATAAATACCCATCATTGAGGTCCTTATCCACTTTCTGTTGAAGTCAGTAGTAGTTTTTCACTCAGCTTCTTAAACAAGTCTTGGATTTAATTCTCAGTCCATTGCTTTATCTCATGCAAATGTTTACTGTATTTTGTCCTAGAGTCTTCCCTTTAGTCAGGAACCAGAGGTATTTGGTTTGCATGAAAATGTGGATATTTCAAAAGATCTTCAGCAAATTAAGATCCTCTTTGAATCTCTGCTTTTAACACAAGGAGGAGACATTCAGGGAACTTCTTCTGGAGGTGGTGACAGCACTCTTTATGAAATTGCAGATGATATTCTCAGCAAGGTATTGTAGTATACCAATGACTCCAATTTATCTTTTTACAAAGCAGAAATTCTTTAGACAGAATTTTCAGTGTAAAATTGATTTCATATTGGAGGAAAAATCTACTGGAAGGAATTAAGTGCAATATGAAAGTAAGACATTGTGTGGCTGTATTTCATTTGAAACTATTTTTACAAAGTAGACAGGAGATAGGACAGAGAAAACAGCAAATGAAGTTTGAAAGAATACTTGTTTCATTCATGTGAACAAGTTTAAAATTAAAGAAAATGGAAATGTATTTATAGTTTTTCATGGTAAGGAAAAATCTTGGTGGTTTTTAAAAGATAAATATAACTTAATTGCTTTTATTTGGATTATGCTACTACAGTATCGATTAGATACTCATGAGCAAGTTTAACGGTGTCTAATTACTCTGCAGTTTTTCATATCTGCATGCTTTTAGTATAACTCCAATTTATAACGATATGTGGAATGATTTCTAAATATGTTGACATTTACAGCTTCCAAATGATTTTGACATTGAAAGTTGCCTGACTAAATATCCTGTGAGATATGAAGAAAGTATGAACACTGTGTTGGTGCAAGAAATGGAAAGATTTAACAAGTAAGAGAGTTCTATTTTATTAAGTGTAAAAGTGTAACCCAAACCACTCCATTAACAGAGGATGTTTTTCTGCCACTCATATACTGTAAACACTGGAAATTCAGAGTGTAGGATAGATTTTGGGAAAAATGATCTAGTGGCAAAATGAACTGAAAGAGAAAAAATGCATGATAGAAGACGGGAGTCTTAAGAGTCTAAGTAGCATTTTAAAAGAATGTGAACAATATTTTTATGTTTTTTATTTTTTTAAAACTACTTTTTCAATGTATTTCATTATATTTTACTTTCTTCCTTCACATTTCTGGCGTGCAGGGCAAAGGGGTAAGAAACTGTAATATACACACAGTTTATTTCCTTTGTAGCTGGAAGTATGTCTGCTTATTTCTACATTATCTCATATGCTTTTGTTTTTAAATTCTTACTTTTTTTTCCCCTTTCCTGATGCCTTTCTTGCTATAATTCTCTTTAACGTTTTGTTTTTTTTTTTCCTGGGATTACATATCTCTATCCATTTTTATTTTTGTCTTTGGGTCCTTAGTCTCTCTCTTGTTTTGTTTTCCTAGTTTTCTTTCTTATCTTTACCTGCTCCTCCATTCTTTCTTTCTTATTTTTCTCTGTTCTACTTTTTCTTTATTTCTCTGTTCATCTCTTCTACTTCAGTTTCTCCCAAAATTTTAATAATACTCTGTGGCCTTAATTCTCCAAGTTTTCCTTTGTTTCAGACCTTACCCACCCTTATTTTATAATTTAAACTTTTTCCTTCATCTAGTATACAGTGTATATACATTTGGAGTTCCAAATTTATCTTCTTACCATACAGTATAGGTTATATTAAAGATTAAAAAAAGAATGTATTAGACTCTTTGTAGTCTCAAATAACTTTTGTAACTTTAAATACGTGTCTTTAAAAAAGTAATTACAGTTATATACCAGTTATACAAGTTCCGTAGATCATTCCATAGTCCGTTTTTTTTTTCAGTGAGGATTTAGTATCTTACAAATCATAATTCTGTATCTTACAAATCATAATTCTGTGTTATTTTTTAATTCTAGTTTAATACGAACTATTCGTATTACGCTAATTAACCTGAAGAAAGCCATTAAAGGATTGGTTGTTATGGATGCAGAATTGGAGGCTCTGTGTGGCAGTCTACTTATTGGAAAAGTTCCTGAGAATTGGGCTAAGCATTCATATCCTAGTCTAAAACCATTAGGGAGCTATATTCTAGATTTTCTGGAAAGGCTGAAATTTTTACAGGTAAAGTACAAGAGGCAGTACTACTAATTATTTAATCTACTTTTTTTCATATAACTTGCCATTTATGTTAAAGGAATATTGGGAAAGAAGTGATAGAGTTTGCTAGATTTTCTAAATCCAATTATGTAGAAAGTGATCAAAGAACATAGAATTTGTCTCTTTCTGATTATTGAATGTATCATATTCCTCTTTCCAGGATTGGTATGAATTAGGGAAGCCCACAGTTTTTTGGCTGTCAGGATTCTATTTTACTCAAGCGTTTTTAACTGGAGCTATGCAAAACTATGCTAGGAAGCACAGAATCCCTATTGACCTTCTGGGATATGAATTTCAGGTACAGATAAATTATAAGCATGTATTTTATTAATCTGGGTCCTGATGTCACAGTGAGATGCACTAAGTAAATCCTGACTGAAATGTTCATTTTGCAATTGTCACGCTGCAATTGAAGACATACATTTAATTCTGTGATAAGGTAGGCACATTTCTGTAAAATAAATTTTGAAAGTAGTTCTCTCATTGGACCTGGGCCTTCACTCAGAGGAAAAAAACAGCCTACACAGTGTGTATTTGTCTGTGTGATTAAAGCCTTATTTTAAAACCTACAGTAAGGGCAACTAACAAACCACAGAAAGCTTCTGTCTTTATGGTTTTGTATAAAAGTAGTACCCAAAAGAAGGTACTACATTATTCTGATTTTGGATTGATTTTCTGAAAATTGGCAGTAGGTATAATACCCGAAAAAGCAAACACCTATGAAAGTTTATTAACATGGATCACTTATTTCTTGTAGGTTATTCCTCAGGATACTGCTGATACTGCACCAGCAGATGGTGTTTATATACACGGATTATTTTTAGATGGAGCTCGCTGGGACAGGACAAAGTCAGTAACAAATTATTTTAGTACAGTTCTAGAAAGCTTTCTTAAGTCCTCAAACAAGATTTACGTATTTTAAGTGTTACTTTTCATACTACTACAATAACACACTTGAAAATATATTCATTCTTCTCATGGTCTCAAGAAAATAAAACAGTGACTCTTTTAAATATTATTGTGCTGGAAGTGTTGGGATGTGCTAATCTGCATTAAAATACAAATCCTTCAAAAAATCGTCTGGCAGCATGAGCTGCAGAAGGATTTCAAGCAGATGCTCCAAATTTTTTTAAAATAAGCAATAATTGGTATCTAGCCTGAGTCATCTTAAGACTGTAAGACTGTTGTGACTGTAGCACTTTCTTTGCTTTTCTTACAAGTTCTTCAAGTAAATGTTATATTGCCAGACAGAAGTGTTTTATATATAAAAATACTTTTTCATGCATGGAAAATGGAAAACAAACATCAAAAAAGAGCACTAAAATGTTGTTCTTTCTCTCACCCTTGGCTTGGTTTAATACCAAGCCACAAATAATGACTTCGTTGCTTTCTCTCACCAGGGGAATGTTAGCTGAGCAGCATCCCAAATTGCTCTTTGATATAATGCCAATCATCTGGATAAAGCCAAGTGAGTATAATTACCTTGAAGTATGTGCTATTTGACAAGATATTTGAACGAGTTCCTTTGTTACAGAAGACCAATGCTCATACCCTCACCAAAGCACCCAAATGTGCACTTGACCTTTGACTTTTACATAAAAGATTGAATGAGTCAAGCTGGCAACCACAGTCTCATCTCATCTGAGCAATAGACCTGTCCCCCTCTCCACAGGTGTTTGCAATTATTAATTTGAAAAATGGATTATTTAGATTTACCTGATCTGTTTCTCAATCAAAAGGTAATTTTGGTAGGAAAAGCACATGGTGTTTGAATTCCTGGCTTACTCAACTTGAGGAGAACTTAGAATTGACTTACAGAGACTTACTGTTTTATTTCGCATGATTTAGCAAGGTTTGCTCAGATTATTTTTATCTGCTCCTAGTTTTCTGTGATGCCAATAAAATATTTTCTATGACTCTTTTCCTTGATTAGGAACAGTAAATAGGTGATTTTCATTTATTTGCTTAAGCAAGACTTTATATTGCAGTTGTTGCAACTTAGATGTTTACATCTAATATGCAGTCACACAAAGTTTCCACTTTTTCTGTCTGTGCCTTCTTTTCACATTGGCTGAATCTGCTCTCAGAATTGCACAATTTTAAACGCTGTGCAAGTTGCATGTGAACAGTCTGGTTATAAGAGGATTGTTGAATCTCCAGTGATTTGAATTGCAGATAGGCTCTGTGGCTGCTGGACTATAATTCTTAGGGAGATTCTAAAAGCTTCGTCTAAATGTTAACCCTAACATGAAAGCAGAATGCAAAATGCTTTAATTATGCAACTATTCAGATTTTAATGTGTTTTTGAATTATTACAAAGTTTGTAGAATTGCAGAAAAGCATAAATTCCTGAAAACAAATTGTAATTAAACTAGTTTTCTGGCTTTTTTTAAAGGAGGAAAAAAAAAAAAGATATTGTGTTGCTCACAAAGCAATATTGCTATTTTTATTTAGCTTTAAAGATGTTCCTGTAAGTACTTAATGTTTAGATTAGTACTTAATGTGGAGGTTATATTCCTATCAATAAATCTGCTGTACGTAGTATCTTGGTTTCTTTTGTTTTTTTAAAGCTGCAAAATCGGATATAAAGAAATCTAACGCGTATGTTTGCCCTCTCTACAAGACAAGTGAGCGTAAAGGAGTCTTATCTACTACTGGACACTCCACTAACTTTGTCATTGCTCTGACGCTTAACACGGATAAACCAGTCCAACACTGGATCAAGCGAGGTGTTGCATTGCTCTGCCAGCTGGACGACTAACTTTGAACAGTTCAGATACAAATGTCAAAAGATACCTTTCTTTTTGTTTGCTTACAGAGGTGGAGCATGCTGCATAACAGAAACTTACAGATTTATTTTTTTTTAATTTTAAAAGAGGGCATGTGTTTTCTGATCCTCAGTATTTTGCCTTAAAAAAGTATGTGTTATTAGCACCTTTACAATCTGTAAAAGGTACGGTTATGCTTTTAGCCTTTGGAAACATTATTAATGTGTAAACATAAAATTTATGCATTACTAAAATATCACTAAATACATCTTAACTGAAAGCAAAGCATCTGCACTTTCTGTGAGAAACATTACAGTTAATGAACTTGAAGCATTAAGAGTGCTTAATTGTGTGAGTGGAAACCCAATAGATAGTAAGTTTGGGGATTTCAGTCTTGTGTTATATATAGCCTATGTTCTGTTCTGCAATAATGAAGACTGCAGTATGAGAAATTTTTAAACTATCTGTACTAGGCACTACCAAGTCTCTTCCTTGCTCAGCAAATTCATCTTTCCAGGATTTAATTTGGATTTTTTTTATTTTTATTTTTTTTTTTTACTTTTCCAAACGGTTTCCATTAAGCAGAAATGATCAGAACCTCCCTTATGACTGCCTGCCATAAAATGTTATTTCTGCTTCTTTGTTGCTCCAGAGAGGCAGTCCAGTTTCAATTCCTTAATTCCTTTTGTTTTCTTAAAAAAATAATAATAATTAGTCAAGCATTCTACCTTAGCTCTCCTCTACTAAAGAACTATTTCCACCTTGCACGCAGACACAGCTATCATCATTTCTTTGTGAGAATCCCTCCACAAAATACAGTGAGTGAATTAGGCACAGAAAAGTCTCACTCCAGCCTACCTTCACTGTTATAATTAGACAACTTTGTTTTTCATTTCATTGCTTACTGTGTGTTACACATAGAAGAGGTTTGGGATGTTTCTTTTTGAAAAACTCCTTTTCCCTCTACAGACTCTATACTGTCTTTTGTTTGCTTTTCTATTTCTATTAATATTTATATGTAAATTGTGATTAGGCAATCAGAGGTGCATAGTAATTTTAATAGGGTCATCTCTTTATTTTGTCTGATAGTTTATACTTACTTTTATTGGTTGTATTGTTTTCTTTATGTGTCGCCTTATCCATTTTTAAACAAGCTCCTGCCAGTATCTGTAGTTAACTCTTGTGAAGTACTAATATTTTTTTTCTCTCCGTAAGGTAATACTTACCACTTGCAGTTCTCAGCTTCTCATTCCAAAAACTTAAACAAGAGTATTTGGTAAATAAACAGAACTTCACATTCTTCTTTTGCTGTACCATTTGTCAGATCAGATTATGAAATGTAGCTAACCTGTATGAAAGAAACATGGAGAAAGTCCCAGAGTATCTTATGATAGGTTATTTATAGTGAGCTATTAACGGACACAAACTCTACTGAGATCATTTTCTAGCCTGCAAATATTGCTTTCAACTTAATAATCACTTCTTCAAAGTGTGAAGCCTTCCACAAGGTGAGGAAAAACTGCTTTTTCTCAATTCCTAGGAAAATTAGTACTTTTTAAAAAAGTGTTTATGTACACATTGTGCTACTATAGGTATAATTGAATGCTAATAGATACTTATATGTATGTTTTCTTACTAAATTTCTCTTTCTTGATACATATGCAATTACAGAGCAAGGCCTTGCAATCACACATTAGGTGGATCGCATAACAAATGAAACGACGCAGGATTGCTATGAGTTACTGCTGCTCAACTTTAAGACATTTCTAGGATTATTCCAAGTGTTGTATTGACATTTCTTCATTTTGCTGTGCTTATTCATTTTCTCATTTATTTATTTGTCTTCAGTTTTATTTGTTCATTTTATTTTATTTTGCCCTGTATTTTTAGTGTTTTGTTTTGTTTTCAGGTCAACTCTCTTGAAAGACAGAAGTGCAAGTTTTGATGAGGTAAAATGGATGAAAGGTTTGAGTCTAACAGAACATCTTTGATTTTAATCTATAGTAACATAGCCAAATATACAAAGGAATAGGGCTACAGATTATGCATATAAAAAGTGTACATCTACACACATAATATTTAATGATCGATTTGAGTGTAAAGATTTTCTAATTTTTTTTATTTGAACATTTAGACTTGAATAGTATAAATTGGATTTCTGTGCTACACTGTTTGTATTATAATCTTAAAAGATTCCTAAAAACGTTCTTAATTGAATCCTTTCAATTTGGTAAACATTTTCTTTTCTTTTAACTGTGGTGATGTTCTTAAGCTTTTTATTATTATTATTAACTCCATTGTGATTACACCAGTGTTTTCTGATTTCTGCATATATTTGAATTTATATTGTTGCAGTATTTTTATATATATCCCTTACAACTGTTAGGCAAGTACAAGTACGCATTAACAAAGAATGCACACTTGTAGGTTTCTCTCTGCCAAATGGCTGCAGGTGATGTACATAAGGTGGCAGGTTTGGTCTTTTTTCAGCCATGGAGTATGATGTTGTTTCAGTTGAAAGACTGAAGTACATGATGTTAGCACAAATTTGCAGTATTTTTTCTGACTACAAGATAGGGCTCCAATGATATCTTTGTTGAAACACGTTGAGCAAAAGGTATTAGTAATCTTGTATCTTTCAGCTACTTTTCACTACCAGGCCCTCTGTGAACAAAATGAAAAAACATCCCAAATTTTGTTGCAGATCTGCTTTCCTATTAAGGAAGCATCAGAGCATGTTTGTGGTATTTGAGTGTCTGAAAGATTTAAGGGGGGAGGACTATTTAAACTATCTGGAAATTGTATTTTACTTATTTTTATTCTTTCTAGTAGTAATGCCAGATGAAGTACCTATTCTGTATGTTCAGCCTGTGGAATAGAGATAAAATCTGGCACATGCTATTGGACTAGAAGACCTTTATTCTGTTCTAGAGTAGAACAGCTCTCTTTGCAGTGTTCCAGACTAAATACCTGGGAGAAGACGATAGCTTGAGAAGGAGAAGTTCTGATTCATTTATTTTAGGCTATGCTTTGTTTCTCTTGATAGTTAAAAAAACAATTGCTGTTTCTATTACTGCAGACATAACCTGAAGACTTAACATCTGTGTCCAATTAAAAAGCAGTGTTTTCCTACAAAAAGGTGATCCAAGTTGTGCTGATTGGCCATGTATAATGCTGTATATATATCTGATGATAATTCTGATGATGAAATCCCTACCCAGCAAGCTATTCAGGAAAGCTTACAAGATATGCATAAAAATGAAACAAGTGCCAATGCAACAGAGGATGAAAGGTAAGGTGTTATTAGTTCTGTTTTGGGTGTTTTATTGGCATTATTATATGTCTGGCCTTGTGTCATGGATACTAGAAACCACTTGTAGCTTGCTTGTTCTGAGTTCTCCCTGGAAAAGTACACTTGTTTCCTCAAAAATATGGAATGTATGAAGCTGTCAGGTGACGTTTTATCTAATATCTAGGTGAGTACAAGGCTTCACTGAGGTAGATTAGGATGTGATATAAGACATAGGTTGGTGTGGTCTTTGGGTGGAAACCCAATATTTCTAGTGGCACAGGCAGACCAACAAAAATGCATTTTAATGTGTTAAAGTCTGACAAAACCTACATAACTCAAAGAAATCTAACGTGGTCTAGTCATGAGTATGTAAGTTAAGGTATAATTATATCCTGAACTTCTCATTAATTATAGCACTTTATTTTTATTGTGTTTATGCAGTTTCCAGTTTGTTGCCAGTAAAGAACATGGAATGATAATTGCAGCAATTCGGACAGTTAAGTACAAATACACTGCACTAAGCCTATACCCTAGGAATCACTTTGGTTCTGCATTGTTGAGCAATGCCTACGTTTTATGTATTTGATCAGCTGATTTAAGTGCAGTTTTTCGTGTAAACAACCGCTAGATTAAAAATTGCTTTCTCAAAATAATTTTTTTACTCTTGATACGCTTGGATAAATAGCACTCAATATATTAGTTGCGTTAATTTTGTTTTATGATGAGTAATCAAATGTGTGTCTCTCTCAAAATATCACAGGCGAAGAAGAGGTCCTGAAGAAGCTGGTGAGGCACAGTTCTGCTTTTGAGGAGGCAGATCAGCAAGGCTGGCTTCCCGTGCATGAAGCTGCATCGCAGCTAAATATGAACATCCTTGAAATAACGTTCAAAGGTATGGAGTCCTCCTGGTTTTCCACTAAAAAGTATTACAAAGGCAGGTCTGTTGAAGAACTCAGCTTCAGATGTGTTCTGCTTTTCTGTATTTCAGCCTCCCGTGCCATTACGTGGGAACAGACCACACTTAAAGGGGAAACACCTCTCTTGGTGGCAGTAAGAAATTGCTTTGTAGACCATGTCCGCTTTCTCCTGTTCAATGGCTGCAATCCCAATGTTAAGAATGAAGAGGGAGATTCTCCTTTAGTTGTAGGTGAATATCTTGTTTGGGGGTGGAGAGATGAGGGAATGAAGTGAGATTATAGTTAAAAGTTTTAGGTTGCAATTTGACTTCTTTGACTTGTGCAGTATCTAAAATATTTTGCTGTAAGGAGCAAAAAATGTTAATCTCAGTATTTAATGTGTTTGTTTGTTTTTCTTAAAAGATCTAAGGCTTTAAATGAGCTTACATTCCAAGTTAGGAACTGTCACTACAAGGTTCTTAGCATTATTTATTAAAGTATTGTCCTTATTGGTCTATTGAAGCATGGGAAGCACAGAGCTAGGAGAAACTGATCTAGTGCAAGGAGCTCCAGGTGACCTATCTTCTATCAGTTGCAACGAATTTGAGGTTCAGGTTGAACACGCATCTTTTTCCTTAAAGAATCAAATAACTTTCTTCATAAAGTACTAGAGTGTCTTCCCCTGCTTTCCTTGGCATCACTTATGTAGTTGTGCCAGATAACCAAGTCCCCCTGCTTCTTCATACTATCACTGTTCTTCATGTCTGCGGGCATAAAACGTTCACATTCTCTACTTCCTGGTATCACTTTTGTTGCATCAATTCCTGTTTCTCAAACAAACAAACCACCAGAGTAATTGGTTTTGATTTTCAAAAGTAGTAGCAAAGCAGCCTGATTTACCAGCACTACGTTGACCATAAAGCAGTTCAGGCACTGCTGGAATTAATCCACATATAAGTGATGAGGTGAGCCAGGCCAAAATTCTTGATTCACTTCTGTTTGAATTTTTTAAATCTAAGGAGAAAGTCCTATAGCTCATACCACTCTCCATGTGGATGCCATTTTAATTTAGTCATGTACAAGTACTATAAGCCTTGATTTGTAAAGAACCAGTCCTAGTATTTTGCCAAGATGATTTTCAGAACACTTCTATGTACATTGTCTCCTCTGATTTGGACTACTGTGCTATTGTTATTGCTGAGTTCTAGCCAATAAAAGGAAGGTCTGTTCTCATTATCTGAGTTCTGAAGGAGCTCTGTAAGTTTATGGAACAAACCTGTAAGTTTTTCCCTATTAGAAGGGTGGCTTTTTTCAAAACAATAGTCAAAGAAAGAGGAAAAATCCTATGAACCATCTGTAGGACTCTCTGTTCATTCTTTTGAAATGACTAAAGCTTCTGTTCAGGGCTACCCATTTAGAAAAGATGCAGAATATTCCTAGATACTTTTAAGTGCACTATATTAAAGTACATCATCCCCCAAGAAGGGGATGTATGAGATTTACCTAAAGCAGCCACACAGGTTACAGATGATGGAACGTCACGGGTTACAGTGTGCTGTCAATGCTATTTCAGGTAGCTGTGGCACTCTATTCAGTCCTGCACAGCCAGGAAGATCAAAGAGAGGAGAGGAAGGTGTTGCCTATAAATTCCATTTTCTGGAGCCAACGCAAATCACTCTTAAAAGCTCCTTACTGTCTTGACAGATGAGGCTTATTAAGATGAGAAGGTATATGGCACAGTCATTGTAAACTTTTTTGTATTATGGTAACTGCCTATGAAATTTAACTATAGCAGGCCGGCTTCTGACTAGAGTAAGCCCATGTATATGAACTCCATCTAGTGGCAGGAAACCTTGCATTCTGTTACAAGAGCAAACACAACAGATGAGTAGAGAGAGGAAAAGAGATTACCGTAAAATTATTCCTTTGTATAGTTTTTTTATCCTGAAAACGAAGAACAAACGTGGTGAAAACTTAAACCTTTCAGTGTAGCTTGGCATTTCTTGCAGTATAAATAGTGACATTGCTTCTTGTATAAATAGCAGTGTGGGAACAGTTTGAGCATTCCTGGGCTGCCACCTACCAGAAGCCAGGCTGCACGGAACAGTGTGGGCTAACAGTCTGGCTAATGTTTTTTTTTGTTTGTTTGTTTTTATTTTATTTTATTTTTTATTATTATCTTACAGCAATTAAATACAATTCATATGAGATTGCCACCTTGTTGATAAATTCTGGTGCAAAAGTGAATTTGCAGTGTGTCCACAAGAGGACTGCTTTGCATGAAGCAGCCAGACTAGGCAGAAAGGATCTGGTGAAGCTTCTGCTTCGTTCTGGAGCAGATCCTGACCCTCGCAGCGGATATGGGCTCACACCTCTTGCACTGGCTGCACAAGCTGGACACACAGAAATCATGGAACTCTTATTGCAAAAAGGTGAGACTTGATTATACGGGATGTTACAGGAAATGAAGGCTCAGGGCAGAGGAATCTTGCCAATGTCGTAAATATCTGAGGGGAGGTTGTAAAGAAGACAGACGCAGCTTCTTCTCTGTGGTGCCTATTAAGGGCAGGAGGCAATGGACACAAATTGAAACCTAGGAAGTGCTTGGAAATCCTTAAAGCCAAGCAAGGACCTGGACCGTCTGCTGTAGCTGACACGGCTTGAGCGCAGGGTTGGACCGGACAGTCTCCAGAGGTCTTTTCCAACCTCAGCTGAACAGTGGACCTGTTTTAAAATGCAGTAGATTCATTTAGTAACATATAGGTTCACTGTTGTTCCAGTGAGTAGAAATTGTAAGCTACACGTTATATGAAATGTTTAAAGTCCAAATGGAACAAAATGAATCCTCTTTCACTTACAGAAGTGAAAGGAAATAAAAGGATTGTTATGTTATTGATTATACAGTCTGTCATGATAACAGAAACAAATATACAATAAATATTTTGAGAGATTACTTTTCTACAGCCAACTATAGTCAGCAGTGAGTGCTTTGCAAAACTGATACATTGCAGGAGAGTTTTGTTTGCATTTTTGGGTGATTACTAAATTATGTCTTACATTATTTGAAACTTTTAAATCCCAAATCACATGGATTGAGGTATGCCCGGAGAATTCTTAGTATCTAAATTTCATGTTATAAGACATCTATATATATTACCTCTAAAATAGTTATCCTCGTTACACACATTTTATTGGTCTTTGCAAAGCTCTGTGATTGGATTATAACCAGTTGTTGTAAGACATGCCTTTAGAGTTATCAGCAAAAGTAACTTTCATTACTAAAGCAAGTAAAATGCTATCTGTGCCCCAGGGATTGTTGTGATTTAGTTAAGGTCTGAAAAAGACTACACCTTTTGTAATATTCAAGCCATACATTAATGTCTTAGTGAGTAGTTGTAATTTTTATTTAATATGCAATATTGTTTTCTCAGGTAGACAGCTAACCTGAGGGAAGGCCTGACAGACTTTTGTGGTGGGAAGTTATATGTGATGCTCAGCAGCACTGGACTAGATTGTATGACCTGTTTCGATACTGGATTCTCTGACATTTCCTGTTATATCTGTTAGGCCTTTGTAAAGGAGAGCTGAAATTCATTGTGTGTAAGCCAAAAAAAAATTATTTTTATGAATAAGAACTAAACCTCTTGCTTGCGTAATGCTCTCCTATCAGGTCTTATTGTGTTATAGAGTTCAAAGTAATTTGGACCTTCCTGTTTCCAGATTACATAATCACTTTTAAAATCAAGGATCCAGCATAAAAGCTTATGACATAATGGTTTTATGTGGTGAAGAATAGAATTCGCAATATCTTGTCACTGGAGGAGAAGGGTTGGAGATACTAATTATTGCTGAAAATTTACAGTGAATACGGTGAACATCCTTGATGCTTCTTTTCAGGTGCTGATGTTCTTTCACAGGCAATGGACTGTTCGTCTGTATTATTTGAAGCAGCAGGAGGAGGAAATCCTGATTCCCTGAGCCTTTTGCTAGAATACGGGGCTGATGCCAATGTACCAAAGCACTCAGGTCATTTGCCAATCCACAGAGCTGCATATAGAGGACACTTTCTGTAAGTTAATATACTTAAAAACCAACTAAAAATGACATCAAAAATATCACTTTTGCGAATTCTGCCATATTCAAAGCAGGTGGTGAATCTGTAGTTTTGTTGAAAAAAATTCTAGCCAAGTAAATAGGAGTTTTCTGTGTCTGAACGTAAGAGACCAATCAGGATAAAAGCTTCACCATTTTAGGATGAACATACTCTCTTTGGATAAATCTCATCTCCATCTTATCATAGGAACAGAAACATACTAAATACTTTAATAGTTTGAGGAGATATGGATTATCCCTATTTTAAAGACATGAAAGTCAGTGGAAGATAGTGATGTTAAAATCGCAACCAATAAGTAAAAAACAACTCTTTGATACTGGGAATGTTCCATGGTGCTTAAGAATCTAAGGATTTTTAATTCCTCTATTAATACATATATTTAAACTATTTTTAAACATCATGTATTAATTTAAACATTATGTTGTACTATGTAGGTATTAATATTAGAATATATTGTATTAATTCCTTGATTCCTATAGATTAAACAACAACACGTTGCTCTCAACATTCACAGAAAGCTTTTTTTTGAGATGGAACAACTATTCCTCTGGCAAGGACGGGGCTGTCCATGAATAATAGTATACAATTTTATGAGAAGCTGGTGTAAAGTCATAGTATCCATTGCTGGCTAACTATTTAATTCTTAGCAATTAAAGTTAATGCAGAGGTATAGCATGCCATGGTACTGATTTCTTAATTAAGACATTGAATACCGTCAGGATAAATTTTGAAGCCCAGCAACACAAAAATTCAAAGATTGATGTAGGTGAGCCAGTGTGCTTCAGATTCCAAGAGTCTCTCTCTTTTTTTTTAATCTTCTTCAGTGCCTTAAAGAATTTAGTTCCAGTTACTAATTTTGATGCCATTAAAGAAAGTGGAATAAGTCCGATTCACTCAGCAGCAGCAGGAGCTCATCCTCAGTGCCTTGAGTTTCTTCTCAAATCTGGGTTTGATGCCAATTTTATGTTGGATCAAAGAATTCGCAAAGGCTACGATGACCGCCGGAAATCAGCGTTATACTTTGCTGTTTCAAATGGGGATATCTGTTCAACACAGCTGCTGCTGAATGCTGGAGCCTTGCCAAACCAAGATCCCATCAACTGTCTGCAAATAGCCTTGAGAATGGGCAACTATGAGTTGATGAATCTACTGCTCCGACATGGGGCTAATGTCAATTACTTCTGCAGAGTGAATACAACGCATTTCCCATCAGCTCTACAGTATGCTTTGAAAGATGAAGTCATGCTGAGAATGCTGATGAACTATGGCTACGATGTGCACAGCTGCTTTGATTGCCCTCAGGGAAACACTTCCCATTCACAGTACGTGACTGATGGATGGACTTCTACTGTTATCAAAGACACAATGGTAAGTGTATAAGGTGGCTTCGTATGTTGGTGTTTTACTGCCAGTATCCTTCATACAACTGTGTGAAAACATACTAATGAATGTGATCTGTCTGAAAAGGAAATGTTGGAACAGTAAGACAGTTTACACATAAAGTTTTCAAAATTAGATAGTTTGCTGTCATGAATGAGGCTTCATGGCAACATCTATCATAAACAATGTTATAGAACTGTGAAAATACAGCTAATGATATGCTGTTGATAAGTACAGAATTTGCTCTCCAGGGCAGTCTTGTCCATGCTGTGAAAGCAGGGACTTGCATGGTGGCTCGCTGGGTTGTCTTGTATCACATCACTAATAGTGGAAGCCTGTTGTAGGAACCCCATAATCTGGCATGATAAACACTGAGCAAAAATTAACAAACCTGGATTGACCTAAACAGGTTCCTAGAGACACCCATCAGAGTTACTATACTTTTTTGTAAAGTCCATTTGAATGTAATAAATCTTTATTTAACCTGAAGATCATAAAATCATAGAATACCCTGAGCTGAAAGGGACCCACAAGGGTCATCGAGTCCAGTCCCTGGGTCCCTAAAAGCACCACCAAAAAATCAGGCCATGTGTGTGAGAGCATTGTCACTTGAACTCTGGCAGGCTGGGGGCCATGCCCTGGGGAGCTTGTTCCAGTGCCCGACCACCCTTTTCCTGATACCCAGCCTGAATCCATCCTCTGTTGCACCTCAAACTCTTTCCTCAGGTCCTATCTCTGGTCACCAGGGAGAAGAGATCAGTGCCTGCCCCTCCACTCCCAAGATAAAGGGGTGCAGCATGCACCAGGCTGGCAGGTTCCCTCTTCAGCATGTTGGGACATAGGTGTCCTCCAGCACTGTCCATAAGTTTAAATTCCCAACTGAGGGTTTGGCATTTCTCTTAGGGAATGGTAGTACTTCTGTTTAATCACTTAGTGATGCAGCTGTTTAAGTTCATTTTTGGGTATAGTACAGAATAAGTCTCTCAGATTTTCAGACTGTACTAGTGAGGCTTAACACAAGCTGTGACAACCTCTAAAGCTCCTCTCACAGACTGAACACTTGCTCTTCCTAGCGTTCTGCTTAAGTTAAATAATTGTTCTTGTCCTGCAGAGGAGGAAGTCATTTACAGGAGTATTGAACGTTTTCTTATTAAACGTTTTTTTTCCCCTCAGTTCTGTGAAGTGATAACCTTGTCATGGCTGAAGCATCTTTCTGGGAAAGTGGTGAGAGTAATGTTAGATTATGTTGATCACGTTAACATCTGCTGGAAGCTAGAAGCAGTTCTTAAAGAACAGGAACTCTGGGCAGACATCAATTCAATTTTAAGTAAGTATCTGATATTTAGATGTGAAATGACACGCAAGTTGTTCTGGGATTGGGACCTTTGTTGTTGGCGTTATTTTTATTTATTCTTGACCCTTGTTAGGCCAAAGTTATGTTTTGACAATAAGGTATCTCTGCAACAAAACTCAGTCTGTGTAGCATTTAAATTAAGTCTCTTTCAGAAGTCTGACAGACTGCACAGTTCATGTGGAGTACTGGGGAACTTCAATTACAAGGTAGACAACACAATCCTCTTCAAGGGGAGAAAAGCTCTTCCCCCATCTCAAGATGATGGAATAACTAATAAATTACTGTCTTTAACTAAGTGATTGGAATTCCAGTCTAGATTAACTCTGTCCTTTTCATTTGTACACAGATTAAAAAGCAGTAAGTAAAAATTCTACTTTTAGTAGCTTCTTCAGGTTGAAAGAGAAAATTGAACAACTATTTGGGGTTAAAGTATGTTTGCTTGACTTAGACTACTTCTACTCCATTACCATACATTTAGCTAACTTGACAGAAACACAGTCTGTTGCTTTAGCTGACAGGACTTGTAAATATAACTGAGAAAGGCATGGGCTGAGGTAAAAATGCTAGACCCTGACAGGTCCGGTCATCCAGGGACAGTCACGTTGATTTTATCCATCAATTCACAGAAAGAACATATGGCGAAATCTGGAGCAAAGTTTTTGAAAGGTGTAGGCAAATAATTGCACAGAAATGAATAAATAACTTATCAATCTCACCTTCCTATTTCTAGCAAATCCTCGCTCTCTAAAGCACCTTTGTCGGCTGAAGATACGGGAATGCATGGGTCGGTTGCGTCTCCGTTGTCCTGTCTTCATGACCTTCCTTCCACTGCCAAACTGCCTGAAAGACTACATACTATACAAGGAGTATGATCTTTATGGACAGAAGAACTTCCTGGGAACCTCCAACCTCAACTGCGCTTAATTATTAGCTCTATAATTTGGAGGGAATGTTGAAGTGGATAAGACTACCTTATGCATCTCTTTTTTCTTTGGGGATTTTTATCTCATTTGTATATTAAGGAATATGAAGCTTCAGCATTTCCCCCCCTTACCCCTGAAGAAAATGGGGACAATCTCAAACTGTAAGTATTGGTGATCCCATTCTATATGAATATGGTGGAATATAAAATATCTGAAAGTTATGGCCATACTGCTTTAAATGCTTAGTGTGAAAATTTAAAGAACTGTTAAAATCACAGGTAGGGCTGTAAACCTTGCATTATTGCTAGGTTAAAGGCTGTCATAACATGTAATGCTACCTCCAACTGCAAGGTTAAACTCAGGGTTTGGTTGAAGGCCATGAAGTTAACTAAAACCAGGAAGGGACATAATTGTTTTTAAATCTTGTACCTTCCCTTCTCTTGCCACGAAGTAGAGGTTTTATTTATGAAGACCTACAGCAAAGTTCTAGAAAGCAGCATAAGTAGATTTTTTTTCACCCAGTTACATGATCCCACTTCATAAGCATTAAACTTGGATTAACAGCTACAGATGCCTGCTTATTACAGCAGCTAGTGTGAAACACCAGTGTTTCAACAAGGCAACAGTACTTCTGAAACAGGTTAGTTCTGCATCTCAGTCTCAGGTATTGACATATCTCATCCACTACGTATTGGATTGCTCTCTCTAGAACTAGCTTCCTTTCACAGTGCTGTCCCAAGCCATGCTTGCATTTTTTTTTTGGAGTTGCTCCTGAAACAGTTGCAGCTTAAGCTTAGGAAGCATTTACCTGAGAGCAATCACCACTGTTGTCTTAAGAAAGTCTTACGTGATGCACACAGACAAGGCAAAAAAGCCTTGGAGACTGACTGACTTGCAAGAAAATTTATAAAAGAAAGCAAAGGAAAGAATACAAAATATCAGCTCTTGCTGTTAGACTAGATGTTATCTCAGTTAAACTCAGTAAGCAGAGGCAGATTTTCATTCTCTTTCTGAATTCTGAAATAATAAAAGACTGTATAACAAAACTTCCTCCAATGGCTTCTCCTACATTCTGTGCAACTGTAATTCATCGGAATTCACCTTAAACATATGCACAGTCAGTTTTGTTTCTTTATATCAATGTACATCAATTACATCTTTATAAATGGTTTAGCAGTATTAGGTTTTTTAGCTGTGGGTTCACATCCATATAAAGATGAAATTTGACTGGATTGTAGAAGGGAAATATTTCTGAACATTACTGACTGTTAGATAGTAAGTAAATTGTCTTGATATAGTTTGAAACCTAAAAAGATTAAGGAAATAATAGACTATCAAATCCACGTTAGCTAATACAACACACTTGTTACCAGTTCTGTGTGGCTAAGTTGCGTATGACCGTTAACTTGTCCTCTAGTTTAGACTTCAAGAAATATATTCCTGGCCATAGAGGGAGTGCTAGGTATTATCTGTAATGCAATAAAATGCATTTTCATAGTTTGCCCATGCTTCTTATGTGTTTTGATATTCATGACGTTATATACATAAAGAACGTATGTAGCTTGAAACAACTGACAGCAAGACTTGCATGGTCTACATAGTGTAATAAACTTAATATCCCTTACCCAAGGGAAAAAAAATGTCAGTAACCATTAGGCTGGAATTAGCAACATAACTTAGTCCTAAAAAAAACACTGCTGACCTATGCAACATCCTTTCAAAATTGTGTACTTGAAAAAATAGTTTCTGAAATAATACCAGGTTCACATGAAGCAAACTACAGCTTCAGCTGAAAGTGCCTGGAAGTTCAGTCCCTAACTAAAAAGTAACAGGAAATATTAATCAGGAGAAATAAATTATGGGAACAGAAACCAATCAGTAATTTACTTACAATAATAGGCGGTGAAATTCTACCCCAGTAGCTTCCAGGAGAACTTGAGGTGTTTATGTTAAAAATTGTACTTTTAAGGTAAATATTAAGCATTTTATGTTTTTTAATCAACAAAAATATTTTTTAATGAATTAGTTCTGTTCTACTTTAATGTCCTGATCTTCCTTGACTTGCCATTTGCTCCTGCAGCTTGTGTCACTCTCCTGGATGTATTTCTATATTTTTACTTATTTTATACCAGCAAAAGTCTCCTAAACAAGCAAAAAAACCTGATTTCATTCACGTTATCTCGTTGTTTTTGTTAAGCACTGCTCTCCTCATTAATTTCTCTTCTTTTCAGTGGTTATGAGAGAAGAATCATCCACTGCAAGTGAAATGCAATTCACACCTACACTGTTTTAGAAAACTAGATTTAATGGCAATAGATGGGAAAGCCTGAGCTAAAAATGAAGTAATTCCAGTCATAAATAGTGGAATCTGAAAAATTCCTTAAGTTATTTCATGTCTCATCTTTTTCTCCTGATTTCCTCCTCATAGTTACATGCTTAAATCTAAGACATTAATGGTAGGGGTCAAGAAAAAATATATCCATTCTCTGTCAGCAGTGCTTTCTGGTGGGATTGCTCATCTATTATCCGTTTTCCCCGTGGAGCGGTGGCTATTGCAGCTAATCTTACTCTGACAGCTCGGTGACTAGCTTCTAGAAACTGGATACCACTAATCACATTCTTCCTGAGCTGTTTCACACTTACTTTGTCTTCAGCATGTACTTAAGGAAGACACAATAACCTTGAGCTATGTTGGCATGTTATTTGATTGACAGAAAGCAGAAATAGTGCAAAAAACAAAGACCATAAGAGAAAGAAACACAAACTAGATCAGTTTCCAGAAACTGACTGCCATGCAACTATCTGTAAGTCTGTATTTAGGCACAAAAAGGAGAAAAAAGATGCATTTGCTGCCTTTCTGTACTTTTTTCCCGAAAGAATAAAAACAGTCTCTTACAGATGAGATGAGAATACGAGACTATAAATAAAATAAAAATGCCATTTAAGGTGGTTTTTTTTAAAAAAAAAAAAAAGCCTCAGATTTGTATGGTCCATGTGACAGTGTGCTGGCCAAATCTGGCCACAGACTGATGCCATTGGGCCTGACTGGGCAACACCAAAAGCAGGTACTTCTGCAACTGGCTACACTGGGGATGAAACATGCTGGAACTGGAGCTGCTAACTACCTCAGTAAGAGAGCCTCAAGTCTCTTTGTTGCTCAGCCTCCCACGCCACCTCCTCTTTCAAGGCAGGAATATTGTGACCACTTCCATGGCTGCTCAGTCCCTTCTATATGCTATGGGGCCTGCGGCATCACAGGAGCTGCTCTAGCTCCTGTTGCAGTAGCAGCCCCAGCGCAGCAGACTTACTCCTGCAGCAGGCACTGCTCCCTTCTCTCTTCTGCAACAGGAGTCAGATGCAGTTAAGTTTCTGCATAGAACTTTTCATCTCCAGCAGAAAGAGCAGGAGGAGATTGCCGTTATTAGCCACAACTCCTGTGTGCGAGGAGAGTTAAGGATAGCGTTCCCTCTGTGCACCTACAGATGTCTAGCAGAGAGGTCCTGAGCTTCCTCCCTTACTTACTTTATCAGTGCCAATTTATACATTCCTCATGCAGCAAAGTGCAACTGCATCTTTTCAGCTCTTATATAGGTCTGACAAAGTATTTTTTTCTCTCCTGTTCAAAGAAGCCTTCCAGTATTATATTCAACAAAAAAAAAAAAGAAAAAAAAATTGCAAGACATACAATACGAAACAAAAAATATGATCTTTCTGTTTAGAACTATTGCACATCTCATTGATATTAATAGGGATTTTTCTTTCTAAGAACAGTTATGTGCAACAAGTTATGTAAAGCTTAGCACTGCCTTATTTGGACATCCACTTTTGTTTCCAACAATGTGTTCTGCATACTTGTGTAAAGAACAAATTTCACCATACTGTTTAAGATTAGTGAGAGTTAAGTCTTGTTTCAAAAGCAGTCAATTACGTAGGCAGGTAAAAGGGAAAAAATATAAGAGTTTTTCCATACTGCAGAGAATTTTTTGAGAAAACAATTTTGTAATAAACATGGTAGCATCGCCATGCTTTACCTGGCATACAAAAGAGAAATTATACTGACATGAAAGTGGAAATCACTTAATTGATAAAGAAAAATCAAGGCATATAAGGGTCTACACATCATGAAGTCTTTTATACAACAGACCCTCCACTTACATTTCACTACTTGTAGAACTTAAATCCATGATTCCAATTTTAATCAAGTAGGCACCCTTAGGTTTCAGATTCTCTCTTCTTCTTTCCATCTTCTCCTAAATTGCTGTCTTCTGACTGGCTACTTCTAAGGACAACAAACTGTCCTTCTCCCCCACGTGGGTTTGATCTGCTGGAAGCAGCTATCAATCGGCTTTGCTCCTCTAAGTCCTAATTCGAGGAGAGGGGGGAGCAAAGGGGAAGAAATCAGCAAAATAATACTCATTTTAAAGTTGTCTAAAGTGGAAACAGGATACCATTATTCTGATTTGTAAACTGTCTTTTAATATTTTCAACGGACAAGTTTTGTAGAGACGGAGTTAAAAGAACAAGCAGGAAACGAAAATATTTTGGTTTCAGTAGCTGGCATTATTAGAACAGCTAATGCATTTAACACATCTGTACCAGCAACCCATAAAAAAAAGCAGGTCAGAACAAAGAGCTTGGCCTACAGCCTGCAGCCCGTTCCTCACTATGTAGCAAACGAACCGCCTCGGTACATGGCAGATGGTTACTTGCCACAAAAGGAGCAGTTCATGCATGTGACAACAGCGTTTTTATTTTGGGCCTGTGATAGTCCTTCAAGCACTGCTCCTGAGTGCACCTATAAAGGTGTTCTGTGGTTTATCTCCTCAGAAGAGCTCTTTTTAAAAACGACTGTGTGTACAAAATCTGCACAGGAAATACTTTCAACAATTAACTTCATTCCACAATGTTCTGTGAATTCGTACTAAAGACTGTGAGACTGTAGCTGGAAGTAAAAAACTAGAAAATAAAGATAGTAAGTAGGAAAAAAAAAAAGCATTAAGAAATAACGTACCTTTTTGATTTGTTTTTGTTTACTTAATTCTTTTTGTTGTTTATCTTTGACTATTTCTTTTGCCTTTTCTGATGCTTTTCGATCCTGAAGGGTAAAAATGTAAACAAAAGTAATGGACAACAGTCTGACGTGTTTGATACAGTACTGATTTATATAAGTTTGTTCAAAACCATTAAACACTTAATTAGTCTTCTCTTAATGAACAGGTATGTTTGGTAAAGGTATTAAGAAGTCATCTTGAATATTGTTCCAAAGTAAACATGGCTCAAAGTCTTTTTATCTCGGGTTTAAGTTCAATAAAACAAATCCCTTCGAGTACTCTACAGCAGCATTCACTGCATCTAGAAGCATCTTGCAGAATATATTCTATTACACATACTAAATATACCATCTCCATTCCATTCATGAGGGTACCTTCCCCTAAAAAAGATTCTTACCAGTTCTTCATGAAAAGCTATCTGTTTTGCCAGTCCAATGGAGTCACAAATCTAAATACAAATCAGATTTGAAATAATCTGTAAAAATCTAATAAAAAATGCCTTTAAAAATACACCATATTGTCATGTCAGATATGACAGTATATTAAAACATTTTGTGGTACTATCAGGTTAACTCTTTTTCAGTACATAAACAAAATACTTAGCCAGCTTGAATGGACTGGATCTAACATCTTGGAATCCATGTCAGGTTCCAAACCGATACAAATATAACTATCACCAATACCTTTTCCCCTTCGTTATTTGATTCAAATATATAGCAGACGGAAGTTTTTCAGTTGTCAACTCTCCCTCCTGAAGTTTTAAGCACAAATCCAAAGAGGTGCTTATTCTCCTGGTACCTAGCATACAAGACTACGTTGGGCAAAGGAAACTGCCAGAAAGGATCAAATATGGAGATATTAAAACCGGTTTCAGATACTTTCTATATGAAGTTTCACTGTACTGCACATTACTTTGTTATCAAAAACATGCAACCACGCCAGAGAAATTTACAATCTGACTGGACATGCAACTGCCAAACAAAAAAATAAGTTAGAAGGGAAAGATTAAATGATTTAAACGAGAGAGGAGGGAATTACATTTGCCATGAGATTCAGTCATCTTTCTAAATGCAAACAAGCATTTTATTTATTTTTATTTTTAAAAAACAGACACACATACAAATTGCATTTTTGACTAAGCTTTCAGTATTTGGTGCACTTCTCTAAAACTAACTGCAAATAGTTCAGCTCACCTGAACTATATAAGCAAGAAAACAAAGAAGCAAAAAAAATAATAAAAATCCATATAGCCTTATTATTTTGTCACAATAAAAATACTTTGCATTCTCAGTTCCTAAAAGAAGTCAGACTAGACATTTCAAATAATTTTTTTAAAACTTAAAAAAGGATAAGTTTTTAAATTCTGAAGGTCCCTATTGCAAGTGTTATAAACTGACAGGATAAGAGTTCTTCCTAAACTTAACTGCACACATTTAGAATACTAGACATTCGCTCCGTTGCTTTATCTCACCTTTAATAGCTCCCAGCTTTGGGGCACTGTTGAACTTAGTGTCACAAAGGTAAAGAAAGAAAAGGGGAAAAAAAAAACACAGCTTGAAATATTAGAAAGGTTTCATACACTTAGGATTTCTTTTTATGGAAATGATAATTTAGAGTTCCTGACAAGCTGAGCATCTTTAAAGGACCCAAAGAAGTTAAATGACGGACCTGAAACTGTGCAGAAACAAAGGGCAGAGAGGGGAGGAAGAGTTTCGAAATACGAAAAATAAAGATTGCTAACACTGAAGAATCAAGTTTGCCACATTTCATATGCTATGAAGAATTCTACCTTTTTTTTCATGTATATTTATTGCAAAAAATTAAATAAACAACCAAAAAACATACAACACTAAACATAATTATGGATTAAAAACAACACACAAAACCAAACACCAACCAAAACCCGTTGGACTTCTGAACTTACTTAACTCCAATGTTAATGATACTTCTCTACCACATCTATATTTCAAAACAAACACATTATTAAAATAGAATATTCTTATTTTCTTAAGATTTTACCCTATCAAATCACAGGAAAAAATGTTTCAAAACCCTATTTCTCCTATTAAGATCACTCCCCTTAAACCTGATTTTCTAGTGTTTTTCTGTTTATGTTTAGATGTTTGCATCTGTCTCCCAGTTTTCATGGAAATTTTTTTAGAAATTTCATTCTGTCAGTGATTTTTGACAACATTTCATAATATTTTCAAAGTAAGAGAAATATGTTGCTGGGTATTTATCTCAAAATGTACAGTTACTTACTCGTAGTCTTGTAACTTGTGTCTGTGGATTGATTAACCTAAAAATTGTTTTTAAGAACAAATCAGAAAGTAAATTTTATCAAAGTGAATGAAGATTATAAGTAAACATCAGTAGAAGTCAGAAGCAAACTTACTTTAAACAGTCACAAGTGACTAATAAATGTGATTCTGTCATCCGGAAAATGTTATGGATAGCTCGAGCTGCTAGTATTTAACGCATTGATTCATAAACAATGTCTGGGCTTTCATCAGACTTCACCACCATAGAGCCAAGAAATCTTACAATAAACAACTGATGAAGAATTGAATCTAAGAGAAACAGAAGTACTGAGTAAGTGATCTCCACTTTGGGTCTTCCATTCAAAACTACTTCTTCCAAGACCAAAGATGGACTGCAGTCAGGAAAACTCCAGGCTTCCAATAACTTGAGAAGAGTTTGCTTGTACTTATGAATTACAGGTACAATTACTAAACAGCAAGTCACATATCTTTTCATTTGATTTCATGAATACAAAAGATGCAATACAATGATTAAAAAAAACAAAAAACAAAAAAAACAGGACTTTCAGACAGTCTGATTTAACTTGTCTAATAATACATTGCTAGTGTAATATAACTAAGCACTCTAAAACTGGTGTTAAATAAGAAGGTACAGATGAAAGCACAAAATTAATTTGTAAGTTCTATTATTCACTCTGTATTTAAGTTTTGTTGTTGTGTTTTTTTTTAACCTCCTGTTTCAGATTTTGAGCCTCCAGATTCACCAAAAGAATTTGTGCATCTATTAAAAAATGAAAACATTAAACCAGGAGTCAGATTACAAGAACCACTAATGAATAATGTTGCAGTCTCATGTTGCATCAAATAAGATCAAGATGTAATGATTTCACAATTTATAATCTGGAGGAATAATGTATTATAAATCATAAGAGCAAGCAATTTTATTTGAAGAAAGACATAAATTGCTATATTTGAGGGCTCAAATTATGGGCAAAGTACCAGGTATTACTGTCTTATTGCTACCACAGACAATTTGACTCACACGGTATTTCTTATACTCGAATTAAGCCCAAGTCAAAGCTTTGTTAATATTTGAAAAGGTACAGCTTTAGGCAATGAAATATAGAATTCAGGAATTACAGCCTAAAGCTAGTACTTTCATTATTCCATAGGAGCATCACATCTCTCATCACTGTCTCAAGCTGTTGAATTACTTACTGAAAAAAGTCACTGGTTTTATTTCAAATGCAGCTTTCTGAAAACATCACTGGGGTTTTACTCCTAGAGAGTCAAGAGAAATGTGTCTGTTTCTGGCTCTCAAAGACAGAAGTGCTATCAGTAACAACAAAAAGTGAAAATACTCTAGGCTTCCAAGTCTACATTTTCAGTAACACTATAGCAATGCTGAAAAGAATAGAGGGAATGGGAAATCAGTTAAAACTTCTAAACCCTTTCTCCTTGGCTAAATGGCAGCTCAAAAACTCTTGTCAAGGGTTTGTAAACTTCAAATTAGGTTTTAATAGGGGAGTGATGAAGCTATCACCTCTCAACGGTTAACATTCTAAAAGCAAATTTTGGAACAAAGAGAAAAATTATGTCTACATGACAGAAATCTTAACTAAGAGATGTCCAGTTTAATAAAATTGTTCTAGATTGAACTCTGAAGTCAAGATTGCATTGCTACAATGCTTAAATAACATGGACTCAATCAAGAATCCTCCCAGTGGATGTTGACCTCTGTAAATATACTACAGACAAATTCTTTCTATTAGCATCTTTTATCACTTAGATTCTTCTGGACATTTAAGACTAGATGGGAACAGTAAATGCAAAATCTCACAGGATCTCACAAAAAAAAATAAAAAAAGATTAAATATATGTCATCAGTATCAGAAAGTAAGGAAAGCCTTTTTTTTAAAAAAAATAGTTATAAAGTTGCAGTGTTTGGTACAGATGGCAACACTATTCTTTACTGATCGTGTACGGTTATGGTTAATTGAAAATACTGAGCACAACTCTGAATCATTTTTGCTATGAAAAATAAGATTTTTTTAGAATAACTGATGACTTTAATTTAGCTCCAATATTAAGCTTTTCAATTCCTGAAATACAGTTCAAGATTGATTTTAAATCAGTATGTTCCCACAGGTCTAATTAGCCAACTGATTATCCCCTGTAATACCAAACAACAACAACAAAAATGTCAAAAAATGTTAAATGTATATCATTTTAACTCTTATGTATCTGTGGTACAACTGAACGTTTTTTATCTAGAGGACAGGGGAATACAACACACATTACTGTGACTAGAGTCACATCAATTAGTTTTCAGCCATTTTTCTTTTTCTACAAGAGCAGCTGAATCTGCAAAAGTTTTCTCAGCATCTGAATTCTATACGTACAGTTCCAGAAATGCAGTGCAGATTGACAGGGTTTTATTATTATTTTTGAATGGGAAGGTTTAAAAAAATTATAAAAACAGGAAAAAGGGTTTTTATTTTTGGGATGAGCTCTTAGACAATTTTAACTTGTCTGTATGTCAGATTACTCTAGAAGCCTAGATCATTTTCACTCACCTTTCAGGTTAAGAAGAGTGTCATCGTATGCCATCATCACCTGGAAGCAGGGCTACCAGATTTCTCTTGAATTTTCAAGAGGAAATAACCCAAGCTGCTGGGTAAGCAAGCAATAGGAAAGGAAAATACTTTGTTAAACCAAATGATTAAAATAAATCAATAAATAAATCATTAGCTGATAAAGTAAGAAGAGCTGCCGCAAAGTAGAAAATAACATTCTGAATCTAATGTATTTAAATAAGCCACATTTTACAACCAAATTTAACCAAAAAATACTTGTTTTGCTTTGCTGGTCACTGTAAATTTTTTGACAAGAAAGAGAGTAGGGACAGAGGCAATGTGTGTGTTGGAGCTGCTGCCTAAACATATATTTTTTTTAATTAATATTTATTTGGGGATTTTTTTTTTTCCTTCTCTCTACATTTTCTACCTGCCTGCCTGCCCTGAAGATTTTGCTTGACCAGGCAGATCTTCACTAACTGGAGATATTATGTCAAATTGTATAGGAGTGTCAGGGGCGACAAATGAATCCAAGGGAAGTGCAGATAAAGTTGCTGATTCAGATCCCAGTGACCCTGTGCTGCTAGTACGAGCTGCAGTAGGATGAGATTGCCTGAAACAAAACAAAAAATGAACATGAAGATGTGTTAATTTCAGGTTGGTTGATAATAAATTCAACTATATGGAGGACGAATACAGTATTCCAAAACAAAACCTAAGAAACTGAACAGAATTAGGATATAGTAAATACAACGGAGTCTACCTTCCAAACAAATCTGAAAACTTTATAGTTACTACTTGCATTAATAATGCCATCAGATGGTCTTAACACATATGAAATATACTACAATCTGAGGTCTGCTTCCAGGAGTTGTACACATTAAGAAAAATCTCTTCAATACATAGAACAAACAAGCCAGATGTGATAAAACTAACAAAACTGTCCATGCTCAGCTGGAAGTCTGAATCATTTGTAACATTATTGGATGCTAAACAATGATAAAAAGATGAATTCAGGACACGTTCCTCTAGCCTATGAAAGCATTAGTTCTGAACATTTTTGCAATTTTTTTTTTTTTACTGGAGCTTTATCCAGGATTCTTTTTATATAAGTGTTCTTCAAATGATCCATAGTTCAGCAACTTACACAATTGGACGCATGCTCTCGTGCCTCTGCTGAAAGGAAGGGGATGGAGTAACAGCTTCTAAAGCTGACTGATTTACACGTGCAGCAATTTCCTGCAATAGAGAGGTGGGAAAAACTAACTGAAAACATTGCCCTCACAGCACATTTTCAGATTTTAGTTTTACATGCAATTGACAGAAGTTATAAACTGTCCCCTTTCAGTAACATAGTTGTAGTATTTTCTTTAACTTGTAACATTTCCTGCTATTGCACTTGCATTATAATACTATATATGTTAGTAAAAGCCAGCAGTAAAATTGTGATGGTAAGTCTGACAAAATAAGCAAACGTAGCCATGCAGAAAAAATAAAAATCTCACTTGAGTCACGTTGTCTTTAACTACTAACTAACAAAACATGGAGATTCAAAAGTCTGCACTTGAAATTAGGGAACATTTATAGGTTTCTGAAAAACCAAGACATGAATGACTATCAAGTAAGCACCATGTAACAATGTTATTTCATCAAATAATGGACCTTGTACAGCTGAAGAATTCCACTTTAATCTTTCATTAAATCACTAATTCTGAAGTATCAGTATTTAATATTGATGGCTTCACTTCATAGGGTAAAGCCAGTGGAAGAAATCACTGGGTAAAGAGGATTTTAGAGAGGGAAAATATCTGTATCTGTCCAGATATTTGTCATGTTAATTTGCAACAAAGTATCATATATACAATACAACTAAAAGGTCTTGGAGCTGTCAAAATGTTATAGCAAACAAAAGCCATACCATTTTAATGCTTTCTACATAAGCATTCAGATGAATGAAACAACGGAATGTATGCTTTCATTAATTCATGAAGCACCATCAACCCATACAATGACAAGCTTCAGATTAGGCATGTAGGAAGTACTCAGCTTAATCCCATGCTACCCAATTAGGTCCAGTTAATCCCTTTTTAATTTTCTGTACACCTATATCTGAAGAGATTACTGATACTAACAATCTTAGTGAAGTTACCTCAGGGTTTTCACTTAGATATATCTGTTTAGGTATGTTGTTTATTGTGCATATCCACTGAAAAAGAGAGGGAAAAGAAAAAAAAGAGAAAACATTAATTTTTTCATAACTTTTTCAAGAAACTTGATTAAATACCTGAGTTGACTAGTTTCATCTTTGTCACTTCCTTTGTAATTTCAGGAAGCCAAACCAGTATTCTGCACACACAGTTTGCCATTAAATTCACTGTTATCTGCATACTGGACCTTACAACATCAGATTTTACTTATAGAATTGTTTCAGTCACACTGAAGACCAAAACAAAAACAAGCTTAAATCATGATTCTATAGAATGCAATTAAAAAAAAAAAAAGTATTGTTCCTGCTCCAGCAGGGGGATTGAACTAGGTGATATTTCAAGGTCCCTTCCAATCCCTAATTTTCTGTGTAATTCTGCATCTATGTGTGTATTCTCTGAACTCCATTATTTACTGACTGCAAATTACATTGTTTCCTCCAAATACTATAAAAATTCCATCTGCTCTTGCACCTCTAAGCTAAAACCTCTTTTCTCACTGTACTATGAAAAACCCTTTGTTCCTGCTCCTTGCTTTTCAATTTTTGGATTATAACTCCAAATTTTCAACTAACTGGATTATATATATGCATGCTAGCACCGCTGTTCCACTGAACCAGAGCAGCTTGTTTTTAGGCGTGTCACCTGAGCTATCTAAAAGCACAGAAGCTACAGCCCAGGAAATCACAATTCTGAGCTACTGAGGCTGACTACAAGCTCCCTTCGTATGGTGGGCCTTCTGAGGGTACATGTTTCACTTAGGCTATACAACTTCAAGAGAACAAACGGACCAAGGCCAACCTGACACAGCCCAGTTAAATACCTTAGAAATAGCATCAAAGGTTTACATCAATGTACCATTAAAGATCTCAGAGGAACGTGAATCGAGGCTGAAAGTACCATATTTTCTGTATTTCCTTATTCTGTATTCTATAAACTATCATTTATTAAGTATGTTTCCCTAACTGTGCATCGGGGGGCACAAAACAGTTTTTCCTCACTTTTCAGCTGCTTGTATCATTCATTACCTGTGTCCTAACCTTTATTTTCCTTTATTTTCCATTCCTGACAAGCAGGGTTGTTTTTTTTTATGTGGGCTTTTCTTTGTGGGCTTTTTATTATTCTGTAGTACTGAAAACAAATTGACAATAATCACAACAAGATTTTTTTTCCTCCAGTATTTAAACACAGTAATATTTTGTCAGACCCCCTGAAACTTGTTATTATTATGGATAGCAAGTTCACTATTTATTACCTAAAACATATAAAACGTGCTCTCCAATTTTTCTTACTAATTTATTCCCCTCTGTGCTACAGAAAATCACTGGACTCCATGCGAACCTCCTGTAAGCTTACCTCTTCATAGTCTTTTTTACTCTCTGCCTGTAAGATTGAAGACCCGAAAGAGGAGAATGAAAAAGAAAGTTTTGTCTACTTAAAATGCCTCAATTCCATTTAGACAGGAAACCCCATTTTCATGTTCGTACATTGCACAACAAATTAATAAAGTCTGAAGATTCTGCATACATGCTGAGCACAGTCAACATTTAATGAGTAAAAAGTCTTATGTTTTCAATTCGATTGAAAATGAACAAAATTCTTTTCCCATATAATAAGCACTCACATAATGTAGTCAAACCTTTTTATGTATTTTCTACCACATTGACACAGCTACAGCAATTGTGAGTACACTATTACTTAGCAGATAGATAACAGTAACGTAAGAATACTTACTTTTTACCATCAAAAGATGTTATCTGAAAACAGTAATGTCTGTCTTCGCAGTCCACAGCCATTACTGAGCAATTGTCTATATCCATGACAAGTCCTCCAGCTACATCACCTCTTGCTTGGCTCATCAAATTTCCACCTTGAGTGAAGGAAAACTGTCTCTCCCAAATGGAAGATACCAGCCCTTTCTTACTAAAACACAAAAAGAAATCCTTACTTAGTAGGTTAGGAGTTCAGCTGATCTGTATAAATTAGAAAAAATAAATAAAAATTTCATGAGCAAGCCATCTGGGCACTTAAGAAAAAATATATTCCTCATGCTTTAAGTTAACTTTACAGCTAAATTATTCTGTTTCCATCAGTTGCTTTTTTTATTCTGTATCCACTGCTGGGCAAAGTATACATAGATTTGCTTTCTTAGATTATATGAAACTTAATTCAGAATAAAAAGGCATAAATTATTTAGTTTTCATTATCAGTTCTTACAGTGTTGCTTAATAAAATACGCATATTCAACTGATACACATTATCAACATCATTTCTAAGACCTCTGAACCCTACGCAGCCTTACGTTGTTAAAAAGACTAAGTGTTGGAGAACTTTGTGTTAAGCACTAGAAAAGACATGTAATGCAAGATACCTCAATTTTCCAAGTATTTTGTATCATTCAGTAAGATTCCCAAAATTTTGCTTTGAGCATTTTTTTTTAAATTTTTTTTTAATTTTTCTTCCAGAAGGAAGGAAAGGAACCCGAAACAAAAAGTCACTAACACTTGTGGTTTAGCCTTCCTTTTTGGTCAGATACTCCTTCACTATTAATTGCTGCAATGGATCTTTATGGATCACTTTATGGATCAATCGACTATAACACTATCTTGCAATTAACGTTTTTGAGGCGAGAAGAAAAATAGGATGAAACGTTGTATACTGATATGCTGTTTCAGCATCTTAGAGGGAAAAGGTATGGAATTAAGTTGGCCCCTGACTGAGCCTTCGGTGTTGGCATTAGAAAAGTACAGGCTAGAGAAAGATAAAAGAAGTGTCAAAAGGGTTGTTGAAGGTGTTAAAGGTGTGGCATGTAGTATTCGACAGAGCTGTTTGAAGTTGAATGAGCAGGGAAAGAGGATGTAGGAATGTTAGTAGTTCTGCCTCAACTGCTGGTTATAAAAATGAAGCTGGGGAAGGAGGGAAAAGAGGTGGAACTTATGGTGGATACGGGTGCAACATATTCAGTTTTAAATAAAGCATTAGTACCAGTGGGGAATGATTACGTTGTAGTGAAGGGGGCAACTGGCCAATCTGAAATAGCACATTTCTGCAAATCATTGAAATATAAATATGGGAAACAGTGGGGTATTCACGAGTTCCTATACACGCCCAACTCTCTAAAGTCACTCTTAGGGGGAGAGTGCCTAGGGGCCCTAAAAATGAGGGTTTGTACTTTCAAATAAGGTTTGAACTCCAAAAAGGAGGATTTGCACCTTAAGATAAGTCTGTGGACCCTAAAAATAAGGCTTTGGGCCCCCAAAATGAGACCATGGGCCCAAAAACATGGGGGTTTAGGTGATAAAAAGAAGGCTTTGTATCCCAAATTGAGGTTCTGGTCCCTGAAAATGGGGGTTTGGACTGTCAAAAAGGGGGCTGGACACTTGAAGTAAAGCTTTGGGCCCTAAAAATGGGGTGTTGGAGCTCTAAGAATTATTTTTTGAACATGAAATTGAGGTTTTCAGCCCTAAAAATGAGGCTTGGGACACTAAAAAAGGGGTGTTTGGATTTTTTAAGGAGACTTTGGGGTTGGAACCTAAAATGAGGCTTTTAACTCTAAAAATAAGGCTCGGTGTCATTTCCGTTATCTCCAGCAATTGGGAACGGGCCCGAGCAGTCACAAGGTGGCGACTGCGGCCCACGTCTTCATCCTCTGCCTTACCACCACATCCCACAAACTCAGCCTTCCCTCTTGTAATTTCCTCCTCTTCTGCGATAGCAGGCGTGGATATTTACCACGGAAGGCATCAGACCGAGACTAGGTCTTGAGTTTCAGACAATAAAGATCTCACATCACCCGATTGCACTGTCCTCCCTCAGTGAGCTTCTGGCTGAAGGGGGCTGTCCACGAGGCTGTTAATCCTACAAATGCTGAAATGAGGACACGTCCCATGGTGTCTGTAGTGCAATGGAGGTGGAACAGCTGAACATGTAATCCATCAAGGCCACTCAAAACCCATCACTGGAGAAATTTAGGAATACAGCTTTCATAGAAATCAAATCCTTCTGCTTTTCTTGAAGCTAAAGAGCCTTTCTCCCCCACTATTATATCACATATATATATTATATTATGTTATAGGTTATATATTTTATATATATATATATATATATATATATAAAAAACTGGAAGCATTTTCTAGGGAAATGTGCTTGGATGATTAGCAGTAACACCAATGGGAGCCTACAGTAAGCAAAGTCCTCCTGTGGGCACTGAGACATGCAGGTGCTGTATGAACAGATAAATGGAAGCAATGCCATTTTCAGATCATTGCCTCCAATAAGTAGGCCCAAACCCCTTTTAAGGCCTCTTTGCCTTGGGTGGAAATCTAAGATGTGCTAAGAAACCGAAGCATGAGGTTGCAAAGGAAAGTGGGCATAAGATTTTCTTCCTGGGCTGACTTCCCATTTGGCATGTGTTAAAAATCAAGCATGGTCTTTGCTGCAGTATACAGTGGCTCAGAGAAGCACTGAAGCCTACTCCCACATACCCAATTTCTGACTCTTCTGCAGCCCCTCCACCTCTGACATGTACCTGAGACAAGGCTCTGGCAGTTCGCAGTCCACATGTGGTAGACAGAATCAGGACAGAGCTGCAGCTGCTCCTGAAAGGAACAGCTTTTGGGCTTGTTGGTTACATGAGGAAGCCAGGGGTGTAAATACAAGGGATAGAAACAAGTTCCAGACCCTTTCCAATTCCACTTTCCTTTCTCACCATTATATGGTAATTCCCTGGGGGTGGTTTGTGTGACCATGAATCAGGATGAGACCAGAAACCCCAGGATCTGCTACCTCTATCACAATGACCAAGAGCCCTATGCTGGCAGCACAGTTTATGAGTGGCTGTGTACAAGGCAACAGGCAACCACGTTGGGTTGAAATTACAGCTAACCTTTGACTTCGAGCCCAGTTCAGAAAGCACTGAACTTCTTCCTAGAGTGGGTCTAAGTTTAGCAACTAAGCTGAATGTTTACCTTCAGTATTGCAAACCCCACTTTTCACGTGTCCTATTAATACTTAAAATACTGAACACGCCAGTCTCTGCTCATACTTTTGCATCATTAAGAATATACCAACTGGGGGACAGAGCTAGGCTTTAGACAGCCACAGTGAAAACCATTTTTTTAATGCAAAAGCTGAGGTTCTCAGTGAGATCAGTGATGGGGAGAAATATTTGCAGCGTAAAGAAGAGGCACAAAGAGAAATGGAGTTGGTCAAGGCAACGCATACTATCTAAGGTGGAACCAGCAACTGCTCCCAGGTCACCCAGTCACTAGCAGCACTCTCAGAGCAAGGTCATCCTGTCTTCCAGGCCACAGTATGGGTCTTCCACGGCTGTTTTCTGTCCCATCACAATACACCTTGAAGATGGACACGGGCTCAAGCAACCAACTCTGCAATACTTTGAAGGGTGTCAGCCCAACCAGCTGGGATGGGACAGACGCACTGTTATTGCCACTTTCCATCCAGAGACCACAGCAGAGATTTAAGCAGCCTAAGCAGGCAGCTACTAGGAACCAAAAATCACAGGTAAAGATCGATGTAGTTGAGACTTGCTGTCCATACCTCCCTCATTGCTGTTGTGAAAGGAGGCAGCTGCAGACAGCTTTGACACCCCAGAAGAGATTAGGTCTACCAAGGTGGGAAGCTCACCTGATGACAGTGATGGTCCCATTGCTTCCATGGGTAGATATTGCTTGTGATTTTCTCTCCTCCTTATGACTTCATCCTCACATCTGTGCCAAACCCATTTGTTCATAAGCCATAGTTGTGGTTTTTTGTTGTTTGTTTGTTTTTTTTCCCTCCCACCTGCCTTTCTGATTACCTTCCTTTCTTAAGGAATTAAGAAAAATGACAGTAGGACAAAACCTTTACCTCAGGTAAATCTCTCACTGTCCCACATGCAAATTTGCTCAAGCAAACTGGGAGGGATTTGGCCTGTGAAGGTTAAATGGGGGAAGGAGAGGGGAGCAGGCTCTGTCTGTATCAGAACTGATCTTTGCTGCTGGGTTACAACTAGACAATGAAGCAAAAGCCAGCAGAGTTTGAAGAGGAAGCTCAGCCAAAGGTCACTAGGCTGTCCTTAGAAGCTTGTTATCAGAACCTTGAAAACAGGGAGGAAGGTCATATGAGTTGACTGTAGCAATAACCAGAAAAGGTTGACAGAGTTTGGGGAGCTTATCATGCTTATTCATCTAGCTCAAATGGCGAGGGAAGGGTGACAAGGGGACAGAGACATACTGACACAGGGATACAGCTAACCCTGGAATGCCAGGGGAATACACTGTCACTTTTTGTGTGAAGGTCTCGGTGCTTTCGGTCAGTTGTTCAAGAGACGTAGAGGGAAGGGAGTTCAGACATGCCTGTTTCCAGAACTGGCCTAAAGGGGCAGAAAGATTCAGGAGTGAGAAATCCTGGCAAGCTGAATCTGGGCAGAATCTCCTCGGCGTCTTTCTGGTCACCTGTGAAGTTGTCCCTGACCACTTGCACTGTTTCTAGCATCATAAGGCACTGTAAGACCTTCAAATCTGTTGCATGAATGTAGATCAAAACCACCTTAAAAATATTTCCTAATATAGGTGACCCCAGATATGGAGCTGCTCCTTCCAGATACATACACCTCTTTAGTCCATAGGTTTCCCCCTTCTGTGGCATGAATAAGAACTTTCTTCTCTACATTACAGGCTAGCCCCAAACACTTTGGCTCCAGAGGCATTAGTTTTATTTAAATTTAGGTGCTTGCTAAGCAAACGGAGTCTCTCTGCTGATGTCACTGACCAAGTACATGCAGCTGCTTTCAGTCCCTGAACTTTGTTGCTTCCCACAGGGGTGAACAGAGTTCAGACTTGGCTGAGCTCCCGAATGCATGAACCCAGACAGCATGGAGATCAGTACCAGGAAAACGTGTGCTGCGTGCACAGGAATGTAGCAGAGACCTCTGGGGCAAAGAGTTCCCTGCTCACAGGGCCATCACAGAAGAGACCCTGATGGTGGAACAGGACTGGTCAGAGTGGGTAATGCTGCACCATCCAGCACCACCTGAGTCCTCAGCATGCAGATTAACAGAGGGTAGGAGGAGGTCGAGCTTTCCAGAGAAGCTCCTGTTGGGAGCACTGAGTTTGATCAGGTGAGCACAGATGAGCACAAGTCTGCTCCTTGCTGTAAAACCTTTATGCACCAGTGGTCTTGCACCTCCAGAGGACCCAGGGATGCTGTTTGCTCTCCTTTCTGCACCATTTCTGCACACCATAGAGGGAAACAGTTCAACACGACCAGGGGAGACCGCAGAACAAAACAAAGCATCTGTTACGTTTGCTGCCTTTACATACCAAAAGGAAAGATTCAACAGAACATCTGTTAGCAGGAGGTCAGGGCAGCCCTGTCTCAAATGAGCATTAACTCTGTAGCATCCTCCTAACCATCTCCCCTGCAGCTTCTTTCCCCTCTCTTAGCACTACCATAACAACACATGCTTGTGCTGGGATGTGTTGCCATCACCACTAAAGGGAAAGTAGGAGCATTAAAGTCACAGCAATATAAGAACAGTGTTTTTCCTTTGACGTTCGTGTTGTATTTGCACACTGGACCCCCTTCCCTGACAACCAAGCTACAGCAATAAGAAAGGTGGCACAAGCAACAGAAAGCATTATTTTCATATAGTTGTTGGCCAGCTTGTGATCCACTGGAGAAACATCTTAAAAGCCTTGGCTGCATTTTTTTTTTTTAAACCAAGCAAAATTCTTCCACCTCTAAAAACACTGCAGGACTGCACAGTAATTTCTAGTCCCCCCATCACTGATTATATTTGTGCTGCCGGAGAAGCCTAAGAGCTAGTGGAAGATCAACATCTCCCCCTCTGAGCTGCAGATCGTCTCTTAGAGGAGCCCAGCACCCCGGGGGGGGGCAAGCTGTGACTGACATGCCATGTAGCAACCGCCGTCACAGCCACCAGGCACTGTCCAACCCTGGCAGTTCCCCGCATGCTGCGGGCACGCGGCACCAGGATGAAGCTCCGACCTTTTGGAGCGCTCCCACCTTTCAGAGCACTTTCTCCTGGGGACTGGCTGTGTTGTGACCTTCACGCTTTGACTTCTCCAGCCTCAGAGGAGTTTAACCAGGAAGAATATGTTTGGCCTTATATTGGACAAGAAGGGGAAGGGGGTGCATGAGGAAGCTTGCCCCAAAATACCCTCCCTGGGTTTGAAGAGCTGGCAGCAGCTCTTGCTGAGCCAGCTTTGTCTTTGACACAGGCTATATTGGCCCAATGCTCTGGGCACTGGCACAATGCTGATAAAATTCTTTCAGGCCAGAATCTAAAGACCTGTGAACAAGGACTCCCCATATGCCCCAAGATCTGCAGCTGAAAAAGCTCCCCAGTAACAAAATAACCTTGCAAAAGGGCTGCAAACCCTTCCAGTGAGCGAGGAGAGAAGGTTCCCATGTAGAAACACATCACAGCAAGCATTTGTGTATTATAAACCCTCTTCGTGTCAGCAGGAGTGATGCAGAGAAGCAGCCTGTCCTAAGCACCAGCTTGGAAACAGTGCTAAAATCAGACTTGCCACTATCATGCCAGAAAATGAAGAGCTTGGCAACAGAGGGAGATTCACCAGCAGCAGCACAAATATTTCCCATACAGAATGCTTTATTTCTACACCTGAGTCCTCCAAAACCCACTGGACTGCACTGCAATAGAGCTTTAATAGTGTGATGAGTACTGGGAAATGAGAGGAGCAGAGCGTTTCAATTGACTTCAATCTCCAATGCACAACAATGATTCAACCAACAAGCCCATTCCTTTCATGTTCAAACCCTTGAAAAGGGTCTGTATTGAACTTTTGGCTTTCACTACACATCCAGAAACTCCTCAGCAATTTAAGTTTGCTACAAGGTTGAAGTTCTCCGAGTGTTTACACAAGCCAAGGAACAGTAAGCAACATGCAGTAGCTGCCAGCAGGACAAAGCCTTCAGGGTGGACCCAGAGATTGCAGCCACCTCTCCTAACTCTGCCTTCAGGAACTGACTCGTTCCTTTTTCTCCTGGGAAAGCAGAGATGGGAAAACAGGAGCTGGTTGTCACAGGAAGATGGAGAAGTCAAAGAGAAATGCTGTAACTGTCTTCAGTTTGAGACGTGCTGCTTTGTCATCCTAAGGTGCAGGAGAAGTCAGCGCCCCCTGCAGCACCTCAGAGCAATTTCCTTTCCACTACAAGTCAAGCAGCCCTGCATCTCTTGGTCAGGTTCCCTCCCTCTTGGAGGGCAGACACATTCCTTTGCCGCTGCCTTTCAGCTCAATGTCAGGTCTGCAATGCGCCTGGTAGATAAAGCAAGCCCTATCAAGACCAAGTGCGTTCTTGTCTATCACTGTACCTTGATCCGTTGTACCAGATCTTTTTTTTTTTATCAGCTCCTGGAGCTGTGGGAAGCAGCTGCAACTCATGATCTGTGGGAGGAAGGGGCAGCACATCAAGCATCTCAAAAATAGAGCAGAAAGATTAGACAGGCTAGACTCAAACTAAGTGAGGCAGACAAAGCCCATAACCCCTGCCAGTAGGGCAAGCAATGCAAACAGTGGATGCCTATATCTAAAGAAGAGATTTTTTTTCCCCCAGTCACAGCAGAGGAATGTGTTTTAAGTAGCTGCCTCTTGGCCTTTTGTTTTGTTTACTCCTCCAAAGACAAACACAAGTGTGATGCCATATCCCGCATTACTGAAGTGCAGAAGGAAGTAGCTGGGAAGGAAGGGCGGATCACAGTGACAAAATCCAGGCCAGCCTAAAGGCAGACAAGTACAAACACTCTTGCTTAGCCTGCTAAATAAGTAGATATTTATCTACACAGCCTGCTACCACTGCCTGTGGATTTTTTCCAAATGGAAAGTATGTGCTGGGCTTTGGGATGCTCCAAGCAGCCAGGAGAACACAGGGAGTTCAACTCAACTGCTCCTCAGGTTTGCTTGGTTTCTTTAATGAGCACGCCAGCACAGAAGGACCAGACCTCAGCTAACCTGAGCAGGCTTCACAGCCTCCAACATGACTGCATTCCTATTTACACCAGTTCAAGAGCTACGTGGCCACTGCCTGTTTTTCACGCTCAAAGTAACTTTGAATCTGCGCAAGTACAAGCAGAAGAGCAAAATGAGGAAGTGACCCACAGAAACTTGTCCCATATGAGGCATTTCCATGGAGAAGCAACGCAGGAATGGTGCTGCCTGCCCGGGGTACTGGTTCAAAGTGGGTGCTTCATTCACAGAAGACTGTACCTATGCCAAGTGTGGGTAGTGTCTGAATACTATTATAAATAATTATAGATAAGGTGCCAGGGAGTTGTTTCCAATTCCTGCTGTTTTTATTGCACACCCTTCTGTATTTTGTAGTCTCCTGAAGATCACCGGTGCCTGATTTCAGGGTGTAGGAGAACTTCGTGCTAAGAACATCCAGCCATTTGCTTTCATAGTTATGCAGAATGGTCCTTGTCACAAACCCGAGTACACCATAAAGGATCACAACCAGAAGGCAGAGGGAAAGGACCCAACTTGAACCACCCTTCAAATAATCAGAGAGATTAAGTCAACTTCTTGAACAATTAGGCTTGGCAGCATTTAGTTCTGTCAAATTACTCCAAGGGTGTTTTTCTAGTAAGCAAACATTTATTAGAAAGTGCAGATGTACAGTAAGCACAAGGAGGGTTACACAATTTTATCGTCAACTGTCCTGACCTTCAGGGAAAAAACTCTCCAGCAAAGCACAGTTGCCATAAATACTTACACTATGACAAAAGATGTCTGAAATGCAAGCTATTGACTGCATACTTAGCCAGAAGGAAACCTTATACCTTTCAAACTGTGAGCTGTAAAGACCAGCAAGCTTTATCACAGTGTGATACACTGGCCTAGAGTTTAGAGGGCAGGAAAACTGCAGCTGACATTTAGCACACAATAATTTATTGAAGGAAGTACTTTTTCAGATGATACAGGACTAACTTCTTGCCAAGTTCTAGAGCCAACCCAAGCAAGTTCATAAAAGGGTTAGGCAGATCAACGGGGAACTGGCTCACCAGCACTCTCAGGTCCTGGGCTGTATCAGGGGATTGCCACAAGTATAGTGCACACCAGCAGGACATCTTTTAGCGTCTGATGGATGAGCCTTTGGTGTGACTCATTTGTTGCCTACACTGAGCTGAGAAACAAGACGTGACACTGCGTTTCTTACCAAGTGTTTGAAGCTCAGTTTTGTTTGCACAAAGTAAAGCGTCCTCACCTGGAGCAGTGGGATTTTGCACACTTGTTTCTCAAGGTGTCTCATGCATTTAGTTCTTCCTTCTGTCTCTTGTGAGCCTGAGCAGAAGAAAAGCCACTGTCTCCGACAAGAGCAGACACCTCTGCACTGGGCCTGCTCTGCTTCTTGTTTGTGAAGTATTACAACATGCTGTGCAAACAAACAGTCCAACCTTGGACGAAACAGACATCTTATACAAATCCCATGCATGGGATTAGTCATGCTAATGTTGCAATCAGTGATATCATGGGTAAAAACAACCCAAGGAAGAGGAGTTTGAAAAACTTACGTCACTGATTACTTGAATTATAAACAAAGATTTCCAACTGTCTTGTGCGAGCCCAACAAGCAGTTGTACCTACCTTTTGTCTGCCATCTTAGCTCAGGACTGCACTGGGGCAGAACCTCTGCCCCACCTCTGGAGTGGGCTGCCTTACTATCACAATTGCAACCAAACAGCAAAAGCATGATTTTACTGCTTTATATATGTTTATTCAACAGTTATAGGTACAATTCTTTGCTGTTGTAAAGATATACCCTCATCTCACCTTCAGATGAGGTAATTATAAGGTAGAATTCCTGGTGCAAACCACCCTGTAAGATCTTACATGGGTGAAGAACTTTTTTTCAGGGTGGTGTGGCACCAACACGGACCTTGAGCAGAGTCATGGTTGCTGCTGTGCCAGAAATATTACCACTCATTGCTTGCTCTGGGTTTAGAGCATGGAGAAGAGTCTTAAAATTCACTGGTAACCTCATTAAATCCTTTAAAGTTAAACATATCTTTTATTCATCCCTCCCCTCCCCAAGAAAATACAGCTGTACAGCTGTGATGCTCTTACAGCTTTTGATTTAATCTTTTTATGCAGTAGAGGAGGTGGAAAGATGTGTTCAAATACAGAAAGAAAATCAAAAGATTTACATAGCAAAAGCAACTATGGAGAGTCAGGTCATTGGACTACAGCTGTACGTCAGGTGGATAAACAGATATTGGACTGATTTTCTTAGGAGTAACCAGTCACACGGACTGTGCAACTGCTCTGTCTCTGCTCTGCAAACACAGCCTGCTATCCAAACACCCGTATAAGTACTGGCGTTAGCCTGTATTCCTCTCTTTTGCATGCATTTGTCTATAAAAAGTGACTCACAACTGACAGGGCTAAGAGAAACCCAGGGCAGAGGTTATAACACAGGTGAAGTCATCACCTCCTCATTTGTCTGACAATACCACCACGTGTAATGGGACTGACTGCAGCAGGGTAACTCCAGAGAAGAAGCAGCCCCGGGTACCAAGAGCAAATCCTCCTGGCCCATGCTTGCCACGAGGAGCGCCTTGCCTGGGACAGAGTTGGGACAGAGTCCCAGCTCGGTTGTGTTTGGTATGGCCAGCCACAGAATCGCATGCCCTGCAGGACATCCTGCAGAGGTGGACATCCACATTGTATCTTCACCCAAAACACCTCTTCTTCCCCCCACCCCTGTGTATGCCATCCCACCCTCCAGACAGCCGTGCTGAATTAGCATGGAGCAAATGAAAAAGAAAAACAAAGTCAAAAAACAAAGCTGCATCTCTTACTGTAGAAAATACTACGTAGAAATTAACCTTTCCCTGCCTTACGTTACTGGCAGATAGTTGCAGTCAATCCAGAAACTTTTCAACTCACTTGGTTTCTAATTTGGAGGATGGTTGCTCCTCTGCCACGCAAGGAGCTCCAGCAACAGCAAGAGTAAAGAATCCTAGTCCCTGATGGATTTGCTATTTGGATAACTAGTTTTTGTATGTTTTTTTTTGTTGTTGTTGTTTGTTTTTCCTCATGGCTGTGATGGTTCAAATCTGCTACAGCCTCTTTCATGGTCAGGGTACCGTAAGGACTCTATCCTCTAGCTATGCAGTTTTGGAGATCTCTTGGAGACCTTTAAAAGCTTCACTGCTCTTTGAGCTTTTCAAACTGCAACATTGCCACTGCAGTCAAAGCTGCTTGCAGGCAATCAGCACAGCCACAGCACAACCATACCATCATGAATTTCAGAATAAAACAGCTGCCAAAAGAGGCCAGTAGAGAATCATACAGCAGCCAGCAAAAATCCTCTCACTTGCAATAGAATTGCAATGCCAAAGCTGAAAAGGCATCACATCAGAAAATCCTTGCTTGTATCTCACCTCCTCAATTTCCAGAGATGCAGCCTGAATCTCCAAACCAAACAGCTTGAGCAGTCTTGATCTAGCTACCAGCTCTTTAGCTCTGAAAACCTAGACAGTAGCAAAGCTCTTCGGTCCAGATCCAGAGTCTTGTTCTTCTCTTGTGAACACCAGCCAGTCACAACTGCCTAGCATGAAACGTCCTGCCACAAGAGGAGAGTTGGTCCTTTATGCTTTCAGCCCGTCACCCTGCAGGACTAACTGGTACCATCGGAGAAGCAAGTTGTATGTAAATGGATGGCTGATTCACGCTGGGACACTGGTCTATTTTCCTGTCCCCATACATAATGTCACCCAGCACAGAGAGCTGTGGAGCTGCATTAGCCTCTCTGCACCCTCAGGACTCTTCTGCCCTGGGCCGTTCCTCTATGAAGGTGGTGGGCTGAAAGATGTTTTTATGAAAGATGCTTTTTACGATGCTTTTAAAGCTGGGCCACCCCAAAATTATCATTTCAGGCAGAGAGACCACATCATCAGCCAACTTGAGCCTATCCATTGGGGTTTTGGGACATGACCAATGCTGGACCTGGTGTTATGGCATTACCACCACCTCTATTTTTAATACCACATGGAAAGTACAAGAAGCCTCCACCCAATAGCACACAGCACCCTTCCATACACATCAGAGGTCAGTGTCAGGATGTCAGAGGGAACAGGGGCACAGAAATCAGCACAGAACACCACCCAGGCAAGAAGTGGTATAACAGGGGACCAAATCCATGAGTCCCAGGCCCACACAAGCCATGCCACAAAGGACAGTGAAGAATTTGAGCCTGGGATTCACCTAGAGCCATCTGAGGGCACATTTGGCTGATATAAATCAAGGTTTTTAGTCCCTGCTGAACTGTTTTCCTCTAGCATAGATCAAGGTGGTGATTTTTAGGTGGTGACAAAGGAGGTGTAGCTGCAAGCTGTGTACGAGCCCCTCCCTGCTTTAAGATGCAGCGTTCCAAACAAACAAACAAACAAACCTTGCACAGATTTGTCCTCAGATTTCATCCTTACCTACTCCCAGTTATTTTAGTTAATTATGCCCCACAGCACAGCCAGTTCTGGACTAAGCAGACTAACAAGCATTTATTTACATCCCTAAAGAAAGCAGCAGCACCAAGTACCAAAGCCTCTGATAACAGCCTGCAAGTGGGTCTCCTGCACAGGCACAAACATATTTCACTTTCCCTGCATGGTCTCACTCCAAGCTGCTGTGGCTGCACTGGGCTGAGCTCACAGAGAAGTCAGTGGCCAACAAGGGGCTGCCATCCTTACGGGTTTGTCTGGTTTTAATTAAGCCATGTCATTCTTCTTGAGGTAGGCTTGGTGGGGAAGGTGGCCTGCTTGCTTTCTTTGAAGAACAAAGCTTGTGAAAGAGGAACAAAGAAGAACAAAGTCTTGTGAACAAAACAAAGTCTTTGAAGAACAAAGTCTTGTGAACAAGCGAGCAGTGCACGGTCACTACAGTTTGGCAACACATGGGGCTACAGTAACCGTTAAACTGTTATCCTGTGGTTTGGGTGAAAACCTGCGTTAAAAAACATCACAACTTATCTTGATATGAACTAACTGAAGATGAGCAAATAAGCGATATGCTCTTGCAACAGAGAGCTGCACAGAGCCCCGGGCTACGCAGAGTATTGCCAGCTCCTCCATCACAAGAAGCTGAGTCCAAGGGCCACCTAGCCTTGTCCCTTATCCTGAGCAGCACCAGATGCTTCCCGAGGACATGCAAGAACCCCAGCCTGCTTGCACAGATCTCAACCTGCCCTCCAACACCTTGGGACTGGTTTACGTCTGGACCATAGAACCCATTAACCCCTTGGGAAAGCATCACCATTCATTACAGCACCAGATTGCCTCACTTCGCACTCAAGAACCCGAGTTAAGACACTCCATCTCATTGCATTTATGGCCTCACCAACTTGTGGACACAATGGGACAGACATAAGTAAGCTCAGTTAATCAATGGTTAAAATGATTTATTTCACAGCCGAACCATCCAATTTTGTGGAAACAAGCCCCAAACAGGCTGAAGATGTTGGAACAGGAGGTTCTCCCCAGCTGCCATACAATACATACCATCCCTGGGTAGTTACTTGTTGCCATCAATTGTGCTAGAAGCATCACTGAACCCACTGACACAGAGGATTTGAAGCTTGATTTAAAATAAAAACAGAAGGAGGAAAAAAAAATAAGGCAGCCTTGACAAGATCTGCTTGACTCACCCTGGCTGCGGTATTTAATGTTGTTGGAGAATTGCTCCATGCAGGGAGTGATTCAGAATAAGCTCAATGAGGAAAAGCTTGTGACGAGGGAGGCTCATCTGCCTTCCTTCAGAGCAGCTGCCTGGCTGCCGAGGACAGATGCTCTTGGCACGTTTATGGAGATGGCTCATATATAGTAAGTGAGCAACGCATTCAATAACCACACATTTATGAGACAGTTTCTAATCAAATCCTTCCTCCAAGCAAAGATAAGAGCTATCCTCCATGTTTTCAGCGTGAGTACATGACAGCTCCAGCTGTCCGCATTGTGCACAGCCACTGCATTGCGCAAGGATCCACCAGGCTGACGTGACAATCCCAGCTCCAGGGCACCGATCACTGCCTAACTGCGAAGATCTTGTGCTAGGAACTTATCCTAATTCTGCTTCTCGAGTAAGACGTCCCAGCTGTCTTTGGTCCACCAGCAGATCACACGTCAGTGCCCTGAGCTGGGACACGCACTTGCTTTCTGCTTTCCTGATGTTCTGCTCCACGAGGGCATGCGAAGCGCAGGAAATGTCTTCTTACTGTGGGTGAAAGACTATCATTCTGTTGAAGCTGTCGTTGCTCTACTGCTTCCTACATTGACTTCTCTACACTACTGTGGTGTGATGAGACAAGGACTGCCTACCCTTGGGTGAGACAGCTACAAGCAACAGGAGCAGTCCTCGAGACTTTCTCCTAGAGCCACAGCTGCCTGCCTGAGCCAAGGGGAAGCATGCTGCATGTTAGTTGAGTCTGCTCAGATAGTGGGAGGAAGTGTGATTCACCTGGCAGATGAACAAGTACGTTGGTGCCGTCCTTAAAGGAGTTGAAAATAGGTGGAGGAGGTTTCTTCACTGCTTCGCATTGCCAGGTTGGTGTCTCAGGAGTCAGAGAAAACCCTTCATGGTCTGGGTAAGGATCAACAAGGCAGAGGAACTGAGGTCTGGGGAAGAGATCTTCATGAGCTAGAGACCACAAAAATCAAGATGCTGAAGAGGAAGGACAGTCCAGTCAGACAAACGAGTGCATTTTATCTAGACATCACAGCGGATGCCAGTACAAAATGAGGTGTAACGGCTGCAGGAGATAGCACATGTGAAAGAAAGCAGCTTCACAAGAAGCCATGTTCTGGGAAAAGATCAGCTGGACCTTCAAGGTCTGTGCCAGGAGCCTCCTGCAGCTGGAGAGGCTTCAAACACTCAGGCTTTGCAGGGGTGGACGCGGTGAGATATGGCTGTGATGGAGACCCAGTGAAGGGACCTGGCCAACACCAAGGCAGAGGGGGGCAGAGCCGTCTGCTCACCGCACACCCACGCTCCTCTTCACCTCCTTTCTGATTACTAGTGAGGCCTTTTAGTGGTTTCAGGCTCTCCTATCAAGTCTGTCTGTCTCAAACACATCACATTCCTACACATTTTGAAGGAAAGGAGAAATCCCTCGGTGAGCAAGTAGAACAGGGAGGCACATCGGTGCTCCTGCACAGGAAAGGGCTGCAGCTGCCTGCCTACCTGCCTGACCAGCAAACACAAACACACTTCCCCAAGGAAGAAGTAGCCAGGGTGCAGGGTGTCTCCAGCTGATATCTGGGGGATTTGTGAAGGAAAAGAGGATAGCGAGGGGTAGTAAGAGTTATTGCATCACAGGTAAGCATGAGTGAAGTTGGACTTCACCAAACCTCCTCCCAGCCACACAGCAATTTGTCCCTTGCCTAGGTTCCAGGTCCCCCTAAGGGCTCTCTCTCTTCTCAGTGAGCATCACAAAGTGTCAGCTCTGCTGCAGGCAAAGCGGAGCAGTCCCAGACTAAAAGCACTGGCACAACGCAGAGAGGAATTTTGGTCCAGGTCCCAGTTTTACTATTGGCATCCAGAGGCAACTGCTTATTCCGTGTCCCCTTTTTATAGTGGGACTGTCCCGTCTCCCAGCAGGGACTGCTCCCCCCGCACACATGGCAGAAGTCTCTGCTGTGCAGACACACGACTGGCAGGACGGGCCTCCTAATTACTGAAACCAAGCTCAAGGAAGTCATTAAAGGACAAAAATCCCAGACCACTGGACTCAAGTCCCTGTTGTCTGCCTTAATGCACTGTTCATTCGTCCCAGGGGACACTGAATCCTGGGGAGTCTGCCTGCTTTCAGGGTATCACACATCCCTCCAGCTGCAGTTTTCCTCCTCCATCATCCTAAGCAGAACAGGTGGAGAGGGGAGAGGCCAGGCTGCCTGCCACCACAACTCTCTGTGCTTTTGCAGAAAGAACTGCTCAGTGGAGGAGCCCTGCTGGATTTCTCCTACTTCTGAGATTGTTTTTTCCTTTCAGCTGATGATGACCTACATAATAAGCAGGTCACTGTAACATAAGAGATTTTTTCCGAGGCAGAGGAGAAAAGCCAAACACAATTCCCCCGCTGTGCGTGCTTCCAAGGACAAAGCAAAACGCTGCTTCCCAGGGGTCCCATTCAGCTCAAGAGCCAGCTCTTCCCATCTGAAATCAGTGGGAGCTGCTGGGATCCCACTGTGGAGACCACCAGACCCTGCTCAAAACAACAGGCTAGTGAAGGACCATCTCCATGGGGTGGGGACGAGGAGAGTCTTGGGAACATGAGCCATCCTCAAGTGGGCAGCAAATGCACCACGTGCAGCCCCTGTGCACATGGCTGTGAGCCCACGCAGTGGCCTTACTGCTTGAGATTCAACCCGCTGTGCAAGGCAAACTCATCGAACAAGCAGCAAAGGGAGGGAAGGAGAGAGCAGGAAGATGTGGAGGGGACAGGTCGCCGTAATGGTCCTCGTGGTGCAACCCATCCCCAGCTGGAGGAAGGTCTCATGGCAGTAAACCACAGGAATACAGGACTGAATCATTCCCAGATGGAACAGTGCCTTGGCTGAAATTCTGGCAGGCAACAAACAGTATTAGAGGAGCCTGAACTTAATTTGCTTCTCATTCTCTAGTCATTTCTGCTCCTTTGCAAAAAGCATTCCTAAAGGTTTGCTGCAGTAAAGTGTAAACTGGAAATGAGAAGGAATTGTGTAGCCTTAAGGAAGACCCTAGAATATCCCTTCAGCACGGTTTAAGGCTTGGTAGCACAGAACCAGACCATCCCAAGCCATTGTCTTCAGCACTGCTCTCCCTAATCTTGCAGCTGATCTCTCCCCACTTTCAGCCCCCCCAAACAGGAGACAACACTGCAAGATGTAGGCCAGCATCCCTAATCTCACCCGCCGAGCTGGTGCACTGCTGGCAGGAAGCTTGCAGCTCCCTACCCCACAGTCAGGGGAGATTATCTGTTACAGAAATGGGTGCAACACGATCCCACCTGGGGCTCAGCAACGGTCCCAGAAGGACAGAGCAAGCGGGTAACCAGAGCAGAGAAGGGTTAGAAGCTCTCTCAGCCTGACGGCTCCCGGAGCTTCGGTAACAGTAACACCAGCTTGGTAACTAGGTCACAGTTATGATCCTTAATTAATCCTGAAGAGCCCCCATCTGCCATGGGGAAGATGACAGATAAGTTAGCTCATTAAGCCCACAAACAGGCCAGGGGGAACGTCATACCCTAGCCTAACCCCCGGAGGCATGGGGACAAAATCCTGTTTGGCAGCAGCGACTGCTTTGCCCAGCCTGCGCTCAGCCAGCAGACGCACCAGGCTCTCCCTATTCCCCCTGAGGAAAGGGAGGCAGCCTCTTCACCAACCACCACACAAACCACACTGATATAAGCCATGAAACAGGAGAGAGCTTGGACCAAAACCAGCCCGGGTCCAGGCAGAGATAGGCTCCAACAAAGGAGCCTTACCAAGTCCCGAGCCCCGGGTCCCTGTGCTGCGCTTACTCCATCACCCCACTCTTCTCCCCACACCTCTGGGTGCTGTGCACCCCCCGGAGCCCATCTGCCTGTGGGGTGGCTGTGCACGTAGCTACAGGTGGCTGATACCTGGCAGAACTGCCCAGGTGCCTGTGATCTGTCCTGCCTCCAGAGCCTGTGTTTGGCATCCACACATGATTAATATTAACGTCTTGATCTGCTTAAATCCCCCTCTTCACAAGCAGATAAGCTCAGATAATGCTGATTGAGTTTTCAAGTCCCACTTCTCACACCTGGGCAATGAAAAAACAGCCACCATCAGCAAAACATAACAGGGCTTCTGAGGACTCAGCCCAGAGCAGGAGTATTAAAAACAATGTTTTCAAAGAAGCGATGGGTGACTAATAAGCCGTAAACTAGCAAAAGGTGTTAGATGGGGGCAGCTTAGTACTGAAGCCATGTCTCCAGAGACCCTTATTAAGGCATCACTTGTGCTCACTAACACCCTCAAAGGCACTGAGTGCAGCACGGTGCACATCTGACAGCACACCAGGGATCAGATGTAACTGCATATGATTAAACCAAAACACGTAGCAGGTAGAAAAGTTGCCAAGTAAATATAAAACAGTATTTGTACCCAAAGAAACTTTACGTAGCAGAGCAACTGAGCTCCAGCCATATGTACCATCCCTGTACATGCACATTGTTCCCTCTGATCCAAGCGCAGCTTGATGAGGGACCACGCTGCTAAGGGGTCGATCCGTGAAAACAAGGTCACTGTCACATTGGGTCACTAGACCAAGAGCTAGTGCAAGGACCTTAGGAAGGTTGTACTGAAATCACTTCTTCCAATTATAAAGCACACTTAGCAGTTCTAGTTTATTTCCTCTTGTAATTGGAGTTTTAAGTCTCATCATCCTTCATGGCAAATATATCTTAACAGGGAGGTTGCTATGAAGGAGACATGCAGTTTTGGGAACCACACCGAAGCAAACACATGAAAGGTTATCACCTTTCTGAGGCAGTCATACAGAGAGCACAAGTAGTGTGGAGCAAGCTGCAATCCCAAAGGCTCACAAGGAAACTAAGAGCTCACCCCCCTTGCTCACCTGCAGGTGAGCAGCACACTCCTTTGGTGTGCCCAGCACCAACCTCTGGTCAAAGTGCAACTCCAAGCATTAGGCCAGCCCTGAGGACCTTCTGGATACCAACACACAAGGATCTGGAGGGCTGGCATATCTTTACATGTTAGAACTGTGGGCTCCTGTTTCGTGACTGAAGCCACAGCTGCTCCCCTCCCAAATGCCCCACTTTTCACTACAGGTTCTCATTCCTGCTGCAGGTCAGACAGGATAAACACCAGCTTCATATCTTACAGCCTGGCCTGGTAAAGGTGTGTTGACAACTGCCTAAGCTGCCCCAAGCAACACCTCTCCCCACCATCCCCACCGGACACCCCAGTTCTTCACCTGAGATCTGCTGCAGCAGGAGGTCAGGCAGCTGCTGACTTGGTGGGTAGAGAACACAAATGCCTCCACCAAGGTATCATCACCACACAAAATGCAACTCACAAAGAGAATCCCTACCCCATACCACCCCAGTAAGAATTAAATAGTGAGTGGCCTGGGAAAAACTTGGTAATCACCTCCCTACTTGTTAAACAATGAACTTCAGCTGTGCTGCATTTGTAGACTTCAACATGTGAACCAATAGAAGAGAATAGAACAGATTTCAGTTGGTGGGGTCCTACAAAGATCATTGAGTCCAACTGTCAGACTGCTTTGAGGCTGACCCGAAGTTAAAACATCATTAAGAACATTATCCAAATGCCTCTTAAGCACTGACAGGCACGGGGCACCAACCACCTCTCTAGGAAGCCTGCTCCAGTGTCTGACCACTTTCATGGTAAAGAATTTTTTTCTAAAGTCCAGGCTGAACCTCCCTGGCACAGCTGTGAGCCATTCCTGTGCATCCTGTCACTAGATACCAGGGAGAAGAGACCATCACCTTTGTCTCCACTTCCCCTCCTCAGGAAGCTGTAGAGAGCAGTGGGGTCACCCCTCAACCTCCTTGTCTCCAAGCTCAACGAACCCGGTGTCCAAGGCCTACCAGCCTTCTAACCAGCTTTGTTGCCCTCCTCTGGATGCATTCAAGTATCTTCCCATCCTTTAAACTGTGGAGCCTGGAATTGCACACAATATTTCAAGTGAGGCTGCAAAAGAAATGCAAAATTGTCATCGGGGCTTTTGGGGAAAGCGTTCAGACACTGCTTAAGCCCTAGCGTCCCAGCACTATCATTGTGCAGCGGAGTTAGTCTGAAAACTTGCTGGTGGTGCTGTTGGCTGGAGAGAGCCAGTTACCCCTCACCCCAAACTTCTTCTCTGGGTAGGGGCATCAGCCCTCCCCACCACATTCTCTCACGGCTTGCTACTTTCTCCCTGTTTGAGCCAGGAGATAAACTTGGACTGATCAGCCTTTATCAGTGCTGAGGGGGGTGTCTCAGGAGAGATATCCTGTACTAACATTGATCTTAAAAATAAATAAACAAACACATTATGAAATATCGCACTGGAAACAAGATGCTGCATTTTAAGAATGTAAACTCTGAATTGCTTTTTTAAGTTAAACTTTGAAGCACAGACTTGCCAAGACTAGAGGTCAAGTTTGGAAATACTTCAAAAAAAACCATCACAGCTACACTCCAGTTCACCTAGAAGCTCATGGGGCGGCTGCAGGAATCTTTGGGCAAAGTGCTGTAACCTGCAAGAGACTCTTCTCTCTGAAGAGAACAGATTTTCTAACGTATATTAAAGTTCCCTAGGGTAAACAAAGCTCTATATATAACCACAGCACAAAGGTCGATCAAATGATCCGTCACTAATGCTAAGCCAGCAACACACAGCAACTCTCCACCCTCCCTTGGTTTGATCCTGCATTCAATTCAACATGAGAAACTGGGCATGGAAGTGAAGAAAATTACTTAACCCTGTGTTTTGATTTTCAACATTTCAGTCTCAATTGCATATCTGATCCCTTTTAACTTCTTTGTTTTACAGTCTTTGCATTTCCATCTCTTTCTAGGACGTTTCCTAGAATCAGCTTTTATCTTCCTTGGCAAGGGCTGGGGCAATGCACAGTTATAAGAGAAACCAAGTGAACTTCACCCCATTAGGTGGAGAAATTCCTGAAAGACATTGGAGGCTCCAGGTTATTTACCATGTCCCCTGGAGATACAAGAACAACACAATAAACCTTTTCCAGCCATTACCACCACCCCAGGCCAATACCTGACAAGACTCAGCACACCAAGTCAGAGACTTCAAAAGTTTGTTCCTCTAGGCCACCTAGTGTCATAGATCTAAGCTGAAATGGCGTTCAAATCTGCTGCAAAAACATCAAGTCAAATAACCCGCATGCAGAAGAGGCTGCCAGCTGGGTCACAGTACCCCAGGAAACTCCCATCCCCAGCTCTCCTGGCTGATCTTCACTTGTATTCCTCCTGGTACTGCCTCTGCTGTTTGGCAGGCAGATTGGCCCAGGAGCGTTGAAAATAGAGCCCAGAGCTTTGCGTGACTTAGGTTGTTTGTGAGACAGTGCAAACAGAGCATTTGCCAGCTTTTTGAAGAGTTCAGTACAAAGTCAAATGAGGAATGAAAGCCTGCTGTACTCCAGTAACCCAAATACATTGTAGAGTTTTTCTGGTCTGCAGCTCACAGTTTGGAGTTATAATATACTAATTTCCTTCCTTGATATTCAGCACTGGCTCCTTCTCATCTATTGCTGACGCTCTTATCATTTTAATAACTTATTGATGTCCTCTAACCTTATCTGTAATCTTTAGAACACGGGGAGGAAAAATAAGTCTTGCACCTCAAAGGTTAAGCAACAAGAGCTATTGCAAAACAGCAGAGAAGCCTCATGGGCAGCAGGAACCAACACACTGGGAGATGAAAAGATTTGCAGAGGAAGGAGCTGGACACCAAGCTCATCCTTCCAGATTTCTGCAGGCTAGGGCATTACACAGACTTTTCTCCCACTCATAGGAGTGGGTTTGGCCCTGTGATGTTTTGTGCTCCCATATTTTTTGATTTCTGGAACATGTCCACTTAGTGAGGCATCCTTCCACTCTCCTGCTTTACCACTTTCTATCACCCTTTGGATTCTTTCTTTCAAGAAGCTAATTCAAATTAATTATACAACTATAACAACTTGTGTTACTAACAATTAAATATAACAACTAATTTTGTAATTATAAAGTTTTCCTGGCCATTGATGGAAACAATAAAAGATCGAAACTGCTTTACACTTCCCTTTGTTTATTGCTTGCTTTCTCTAAGACAGTTCTTCAGACAATTTCAAGACAAGCAATATCTGACACTGGGTAAGAGGAAAAGCCACGCAGGTAACGGAAGAGTCCTGTTGCCTCAGTGTGTGCTCGTTCATGGGACAACCCACACTCAGGAACTCATGGGTTGGGTCTAGTCAGGAGGGGGTTTCCCTCACTTTCTCACGTCATCAGCAGGTGTCCTGTTCTGCTGTGCTTCTACTCTTTACTTCACTGAAATGTTGATTCTTGCAGAAGAAATTAAAATACCAGATGCATAAGAAAAGATTAGACTTTTGCTGAAACAAACCTCAATAACTGGCCTTGCTGGTAGGTGAGAGAGGAGCATACAAGAGAGTGAGGGCAAATGTGAGGCAAAGCTCACAGCAGATGGAAAGAGCTGTATACGAGTTCCTGCTGCGTACTGCACAAAGCTAGACAAACTTGAGGATGCAAGATAAAAACAAGACTCTCAGATTTCCAAATCTGAAGCAACTTGAGGGAAGTCAAGGAGATATTCTGGAATCAAGATAAATCAGCTGGGCTCTAAACTGCAGCAGCCCCCACGAGGGAGTGGTGCCCTGCAGCAGAAGGGCAGGGTACCTGTAAGAGGGAGGCATCAGCTTCTGCTGTCCCAGCTGAGTGTGAGTCATGCCCCTGTAATGGGACTTTACCAAGTGAATGAACCCCTCCACATTCACGGGAACTACCTGGGGCCTGGCAAACGGGCAAAAATGCCCTGACCCCACACCCTGTGAAGACTCACAGGCCGATCGTCAATTTTAAATGACATCCAGCACACTGGAGAGAAAAACAACTTGGTGCTTGTTTGCATGAGATGGGGTAAGAAGCTAGCCTCACCTGTGCCTATAAAGCAGGGGTGCTGCTCAGTCACTTGACAGATCATGGTTGCCTCAGCGTTTAATAGCTCCTCCAGACAGATTGAATTTTCTGGTGATCACAGGGTCCTAGAGAGAAATGAGATTTCCTCTTCCGTCATGTGAGAAAGACATGGAGGGCACTGGATTCAAATGAGGAAAATCTGCTAAAGAAATTCAGCATGGGAGGAATTGTTACTATGCTACTCTTGCAACTCTAAAGTTTTGCCTTAAAAGGTAAAGTAAGTTCTAAGAAATGCTGGTCTCAGCACTGGAGATGAAAATTCTCAGATCTAAGCCTGGAATTTGAGTCTGGATTAAATCCAGATGTCAAGTTCATATCCACTCCCTTAGAAGATTCAGCTCTCAATATAGACAGTGGCTTGTGCGTGGGGAGGGAGAATTGTTTTTCTGTCTTGCCCTCTCGTGACACTGACTGGGTGGGAAAAAATAAGGAATGTGTGCATCTGAGTTGAGAAGTGGGCAAAATGTTGCTAATGTTACATGCTTTCATTTGGACAAGCTGGGTATAGAGGGGCTTTGACTCTTGCTTTTCTCATGGAGTACTTAAATGCTCCCTTAAAAGCATAAAATCCATTAAAATTCCAAGAAAGGAGCTAGCTGCTGACAGATGTGAGACTGGGTGAAGGTTACACACCTGTGCATCACATTTTGCTTCCAGGAATACTTGGAAAACTTAACCAAGAGATGAGGAATGGGAAGGAAGTACTGAACGTACCTTCCACCTGAGCCTCCCTGATAAATCAGTAGCATGAAAAGAGACCATTTTCCACAGCAACTATTCATGGACAACTGCAGAAAACCCCTGTGGTAGGGGATTATTTTTTTTTCCATTTAAATTTCAATATAGGAAACACTTTCTATGGCTTCTCATCCATCTCCCAAATTGCTGGAATTTAACCTTTTTTTTCCCCTCTTGCAACTTACTTAGCAAAGAAATGGACAAATCATCAGAATGGAATGGGCTTAAAAAAGATAAAATCAGCAGAGACTCTCGGGGTGGCTGAGCCCTTCCCCTGACCTACACCACAGATCCATCTTCCTCTGCTGAAGCCAGCTGGTACGCAGCATCTCAGGGACTCTTCCCAGAAGGCTGCTCTGAAACATGCTTACAGCTAGGAACTACCCAGCTTCCAACCCAAACTTTTTGAAGGTCACTTGAGTAAGTTTGTTCTCACACCAGCGCTATCCCTTCAGCTTAAATAATTTTCCTGCTCTATGACATGCTGCTCCATCCCTTCAGAGGCAGCCGTTCCATCTCCCCTGTCTGCCATACCTGCCAGCTCCCCCTGAGCGGGCTACGTAGGCCCACTCTCTCACAGGATGGGCTCCCTGTTCTCCAGTCAGCCAAAATGGTGTTGCCCGTTTTGTGGCTCCTCTTTATTGGAGTATGGCAAAGGGTGTTTGTGTGGCAGTCCAAGCTAGTTTCTCCTTAGCCCTGTGGGATTACAGTAACATGTTGCAGCAATAAAATACCATTTAACTAATCCACTGAAACCCTAAGAAATTCTAGTTAATGGCAGCTTTATTAGTATTTCCTTTACTTCCAACATATAAACTCTGGCAATACTTGGGGATTGTTCAGAAGACACCCTTTTCCCCTGATTTTCCCCCATTTTGTTGGTCCCAGAGCTCACAACCTTCTCTGTGCGCTGACAACGACATGTTCCTTCGGCAACTCTCCGAGATCAGGGTCAAGTTAATGGCATTCCATTGCTGTTTAGCTCAGTGCAACTCCTGTCACGTACAAGGTTAAATAAATTCACCAAACCAAGCTCTAAAGAAGTGTTATTATGGCATCTGATTAATAGTGCAGATTGCAGGGAAGTCTGATAGGAAAGCTGAGAGCTCTCTTTCACTTGGAGATCTCTGTATTGTAGCCAAGGTCACTGTCTCAGCTTCCAGCCTTGAATCAAGTTTGAGTAAAAAGCAGATGTTCTTCAGGCTTCCTACTTGACGTGTACACTTCTGAATACAAAACCAGAAGTTTCTGAATTCCAGCAACAGAACAGACTAATTTACTTCATCTCTCAACCTTGCAACATGCTAAGGTGCTGCTATTAAGATAATCAGGATAAAGAAGCATTATCAGATTTTTGTGGGATTGAACCTGCTGTGGCAGGTGTCCACAAGCGATGAGCTCTGCACTCTGCTGCAGTCCTCTGCCAGCGTACTTGCACAACGCCTCTCTGGTGCATCTTACAATGAAACAAGTATTCCCTCTGCCCCTCCTAAGTCAAGCATCATAGTCACTGAGTATGGGAGGAGTGGGAGGAGAAAGAAAAATACCGTCAACATTCTGTAAATTAAGCTTATGTGACTTGATTTCCATTGTTAAAACCAAAATTAATCCATTGCACAGAAATAATCCCTTAGGTTCAGAGACATTAACTCTGCTCTAGGAACACTCACCAGATATCTGCACTGTAGAATTTTGTGATGTTTCCTCATTTTTAAAAATAACCAATGTGATTGAAAGATTCAGGGTAGGGAGACAGATGTTGATGGTTGAACATTGAAGAGTGGTAATCTGAAACACAGATTAGGTATCTTTAAATTTGAAGTGCTTAACTATTGTATTTTGCAAAATGCAAATAGCTAAGGCACGTAACACTAACTGAAAGCCAGTGACAAAAAGAGAGCACTCTCCATGAGCAAGCTAGACTAATAAATTGAAGCCTAGTCCTTGTGTTACCAGGTGACCAAGACTCCTATTAACACAACCACTATACAGGCTGAGGTCAAATGCCATAGCTTTAGTTCAATCATTTATTACAGAGCAAAATAAAACTGTTTCATGTTGTTTTATTTATTTATTTATTTTAGTTTAACGATGGTCACTGATGAAAGAAAGCTTGTTGCTTAATAGTAACTTCTGCATTACGTTGTTGGAATAATGAGTTGTTTAAGATCAAGACTTCTTGACTTCTTAAGTCTTCATCAAGACTTATTAAACAATGCCATAGATTCCTAATAAGCAACAAGCAAACTGTGCTTAAAAAATCATTCAGCCCTATTAAAGCCCAAATCCCATGCCTCTGCCTTGTAAAGTCTTCTACTTCCTTAGGGCTGCATGAAGAGGGCAGAATTCTGTCCTCTTTCCAGAGTTTAGCAACATGCTGAAGTTGACAGCAAGCCTGTTATTGAACAGCATTTGTGAAGCTTGCCTTCCTCTGGATCTACTTCCTTAGATCATGTTTACATATTGTGACCAGCACCCTCCAAGCAAGTCAGTAACAAAGGGAGGAGGGCCAGGCAAATATCCTGCTAGTCTTCCCCCTGCCTTCCTACACAGGAGCTGTCTAAAGCTTGATCTGCGGCATGTAAATACTGACCAGTGCTTCCTGTGTGCCTTTGGTACCCAAACGTCAGTTCAGCAGCGAGTTCTATGTCAGTTTTGTATTTCCCCCATCACCGTACTATGAGTGCCTTCTAGCAGCTATGTGACTTCTGAGATACTTGTCAAGTAAAAGTGAGCTTTAGGAGCCCTCCTCAAACCTCTGTGCCTGTTACAAAAAGTATATTACCTCAAAGGGCCCTAGGGCCGGCTCCTTCCTGGGTAAGAGGTGTGTGAGGCTGGGCCTGGCAGCACTCTGCCCGAATCCTGTCTTCTGTAAAATCATTATTTCGCAAGATGGGGGAGAGGGAAATGCATCATCTTCCTTCTCTGTTCCTTCCACACTTCAGAAGTTAGCATATCCCTTACGGGAATTAGCACTATGGCAGCTTGGATAGCCAGATTTATCAGGGGAGGTCCTTTTATCACTACCCGCTTGTAAATATTCTAAAAAAAAAAGAGAGAAACTTCACTGTTCACTGCAAACCAGAGGATGCAAGATTCGACTTCGCTTTGCCGCTGCCATTTTCACGAGGGTATTATTAACCTCCAAACCCTGACCGTTGGCACCGCGCCTCAAAAACGAGGCAGCCTGAGCACCTCCGCCAGCGGAACGGCGAGGGCCGGGGTCCTGCCGCCACCGGTGAGCCCCCCGGCTGCTCGAGGGCTCTGCGGGTCAGGGGGGACAGGCGCCAGGGGACACCGGAGGTGCTGGGTTTCCGCCAAGCGCGCCCGAGCACCAGGCACAAGCGCAGAAGCTGGGCTTTCTTCTTTACGGAAAGGGTTGTGAGGCACTGGAATGGGCTGCCCATGGCCGTGGTTCAGTCACCATCCCTGGAGGTCTTTAAGAGACGTTTAGATGTAGAGCTCAGTGATACGGTTCAGTGGAGGACTTGTTAGTGTTAGGTCAGAGGTTGGACTCGGTGGTCTTGGAGGTCTGTTCCAACCTAGATGATTCTGTGATTCTGGGGTTCTGGAATTCTGTGAAGCGCGGTCCCTGCCCGCTCACGGCCCCCTCACGGTCCCGCCCCGCCCCGCCGAGCTCCCCCAGGCCCCGCCCCCACCCCTCAGGACGCCCCGCCCCACGCGCTCCCGCGCCTGCGCCCTTAGGGGCTTGGCGGCGGGTTGGCCGCAGCGCGCCTGCGCGGCGCCGGGCGGGGCTATATAAGGGGCAGCGGCTGTGCCCGCGAGCGGGCGGTGTGCCGGGTGTGCGGCGGGGGCGTCACTTCCGGGCTGCCAGCTGAGGCGACGAGGAAGCTGAGGCGATGGAGGCGGTGGTGCGGCGCTGCCCGTTCCTGGCCCGCGTCTCGCAGGCCTTCCTGCAGAAGGCCGGGCCCTCGCTGCTGCTCTACGCCCAGCACTGCCCCAAGATGATGGAGGCGGCACCCCCGGCCGCCGCCCGAGGCCTAGCCGGCTCCGCCGCCCGCGGGCAGCAGGCGGGGGAGACCCCCGCGGCCCAGCCGGGTGAGTAGGGGCCCCCCCGCGCCAGGGGCAGGCGGCCCCTCCGGGGGCCGCGATCGGGCCCTGCGGCCGCGGAGAGGCCGAGCTGCCCTTGAACGGCAGCTGTGGCACGTCGCGGGAGAAGCTTCTGGAAGGGCCGGCTTTCTCGATAAGGGTTGCTTAATGCCCCGGGCGCCCGCGGTGATTAAACGCGGGTGCTGTCAGCCCGTCTCGGAGATCAGGGACGGGCAGCTCTGGCGTGCCGACGGCGAGGCCGTCGGCCTCCCTCACGCCCGAGCGGCTTGTCGTTGGACTTGGTACCGCCCCTTGGGGCGCTCCTGCCCTGGCACTAAGGACAAAGAGCTGAGGCAGCGAAGGGGTGGCAGGAAACAACTGAAGCCTTCGAAATAAAAATCTGCTCTTTTGGGATGAAGGAGAGGTTTTTATCCTGAGAAGGGTACTTTGCTGCATCAGGGATCTTAAATCAGGTGCCCGTTGGGTGTTCATACTTGTATAAATAAGATGTGAGCACTCGGTTAAATAATTCTTAGTGGCTTGTGCTAAATTATTTGCTAGAATAGTGGATAGGAAAGCTCAAGTCACTATTAAGATGATGAAACTGAAGTGCTTTCATTTCTGTGCCTTCCTCAGAGGGCAAAAATGCCAAAGATGTGGCCCAGCAGAGTACGGATGGATCCCAGCCACCTGCTGGCCACCCGCCTGCTGCTGCTGGCCATAGCTCTGCTATGAAATGCCCGTTCCTGGCAGCTCAGATGAGCCACAAGAACAGCAATGTATTCTGCAAAGCCAGCATTGAACTTCAAGAGGATGTGAAGGAAATGCAGGCGGACAGGAAAGGTATGTATTGTGTGTGCCAAAGTGTTGGCTCCTTCCTAGAACCTTTGGTGCTCGACTTTCCTCTGTTGTGTGCCAAGTCTGACAGTTGCTGCTTACCCTGTGTGGGTAGGGTTATGGTAAATTGCAGTAAAAACTTGTTGAGGAATGCACGTGTTAATGGCATACCTGCAGAGTTGTGCGGTGATTGCCCTCAGTAATCTTGATGCAGGAATTCTTTAGACCATATTTTGATGCCTTGGTTCTAAACGTGTGAATCAAGCTGTTTGTGCACCCAAAGCAGGTGCTTGGGATCGAAGAGAGCCTTACCAGGGTGCTGGTATAAATGAGGATGGTATATCCAGAGATGGAAGAAACACTGTCAGGGTATTACACAAATAGCAGAATGAATCCAAGCTGGAAAGCAAGCAAGCAACTAACTGGTTTTTGGTTTATGGAACTACTGGGTGTTACAGGCTGGCTTGCAGTCTGATGTAGAAGGGCTGTCCTTCAAAGGAAGGAACTTTTCATCAATACTTGTAAAACCTTGCTGTCTGTCTCAGAGAGGAAGCCTGTCTTCTTTTTATTTCTTAGCAGAACAAAGTACTAGAATGGAAAGAAAGCTGCCAACCTTAATTCTGCCTTCAGTTACCGATGTACTGATTTTCAGATGAGTGCTGTAGCTCTATAGGGTGGGTTTTTGGGTCATGCTGAATCAATTGTGTTATAAGGTAACTACATCAAATGTTGTCATTGATTAGAAAGATTTTCCTTTTGTCTCATACAATGCAAAGTTAGAAGCAGATGCAGTAGCTGATCCCAGCAGGAGTCTTTAGATTCAGGTATGTGCTTTCTAAAGAATGAAGAGTTAAGCTACTTAAAGTGTTGCAGTGTTGAACTCAACTCAGAAACCTCTATTTGAAACTGATTAGCTTGACATAATTCATTGATGTCTGTAGGTAAAGAATTTGCCGATGTAACAACTACTTCCACAGTGAGGAACACTGAGACAGAGGGAGAAGAGCAGAGTGGCTTGCTCAAGAGGTTTAACGATATTATGCTGAAGCAAAGACCTGAGAGTGTGTCTCATCTGCTTCAGGATAACTTGCCAAAATGTAAGATAATATAGCAAAACCCTCACAGACCTGATCCCTTGTGATTTTTTTTTCCTGTGTGCTGAAGTCTGTCTCATTTCAGCCGTATCCACCTTCCAGTATGATCAGTTCTTTGAGAGAAAGATAGATGAAAAGAAGAAAGATCATACCTATCGAGTATTCAAAACAGTGAACCGAAAGGCACAGATCTTTCCCATGGCAGATGACTACTCTGATTCTCTGATCACCAAGAAGGAGGTGTCCGTCTGGTGCAGCAACGATTATCTGGGCATGAGTCGTCATCCCCGTGTGTGTGGAGCAGTTATGTGAGTAGTGCCGTATTAAGGGTCATTCACAAGCCTAGGGTGCTCTGCAGAAGCTTTTGTAGGAAGACGTCTGAAGAACTGACCTCTGCGCTATGCTACGTAACCTGCTTCTAGTGTTGTTATAATCAAGTTCCTCTTGAGTTAGAGTAGATAAATTTCTACTGCTGTAGAACCAAATAGTATTTACTTGCCAGTCCATGACCTCACTTGATTTTTTTCCTCAAATTTCTAAATACTACTGGACAAACTGGATGGTACATTGTAGCTGTACTGATTCCTTAGCTTATTGAACCCCTGAGTTGTGCTGTTTGCTCAAGACCTTAAAACTAACAGCAGCTTTTGACAGCTAGTTCCACTTTAAGACAATATTGATTAGGTACTAGAATGTCTTGAGCAATGATCCTGTGGTGCTCAGTAACACTGTCTTTCTCTGGGACCTTTGTAGGGATACTCTGAAACAGCATGGTGCTGGAGCAGGAGGCACAAGAAATATTTCGGGAACAAGCAAATTTCATGTTGATTTGGAGAAAGAACTAGCTGATCTTCATGGAAAAGATGCAGCACTGCTGTTCTCCTCCTGTTTTGTAGCCAATGATTCCACCCTCTTCACTCTAGCTAAAATGCTGCCAGGTGAGATCTCAAAGTGCATCTTGTATTTACCACAAAAACAAACTCGCACTGAGCAGTCGGGAGTATGTTTTGCAAATGGCCACCCAAAGTGTGTGTGTGTGTGGGGGGATTCATCCTACTCAACCAGAAGAGTATATTTTGTTTAAATGCTATAAATTGTGTGCAGCTTGTGCGAGTCATACTTGTAGCCTACTGAGACTGAATAGGCTGCTATGAACTGCAGAAGGAATTGAGCAAAAGCACTGGGTCTCTTATTTTCCCTTAAATTCTACCTGAAAATGAGGCAGCAGGGATGTAGTAACCTTACACCTGAGGGTGTGAACTTGTCTCTCTCTGATGTAGTTCAGGACAGGTTTGCTTTAACTCCAGAAGTTGTTACATAAAGTGTTAAGGACTTGGAAGAACCCTTCTGCATTTCTGTAGGCTCAAATTTCTATTGGTTTAGACACAAAGTAAGCCTTAAATATTATTTTTGACTTATGATTTTTAACTTTTTCCTCCGGCCAAGAGAACTTTCTAGAACTTTCTCTTGCTGCTTGAGCACTTAACCGTGTGTGAAATGATGCTGGGAATTAGCCAGTGCTTTCTGTACTTGACTTGTAACTGGGTTGTTCCCTCAGGCTGTGAGATCTACTCTGATTCTGGAAACCATGCCTCCATGATCCAGGGGATTCGGAACAGCAGGGTACCGAAACACATATTTCGCCATAACGATGTCAGCCATCTTCGAGAACTATTGAAGAAGTCTGATCCATCTACCCCTAAAATTGTTGCATTTGAAACTGTGCACTCAATGGATGGTAAGGTGGCATAAACTCCTCTCTCCTTCCAGTGCAGTCAGCGCTCAAATCATCTGTGTTTTGGGTCTAAAAGTAGATTTCTGTTATCTAAACCCTTACAGCATTTTAGCGCAATGTTTATCCAAGTTGAATACAGGGAATCCTAAGCTGCCTACTGGTGCTTTGGTCTGTAGGTGCTGTCTGCCCTCTGGAAGAGCTGTGTGATGTGGCCCACGAACACGGAGCAATCACTTTTGTGGACGAAGTGCATGCTGTGGGGCTGTATGGAGCTCGAGGTGGCGGTATCGGAGACCGGGATGGAATCATGCACAAGATGGACATCATCTCTGGAACGCTTGGTATGCGTGGCCTGGTGGTTTCACAGCAGCTTATGTATTCTAAGGCAGTAAAGCTTCTGAGCAGCCAAATTAAGTGGGTTAGCTCAAAATCAGTCTATTGAAATGAACTTGCTAAGGATTTATGGGGGGGTAGTGTTTTTCAGAAAGCCCAAAGGATTTAAGTATGTCCTGCATTTTGGAAAGTATTTAAGCTACTTACCTTGCCTTACTAATCAGCAAAGGCAGCATTTTTACTTTAACAAGCTAGCAAAAAAATCCGTTTTGTAGCATATTGTACAAGTCCTGAGGAAATTCAGGTGAGAAGGATAGTAAGGTAGTACTCTATACTTAGTAGTACTTGGTTCTTTTATATGAAATGGAGTGCTCCTAATCCAGAAACCTGAGATGGGGAGTTACATAAAAAGACTTGGCAAGAATGGAAGCAACTGCTATTATCAAAGTAGAATGCAGGCTTGGGTGTAAGTTTACTGCTGCAAATTGGAAAGGTTTTTCTAAACAGCTTCCCAAACATACAACTTACCAGGAAAGCTAATGTCTCAAACTCTTACTGACTTGTTACAGCCTAATACAAATAGAATTCCTCACCAGACACCATGTTTTTATTTGTTGCTCTGTTCTGGTACCTGAGCATTCCCCCCTTGTTTGGAAAAGAGGGACTTGTATTCACCACAGTAACAACGTGTGCTCCTTAGGAGTGTAGACTATTTCTAGCATCTCTGGAACAGATTACTTTAAATCTGTTGAGAGACTTAGTGTTGATCTTCTAGGGTCACTACAGAAGTCTGTGCTTGATGATTGTACTTAAAAGCTCTTCCCCAAAATCAGAATTTGAATGTTTGAGATGATCTTGAGCTGTGCTTGCTGTGTAATAACTAGCCCAATTGTTACTGGGACAGGTTTTAAAAACAAAGCTGCAACATGTGCTGAGTAAATACAAGATTGGGGGGGGGGGGCTGGAACTGTTTTCTGCTGTGTACTTAATGTTGTCAAAATAACTCAATCCTTATAAGCGAAAATGAAGTAAGGCTGTAATACTTCAAGCTGTTCTAATGGGTGGAATGAATAAGTTGGGATGATCTTACTTTTGTATTTTCTTAGGCAAAGCATTTGGTTGTGTAGGAGGATACATCTCCAGTACAAGTTCCCTGATAGACACTGTTCGTTCATATGCTGCTGGCTTTATCTTCACAACATCCCTGCCACCCATGCTCTTAGCTGGTGCCCTAGAATCTGTCCGAACTCTGAAGAGCGCGGAGGGGCAAGTGCTGAGGCGCCAGCACCAACGCAATGTGAAGCTTATGAGACAAATGCTGATGGATGCAGGGCTTCCTGTGGTGCACTGCCCGAGTCACATCATTCCAGTAAGGGTGAGTACTAGGATATCTCTGACACAGGACCACGGTGCCTGTTTTCATGGCTATGATCACATTGTTTCCAGGTATTAATAAACATTCACAAAGTTCAAACCTGCCATAGTGTTCAGCAGTGATGTGCTAGGAGTCTGGCTTACCTTCCTTGTCTGAATAAGGCTGTGATTAAGTGGACTTCTGCCTGATAAAAATGTTGTAAAGCACAATGGTAGTGTACAAAACCCACCATCTAACAGTATAGAGAAATCAAAGATAGTAGTAATAAGCCAGTAAAAAGAAGAGTTCAGGTATTAAGTTACCTGCTAAGGCCCGGAGGGCACTAGAGTAAAAGCTTTTAGTCTTTCTGTCTGATGCATGTTCTGTTTAGTGGGCACAAGGAAGCCTCGTTGTGCTTGACTTGTGGCTGGCAAAGCTGGGCTGGCAACTCTGCTACTTTACATGTTTTTGTTAATCTTAAAACTCTATGATTTTGAATTTCAGGTTGCAGATGCTGCTAAAAATACAGAGATCTGTGACAGGCTAATGAGCCAACACAGCATCTATGTCCAAGCAATCAACTACCCCACAGTCCCCCGTGGAGAAGAGCTGCTACGTATTGCCCCTACACCTCACCATACCCCTCAGATGATGAGTTATTTTCTTGGTGAGTGGTGCAGTGGAAACTCTGGGCTGTCTATGCGCTCTCAATATTAAAGACTAGGAAATAGTTTAAATCATATTAGCTGGACAATGTCTTTCCACTGCTGCAGCATACATAGCACACTTCTGTACTTAACTGGCTTTGAGCATGACCTGTGAAAGCCAGCATGCTGTGACCTAGAATAGTGTGCAAGCCCAGTGCAGTCCTACATACAGCTGGTTCCATCCCAGCCATTTCTGGGGATCTGTTTGCATTGTCCAAACCAATCTTTACTTGTTAGGAGGGGGAGGGGTGTCCAGAGAAGTCTGCTGTGCTCAGCTGAGCTTTTAATCTGTCTTAAACACTGATCTTTATGGGGGAAGCAGTTACTCTTGTATCCTGTCAGAAGAGGTAGTGTGAGCATACCTTTTTAAGGTGAAGGCTTTACTGCAGTCCAGTCATGTTGTGTCAGACAATTCCTATAGCTTCCTTTGCTAGGAGAATAGGTATGCTGATGCTTCTGTTGTGCTGCTTCTCTAAAGTGATTTGATGTTATATGACTTGAACTTTTCTGTTTATAACAGAAAAACTGCTGGCTACATGGAAGGATGTTGGTCTGGAGCTGAAACCACACTCATCAGCTGAATGTAACTTCTGTAGAAGACCCCTACATTTTGAAGTGATGAGTGAACGGGAAAGATCTTACTTCAGTGGAATGAGCAAACTAGTATCTGTCAGTGCATGAAAGTAATGGTGTTAATCTTACTCTCATCTAGTTCTAGTACCCAGTCAGTAGCATTTTTAAATTGCTTATAAGCATTTTAATCATAGTTAAAGCACTAAGCTCTGAAAATAAATTTCTAGAGCCACTGTTTAGTTGTATTTTTATTTTTCATATTCAGCTTCCATAAGATGAATTGTCAGTGGTTAAAAGGACATCCCTGGAATAAAAAGTGATCTACACTGACCTTCATCTGAAGTACTGCCTTCTCAATGAGTGTAAACCAGAACTTTCAGTAGCACTTCCTTGTGTAGTGTGAGGTATGAGTTTATCTATTAAAAGAAGGCTTACAGGTACTTAAAGCTCCTCAGGAACTTATACCTTAAATTTGTTGAGACTATGTCTAGGCTCCCCTCTGCTTCTCCATTCTTTCACATGGATTTTGTGGGCATCTAGCCCTGTGGTACACTCCATGTACATCCTAATTCTATCTGGGAGTGGGTGTAAAGCATTATGCCTTATCCCTGGGCTGTTATTTTTTTAGTCAGTCCCAGGGCACCTTACATGTTGGGAGGTGCTAACCCATATCAGTACAAACAAAGGTTAGGATAGTGCTATACAGAAGCTGAGATGGGATGTTCTTAACCACTCATGAGCTACAGAAGGGTGCAACATTCACAACAGTTCTGGCACCACATGGGTGCTACTCCCCCAGGGCCATGAGGGAGCCGAACAGCCTGTGCCATGTGGGCAGGGAAGCAGGTCTAGTGTTCGCCAAGGCAGCTACAGTCAGCAAGCAGAAATCAGCTGTCAGGTGTTGATAGCCCAAGAACTAATGCAGTTTAGGTTTTAGGTGCTTAGGTTTTGCAGTAAGCCAAGTCTCTAGAGGTTGCCCCTGAGCTGTAGTCAGAACTTTAAAGCTAGCAGATGTGTTGATGTATGCACAGAAACTTAGTATATTCTTACTTAAGATATGCTGCAGTATGAGCAGGAGAGCATTTAGAAGGGGTTCTGCTAGCAGCCCTCTGCTGCTTTACTCTTGGTTAGCTGTGTGCAGGGTAGTCTCACACAGGTGCTCCCACCTGAGTGCTCAGCAGGGTCCTTTTTTGTACCTGAGAAGCATTCTGTTGTTTCAAGAGGAAAATTGCCAATGGGATTTAATAAGTGGTATTTTGTGACTGCTTGACACAGTTCTTTTTTTCTTTAAAAAAAAAAAAGTCAGGGTGTAATGCCCTAGGAAGGGAGGGCCTATATACCATGATATGGATGGGAGGTGCAAGGTTGCTTGTGGTTGCCCAAGTTCACTCCAGTTGCGTGTTCTTTCATGTGCGCTCCACGCTAACCTTCAGTGGAAAATCTGCTTATCAGTGAGCACTTCCTAATAATTCAGGTCTTTGAGAGAAGTAGCTTGTAATAGAATATCAATGCAGCTTTTGCAACCTCTGACAATTTGCATGTCAATTAGGCAACAGGCCTATGTAATGCTTTCATGAATAGCAAGTGCATACTTTAATCAGGGAGAAGTAGTTCCAAGTATGTATGTAGCAATATGGGTGCATATATGTATTGAGAGGACACTATTGTCATGAAGTCTAGAGCAGAGCACAACACTACTTTTTTCATGCAGTGGTGTGTCCTTTAACTGCTACAGGCACGTTTTCACAAGTTACTGCACAACTCTTGCTTTCAGGAGGTAACAAGTCCCCCTGGCACTGGCTGTTGCTGTTATTATTGCTGTCAATATTGCAGTAATATTACTGTAATATTACAAAGCCACTTTTGGGAGTTAGACTGTAGTCAATCTGCAGACATCACCTCCACCCATTGGCAATCACCAGTACTTTCAGTATGTACTGAAGGACACTGTTTTTCCTGAAAGAATTCCTTTCAAAAGACTCAGCTTCCTAAGTCAATGAGTTCCATTTAAAAAGTCACTTGCAAGCCAGGCAAGTGCCTACTGCCTCCGCCTGGCACAGTGTCGCACGGAAGGGCAGGAACTACCTGACCTCAGGCACTAGGATTAATACGGCAATTTAGGTCTATTGCTAAACAAGGCAGTTGATAAAGTAGCTTGCTAAAACCCACCCCCAGATTATGGTGTATGCAAGCAGTTTCTTTGCTACTCCCAAGGGATTAGCTTTCACTTGCTGTGACATTAACCTGATCTTACTAAGGCATGTTCCAGAGCTACTTGAAGGAAAATGTAGTGCCCCACCCTGGTTTCCTTGCATTGCAACAAGCAGCTTGTGGCTAAGGCTTCGTGAATGTGCAGCTCCATTGCACATCTCTTCTCATTAGATACTAAGTTGTATTAGTAACTTGAGACATAGCTATAAAGCTGCAGGTCCTTCAAGATCCTCATCATCCTTTCCTTGATGAGTGTCCTAATGCCATAATGCACCTTTGATGACGTTTGGAGTGTAAGCAATCCATATGTGGATGGGGACATGTTGACTAATCTATAGCCACAAGCCAAAAGTATAAGGTTACTTGCATTTCTAGTTTCTTCACTGATAGCATTCAAACTTGGACCAACACATTTTGTATACCAGCTAATAGAGCCGATTTTTTTTTCTTCTAGTTCTCATAGCAGGTTCTCCACACTCCTTCATGGTGCAGGGGAGAAGAAATAAGACAGAGAGGGCTCCAGCTATCAGAAATCTCAAACACAATTCCAAATTAGTTGCAGGTGAGAGCGGAATCCCAAGGTTCAAAACTAGCATTGTTTGCAGTGGCAGGAGCACAATGAGCATCAGCACGTGGTAGTCCGTCCCTCTGCACCCATTCACATCCCATGTGATAACTTATCTTCCAGTGCTGGTAAGCAAGGGTGTGAAGGTAGAAGCAGAGCGCAGTAAGAGACTGGCAGAGATGTTCGTCACAACTGCGAAAAGTGACAGAGCCAATGGCACACAGGATATATTTCCTCCATTGAAAAGGACAAAGAATGAATAAACAAACACATATTGTTTCCCAGCAAACAAAGCTTGAATGGTGGGTTGCATAACTACTGATGGTTACATAAGCACTAGTTTGGCTTCTGGAAAATAACTGGTAAAAGATGTTTAAAGTTGGGGACAAATAGTCCATAGCACTGACAGAGTAAGCAAGCAAGAACGCAGCTGTACAGACTGTTAAGATTTGTCTGGGAACCCATAGGGGCAAATAATTCATCCAGCTGAGTGTTGCATAGCCTTAATCTCATATCCTCTATTTCTCAACCTATTTACGTAACAGAGAAACTCCAGGCAGTGCAATGCAGTAAAAGCACCTGAACGCAAACAAAAGCACCCACCACTGGGGCAGTGGTCAGGCCAGCAGGCCCTGACATCCTCTGCCGCCTCCACCCAATGATGTGATGAAAACCCAATGCACCTTCTAGGCCTGGAGGTAGTCCCTCTGGTGGGGAGGAGGAGATACTCGGTGCAGACCTAATGCCACAGCCCCCTCCAAGGCAAGCCACCAGCCTGCCTGGTCAGCGCAGCTGGTCCTGAGCTGCTGTCAGGAGACACAAGCACCATGGGGCAGAGTCCCCACAGGGATTTCCGGCCATGCCATTGTCCTTGTGTCACTGCTGGTGGTCATTTGTGCTGCTGGATGCTGCTTGGGGGCCACCTGAGCAGGAGCAGCCCTTGCCTGGGCATCGAGGCATCCTAGACAGGAATAATAATAATAATAATAATAATAATAATAATAATTAATAATAGCATTATTAATGCTGCCAGATCCACACCTCTGTCATATCTCTGCTGCCCTGCAGACACATATTTTGGGGCACATCTCTTGCTGTGGTGAACAAGGTGATGAAGAAGGCGTCTCTCCCGGCACAGACGGGCCCACAAAGATCTGAGCGGGTGCTCCTGAGGGCCTGACCAGCCCACGTCGCCTGTGTTCACATGGACAGCTCTCAGCTACATGTCGGTAAGGGGTCGGTCCTGGGTCCAGTGCTGTTTAATATCTTCATCAATGATATAGACAGTGGGATTGAGTGCACCCTCAGCAAGTTTGCAGATGACACCAAGCTGAGAGGTACGGCTGATACGCCAGAAGGAAGGGATGCCATCCAAAGGGACCTGGACAAGCTTGAGAAGCGGGCCTGTGAGACCCTACTGAGGTTCAACAAGTCCAAGTGCAAGGTGCTGAACCTGGGCCAGGGCAATCCGAGACAGGAGGACAGACTGGGAGAAGAGCTCATTGAGAACAGCCCTGCAGAGAAGGACTTGGGGGCTCTGGTGGATGAGAAGCTCGACACGAGCCAGCAGTGCACGCTTGCAGCCCAGAAGGGCAACCGTGTCCTGGGCTGTGTCAAAAGGAGTGGCCAGCAGGGGAGGGAGGTGATTGTCCCCCTCTGCTCTGCCCCTGTGAGGCCCCACCTGGAGTGCTGCATCCAGGTCTGGGGCCCCCAGCACAAGAAGGATGTGGGGCTGTTAGAGCGGGTCCAGAGGAGGGCCACAAAGCTCATCAGAGGCTGGATCAGCTCTCCTATGAAGAAAGGCTGAGAGAGCTGGGGATGTTCTGCCTGGAGAAGAGAAGGCTCCGTGGCGACCTCATTGCAGCTTTCAAATAATTCAAGGGGGCTTCTTATAAAAGAGATGGAGTGCGACTTTTTGCTTCCTCAGATAATGACAGGAGGTTAGGAGGAAATTCTTCACTCAGAGGGTGGTGAGGCCCTGGCCCAGGCTGCCCAGAGAAGCTGTGGATGCCCCATCCCTGGAGGTGTTCAAGGCCAGGTTGGATGGGGCTTTGAGCAACCTGATCTAGTGGGTGGTGTCCCTGCCCATGGCGGGGGGGTTGGAACTGGGTGATCTTTAAGGTCCCTTCCAACCTGAGCCATTCTGAGTTTCTATGAGAGCCGGAGCAGGGTGAGGCGGTGGCACAGTACACCCCAGCGGGGTGCAGAGGGGCAGCAGTCCGGTTTGCGGGTGCTTGAGCTGAGCCAGGGAATTGCTGTGTGTGGAGCTGGGACTGGCTTTTTAACCCGGTTTCCAAACAAAACTGATCACATGCAATAATTGGTGCTCTGCCTGCTCTTTATCCAACTCCTCTCCTGCCCCCGTAACTCTTCAGCACCCTGTTTCAACCCAAACTGGCAGAGGGTGAGTTTCTGATGCTCTTGAATCCTGCCAGCCCTCCTCCCCGCCATACACCAGGGTGGCGAACCTGCTCTGGGCGCAGGATTCATGACCAGGGCACAGGATGCAGCAAGCACCCAGAGCAGAGCCAACCGACTGGAGACACACTGTCATTATTTGAATTACCCAGAAATGCACGGGAGAGTCAAGGACAGCTTACTACATATGAAAATGAGAACTGCAGACTATATGAAAAGGAAAAAGTGCACAGTTCTGACCGGGGCTGGGGGTGAGGACCTGGCCCAGGATGCAGGCAGACCGTCTCCCCAACCGATCTCGGCTCAGCATCCCCTGGCCTGATCCAGCATTAAAATGTTGCTGGGTGCAAAAGGACTGCCCCTGCCCCAGCTTACAGCATAAAAGCCGCTTGGGAGGGGTGCACCCGTGAAGCAGAGCGAGGGAAAGCAGGGCTGAGCACCACAGGCGGCTGCAGGGGAGTGCAGGGGGTGACGGTTGCTCGCTCAGGGCTGGCAGCACCTGAGCAATTCCCTCTGCAGAGGGACAGGAGAGGACCAAGGGGACGAGACCGCCGAGCCGGAGCCATCAGAGGAGCTTCATTTCCTGATATAAGGGCAAATCTGGGGACTCCGGCAGCCCCCAAAGAGTGGCAGGGCAGCAGACTGTTTTAAAAATACTTTATTCTTTAGAAAATACAGCGTTCAGTACAGTATGCTCTGCTCCCCCCAGCCTTCACACCCCACCTTGCCAGGGCACCCTGGCTCCTGCAGCCAGCACCCCAACATGGTCAAGGCAATGTCGGCACATTCACCGGCGAGCAGGGAAGGGCAGGGGGCACAGCCCCGGTGTTTCCAGCGCCTGGAGAGTGCAGGGGGGAAGGCAGGCAGCTCTTGAGACCTCACTAGTACCCAGCAGCAAGGCACGCTCCCCCTACAAAATCCCCTCATGAAGCCAAAGCTGCAGCACCAACCTCGGCCCTTGGTGGCCAGGGACGTGCACCGTGCCCTAACCCAGCCCCGAACGGGAGAGGGGACAGCCCGCAGGCTGGGCAGAGCTGCTGAGGGACATGCCAGTGCTGCCAGCCTTCCCCACACCAGGATTTGGGGTAGCCCACAGAATTTTTAAGACAGGCTCAGGGCTTTATCCCATCTCCCACCCTGTTTCCTTGCAATTGTCCGTCCATCCCCTCCATCCCACAGGTGCCAGGACCAGAAGTTTCTCCCAGGAATGACAAAACTGAGGATCAGGGCAGAGTCAGGCCAGCCCCAGCCCCTGCTGCTGGCTTGCGATCACACCACAGACACCAAGACCCCCCCCCCCATGCCAGTAAAACACAGGGAGGCGGATGAAGCAAACGGGGGAGGCTGAAGAACAAGGAGACGGTGCAGGTTGCAGGGATGCCATGGAACCAGTGCCGGCCCCCATCCTTAACCCAGCCTGGTCAGCGGGGTCAGGGCTGAGTCCGGGCTGTAACAGCTCCCTCCAAGGGAAAAGAATGTGGTTGGGTGGGGTCAAAAAGGGATCCAAACACTGCCAAAAGGCAGAGTAACTCTGCTCCAGGGTCAAGCTGACCTCAAGACTCACGGAAGACCTTCCACCTTACCCTTTTCCACCTAAAGAGAGCGATCAGAGGGGGAAGAAGAGCCGGGTACTGTCCTTCCTCCTCCTCTGCCCACCATCTGCATGCATGGCTGTGAAAAATAGGCTTTAAAATCTGCCTCTCTCTGTCCTGCCAGCACCGAGGACCAAGCTCAGACCTGAGGGGCTTCACAGCCACCCCGGCATGGGAGGCACTGGAGCAGGGCTCAAGAGCAGCACAGGGGGGCTGAGTGGGGCAGCTTCCTCTGCGGGAGCCCCCAAGGCAGCCACAAGCAGCATCAAGAGCAGGGCAGCTGGAAAACAAAAGCTGCTGCTTGGTTTCCAGTGCTCTGGCCACAAGGGCTGCTCCGTATGACATCAGGGAAGGAGAGGGGAAGGGAAGAGACATCTGCACTGCCTGAACTTCAAATTCCAATAAAATACAGGCTGGCTCTCATAAGAGACAAACTCTCCTGCCAGACGCTGAGGCCACAGCAGCAACGCCCACCCTGGAGGCATGGGGGCTTGGCTGCAGCCTGGCAGGGCCTGGATTACCGCAGGACTTGCATAGCAGGACTGCGCACACAGACGTGGTGAGCAAAGTCTGTAGGAAGGGGGAGCAGGGAAAGAAGCATTTCATGTTTTCAGCTATCAAGTCAATGCCAGATGTCATCTCCTTCCTTTGCATAGAGCAGCTTGCAGGTGAGTGAGTCCTTCACTTGGCGCAGGTAAACCAGGGGAAAGCAAGAGCAGCAGCTGTGATCCCAGGTGGGACCAGAGCAGGCTGGGGACGTGGTCCCTGCTGCTCCTATCCTCCTCCAGCTGCCCCAAGGCTTGTGCAAGGACAGGGGGAAAGCAACACAAACACCTAGAACCTGCCCCCTCCCCACCACTCTACCCGTGAGTGAAACAGCCCGTCCTGATGCTCGAAAAGGAATGAGAAAGGAAAAAGGGGGCGAGGGGGAAGGCTGAGATGGAGGGAAAGATCTCCAGGTCAGCAGAAAGGCCTGGAAGCGGAGAGGTGGAAGCCGGGAAATGCCATAGGGATGCTGTCCGTTCACTGCCCGGTCCTGCCCCGTCCAGATCTAACTGTCTTCGCCATTCTCTCCCGGGCCTTTGATCAGCCGCTTCTGTCCCCGTTTCCCCACGGGCCCCTTGGGCTTGGCGAAGGCCTGCTTGAAGGCGTGCTGCTTGGGGTGCACCTCGTCATAGAGGAACTCGGCCGTCAGCTCAGCTCCATCATCGATCTCAATCTGCACACGGCAACAGAGCGTTAGTGGCTCCCGAGCTCTCCCCACCATCTCAGTTACCCAGGCTGAAAAAGGCCTTGAAGGTCACCAAGTCCAGCCACTGGCTGAGCTACCAGGTCCCTTGAAGTCCCCTAATGCCATGCCCACATGTCTCTTGAATACCTCCTGGGATGGGGACTCCACCACCACCCTGGGCAGCCCGTTCCAGTGCTCCATCACCCTCTCCTCTCATCCCCTGCCTTGAGGGCACCAAAAGGCTGCTCCCCTCAGGGACACACAAAATCCTCTCTGATTTCATTGATAGGTCTGGGCACAAGGGGCGGGAGTGAAGGGGGCCTCCATCTGCACTGAGAAGCGCCGCGGCCCTGCGAGAGAAAGTGTTTGGGTCATCTCACTCTCCCAAACCTCTTGGGCCAGGGAAATCCATCCTCTCCCACTGGGTAAGGGCCTCAGACCACAGATACTGGGACTCCTCTTGGGGCTGGGTTGCACAGGTCAGCGCAGGACTGTTCCCCTTTTTCTCCAGCCCTTTGTCCAGGCCACTTTGAAACAACTCTAGCGACACTCGAGGCTTCCCAGACTTGAAAGAGGCCCCAGTCAAAGCCACGGGTAATGCTGCCACCTGGACATGCCTGTGATTTGGCCGCAGCATGTTTCCCTGCACATGCCCTGCACAGGTTCCGCAGTCACCTCCGGGTGGCTCGGACTTACCTTCTTTGCTATCTCCAGACAAAACTCTTGCTCCACAGTGTCAAGCAACCGGCTCTTGCAGCTGGAGTAGAGCATGCGTTCCTTGATGCTGCACTTGTACCCAGGCATGGAGTAGATAAACACTGCAAGAGAGAGGAGGGGGGGCTCACAGCACTGCCCAGGCTCACAGCCAAGGAGCAGCCAGATCTTCCAGCCCACAGAGTCCCAGACCACTCAGGTAAAGAAGCCAAGCCCTCCCACTGACCAGAGGCCCTGCCCAGTCAGCCCTCCCCAAACCTTTCCTGGCTTACTGTGCAACACAACAGGCGCCACGCCACCTGCAGAAACCCTCTCCAGCATCTCCCCGATGCATTGTGCTCAGACTCCTGCACCGTGAGCTCACCACGTTGTCCAGGCCCCAAAAGGCTTGCTAACACCCATCATGGGGGGACAGCAAGTGGGAACCCACTCAAGATCCCCCCGTACCACCCACGTCAGAGACGCGGGCAGGGCAGGGACCAGTGCAGCCTGAAGGAGGAGCAGGGGAGCCGTGACTCACCGACAGACTCCAGGTAGTCTCCCTCATGTGAGTGCTTGTACAGGAAGAAATGGTAGCGAGCTGAGTCCTGGGGGATCCGCTTGGGCAGGTCAGCTATCTCTGTGGGGCTTGTGTGCACCAGGTCAATGGTCTCCCGCTCCAGATCCAGCTTCTGGTTGATAAAAGGGGATGGGGAGCAAGATGCTGCGGCGAGGAGTGCTCAGAGTGGGTAGGAGGAGATGCAGCAGGGACTTACCAGCTGGATGTAGTTGATTTTCTTCTGCTTTAGTGCCTGGATAGCCTGCTGCGCGTCCAGCTGCAGGGGGAAGGCCAGGCCCTGCAGGGTCTGGTGCTTGCTCTCCACACTGATCTCTGTCTTCACCTGGGGACAGAAACAACCCTGCGTGTCAGGGCAGAGATGGGCTGGGTGGCACAGGCCACTGGTGCGTGCCAGGTGAGCCCAGACATCTGCGTCTGCCCCACGGTGTAGCAGCGGCCCTGTGCTTGCCTCTGCTGGGGCCATGGAGGTGCAGGCACAGAGTACAACAAAAACCTGCCCACGCTGGGGCTGGGAGCATCCCTACCCTCCCACAGAAGGGATCCTGGGGGCAGGACTGCCCTGCCAACCTGTGGTGCCTGCCCCAGAGCTGCCTGAAAATACACCGGCTTGACTGGGAGCAGACGAGACCATGCAAAGCTCCCAGGCAGAGGTGACACTTGGGACCCAGCACACCGCGAACGCAGCACCACGATTTAGGTGGTTAGCCAGCCTCAGGGCTGCGGTGCTTCTCAGAGCGTGGAAATCACCTGGAGCCTGCCCCACGCACTCCGGAGACCCCCAGCTCTGCCCTCTCCCCCTGCCCCATTACTCTTAGCAAAGAGCACCTCGACCAGCCCCCAGCACCACCGGGGGCTCCCAGCACGAGGCTGTGTGCAGCAAATTCCCAGCAGGGGACGGGGAGGGGTGCCGTAACCAACCCCACGGCACGTTCACCTTATCCTTTCCAGCTGCAACGTGCGCATGAGAAGGGCAGGGAGCCCTGAAATCACAGCGTTCAGCTTTGTGTGTCCTGAGCCACCCGTGCTGGGATCAATGGTTGCAGGCGGGTGCCCCCTGCTCCCACCAGAGCGGGGATTTAGAAACCCGCAGCTCAGACAGGTCCTGGTTTCACGCCAAACCCTGACGAGCAGAGGCTGCAGCCCTGCTTTGCAAACCCCCTTTCCAGAAGGCCAAACCCTCCGCAGAGAGGAAGAGACGCGGAGCGGTTGCATCACCCCAGGCACCTCCACCCTGAACAGAGCTGCCACGGCCGGGCGATGCGGTCCCGCGGGAGGGAGCGGGGAGCAAGACAGGCGGCAGGCACGGCATACCTCCTCGGGGCCGGGGTACTCTACCAGCGATGGGCAGCAGCAACAGCCCCCTACCATCTGCCACAGAATACAGGGAGACGGAGTCACACCAACGGCAGAGGAGCTCTTCCCACCCAGCCCGCACAGCTCCAGGCGGGCAACTTGCCCCACGGGCACTCGGCAGTGGGTGGGGGTTGGTTTCATTTGGGAGCAGGTCAGGGGATTTTGTGCAAAGATGGAAAAAGGCTTTTTTTTTTTTATGGAGATAAGGATGAAAAAAATATCAGAACATGCCAAGACAAATTCAGAAGACAGCAAGAGTCTCAAATACAGCTCGGAGACAGCCAGGGAAGTTTGGCACGTGAGCAGCTCGTGCCTGAGGTCTGGCTTGCACCAGACAGTGCTCGGGGCACGTGCAAGAGCTGCACTTGTCGGTGCAGGGCTCCCTACGCTGGCTCCTTCCCCCAGTGTTGCAGGGTTGCTGCTCACCAAGCTGTCTCAGCAGCCCCGGCAGGACCAGAGCTCTGGGAAGGTGGTGCCGGGCGCTTGGGTGCATGCTGAGCCCACCAGACCCAGGTGGGCACCCATCACCGTCTTGAAGTATCAGAAAAAAAAAACCAAGAGTGATACGATCCCCGCTTCTAGCCCGGTTCAACACAGACCTTTGTCACCAGGTCCCTTGGGGATGGTTTTGGGAGCCTGGCGGCAATCCCGTGGGAGCGAGCGAGGGGCTCGGCTCACCGGGACGGAGGGAGGAGAGGGTAGAGGGAGCGGGGCATGCAGGAGAACAGCGCCGGGCGTGGGGCAGCCGGGCAGCGAGCAGGCAGAGCAGCCTACCACCTCCGTGCTCGAGTCCTGGGAGCAGGAGCCCTGCGAGCGTGGGGAGAGGAGACACCGTCAACAGCACCCCACGCGGGGACAGGCCAGGGGTCTCGTTCGAAACGAGAAGGGGGAAAGGAACATGCTGGGGGGGTGGAGGCCTACCATGTCTCTGCTGGCAGCCAGGGAAGGCAGGTCCTGGGTGCGGGCATGGAGAGCGACAAAAACGACACAGCAGACATCAGCACCGGGGAGGGATGGAAGGGAGAATCCCCTAGCACGGCGTTCCCAGCCCTCGCTGCTAGGCCCACTCGCACCCAGCATCCGCAGGGACATCTCCACCCCTGCCCTACCTCCTGCCCAGCCCGGGCGGCCCCAGGTGGTCCCAGCTCAGGACATGGAGACGAAGGAGTTACAGGAGCAGATCTGGGGCTGTCGCCCCCCACGCAGCGTGCTGAGTGAGAGTCCAGTGAATAGGAGCACACCAAAGGTCTGGGAGAAAAATTGCCCAAGCTCCTTTCCAAGCTAAGCACCTCGGAGGATAAGCAGGGCGGTACCTGGGTGTAAGCACACAGCTCTTGGGGTATAATTACTCAAGGGTGAGGTGAGGGCAAGCAGGAGGTCTGGTTGGCCCCTGAGCTCTGCTTTCTCCAGCCCTGAGGACACCACGGGCATCAGCAAGGGACCAAAGGCAGGGCAAGCACACAGGCTCACCCTGTCCTACCCTGCAGAGATGCATGGCACATGGGATTTACCACTGCCAACACCTCCAGACCTTCATGTTTCTCCCTGATAAATGCCTTGGAAATTAAACGAGGCTGGGAGGAGGAGCAGGACTGAAGAGTGAATGCTTCAACACTAAGCATGCTCAAGTCAGAAAACCCCAAGGGACGGAGGGTTGTCCCAGAAACGTTAACTCTGCCACATGCCCTCGCCCCCTTTTTTGTTTCTTTCTTTCTTTCTTTCTTTCTTTCTCCTTCCAACAAGGGCTGCTGTCTGCGTGCTCATCAGCACTCGATAAACCTGGCTCCTGGAAGCCTCTGCATGCCTCTAGAAAGACTTCCACGTGTGGGTATTAAAATACCTCAATCTCAATTCAAAAGCCACAGGCTGCTGACAGCTTCCCGCTCAGGAAGGATGCATTTTGTGACTGTTTAAAAATAAACAAACCCAAAGCAAACGGCACACTTCTGAGACCTCCCGCCATACTTCGCCCGGCGACCGAGGAGGAGGATAGCTTCACAACAGCACCGCTTTCTGTGCAGTTTTCAAACCACAGGAGCAGCCCGCATCGCAGGTGAAAGCTCACAGGGCGTCTTGCTTTACAGAAGGCTGTGCAGCTTCCTGCGAGGGACAAACCCTACTTGCAGAGGTGCATTCCGGTTCGATTCCTTCCTCTCCTGGCGTACCAGGCTGCTGAGCTGGCACTGAAGCCGCTGTCATGCAGCCGCCACCTCCACCCTCCTGCTTTGCTGTTGCCTTTTGCCTCCCACTGCCGTTTGCGGGATCCCAGAGAGCTGCAGGGAGCCCAGAAACACGGGCACCTTTGGGGTGAAAACTGCAAAAGTGGCCGGCACCTCGGGCAGGCGCGCGTCAGGAGGATTAGAGACCAGTGATGAAAGATGCACCAACAGCGGCAACTCCAGGCAAGGGGGAATGACATGCACAGCAAAGCACTTGCAAGCAGGTGGCTTTTAAAGAAACAGTGTCCCTTGTGTCACTTCCAAAACCCTGATCGATTTGTCAAACTCAGGGGTACGTGCAGGGTTCTGAACCTCTAGCAGTGAGACGGCCAGAAACACAGAACTGCTGAGGCTAGAGAGCTTGCTGCCTTCCAGATCACTGCCAGTCTGGGCTGTTCGCTCACAGGCATAGTTTTCTCCTCCCAAATGAGGGAGCTGCCCGTGTTTCAGCTGCAGAGGGCACAGAGCTCTCTGTCCCCCCGCCACGGTACGTTTGGGTGGGTGGGGAGACAGCAAGGGAAGGGAGGAAAGCAGGCTCTGGAGCGCCGCCGTGCTGCAGAGTAAATGCAAGCCAGCAGCACGGCGCTCGCACTGCACACGTGGTCGCCGCAGCCCCCCATCCAGGGGCCCTCGTGCAGCAGCAGGATTGGGGTTTTGCACAGATCGCCTGCCCAGGGGCCCTTGTGCAGCAGCAGGATTGGGGTTTTGCACAGATCGCCTGCCCAGGGGCCCTCGTGCAGCAGCACGATTGGGGTTTTGCACAGAGACAGCCTGCTGTCACCCTGCTTCGGGAGCACCGCACGTGCCCACGCAGGGCACCACGGAACGGGACGCCGCAGGCTGAAAGCTGCTCGCACAGCCCCTCCTCTGCATCGCCCTGCTCCAGGAACTGGCTGTAAATTGAAATTATTGCAGAGTTGTGAGTTCTCTGCCACCCTGGGGAAGTGAGCGTGGCACCGGGCCACGGAGCAGTAGCTCCCAGGAACTCCTGCTTAGGGCAAGGGGACAAGCAGGGGCAGCACCAACACACAGACTCTTCAGCAACCTGAGCATCCAGGTGCTTCGCACCCTTAAATTCACGGGCAAAATATTGATTTTCCCTCTCTTTCTAGACGCAGATGCCCACTCCCTGCGGTACAGGCTTACACAGGGGACAGCGTACCTTTAAAATGAAACCCAACCAAGCAAAACTTCAGCAGCTCATTCACTCAGGAGCCACTTCTTGCAATCATGAGGGTGGGAAGCAGAGCAAAGCAGATCAATCACAAAAAAAAAAAAAAAGGCACCGTAAGCAACACTTACCTGGGCCACTTTACCCTGCAAGACACAGCCAAGAAAAAGCACTTAATCCTACAATATCGGCAAGCTGGGAAGCTGGCACAAGTGTGACTGCAGAAGCCCAAAGGAGACACGAAACAAACGGCAGAGTCCAGAGCCGCTATCTCAAGGCACCAGCACCTCTCTCTTCTTCAAACATGGGAAGCACCTTGGATCCTCCGGCGCAAATCCTGCCCATCCCCTCCAGGATGGGAGCTGGGACAACTCCACCGAGCCCCATGTGGTGGGGTCTCCCAAAAGCCGCTCATCTCGTCTGCCACAGCACCACACCAGCAGCTGTGGCGCCACAGGACAACGAACCCCACTGTTCTCCAGGCTTACAGGGAAAGGAGGTTTTAGACATCACCCAAGAAAGAAGGATGCGGTTCTTGCCCTTCGGTGCTAAAAGAGGGCCAGAACCTGGTTAGGCCCTTCCCAGTTTGTAAGGGAAAGCATGAGTGGGGAGGGGAGGACCAGCAACAGCACTGCACTGGGGGAGGCACTGGCCACAGATCTGCTCGGGCAGGTGGGAACCTCCCACCTTGTCCTTGCCACTCCCAACCAGACTGCTGGGCTCCGCGTCTCCCAGGCCTGTCCCGATCCACCTGCAAGCTCCAAAAGGCCTAGCACAGGAGGAAGAGAGGCATGCTCTTTCCACGACATCCAAATGAAATTCTGCTCCCATGTGGCCTTCCCACCCCACGAACGGTCTCAGCGCTCCCACAGCACCACGAAGAGGTTGGCACGGGTGCCCCACAGCGCTGGCTGGGAGACCAACGCGGTGTTACAGATGTGCCTGGCCCCCACCCTGCCCTGTGCCGCTTCCACACCTCCTTCCAGCACAAAAAAAACACACAAAAATGTAGGTTAAGACCTCTGCCCTTTGGGCAGCGCCCCTCGTACTTACAGCCCCAGAGGAAGAATATGGGCAGGTACACCTCTGCAGCCAAAAGATGAGCCAGAATTCTTCCTGATTTCCCCCCAAATTCACATTCAACTCCGGGTTTTGCCCCAATACCTGAAGACTAGATAACACTGCCTGCTTTCAGCCTCAAACTGTCTTCTAATTGCCAATTACAGCAAGCAAAGCAGATATCTGAGCTTGCGTCCTAGTGAGGAAAAAGTCTGTAAATTCCTCTTTACACCATCAAATTGAGCACGAGACCACACAGACACTTGGTCCACCTCGGCAAGTTCAGGAACGGGCTAAAGAGCATAGGTGTGAGAAAGCTTTGTAAGAACGAGCCACCTTTGTAGCCCCAAGCTCAGTCCAGACACGCTCACCCCTGGGCCCCCAGGAAGCCCACGCCGCGGAGCGGGGCCGGGAGGACGCGCACCTCGTTGATGCGGATCTGCTGGAGCTCCTGTTCGGCTGCAGTCAGCGGGGCGGGCGCGGAGCAGGAGGAGACGTGCTTCTGGTAGCCGCTCAGGGACACGTCCTCCTGCAGGCAGACAGACGGGAGGGAAAGCGTCAGGGGTGGTCACTGCCATGCAGCGGGCAGGGCAGGGCTGGACGCGACCCCAGTCCCGATGGCGTGTCAGAGCTCCCGAACTGGTCTCTGGCATTCTCCTTGCTGAGGTGTAAGGTCAGTCTGAGTTACGCTCTCAGACACCTCCCTGCAAATCCCACCTTTGATTTAAGCTCTGCCTGTTCGGGCCACCCCACCCCGCTCTGGATGCCTGCAGCACACCTGCGACCTTCGCTGCAGCAGCGTGGCCTCTCTGGGCGACGAGCGAAGCTTATGAGCACAAAAGCAAGAAGGAAAGAGGGAGATCGCAGCCTGAGTGCAGCAGAGAGGGGATGTGAAGCAGGGTGGCAGCAGCTGGAGATGCTCAATGGTTCCCATCAGTACCAGTGCAGGTACCCTAAGACCTAGAAAAGGTCTGATGCCTCAGAGGCCCTTAAAATGTAGCTCCCTTTGCACAAAGCCTATGAAAATAGGAGGAGAACCTCCCACCAACTGCTGCCAGACAGAGAAGTGCAGTCACATTGCTGCAACTGCTCTGGCTCCACAACAGCCTTCTGCTGGAGTGACGCTGCTGCTGCGTGCCACTTCTTTTCTCTTTAAACATAAACGTCTGGACCTCTCTAGAGCCTTCCTCCCACCTCTTTCACAATCACAGCCAACCCCGCCACCTCTGCAGCCTCTCCATGCCTGAACAGCCAACCCCTTGTCACACAAAGTGGCAGCAAACTACCAGGAGACCAAAGCAGCAGGGGCAAAACCTCAGTGCTGCCCTCCCCAAATGCCAGCACCCCACGTCCCACCTGACTTCAGCACTGAGTTTTGGGCAGGCTCCTGAAGCTCAGTTTTTATTAACCCAACAGGCTTGAGGGGGGAGTGTGACTTTGCAGGAACCACGTCTGTACCTTTACTGTTCCAAACATCTCGTCCTTTATGTGCCCCCCTCCAAACTCCTTCTTCACCGTTGCTCTGGTTGCGGCATACAGCATCTTCAGCCTGACCTGCGCAAGGAGGGAGACAGCAAACACGGTCAGAGGGAGGTGGTGGGACTGGAGAGCACCACCTTCACCCAAGAGGCACCCGATGTTCTCCGCCTCCCCCCTGCCCATCGATGACAGCAGCACTGCCTTCCCAAGGTTTAGCCTGCCTGGTTACAATCTCAGCCCGCCACTGCTTCCGTTTGCAACTAAAACCGTATCTGACATCGTCGCTTGCTACTCGACCCATCCCCGGGAGCTGGCTTGCTCCAGGAACTCTGTGGCACGACAAGGAACAACGTCACCTCCGTGCTTGTTGTTTCACGTTCGTTAACCATGGGCTGTTCTGGTTACCCACACACACACAAAACCAGAACTGATGCAGAGAACCCAGGTTCTCCCTTGGAGCAGAAACCCCTCAGTAGCTACTTGCACCACAGAAAACTGTACTACAAACCACCTGGAAACAACCGCCTGGTTTCTACCTAAGCCTCATTTCTAACTGCAGCATCTCCAGCTCCAGGGGATTGCTCCAAGCACAGAGTGGGCACAGGGCCACCAGGAAAACATATCAGCAATATTTCTGTGACTGCGCACGTATGCACACACATGCCGCAGCCCTGATAAGCTCTGGCCGCAATCCACAGCCCGCTGGTTTGTTCTGAACTTTGCTGTCTTATCACAGAGCTCTGGAACATCCGTCACAACGTTCTTCGTGGCACCTGAGTGAGTGAAGGTGCAAATACTGCTGGAGTCCCTTAAAAGCAGACAGACACCCTGTCGAAGGGTGTTGTGTGCTTCAGCCAGCGCTTCTACGAGGAACAAAGCTCCTGAGGACATACTGGACACATTGCCCTGGAACACAGCTGGAAAATCCCACCCGTGAACCAACAACCAGTGATGAACTGAGACAACGGTACTGAGGGGTTTGGTTTTGTTGTTGCTGGGCTGACATAAGGGAACACACATTTCGAATGAAAACTTCCTGCTGACAAAGAAAAACGCTGACTCCATCCACCAGCACTTCTCCTGCAAAACCCTGCTCAGGGGAGAACATTTGCAAGCGCTCCCCAGTTCCTCTGCAACGAGCCCCTCCACGTTTTGTCGAATACCCACCCGATGACAGTGGCTGTCAACGCAGCAGGGCAATTTTGTGCTTGCTGGAAGCCCATTAGGGAGATGTGCTCAGCAAAACAGCGTTTTCCAAATGATAAACCATACTTCTGAAATACCCTACATTAGCATCAAATGCAACTTGGTCCTTTTTGCACCGTCTCTCCGATGCTGCCTTAAGGTGTCACCTTCCTGACAAGGGTAAAACAAGCAAACTCTCTCTCATGGTAGCTTCCAGACCGTGAGACGCCCTAGGGACACCGCCGCACGCTGCAGAAACACCAACAACAGCCCAAGAGCCAGCAGGTGTCGTTGCTGCCCTACAGTCCTGCACCTCGGAGGGAAGCGGCCATCCACGGCCCATTTAAGGGTGGTTTTTGGGACAGCCCAGTTCCAAGGCACAGCCAAGAGCTTGGGCTGGGGAGGCGAGGGCCCGGAGGTGGGCCATGAGCTCCGGCACATCAGGTCTCGTGTCGAGGACTTGGTGCCAGGGCCTGCCCCACAAGCCAGCCCTTCCTAGTGGTGTTTTTGGCCAGGGCAGCAGAGTCCCCTTCCCGGCAGGGCGCCTACAGCTCCCCGGGCCCAGCTGCATCGTCACGCAGCGCCGCAAGGACAAGGAGGCGATCCTGCACACACTGCTGTCTTAAGAAATACTCCCGTCCCCAAAAGCAATCTGCGTGGTCTCTACTTCTCTTCAGCTGAGGCGCAGCGATGGAGGGCGCGAATGTTCCTCCTCAGGCTCAGCGCAAAGTCGGCTGCCTTGGCTCACGCCTCCTTCACTCCTCAGCCCCAGCCGTGCCTTCGCTGCCCTCTGCTCCCAGACAAGTCAGTGCCACAAATCCTCGCGCACAGGTGACCAGAGAGCGAAGCTTACCGGGGAGTTGTCAGGGGACCAGGAGATGAAGAGCCACTCGTAGCCCTGGGCATTCTGGCTGTCCAGGCGATATAGCACATAGCACGGCTGCTGCTCATCCAACAAGGGCAGCACGAAGGCATCGTAGTCCATGTCCCAGCGCCGGGACAGCTCTTTGTGCGCTCCCAGAACGAGCTGCTCTGGAAGGAGAAGGAAGAAAAGACAGCGTTATGCAAAGGCCAGGCTTAGCTCACCTCCAGGGCTGCAGAACAGCTCGGCCAGGGCTCGCCGCAACTCCAGCGCTGAGAACGACCCCGTTCTGCGGAGAACCAGATCAAGGTGTTGGAGCACGCACACGTGTACATTCCTCCTCTGTCTTTAGGTGGGCTTGGTGAGGACCTCACAAGGAACCACGTCAGGGCAGATTTTGAGTGCTGAGAAAAATAAAAATGCCCATAGCAAAAGCCAAGCAAGCCGGGAAGATGAGCCAAAGCTGAGCCAAAGTTGCTCTTACCAGAGGCCCTGTAACCTAAGATGTGTCAAAACCCCTGCTCTGGGGGAAAAGGAGCTTGGGGTCCCCACTGTGCCCCCCTGCAGCAGGCTGTGCTGCCAGGACAGCCCAAGTCTCTGGAAGTGACCTACATATTTCACGCACATGGTAGCATCTCAAGTGTCCGGAGAGTATTTTTTCCCTGCTACGCAAGCATCGATGGGGCTGGAAGCAGCAAACGAGAGGACAGCAAGCTGGACAGTGCGGTGCTGGGACTTAAACGTCAGCGCAGGCATCATAAAACAAACACACAAAGAAACATCTGAGAGAATCAAAGCAGAGAATAAAGGGTTTGCCACTCCAGGCCTGGGGTAACTTACTCCCACCCTGCAGTAGCGTCAGCCAGGGGTGCTTCCCTCCAGGCAGCAGTTTCCCCCCCTCCCTCCAAAACACCGCCCTGTACAGCTGTGATGATTTGAGGGCCAGGTGCTACTGGCAAGGGCCTTCACTTGTGTAATGACAAGAACAAACACTAGTGCAACTCAAAACACTCGCAGCAGATGTGGTCCCACCACCTCGGAGCCAACTCCTCCACCAAGACAGCTTTCCCAGGAGGGAGCCAGCTTCTGTCTGCTCTCTCCAAAGCCTACTCACAAGAGCTCTGATAAGGCAGGAACAGCACGTTTCTGCGTGCCTGAAGCGCAGCAGTGAGGTTTCGCACTCATCGTGGGTCTGCTCCTGGGTTGCAGGGCACCCTAAACCCGAGAGCTGTTTTTAGCAAATGTTCCCCCATCCAATTTGCAGGAAAGAAAAGAGGCCTCGAGCTGCAGGACAGTTAGCAGCTTGCCTAGAGCTGCTCTGCCAGCGCTGCTCCACAGAGTTGCCATCCCCAGCCTGCACTTTTCAGCACAGAAAAGGGTACTGAAAATACATTATCTTCAACAAAACCACCTGTTTGGAGAAAGCAAGGACAAAAAAGCATAAAAACCTCAATGTACCCTTAAAAACCACAAAGCAGACATGCAAAAGGACGTGGCTTTTTGCAAAGCCCCAAGACCTAGGCTCCCAGAGACCACAATAAATTTCACCTGGCCAAACCTACTGGCAGCTCCTAACTACTCCCATCTGCTAGGTGTCCCAGCATCTTATGCACGAGGCAGTCAGGCCCAATAAATTCACTGCAGGTGAATTGGGTTGCGTTTGAGCCAGACCCAGCAGGGTCCTCAAGAGCCAGCAGCATCCAGGTGTTCCCTAGGCAGAAAATGCCCAAAATGCCATACCAGTGCCAGCATCGGCACCCACCTCCAGCCCTGCAAACTGGAGCTGAATAGCTGCAAGGATTGTCTTAGTCGGCAGATTCTGGGAAACACGGAACTTATTTAGAAATTAAAAAAAAAAAAAAGAACAGAAGTGTGTTTGCACTTGTGACTTCTCTCTGCAGAGCCAGCAGGACTTCCTGAATTGCATCACCTCTCCTCAAAGCCGGCGTGGGCAGGAGCTCTGAGCAGCCACGAGCAGCGAGTGATGGAGAGCTGCGAGCGCCTCTGTTACTGCTGAAGAAGGGGAGAGTTGTGGATCAAATCCCAAGTGCCCACCATCCCCAGAGAGCACCCTCCACAGGACCATCTGCAGCATCGCCCTTTTCAGCCTCCCTCGTTTGCTCTGCGACTTATTCTGCTTCCTCCCACTGACTCTCTGCAGCTCAGCTTGATCCCTTCAGGGCAAATTTTCCTCCCTAGCCCCTGCAGCAAAGGCAAATGCTGCAGCAGCCTCCCACGGCTGGCGTTCCCATTAGCTTGGAAAGCGTCAGAAAAGGGAAACTAAAAGCTGCAGCGCTTCACCAAACCGTCACTGGTAGTGATGGAGACTGTTGCCACCTCTTTCTGCAGCACCCTGGGAGCACTGCTGACCCTCGAGAGGTGCCCAGCACCCAGCTGTACGCAGGCAGCTTTGCTCTGAAATGCCCGTGCAAAGCATCGGTCCCCACGGGGACATCACAGGAGACAGGCAGCCGCAAGACTACCGCACAGCGCCACTTTTGTGCAAAGAACCAGAAACCTGCTGGGGCAGGACCCAGCAAAGCATGTCAAGAAACCCACGGACACCGCGGAGTGACTAGAGCAGATTTCCCCCATCATTTAAAAATGTTTTGGACCACAAGTCACTCTCAGGCCAGGAAAACATTGCTGAGCCTCGGCACGGAGCTGAGCTCACAGCGACGGCCCGAGATGACGCTAAGGAAGCGTCACTGCTCTGCGGGTGTTCGGCACGTCCAGCTTGCACGGCCGTCGGGTCCTCGCTCAGGTCTCTCTGCACCCACTCCTGACGCACCGAAGCGCCCCAAATCCCCTGCAGCCCTGCCCTGCAGGGCAGAGGGTCCTCTGCACCCACGAGCAGAGCAGGAGGCTCCTCTTGCAGCGAGGTTACAGAGCGGAGCGGTGGCACGGAGGGGCTAAGCGACTCGTCCCAAGGGTCCCCGAGCCAGGCTGGTGGGGCCATCGCTGACTTGCCCCCAGCAGACCGAGCCCCTCAGGCACAGAGGTACTCCCAGCTCTCCTGCTCACCGCCAGGCAAGGCTGGCGTACAAGGCAGCTGCTGACAATGACACATCACGCAGATAAATATAGCCCATTCAGCCAGAGCAGGGCTGGTGGGACGTGGTTTCCATTGATGGTAAAAAGTCGTCCTTGCTGCTGTCGTCAGCCACAACCCAAAGCCAACAGCACGAGGCCTCGCACTCTAACTACAGGCTGGGCTTCTGTGATTTATCCTAACAGGACCCTGGTTCACGCATTTTAAAAGCAAATGGTGACAAGAGAGCAAAATTGTTGAAGATGCTCCTGGCTCCCATCGATGAAGCAGACGTAGCATCCCAGCACGCAGGGAAGGAGTAATCGTGCTGAGGACAGAGCCAACACCGGCAAACTCTGCGGTGGCACTGCCGCCATGTCCCCCGTGCTCCAAGCCCAGGCCACATCGCTCTCCCAGGAGGGGCTCTGCACCTCCCAGACCCTCTGAGGGCTGCTCCCCGAGCACCATCCAGCTCCAGGCTGAAGCACAAATTGCACATCTGCAGTCAGTGGGGTCTTGCTTGTTTTACTCCAGCTCCTAACATTCAGCCAGACACAGAGAGCTGGACACGGGCGTGGGACATCCCCCAGCGCAGTGCTGAGGCACCAGAAGAAGGCAGGGTACGGACGTGAAGTCGGCTGCTGAGCTCCAGACTGGCTGATGCCACCTTGGGCCTGATGGCCCAGCCGTGACCAGTGACAGCAGCTCAGCAGGGCAGTAACCTCGTGCGTTCACCGCGACACAAGGCATCCATATGTAATCGCACCAGGCTGAGGCTACAGAAAACCTACACCGTGGAGGTTCCCTGCTGGGATGCTAAATCAGTGCATTAGTTCCGCTTGCTTATTTGATCAATATTGAGGCCAAAGTCACCTTTTGCCGGGCCACAGCCTGCAAACGGCTACACGCAGCACAGCGGCGGCAGAACAGAGCAGACGCTGGAACTGGGGGCACTGAAGAGCCCCCGCAGCTGTTCTAAAGAGCTGCAGAGAGCCTGCAAACAGGGCCAAGCGCAGCCTCCTGCCCACTTCTGCTTGCACCTGGGGCAAGGCATCTGCTTGCCTGGTTCGGGATGCCACATCCAAGTAGGACAGACAGCCGTGGGACAGGCTGCACATCGCTCCTGAACGTCCTTGGACCCTCTCCCTCACTGCAAGGGGCATGGGCTGCTCCACTGCTCTGGGAGGCTGCCACCCCCTTCTCCTGTGTTTGTGCCAGCACAGCAGCCTCTCGCTGGGCTCCCCAAAACAACACGCCTCACTCAAAGCTGCCCAGCACCCAGCACCGCCTCCCTTTAGCAAGAGAAGGCACCAGCATTGAGAAGAGCTGGTCCAAAGTCAGCGGAAAGCAAAGGCACTGCTTTTCCCAAGCTACGATAGCACAGCAAAGCCGCTCTGGCAGAGGCTCTAAGGCTGTCGCTGCCAAGAGCTCGCTCACCAGCTCACATGAATTTTATGCTTGTATTTCACCCCAACCCCGCAGCAGTCTGCTGTGTGCCAGGAAGCCCCGGCAGGATTTTGTACGGTGTTTCCAGAAACGCAAGCTCTTCTTTGGCACGTTTGACCACGGTGACAAAGAGGAAAGAAAGGAGGAGAGGCGAACTACAGAGCTGGTATAGGGTGAATCAAAGCACTTAAAAATGGGGCTTACCGTCCTCAATGATGACCTTGATGAGCCGAACCGAACCATTTCGGGCTCTGGCAAAAAAGTCCCTTAACTCCGTGGTGGCTGAAAGAACCAGAAACATTGTGATCAGATTTAACAGGCAAAGCAGGCGCTGCTTGTTGATGGGCTGTGGGGACAGGCAACTTGGCAGGAGAGAAATTGAAAATAATAAAAAATTAAAAAAAAAAAATCACTGGTGCCAAAAGAGTTTTAATAAAAATAATACTACAAAATCCAAACAGCTGGCCTCATCAGTGGAAGTAAAGTGCTGCGTCTCCCTGAGGCTTCAGAGTTAAATAGCAGCTGGGAGCACATGTGATCCAGATAACTTGATACTTGGCCTGGGTGAACATAATCACCCAAATTTAGATGATGGCTTGGCCGGTGCAGGCGGGCAGAGCTCAAGTGACAAGTTTATTAACTTTACAGAGCTGCGAGGTTTGCATACAGGGTGGCTGGAAGATGTCACAACAGGCAGAGCTCTGACGTCCAGGGCTCACGATGCGCAGCGGGGATGCTGCTGAGCCCTGACGCCGTGCACCAGGATGGGTCCAAACCAGAGACACCAGTTTGAAATCCTCCAGCAGGTAAAGAACCTCAGGGCGCTCCCCGCTTGCAAACCTGCGGCGGCAGGCGATGGCACCCTGCAAATTTTGCTCCGGAGCCTGCAGGGCTTTGGTTACAAGGCTGTTGGGAAACTCGGTGTGGAGCCACACTCCTCCTTATCCCCCTTGACCGCTGGGAACACACAACTTCGTTGTCCCATCAGAAGGGACCATCAGGCTCTGGCAGCAGACAGATACCTAAGTGGCAGCCCACAGTTGGCATTACTCAACCTGGAGGCACCACGGGCACACATCTCCCCACCCCACCAGGGATATTCTACCTGCAGGCCCTCGGGCAAAGGCAATGCCAAAGAGATGCAGCTTGGAGAGGGGAGCCCCAGGGGACAGAGCATCTCCCAGCCCCAGAGAGTGGGAGGTCTGCAGGGATCCTGCCTGGAGAGCTGGGACCGACAGGGTTTGAACCTCACCTGGAACCCAGGCTAAGGCAGTCAGTGGCTGCCTGTCACCAGGAGGCTCACAAGGGCAGCACGTGGAAGTGCAAACAGTACTCATTTTCTGCGCTTCTTCTTACCTGCCTGTCGGCAGCGCCCAAATTTGCCTTGCTGCCTGACAGCCTCAGGCTCCCTGAGGACCCCTGGAGCCACTCACTCATTTCAGCCCCCACCAGGCTCCCACGTGCAACCCAGACTCTGCATTTCTCTCCAGCCGGGTTCCTGCTCGCTCCTCCCACCCATGCACCCCATGTAACAGACCCTTTCATGCTGGTGCACATCTTCTTCCCCAGCCTTGCTCTGTGCGCACCCATTTTAAAGGAACGGGTACCCAGTCAGGGTGTTGATTCCAGGGGAACCTGGCTGGAAGATCCCATTCCTGTGACTTAAAAGCTGCAGAGAGCTCCAGCACTCAATAGAAATACCGCAGAAACCAGCAATGCAAAAGTAAGAGATGCTTCTCGCCAGGCAGACACCCCACTTAGGCTGCACCAGGACCCATGCTTGGACCCAGCAGCAGCACCGAAAGGGGATATCCCACGGAGCCCCATGCCTTGTGTGGGCCACCAGCAGGGTGGCTGGTGCAGACTGGTTTTCCCCCCTCCCGTGTGACAAATCTGAGCTGCATCTGCTTCACCAGCTCAAGAACCGTCCCGGTCAGAGATCTTGAGGTTCTCCCTTCCCTTCTGCGCAGAGAAAAGGCACGAATGGAACCAGCTCCCAGGCTGGTGTTCTGCAAACAGCAGAGGTCACGCAGAAACCCAGATATTACACCCAAGCAGGACCATTTTAGAAAAACCACCCTTTCTTTCCCCCCTGTCAGCATCAAGGCACGCAGCTCCCCCGGTTTGCAGCACGCCTGCTCAGACCTTTCTCTTCTCCCAGCAGCAGCTCGCCGCTCAGCCCGCTCCCACCAGTACCACCCAAGGCGGCTCGGTTATTTTTAGCCCTTTCCCTGTTGAGACAGGCTGTTTCCTTCCGGCAGCATCTGCGGTTGTTGCAAATACAAGAGGTTTCTCCCAGGGCGGAAGAGGAGGAGAAAAAGAGATGTTTATACGCCCAGGAAACGTAGCACAAGAGCCAAAAGGTCCTAATAAGCAGTAAGCTTCACTCACGGCACTGCCAAAACAGGGAATAACAACGTTGGCCTTGGATATTCCTACAGCATCAGCTGCTGAGAAGAGAGACAAAAGCCCTGCGGTGCTAACAGGCTTGCAAATACCTGCAGACGGACCCACCCTTTCTAGAGGCCAAGGGCGTGCAGGGCTCGGGAAAGCCAGGAGACTGGGCAAGTGTACCCCTCCTGCACCCGGAAATGGTGGGACTGGCCAAAACCATCGGACTGACAGACCAGGCACTGGCACTTTCTGCACAGACAGAAGGATTTAAGCAGGTACAGAAAAGCATGCACGCTTCCTGAGGACCCTGCTGCCCAACTGGAAGCACCGCAAGGTCTGCCAAGAGGAGGAGCACTTTCCAGAGAAGACAGCATCAGAACCTTCAAAAAAAAAAAATAGATTTCTGTTCTTTAATTCTGCTGAAAAAAAAGTGATTTTCATTAAATAAAAAAATCACTGGGGTGTCTTTGGCATTCCCTTCTGTCTCTTGCAACACAGAGCAAAACCCAGGGAAGAGGAAAAGGAACAAGCTAGCTGTGAAGGCTTTCGGCATGAACTCAGCCACTGTTTCATTACAGCATGATTATGACTTAATTGGCACAGCAGACTTGATGAGACAGCTTGCGTGCCTGAAATATTAATATTAAAGTCCACATCCTGCTCTGGAAGAAAAGCAGGGCGAAGGGAAGAGGCCTTACCCTGGAGATGGAGGTGAGCAGCACCTTTGCCCCAAGGTGTGGGGTGACACAGAGAGCAGGGAAGTCTCTCGGATGCAATTCGAGGGCTGAAAACCCTGCATGTAATCAAACAAGAGCATCTGCAAGGCATCTGGAGCCACAGGAGGTCAGAGGGGCAGGAGGTGGGTGAGTATGGAGGCAAGCCAAGAAAAGATCCTTACTGTGGGCAATTCCTCAGGGAAATCACAGTTTGTGCTCACACCTCTGCACCTTCCCCATTCGGGATGGGAAGAAGCCAGTCAGGGTAAATCACAAGAATTGGCCTTACTCCTGACGCTTCCCTATCAGCATTTGACAACAAGACAAGGTGGGAGAGGAGGAGAGGAAGGAGAAGCTGGGCACACACCAGCACACCCGACGTCAGCCAGGATCTGCACCAATCCCCGCAGTGACGCGGCTGCTGGGGCGAGCCGACGGCGTGCAGGCAGCGAGCCTGGCTGATACCCACGGCAAAGAGGGCATGACCATGGGGAACGGTGGTTTAGAGAGCGCTCAGGTGAGGCAGGTGCTTTCCGGCTGGCTGGAGCTCGTCAGGGAAGGGAGGAGCAACGGAGCTGAGACAGGGGCAGGCTGCACACGTCTCCTGCCTTAGAAGGGGAGGGAGGGGAAGGGGCAAGCAAACTCACCCGCTTAGCAGGGGTTCCTGGAAAACCCTGGAACAACCCATCAGTCCCGAAACAAACACACGCTGGGCTGCAGCCAGCAGGGATCCCTTGAGGACAACTTGCATCACACCAACCTAACTTCTTCCAGCAGAGCCACCAGCCTGCAGGCCAGGCAAAAGCAGGGGGCTTCGAGGATCGCAGCTTGCTATGTGTCTTGAAGTTTCAAAAGCTGTGGTGTTGGTGAACCCCTACAGCACCAGCACAAAACCGTGCCGATAACTCGCTCTGAAAGTTACTAAAGGCTGGATCAAGCAAGAACTCCTGGGGATCTGTTGTGGGTCCGGTTACAGTCCACACTTCCACGATCAGCTCTGGCAACTGTAATAGCGTTTTCTGCAGATGAAAGTTGGGAAGCTAGAGGAGGTGCAAGTGTGCACTGGAAGACAAGGAGAATTCCCCGTACTCTCAGCAGATTGGAGAAACAGGCTGGAAAAAAAGAAATAGGATGAAACTCAATAGGAAGCAAAATACCACAGTAGGAGAGCAACCTGCACAGACGGAGGGTCCAGCCACTCCGGAGAAGAGAGGGTTACGCTGGGTTGCAAAGCCAGACACAGGTTAATTGCTTCATGTCACTGCAGGCAAAGTCATTCGCCAAGGCACAAACAAGAGCGTGGCTCTCAAGCTCAGCCGTGTTATTTGGTGCTGACAAGGCTTCGGGCTCAGCAGGAACAACGCATCCAGGCTCGGCATCATGCAAGGAGAAAGGCACAGGCACACCGCGAGTGCCCAACAGATGGCAGCTGTGGGAGCGCAGAGTGCAGGGCAAGCCTGAAGGAACCGGGGTTGGTCAGCTCCGAGAGAAGAAAAACAGTGAGCAGCAAATTGTACCAGGTTTTCAACCCGAACGGCCACACGATCTGAGGTCCCACCTCAGCACTTGGGAAGTCTCGTAACGATGGTGACCAAACCATGATGCCTCCATCCCTGCCCAGCCTGAAAGACCTCCAGAAACTGGCCAGGGATGCTGCTGCTTTGAGGCAGGGCAGGCTCAGTGGCATCTGAAGAAACCTTCCGGTCTTTCTCCAACAAAGCCCTGCCGTGGACCCTCCTCACGGACAGCCCACTTTGACCAGGAGCCCCGCAGAAGGCTAAGCGTGGTGCGAGTGCCCGCGCCTCCCCCTGCACCTCCCACCACACGGGACAATACGTCAGGCCTCGTGTTTCGGTGAGCCCAGAAATTGCCTCCGGCCAGCCCGAGCCATGCAACGCCTCCCCTCTCCCACACGTCTGCGGATGAGCTGCCCACATTGCATTCACGACGTGCTGAAACGTTCAGCTGCCAGCACAACGTGCTGGACGTGCGCAGCGGCCACGTTGTTGGGCCTGCTCGGCAAACGCGCCTCTCGCAGCCTGACTGGGCTGCTCGTCTCTGGTACGGGGCTGTCCCGCGGAGATTTTAGTGCGGGGCCTGATGTCTTTCATCAGCTGAAAATGCTGAGAGGCTGGGCCCCACCCCAAGCCGGGCCCAAAGTCGATCCTTTCCAATGTTTACAGCCCCAAACAGCTTATCTGAGAAGAGCTGGGCTGTAACAAGGCCCAAGGCGCGGCACGCCACCGCTCTGCTCCCTCTCCCCGGGATCACCGGCAGCCCGAACCATGAGGGACAGGCACCGCTGAGTGATGCCGGCCGGCCTCCCCCCGTGGACGTGATGGCGTTAGAAGAGCCGCTGCCTGCACAGCACCTGGGGGAGCCCCGGGGGACCGGACCCGCCAGGGATGGAGGTGACGGAGCTCGATGCTCACCCCAAAGCTCTGCGCGCTTCAGCCCTCCCGCTCGCCCCCCGTCTGCACGACAGCTCAGTGCTCCCGGATCAATAATACATGCTCCCTGAAACAGATGCCTCTCTGAATATGTCGAGTCCCCTTCGTCCTCCTGACAGGAAACCCGAGCCTCCGGCCATCAATCTTTCATCCTCCAGACATAATCCTCAAGTTGAAGCAACTCCAAGCAGCTGCTTCCCTTTCAGTGCCGCAGCCCCTCCAGCCAGGGGCACAGCACCCGCAGTTCCCCGCGTGGCATGGAGGCCAGCCCCATGGAAGTGCACGACGGCCACAGGCACAGGATTGCTGCTGCTGCTGCTAAAATGGCTCCTGTTCAGTCCATTCCAGCCTAACTCCATCGTGCACCACCTGCTCACCCTGCTTGCTACTGAGCGCTTTCACACTGATAGGCTTGGCTGGCTGGCTGAAGCACTAAGAGGATTTTATTTCTCACCATAAAATATATATATATATCTACCTATCCTTGCAGGTACTCTTTTATCTGGAAAAAAAAAAAGCTACAGACATCAGAAGAAAATAGAATGAAAGGGCAAAACATTCTGAGCAAGAGAGGACACAACGAAAGCTTGTTCCAATTTTCCATGATGCTGGGCTCTGCTCCACAGAAGGATTTCGTGCGGATGAGTCCTGGCCATATCGCAAATCCTGTCTGGGGACGTCCAGCCACTTGCTCACTCCCGTGAAGCCATTCGCCTCTCAGCACCTAATTTTCCATGCGTGTCCCTGGGAAGCCATCTTCTCTCCACTCCAGCACCTCCCAGTTTCCGATCAGAGCCAGGCCTCCCCCTCCCCACCCTGGGGTCAGCAATACCCATTTGGCAGCCGCCGAGAGCAAAGCACGCTGCTGCCTCACCCCCGGAATCGCCTTGCTGGTCCCTGCTCCTCTTCTCTCCCAGTCTCCCAAGAGCAAAGGCACAACTGGGAGCACTGGAGCAGGTGTCAGGAGCCTGGTAGTGATCTCGTTGCATTTAGAGACTCCTGACACACACTTTCCAAGGGACTTCCTCTTCTCCACAGCTTTCAGGGGCATTAATTATTTACACATCCTCAAAATTACAGCTTGAATGGAACTTCTGCAGGGGTGAGAGCTTCCCTCTGCGTTTTCTGAGCCATGGGGGCATTTGCTCCACGTTTAGCATATGCCTAGGGCATTTGTCTGGCCTTTGCTGCAAAGCGCAGCGAGGCCAGGAGCTGGGGCATTGCTGATTGTCACCCGCCTGGCATGCCACCTGCCGTCACCCCAAGCAATGGGGCAGCCTTCAGACCCAATAATGCAGGTGCTCAGCCCAGAAAAAGCAGCTGCTGCTGCCAAGTGGGGACCTGCTCCCCAAAGACATCTTTGCAGCAGGTCAACGGCCTCTCCTCCGTGTGGAGGCCAGAAACGGGGACATTTCCCTTCCTGCACCTCAGTGGAAGCCTTATCACCCCGGCTCCTCCCTGCCTGCCGCAGAGCGGACCTACAACCACATCTGCTGCAAGTCCGGATCCAGCTTCTGGCACAGGGCAAGCACAGCATAACGTCAGAACCAAGATAACGGGAACCACCTAGCCAAACCCATCACCGCAACGTTTTCCTTCCCGGCGCACACCAGCCCTACATTCGCACCAGTGACCTTCCCATCAAGGACCACGCACCCCTCCTCTCCATCCGCTGAAGGTACAGTGGGATGCACCTGGTTAGTGAGTTACCTCCCATCCCCAAAGCCACCATCAAAGTCAGGCAGCCCAGCACAGCCAGGAGGACAAAGGGACCAGGGAAGCAGTAGGAGGAGTCGTCTTCTTCCTTCTTGGGCTTTCTTCTCACTGAAGAGCCAGAAAGCTCTTGCAGGTGGTCTTTGCACCTCCGAGCAGACGCAGCAGCTCCTGCAGGGCCACTGCCCCCCCAGGGCCGCGTGGCCAGGCAGAGGGACCTGCTGGGGATGGGCAGGGGACAGCCCAGGAGCCACACCATCGCCATCCCCTGCCAGGTGCGGTGTTGCAGGGTCTGCTCACAGCTTCAGGCAGGCCGGGAGGGGACACGGCCAGGGAAGGTCCAGCTCTCTGAGCTCAGCGTATTTAGGAAACAAAGCAGGATAGGAGATACGCCTATGCTCCCCGTTTGCTCTCCAGTTTCACAATTACCTCCCCCCCACACACAGAAGCAGGTGGTAGACACCACACGTGGGCATGGGAAGGTCATCCCCACGCTCCTACAGCCCCACATCTTGTCCCTCCCCAAGCAGAGCAGGAACCAAACTCTATTTTTTTTTTGGTTGACGGAACACAGGCATTTGCAGTCTCCCACAGAAACTACAAAACTGATTTTTTTTCTTTTCAGATGAAAAAAAAAAAATCACCCCGAAGTAACTTTTTCTCTCTGGATGGAGGTTAAGAAAGAGCACCCAGAGGTAACCAAAAAACAGTGGGCAACTTCCCACCCATGCCAAAGCCTTGGTTCAGCACCTCCTTATTACAGCACAACGGCCAGTCCTGCCAGGACAGAGAGTGCTGTCCCCGTCTATCACAGCTCCGGGCAGAAGAGACAGCAAAACTACCCAGTAAATCCTCGTAGTAGCTAAAAAGCAGGTTTCCAGTCACAAGAAACCCTCAGCAACCCTTGCCAGCTTCCTAATGCCCGCAATAATATACTTTAACTTTTGGTTAGCCCTGAAGCGGTCAGGCAGTCGGAGGGGATAATCTCCGAAGGTCCCTGCCAGCTGAGCTGCTCTGTTCTATGGCACCTCCCCAGCCGGGCAGTCTCCGTGGCAGCCTAGTTTTCTCATCAGCACCTTTGAGAGAGGTGCCACAGATACCTCAAAAATTAGCCTTTAAGGCAGAGGCAAGAGGCTGAGCCCTGACGAACACCCCAAACTCTTCACCCTCGTGTTCCTGCAACCCGAGCAGGCGCCGCTATCGCCTCCCTCTTCCCAGGACCAAATATGTTTTCCCAAAAAGTCGGCACACACAAAGCAGTGATGCTCCTCCCTCCCCACGTCCCATGGCGTGCCTGCTTCTTGCTGCCAGCTGTGCAGGGAAAAGGAGGTCACTCGAGTTTCTGAGGCATTCAGGCCCGGCCCTCCCCTGTGCCACTTACACCAAATTCTTGCTTTTGAGCTACCACTGAAAGCTGGGCTCACAGATGGAGCTGGGTCGATTATCCACAACGTCTTCCTCAGGTGCCCGCTGGATGCTCTGACGCTGGAGGCATCCAGAATGCAGCAAACAAAGCTTTTATTCCTACGGAGCAACTGGGGGCAGACTGATGGCACCGACGTCAGCCACAAGCTGAGGACAGGAGGAAACCTCATGCCCACCTCCGCCTGTTGCTGGGGGTGCCCCACAGCTCCACCTGCCCCACAGCTACAGCTCCTGCACCACCTCCAGCCCCCCGGGCTGACTGGGGCGTGCCATCCTAGTTCCCCCGGGTGGCAGATGCCTTCCTGTAAATGGGAGAGGGAAAAAAAACAAAAACAAAAACAAGCAATGCATACCCCAAAAAATTCATAACGAGGCCTGTGAAACTGGGAAGAGCTGGAAAATCCCTCCTCCTTGGCAAACAACAGAGCTCAGACGCTCAGCAGAGGAGAAGAAAGCAGCAGTGGGATTGCTAGTTCTCATCTGAGAGTGAGTCAGCTTGCTGCCAAGGGAAGGAGTTAATTCGACCGCTGTGCCAGGGCAGGGAAGACCAAAAGACACCCAGACCATTTGTGGGGTTCCCCGATGCGCCGACTGCCTCTGACCCAGCTCTGCA